>NC_140194.1:2167266-3457266 GCF_965226575.1 Pagrus pagrus
AAGTATTCTATTTATCTATTTTATTTAGATTTTAAAATATACGGCCTTATATTGAAAACAAAAACTGGGAGTAAACATAAACACAAACAGAAACAGTAACAGAGTTTTCAGGGGAAAAGTTCCTTAACTTGAAATGTATCAACACGGTTTGATGAAAACATCAGATCAGACTCACATCGACTCCGCTGCCGCTGCGCTGACGGCCGTTCTGAGTCGACTGCAACAACATGAGGATCTGCAAGAAATCAGAAACATGATATATTCAGTTGAGCCTGAATATACAGGCTGGCTGACTTTAATGGCTGATATTAGTATCCAATATACTCTGATATGAAAATGTATTTATTAATTTTGTTTTTAGAGATTGTAATGCAGAAAACAGATGCTTCTGATAATTCAGAATTATTCAGCTCTCAGCGCACTGATGTCGTTTAAGACAGTTTTTTGTTTACCTGTCAAATATCCTGCCTCCCTTAAAAGTGGTTTGATGACCACATTTGAGGGATCACAGAAAAAAAACGTTACACAGGCCGATGTATCGATAAACATTTTTTACTCCGTGATATCAGTATCAGGGCTGGAGGAAGATGTTTCAGTAACTGCTCTGATGAATTCATCTGATCTGCAGTCAGGTTCTCTACAGGATCAATTCCTGTGACTACGAGGATCGGTTCCCACGACCCGGCTGCTCAAACACTTTAAGTTCCTGGAAACAGCAGCAGCTGACCAGATTAGTTAAAACTACACAGCTCTGAAACATGAAAACAATGTCAGTTTAGATGGAGCCAAAATCGCTTTGATTTCTGAGAATGCTCTGGTTCAGCAGCTTGTTACGGTCACAACGCAGCTCGTGTAGCGAACAGCTTCAAAGAGTAACAGTGAGACAGTCGGACCGCAGCGCTGTGTGTCGTTCAGCTGTGAAAGCTCACAACACACCACTAATAAGAAATACTAAAAATAACAGAAACTCAGCCTTAAGTTTCTCTGTTACAAGTAAAAGTCCTGTATTCAAAATGTTACTAAAGTACAAAAGTATCAGCATCAAAATAAACTTAAAGGACCAAAAGTAAAAGTACTCATGATGTATTCAAACAGCCTCCTGCAACGTGTAACCTTCATCTGGCCTCCTGTTTGAACACTGTAATATATTCAGGAGCAAACAGCTGCGACCTACACAACGTTATCTGACCTTGGAGTTAAGTGCACACTGCAGCGGCGAGTCTTTGTGCTTGTTGAGGATGTCGGTGCTCGCTCCGTTCTCCAGCAGCACCTGGATGATTCCCTCGTAGCCCCAGCGGGCCGCCATGTGCAGCGCCGTGTCGCCTTTATCGTTCTGCAGGTCCAGATGGCACGTTTGGACGTCGTAGTACACCAACGCCTTCACGCACTGACACCATCGCAGCACAGAAACAATCATTGTCATTATTACAAGCTGCAGTAACTGACTAAAGTAAAAAAAATATACCAAGTTACAAGTTTTTCTACATTTTTCTTTCTTTTCTGTTTAGTTGGGCGTCTAAAAATTCAACTGCCTCCTCTGATGTGGAGACGCGTGTACTTATTGCTTTCTTTTAAAGGGTCGGAAACATAAAAGGTTCAGGATCTGAGCTGAAACAAAGTCAGTGTTTGACTTACGTCCTCGTGTCCGTACATGCAGGCCAGGTGCAGCGGCGTGTTGCCGTTGTTGTCCTGAGCGTCCGTGTTGGCCTTGTAGTGCAGCAGCAGCAGCTAGAGGACAGACAAACACACATTACTGATTAGGTTTTATCAGTGATATGAATGTTATTTAATATTATTACCTTTGTTTAATATGACTGTAATCTTAAATGTGGTCAGAGCTGCTGATCAGCTGCTCAGAGAGTCAGTGCAGATCTGACCTTCTGAAGGAATAAACACCTGGAGTCACTTCAGATTCTGTTGTGATCCGGAGTCGTTTACTGACGGATAATGTAATTTGGGATAACATAAGTACACAACTCAACAAATATCTGAGGCCACTTGGGGGCAGCAGAAACAAGCTGTGAACAAATATCGTCACCTTTTTAAGCCGACATGTTGAACTTGTCCCACAAACAGTTGCTTATTGCCAAATTCAGCAGTTACAGAGCAACATGATCCTTCATCTGGAGGTGAGTTTGTGTCACCTGATGAATCTAAATCCAGTCTGGTCTCTCTTTTAGCTCTCGCTTTGGTCTCCACCAGCTCCTGAGGGAAATGTCTGTCTCTTTAGCCGCTATATGCTCAACTTTATTCACCAGCTAGTCTGTAACCGTGTCTGTCTGCTGTTTGCTGCTGAGCAGGTACTGTACAGTGGCTTTTAACAGCTTTTCCTCTGAAAATGGTGCAACAAGCGCGCTGAGAGTGAACCAAAACAATAAAGTTTTGTCTGGACAGATAAATAAGGAGCTGAAACTTCAAACTATAAAGCTCCATAAAGCCGAGGGGAGGTCCAGAATCAGCTGATAATTCTATTGAAGCTCGTCGCTACCAGAGACACTTAACATATTGTTTTTTAATACACTGAAAAATATAAATTGTATCTTATTTAATGGAGGACATAATGTAAACAAATACAGTGTGTGTGTGTTTTCACCGTGACTCCCTGGTATCCCCGCTGGCAGGCCAGGTGAAGCGGTGTGAGGGCGTGGTAGTCTGTGGCGTTGACCGGCGCTCCTTTAAACACCAGCAGGTCGATCAGCTGGGCCTGACCTGCCACACACACACATTTGTTTTTACATGTACAGTAAATCACCATCATTAAAGGTTTCATCTTAAATCCCTCTGCGTGTTCACAGCTGCTCACCACAGATGGCAGCAGCGTGCAGCGGAGTGTAACCCCTGTCGTCTCTGGAGAACGGCGTGACGATGGACGGGTCGTTCAACCGCCTGCAGCAGGAAGCAACAACCAAAGTCACTTTACGGCAGTTGTTCATAGTTAAACAGGTTAATTAGAGAGTGTAACTTCATGAAACATACAGTTATAGTAACAAGGAATAAAGTAAAGATTTGAAATGGTCGAGTGAATGAACTGTACTTGTGAAAACTTTTGAGAGCAGCGTCAGAGAGTAACACAGCTGTGAGTCAAATGGTGCTCAAGTTCATTAAATGCTGTAAAATCACACGCTGCTCACAGTTTTCTCAGGCTCATGTCAAGTATTTAGATGTACATTTGGCTCATGTCCCTTGTGGGCCACCGTAGATGTTTCAGATGAACACTCACGAGGAGTGAAAGTACAAACTGGCCTGAATTACACAAATCGAATGTTAACGCAAATGATACATTTATGTTGTTTCACTGTACGCGAAATCCCAAAATACCCTGTCTGTGTGTGTGTGTGTGTGTGTGTGTGTGTGTGTGTGTGTGTGTGTGTGTGTGTGTGTGTGTGTGTGTGTGTTTTAAACTGGGAAGTGAAAGAGTCGACAGCTTTTTGTTCCTGATTCACAGCTCTGATGCAACAAAAAATAAGAAAAAGGGGGAAATGAAAGAAATCAGAAGGTTTCCTGGAAAAAAAAACATTATTTCGGTAAAACACCTGAACATTAACACATTTTATTTAATGTGTGTGTGTGTGTGTGTGTGTGTGCGTGCGTGGACACAGACCCGGACAGCTGGAGGTCACAGACGTCACAGGAGCAGAGGGGATGACACATCCTGACGTCCTCGTCTTTCTCTCCTTCACTCAGCAGGTGTTCCACCTCCACTTCGTTACCATTCGCTATGTGCTGCAACACACACAAACACACACCCACACACCCACACACACACACAAAAAATATCACATATAATGAACCAATGCGTAAGCAATAAGCCCAAATGTTAAGTAGTTTGAACGGTAGCATTAGAGTTAGCATTTTACAGTGTTGTAGAAAGTACACAAAAGTCATGCTGAAGTAAAGATGTGATGTTTACTTTGGTAAAAGTGAAAGTCAGCCGTATCTGATATGACATGTATTTAAGTATTACATGTAATTTTCGGGCAATAACTGTACTTATGTAAGAAAAAGTACAGGTGAAAGTTAATCAAACATACAGTTACATGTGTGTAAAACTGAATACTTATATGTGTTATCAGCGTTGGCGTTATTGTCGGTGTGTTTTATCCGATTGCCTGCGTGGTGGCTTAGTTTCCTGAGCTCACCTCAAACAGACAGTGGATGGGCGTGGCAGCGCTCTGAGACAGCAGACTCATCCTCTCTTTGAACAACGCCTTGTCATTGAGCTCACCTGAGCCCTGCAGGAACAAGAAAACATGGATGACCATCAGTACTAATAAACGCTGCTGAGAAGAAACACCTGGGTTTTCCTGGGTGACGACTCACAGTGTGTGTGTCCTGCAGCTTCCCCAGGTTGATGTACTCCACTGCAGCCTCGAAGGTGCTCAGACAGTAGCTGAGTTCATCTTTACTGGAGTGGCTGAAGCAGAAGTTCCTGATGTAGCTCAGGTTGGCCATCCTGAAGACAAACACCAAAACAACTCAGCAAGAAAACATTTCCCCCGGCTGTGTTTGACAAGGTTCCCATTCACTGGCAGAACAAAGGAGCAGTCAGTCATCGTCTCCTCCCCCGTGCTGATGGAAAGTCGGGTGAAGTTTCTTGGTCCTCAAAACATTTCTGGAGCTTCACAGCAAAACAGCGCTGCAGCTTTCTCCGAAACAACTGAAGTAGCTGGAGACTTCAGTGTCTTCATACAGCTCATCCGCTGTAATCCAAGTCTCCAGAAGCCCCGAGATCACAGGCTGATTTGAAATGACGTTTTTAAACCGAAGTCTTCACTGTAGCTGCTAAGAAGAGACTTGGATTATGCTGGACGAGCTGTATGGAGCCATTTTTTATTTTTAAAGGTTTCGGGTGAACTGTTCCTTCAGATTGAATTGTTGTTCATGGAGTCGTGTTCCCCAGAGGGTTGCTCCTGCTGACTTTGATGATTCAGTGACTTTTCCTCTAGCTGCTGCAGCAGGTTCACATTTCTTAAATCTGTCAACAACTATTCAATGAGTTGCCATAAAATGAGTTTCAAACATTCATGATCACCTGCAAAACTAGTGACCGTGCTTTGGGTTTAGTGCTACAGCTCCGTGCAGGACTGTAGACTCTTAGTGTTGCATTCACTTTCAGTTTTCCTCCTCATGATTCATGTTAAAGTGGAAGTGACACCACTGGACGTTTACACACCCCAGAAGTGACAGATCAGCTTCTTTGTTTCCTCTAAACAAGCCACAAGGGTCACCGTGAATCCCCCCTCAGTGCTCACCAGTTGGGGATTTCCGTCTTCACCAGCAGATAGAGGATGACAGACAGCAGGTCGTCGGCACTCACCGCCTCTATGCTGACTGTAGAGGAAGACACAACATGAGAAAACAGACAAAAATAACACATGAAGTCCTGACACTGCGGGACACTCTCCCTCTGTCCAAACCAAATCACTAAATTGGCCACTTGACAAACATTAATTAGCAGCGGAGCGTCCCGCTCTGCAGACTGACAGCGGGGCTGTTGTGGTCCAATTAACTGGGATTTCCTAAGCAAACTGGACAAACACGTTAGCGGCTGACAGGGCAGGTATTGTCCTGTGTGCTGATCCGATTACAGGTAGTGAGAGGACGCTCAGAGATCGTCGAGAGTTCAGATTTCCTTTCAAGGGACGTGACCGGAAAACTTACGACTGACAGGATTAAACATTAATCACACTTCACGATAAACGACGATTCAGGATAGAGAGAAATGAAGAGGAGCAGAGAAGCCTCACTCTCAGACCTCTGGACAGAAAGAGCTTTAAAGCATTTTGTTACATTGGTAGAAAATCTCTGAACATCCTGACGTAAATCAGCTGCTCTGACAAGAAGAGTGAGTGAAGAATTAGTATCTGTTCTTCTACTGGAGGAAAGACTGTGTAGACCTCTGGCAAACGTCACTGTTTATAATTTGATGTTGGGAGTTCCTCTGTGAACAAAGGCATGTTTCTGAGGTTGCAGACTGAATTTTCCAAGGGCCCGTTCTCCTCCAAAGATATGTTTGGAGGGTTCGCTCTCCCATAAGCAGTAAAGACTTAAGAAGTGTGGCTCTGGGGGAGGTGGGGAGGTCTGCAGGGAGGGGGTGGCATTGTGTCAGATGGATATTTTCAATATTTAGCTTTTTCTTAATGGTTTCTACAATCTTACAACCCCAGCTTTAAACTGTGGTAGAAATGAAGCTCCAGTCTTCAGATTCATCCAGTTAAAAAACTCAATCCCAGTTTCCACTGGGAGTCAGGAGTTAGACAATGCAAGTCTATTTTTGACAGAAGCGGACCGCAACGACATCAATCTGTCCAGAGCACATCGAACGAGACTGGAAGCAGAACAGCATATAGCATCTGGTCAATTTTGAAAATAAAAGGCCCTGTGCAGACTCAGGATCTGCAGCACAACAAAGTCTGAAATATTAACAATAAACACACAAACAACGAAATGTTTTAACTACACTGAACAAAAACATAAACGCAACACTTTTGTTTTTGCTCCCATTTTTCATGAGCTGAACTCAAAGATCTAAAACATTTTCTATATACACAAAAGACCATTTCCCTCAAATATTGTGCACAAATCTGTCTAAGTCTGTTATTTTTCTGATCCTGTGATGGACATGAGGAAACTTGATGGACACTTCAGAGACGGATATTGACGGGGTCAGTGCGTACCGGTGCGTCGGGGGGTCTGGGTGGCAGTCAGGGCGACTCTGCGCAGGCAGAGCAGTTTGAGGAGGGGGGAGGTCTGCTGGTTGAGCTGACTCAGCTCTCTCTTTGCCCGAGACAAGTTTATACTGCGGAGACACAACGACAGCAGCAGGTGACAGGTGACGAACATACAACAGGTCTTAAGTCGAACATGTCCCCGAGATTTTCAGGGTGTGATGATGTGAGTTTCATAAAGTAAATTAAACTTGCGATTACAATTTTTTTTCCCCAACATCAGGACATTCAGTATGTTCAGAGTGTCTATTTTTCATTATGGTAAAATAATATTTGTGTGACTGTTAGCTAGTAGCTCACATGTTAATGCTTTTTAAGACCTTCAGGGACAGTATCAGTTGTTTCTGAATATGATAGACAATTATCTCCGGGTCAGTTGTGTTTTCATGCAGTTCAGGTGAACATTTTTCAATTAAATCAACAGCTTTCAGATTGATTTCGTGGTCAATCTTAAAGCCGTTGTGGTTGTGCTTACAGTCGCTCTGATAAAAGCAAACGTCAGCTCTCAGAGGTCTGAGTATTCTTGAATGCACCAGCACACATCCTAAAACCATTTAAGTCTACCTTTGATCTCTTGACGTGTCTAATAGCCGTCATTAGTCCAGTAAGTGGAACATCAAGAGAGAACAAGCTCTGCTGCACTGACCTGAACTCAGGTTTGACTCCCAAGTCTTTCTGCTGCAGATCCTGCAGACTGCGGCTGGTTTTGTTGAAGGCGGCGTCCTGTTGACGAGCAGCAGAACAGACATGAGATCAGCCTGGTGACACCGTCATCACATGAAGTCTGAACAAATCAATAACTCACATCGAAATGAAAACACTCCAAGTACATCAACATCCTTTCATTTGAAAACACAGTAATAATTTCTGCCGCTAAGAGTCTGTCTAACAAAACAAAACACAAGAGCCCGACCTGCATGATCGAAACTTTACTTACTAAACATTTTTACAATACAAAATACATCTTTCCAAACATATTTCTGTAAGTGTGGCAGAGCAGGTTTCACACGTACCTGGCTCGCTTCAAGTGTTCCCACAAAGTTAAAAATTAAATCATGGATACCATGATGAACATACATCTGCGACAAGAAGAAAACAAACAAGACAACACTTTAGTTTAAACAACAGCTGCGAGAAAGTCACAATCCAAAATCTGCAGAAAATGAGCAAAGTGATCTGGAAGAGAGAATTTAATGTGGTGAAGAAAGAAGCAAGAGTCATTCAGAGCCTGGAAACAACCAAAAGCCCCTTAAAATATGAGCACATCTCCCTCTTCAGGGTCGGTGTGGAAGATTATTTGACATTCATCAGTTGACTGTTGTTTTCGTTGGTGGTTGAGTTTCTGTCAGTCACACAGGAAACCTCACAGACCTCTCTGACTAGTTGGATTTCCTGCTCTGTAGTGAACTTGACGCACGACGTGGATAAGATGATAAGATAACCAATAATTTCACATAACACACATCTCACATAACTTCACACGAAAAAAGCTTCTTCTTCTTCACAAACATGTGACTTCATATTATTGCCTCTTTTTATCAGCTACTATGTCACTGATTTAATGATTTATATATTGTGCATTTCTAAGCTGCAACGATTAATCATAAGTTGTCAACTATGAAATTTTCTTTATTAACTATTCTGATCATCAATTAATCGGTTTAAGTCATTTTTAAAAAGACAAAAAGTCAAATTTCTGTAATTCCAGCTTCTTTAAATGTGAATATTTTCTGGTTTCTTTCATCCTCTATGACAATAAACTGAATATCTTTGAGTTGTGAAACAAAACAAGATGTTTTAGGACGTCTTCTTGGAATTTAATCGACATTTTTCACCATTTTCTGACATTTTATGGACCAAATCAACAGATTAATCCACAGTGAAAGTAATCATTACTTGCAGCTCTAAATTAATGCATTTTGAAACTTGACTTTTGTGAGCGAAGCTCCATTACACATTTATTTAATCCATCACAATTTCTGAATGCAACCAGTCACGTCAGATGTTTGGTTATTTCCAAGTACTCCTTTTTATTCTGAAAACAAGAAAGCAGTAGCGTCGTTCAGAAAGACTGTTTGTGGGTTAAAGCAGCTGTATAATCAGATGTGTCCGTTATGTGTGAGACTCTTGGACCAGATTTTTCTTTGAGTGTCGACACTCTCTACGCTTTTGAAGATCCAGGAAGTTGTCTCACATTATACTCGTTCAAAATCAAATATTTATGAAATCTGTCTGTTAGTGAGCTGTTTTGCATTAAATGTGCATCAGGAACACATTTTAATTTACTTCCATTAACAAATGCCTCTTTATTGAATCTAGAGAGATCGACATGTAACAGTGAGTAACATTACCTCCACTGCCTGCTTGAGGAGAGTCATCTGAAGCTCCTGCTTCGCCAGAAGTTTCTGTGGAAACAAAATATTCCATTCATCAGACCAGTAAATACAGACCGATGCATTAGTCGCTGACAGGATGTGATGTAACCCCTCCCGCTACTGTGATTAGGCAGAAAATTGAGACAAGGGGTGAGCGTGACAACAGTTATGACACAGATTATCTTATTAGACTCCAGAGGGAGACCAACAGGACATCCTCGTGTCCTGTGATGCCATCGCTGATCTACATGCTGTTTGTGTTTCAGTTCAGGGTCAGAGCGATCAGAGGACACGGCACGAAGCTGAAGATCAGACTGAAGCTGCTCCTCCTCCTCCTCCTCCTCTAGACTAAAAGGTGCATGCAACTCAAGCTTTCAAAGAGCACAGAGGGTTCAAGGATGATGAACGACAAATTGTCCTTGAGTGGTAAAACGAAGCGAGTTGTGAAGGACAAGTGAGAATAAGAAATTATATAATTTCCATTTAATTTAACGTCCTGTGACGACGAACACCTGCTGACAAGATTCAACTTCTAAAATCTGTCTTAAATCAATACTCAGCTGCCCATGTGAACATTTAAAGAGGCTACAATGCTGTAATGAATCACACTGGACATGAAGAGATCATTTCTTAATTTGCTTCAAATGGCATGAAGGGGGACAAAGTCTACAGTTCATGTTTGTGCAAAAATGCATTCAAATGTTTATCCGGAGCAAATATGAAGCTCTGTCAGTCTGAGTCAGTCAAATCAGGGATCAATCAAGGAAAAACCTTTTCAGTATAAAATCCTCTCAGTGTGTTTCCCTGTGAGGACCCAGACTCATCAAACTGACATCAGAGAACTAGTGGTCTGTATTCGTCTGTTGCAGTGTTTCCACACCACTCTCGCTAAT
Organism: Pagrus pagrus; assembly: GCF_965226575.1. Classification (NCBI taxonomy): domain Eukaryota; kingdom Metazoa; phylum Chordata; class Actinopteri; order Spariformes; family Sparidae; genus Pagrus; species Pagrus pagrus. Next base: position 2,177,263 of record NC_140194.1, read on the forward strand.
AAAGTCACTTCTAATCAAGAATATGTCTGATAAAAAGTTGCAATTATCACTGGTGAAGAGGCGACACAGACGCTCACTGACGGCACGACACTGGCCGACATGTGACCGTCAGCCTGGTGTTTGAGGCCCTTCAGTGTCCGAGGACGGACGGTAACAAAAAGACGGGGTTTGAACTAAAAAGGCTGAAACTTGATTTCATTGTGGATGTCTCTGAACTTCCTGCACCTGAACTGAGACACAGTCTTCATCTTTAACCCTCCAACACCTTCCATCACCTCCATCACATGGTCCTGCAGGTCAGCTTCTACTTACCAGACGAGAGTCTCTCAGCAGACACTGAAGACATTTAGTGTAAAGACCGTTCACAGAGTCCTGAGTGGAGAGAGGACAGGACGGCTGTCAGTTCTCTGCTGACTCGTTAAAACCGTTCATCTTACACGTCGACCTGAGTTAATCCGTCAGGTTACATCTACTGTCAAAATTAACTTAAGAAACATACCTGCTACATGTTTGTTTAATTGTTATATGTTTTTGTGTGTGCGTTTTCTCATCATTACTCTCATATTCATGCAAAATATATGAACACAAACGATAATTAAAACCAGGACAAATTATAAAGCAAAACACAAACGAACGAGATAAATAAAAATATAGAAAAATACTTTAAGCCGGACTTGAATTATTGAAAATGTTAAACTTCTTGTTGGGAACTTTTAAAGAGCTTTTGTGAAATAAAAACATTTGATTCAAGATTTTTCTCAAGTGCTTCAGCCAAATAAATTCTGCATCAATGAAGTTTATCGACAGAAAAAAGTTAAAAGACAAAACAAAAACATTAAATAAAGGAGTGAAGTAGATCGAACAAACAAGGAGGAAGATGAAGAGGAGAAGAAGTGGCAGGAGGAAGATGGATAAAGAACAATGAGAAGAAGGAAAGAAGAAGAAGAAGAGGAAATAAGACAACGTAGGATAAAGATGGAGAAAGAGTGGAGGGGAAGGAGTAAAAGCCCAGAAGAAGAGAACTGGTCCTACTATGTGGTGTCGGAGTCCCTTCCTCTCCTGCTCTCTGAAGCCCTGACAGAAGCCCTGGATGAATTTGTCCAGTTTCTGGGCGTGGCGGCCGAGGAACTCCCTGACGTCCTCCACGCTCGTCAGGCAGTAGGGGGGCGGCGGGCTGAGCTCGGCCGGGCTCGGGTCCACCTCGACGGGCCTGGAGATGCACAGGATGCTGTAGCTCTGCTCCTGGTCGTTGTAAAAGGTCTCATCAAACAGGATGGGGACCGACGCCGGGGCCGGGAAGCCGGATCCCAGCAGGACCTGCCTGTCCTGGATCCTGACCTCCTGCAACACACAAGACCAACACCTCTGGTAAGCAGGTAGAGTATTTATAACACAGGTAACGTACCCAATCTAGGATTATCTTTATATTTAAGTATTAAAACGTACTATGAGGAACAATTTAATACTGCTGCCTCTATATGACCTACATAATGTGTGTACATAACTGTGGGATGAAGATTTAATATTTCCATCTTTACCTCCATTAATGAAACTCTGAAGATGATACGTGTGAAACAGTCTGAGGCCACCAGAAGCTTCTTGTTTTTACATTTCAGCTTTGAGAAACTAGCAAGAAACTGACCTTCATTAAAATGTTGGAATGGCCGACTTGTTTTGTTTGAGTTATAGAAAAGTCACATGAATTCGGAGCAGCCAACAAGAGCATCATGCTTTTAATTCAAACTCTGAAACCAAGGCTAACTCAAGGTCAAGGCTAATTTGCGCATATTTCTTAGACTCGAGCGTTTTAAGCTTCTGTGTCGTAGCTGATGTTTCTGAGGTGAAGCCGAGTGTGAGACGAGACAAACCTTCCCATCTGCAGTCTGGTATCCGTCCTCCACGGGCTGCAGAACATAGCTGTCGAACTGAGAGTCCGAGTAGCTGCTGACGGTCAAACTTCCACAACACGGCACCAGAACCTGCAGGAGGTCACCAACATTAGACTTTCAACCGATTTCACCATTTACACTCAATTTATGAAAGAAGACATTTTATTGACGCTGAACATGTCAAATTTCACAATCTAAAATTAACGATCTAAAAATCTGATCGCGAGTCAGACGAGGTTCTGCAACCAGGAAGTATCGTACAATGTGTAGTGCACATATACAGTGTTGCATGTTATGTCTCGTATAACTGATTTTCCAGGTCAGCAGTCTGCTGTGAAATGCGTATTAGAAGCTGTAATCCAGTTAGATGCATTTTCCTGCTCTGCTGATGTTTTGACGGCAAAGATCATCTGAGTTTCCAGAGAAGTTGTGATGAATCAGAGCTGCTACAAACACCTGATCCTCATCTACTGAGGTTTCAGGCATCCTGACAAGCTAAAACCTGTTTTATAGAGCGGTTACTGCTGTCATTAAGGTTATTTGATATTTAGCGATTCTCACAGTTTCTCGCTGGCTCGACTTTTTAAGTTTTATCTGAGTGAGCTGATTGAGAACACTCATATCATTTATCATTCACGTTATGAACCCCAGACATAACTAAAAGATGTTATCATTCACTTCTGTCACCTTCCCCGACTAAATATAAACTGAGAGATGAATTTAGAGGAAGGTGTGGGCAGAGAGAGGAGGAAGCAGCTGAGAGAGAGAGAGAGTGCCAAAACCACACAAAAAACCCCTTGTTTGAGTGACGTTTGACCTGCTATCAGGACAGGAAACAGTCCGACAGCTAAACATGTGGCTTTACTGTCAAAATGAGTCAAACCAGTCGCCTCAGTCTCCTGATCCAACACATTTTAACACTGGTGCTGAGTCAGAGCCTCTGGGATTTATGTTGAACAAACTGCTTGTCTCTGCAGTTCTGCAGTAATCAAACGAGGCCCATGAAAGTCCAGGATCCGACTGTTTGTCAAGTGTGCAGCAGGTTCAGTGATCATGCGTTCAACCAGAGAGGAGGAAGTGAAGTGTTCATACTGTTGTGTTTCCTCTGTTATCAACCACCTATAACAAAGTTATAATAGTATTCTCAGGCTGTTGTCTACATTAATGTATATTGTTTTACACATTTTTAACAGAAGATACTTGTATTTTTACAAGAACGCAGTTGGTCGTGCTGTTGAATGTTTATTTAAAAAAGGTGTCATTTGTAATAAACGACCATAATTCAAAAGGTAGCTCCGAAACTGACCACACTCCACTCTGCTGCAGCGACTATCTGCAGTCTGCCTGGACTGAAAATGTAGATGACGGGGGACTCAGCCACGCAGCTGGACAGCAGACCGGGACTGAACTCAGAGTGCTGTTAGGAGGCTAGCTGGTTAGCATGCTAACTTCAGGAGACATCTCTACAACACATGTTGTTTCTTCACACTCTGATGATGATGTTTGTTCATTTTTTAGGTTTTAGACTAAAATTCTGGCCTCATTGTACAAATTTCCCCTTAAATCTTTTCTAATGTTTTTCTTATATATCAAGTCATTACCATTATTATTAATTAGTTTTATGTTTTTGCTTATAAATAAGCTCCTGATCTCAATGTGACTCCTTGATTTTGTATCCATTTCAGATTTCTTTCGATTCCTCTCAATCTCTTCTAACTGCAATAACAACAACACCGTCTCTGTGTTCTCATTTAATAAATGAAGATTTGGGTTTTTGGTGTTTGTGTTGTTTTATTCAGGAGGTTCCCTTCTCTAGCTGTGAGGACTCCGACTGCTGCTGCTGGGATCTCATCTCACCAGGAAATGTTTTCTGCCTTTTCCTGGCATCCCATCTCCACAGAGCAGTTGTTATTAGGCAGAAACCAACATTACTCAGGAAACTGCCAGGAAACACTGAACTGCCACAAACGAGCACCAACATGCAAAAGAAGACAAGCGCCGACATCAGGGAGTGAGGAGCTCCTCATTCCTGGGACAGATGTTCATGTTCATCTAATGAAACCTGGATAAATGTGCTGGGATCAGACTTTTTAGATTAAAACCAAGACTGGACACCACACATATGATGACGACAGTTTTTCACCAACATACATATTTTTTTTAGTGTTGGCTGCCAAACAGTAGCACAGACTGACCAGCTGAGCACAACACACGACAACAGACAGAGTTAAGAGTCAAAAACACAGAAACATTCAGCAGAGAGAGCTTGCTCCACTAAGTTAAAGAGCAATTCAGGATGTGATTGCAAAGGGAGAGAAACTGAGGAAAACATGCTTCATTGTGATAAGATGGTGGATAGACAGACGAGGGTAAAACAGGTGGGACTCACGATGCCGCGGATCTCTGCCACTCGGCTGCAGAGGTCCGGTCTCTGCTTCTCCAGCGCCAAGTAGAAAGGATTCTTCAAGATGTTCTCATCATATACAGCCATAAGGAGCTGGAAGTCTGGATCCTGGAGAGGACGATGGAAGGAACTGATTAGCGTGATTAAACAAAGTTTCAAAAGGCTCGAGGTCGAGGAGAATCGCTGTTTTTCAGTCAAAACCACAAATATCAACCAAGCAGCACCTCCGGGGCTGAGAAATGAAGCGAACGCAGAAGTACCAAACACTGCAGTTCCTCCAGTGGCCACTTGAGGCTCGAAGTGAGTCGATCTACATAAGAGCCCATGTCAAAATGCAGAAATAAACATGTCTACAGCCTGTTTAAAAAACGGTTTTGGTCTCTTTAGCTACTTTCCAGCTCATGACGACTGTAGGGGGATTTTTGTGACTCGATTTAATTAAATTATGGCTAAAAGTTGTGCATAATTAAAGGCGTGGGGCTTCGGACAACTAATATGGTTTGCTCTGCTATTAATTGGACGAACAGACAGAGGTGGAGGGACGGACCCCAGTGTTTTGGATTAACGAGCGACCCCGTTAGCGTCAACTAGCAGAAAGCTGCTGGAGCCGTGAAAAAGCCTGTCGCTCAAACTTCTGCATATAACGTGAGATGACATGAGCTTCTCTTTATGTGTTAACACTGATAGCTTGTTAGCCTTAGCTAGCTTTGAGGAGTTAGACATAGACCGGCACTGACAAGATGGCGACGGTCGGTACCACCCACTTTGAGCTTTATTCTGGCTCTTCAGAAACCTGTGGGTGACCTCACGGTGGCTCTGTCCACTATTATATACAATCAATGATATCAACGTGAAGGTAGTTTCACATAGCTACACCTGTCTGTGAAAGGTCTGGCTGCACGCATTAACATTCTGCTACAGGGGGAAAAACGCTCTGGCCCGTTTGTGTTTCTTTAAACAGATTACAGGTTGTCTCGGGCGACCAAATGCTCCTGCAAAACAGCGTCGAGGGGGAACATGTTTTGCACGTATGAAGCGAGCCCTCGCATTGAAATTGCCAAAAACCTGCAAAAGATAAGTTAACTAGCTAGCTTGTTTTGCTGACGGGGAGGACAATGCTCAGCTAACGCAGAGGTGATGCAGCAGATAAAAGTCACAGCATCACCACAGTCAGAGGAATCATCCTCTGGGAACCATGAGTTTTAAATTTCATGGTATTACATCGTATAGTTGTTGTGGTATTTCAGTTTGGACTCAAGTGGCCCTCACCGTCATACTAGCAGCAACGACTGCACCATGAAAAGATTAAATAAAGAGTCATCAACATCATCGAGCCGGTAATGGATAAAGTATGACAGACAGACCGCTGAGTTTCCAAACAAAAGCATGTGAAGATACTGGAGAGAAGTGAGTTATGCTCAGTTATTGATGTCTGAGAGAAGAAAGCAAAACAGATCTTATGATTCCTTCATGTCTCCAAGTTGAGTTGATTAAGACACAGCACAAATACATGCTGAATAATATTCCACATAATATTATTATCCACTTTGCTTGAATCAGCAGCTGACACTGAGGCTACCGGACAAAAAGTCCCTTCAGACTGTTATCCAGCATTGATATAGGAGGGGGTCATTTTTCCACCATGTTTTACCAGCCTGCAGAGGTAAACTGCCAGACTCGTGGATGTTCCCACCATCTCTTCTTCAACTGGATCTCTCTCCTTGAGACGGGAAACGTGTGATCCGTCAGCTGTCGCCGGCTGAGCTGTCAAACCTCACACAGGGAGCAGCACCGACGAGCCGCACAAAGAAAGACATGCTGGACAGAAGAAATGGAGATGCATTTTGCCAATCTCATGATCTCCAAATCCATGATTCAATTTTCAATTTAGAGTTTTTTCTCAAAGCACTGACAGCTCTTTCCTTGTTGGACTATCACATCTGGATTAGTAAAGATCAACAGATCATTGGTTTTATGCCCTGAAACTCAAATTTTTAATTTAAGCCCGGATCATGCGGTTTTAACAAGATGTGGATTTCTGACCTGAGGTGGAAAATAAGGTGAATAGTTCAGAAAAGTACAAAAGTTTAAAAAGTAATCAGTAAAATAAAATAAAAATACATTCTGTAATGGATCTGCAGCCAGTCCAATTCAGGATTGATTAGTTCGGCGAAAAAGCCGTCACTGGGTGATTTCTGATTATTTCCCATTATGTATGACTCCATGTGCAACACAAGACCAGACAACAGCAGCACGTAATCGTTTTCCAGCAAGTGAACGTCTCAATGTCACGCAGACTTAAGAAACATCTGACCACAGTCACAAGAAAAAGGCTTTTCTTACTACAGGGGGATTAAAGTGACAACAGGAGAGGCTGTTAGTACTGAAACTGTGTCAAGTTTCAAGTGTGTGTGTGTGTGTGTGTGTGTGTGTGTGATCAATGGTTATACATGTAAGCTCCACTGAACAATTGAACGCTTCATCCCTCTCGATGAACCTCAGGGACAAAGACTGATTTTATTTTGAAGGCAGAAGCGTTGAAATTACTTCACCAACATACTGTAATTAATAAAAATGAACTTGAAAACATCATCTCAGGATCAGTTTGAGGTTAACGCACCAAAAATATTCTGTCTGACAAAATATCTCAAGACTTATCGAGGTGAAGCTTTCACCAGGTTTCAGAGAGAGGACCTTCCTTTCCTTCGTTTAGAGACCACAGTGGTGTCACCACTAAGGATGTTTTCTCAGAGCCAAAGTCGGCATTATTTTATTTAATCTGACACAAAAAACATCAATACTGATAATTGGAAAAATGCTGAATACTGTCTCTGATAATTAGCCAGTTCAACAATCAGTCTGTCCCTAATAAACTACAATTACAAATGCATAAAACATATTATTTCTGTTCAAAGTAAATAAAGCAAAGATCCTCCCTGTGGGGCTTCTGAGGACATCAGCTTAAACAAACTGATGAGTCATTACGTCCACACACAACTTCCCTCCTGCTGTTCACTGCTCAGGTTCATCCTTCATAACCAAACTCTTCACCTGACAGCTGATCGACTCACCTCATCTCTCTGCTCACAGATCAGCTTCATCCTCCCTCAGCTCCAGTGCAAGACACACTGGTGACCAGCTGAGCAGCGCAGAGGCAGACTCCCCACCACAGTGGCCTCATGTCAGGCTGCTCAGCTGGGGATGAAACTCAGGAACGAGTCACGTGACCCTCATGGTCCTCGTGACCTCACAAGCTGGAAGCTGACAGCGTATTCGGTGGTGCAGAGGAATGTCCGTTACATTACACTCAGTCTGCACCCGCTCAGCTGACGTCTGAGCCCGAGGCTTACACAGTGTGTGAACAGGGGACAAACTTCAGCAGCAGCACAACCAACAACCACAAGTGAGCCGACTAAAGGTCAGAAATCCACACGGACGGGGCCGAGACCATCGATTTTTAAATGATCAAAACCCACAATTCAATACTACACTTCCAGGTCCTGGTGATAAGATACTGACGGCCTAATCGCAATGTCGCTAGTTCAAGTCCAGGTTACGACTCTTGTTGCATGAATCCACAAGCAAAGTGGAAGAAAGGAGGAGACCTGAATGCAGAAAAGTGGGAGAATATAAAAGAGATGAATCAAAACTACTTTGACCTTTTTTTATCCGTTTTCAAGTGCCCCCATAAATGTCTAAAGGACGACAGTCAGGAACAAACATTCATAAGGAGAGACGCACTGAAAAATATGGTAATCTTGAGAAAACGGTGACGTCATGCCCCAAAAATAAGATGAAGAAAAGCATCAAATAGATTTATATTTGAGAAGCTGGAAGCAGTGAATTTGATCTATAAAATAACTGCCAACAGGGAGGGAACACAAGAAAGGTTTGAAGTGTTCTCAGGATGTTTCAGTGTTGAGCTTTTTTTGACGATTGTCAGAATAATATCCTGAATTTTATTTTGTTCAGTATAATCGTGACATGATATTTTCATATCTTCCCGTGGCATGCATCGTTAATTCATTCACCTTCACTTAGTTATAAACATGAGCGCCTCCTGAATAAAGTGTGAAGATAATAACCGGAGAGGTGAAGAGAAACAACAGCAGAGGGTCAGAGTAATTGGGTGAAGTGAAAGAAGACACCACTCTTCTGCCTTCTGGCCTGTCTGGATCAATAAAAACCTTTCAGCAGCTCAATGCAAAAACCTCCACAAAGAGGTTTCACAGCCTGGATGTGACCATCACCCTCCTGCTCAGGGCTGCACACATGTGATCAAAGAAACCAGGAAGTAAAGCCGACCACCAGCTTTAACCTGTGAATAACTTCATATCATCAGACGGCCAGGTGTGACGGGATTCAAACCAACAACTTCAATCAGAAAACTAAAGGTAACTGACCTTAAAGGCAAAACAAGGAAGTGTCACTGAGCCTGAGCTAATAATGAGATCTCACTGTGCATTTTCAAAATAAAATCCCTACTGACAAACAATGTCTTGTTGCTGCATTGTGCCAAACATGGATGCATATTTTAATTATCATAATACAGATAGTGACACGTGTTATGTGATGAGCTTTGGGGTCAAATATTGTGCTCCAATTTTTTCTTACAGCTCCGAGGCAGCTAGAAATCCAAACCAAACTCCATTCAAAAATCGGGCACTTTAAATGTTTCTTTGCTTATTGACAAAACTTTAAAGCACAATAATTATAAATATACGTTTATGTAATCGTTGGGGTCTTTTGATTCATTCGACAAAAAAAATATTCTTTCAACTGGTCTCGGATGTAATAAACTATCAATTGTTTTGTTTTTATTTTACACACTGGTCTTTCTCTCCATCCATTATGAAATTAAATATTAATGATGGCAAACCAATTTAGTTTGCATGCAGCTATTTTAAACGTTGCATAACAAGTATTTAATGGTCTCCTTCACGTACGAAACTTACACAGGCAACGTTCACTCGCAAATATCTCAACCTTAAATTTGACATTTTCTGAATGGAGACTGGTCTGATGCAGCCGTTAATTCAGGGCTTGGTTCTGGGGGTTAGCTGCTACTGCCGTTATATCGCAGTTTCCAAAGCGCTGGTCACAGGTGGCAGGACGGATTTTAGGCTATTTTGCTAAATCAACCGTTAACATTTAACAATTCAGACATTAATGGTTCTGATAACGTGACTCAGCCGAACAGAACTGGCACCGGAAGTTTTACACTTAACCTGTTAGCTAGCTAAAAGCGACAACACCGTTTTTAAGCAGCCCAGACGAATATCAACCGGAGCGCTGTTAGCTAGCGTTAGCTCTGCTGGGGCACATTTAACGTTAGCGTTAGCTTATTAACGTGTTAGCATGACCGACTGGTGATCCAACCGTGAAAATGAGCACACAGGTGCGATGTTTAGGAAGAAGACCGTCTTACCTGTTAGCAGTGAGTCCCCCTCAGGTCACCCAGGCGTGGGCATGGCCGGGACAGACACCCACAGTAGCCTGTCAGGAGCTGTTTACTGGGATCAGCTGGCTAGCCAGCGGCGGGACCTCAGCCTTTGGTTCGGGGTTGCCAGACATCAGAGGAAACACGTAAAATAAGCTGTCAGACGAGCCGCTGTTCGGAGCAGCGTGCGTGGAAACAGAGTGTGTACACGCACAAGTCTCTCTAATCAACAGGAGTGTGTGCGGGCGGACACACGGTGCAGTGTTGAGTCTTTAAAGTGGTGCTGTTAACTTCACCTGACCCACAGATGCCACTGCAGCAGACCGGTGTACAGCGCCCCCTGCCGCCCGGCACCGCGCACTGCACCACGGGGAGCCTGATGAGCACTTCTCGGAAAATCCCGTTTTAAAGGGAAACTCCACCAAATGTTTAATATGTATTAATTTATAATAAATCAGATGACTTGTCAGTAGGAGCAGAGCCACAACTACCACTGAGGTCATGTTTCTTCTGTGTCTTTGATATCGTAATATCTGTCATATCATCAAGATACACATTTATATATAATAAAACATTTTTTTTATAGTTAATTAAACTTTAGTTAATAGTTATTTCACCGTTAGCAAGAAATGAAATGGTTTATAAACTATGTATTAGCAATTCCTTATTGGAAAGTTGCAATTGATAATAAATATTGAGTATTTCATTATAAACATTATTTACTTGGTGATTTGATGGTTTGATGGTTTTAACCTTTACAATTGCTTCATAAATGTTTTAAGAACCATTTCATTGTTTCTTAACAGTGAAATTACTGAACTAAATCTAATAAACTATACATGTACTATTTATTAATGATGGTTATTATAATGTGGTACGTATGTCAACAAGTTCTTTCAGCAAAGAATACGTTTAATTAAGTTATTTTTCTTCTGTCTGCATTTGAGTCCAGTTGTCATCACTGTGCTGGCACTGATATTATTTCCTAGGTGATTGTCGGTTCTGTCAAAACGCAGAGAAATGCATGTTCTGATGGACGGGTCGGGTGGAGGCACCTCAGTATTTCTAAAATCCTGGCTCCAGCCCTGAGCAGGAGTCGCACTATTTTTACGATTAGTAGTGTGATGATGGTTGCGAACGAGCTTGGTCAAGTCTGAATGAGAAAAACAACAAACATGAGGATGTTGTACTGTTTACTGATCGCTTTTAAAGCCCATATGAGCCTTTTCTCAGCCTGAGATCCTCAGGCTGGACTCTTCTGGTCGTTCCTAAGTCAAGACTCAAAACTGAGGGTGACTGTGTTGATCTTCAGGGCCTGTCGGCTTTGACATGACCGACCCGAGGAGAGACGGCTCAGCAGAACCAGTAACTTATTTTCAATCACTTGTTAAAAACCCACTTTTATGGACCTGTCATCCTTTTTTTTTAAACTTAATTCTGATTTTTATTGCTCCCTTGTGAAGTCTTCCTTCTTTCCTACCGTCCCTGACTGCTCTTATTTATCTTTAATCTATTTATTTATATTAATTTTATTGCTCATAATCTTTTTATCCGTTCCTAAATTCCTCTGATGTGATGTCGTCTTCTAATCGTCCATTGTTTTATTCTCAATTTCTATTTTTGCAATTTTATTTTTTTCTTCTTGTTTTAGCTCACCTCAGACTAGACTTCCTCGTGTTTGTCTCAACTGTTTATTCTGTAATATCGTCAAAGCACTTACACTAAACTGTACTATATAAATGTAAAGGTACTATATGAATACATACATTTGATCTTTTTTATATTAATGTTATCAGCAGGTTTCTCACTTGTGTTATATTCTGAAGCACCACATAAAATGTGTGTATTTACCAGTAATCAATCTATATTTACTGGTCACCTGACAGATTAATGATTGACCATCTATCACAGATTTATAAAATACTTAACGTTTCGGATTCAACCGTGTAAAAAAGTAAAATTAACTCCACATTGAACCACTGCAGCATTTTAAAGCTACGTACACATGAATGCATCAGTAATAAGAAGTCAACATTGTGAATGCAGTACTTATACTTGAACAGAAGTACTTTTGACACTCCAGCATTTATAAATAATAACAATAATAAACAGAATAAATGTGAAAAACAAAGTAGAGCTTTCACCAACGGTCAGTCGACCCGTTGACATTAATTGAACAAAAAACGACTTATTTTTTTGACTCACAAAGTAACATGAAGGAAACGATCCCAGAACAAGTAAAGAAGATTCACACTCAACGTGTGTTAAAGCTGGTAAACACATGAAAACACTCATCGAAGCCATCAGACTGTTATTTAAGTCATTTTGTTTCACAATTTAGTCTTAAAAAAATCAAATGTGAGCCTGTGAGACTTCACCTACAGTGGATTACAAAAGCATTCAGCCTTCGCACGGGGTGAGAATTACCATTATTCTCTACTTAAACATAACTAACTAACTGGAGGGGAGCTGCAGGCTTTTAAACTCTGTGTGGGAGTGTCCTTACAGAGTCGTTAAGGACACGTGTGAGCTCTGAGTTTCAGAGTCGTTAGGGCGGCCTTCGTGTGGTTCGCTAGGATTAGGTGAGCCCAGGTGTGAATGGTGTTAAGCTGTCTGCGGAGGGAACTCAGCACTGTTGGTGGGTGATGAGCCTCCAGCTCTCCTCCGGTTAGTTAGAAATGAAGGAGCCTCTTGGATGAGGAGTGAAACGTCTTCAAGAAACTGAAACAAGTCCAGTTGCCTACAACATAGCCCTTAAATCAACATCCTGTCCTGAAGAGTAAACTTTAGTCGCTCTCACTGCCGCTCTCTGCGTTCACATAGCAGTTATTCTCTCCTGTGTCCTCCACAAAGCACAGACCTGAAGACCAAACAACAAAAACGACAGCCAACAGATCAATGAAGCGCGACAGCAGGTATCAAAGACTATATGTCACATCGTCTTCAAGCATCTCTGTGGTTCGTACCATTTGGGATTCTGTCTTCATCCTCTTCAAAGTGGTTCATGTCGTAACTCACAAAAATACTCTGTGTCAAGAAATGAAAAGAAATTCATCTTTTGTTTTTTCCTCAATTTGAACTTCATTTGTTATTTAAAAAAGTCAATTATTGTTTAGTTTCCCTGAGGATAAATATTCATCTCTGCTGTGGACTGAACAAAATGACCTCCGGTACCTTGTTCCTGAGGAGTCTTTCCCAGCATCCCTGCTGCTGTTTGACCAGTTTGAGAACTGGCTCATTGGACTTCATTTCCCAGCAGCAGCGGTCAGCAGCGACGTTGGCTTGAAGCTCCAGGTCGGCTCTGTAGATTTGTCCGTTCACTCTGCCACTGAACACAATCAACACAGTCTGATCACCGTTTGTTTGCACTCAGAGGGATCAAGTTCAATTCTTCAAGATCCATTATCAAATACTGAATATAATATTAATACTGATGTGTTCATTAGTGAATAATCACCTGAAACTTCGAATCGTTTTGTTTTCGTTCCCTTATAATGAGACTTTACAGACGGAGCAGCTCCTCTTCCACAGACTCCGCCATGTTTCTACAGAAGCCCACAACGGACAAACCCAACACTGGCTCTGGAGTGGGCCTCTTAGCGGCCACCATAGAGGACGATGAGGTTAAGTCTTATTCAGCTGGTGGCTTTCTGCAACCTCACCGCTAGATGCCACTAAATCCTACACACTGGACCTTTACAGACGCGTTGCAACTTGAAGATTTATTAGACGAGTATGAAGGCAGCAATCAGCACTAGAACAAATCTCCGAGCTGAAGCTTCATCACAAAGGGGTTTCAATTACTGGTAAAACTAACATTACTTACTTTTCAATGGAGGTCATCTTGTAATATAAATTAAGAGTAGTATGGTTTATAGTTACATAACATGCTGGCTTCAACTAACAACGGCTTCAGTGAAAAGTGTCCAACCGGCAGTCAGTTTACATTCAACTGACTCACATTTTAGAAGCTGAACAGTGAATCTTTGCAATATACACCACTTTAACAGTTAATTATAGAAATTGTTGTGTCTTTTCAGCACTATAATAAAGACTCAAGTGTTCCTGACAACACAGCAGACCAAATGCACACTGTCCTAAAACATTATCTGTATAAAACCCAAAATTAGCAGCAAGTCCGACCTGTGATGAACCTCTGTTGAGATTATTGGTGCCTCTGATTTGTTAAAGCACCTTGCATATTTGTAATTTTCACACAGAAAGAGTTATTGTTATTTCCTGTTTCCTGGATGACCTGAGGGGACTCACTGCTATGTTCATGTTCAGATACATAAATGCACAGAGGTCTCTTTCAGCTCCACCTCCACCTCCACCATCTCTCCTCAGATCACCTCCCTTTGAGGAGCAGCTTTCAGGATGTGGTCCCTCACCAGCTTCCTGCATGCGAACAGGTCATTGCAGCTGGTTGGATGAACAAAAACTACTGGCAAGAACATGTTGCACTGGCACCAAGTGTTAGCCAGCTGCTAAGGCTGGGAATCCATTATATTATATCTTATATTATCTTACATTATATTATATGGTGATGTGACATAAGTGTAGTTTTTTCCTGGTTTTAAAAGCTGCATTACAGTAAAGTGATGTCATTTACTGAACTTTCCCGACTCTTCTACTCGTACCAACACTTGTCTTTACCCACTACATCATTCTACTCATCTACTGATGATTATCAAAAATCTCTGTGTTCATACTTTGACAAAGCACCAACAGTCATCCCGACAACACTGCCATTATATCAATATCCAGGTATTTGGTCAAAAACATTGTCATATTTGATTTTGTCGCCCAGTCCTAGTATTTATAAAGAGCTTTTGAGGATTTTTCAAAATATCAATTTATATTGTGTATTGCGATATAGCTTCAACATATCACCATACTATTTTCAGGCCATATTATCCAGCCCTGTTTGCCAAGAAGTCAAGGATGTAATGGCACCGATCTGTGTCACAAATAAGCTTGTACACACACATAAGCAGGTAACATGTTGTTGTAGGGGTTCAGCAATCCGACCAAAAACTGGTCTTTTTTCTCATCTTTGAAATGCCCAGTACTTCAACACATTATTGCATTAACGATCTTTTCTGGCACAAGCTTCTCATCCACCATGTTGCCCATTGTAACTCGTGCTGCATTGTTTATATGAGGTCACCCAAGGACGAGTCACATAAGTAATTCATCCAATCAGCATCAGCCATCTAGTTGACTACATCACTTGGACCTGCTGGTCCATGACGTTGTGTGAAGTTTGGAAATACCAGTAATAGTAATGTTAATGGAAAGAAGATTGTGGCTCGATCACAAACTTAAAACGTCCGATTGCGCCACCCCACGCGGAGGTCTTGACCAAATGGCATGACGATAACCAACTGTTGTAAAATAATCATCATCATCACACTAAATATTGATTGTAAAACATTTTATTAAAGGCTAAAGTAGCTGAGAAGCTTATGCCAAACACAGGTCCAAACTGAAGTCACAGAAGTGTGTAGATACCGTCGGGTTTCACTGCATCAGAGCAACAGCAGTAAAAGAAATCAGAAACTTTTCTCCTTAATGAACCGTTTGTGATCTTGAACTTAATCTGTCTGTACGAACATCTTGTTACACATGATGTCACAGATTCATTTGATTAGATCTTTAGCTGTGAAACAACAGAAACAACATTACAGAATAACTTGACGTGATGGACTTTGTAGATGAAGTCTCCTACATACAACCTGAACAACATCTGATGTGTCACCAGCCAGTCAGAACTGGCTGAACATGTACCCGCTCCCACCAGTGTAAAGTGCTCTGGATAAAAAGCTCCACTGAATGGTGGATGTGATGTGAAGTAAGTGAGCGATCATTGGTGGTCTGCTCCTGACGGACCTGTAAACGACTCTGTCAGGGTAGAAATCACAGCGCTGGTTCTCCGGGTTCATCAGCTTCATCCTTATGATCACAGAGTCGGACGTCTGGTGCCAGCGGAGCTGAGGGTGGAAACTGACAAAACCAGAGGAGAAACATTCACAGTTTAGTTTTAAAAACTCATCCACACTTCAAATTAAAAGGTTTGTTGTGTCTCATCGACTGCAGATATAAAAATAAAGATAAAAAAAGGTTAAATTAACTTTTTAATGTGTTAACGAGTTTTCTAGTAATATCCAGATAAGCTCTCCTGTACCTTTTTTGGGAGATTTCGCAGTCCGTCTCAGTGCTGATGAGCTGCTGGTGGTCGCTTTGATCATCACCTGCAGGCACACCTGAACACACACGCACGGTTTACTGTGTTAGCAGTGGAGACAGATCACAATTACACACCATGATATTTGTCTCAGGCAACACAATTACATTATTTACTTTACTTTATTAACTCATATATAATATTTCATCAGCCTCTTTATTTCTCTAATCCAGTTTTAGGAATAAACCTAAAAAGATCTCAAGTTTAATCTAAAGTTGCCTGAAAGTGTCACAATAACAAAGTGTCTATAATTCTTGACGTTGGATGAGGATAAAACTTTATTTAACTTTTACCATTTTCACAGGGGCTCCGAGCAGCAGCCTGGCTGGTCGGGGGGCAAACTTCTCTTCTGTCTCCGTTCCTGTGAACCAAAATCACAAAGCTTCTGTTCAGCTCCCCATTTACACCAACAACCTGAAGCTAGAGACATTAATTAAGATTATATTTCTACCTCCTCATATTTTATAACATTTGTGACTAAATTGGTCTGAAGACTGTTTTCTGTGACTCAACTGTCTGTTGTGATGCTGTTTATATGTAATTAGTTTCTCAGTAAACACACCAACCTCATCATCAGGTCAGCTGACTTCAGATCAGCAGTGTGGCTGTTTCTCTGTGTAGCAGCTGCCGGATCAGCCAGCAGGGATTTCTCATCACACACTGGAACCAGGTGGTGTTCAGCTGCTGGTGGTACTGGTGGTACTGGGACCAGGGACTGGATCACCGAAGATGCTGGACTAAGTGGCTCACATGGTTCGAGTTGAGGAGGGACATCAAACTGACTGACCTCGGCTGCTCTGAAGGCTTCAGCCAGAACTTCCTCCTCAGCCTTGATCCGGACCTCAAGAGAGGCCGGACCATCCTCCAACCTACAAAACAATGAAATGCTGCTTCAATCGTCATAGTTCCCACCAAGAGGTCCGGTTCAGTTCAGTTCAGTTCTTTTTACATTTCCATTCTCAAAAGTTGAGGATGGTTCCAAAAGAACCGTTCCAGAAACCTGCCAAGCTCTAAGTACCTAACCGAAGGTAACCTCCAGCTTCGATGGGTCTTATACTGAAAGTACTTACCCAGAAAGGTGACCCGCCTCCTTACTGCTGCCGGTCTTGCTCTCCTGGCACAACGCCCTCAGCAGGTCCAGATGCTCCGGGTTGCTGACTGCCATCCCAGTGTTCAGGATCTCTGACTGCACGTTGTATTCATTTATCACAGTTTTCATACCTGGCACCTGCGTCACACGGACCTAAAAAAAAGTGCTAATTAGTCACAAAACAGTCCAGAAAGCTGAACAGTGTACACATAAACTGTGATCTGCTTATTCAGATACTTTGTTTGTCCAACAGTCACCCACTGACTGGATGAGGAGGTGATCGGCAGGTAAAAACCTACCATGGGGTCAACAAAAACAGTGTTTCCCAGACTGAAAACGGCTCTGGCTCGGTGCTGCAGACCTCGGATCTTCTGGCTGATCGCTCTGGTGACCTGTGAGCCAAAAAAAGATCAATCACATGATCACCACACGACTGCTTGTTTTACACAGGACTGAACTTTCTGTTAAGTCCAGGACAGTGGAGGCCCCGAATCTGATCAGTAACACCTGCAGATTTAATGTTGGGTGTCTGTAAATAATCAATTTAAGGGCCTGTGTCCACGTCCACTGAAGTAAAATGCATCAGTATTTCTTGTCATTTCTTAAATACACTTGGTGCTCCTGGAACCACTGGTGGCCAGGCATCGTTTCCCTCTGACATCTTTTCTGTCGGAGCTTTGTTTACTTTCTTCTGACACTCCAGAAAACACAATGCTAAACTTGTCGACCAGCAATGGGAAAAGAATCAATCGCCCAATTTTTAGTGGGTTATCCAATTTAAACAATCTGTTTTTATGTGCCAATTTCAGTGTGAAATGGTGTAAAGAGCCAGAGTGAGCTCTGCCAGCTGATGTAAAGCACAGCTCTCATATATCTTGTGTAACACCTGGAGTTTTATTTAGCTCAGACTGGAAAAAACAGTAGAAAGGATCAATTGAGGTTGCCGAGTAAATGAAAAGAAAATCAGCCACAGGAAAAGTGGTAATTTTAAGGGCAAAGCGAGAAGGTGAGTAGGAAACCTTGGGGTGCCAGTTGGTCTCGGCGTCAGCAGGTTTGACCCTGCAGACGATGATCTCCACGGCCTGGCCGGGCAGAGAGTGAAACTGCTCCGGGAGCTGAAGGATCTGATGGGATTTGACCTCCTCCTCCTTTCCAACATCAATAAACCGAACGAAGACGCTGAAAAACAGCCGGTCACCTCTGTCTGGAACGGACAGCATCTTCACCCTGCCGCAGGGAGCACAGACTTGCATTACATACATTTTTCTGTGGTGCTCTTATCCAGACAGAAACGAGTTTCAGTTTATTTAGAGAAATAAAAATTAAACTCATTTGAAGCAAACGGCAGCCTGCTAACCAAACAGGAACCTCATTTAGCAGACACCAATGGTGCGTTCCAGACAGCGTTGGAGGGTTGAGTTTCCTAGTTTCCTTCAACTTCCGACCTCAAAGCTTTCCAGGTCCAAGATGACAAACGTCAACAAAAATATTGGCTGACCGCAACAAAATGACGCCTCTTTTGCAAAACTGATGCCTCAGCAGTGCAGCCTCCTTGCATTATAAATTAAATGGAGGAAGTATATTTTATTTTACAGCACTTTAATAATTGGAAACGTATCCAAACATTTCATTCACTAACCTTTTACAAATACTGTAGTCTACATACACACCACACCCTCTCCTAACAGGTGCAGCCATTGCTGTGTGACATCAGACAACAGCCCCCTCATGAGGTCGGGTAAATGTGGCCCGAGTTTACAGATACAAAATCTGACTTCAGCGGCGTTTCATTGTACTTTTTGTACGAGTTGTCTGGAACGCAGCATAAAGTACGAGTTACTCAGCTGTTCTGCTTCACTGACAGAGGATATCGTGGCACAAACAACATTTGAGCTTTTGGTGTCATGACTGAAACATGTTTCAAGCCCACAAAGCTCCCATCAATGATAGTTAGGTTGTGTCGTACCTGTGGAAGAGCTCATCCTCCTGCACGGCATATAAGCCTCCCTCCAGCAACTCCTTGGCTCCAGGTTTCTTTTCGGCATAATAAGAAGTCATCTCAGACGCCATGCTCTGGAAACTGCCGTCCTCCTTCCGGACAATCCGACCGTAGAACACTGACGCCGTCTTAATGTGGAGAGGCACAACCTGGAAGCGTCGGACACAATGCAGGTCCAAATTAACCGCAGTGTAGCATCAGATGACACAACCGGTCGTTTCATTAAAAACATTTTGCAATACAAAAAATGTGGAGACACAGATTTGACCGCCCTCACTTCTATGACCCCCGCGGCAGGAAGCACAGACTGATCCAGGTGGGAAATGAATGTGTGACGGTCGGGACACACACTGCTGTCTCTGCAAAACATACACACAGAATCACATAACGGCTCATTGGCTCATTGAAAAACTGCAATAGGGATGTTTTCCCCAACCTGAGCCAGATCTGGGACTTTTAAAGGAATAGTCTTTTGAAAATTCTTTTTGTAAACTGACATCGTTAGTTAAGCGATTCGCCGGCTAATCGTTTCAGCTCCAGACTGTTTAAATCTGCTGGATCCTCCCCTCAGTTTATCATTACTTGAAGTGTAAAAGCTGACCTGCACACTCCAAAGCTCTTCAGGTAGTTGCAGAGAGGCATGTTGGTCTTCTGGTCCTCCCGGACGAGATGGACGCTCTGGGCGAAGGACAGCAGCTCGGGGGGCAGCGGGGCGTTGGTTCGCACCAGGTAACGCAGAACCCCGACTACATGACGGGCGTTCCTCTCAGAGATCAGCAGCATAGACCGGGTGATTGGAGGACATTTCTCCGTTTGATTTTGGGAGGGAACCTTGGAGAAGAAACCACAGAAATCATCCAGGCATCTTTTAGCTGTTGATGCTGAAATTGTAGTTCTGTTAATGCATTCATCATTCACACAGAAATATATGATTTAACGCATCACATTCATCCCGTCGGTTTCTTCTTACTCGTCCCGAGAGGTTTCTGAAGTTGTCGGCCATGCAGAAGAGTCTGCTGCCGAATACTTTTGGAGAAGTGGGGAAGTCGTAGTGGACGACACAAGTCGCATCTCTGATTCCCAGACACTTCAGACACTCGTTGGTGGTCACTGGGGGTCAAAAGTCAAACACAACCAAAGTGAAAAAGACAGGATTGTTCATTTTCAGGGAAGAAACTCAAATGTCTTTCTTGTGGATGATGTTCTCCATGTTTACCCAGAATAATATGAGTGCCGGGGCCGATGACTTTCCTCCACTGCTGGATGACGAAGTCAAACTGGTGAGTTAACCCCTCGTGGGTCTTGAGGCAGAGTGCTATTCGGTTGCTCACGGCCTGAAAATTAGAAAAGAAGCTGGTAAACATCAAGAAAATCTCCGTGGTTTTTCCTTCTCCCGTCAGATGTCATCAGTGCACCCTAATCTCACCTGTTCTGATCCAATCTGTAGATGCATGTGGACTCAGAGTGGTAATGATGGACTGAGTTTTGGTTGCTGCATTGCTTTCTGGCATTTTCAGACTACAGTGATCTAATTTTTTATTTCTGCCTCCACGTTAGTACATTGTGTTTCTTCATTTGTCAGTATTCTAATATTATTTCCGCTCAGGAGGTCACGTTTTCACCTATTTCCATTTGTTTGTTGGTTTTTCATCAGGAATTCACAAAAACTACTGAACAGATTTCCACCAAACTTGGATGGAGGAAGTCTCGGCCCAGCAAAGACCTGATGAGATGCAGATAAAGGGACAAATCCAGGAATGTTTTTCTGACTTTTTATTTTTCTGCACCTACGTTAATTCATAATGCACTGATCTTGAGGGACTGTTGGGCCTTTGCTGTGGTAAGTCATTTCTAGTTATAGATGTAGTGTACTCACCTTGAACACATCCTCCACCTCCTGAGCAGAGTTGGCAACGATCAGAGTCTTCTGGCCGACACCGGGCTTAAAATCCAACGCACCCAACAGAACTGAGATCTTACTGCTCTCCAGAGTCATGAGGATGATCTGAGAGAGGAACCATCATCATCATCAGAACATACAGCTGAGCTTTAGTCGACACAACAACTAATGGCAGCGGCTTCACTGCACATTTTAAATGCACAGTGGGTGTAGAGAGTTATTATTTTACTTTTAAGTGTAATTCACAATTATTTTGACATTAAAATATCATCTTGGTTAATCTAAAAAGGACTAAATTATTTGACTGCACTATTTGCATCTTATTTTTACAAATCTTAAATTCTGTAGACCAAAACAGTTACCAGTGTACCATAGCAACAGCATAAAGACAAATCTGTGGATGATCCATTGAGACTGACCTGCTGGACGTTACCATAGAGAGCAGCTTCCTCAAGGACAGTTGTGACAATGCAGGGGTACGGCATGTGTTTGGCTAACAAACTCTCCATGTGACTGGTCCATCTTTTGGCCACGGCGACCAGCTGCTGAGAACAGGATACCTTCTCCACACTTGCAGTAACCTTCTGGAAATGCTGCAGGATGGTCGCCATCTATCAGGAGAACATTCATGTTTACAGCTGGGGTTGGTATGATTGGAGAAACCAGCAAGGGTAAGATACATTTAGAAAGTATCCAACCAAAACAATCCACCCTTCAGGACTCCCTCAAGAGTCACTCCTCCAAAAACATATGAACGTGAACTGCCTGGCAACACTGACGCCAACTACCCTGTAGCTCTCACTGGCCAGCTGGGAGATGTGTTACTGAATAGGTTGCTATTCAACAGCTTCCTCAGCTTTTTTGGTCAAATTGATATACAAATAAACAACTCATTTAGTGCCATAATCACATAAACACACACAAAAGCCTTCATGAACTGCCCGGCAGTTACTGCTCTTTGCACTGGGTGTGTGCTTTGTGCCAACGGTACTGGGAAGGCCAGGGAACAAATTTGTTCCTGCAGCAGTGGCTCCATTCTTTGGCCGTGTGCTTTGTGCTACTCAGTTAGCTGCTGAATGACATGGACTGAGTGCACTGCATCAGTGCCATCCCAAACCATATCCAACTACAGGACTTACTCACATGCATTATCACAATGAACCTAGAAAGGAAACATAGCTATTTGTACTCCCCTCTGTCAAGCTAGTATGTTAGCATTGGGAAATGTTGGCTTCACTTTCTCTGCTGTTCTTGTGCGACTAGCTCGCTAATAGCAAGATTATGCACAATGAGTGCAGAGGCAGAACGCGTACAGGAATACAGGCTGAATGAAACTATTTGATGGCTAATGAGAGGCCTGCTACAGCCACAGGTGATAGATCTTTTTTTATTTCTTCAGAGCATTTGATTTATAAATATATTTCAGAAAGTTACTGATCACATCACATTATTTCCAGTCGACATGTGAGCAGCTGCTGCAGCTCAGAAGCTCAGAAGCTGTTGAGTGTGAATGAGGAACGGGCCGTCACCTGATCTGGAGCGAGACTGAAGAGCTGGTCGGCCTCGTCCAGAACCAGGTGGTACAGACGCAGGAACAGGAAGCAGTGGGAGGACAGCAGACGGACCAAACTGAAGGGAGTGGTCACTAACAGCAGGCCTGGTACAAATTAAAACAAAACATTTAGGAAGTTATATGACTAACTTATTTACTTAAAAATAAATATATGCATTTGGAGATTTACAATAACTTAAAAAACGTGGAGTGATTAGCAGATTGAGATTGCGCTCACAGTGTTTGGGGATCCTGACAGCCTTGGGCTCGTCTTTTCCGATGCCCAGCAGCACGATGACAGGGTGGAGGCTTTGGATGACCCTCATCTCCTCCAGCAGGTCATACACTGCCTGGATCTTCTCCCAGCCTGGACACAGCAGCACCGCTATGGGCTGGACATAAAAAACATCAAAAAAATAACAGCACTATCTTCTGAAAACAAGTCGCATAATAACTGACTGGGAGCACAATCAATGAATGGTGCGGGTGAAGAAAGATTTAGTGTAATGATGTTTAATTTAAGAACCAGTTGTGAAGCCTTTCATCCGATATAATACACGACCTCCCGTCTGGTGTTGATACGCACCCCTGTGCTGGAGGTGAGGGAGGTGTAGATGGAGTAGAGCAGGATGTGGGTTAAGAGCGGCACGAGGTAGCTAAGCGGCTGGTCAGCGTTGTGGGAGATGATGACGGTGTTGCACCCTCGAGCGACAGCTGGCCAGCTGTAACAGTCAGCTGGAGACAGAGTGTAGTACTGCTTCCTCCGCAGCACCTGGAGACAGAGCGGTCGCCATGTGAAACTCAGGTGAAGTTTAAACATGCAGCTCAACATCTTCCCCTGATACATATTATAACAGCTCCAGTGTATTTCACCTGCCTGGCCTCTGTCCCACGCCATCACCAGCTTTTGTGACAGTTGCTGTTGATCAACTGATGGATCAGCAGCCAACTCAACATCTTAACTCAGCCTCCACAGCTGCCAGGACTGAAACACTGCCAGAAGTCAACCAAGTTTACCTCTGCTACCTGCTGACTGGCACCTGGAACTAGGGGTCGACCGATATGGCCTTTTCAGGGTTGATACCGATGATTAGAAATCAATGAAAAGGATATTTGGGACCACGACCGCCATTCATTTGCAGTCAAAATGAATCTCTTTGTGTCACAATTTTTTTATTTTAATTTATTTGATACATTAAGTTACTAGTTACTCTGCAGCTTGAGATTCTTGGCACCATCTTTAGGTCCAGTATCAGGTGTTATAAAACATCTATATTCTTACCATCCTCGTGTCTGTCAGCCACTACAGAGTAGAGAGGCACCGAATGATTGGCCACCGGCTAAAGTCAGCAGGTTATTACTATGATCGGTCATGAACAGTGACCGGCCCACACTTACCATCCACCGACCCCCCAACAAAACCACCAGCCTGAACTGAAATAAACCAAATATTTTGTGTTGCTGACCTGATACATGTGCACGTTTTATTTCAGCTAAGTGTGAGTCTTGTTTTTGTATAGATCTGTTGCACCTGTACTCTGAGGATATCATAACACCGACTCTGTTGTCTGAATCAGGGCAGCCAACATTTCATCCCGCTCACATGTGAACTGCAGCTCGTCACAGGCAGATTCCTCCTGTTTCACAATCAGAGTCCCGGATATACCAGTATACAAGGCGCAAATGCTTAAACTTATATTAACTTTCACCAACAGGCCACTTAATGTGACTACGAGGAACTTTGTTTATATTGATTCTAGCGCCCCCTTTTGACAAAAGCGGTACGACACCAGCACCTGCTGTTGTAAAGATCTTTGCTAGCGCGTGGCGGCGGCGGAGTTAATGTATTCATATGTGATTTTATATGTGATATGTGATCGGAGCCGAACACAGGCGTTAATAATAACTATATAAAAACATCATTCTATTCGCTGATGATCCCGTTTGCTGTTACAGGTCATTTATAATCATCAGAGGAATCAGAGACTGTTTCATAAACACTTAAAGGTTCCTCGTAGTCACTTTAATATAAAAAACACAACATATTGAATAAAGCTCTGTCCAGTAACAGACACTTTATTTTAGGACCTGATGCAGTTTTTGAGTAAATGTTATTTAATAGTCAATGTTTTATTATGAATATACAATTGAATTTTCTGTATGTGTTGTCAATTATAATAAATAGAAAGAAAATCAGAATCGGCTGAGAAATTAAAAATTAAAAATTAAAAAAGAAATAAGTGCATCTTTACTTCAGAGTCAAACGAATGGTATTTGTGTCTTTGTTGTGTTGAATGTTTCAGGTCGGCTCTTGACTGTCGGGATGACTGAATACTTGTATCTTGATATCAACATGCTAATTATGTCTATTGAAGTTCCTGTGTTGAATTTTATAAATGTCATTTTTGCATGCTGAAAGCAACGCGTCATAAACTGATGCTCTGTTTCACTTTTCTACAACTTACACCATCAAAGTAATTTGAAAGATTATATAAATAGATTTAAAAGTAAAATCTACACATAACGGTTGATCCGTCATCGTCCAGGCTTCAAACATGGAGAGTCCTTGAATCGTTAAAGGCTGCATCACACAAACGAAGAACACAATGTATGACCTGCTCACAGTGAACATAACTCAGAATATGGACAAAATATGTGACTCTTGATGGAAACGCTGTTTTAATAATGGTGTAATTTGTTGTGACAGCAAAGATTTGAACAACCAACATTATTACAGATATGAACTAAAACAGGTCGGATTAAATTCACCTAAAGTATGAAAGAAACTGGGAAGACTTAGAAGATTAGGGAACATTTCACAAAATAAAGTATGGCTCAAGTTAGAAAACCAAAAGTCAAAGTCTGTTTAATTAAATCTCAATCAACTCAATCTTAACTGCATGAACTCTGCTGCAACACATTTTCCATGTATGCTCATACATAAAGAAAACTATCATTATAAATGATGTACGGGTAAACTAAATGTATCAGCCTCTTTGTACCCTGTTAACATTATTTTGGATTAGAAGAGGCTACAGAACTGTTAATTATTGATTGATGTCTTTCCCTTTCCAGACTTTAGTAAAAGCTATTTTTAAACTTCAAAACTGGAACCCTGAATTAAAGAAATTTTTACTTTACTAAGTGGATTTATTGTTGCACTTAATGTCTCAGTCTTGAACAACCCGTTTCTCTCTTATTTTAGATTTTCCGCATCGAAATAGCCTCAAACAAAACTCTTGTTTACCCAGCGGAGAGCATCAGTGACGGGGGCATCATCCAGGCTGGTGCAGGGCTCCACTGGGATGGCAGAGTGCACCAGAATCCCACTTCTCCTGGGATCACTGGGGACAACCTGAGGACGGCCAGGAGGCTTCGACAATCAATGACAAACGACGCAGGCTGAGGCAAATCCAACAAAAACTAGAGAGCAATACCAAAACTCAACTGAGAACAAACAGTGAAGCACAGGGAACATGATACAAACACAAACAGCAAACAACGCAGATAAACTCACAATTTAAAAAGGAACTAAATACAACGGCTCCACATTAAAGTGCGTGTAAAGCAGCAAAAATAATGTGTTATGAGTTTGTCACACCACAGTAGCATGTATCATTGACCACTGAGCCAAATTTGAAAGATTAAAAAAATTGCTAAGTATATAAAATTAGGTCTCAAAATCATGGAAAAACAAGCACTTCTCTCTGCTGTGAAACGCTGGGGGCGTGTCAGTTAGAGGCGCTGGAACCACGCCCACCGCGGGAGGGGAGCCCTCTGTGTACTGCACAAGGACGTAGCCTAGCAACAATGGAAGCTAGTGCTAGCAGCATCGTCTGAAGGACCCAGCACTACCTGTTTGAGCCATCAGAGCCAGAAACTGACTCTGAGTCAGACACTGATAGTGCTCAGCCTCGTTCCTCACAGGCTCCATCAGAATGGTAATTTATTTCCCAGTAATTTAAACCCCAGTCTACATATAATTCCTTGTCATAGCTATATTGGTGCACATAAAATATTACCTGTGGATTCTCATTGTGCTGTCAGATGGACAATCATGTCATGATTAAATGCAATAACATTTGCTAACATTACATGGGCACGATATAAATCACTTTCAGGATTTGCACCTTCAGCAAAATGCATTTAATTAAACGAATACAATATTTATAACATAAGCACACACTTACACTGGCGGGCACGTAATGCCGGTGGCGGAGATGAGAGCACCTACTTTCGGCGGGACAGAGAGGATCGGTGGCGGGCACCCTTATGTGCCCGCCATCGATCTTCTCCGTCCCCGGCTTGCATCCTCCCGTCCCGCCGAAAGCGGCTGCTACCATCACGGCCACCGGCATTATGTGCCCGCCACCGATCTTCTCCGTCCCCGGCTTGCATCCTCCCGTCCCGCCGAAAGCGGCTGCTACCATCACGGCCACCGGCATTATGTGCCCGCCACCTACAGCAGGTGCTCTCTCTCCGGTGGCCGTGATGGTAGCACCTGCTGTCAGCGGGACAGAGAGGATCGGTGGCGGGCACATCCTCTCCGTCCGCCGACAGTGGCTGCTACCATCACGGCCACCGGCATTACGTGCCCGCCACCTACAGCAGGTGCTCTCTCTCCGGTGGCCGTGATGGTAGCAGCCGCTGTCGGCGGACGGAGAGGCTCGGTGGCGGGCATGTAATGCCGGTGGCCGTGCTGTAACTATCGGGGGTAATGTGGACACTGCAGAGAGGGGTGTTGGTGGTGATTTTGAACTCTCCACAGTAGCTCCTCTTGACAACATCGATCCACCATTTCCTTACGTTGTCTCGGTAGGAGACTTAAATAGGCTAACTGAGCCGTTACCCGGGCCTGCACACTGTGGCATCCAGGAAAGATGCATGAGCTACGTGGAGGAGACATGACTGGTTAGCTAGCTGCAAACTATCATAAGCGATGCTATCCGAGACTCGAGAGCTAGCGGAAAACCACCGAAGCTAATGCACTGAACGTACTTATACTGCTTCCACAGCAGGGCGGGGTTTATGCTAATCATAGCCGCGTTACGTAACGCGGCTATGATTTCTGACCCGCCCATTAAATCCTGAACACAGAAATGT
The DNA here is from genome assembly GCF_965226575.1 of Pagrus pagrus. Classification (NCBI taxonomy): domain Eukaryota; kingdom Metazoa; phylum Chordata; class Actinopteri; order Spariformes; family Sparidae; genus Pagrus; species Pagrus pagrus. The sequence goes on from NC_140194.1 coordinate 2,204,887, forward strand.
TGAAATACAGTTTGGCAGCCTAGCTCCATAACTAAATTATAAATGGCTGAATGGCTTTTTACATGTTTTAAGGAAATACATTTATAACCTATTTAATGTGTTTAGAAGAAAATGGCTGAATTTGCTTTACACGGACTTTAAGGCTCGTCCGTTTGTCCAGGAACAGTGGATTTTGTTGTAGGGCAAGTAGAAGAGAAACTTACTTATCCCACCGGACAAGTTAATGATTGATTGACCAAGATTCATCCAGAGAGCCTGCTCACACTGAATCAGAAGCACTGACACAAAAATACATTTTGAGATTAGCTACGCTACGAACACAGCGAACTGAAGAGAGGGAGCAAGCCAAGTCTGATGCTGCCTAAACACTGGAGCTGCAAGATATGATTAAAATAGAGACCGTATTGCGAATATATCCGTAGATATTAGGATTGCACTATGATTCTTGATTAGGGGGAATGATCATTTCTGCATCACAATTTTTACTTTCACCAAAAAAACCCTGTTACAATCATAATGATCTGACATTTGTTGGAGTCTGTGCCAAACAAACATGTCCCAGTAGGACAGACCATTGGTTCTTAAACTTTGTGCCATGGGTGAATCATAAAGTTCATGTTGGGCCCAGAAATACAAAGGAGGCTAATCATGAACAGGTGAACCACAGAGGCGGAGGAGAAACAAACTTAACATTTTGTTTGTAAAGTTCAGACTGAAATGCAGAACATACCACATCGTCCGCAGCGTGTGGTTTGGGGTTCAGAGGCTCCGGGTTCAACCAGTCCAAAAAGCTGCATCAGACAAAACAATGAGAATAAACACAAACTTTTAATTAGGAACTTAAGTCAATTTCTAACTTTCAGGCTGTGACGGGTGGAAACCTGACAAGCCATCAGATGTTCATTGCCATCATCAACAAACACTCCTGTCCAGTTTTGTCTCGACTCGTCACAGCGGTCTGTGAATGTTTCCTCTCTAAGCTGCAGCTCACCGTAAACAGACCAGCTCCTCTTTACTCCTGCACATCTTCTCCGTCTCTGCTGGTCTCGACTCTGCTGATCTACATGAACCGCTGAAAAATAAACAGACGATCAGCTCAGACTGTATCTTATCTTGACTGGATTACATCTGGACTATAATGTAGTCATGCTGTAAGATATAGTGTTAATATCTATTTTATTGTACCTTGTTTCGTCATCAGTCGGATATTCAACCTGACGGCCGTCAACAAGCCATTCAGTTCCACTTTTTCCACTAATAAAATACAAATCAAGCCAAAGAGTCAAGTTACTACAGCTGGAAGTTTCAGTCAAATAACATTAAAGGAACAGTTTAGTCAAAAATGAGTCATGTACTCCTCCCCCCATGGTGATGGAAAGTCAGGTGAGGTTCAGACTCGACTTGAAGGGTGGGCTGATTTTAACATTACCTGTGATGGTCAGTGAGCTCACTGATCCTCCTGTAATTTAAATCTCATCCAGACTGAAGTCCTTTTTGTCAAGATAGATTTTAAAGAGCCTCTTGTTTATTATTTTGTATTTTTCCTTGTAAACACCTCAGTGTGAAAATGGAAGAAGTGTCGTGTTGTCACTGGATTCTGAATAAAACTTAAAAACTCGATTGCAGCATCTTTCTCTGTGGTTTATTTGATGGATATTTGAGATAATGTGTCTCACGTGTGTGTTAAGATTTGAGTTATGACTAAGAAAGGAGTTGGATTTTTGACTCATTCATTTCAAATGCTGTAATTTCACAAGGCTTAAAATGGCGAATGATGAATTAAATAAAGGAGCACAATGATGATGTAATTCTCCACCTCCCCCAGTAATTTTAATCCTATCTGAACTGGTCTTCAGTAAATAAACCGGACTGTTGAAGGTGCGATGGAGGCGTACACTTCCTGTCCCATGCAGGTGCTGGAGGCAGCAGCTGTCTCTTCAGGTTGAATGTATTTTGGCTCTTCTTGCTGACTGACCTGGATAGAAAAAGACAAACCGAACCATCTTGATTCATCTTTCAATTTCTGACTGGACTGTGCAGGTGAAATACAGAAACCAGCTACCACATCTGTGAGCACTCCAGTCACAGTGAACGAGTTTAGACCCCTCTCAGTAAAAATCTATAGCCTCGTGAGTGCCATGAATTAGTAATATGTCTTTCAAAATGTGCTGAAAACTGTACCAGAGCTTCAGTTCTTAAAAGCTCGGGCTCTCCCTGAGAAACACTTCCTGTGGTGTGGTGCGTGTACTCACATTGGGAGGCGCCTGCTGGTTGCTGCTGTCCGGGTTCAGAAACTTGAGGAACCTGTGGGGAAGCGCTCCGTCAGCATTTGTGTATCACATTAAGAAAGACATGAAACCTGCTGTGGGTTTCAGCCAATCACATGAGAGGAGCTGTGTCCGATCAGGTCAAGTCTCACCTGAACAGACTGAAGTTTTTGGTCAGAGCTGCAGCCAGAGACGAGTCTGTGTCCTCTGATGAGTCGCTGAACAGGAGAGCAGGTCAGTTAACTGATTAAACTTTGACATATCTCAGCCATAATCGACAACAAACTGCGCTCACCTCTCTGCAGCCGCAGCATCTGAGCCCCTCTTTGATTGGCTGCCTGGAGACGGTCGTTCATCTGTGACCTTTGACCTGCTGCCTTCTTCAGAGGTCTTCTGCTCATGTTGTTGCCTCTAAAGCAGCAGAGAGTTCAGAGGTGAGTATGGGTGGACACTTAGTGCAGAACAGACAGTAACACAGTGAGCAGAGCTGCTGACCTGGGCTGTAAAGGGAGCCGTCAGCCAATCACCTGCTCCGGCTGCAGCCAAACCTTGTGACATCACTGAGGGTCAAACCAGATTAGAGTCAGTGTGAATGTGAAACAGATTCAACTGTTTCAACAATGGTTGGCTGAGAAAACGTACATTCAGGCTGAAATTCAACTATGATGTTCTGTCTTTTTTATTTCTGAGCCGAAAGCAGGAAATAAAGGAGTGGCAGCTTCATTTGTAACGGATTATGTTGAAAGGGCAGACAATATCGTCTCATATCCATCCCCTGAATTAAAATCAGATCGGAACTGTGTTGTGGCAGACTTAGTGATATCAGCAAATATTGAATCATTGTTCAAAGAATAAATACAATAAAGTATCATGATAAAACTTGTGATTGTGCTGCAGGCAGCCCAAAATGTATACACACAATTAAGGACCTAACTGCACATAAGCACGAGTCTACATGCAGACAACCAATGTAGCGTAAACTACTGCTGTCCGCCACGATATTTGTGACTGCCGTGAACAGGAAGTGACGTGTGTGTGTTTACCAGGAGGTGGTTGGGTTTGTGCTGCCAGCTTGTTTGAGGTCGTGCAGACAGTCTGAGTTAAGATGTTGGAGGATAGCATGACAGGAAATTGGTCCACCTCATCCAGCCCGCCGCCATCAGCTGACTCTCTGATGTAAAGTGCAAACTTCTTGGCCACCAGATCGTCGTTCACACAGATCTGAAAAATCAACAAAAACCTGCCCATTAGTTTCTCCATGTGTAAAAAAGAAAAAGAAAAAGGGCTCTGATAACAAGTTGCACAAGGAAATGTGAACTAAAACAATATAATACAATAGACAATATACAAAAACTGTCCAACCAAAGCAAGAAACAGACGACTGATGAAAGCTGGATGTGTCAACAATAAAGATAAAAATGATTAAGAGGAGAAAAGTATCAGACCTTATTCATCATCTCTTCTGTTTTTATGTCTGTGTAAAGCTCCGTGTTGAAACTAAATGTTTGAAGCTCTTCGTGTCTTGTTAAATCCAACAGCGTGGAGTCAAAGTTCACCTTGATGCTGCGTACAGTCAGGTAGAGCTCAATGGAGGTGGAGTCTGACACTGATTCAAGCAACACGGCCTCCGTCCGAGTCGACACTGATGGAAGGAAGCAATCTCTTCAAGTGAATCCACAAGACTGAAAATATGTTTAAACATCAACGCAGAACCGTTCAGAACGCATCAAATGTTGCTTCTAAGATATAAAACAAAACAAACAAACAAACTGTAGTCTTGGTTCATCTATCTGCCGTGTTGCTCACCTTGCAGCAGGTTGTGCAGGTAGAGTGTAGCAGAGCTGTCCCACTGACTGGACGGACTGCGAAGGAAAATAAGAAAAACTTCACGACACAAGAGATAAAGTAGAAGATGTGTGTGCTCCAGAGATCCTTAACTACTTCAGATTGAGTAGGGTTTTATTTTTACACTTTACGGGCTGGATACCCTCAGTAGTTCACATTGTACTTCACAAAACCATAATTCGATGGCAAGCGGTGAGCTCTTCTTACATGAGCTTTGCCTTCTCCTCAAAGACGTCAACTTGCAGGGTCATGGGTTTGATTCCCGCCAGGTGGAACCTCCTCACCCAGAAAGGCAGCTGGAGGAAATTCTGAACAGCGACTCGGATCCTTGTCAGAACCAGAGGAGAACACACAAGTTAAAAAGCACAGATACGCGTTCACAAACACACACACTCAGGTCTGCAGACTGTTTCACATGACCTTGGTCTTATTGCCTTCAGGCCTAAAATGGCAGCGTCTTCATTTCCTGCAAAAAGTGTACTGCTAGGTCCAGTGATGAGGAAGACTAATACTGTTCTGGTCTTACCGGTCTGAGGGGACGACGAGCCGTTCTCCATGGTCCACCAGGAGGCAATGAACCTGACAGAACACCGACTCCATAATGACCGACTCCACCACAGCCCGACACCACCACTTCATCGCTGACCAGTACACCACACACACCTGAGAGGAAATACAGTAACGCACGCATCCAATCCGCCTTCAGCGCCATCAAGGTGACACTAAAAGGTTTCCCCGAGCTGGGTCAGGTGTGTAAAAACATGAGTGAAGAGTCACTCCAGGTGTTTCATTACCTCTCCCTCCTGTAGCGATGTAGGCTGCAGCTTCCGCAGGTCCCGAGTGACGTCGTGGTAGAAGAGGTTCATCTGGTTCAGAAGATTGTCGTACTGTTTTGTGGTCTCTGTGTCACCGCAGACAACCCGACCCCAGAGGCAGGACGGGTCCTCAACCTGCAAACGTCAGAAGAAAGAGGAACTGGGTCCAACTGTACAGATTTACACTTCATTTATGCACTCACTACTTGGTCGGGGCTCCTTTTGTATTGTTAGGTACGGAGATGCCTTTTTTCCCAGCAGGACTAGTCACTGGTTTGCTGATCATGGTATTTCTGTGCTCGATCGGCCAGCCAACTCGCCTGACCTGACCGTACTGTCAAGGAGATGAGAGACACCAGACCAACAATACAGACGAGCTGAAGGCCGCTGTCAAAGCAACCTGGGCTTTCATAACACCTCAGCAGGACCCCAGGCTGATCTCCTCCACGCTGCACTGATGCAGGATTCATGCAAAAGGAGCCCAACCACGTAGTGAGTGCATAAATACACATACTTTTCAGAAGGTCGACATTGTCTATTATAAATTTTTTGATCAGTCTTATGTAACATTCTAATATTTCTTGATACTGGATTTTTGATTTTAAGTCGTAATCATCAAAATTAAAACAAAAAAAGGCCTGAAATATTTCACTTTGTGTACTGAATCTAGAATATACATGAAAGTTTCACTTTTTGAATTAAATTACGGGGAAAAAATGAACTTTTCCATGATAATCTTATTTTTTGAGATGCACCTGTAATCTCTGTTGATGCTCCACCTTCTGTATTATTAATTTAACAGCCACTGGTTCAAATTGCAGGTTGCAAGTGTCTTCATCTACTTTAGAGATTATATATTTCCATCCTGTTACTTTAATTAAAACTGTATTTGATTTTAATTGCAATTAAAACTTTCTCATCTGATACATCCAGACTTGGACTGACTGATGCTTTAATTAGGACACGCAGTTGTTGGGTGTGTTGGGACTTTCAGCAAACATCTACTTCCAAATTAATGTTTTATAATAGTTTTAAAATAAAAACGTGAACATCACCGCCTCCACAAACCGCCTGATATCCATCTTTATTCACAAACGTGTCTTAATTGCCTTTCAGCATCAGTCACATGTAGTTAATTAACGTCACGTTCCCAACCGTTAGCCAACTTTACCGATTAGTTTAGCTACTTGATGAAAAGCTCACTTACCTTCAAAATTGATATTTTCAGCATCGTCAGCACACAGATGTCTTAAAAACAACGAACACTGCAAGAAAATACAGCAAGTGAACACGTTTTGCGCTAAACGTCAGACTCGAGTCCACTTTTACACTTCAGACCGATTAGCGCCTGACAGCTAGCTAGCTAGCTAGCGTTAGCTTACCAGCGGTGACGCTACAGCCGTTCACTAAAGCCTCAAACTCAACACGTACCTCGCTAGATGAAGCGGAATTTGTCAGGTGTTCATTTATGTGATGTTTTGTATTTGTCCTGTTTGGTTTCCATCGGGTTTAATACGGAAAACGTCCCTGCTCTCGAGCTCTTGAGCGGGCGCAGCAGGTGACTCGGTGGGAAAGACCGGACTTACGTCATTCTGATCGTGACCGTTAGAGGTCGCTGTGGAGCCGCCACCTAGCTTCACGTCACCTCCGAGGAAGGTGTTGTATTAATCTTTATTCTCTTCAAAGTTATTTATCTAATAACCTGCTCAGCTAACATGGGAGTGACAGACACTTATATATATAACTGTAAAGTTATTGAGCTCTCTGTCATTTCCGGTTTAAACTACGCCATTAAACCCCGTCAGGGCAGACTAAAGCTAAAGCTAAAGCTAGGTTACCAGGCGAATGTCACTTCAGTGAAGTTAGTTTTAAGTTGGATATTCGACAGACAACATTTCAAGTGCACCCGTATTACAGACTTTACAGTAAACACACGGCGAAGACGGCTACAGCGTGTACCGACTTCCTGTTTTCAAAATAAAAATGTGGGATATTTAAAGCAGAGATACTGTGTTTAAAGCTATTGAGCAGAAGGCTAATATTTACATATAGCCTAAAAATTATGAACAGATGTAAAATGTAAAAACAAGAGGTGTATCTCATGCAGCCAGTGTAGTTACATGATCCAAACATGATTTTGGGTTAATTGATCACATGACCTGGAAGCTATTGAGCTAAAATGCTAAAAATAGCTTCCAGGTCATGTGATCAATTGACTAAAAATCAGTTTGGGACCATGTAACTACACTGGCTGCATGAGATACACCTCTTGTTTTTACGTTTTACATCTCTAAATATTTTTTATTAATTTTTATATGTAAATATTAGCATTTTAGCTCAATAGCTTCCAGGTCATGTGATCAACTGACTCAAAATGATGTTGGGATCATGTAACTACACTGGCTGCATGAGATACACCTCTTGTTTTTACATTTTACATCTGTTCATATTTTTTATTAATTTTTATTGATTTTTATATGAAAATATTAGCATGTTAGCGCAATAGCTCCCGGGTCATGTGATCAATTGACTCAAAATCATGTTGCGATCATGTAACTACACTGGCTGCATGAGATACACCTCTTGTTTTTACGTTTTACATCTTTAAATATTTTTTATTTATTTTTATTATTTTTTTAATGTAAATATTAGCATTTTAGCTCAATAGCTTCCAGGTCATGTGATCAATTGACTCAAAATGATGTTGGGATCATGTAGTTACACTGGCTGCATGAGATACGCCTCTTGTTTTTACGTTTTACATCTCTAAATATTTTTTATTAATTTTTATATGTAAATATTAGCATTTTAGCTCAATAGCTTCCAGGTCATGTGACCAATTGACTCAAAATCATGTTGGGATCATGTAACTACACTGGCTGCATGAGATACGCCTCTTGTTTTTACATTTTACATCTGTTCATATTTTTTATTATTTTTTATTAATTTTTACATGTAAATATTAGCATGTCAGCTCAATAGCTTCCAGGTCATGTAATCAATTGACTCAAAATCATGTTGGGATCATGTAACTACACTGGCTGCACGAGATATGCCTCTTGTTTTTACGTTTTGCGTCTCTAAATATTTTTTATTAATTTTTATTTTTTTATTTATTTTTTATATGTAAATATTAGTATTTTAGCTCAATAGCTTCCAGGTCATGTGACCAATTGACTCAAAATCATGTTGGGATCATGTAACTACACTGGCTGCATGAGATACACCTCTTGTTTTTACATTTTACATCTGTTCATAATTTTTAGGCTATATGTAAATATTATCATTTAGCTCAATAGCTTTGAACACAGTATCTCTGCTTTAAATATCCCACATTTTTATTTTGAAAACAGGAAGTCGGTACACGCTGTAGCCGTCTTCGCCATGTGTTTACTGTAAAGTCTGCAATACGGGTGCACTTGAAATGTTGGAGCGGCTTCTTGAATGTCTGTCGAATATCCAACTTAAAACTAACTTCACTGAAGTGTGAATGTCTCAGTGTTCGGCCCCATGTCACTGAGCTAATGTTTGCTTCTGGTCTGAAATACATATCTATAAATGCAACTTTAACCATCTTAGTGGCTCTATGATGCTAATGTAAACATGTTAATATGGTCACCATAACAATGCTAAAATGCTAAACTAGGTTCACTATCAGAATTTAGCATGTTAGCAAGCTGACGTTTGCTAATTGGCAATAGATACACATTAAAGCTAATGCTAACAGGAACCCCACTAGTTTTGCTGGATAATGGTGCTATATGAAAAGCTAAGGGATCACCAAGCTAACCTTAAAATATATAATAAACATATACAAATAAAAGTGCAATTCAAAGTGCTTTACCAGTGATTGAAAAAGAAAAAACACTGGATATTAAGAAAACAAAAGCGGGTTTTGAGACTAATGCAGCGGATTGCAATGAAATAAATAGTTAAAATAATAAAAGATAAGAATAAAAAATAAAAACAAGCAATACAAATAAAGACAAAACTGAATATTGCATGTAGGCTATGATAAATCAGAATAAGTGTAACCATTAAAACCGTGGTTATGCATACTATTAAACTGTAAATGGTGCAACACCTATATTTTTATACTAGCCTACTCATTTTTGGAGAGGTCGGGATGGGTGGTGGGCACACAGAGTTCACATCCTAAGTTAATGGTAGGAAAAGGTTGTGGTTTTGGTTAAGGTTAATAACGTAAAGATGTATATTGCTTAAAGTAACTGCAGACATTTTCTTTAGGCTATTTAATCAAGATCAAACAGAACCATAAAAAGTTAATTAATGCTGTAGATACGTTCATAATGAGCAGTGTGAATTTGACAGACGTGGTGTGTGCTTCCTTTCGTTTTAAACACATTTTAAGCTGTCACGAAGCGTCCCCCCTGCTATATTGGACACATCTACTGACTAGCTGGCCTGAAAATCACAGGACATACCTGTTGTGATGACGTCAGGGAGCAGTTTGAACAGCACGAACTTAGTGTATGGAAGAAATAACCATCTATTTATGAACTGCTTGTTGGAAAACACCAAATATTGCTATTAAATACTAGTAAATATTTTTCCATATACATTTTGAAGTAATTATCGTAGTAAATGTGGGTGTTATCTTTGCGTTTAGTTGAGTTTTTTATTAAATGTATGAGACTGGTGTGACTGTGGGGGGTGTGTGTTCCCTCTGATCCTCCAGGGGGCGACAAAGAGACACCTGCTCCTCGCAGACACCAGTGAACTGAGGACGAGGAAGAAATTCAGACTTTTGGAGGCAACAAAACAAACACAGCTAATCTGTTAGCTAACATCAGTGTTTTGAACTCGGTTGTTGCATTAATATCTTTTTCTATAAGCTTTAACCGTCTGTGGAGGGTCTAATACATCCGTCTTTAACCACATGAAGACGGTGAAACGCGGTTGAGCTACATGGAGACTAAAGCCTCTGCTGTGCTGAATGCGGTTCCTCCTTACGGACATGTTATTACCAGCGAGAAGTGGAGAAACTCGTCTCTTATTCAAAGTTTAAAAGGTGATTCAGTAATTTTGTTAAAACTCTTAAATATCAGCCTTTCAGCTTGTAGCGTTTGCTGTCTGTGTGGGTCATGTTTTTGTATGGAGAGGCAACAAGCGTGTGCCAATTCAGAAATGTCGGTATGTACGTTTGTTTCTCTAAAGAACACATAAAGAAGCGCTGTGAAATATGAATGCACACGTTTTCCCCTTCAGAACCGTTCTGGGTTTAATTCGGGTCACTTGTCTTTCTGAAGATTTGCTCAGTGATGTAATGACATGACAACTTCTGCCATCATCTCACGCTGCTCACCGCTGCTGTTGGCAGGACATATAGTTGGAAATGTGTTATATTACAGAAATAAGCGCTGTTTAGTAGATGTTATCAATGCCGATTGTAAAGGTGTACCCTAAAGTGTCAGGAGACTCTCTTTAATCTAAAGTTTACATTCAATATTAATGTCTTATTATCATCAGAGTAGTGTTTGATAAGATTTCTGAGTGGAGTTCTGTGTGAAACAGCCACCAACCACACATACCTCAAATTCACTCCCCTGCTGCTCTTTGTCTTTTACTCCTCTGTGATATCGTGTCTTTGTTTTTCTGTCTTTTCTGGTTTGTGACATAACTATAAATAATTATGATATTACGTAATGTATTGTTAGTTGGGCAGATTAAGCCGAGGTTGTAGAAAATATTAAAAATTTAGTTCAACTAGTCCACAAAACATTCCTGGAGCTTCACAGTAAAACAGCATGCAGCATTTTCAGAAACATAAAATACAACAAAATAAAAAATAAAATGGCTAAATAAAAGCTCCTGCAGCGTGAGCAAAGTCTCTGAAGCCTGAGAAATGTTTTGAGGACTTCTCCAGATTCCTCATCAACATGTGGGTGATTAGATAATGTCTGAATTTTCATTTTTGGGTGAACGTGTCCTTTAAAGTTAAATGTAATGCCTCCACTTCTTTGGCTGCACCATGTACTTTATTGAGTGTTTGCCTTCTGTGGCCTCGAGTATGTGTTGTCTTTATCTTCGGTCACATCGGATTGAAACTTGGCACTTTCCTGTCTGCATCTTAATCTTGAGATTAGTCATTTTACAGTCTGTGTGAACAAAATGCTCTCGTCGTAAACGAGTTCTCCTTCTGCTGCAGGTGGAGGTGTGAAAATCCTCTTTGAGAGTGAGCTCGGTGTGGCAGATTTCCACCTGCCCAACAAAAGCTGCATCCTGTACGTGTCCGAGTGCGACATCATAGCAGGAAGCAGCTACAAGAGGAAACTGGTCCGCTACAGAAATGTGAGTTTGGTGAAAGAAATGACTGATGAAGCAGTTTTGATGTATGTCTTTCTGTGTCTGATATGAACCGTGTCCGTCCTGATTTACAGAGCAACAGTAGTTTCCAGGAGCTGGTGCTGGTGGAGAACACCAGACTCAGCGAGCAGTACTTCAGTGCTGTGCAGAAGTTTGTGGTGTTCGACCTCGGCCTGACTCTTCTGCCAGTCAGCGGACAGACTGAGGCCTCACAGCTCATCACGCAGATTGTAAGTAGGCAGGACAAAACAATAAACCTGCGATCAATACCAGTTTGATTTGTTGACAGTATCAAATGTGTTGATTCAAGTTCTTTGTAGGCATTTGTAGAATATCTGTGTTTCAGTCAGTGTCCTCTGTTCCTCTTTGCTAATGCAGTGTTTTGTGTTTGATATTTCTAGGCTTCATAGTCTTCACAGTTTGGAAAATGCTTAATTTTAACCGTTTTATAGGTGAGAAATATGATGAAATGAGAATATAACTGTTGAAAAATGCTTGATTTTCAACACAATCTTGAGTTGAGGCAAACAGACAGATTTCTTTTCTTTTCAGCCATAAGATAACAAGCAACAGCACCGAGGGTGTCTCTCAACTCAGTACGCACCAGACTCTGGTTCTGTCTCCTCTCTGTAACGTTACATTCATGATGTAAAGTACATTTCCCCTCAAGCTCAGTTCAGAGCAGAATCTGATGTGCACCCGACTCATCTTCCAGAGCTGGCAGGCTCTGAGCCCGGCCCTCCTCACACAACACTTGGCAAACGACTTCTTGTGGCAGTGATTACATATTGTGTGTTTAAAAGTCACAGCCTGCAGGTGGAGAGATAACAGTGATAACCCGGTCATGATGTGACCCGAGTCACACAGAGAGAGTCAAACACACCACACTGCAGTACACTTTGTTGTCTGATGCTGATTCTCCAACCTGCTCTCATTGTCTCCAGGTTAACGGGGAGGGCAGGGAGAACCCCTTCAGGAGGAGGAGTTCAATTCAGCTGCTGGACCCGCTGGTTCTGGCTCTGGTCCAGCAGGTGCCTGGGGTCGGCAGGGTCAAAGCTCTGGCCCTGCTTCAGCACTTCTCCAGCATCCAGCAGCTCTGCAACGCCGCCCCCTCTGAGCTGGAGCCCATCGTGGGTCAAGCTGCAGCTCAGCAAATCCACAACTTCTTCCACAAACCTACTGCTGCTGGAACCTGAAGGCTGGACTCTGGGTCTCTATCTAAGCTGGGAGGATTTGATTTAAAGATAATGCAGATACACTTAGGGCTCACATGAACACTATCTGCTTATTTGTTTACTGCTGTACTTACTTCACAGCTTGGTTTTTAAGATATTTCAGTCTTGACCAAAGTGGTGGACCAACAGACCGACGCTGCCGTTCATAGAGCTAACATGGCTCAAACTAGAGAGCTTGAAAACTGACTTTGGTTTGGTGATTTGACGGCTGACTTCACTGGCCAGTGTGACATCTTTTTGTTTGTTTTGTGGTTTTGCACTCTGCACTTTTGCACCCACACTAAATAAATATCAGTCAATTGCAGGATCAATTGTAAGTTCTTAATTCTTTACTTTTTCATCAGTGTTTTTGAAGTTGAAGTTTAGTGAATTTTAAATCAACCTCCTGTTTTATATTGGTATTTAACTTTCTCAGGAGTGTTGGAGCTCGTCAACTCAAGTCAGTCTGAGAACAGATGGTGTTTTTTATCACAGGATTTGGTCGTCATTACAAACATCAGCTGTTGTTTTTCCATCTTAAATTATTAATGAAGAACAAAATAAATTAATCAGACACAATACAACTTAAAAAAAAAACATTTTGCTTTTGTTTATTTAAAAATGAAAAAGAGAGAAAAGCTAGAAAGAAGAAAGCTTTTGTCTTCTACATGAACTGCTCAATAATAGTATGAAACACTTCTTACGTATACACACAAAGATCACTCCACTCCCACTCCTACTTTTTATTGTTAATCCAGATTAATTGTCTTATTATATCAGTATACCCAATAACATACAGTATTCTTTACTTTGTAATTCAGGCGAGTCATTTTAAGTTATTTTGATTGAACCCAGGGTTTCCATAATGTTTGCTTCGAGCAGTTGACTACTTAATGGCCTTTACATTTTATTTATGAGCTCAGATAAAGGTCCTACTTGTTTTTCATTGTTAATATTATCCTACCTGTCTGTAAAGGTTCTGCAAAATAGGAGACTGACCATCAACAGTTATGTGTATGTATATATTGATTTATGTCTTTGCCCATTAAAATACTTATCACATATAAAATTCTGTGTGCCATGCATAAAATTATAGGCCTATTTTTGCCACTTTGAGACATCCCGTTGCCACCACGAAGCCACCCCAATAAAAATCCTAGAGCCCAAGTTATAGCCTAGGATGCACTTCTTATATATACAATGATCAGACAGTGAAAAGGTTTGAGTTTGAACAAACAGCAATAAAGATCAACATTTAATCTTTCTATAGAAAGTTCACACGACAGGATTTTAGGCCAAATATTCCCGGTGCACTCCCGTTTGGGACGATCGCCATGTGTGAACTGTTTACCATCGATCCAGGAGCTGACTTTTAACAGAGCAACGTAATATTAACGCATTTCTGAAAGGATTTCGGCAAAATTACTACATTTACTATATCAAGAAATGCGTTACCACCCAACCTCAGAGTCAACAACGTCATATGCAACATCAAATATGTGATTAAGGACACATTAAATATCCCTGGAAAGCTGCATGTTATAAACTTACAGACAGAGGGTGTGATAGTATCCATTTCAGCAGCTTCCATTTTATTAATGCCTACTCGTGCTTATGACCGTTGTTAACTGTCATGGGAGGTCACGTTCACTAGTTGCAAACGGTTACATCCACCAGTCACTAAGCACGGGGAAATAAACCACTGTGGAACACAACGATCTGATGGCTTAGATAGTAGTCTTGTGTGTTCAAGACATCAGTGTGACTGAAGGGAGAGATGATCAGAGGGGCAGAGTTTTTACCACCATCATTAAGACATGGACTGAAGAGTGGGTAGAGTTTCTGAGTGAAGCAGCAGCCAGTAAAGGAGTAGATAAGAGCTGCAGCATCAACGTCATAAAAGGAGACCAGACCCTCCTCATAATCCACAAACACCCCCACCTTCTCAGGCTGACACTTCAGAGAGAGACGGACTGAAGGGTCAGCAAGAGCATAGTACTCATTTTTATTCCTCAAACATATCGTCCAGTAACCATTCTGAGGAGTCGGTGTGATGTCTCCCTTCCTCTTGATCGACTCTCTGGCCACTCCTAAATCCCACTTAGTCTTCTCTTTAACTTGAACCTCATAATAAAATCTTCCTGAAGAGAAACTCTGCTTTGCTAAGACATCAACACAATGATCAAATCTCTCTGGGTTGTCTGGGAGATTCTTCTTCACATCACCACAGTTAACTTGTTTTCCATCATCAGACAGGATGAGATCAGGATGTGCTGTATCAGGATCGAGTGTCACATCCACTGCATACTGCTGGACCCTCTTCAGCTGGACCTCAAGCAGCTTCTTCATCTGTTTACTGAGCGTCTCCTCCAGCTGATTCACAGCTCTCACCACAGTCCCCTCAAATGAAGGTGGACGGATGCTGACTTCTGTCCAGTCCTTGGTGGGTGGAGCAGCGTTCAGTGATGGGGAGCTTTGGAGGAGGTGGAGGTGGTCTTCAGACTGTGAGAGCTGCTCCACCTCAGAGCTTCTCTTCTCCAGCTCAGAGATTTCCTGTTCCAGCTCTCTGATGAAGCCTTCAGCCTGTTTCTCTGTCTCTCTCTGCTTCTCTTTGATGGTGTCGATGAGCTCGGCCTGGCTTCTCTCAACAGACTCCTTCAG
This sequence comes from Pagrus pagrus, assembly GCF_965226575.1. Lineage (NCBI taxonomy): Eukaryota > Metazoa > Chordata > Actinopteri > Spariformes > Sparidae > Pagrus > Pagrus pagrus. Next base: position 2,220,016 of record NC_140194.1, read on the forward strand.
AGCGGTGAAGACCTGAACACCAGCTGCTATCTCTCTGTCTGCATCTTTCTTACTGAGCTCCACTGAGCGCTTCATCTCCTGAAGCTTCAGTCGTCTCTTCTGGATCATCTGCTGAATTTCAGCGTCTGTCTTCCCCAGCTCGGCCTTCTTTCCTTCATATTCTTCTTTCAGAGGAACAACATCATGTGTCTTGTGGTCTAAAACAGTGCAGAGCATGCAGACACACATCTGGTCGGTCTTACAGAACAGCTCCAGCAGTTTATCGTGCTTCGTACACATCCTGTCTTCCAGGTTCTCCACAGGGTCGATCAGCTGATGTCTTTTCAGGCCTGACTTTGTCAGATGAGGCTCCAGGTGAGTCTCACAGTAGGAGGCCAGACACACCAGGCAGGACTTCAGGGCCTTCAGTTTGGTTCCAGTGCAGTCGTCACAGGGAACTTCTCCTGGTTTGGACACTTGTTGCTCTGAGCTGCTGCTGCTGGCTTTCTGTTGAGCTGACTGTCTGAACTGAGCAGCCATCTCAGAGATGAACGTGTTGACCAGCAGCTCAGGTCTGGTGTTGAAAATCTGTTTACAGTTGGGACACTGACACTTGTCATTTTTATCCCAGTGTATAGTGATGCAGCTTTTACAGAAGTTGTGTCCACATGGTGTGGTGACTGGATCAGTGATCACATCCAGACAGATGGAGCACAGAAACTGATCTTCAGTCAGCAGACAGCATGACATGTTTACAGTCTGAGGATGAAAAGTGAGAAAAAGGAAACTGTAATTAGATATCTCTTGATTAAGTGTTTCATAAAGCATTTCTCCTGTAATATAAGGAGTCAAAATGAGCTGGATACACCTCTGAGTGGAATTTCCTGTCTGAGTAGAGCTCAGCTTTTGTTTACAAAGACACAGAGCAGATACAGTGAAGCTGAAAGGACAGGGTTATAAGTTCGAGGCTTCTTACTTATGTGTTTAACGGCTATATAACTTGTAAAACAGCCATTTCTTACCTTTTTATACACAATAAAACACACTGTCAGATAACATCAGACTCTGTGCTCTGAGCTAGGCTAGTTAGCCTTTAGCAGACTAGTTTATCCATGTTTGTGTTTGTTATGGTTGGATTGAGCTGCTGTGCTTTACAGTAAAGGTGTGTGTTATAACAAACTCAATTAATATCAGGTATCAAGCACAATGTTTTAATGTCAGGAGACAGATCAGTCAAAGTGGGTAAATCAGCTTAAGCTAAAGCTAGCTGTGACTGTATCCTATCTAACTGTATCCAGGGTTCAGTCACTGTGGTTTGACTTTGACCTGTTTTGTAGTTCTGACTAAATGTACATGTTGAAATTGTCCGTGTACTCACCAGTGTTTGTCAGAGACTCTGCTGTTGTGTTGACAAAGTTTTCTTCAGAGAGAAACACAGAGACTCGTCTGGACTGCAGCTCTGCTGTCACTCAAACTTTCACTTTCATTTCAGGACATGTGACTTGTGTGTTTTCTCTCTCAGCTGCTCCTCCTCTCAGTGCAGCTCTGTCAGTTTGAGTGACTCACTGTGAAACTTGTTGACAAAGTTTTGGAACAAGTTTTTACTTTTTTGTTTCTTGGTCTTTTCTCAGCAGTGGAAGTTTACAGTTTTAGGAAGTTTTACAAAGTCAAATTAAAATAGTGTTTTTTAGAAACATCTCCTCAGTTAGAGAAAGAAGGAGACACCACTCAAAGTTCAGTAGTCTGTCTGAAAAAACACAGGGATTTATAATTGTCACTTTTATTTCCTCGCTTTATTTTGAAAATCCTGAAGTGCAGACGGAGCAGAAGAGCGTCAGGCTGCAGTTTGTTAAAATCTCCACCAGAGGGCGACCTCAGCTGTCATTTAATCTCTACTAACATTTGTGTTCATTTCACCTTCTCAAACACAACAACAGCTTTACATTACATTAAATGACCTCATACACTTTGCATTATCTGACATCAGATGACTCGACATAACACTCAGTACATCTTCTGTTCAGGCTCATTCTCTCTGATTCACACATCATGCAGGTGTTTGGTTTCTAAAACAGATGAATCAGAGAAGAGTCGACCACCTGCTGCAGGTTTTGTTCTTCTTATAAGAAGCTGTTATGTGTTTGAGTCACTGACTGGTTGAGGTTGTTGTCATCAGACAGGATGGTCTGCAGCAGGAGACAAGTGGATGTCTCGTCTGTAATGTCGACTTATTTCATTTGATCCTTCTTCTTTCGAAAATCGAGTACATTTGTCCCCTGGTTTCCTCAGAGACGTCATGTTACATTATATAGGATCCAAAAACAGAAAGATTTAGTTCCACTGAGATATTTAACAGAGGGAGAGGAACGTCCTCAAGATCCTGAACTGGACTTGAACTCTCACCTTAGGCATCTGGACAGCTGCACCGCTCTGTGTTCAAAAACCTTCATCAATATTTTATAATAACAAATTATTGACAGACCTTGTGAGTGTGTGAAAGAGGAAAACGTTTGCTGGAGGCGATGGAGAAGTTTTGTATTATAACAACCTGCCACTTTATCATGTGATAACCAGAAAAGATTGATTGAATAAGTTATTTTATGAAAATAACGAGTTCTGTGATATAAAGTGAAATCTTTTTAATAACCAGAATCATTTGTATCCAGTAATAACAAGCAAATATTTCAAATAACATGAAGAATATTTTATAACTTTTCTCCTTATAACAAGAGACTGAGGGTTTTTGTCGTGGTGGTGGCTCCACTAGAGGGCGTCCTCAGATCTCTGGTTTAGTTCATATCAGCTGTTCAAACCTTCAATAACATGACATCATCTCAGACTACCAGCTGTCTCAGGTGTGATGGAGGATTGAAGCTCCTCAGCTCAAGTCAGTCTGAGAACAGCTGATGGTGTTTTTAATCACATGATTTGGTCGTCATTAGAAACATCAGCTGTTGATATCAATAACAAACTAAATAATGAATCAGACACAATAAAATGTTTTTTTCTATTTTATTCATAAAGAAAAACGAAATCAAATGACTTTTGTCTCATTCATAAAAGTTTTGTCAGGATGCAGCTCTTCTTATATTTACAATGATCAGACAATAAAAAGGTTAAACTCAACACACAAATGCTTCATATATCTGAGTACATTGTTTTCTGATGATTTAACAGTGTTGAAGGCAGGTAATGCAGTTATTAGAATAAATGAGACTACATGAGATAATATCAATCAATGTGGTAAAACTGGTGTGTTGTAGTAAATATCAATGTGACACATCAACGAAAAACATTTACTGTTAAAATGATAAAAACACATTGATCAGAATCTGAAAAACAACAATGTATACATCATACATCACCAATAAATATACATGTATTACATTAAATGATGTGAATCTTTCTGTAGAAAATCAAATGTTTGTTCTACTCAGTGTGATTGACAGGAGAGATGATCAGAGGGGCAGAGTTTTTACCACCATCATTAAAACATGGATTGAAGAGTGGGTAGAGTTTCTGAGTGAAGCAGCAGCCAGTAAAGGAGTAGATAAGAGCTGCAGCATCAACGTCATAAAAGGAGACCAGACCCTCCTCATAATCCACAAACACCCCCACCTTCTCAGGCCGACACTTCAGAGAGAGCAAGACTGGAGGGTCAGTAAGAGCTTCGTACTCATTTTTATTCCTCAGCCATATCGTCCAGTAACCATCCTGAGGAGACAGTGTGATTTCTCCCTTCCTGTTGATCGACTCTCTGGCCACTCCTAAATCCCAGTCAGTCTTCTCTTTAACTTGAACCTCATAATAAAATCTTCCTGAAGAGAAACTCTGCTTTGATAAGACACAGGGACATTCATCAAATCTCTCTGGGTTGTCTGGGAGATTCTTCTTTACATCACTATCATATACTTGTTTTCCATCATCAGACAGGATGAGATCAGGATGTGCTGTATCAGGATCGAGTGTCATATCCACTGCATACTGCTGGACCCTCTTCAGCTCAGCCTCAAGCAGCTTCTTCATCTGTTTACTGAGCGTCTCCTCCAGCTGATTCACAGCTCTCACCACAGTCCCCTCATATGAAGGTGGACGGACGCTGACTCCTGTCCAGTCCTTGGTGGGTGGAGCAGCGTTCAGTGATGGGAAGCTTTGGAGGAGGTGGAGGTGGTCTTCAGACTGTGAGAGCTGCTTCACCTCAGAGCTTCTCTTCTCCAGCTCAGAGATTTCCTGTTCCAGCTCTCTGATGAAGCCTTCAGCCTGTTTCTCTGTCTCTCTCTGCTTCTCTTTGATGGTGTCGATGAGCTCGGCCTGGCTTCTCTCAACAGACTCCTTCAGAGCGGTGAAGACCTGAACACCAGCTGCTATCTCTCTGTCTGCATCTTTCTTACTGAGCTCCACTGAGCGCTTCATCTCCTGAATCTTCAGTCGTCTCTTCTGGATCATCTGCTGAATTTCAGCGTCTGTCTTCCCCAGCTCGGCCTTCTTTCCTTCATATTCTTCTTTCAGAGGAACAAACTCATGTGTCTTGTGGTCTAAAACAGTGCAGAGCATGCAGACACACATCTGGTCGGTCTTACAGAACAGCTCCAGCAGTTTATCGTGCTTCGTACACATCCTGTCTTCCAGGTTCTCCACAGGGTCGATCAGCTGATGTCTTTTCAGGCCTGACTTTGTCAGATGAGGCTCCAGGTGAGTCTCACAGTAGGAGGCCAGACACACCAGGCAGGACTTCAGGGCCTTCAGTTTGGTTCCAGTGCAGTCGTCACAGGGAACTTCTCCTGGTTTGGAAACTTGTTGCTCTGAGCTGCTGCTGCTGGCTTTCTGTTGAGCTGACTGTCTGAACTGAGCAGCCATCTCAGAGATGAACGTGTTGACCTTCAGCTCAGGTCTGGTGTTGAAAACCTCTTTACAGTTGGGACACTGACACAGGACATTTTTATCCCAGTGTTGAGTGATGCAGGTTTTACAGAAGTTGTGTCCACATGGTATGGGGACTGGATCAGTGAACACATCCAGACAGATGGAGCACAGAAACTGATCTTCAGTCAGCAGACAGCTGGCAGCAGACATGTTGACAGTCTGAGGATGACAAGTGAGAAAAAACAAATTACATTTTGTGATTGTTTAATACATTCAAACTATGCTTATTGTAAAATATATTACACCTAACCGAGGGCCAGAATGCAGAGAAAATGACACAACTCTAATATGAGCTGTGCTCGTTGATGAACTTTGTCAGAATCATCACATATTCATTGATTAACTAAGACAGCTCGTTACACAGTCAGGTACTGGACTGTGCTGCGAGTGAAGGAGGCTCAGACATGAAAAAGAGATTTAATAAGAAAAGTTAAGGACACACAAACTATGTAGGAGAGAGAGAAGCAGGAGGAGCTGGAGATGTTGAGGTGGACGTTAATATCAATGGAACTTCATCAAAGTTATACACAATCAATAATATTTAAATTCACACATTTATTATGTTTGAACGTGATATACTCTATTCTACCTGCTGTGTCCAGACAGCTTTAGTGTCAGAGAGTCAGCTCGGACGAAGAGGAGGAACAGAAAGAGAGGATGAAGATACAGAGAGCAGAGAATCAGACATTAAATGTGAAGAAGAAGAGATTGAAGCTGCTGTTCTGAACTTCAGGAGACTCAAACTATTTCTTTCCACAGCCCCTACGACAGAAAAAAGTACCCTGAGAGGAACTTCCTGTCTGAGTGTAGAGCTCAGGTTTGTGTTATTATCAGTAGCTGAAACAGTAAATATGATCAGCTGTACTGCATTACAAAGGCAGACAGCAGTAACCACAGAAACACTGAGGCAGAGATAAAGTGTGAAGTTCAAGGCTGCTTAACAAAGTTTGTAGCAGTTAAAAACGTTGTAAAACATCAATTTTATGCGTTTATGGGCAATAAAGCAAAGTCACCTGAAACCAGATGCTCTCGTCTGTGCACTGGACACTCACAATGGTGTCTAAGCTAAGCGAGTTAGCTTCTAGCAGGATGAGCTTAGCTTCTGCCTTCTGTGTGAACAGTGTTACAAAGAACTCAACGACTGTGTTGACGGAGGATCGACACTGATTTTGTTTTTAATGACAGGTAAGAAACAACCTGAATCAGCTGGAGTTCAGTCACTGTGGTTTGGTTTTCAGCTCCTTGTTCATGTTCGTATGTGATCCAAAATGACACACATTATGCATTATATTATTATACGATGTAACAGATGTTAAAGTACAGAAGAGTACTGCTGCCACGCAAGAGTTTCACATGATAACATGATCATTTATATTGTTATTACATCTCATTTACATGATCTGATTAAGTTCTTCCTCATGTTTGGGTTGAGACAGGGTGACATTGTGCTGTTATTGAGCACGATGGAGGACGTTGTGTTCAGTAGTTCAGTAGTTTGCAGTAATAAGATGTGTCCTTGATCTAAAGTAGATGTCGCCGTGTTTTACCTGCTATATAGAGGCTCAGTATTCTCTCCAAATAGTCTCCAAATAGTAGGCATAAACAAGAATATTAGATGTACAAGACACATCCAAACATGGGAAGCAAATGATCAGATAAAAGATAATGCAGAGTCACGAGGATAATTGCAAAAGTGATCATGTCTTTATTGAAAATCCACACCTATAAATCACATTCATTACAGTCTAATTCATAAGACAGGGCTAAACACAGGCATCAGACATACCAAGCACATAGAGACATGTCTATCACGTAGTTGTCAGGCCTGATTTCGCTACAAACTCCACTTCTTTTGGCCACAGTTGTGATAATTACGTAATAAACTTTCTAAGACACATACCTTTGCTATAATTGCGGACGTACAGTTGTGTGTATCTGCATATTATGACCGTTTAATCCAGAGAAAATCAGACGTTTAAACGCTACCGCTCAACGGGCTGCTGTGTGCGCTCCCGCGGCCGGAAATCAGATTCTGGCAGACGATCACTTTTTGGCCGGTTTATCCACATAATGCGAGTGACGGGGCAGCGACACACAGCCTCTATATAACACATTATCTGCCGGGAAACTAGTTCATTTCACCAATATTTTGTCATGATACGCTCGTGCTATTCCCCTCTGAGTCCGGGCTCGTCTGTTGTCAACATCCGGGGTCAAACTAGCAGTAGCAGCTACAGGTAAACAAGCCGGCTGTCGCGGGTGCGCGCGCAGCTCAGAGACGACATCTTCCAGGTCAGAGGTAGTAGGTCAACCTACAGACCCCGGATGTTGACAACAGACGAGCCCGGACTCAGAGGGGAATAGCACGAGCGTATCGTAACAACATATCGGTGAAATGAACTAGTTTCCCGGCAGATAATGCTCATGGAGGCTGCGCTTCGGTGCCCCGTCACTCGCATCATATGGATAAACGTTATCTGGGTGAGTAAAGCTCATATTTTATGCTAGAAATAAGGTCCAGGTTGTAAAAAACGGTAGTTATCCTTTAAGGTGGAGACAAGGAGGATGTCTGCAGGTCATGTTATTGATATGTTCCTCATTAAAGATGAATTATTTCTCCCACTCACACCCCATCCTCCATGTATTAAGACAGGACTGCCAGTAGCTGTGCTGGGCTGCTTTAATCCAGCGTGTGTTTGGTCTTGTGTGGCAGCAAAACGCTTCCGTATGAGAGAGAAGTCAGATTCTGGTGTCGACAACATTTCCACCAAATATTCAGTGAGTGCCTTCAGTCTGTGTGGGTCAGTGTACTCACCAGGGTCTGCAGAGGTTCTGCTGTGTCGTTGAGAAAACTCTGATGGATCCAGTTGAAGTCGTCTTCACACAGAAACAGACTCGTCCGGACTGCAGCTCTGCTGTGACTCTAACTTTCACTTTCGGTTCAGGAAACGTGACGCAGCTTTCTCTACTGTCAGTGTTGCTCCTCCTCTCAGTGTTTGAGTGACTCATTGGGAAACACCTTGACAGCTTCGCAAGGAGATGAGTTTTTACTTTTTCTCTCTTCTCTCCTCTACAGTGAAAGTTTACAGCAGCCAAACAAACATACAGCTACAATAGACAACACGAGAAAAGAGGTCAGTTAGCCTGAAACTTCACTTTCCTGCTGCTTTTCAAACTGTTGGATCTTTTCTCTGACAGATTTCTCACAGATTACAGTAGAAGACAGACAAACACGTGTTTTGACCTGAGATGGAGAATCCTTCTGATTGGACCACAGCTGTAGATTAAAGAGCTTCTCTGTGATTCTGCACCTTTAAAAGAAGCTGAGTACAATTATTTTAAAGTTACAGTCTGAGCTTAAAAACACACAGAGAAGCTCATCAGTGACATCAGAGTACTTGAACCAGTTAGATTTCATTGTTCTCCTGCCTTCATGTGATCTGCTTCAGCATCAGACTGTAGTTCTTCATTAAGAGCAGGTCCTCATGTGGCCACAGGCTGCAGTTTGTTACGAGCTCCACTAGAGGGCGTCCTCAGATCTCTGGTTTAGTTCATATCAGCTGTTCAAACCTTCAATAACATGACATCATCTCACACTACCAGCTGTCTCAGGTGTGATGGAGGATTGGAGCTCCTCAGCTCAAGTCAGTCTGAGAACAGCTGATGGTGTTTTTAATCACATGATTTGGTCGTCATTACAAACATCAGCTGTTGATATCAATAACAAACTAAATAATGAATCAGACACAATAAAATGTATTTTTCTATTTTATTCATAAAGAAAAACAAAATCAAATTACTTTTGTCTCATTCATAAATATTTTGTCAGGATGCAGCTCTTCTTATATTTACAATGATCAGACAATAAAAAGGTTAAACTCAACACACAAATGTTTCATATATCTGAGTACATTGTTTTCTGATGATTTAACAGTGTTGAAGGCAGGTAATGCAGTTATTAGAATAAATGAGGCTACATTAGATAATATCAATCAATGTGGTAAAACTGGTGTGTTGTAGTAAATATCAAAGTGACACATCAAAGAAAAACACTTAGACACTGACAGTTCAGAGAGAAGATTACTGGAGGGTCAGTAAGAGCTCCGCACACATTTTCATCAGCCCAACATATCGTCCAGTAACCATTCTGAGGAGTCGGATCAGTTTCTCCCTTCCTGTTGATCGACTCTCTGGCCACTCCTAAAACCCACTCAGTCTTCTCTTTAACTTGAACCTCATAATAAAATCTTCCTGAAGAGAAACTCTGCTTTGCTAAGACATAAACACAAGTATCAAATCTCTCTGGGTTGTCTGGGAGTTTCTTCTTCACATCAGTATCATATACTTGTTTTCCATCATCAGACAGGATGAGTTCAGGATGTGCTGTATCAGGATCGAGTGTCACATCCACTGCATACTGCTGGACCCACTTCAGCTCCACCTTCTTCATCTGTTTACTGAGCGTCTCCTCCAGCTGATTCACAGCTCTCACCACAGTCCCCTCATATGAAGGTGGACGGACGCTGACTCCTGTCCAGTCCTTGGTGGGTGGAGCAGCGTTCAGTGATGGGAAGCTTTGGAGGAGGTGGAGGTGGTCTTCAGACTGTGAGAGCTGCTCCACCTCAGAGCTTCTCTTCTCCAGCTCAGAGATTTCCTGTTCCAGCTCTCTGATGAAGCCTTCAGCCTGTTTCTCTGTCTCTCTCTGCTTCTCTTTGATGGTGTCGATGAGCTCGGCCTGGCTTCTCTCAACAGACTCCTTCAGAGCGCTGAAGACCTGAACACCAGCTGCTATCTCTCTGTCTGCATCTTTCTTACTGAGCTCCACTGAGCGCTTCATCTCCTGAAGCTTCAGTCGTCTCTTCTGGATCATCTGCTGAATTTCAGCGTCTGTCTTCCCCAGCTCGGCCTTCTTTTCTTCATATTCTTCTTTCAGAGGAACAACATCATGTGTCTTGTGGTCTAAAACAGTGCAGAGCATGCAGACACACATCTGGTCGGTCTTACAGAACAGCTCCAGCAGTTTATCGTGCTTCGTACACATCCTGCCTTCCAGGTTCTCCACAGGATCGATCAGCTGATGTCTTTTCAGCTGTTTAGCTGTCAGGTGAGGCTGCAGGTGAGTCTCACAGTAGGAGGCCAGACACACCAGGCAGGACTTCAGGGCCTTCAGTTTGGTTCCAGTGCAGACGTCACAGGGAACTTCTCCTGGTTTGGAAACTTGTTGCTCTGAGCTGCTGCTGCTGGCTTTCTGTTGAGCTGACTGTCTGAACTGAGCAGCCATCTCAGAGATGAACGTGTTGACCCGCAGCTCAGGTCTCCTGCAGAAAACCTCTTTACAGTTGGGACACTGACACTTGTCATTTTTATCCCAGTGTTGAGTGATGCAGGTTTTACAGAAGTTGTGTCCACATGGTATGGTGACTGGATCAGTGAACACATCCAGACAGATGGAGCACAGAAACTGATCTTCAGTCAGCAGAGAGCTGGCAGCAGACATGTTTACAGTCTGAGGATGAAAAGAAAACAAAAACAGCTTTAATACGTTTATTTTGAAATTTTAATGAGTAAAAATGTAACAATGATTGGTGGATTATGAGGAGAATCATGATGAATTCAGTTGTTTTATTGGCAGCAGGAGGACAGTTAGCTCCCACTTGCCCAAGTTTATTGATTTCTAACGTGTAATAAACTGATTTGGTTTCATTTTAAAGAAATTGTTCGGAGTTTTCTTTAACAGAGTTGATGTAATGTGACCCAGTGACTCCAAATCAGAATCAGAAATGCTTCATTGATCCCTGAGGAGGAAAATGTGTACGTTACAGTCGCTCCTGCTAGAATAAAAAATATCACACTGTAGATTTAAACAAGATTTAAATAGAGAAAGATAATATAACACGAGTAACGAGAGATAAAACTCAAAGTATTAAAAATACATTTTAAAATTAAAGCTGCAAGCAGCGATGAACGGGCCCTCGCAGTCCACGCGCGTCGGGGCATGCTGCCGTCGCGGCATGCTGCTGTCGCTACATGCTGCTGTCGGGGCTTGTTCATGCAACAACTTCCATTAAGGAATCAAATATCAAGGCAGTCAAGCTGTTGTTTCGTCATTTAGCAATAAAAGCGCTCCCTATTGGCCGATTGGCACCAAATTTTTCATAAAGCGTCATCAGGCCATGGAACGCAATTAAAAAACTTTAGTGTTAATGGGACTGTATTTCATCAAGATATGGAAGATTGTCTGTCTGACCACAATGTGCAGGAAATTGTTGTTTTATATTGTGGGCGCTCTTTGGACTATAACAATTCTTTTAATAAGGTTTTGTCAGGAGGGTCCACAGATGCTGTGTGCAAAGTTTGGTGCAAATCGGAGAAATTGGGTGGGAGGAGTTCGAAAAAGTAGGTTTGCGACATTCCCGAATTTGCAAATGGAAATTTACTGCGAAAGTGGGCCTGGCCTACATCACACAATTCAGCTGAATGCAGGGAACACGTAGATATAAGGTTTAACAATGTGCACCATATTATGTGGGAGTTATTAGGCAAAAACAATTTTGTGTTGATAATAGCGCCACCTGCTGGTATTTTTTGGTGTGTGTGTTACAGGGGCCAGTCTATAGCACCTCAATCAGTTTCATATCCATAAGTGTTATGGTGTGGGCACAGTGCCAAATCTAAAATGAAACTGCCACCAGAGCGCCACCTAGTGGCGGATTGGTAGACCTTCGTTAGCTATCCTCAAGAGCGCATTGGCAATGAATGTACCAAGTTTCATGTTAATCCGACAAACCGATGTGGAGATATAAATAACTTCAATTGAAAGAGCACCACCTAGTGGTCATCGGCCAGAATTTTGCACAGAGCCTTAGGGGCTCATGGGGAAGTAGCATCCTGAGTTTCATGTCATTGGGACAAACCAATGTGGAGATATGCAACACTTCCTGTTTTGACCCTAATCTACAGGAAGTTGTTATTTAATAGTTTGAGTATTCTTCGGCAGATCAAAATTCTTTTAATAACTTTTTGTCAGGAGGGTCCACAGATGATGTGTGCAAAGTTTGGTGCAAATTGGTGAAATTGCCTGGGAGGAGTTCGAAAAAGTAGGTTTGCGACATTTCGCGAGCTAGTAGGCGGATATGGGCGTGGCCTATATCAGGAGATTCAGCAGAATTCACTGTAGGCGTGGATATAAGGTTTTTGAATGTGCGACAAAGTATGTGGGAGTTATTAGCCTAAACGCACTTTCGTTGATTATAGCGACAACAGTTTTCGCCAGGTGTGACATATATTCCAAGTTTGGTGAGTTTTGGGGTATGTTCAGGCAGTGAAAAATGCGATCATTTTGGCAGAAGAAAAACTAAAAAAAAAAGAAAAATAATGACTACAAAAACAATAGGGTCCTTGCAGGTTCCCTGCTCGGGCCCTAATGAAATATTAAAAGTACTAAAATATAGAAATAAAGATGTTATTACACTGAATAAGTGAGACAAGTCTTGTCACTGATTTTTATATCAAACTTAACACATTTATTATGATTTCCTGTGCATGTTAATAAAAACTTTGGATAAAACAGTGAATTTAAGCGTTTTAATTACATGTACATTTCTATTACATAAGTTTAATACAAAGGGTCACATTTAATAAGTGTTTCTATCATGTTGAGTCAATGTGAATAAATAATTTAGTCTGAATAAATTATATTAAGGAGGAGGAAGAGGAGGTACAGAGGGAGAGGATGAAGATACAGAGAGCAGAGAATCACACACTTTAAATGTGCAGAAGAAGAGATGGAAGCTGCTCTGGACTGCAGGACACTCAAACTATTTCTCTCCAAAACTCCTGCTGACGGACCTCAGGTGAAAATATGCCCTGAGTGGAACTTCCTGTCTGAGTAGAGTTCAGGTTTGCGTTAATATCAGGGTAAATATTATCAGCTGTACTGCTTTATAAAGGCAGACAACAGCAACTACAGAAACAGTGAGGCTGAGATAAAGTGTCCAAAGTTCAAGCTACTGATCAAAGTTTTTAAATAAGTTGTTACACATCAGTTTTATACCTTTAAAGGCAATAAAACAACAGTCAGCTGAAGTCAGATACTGTCGTCTGTACTTTGGACGCTCCAAAGGGCGTCTAAGCTAGGCTAGTTAGCTTTTAGCACGACGAGAGGTGATACTTTTTTCTCTGCTACTGTTGGATTTAGTTACTGTCTTCTATGTTTGCATTATGTGGTGTAACAAACTCAATAACTGACATGTTGGAGCGTTAAAACTGATTTTTCAATAACAAGTCAGAAACATAACTTTAACCAACTTTAACCTTGTTCAGTCACTGTGGTTTGGTTTTAACCTGTTTTGTACTTCTGGACACATTTTTCATGTTTTTATCAAAAATAACACATTTTTATTTCATAATATTCTTTATATGGAGACACAAATGTAAAAAAGTCAGACTGTGGTTTTAACTTATGTTGGACCTGATTATTAGTCAGGTCATTTAGTCTGTGTAGGTCAGTGTACTCACCAGTGTTTGCAGAGATTCTGCTGGTTAGTTGAGAAAAACCTGATGGATTCAGTTGAATCTTTCTACAGAGAGAAACAGAGACTCGTCTGGACTGCAGCTCTGCTGTCACTCAGACAAACTTCCTGTTTTACTGCTGGAAATGTGACGTTGAAGCTTTTCTTCTCTCAGACCTGCTCCTCCTCTCAGTGGAGCTCTGTAAGTGAGCTTTTATTGCCTCGTTGGGAAACACCTTGAAAAAGCTTTGGAACAATATGAGTCTTTACTTTTTCTTATTCTTTCAGTATCACTTGATATCAGGCGACACATATTAACCACTTACTGCTTATTAGCTGCATATTGGCTCTTTATTAGTCATTATAAAGCACTTATTAATTCCTTATTCTGCGTGATCATTTTCTACAACTACTAGAACGTTTATGAAGAGTTTCCCTCAATAACCTCCTAATTACTGCTTATTGATAGTAAATAAGGAAGTTGTTGGACATGAATTATGATCTTAATTTGCTTTGTTCAGTATGAGCCTCAAGAGAAAAGTCATTCGTCCTTAAAACATGTATAAATATGGTTTAATCTTATGTGACAAAACTCAAAACTACAAGTGTTAAAAGTGTCCAAATAACTCTGAATCAAGTCTTTCTAACGCAAATATGTTCCTCATTGTTAAGTGACGTCTTGCTCTTATAGTTGAACCTGTGTGGGTTAATAAGTGTCAAAACACTGACACAACTACCTCTGAGAAATAAGAGATATTAAAAAAACTAAAGTCTGACGGCAGTTCGATCATAATGTTTTCAAACATCAGCAAACTGTATTAGTTTTCGCTCCTTTCAGGTCGAGATAAGTACAACAACAATAATCTGGTTCAAAGTAAAAGTACTGATGCTAATGTCGTAGCTGTTTCAGGAGGCCTGAGATCTGAGCACTTTTAAAATATATATTTGAGAAAGTTAAATGCATCATATTGTGGCTGTCGATCAGAAAACATCTAGTTTTTTGGGCGTCATGTCATCATTCAATTGTTCGTTTCATAATCATGTTCATTTCTCGATCATTTCCAAGTTAATTTACATGGAAACTACTCACCCTATCCCTAAGGCTGAGCCCAGCCACCCTACGGAGGAAACTAATTTCAGCCGCTTGTATCCTCAATCTCGTTCTTTCGGTCCCTCAGCTTGTGGCCATAGGTGAGGGTTGGAACATAGATGGACCGGTAAATCGAGAGCTTCGCCTTGTGGCTCAGCTCCCTCTTCAACAGCCCGGTACAACGCCCGCAATACTGCAGACGCTGCACCAAGCCGTCTGTCCACCTCATGCTTCATTCTCCCATCACTTGTGAACAAGACCCCGAGATACTTAAACTCCTTCGCTTGGGTCAGGAGCTCACTTCCCAACCGGAGGGGGCAATCCACCGTTTTCCGGCAGAGAACCATGGCCTCAGACTTAGAGGCGCTGACCCTCATACTGACCGCTTCACACTCGGCTGCGAACCGCCCCAATGCCTGCTGGAGGTCACGGGCTGAGGAAGCCAACAGAACCACGTCATCCGCAAAAAGCAAAGACGCAATTCTGAGGTCCCCATACCGGACACTCTCCTCACCACGGCTGCGCCTTGAGATCCTGTCCATGAATATCACAAACAGGATCGGAGACAAGGGGCAGCCCTGGCAGAGTCCAACATCCACTGGAAACGTATTCGACTTTGTGCCGAGTATGCGGACACAACTCTCACTTTGGTCGTACAAGGACTGGATAGCTCGTACCAACGGCCCCGGTACCCTATACTCCCTCAGTACCCTCCACAGTACTCACTGGGGGACCTGGTTGTAGGTCTTTTCCAAGTCTACAAATCACATGAAGACTGGATGGGCAAACTCCCATGACCCCCCCCAGCAAGCCTGCAAGGGTAAAGAGCTGATCCACTGTTCCACGGCCAGGACAGAATCCGCATTGTTCCTCCTGAATCAGAGGTTTGACGATTGGACGGACCCTCGTTTCTAGCACCCTGGAATGAACTTTCCCAGGGAGGCTGAGCAGTGTGATACCCCGATAATTGGAAGCCATGTCAGCCCAACAATGTCCAGAGCCTTCAGCATCTCAGGGCGAATCTCATCCACCCCTGGCGCCTTGCCACTTGGGAGCTTCTTGACCACCTCAGTGACCTCTGCCAAGGATATGGACGAGTCTTCCTCTAAGTCTTCAGGCTCTGCCTCAGTTTCAGAGGACGTGTTAGCCAGGTTCACGAGGTCCTCAAAGTGCTCCTTCCACCGCCCGACGATATCCCCAGTCCAGTTCAGCAGGTCCCCTCCCCGACTGAAAACAGCCTGGGCTGGGGCCCGCTTCCCTTTTCTGAGTCGCCGGATGGTTTGCCAGAACTTCCTTGAGGCCGACCGAAAGTCCTTCTCCATAGCTTCACCAAACTCCTCCCACACCCGGGGTTTTTGCTTCAGTGACTGCTGAAGCTGCAGCCCTCCTGGCCCCCCGGTACCAGTCTGCTGTTTCAGGAGACCCCTAGGCCAACCAAGCCCGAAAGGCCTCCTTCAGCCTCACAGCTTCCTTCACCGCTGGTGTCCACTAGCGGGTCCTTCAGTTGCCCCGACTGGCACAGATGACTGTCTGACCACAGCTCTTAGCGGCCACCTCTACAATGGAGGCTCTGAACATGGTCCATTCGGATTCCATGTCCCCATTCTCCCCCGGGGTGAGCAAAAAGTTCTTCCAGAGGTGGGAGTTGAAGACCTGACGGACTGGGGCCTCCGCCAGATGTTCCCAGTTCACCCTCACTACTCATTTGGGTTTCCGAGGTCCAGCAGCCTCCCCTGCCACCTGATCCAACTCACCACCAGGTGGTGATCAGTTGACAGCTCTGCTCCTCCCTTCATCCGAGTGTCCAAGACATACAGCCGCAGGTCCAATGACACGACCACAAAGTCTATCATTGACCTCTGGCCTAAGGTGGCCTGGTACCAGGTACTCTTATGAGCCACCCTATGCTCAAACATGGTGTTCGTTATGGCCAATCCATGGCTAGCACAGAAGTTCAATAACAAAACCCCCTTCGCGTTCAGATCGGGCAGGCCGTTCCTCCGAATCACCCCCTCCAAGTCTCCCCATCGTCACCCACGTGAGCATTAAAGTCCCCAGAAGAACTATGGAGTCCCCAGGTGGAGCCCCTTCCAGGACACCACCCAAGGACTCCAAGAAGGCCGGGTATTCTGAGCTGCTGTTCAGTGCAAACGCACAAACAACAGTCAGAGCCTTCACCCCAGCGACCTGCAGTCGCATGGAGGCGACCCACTCATCCCTCGGGGAGAACTCCAACACAGCGGCGCTCAACCGGGAGCTTGTGAGTATCCCCACACCCGCCTGGCGCCTCTCACCCTGGGCAACTCCGGAAAAGGAGAGAGTCCAGCCCCTCTCAAGCAGTTTGGTTCCAGAATCGGTGCTGTGCATGGAGGTGAGCCCAACTATATCTAGTTGGTACCGCTCTACCTCCCGCACTAGCTCTGGTTCCTTCCCCACCAGAGAGGTGATATTCCACATACCAAGAGCTAGTCTGCGAAGCCGGGGTCGGGACGCCCAGGTCCCCCCATTCACCCGCTGCCCGATGTATGTAGCACCCAACCCCATCGCTCTCCCCTGCGGCTGGTGAGTCCACAGGGGCGCGGCCCCACGTGGTTCTTTTGGCCTGGCCACCAGACGCTTGCCGGCGAGCTCCACCCCCAGGTCTGGCTCCAGGGGAGGGACCCGGTGCCCCGATACCAGGTGAGGTACTCATTGCCTATAGGGTCGTTTTGAAAGAAGCTGAGCACAATTATTTTAAAGTTAGTCTGAGCTTAAACAACTACAAAACACACAGAGAAGCTCATCAGTGACATCAGAGTACTTGAACCAGTTAGACTTCATTGTTCTCCTGCCTTCATGTGATCTGCTTCAGCATCAGACTGTAGTTCTTCATTAAGAGCATGTCCTCATGTGGCCACAGGTTGCAGTTTGTTACGAGCTCCACTAGAGGGCGTCCTCAGATCACTGGTTTAGTTCATATCAGCTGTTCAAACCTTCAATAACATGACATCATCTCACACTACCAGCTGTCTCAGGTGTGATGGAGGATTGGAGCTCCTCAGCTCAAGTCAGTCTGAGAACAGCTGATGGTGTTTTTAATCACATGATTTGGTCGTCATTAGAAACATCAGCAACTAAGATGATGTGTGATAATGATTGATCTAACTGACATGCCCGAAATAAACAAATAAATAAAAATAATAATAATAAAAAAATAATAATCAGACACAATAAAATGTGTTTTTCTATTTTATTCATAAAGAAAAACAAAATCAAATGACTTTTGTCTCATTCATAAATGTTTTGTCAGGATGCAGCTCTTCTTATATTTACAATGATCAGACAATAAAAAGGTTAAACTCAACACACAAATGTTTCATATATCTGAGTACATTGTTTTCTGATGATTTAACAGTGTTGAAGGCAGGTAATGCAGTTATTAGAATAAATTACACTACATTAGATAATATCAATCAATGTGGTAAAACTGGTGTGTTGTTGTAAATATCAAAGTGACACATCAACGAAAAACATTTACTGTTAAAATGATAAAAACACATTGATCACAATCTGAAACAACAACATGTATACATCATACATCACCAATAAATATACATGTATTACATTAAATGATGTGAACCTTTCTGTAGAAAATCAAATGTTTGTTCTACTCAGTGTGATTGACAGGAGAGATGATCAGAGGGGCAGAGTTTTTACCACGATTATTAGTACATGGATTGAAGTATGGGTAGAGTTTCTGAGTGAAGCAGCAGCCAGTAAAGGAGTAGATAAGAGCTGCAGCATCAACGTCATAAAAGGAGACCAGACCCTCCTCATAATCCACAAACACCCCCACCTTCTCAGGCTGACACTTCAGAGAGAGACGGACTGGAGGGTCAGTAAGAGCTCCGCACACATTTTCATCAGCCACACATATCATCCAGTAACCATTCTGAGGAGTCGGATCAGTTTCTCCCTTCCTGTTGATCGACTCTCTGGCCACTCCTAAAGCCCACTTAGTCTTCTCTTTAACTTGAACCTCATAATAAAATCTTCCTGAAGAGAAACTCTGCTTTGCTAAGACACAGGAATCAGTATCAAATCTCTCTGGGTTGTCTGGGAGTTTCTTCGTTACATCACTATCATATACTTGTTTTCCATCATCAGACAGGATGAGTTCAGGATGTGCTGTATCAGGATCAAGTGTCACATCCACTGCATACTGCTGGACCCACTTAAGCTCCACCTTCTTCATCTGTTTACTGAGCGTCTCCTCCAGCTGATTCACAGCTCTCCTCACAGTCCCCTCATATGAAGGTGGACGGACGCTGACTCCTGTCCAGTCCTTGGTGGGTGGAGCAGCGTTCAGTGATGGGAAGCTTTGGAGGAGGTGGAGGTGGTCTTCAGACTGTGAGAGCTGCTCCACCTCAGAGCTTCTCTTCTCCAGCTCAGAGATTTCCTGTTCCAGCTCTCTGATGAAGCCTTCAGCCTGTTTCTCTGTCTCTCTCTGCTTCTCTTTGATGGTGTCGATGAGCTCGGCCTGGCTTCTCTCAACAGACTCCTTCAGAGCGGTGAAGACCTGAACACCAGCTGCTATCTCTCTGTCTGCATCTTTCTTACTGAGCTCCACTGAG
The DNA here is from genome assembly GCF_965226575.1 of Pagrus pagrus. Classification (NCBI taxonomy): domain Eukaryota; kingdom Metazoa; phylum Chordata; class Actinopteri; order Spariformes; family Sparidae; genus Pagrus; species Pagrus pagrus. The sequence goes on from NC_140194.1 coordinate 2,239,131, forward strand.
CGCTTCATCTCCTGAAGCTTCAGTCGTCTCTTCTGGATCATCTGCTGAATTTCAGCGTCTGTCTTCCCCAGCTCGGCCTTCTTTCCTTCATATTCTTCTTTCAGAGGAACAACATCATGTGTCTTGTGGTCTAAAACAGAGCAGAGCATGCAGACACACATCTGGTCGGTCTTACAGAACAGCTCCAGCAGTTTATCGTGCTTCGTACACATCCTGTCTTCCAGGTTCTCCACAGGGTCGATCAGCTGATGTCTCTTCAGGCCTGACTTTGTCAGATGAGGCTCCAGGTGAGTCTCACAGTAGGAGGCCAGACACACCAGGCAGGACTTCAGGGCCTTCAGTTTGGTTCCAGTGCAGTCGTCACAGGGAACTTCTCCTGGTTTGGAAACTTGTTGCTCTGAGCTGCTGCTGCTGGCTTTCTGTTGAGCTGACTGTCTGAACTGAGCAGCCATCTCAGAGATGAACGTGTTGACCTGCAGCTCAGGTCTGGTGTTGAAAATCTGTTTACAGTTGGGACACTGACACTTGTCATTTTTATCCCAGTGTTGAGTGATGCAGGTTTTACAGAAGTTGTGTCCACATGATGTGGTGACTGGATCAGTGAACACATCCAGACAGATGGAGCACAGAAACTGATCTTCAGTCAGCAGACAGCTGGCAGCAGACATGTTTACAGTCTGAGGACAAACAAAAAAAACATTTAGATAGTTAATTGGATCAAACTAAACAATGATTGGTTTAATATTCAGAGAATCATCATGAATTCAGTTGTTTTATTGGCAGCAGGAGGACAGTTTGCTTCCAGCTGTCGTGCTTCAGTGTCGACTTTGAGACCATCAAAAAAACGCCATTAAAAAATGTGACTTTCATGTAGCATTATTGATGAAGATTATTGATTTCTCATGTGTAATAAACTGATTTGGTTTCATATTTTAAAGAAAATCTTTAACAGAGTCGATGTAATGTGACCCAGTGACTCAAACATCAGAATCTAAATGTTTTATTACACTGGCAGGTCTCTTCACTGATTTGAGACCATTTTAATATTTAACTTAACACATTTATTATGATTTCCTGTGAATGTAAAAAATAGTTTGCCTAAAACAGTGAATTTAAGTATTTTAATTACATGTACAATTTTCCATCACATCCGTCACATTTAATGCAAAATTTTCATGTTGAGTCGATGTGATTAAATAATTTAGTCTGATTAAGTTAAATGAATGCAGAGTTACATAAACCTCATGTGTTTCTTTAATTATTAATATAAAGTCCTGGGGAACTTCTACATAAACTTTATGTGTGTTTCAACTGGTTAATGATTCAAGTTTTATACATAACATTAAAAACATTAAACATTAAAAAACATGTAATATTTGTTGTTCTGTCTCCTGTAATAAGGTGCACACCTCGTTATTTCATTTTCCACATTGAAACTCTGCATTTAATGTGACATTTACATTGAACGTGTGTAGAATTAGATGAAACATTTACATGTAATTAATATAATGAAAGTCACAGTTTCAGGCTGATAATATATTATCCAGTATTTGTCTCTATTGTTTGTTTAATTGAAGAGTTTGAGGCAGCAACAAACAAAAAGAAACAAAGAGCTTTAGTGTCAGAGAGTCAGCTTGGAGGAGGAGGAGGAAGAGGAGGAACAGAGAGAGAGGATGAAGATACTAAACTTATATTAAACTAAAACCAGCTGTGACCGGATTCTGTGTAACTTTAACTAGCTGGAGTTCAGTCACTGTGGTTTGGTTTTAATCTGCTCTGTACTTCCTGTGAACAGTGTAAACATGTCAGATTCTGGTTTTAACTCAGTCTTGAAGAAATATTCAGTCAGGTCTGTGTAGGTCAGTGTACTCACCAGTGTTTGCAGAGATTCTGCTGGTTAGTTGAGAAAAACCTGATGGATTCAGCTGAAAACAGAGAGACTCGTCTGGACTGCAGCTCTGCTGTCGCTCTGACAAACTGTCACTTTCATCTCAGGAAATGTGACGCTGTCAGTTTTAGTGACTCATTGTGAAACTTGTTGACTTGTTTTACTTTCTGTTTCTTGGTCTTTTCTCAGCAGTGGAAGTTTACAGCAGCCAAAAGAAGATACAGTTACAAATAAAGCACATAAGAAAAGAAGTCAGAGGAAGATATTCAAGAACTGTATCTTTAGATCAACAGGCCACAACGCTCCCTCTACAATCCCACCAACACTCCAGTGTTCAGCTCACTGTTGAGTCTGTCATTTCACTTTTCTGCTGCTTTACAAACTGTTCAGCATCTTTTCTTTGTCAGACGTTTGTTGTGTGATTTCTAACCTGTCACATTACAGGGAGGAAATACAGAAAGTGGCCTTCACTGTGATTTTAAAATACTTTCAAAGCTGCCTTAAAGGTCGAGTGTGTAGGATTTAGGAGGATCTATTAGCAGAAATGAAACATAATATTAATAATGATGTTTTCATTAGTGTGTAATCACCTGAAACGTTCAACTTTTGAAAATATTAAATGGGTCCCTCGTAGTGATGAAACCAGAGATCATCAGCTGTTTTTGTACTCCTCCACCAGGACGTCATCTCTAAACTGCTCTCATCAGCTGAGATCTCACATGCACTCAGAGAGACTCTCTCTCGGTGTTTCACCTGGAGGAGGCACAACACTCTGTGATGCTGCTGATTGAGACTAACGTAAAGTGAATAAAACATTTCTGCCACGTCAAAAGATCAGCAATGGTGGTTGTTTAATAATGAAGACAACAACTCCCATGATCCCTTGCTACTTACAAGTTTCAGAGAGAGAGACCCCTGGTGGAAGACATGACACACTGCGTGTTTAAACCTTCTTACAGTTTATATTGCGCTCACATGCCTGTTCTGAAAGGAAGCTGTGTGAATAAGAAAAACGGAGATTTGACTGAACAGGATTAAAAATATCTTTATTGTAAAAATGGTCAGAAATGACTCGACTATACATTGATCCAAAAAGCTGAAATAACAGTGCAATTGTCCTTAAACTGCCACATGTTCTGTGTCAGATGTATCAGATCTATTGTGTTAATTTATATCAACATCACGACAAGCTTCAGACAGAGTAGTATCATCACCGGCAGGAGTGCGACGGGCCTCTCAGCACCTCGACTCTTCGGGGTGATGACGCTTTCAGGGATCAAATTAAACGTCAGGACCGATCGGCACGGCTCCTCGCTGTAGCACATGCAGTCGAAGCTGCGGTTGAACGCGTTGATGTCGTCCTGCGAGAGGCCGCCGCTCACAGACAGCGGGCCGCCGCGACGCTGCCGCTGGATCCGATAGCGCATGGGGTCGAGGTGGAGGAAGACGTCGTCGTCCCAGCGCTTCCTCACGCAGCGACCTCGGCCCTGGCAGAGCGCCTCGCTGCAGAGTCGCGTTGCCGTGGAGACGTTCAGGATGTACGGGTTCATGATCTGCTCCAGGTGGCGTCGGGCATCAAAGCAGGAGTCCTAGGGTTTTGGGATATTAAACCAGTTAACGGCTGTTAAAGCAACATTATGTAGAAATTAGCATTTTGTACGATTTGGCGCCCCCCACAGTTTCTGAGTTCAACACCACTGTCGTAAATACACATCACAGGTCTGTCACAGTTTGTCAGACATAATGTAGGTGCTGACTACAAACACAACTCATGACGTCATCACAGTGTTTTGTGTTGAAAACTTGTAAACGTGTGTGTAACGCTGTGATTGTTCCCTCTCACTGAAGTCACACAGTGCAGACACAAGTGACACCGTTCACCCTGTTACAAGACGCTGCTAAAGTCACATGAAGTCGCTTTAAATAAAAATAGGACAATAAGTTAAAAACTCCAGTGATGTCACTTTGTACCTCCGTGTCGGTGACGTTCATGTCTCCCCAGGAAATGACGCCGGCGGCTCCGAGAGCGGCAGCTTCTCCGATGGTGTTCACCAGATCAAACTGCAGAAAACACAAAACACGGCAGACACTCAGAGAAGAGCAAGACCTCAATGAACACGACCTCAATGAACAGTTGTAAACTCTCAAGATGGCCCATTTTTTCCTGTCTGGGGGTCACCACCGACCCCCAGTGTACATCTGTGGTATTACAGCAAATGCCTGGGCTCAATCATTATTGTGTTGCCTCATCTGGCGATAGATAGTGACTGAACAGATATTTACTTACATGAAAATCTTCCAGATTATTACTTTAAGGTCAGTAGAGTGTTTTGTTTTTGTGTTCTGTTTCTGTTAGAAATGTTCCTTACGTTTGTAATTGTGGACTCTGAGACAACTCACAGTGAATCATCGATCTGATACAATGGCCAATACACAACCTAAAGAACCAATACTGAAAAAATGTTTTGGACATTTATACAAATTAGTGTATTTAATTAGATAACCTTATTTGCATGTCATCTAATTGTATGTAATCAACTACGGGAGTTTCACAGCGATCTATTAGTTGAAAATTTCACCCTCTTTACGATGTTTTCTTACAGTCTTACAGTGAATTTCTTGAAAGGCAGGTTTATTCTCAGACTCTGAGCCAGAAATCTCTTCTTCAGTAGCACCAACATGCAGCAAACCTTCCAGTTTTGTATCTATCGAGGAGTTTATAAGATATTTTGTTCCTAAAAACGTGGTGATAATTGATCACATTGATGGTATTTTCTGATTTATGGAGCATTAAAAACAGATTCCCTCTGTAAAAACCCTCGACTCAACAAAATGAATCTAATCCTGACCTCTGACATGTAGTCGTCGATGCTGTCCTTGTACACAGGGCGGATGTAGGCATAGACAGGGATGGAGTAGGAGCTGTTGGGGAGCGTCGACACCCTCATGGCCTCGTGGATGCGATGCCGGACGAACATCCGGGCCTGCCGGGAGTCTCTGAGAACCAGCTCCAGGTAGATGGATGGATAGAGTGCTGTGGACTCCTTCCAGAGCCACAGCAGTTCATCGTTCCTGCCCTCTTCGATGTCGGGACACTCTCCGGTGAAGCCCGCCATGTCCTGGTTGTAGTCGTAGTTGTAGCAGTCGGGGTACAGGTAGTAACCCCAGAGTCTGTTGGGCCTCAGCCTCTTCCCGATGCGGATGGATCGGATGAAGTACCTTTTGGCTGCACGTTCGAACACGATCTTCGCCCGGTCCTCTGCCTCGTCTTCAGACAACGACGCGTTCTTCTTCTGGACCGTTTCGATGGAAATCTGTCGATAGATGTCTTTGCTGCCCCAGTTTCGGACCCACTGCGGCCTCCACTCCTCAAAGTCAAGCACAGCGAGGCCCGGCCGGTCGGCAGGGATGTAATACTCGATGTCGTCCTCGGCCAGCTCGTGGTGCTCCTGCATGTCGACCAGCTGCGGCAGGCCCTCGTCGTACATCTCGCCAGTGTCTTCGTCCACGTAGGGGAAGAGGCCGAAGCGGTCGGTGTAGAATATGGAGATGCTCTGGTTGGTTGCCGTCTTCAGTGTGCTACTGACAAAATGGAAGTGGGAGAGGTCGAGCGGCATGCCGAAGCGGATGTCGCACAGCTCGGTCGGGGCGTTCCACATGAACAGGAAGGGCTGGCTGGGACGGATGGGAGGGTCGGTCCTCGGTAAGGCCTGGCCGGACCACAGAAGGGCCAACGTGGTGATGAAGGTGGAGAAGAAGTGCCGTTTGACATCGAGCAGGTTGACTCGGTTCATTTTGACACAGTAATCTGAGGAAATGGAAACATACACGGGAAATTAGGTCACGATGAGTTCCTGCAGCTCCTCCATCTAACTTGGATTTATCCTGATTTCAGACGTGTAGCCGAGTGTTTTACCCAAAAGAACAAAAGTGAAACAACACAACGATTTTATGAGCCGCTAGCATAGTTGTAGGCTCTTAAACCTCAACATTAGAAAGAAAACCGCATGCTAACGGGTTAAAAGTAGAACTTTTATCATGATTTGCATGATTGTAGCATTAGCTTTCAGGCTAACGATATACAGCGGGCAATGAGCTCACACCTGTCATGTAGCTTACCTGGTTTAACAGCAAGAAACGGAGCAATAAGCTAAAAGTTTCAGCAAAGAAGGAAAGCAGCAGGTTTAGATGCGTCTTGACAAATATAAATTTAAATGTTGCACTTTGACGTCACCGCAGACATTAGAATTTGTTGCCGTTTTCTTTTAAAGACTGATTCCAACTTCAGATTTCAACATTTACAGCAGAAAAATACAGTTTTTCAGATCAGGAAGAAAAAGTTATGGCTCATTTATTGCAATTCAACATTAAGAGACTGGTTTGATTTTTTCAAACTGACTGAAAGTCACCGTCTCATCTCTTTAAAATGCATATGAGCTCATAAATGTCTAAACAGTAGATTTTTAAACAAAAAACACAACTGAAAATGGATGAATAGTTTCATAATATACATTTTAAGTGAGTTCATTTCCTGAAAATGTCCTTTTTAGTTTCCTTGCAGAAAGTGAAGAGCTGACAGGAAGTGACCCAGCTGTTCACAATACAACAAAAATACAGAGACTGTGTTTGTCAGCTGATCATAATTGACAATATTAGGCGGTTTCCCTTCTGTTTTTACAAACATTACGACCTCATATCGATGGCAACGATGTGTCCTCGGTTACTGATGTGTTTCATTTTAAGGGAAACTTTCACAGTCTGTTAGCACATGTGTTTGAACTGAAGTTGTGTTATTGAACTGGGGAACATCAGACTGGTTTTGACTTGTCTGGTAACCTTTGACTACCATTTGTCAGTGTTAAGGCTCCAATTCTCCAACAATAGGCTGCATACACTTAATGAACCACCTGATATTTTTGTTTTTCCAGCTCAGCAGATCAGAGGCCCTCCAGTTCAAGTTAAAACACGGAGTTGGAAGGTTGTCCACACGAGAGCAGTGATACATCGTGCCACATGTCCTGACTTCACGGGAAGATTTATGTCTTTTTAATAACCTGAAGACAAAGAGCTGATTCAGTAATTGTTGAGGCATGAATCTTCTTTAGCGTCAGTTAGTATCTGTGTGTTTCTCTTGATTTACAACAGCAACAGACCAAGCTGTTAAAAACCTGAGGAGATAACCTGCAGCTGTACCAGCCCATTCTCATTATAACATGACTGGTGAAAGCAGCAGAGATGAGAGCAACTCATCTGGGTACGTTACCCTTGTGTCACACTGGGTGAAAACAGCTCATCTAACTTGACTGACGATGCAAATTCTGGCGTCTCTGCCAACTAAATATCATAAAATAAGAATTCAGTTTGGACTTTAAGCTCTTAGGAACCCAAATCTGATGTTCAGATGAGCAGACAGTCACAGTTATGTCGCAGTCGGTCTGTGACTCCAGCGCCAGCTGAGTTGATTGTCAGAGCTGTTGTCTGTCGGCTAATTACACTCTCCTCTTTTAATGCAGTGGTGTGCTGGACCTCAGACGACTGCAGCACACCAAACACAGGCACGTTGGCACTGAGGGATTTTGTTTGTACATTATTACTTGTGGACTGGATGAATTAAGACCAGGGGAACCGAGAAACATCGCCTGAGAGAGGACTGTTGTGCAGAGTGAACCCACTGCAGCAGTAAGTCTCGCTACACTTGGATTAATAATACAGATACATTAAAAAGCTTATATGACCACAATAATCCGATAACGTGTTTACTTTCAATGCAAAAATGGAAAAAAACAGGTAGATTTCTTTCAAGTACTTGAAGTAAAACTGTTTAGTTTTATCTCAAACATCCTGTCAGCATGACGTCAGTTATCATGGCGTCTCCACGGGTCAGCGCCGTCCTTATGTGGGATTTGTTAAGTTTGCAAAATAATGCTCTCCTTCGCGTCATGCACATGAGCAGAAAATGAATCGGCTCGCGTTTTAACAACATCTGGTTTCTTTTACGTTTTTATGATGTAAAAGAATGAAAGAAACCGGATTAAAGGTAAACAGGCGCCGGATAAAACAGATTATTGGGCCAAAAACTGTGTGTGTTTATCTGATTTTGCATAAGCAGATCACATTATGTTGTTTTATATGACTAACTGATTCACAGTAGACTGACTAGTTTACCTTTAAGTGTCGCACAGTGATTTAGGATTTACCGTTCAGTGAGCTCGTTCACGTCTGCATGAGGAATCATGGGTCGACTGTTGTGTGTTAACTTTGCTCGTAATATGTTGGATTCATGTTAATGTGTCTCGTATAAATGTAAAAATATTTTGACGATATTCAAATGAAATGTAGATATCAGTTTAACAATACACATCTGATGATATTACTGAATAATCCGGTGAAGACGTCAGGCCGTGTGCATCTTTTGTTTACAGGTTCCTAGTTGCCTTTTCACTAGTGATGGAGCAGTTGATCGTTCTTTTTGCACACTGTTTTACTTTTTTGCAGTTATAGTTACAGACTTTCCTACACTCGTATTTTGAGGTTAAATATTTTGGCAAAGAAGAGACAAAACACACAGTAAACAGAGTTAAAATAGATTCGATTGCTACCTTTTTTTGTAATTTCCATTTATATCACGTTTAATATTGTTATCATGAATTTGTTTGGCAAAGATGATCATGTGGTGATAATCTGATGTTGTGACAGCCAGACGCGTACATGACCAGACCTGTAACGTCGGGACAAGTCGTACAAGTAATGTTGTGATAAGTCAAACCACAATGTTTACCTCAAACAAACTGTGACTGCAGGATGAAGTTGCTGTTCACCTGTCGCTCGTATGCAGCAACAATCAAACTGTTTTTAGAGTCCCTGGCTATCAGCCTGTTCAGTCGTTCTGATGTGAGGATGTGTTAAAAACAAAGACAAATCTGACACCGGACACTTCACAGAAATCTTCTTCTAAATATAGTTAGCTGTCCACAGGCTCCCATAGTCGGATCTTCCTTCTCCAAAACCAGTTTCTCATTTGCACTTTTATCATTTTTACAAGCGAATCAGTTCTGATGGATCGATCACGGTGACTTTTAAAACGGTGTAAACACAGCATGCACAGTATTTACTGTGTGTTACAGGCTGCACAGTGTGAACTTCAGTATCTTTACGAGGTCACAGGAGCACATGTGTAACTACAGTATCTTTGTCTCCAGGCAGCTTACAGCCTGACAGTTTTATGGTTTCTGTGTTTCTACAGTTAATGAATCAAGTTACATTTTCCTCAAGGTAGAACCAACATCACAGCCACCACTGAGCTGGACCCCAGTAATGTTCGGGTTAAACTCTCAGAAAGAAAAAAAAAAAACAATAAACCTTTTGAACCCAAACGTGACAGTAAAGCAGACGTCGTTAATGAGCACCAACCTGTTCTGGAGGTCCAACTTCCTGCCGTCCAAACTGCACGCCGAGTGAGTCGTGAAATTACTACCTGTTAGTCGTAAACACTAACCTCGCTCTCCTCTGGGAGTCTAAATAGCTCCTCTTTAAATAAGATGTGACTGGCAGAACACTTGTGGAAACTTGTCAGAGCAGAATGATTTGCAGGCCTGAGCTGTTTCTGGTTTTCATTGGGACGTCTCGATGTGCTGAGGCTGAGCTGAGGATGAGCTCTTTCCTCCGCTCTGCCCGGAGGAGGATATCTGAGGAAGCTGTGGGATGAGGACAATGTGTGGACCGACTGCCGCTCACATCCAAGGTCTCATGTCTGGACACGCAAAGAATGCAGCGAGAGTTTGAACCTGGTCAGCTGTGGCTGGAAACGTACTGAGCCGAAGGAAATCCACCAGGTTTCATCACTGGAATGATGAATCACATTATCAGCTGATTGCAACACAGATAGTCATCAACTTCGTCATTCAAACGTTATTGTCCTCTGACTGTCAGTTGAATTTCATTAACAAGGTAACAAAGGTCAAAGGCAGACGGAAATAAAAATGACTAACTCTGACAATGTGCGAGTACTGAGGCGTGACGGCTCTGACTACACCGAGTCAGGACTTTGGGAGAAGAGTTGCACATGCTGAAGAAATAAATCTGAGGTTTCGTGCCACAGAAATATGTGGTGTGATCGTGGCTCCGAGGGTGGAGCAGCTGTTGTGGTTCAATTTCTGATACCTGCAGTAAAACAGGTGGTGCAGGATTTGCAATGGAGACACTTTTCATCCTCCAGAACACGGACAGTGTGGTCTGAATGTGCACGTTTAATCAACGTCTTCAGATAGTTGGTGAAAAATCTTTTGAGCCGGCTTTGAACGTCATTATGCCAGTGAGCATTTTCATTTTTGAACATCTTCTCATCTGAAAAACGTTCACCGGGATGCAACCTGACCACGTTAACTTGTGTTTGTCCGTATCCACATTCAGACTGGATTTCAATGACCGAACTGTCTGAATTTCTGTTGATTTCCTGTTTTATTGTGAAAGTTTATCCTGCTTTCTACTTTTCTGTGTAGCCTACACCGTGTGTCGTCTGCTCACTAGCCCCCGTGTTTTTTAAGTCACTGTTTTTCTTCGTCGGTTCGTCTGTTTTTCTTCTGCATTTCCCTCTTTTCCCTTTGGTTCTGATTATATTGCCCTGTTCTGATGTTCTGTTCAGTACAATGGTTTGTGAGTGAAACAAAGAAAGCAAAAACTTGTTTGCAGAAAAGCTTTTATTAGGGTTAGGGCTTCGAATAAATCAATATTGTGTCGGATTAATAATATTTTTTACACATTACATTTTTTGAAGAAACAGATTGTGGATGAGGGCATAATTTCATCAAATTTCAGACGGTATCTTTAAGTGAGTGATGACGACATGATGTAATCTGTAAATCAGATGTAATCAGATTAAACCCAGATGACTCTGATTGTGGTCGGCGGCTGCAGTCTGGGCGAACACGTCCCTCCAGCGTAGCACTGACAGCTGAAGTGCTGAGCCCAGACGCTCAGGTCGGCGGCGGACGGGCGACCGACTGCCGCGTACTTCCCTTCCGCACGCAGGATGCTGAAGTTGTCGTGGTTCAGGTGCAGGTAGGAGCTGGAGTTGTAGCTCTTCCTAACGCAGCGGCCCTTCCCCTGGCACAAGACCTCGCTGCAGAGCATGGCGGCCGCCGTCACGTTAGCGATGTACGGGTTGAAGGTGGAGGTCAGGTAGTCGGATAGAGTCTGACAGGCCACCTAAAGGAGGGGGGAGGAGTTAACAGGTGAGAGAGGTATAATGAGACAGGCCAGTAATGGGTTAAAGGGACAGTTCACCTAAAAATGAAAATCCAGTTGTCATCCAGTTGTTTGCTCGATAATAACACATAATGGGCATTCCATTAAAGGTGCACTCCGTAGTTTTGTGAGAGAAATTTAAATCGGAAGAGAAAGATCGTCATTGACTGGTTTTGTTACGCATAAACAAACTGAATAAACAAACTGAATAAACAAACTGACCTTGAAGGACGACACAGATTCATACTGTTTTACTTTGTTCACGTTACTTTTCTAGCTTCAGACAGTGTTCTGAGTGTTTTCCTCTGAGAACAGCTTGTTTATTCACGTATGGAAATATAATATTTCCAAGTCTCTTATTACTGCATTAACATTTAAAATATTAAAATAGAGTTTTAAAATAGAGTTTTATTTCACATGCTCTGGAAGGGCAAAAAACCTCCTAATAACTCCTGAATCCACATTGTTAACTCAGTTTGCTTCTCTGCAGCTTGAACCCTCCACCACTGACCAGCTTCAGCAACCTCCACCAGTCAAACCTCTAAATTCCTGTGGTGTTTAAAATCCAGCCAGCAGACGGAGACATTGCGTGGCAGCAGAGCTCAGGAGAGATTCAGGAGACGTTGAGATAGTTTATACAAACTTGATCAGGGAGGAACAACATCACAGTACCTCCCGTACATGGTTATCTGTTTAACAACATATCAAGGGGGGCGAGTGCAGAGTTCCTCTCACCTCGAGCCAGAGGAGTAGGAGGAAAATAGGTCACAGACACTAAGTCTGCTAACATAGATAGATCGAAGGCCTCCTTAAGAGTTTTACGCAAACAGTCAGCTTTGCCTTGGCTCGGTTCGTCAGACATCTGTTCTGTAGACATATCTACAGTAGCTTTGAATAACTAGGTTGCAGAGACCATGAGATATGCTCCTCACAGAGCAGTCTTCACTATCCTTATCCAGACTTGTACAGGGTACGTATGACGTCCTGTTGCATGAGGACAGAATGACCTGGCAGAATCATATTTTCCTCCCACAATATCCAGTGTATGTCTTGATGTTCTCCATTTCATTTATTCTAGCTGGATGAGCAGGAACAGCTCAGTGAGGTTGTCACTGTCTAATATCACTGCAGCATTTGCATTTCCCAGAGACTAAAGGAGCCTAAACACGATGCAGGGAGACGGAAAGTAGAGCTGAAAACTCACTGTGTGACTCGTTCATGTCATTATTACCATGAAAGCGTACAGACTGTGTAGTGAGCAGTGCAGCGCGCCACTCTCTGACCCGGCAGCTGACCTCTCTCTTCCTGCAATCTACTTAAAGGTGCACTTTGTAGTTTTTGGAAAGAAATTGTAATTAATTTATTGATTTTCATGCTCAAACACCTAAATAAACAAACTCTCTTTGTTTTCATGACTGAATAAACAAACTGACCTTAAAGGACGACACAATTTATACTGTTTATATGTGGCGGACCCTGCCACCTTTGCAGCTTCAAACAGCATTCTGGGGACCTTATTTTCCTCTGAGAACAGCTTGTTTATTCACTTATAATGAATATTTCATTATTTGCATTATTACCTTATCAATATTGTAAATATTACCTTTATGAATTTCTTTTCAAAAACTACATCATGCATCTTTAAACTAATCCAGTCAGATCCAGGGGCGGACTTACCATTAGGCAAAACTAGGCGGTTGCCTAGGGCCCCAAGTTCCTGAGGGCCCCATAAAAATCCTCATACACCTATGGTTAATACAGTTATTACTTATTTGGGCACATTAATTATGTTTTTGATTAAAATCCTCTCGCTAAAATGCAGCAGAATGCTAATCGTATTATGTGTGTGTCGGGGCCCCCCTCCAGTCTCCACTACATTGAATCAGTCCATCTTACTGCGCATGTGCAGAACGGATCCAGGAAGACAGCAGCAAAACAAAAACAAACAGCGCGAAGTGGCGAGAGAAGAAGAGGAGAGTATAGAAGAGAAAAGAAAAGAAAAGAGACAGATGAAAAGAAGCTGCCCCAGCCGAGCTGACAAGAGGAGAGAGAAGGAGGAAAACAGAAAGCTGATCTCCACGTTACAGAAAGTGACTACTGTCTTCAGCAGTAGCAGCGGCAGTTTTTTTTTAATTTTTATTAATTTTTATATGTAAATATTAGCATGTTAGCTCAATAGCTTCCAGGTCATGTGATCAACTGACTCAAAATCATGTTGGGATCATGTAACTACACTGGCTGCATGAGATACGCCTCTTGTTTTCACGTTTTACATCTGTTCATAACTTTTTATTAATTTTTAGGCTATGTGTAAATATTAGCATCTTAGCTCAATAGCTTCTCAATAGCTTTAAACACAGTATCTCTGCTTTAAATATCGGTACACGGTGTAGCCGTCTTCTCCGTGTGTTTACTGTAAAGTCTGCAATACAGAATTACAATACAAAATTTAAGTTGCATGAAATCCTAATATGTCTACGTCAGCACTTGAGTAAATATACTTACACTTCACCACTGGGTCAGAGCCTGATACTGTGTTTTGTGCGTGTTTGTTTTCAGAATGAGGGAGAGAGACAATGTGAAAAAGGGACAGGAAGAGAGGGACAACAGGTAAAACAAATAATACATGTGTATTCTGTTAAAATGTATATTCTGTATAATTGACCTGTTGTTTTGTGTGTTGTCTTCTCATTTCAGAGGGCCCCATGTCTGTCTTTGCCTTGGGCCCCAAATTTCTTAAATCCGCCACTGGTCAGATCATCCAAACAAGATGTTTTTTCCTCAGATATGATTAAAATGTCAGTGCTTTAAAAACTAAAGTATATACAGGTCGACACATTCCCCAGAAAAAAATAGCCTACACATGATAGATGAGATATTATGTTACATTTTTTTGCACATTTTTAGCAAGATACCCGTGATAAACACAAACTGCTGCAGGTAAATAATAAGTCATCTTGCCATTTTAAGTTGCACAACCAACCAGAAGCAGCTTCAACAGCATGATATCAGTCATTTCTGTTTGAGAGTGTTAACTGTCAAAGGAAGGCTGTAATTAAAAGGCCCGCCCAAAACCGGCACTGTGTCCAGCAGAGTGACCGTCACCAACAGGCAGATGTCTCCGTCGCTACTAACCCTGCTGAACTCACCTTAAACGGCACCATGTAGCATATATACCATAATTTCTGCTGGATTGTGATACATCAATAATCGATAATAATAATAATAATAATAGTAATAATAATAACGATAACAGGCAAAAGCAGAAAAGTCAAATATGTTTCACATCTGTTGGTAGAGATAACAAAAAACTGCAGTGTCACAGCCTCAAGTTCCTCCTGAAAGAGGAAACAAGGGCAGATTAATGGTTTGCTGGTCATCTGGGTTCCTGTTGTCAGTCCTGTGAACGGTGTTACACATACAGTAACTCATCATGGCTGCAGAGACACACAGACGCTGTAAAGGCCACAAGATATCGCGTCTACATGATCATTTCCAGTTTCTTCTTAATATCCCTCGAGACCCAAAACGCCAACGATACCAATGCACAGTTTTCAACATACAATCATGCACTCGTACAGTGCAGTCGCCTACAGCTACATTTTAAACATACACTAACATGTGATTATTGACTGGGAGCAGACAAATCCAACCAGTGAGTGTGCTTCAGTAAACTGCGGTTACCTTGTTGTTGTAGTCTTGAGTTGCTCCCCACATTACGACCCCTGAAGCTCCCAGAGCTGCAGACTCTCCTACAGTGCTCACCAGGTCCATCTGAGAGAGGACGAAACCAACGCAGGAGATTTTAGACAAGAAATACTCCTAATAATCAGGTTATAGATTAGTTTGTTCCACAGCACGTATCCCTTTAATCTATTTCATCAACTTTAGGACCAAGTTCGTCAAGAAATACTCTTGCGGGCTGCAGGAGAATTTTTTGCTGCAATACTGCGAGTGACCACTGGGTAAAATTTGGATATCGCTCAAAGCAAAAGATGTTCAAAATAAAAGAGTCCCACACTTACACCCAGACTGAAAAACAGTAATGTGGTTGCATTTAGTGTCTTTGGCACATTTATATGTGGGAAAGTTGCTGTCACTCAGACAGCCAGGCAGCTCCCACTGTTTACTGACTATGTGACGTGACTTAGAGCAAAAAACTTTAACTCACGTCTTTGTCGCTTTCCACTTTTGTGTTATTGTAGTTACTCCCTGTGGCAACTTGTACAGAAAATGAAATCATCAAATATAACGTCGTCCCAGTACTCCCTACCGAGTCTTTGGTGAAAACAGCATCCCCCTCCGAGAGTGAGAGCCAGACAGGGTCCGCTATTTACCGATGATGGTTATGTGATGTAAGTTAGAGCAAAAAACGTATCGTGTTTCTTTCCACGATGCATGGTGGGTCATGATCTCAATCACAACACAATATAACAGAATCCAAATGATTATTAAACAGTCAGAAGGTACATTTTTAGGTCTGCAGGTGGCAACATGTTATGATGTGCACCGTCCCACCTCTCTTTTTGGTTCTGTGACGCCAGCATGCTGTATGAATATGTATATTGTGGGATCTGTGTTAAAAGGGCTCATGTAATACATTATACAGAGAGAAAAAAGGGCATTGAAATGGACATTGAGTACGATAAGCAGGTTGTTTATGTCCATGTTTGTTTTATTATTCGTTTTCCAAGTTTGGTTTTCAGAAAATGGAGCTCCTGAATGCAAAGCTCAAACCTGGAAAGCCTGTCGCCTGCACTTCTGTCTGCAGATCTAAGGTTAGTGAACGAGAAACTAGAGTAATCAAACTGGCTCACCTTGCTCAGGTACTTTTGGGTCTGCTGTCGGTACAGTGGCCTGGAGTAGACGTAGACCGGCATTGTGTATGGACGTTTAGGCAGCATGGCTACCCTCACCGCCTCCTGGACACGGTTGCGCACGTAGAGCGCAGCCTTAGGGGACTTCCCCAGGCCCTGGTGAAGGTAGATGGAGGGAAAGAGGGCAGTGCTGTGCTGCCACAGCCACATCATCTGGTTGTTCTGCTTCTGGGTCTTACTGGAGCATTTACCCGTGTAGCCAGGCCTGTGCCAGTCATAGTTGTGGCAGTCGGGGAACAGGTAGAAGCCCCAGCGACGGCTCGGACGCTCACCAATGCCAAGGCTGATGGTCTTCTCCATGAAGCTCCGTCCGGCCTGCTCAAACTGACTCTTAGCCAGTTTGGAAAGTTCCCTAGATGATAAAAATGGGGCCTTCTGCATGGCATAATTGATGGACAACTTCTTATAAATACGTTTCGATCCAAAGTTCTGGTCCCATAAGGGGCGCCAGGACTCCCAGTCGATGACAGCCAGCCCAGGAGAAGAATCCTGGGAGATATAGTAATCAATCTGTTGCCGAGCCTTAGCCAGATGCTCAGTCAGGTTCCCTTTTTGGGGGAACCCGCCCATGTAGAGCTTGTGCTTGACAGTGTCGACTTTAGGGTAGCGGCCGAGGTGGTCCTCGTAGAAGAGGGTTAGGAACTGACCAGACACTGCGGCTGGTGTGGTCACCGCCTGGAAAGCTGAGAGGTCCAGTGGGATGTGGAGGTTCTGACACTTGTTGGTGGGGGCATTCCATATGGCCACGAAGGGATGGTCTTTGATCAGTGGTGGCTCAGCAGGGGGCAGTGCAAGGATGGCAGAGATAGAGCTGATGACAGCGAGGGCGACGCAGGGCAGGAAGGACAGGGCCATAATGTCTCTGGACAAAAGGAGGAAAAACAACAAATAAGGTCTTTGCAATTTGATCTCTTACCTTTCCCTAGTCGTCCGACTTCCAGACACTGGGAATCATACCAGTTGAAATGTAAAGTTTAAATATATGTGTTATTTGCTAAGTGATGTATGGAGTGGGAACCTTTAAAAATAATAGATCCAGTTTGTCTGCTCCAGTCCATTTCCTGGGACCGATGGTTTGTAATGCTTTAGCTATAAGAGACAGGTTGTCATGTGAAGTAAGAGGCGTGGTTACAAGGTATATGCAAACACTAGGAGTGGTTGTGGGTCCCGTATACACATCGTTAAATAAATCGCCAGCAGCAACAAAATGTTTGTTGAAGGCTCAACAGGTCTTTTTCTGTTCTGACACCACAGTTTTTACTATTATTGAGTGGTGAATAATAGTTTATTTTGGCTCTCCTTACAAAAGGACAGGAAGAGGAAGAGAAAATGTTTTGTTTCTTGCCGTAAACAGAGCTGCAAGTTCAAGGGGAAACCGAGGCTGTCTGTAACTCTAACGTTTTAAAAGGTGCATATTTATCTGGAAATGCTGCCCTGCAGTTGTTCTGTTAATCATCTAACGCCATTTTAACATCAGGGATATAGAAAGTAAAATGATGTCACTTCTATAAAGGTCAATTCAAATGTCTTTGCTTCCTTGTTTTGATCATATTTAGATTAAGAAAATAAGTTTTAAGTTACAAGATGTTTTATTTTATTTCAGTCTGCCCGTGTCTCCCCTGTGTGACCATGGACAGATTAGAAATTGCTTTCCATGCTGCTTCATTTTCATTTTTTGATCTCTCTGTTGATCAATGAACATTTTCCTTTAAAAAATAATATATAGAAATTTGTACAGAACTATTTTATAATGTTATTGTGCTGCATTTGAATTTTGCTCATCTTAGTGTGTTTTTTATGCAACTGTGTGTTAACTGCTCAGCCATTTTGGACAGATCTCTCTTGAAAAACAGATAATGTATCAACCGTCCTGTTATATGTGTGTGTGTATATATATACAGTATATTAAATAAAGAACAATATATATTGCGTTAAAGATTTAATGAACACAAACTAAATCTTTTTGTTTCTTATTTTTCTTAAAATTCATTTTAAAATGTCTTAAAATTTGACCAATAATTTGGTAAGTACAAGCTTCTCACAGTCAGAATAAAGATCATAAACGAGCCAGTTGATCAGTTAATCACCGTTACAAAGTTTCAGGACCTAAAACTAAAGGACAAGCTGTCCAGATGTTCAGATGATGCTTTGTTTATCATGTTTTATTACTTCATTGCTGCATATTGTATATTAATGTCTGTTCTATTACTGCTTTTGTTTTTTGACTATGTTTTTATGCTGTCAGGTGTCCTTGATTGTTATTAAAGGTGCCTTTTAAACAAAATGTGTTATAAGATGATTTATTTCCATATCCAATTATCTCCTCACTTGTACCAGATACAGTTAATGTAATACATATTTTAAGAATGGTTTTGTAGTATTTCCATATGTTTATGAGTAAAAATATCACCAGTTCCTACCTTCCTCTCTCTTCAGTGAACTGTGAAGGACTGTTCACTGTTTCTAACTCGTCTACGTCTCTGTTTTTTTTTGCTGTTTCATTTGTCAGAGGAACCTGTTTCCACACTCTGATCGATCGTTATCTGAATCCACGTTCAGTCAGTTGTTGGACGTGTCGTAGCTTCATGGGTCAGGGCCTTGCTTTGGTTCTTCAGACTCAAGAAAATGAATAGTTTAAGTGATTTTATTTGCTGGACACAAATTAATTACATGTACATGTACAGTAGAGTTACATCCAGTGGTCTCATATTCAGCAATTTCATCTTATATCATGGTTTATGGTGGTTTTAATGTTTACTGCCAGTTGCAGCAGAGTACAGTATTTTTGTGTTTTAATGTTTTATGTTCAACACCTGCAGTCGTGAAAGTAGGAGTAGTTACAGGAGGTCTCCAGCAGGAGGAGTACAGTGCTTATGTGCTAGCTTTGAGGTACACCACACCTCCTCTCAGTTATTATACAGATGGTGTGGAGGCTTGAGGAGTATCCGCAATTTTATATCACGATATTTTCCTGCACAAATATCACGATAGACGATATTATTGTTGCTCATTCACTCGACTGTACCTGCCGAGCGTGATGGACTCGGTCCCCCGTACAGTATCTGTACACATCAGGCCACGTGACGCAACCTCCAGAAATACTGATGTGCTTTGCCTCCACTGCGACGACAGCTCTGTGTGCATTTTCTTTTCTAAATAAAAGCCAGACGATGCCGTGACAGCTGTTCAGTATTGTGAAAAATATGGCAAATATCGCAGTATTCGATGATATCTAATATCGGCCCAAACCTAATCATCTGAGGAAAGTTTGTACCCATTTCATTGATTAGAGTAAGCCAAGCTATAGCATCATGTATTTTGTACGTGACTGTACTTGGTTGAAATGCTAATGCATAATAAAACGGACATGGTAGTTGCCACTGGAGTGTGTATTCATTGTGGCCTGTATGATTTTTATGTGTCAGTCATTAAACATGAATCATGACACATAATATAATATCACATAATATATTCAGCATATTTCTGACTATTGGTATTAGTATTATAATTTTTATCACCTTGCTGATGCATTAATGTACTTAAAAATGTGCTACTTTGCACCTCATGCATCATGTAAACCACAAATTAACTAGTAACTAAAGTTATCATATAAATGTAGTGCAGTGGAAGTATAAAGTAGCAGAAAATGGAAATACTCAAGTGAAGTACAAGTACTTTAAACTTGTACTTTTGGACTACAGCTCCCCTGAAACCCTCCACAGAAAAAGAAGAAACACGGCTGTAGGAAAACTCTTTAATCGCAGTGCATTTACATTCAAATAACACTTTTCATGTGTTGCATAGTCCTTGTTGCATTTGGTTTACAATCTTCAGAGACAAAACACAGTTAGTGCAGGAAACTGCAACATGAAGTTCACCTGAAAGCTAGTTTGAGATGAAAATACTGATTCAGTTTAAGCCAGGATCAGTGTGTCTGACGCTACATGTTTATGTTAAGAGACCAGAAAGTTACAGTCTACTCGGGATTTATAATGCTGCAGGTCTCTGGTCTGCGATACATCTGGATTGTCCTCCAGAACAGTCTGTTACAAACTTGAATGTGCATGTTTTCCCTAAATCCACCAGCTCCAGCAAGTCTGACCCGAGGCTTTTTCAGAAAGTGTGTAAAGGTGTACTGAGATCGAGCGCAAAGTGTATTTTCAGAGTGATTGTGTACAAAGTGAAGACACAAGTGGAAACAGACTCGATCTTAGTGGCACAAACTGAGTTGATTGGAAGACACATTTGCTCTCGTAGGACAATAAGCTACATGACATTTGTTTTTGCCTTCCAAACTGACCAATATGAGCTGTTTTTAGACCAAGAGTCGGGATTGATTTGTTTTCAGGTTGTGGCTGAATGAGTTGTTTTAATTTTAAGTAAGATCTTTTCCTGAACATCACCAAGTAGTTTGGTTTTATCAACAACAGTCCAAAAGTCACAATCTGTCATAATATGTGAACTGTTTGTCAGCAAGCTTTATTTTGAAAGTCTAAACAGAAGTTACATTTATTGCTAACTTGCTAACTTTTCGTTGTATCTGACCAGTTGGGAGCGAGAACGTGGCCGCTGACGGGAGGAGGAAGTTACGACAGCTCCGTCTCCCAGAGTTTTGTAACCGTTGTCTCCAATCCAAGTGGAAGCGGACGGGATATCAAGTCAGAAAATTAATTATTATTGTTATTGTTTGCATTCTGGTGTATCTGCATATCTACAAATGTATGAAAACTAAGTAAACTTCATCTGCTCATGAAGGCTGAACGCTCCAGGTTCTTCTCATGTCAGGTACACATGTTTGGACTTCTGACCTGCTTCCACTTAGATTATTGCAGGAGACGATACTTTAACACCTTAAAAACTGGTTTAGGTTTAAACTTTGGGTTTGAATTGAAGCCACCAACGTAGGCAAGAAGTAGGCATAAACGATAATCACACAGCGGCCATTTTCCAGGTTGCAAGTCATATAATCCTCTGGGATGTGACACATTAATCACATCATTGTTTCACCACTTCCCAGATACAATATGTGCCATCCTTTACATCCTGTTCAGTGTTTCGTCATACCTACAGTCGTGTACATCGGCCTCGAAGACAGAGACATGACGTCCACAAGATGAGATATCATCAAGAGCTGAACACATCTGATTCCTCTGAACTGAGATAGTGTAACATTAATGTCTACACGATCGTTGAAAAACAAACCCGACCCTCTATACTTGTACTCTATATAGAAAAGATACATACTATTCTGAAATCAATAGCACCTTCAACGTGTGCACGCCAGGCTCAAATATGAGGCGTTTCCCTCGTAGTTAGTATTATGTAAGCAACAGTACAAAAAATAGATACTTCATGTATAATGTCAAGTAACATAACAGCTTATTGTTGAAAAAAACCAAAACAAGTTTCGTGCCATTAGAAATAAACAGCAACTCTTCAAGGACGTCTTCAAAAACACAGAATGACCAAATATTAGTGATTATTCTCCTACATGTGGCTGTTTGCAGCGTTAGCACCCTTTGGTTTCCATTGAAAGGCTTGGCTCCGTCCTGCAGCCACTGAACCAGGAAGCTTGTAAAAGTACAAAAAAACAGAAACAATCCCTCCGATCCGATCCTTAATTAACATTCTTGGAAGAACTGATGCAGTTGTTGGCAGAAGAGGCAGAGCAGATTGTTGCAGAAGTCAGAAGTTCACTGTCAACACGCCAAAACCTTCACCTGTCAACACGCCAAAACCTCTGTGTCATGTAAAGTGCCATCACGCTCCTTGAAAAGGACGCGTTTTTTGTTTTTTTTCCATTTTATTTGTACATGTGTTACTTTTCAACACAGCAGCTGTAAATAAAAAAAGTTTCTCTCCCACTCAGCGGCGACCTCAGCTGAGTGTTCATGTGTTGATCAGATGAAGTTCCCCTTTCGTTTACATTTTCAAACACATTCATGGTTTCCAGAGGATGAACCCGACTGGCGGTCCCCCGACTTTTCCCCTAATGCTGTTTGATAGATTGCCATGACGTTTGGTTCAGACGTCACAGACCAGCTCTGGATCATTTCTAATCACTTTGGGGATCATCCAATTTGGTTCTACCTGCAAAACTAATGTGATCACCATCAGCCTGTGCAGCTGTTAACATGCAAAACTGAACATGCTATAAACATAAACACAATACCTGCTTCATATTAGCATGTTAGCACTGTCACTGTGAGCATGCTGACTTCAAAGCACCCTTGTATCTAAGTACAGAACAGAACCACTGGGACGACTGTAGACGGTAGGCGTTCACACTGGCACATTTCAAAGTGAGCCAACCCCCGACTTTAGCCTAAGGTTTGCTGGTCTTGCTCCAGAGCAGGGTCAGGGCTAACCCCGGGTCAACTATTAGCCGAGGGCTAATGACATGCAGTGTAACGAGCCCTCTTGTTAGACCATCAGTCAGAGTAAATAAGCACTTTGAAGAATTAGGACTCGCTTTTGACATCACTAAATGATTAAAGTCTGATATTCAGTCTGAGTTAAATTTGATTTGTTGCTTTGCGTTCATGTTAGCTGTGTCCTGTTGAGGCTTCGGTAGATGTCTATGAGCTCGTTTCTCATGTCGATCAGATAATGTGTTGACTTAGGATGTTATTTCTATAAGTCATCTCTCAGCTACCTGTGCAGCTGCAAACATCTCATCCAGGCAGGGAAACAGTCGTCAATGACAACAACACCAGACGTATTTGAATAACTGAGCTAATCTGAGAAGTGCTAATTATTTGAAAAAACTATTATTATATAATTATTAAATTCACGGACAGTAAAAAAAAAAAAGTCTTTAAAAGAGGGTGAAACAATAAGATCCGTGGTTCAAATCCAGCAAAAACCCAGTCGGTCTTCATCGTAAATCAAACACATCACCGTCTCTGTGTTGAAAAGTAACAACAGACAAGAACACAGCTGCGTTGAATAATGACACCTGCATCATACGATCGTCTTTACTAACGATAAGTTCAACAGGAGCATCAACAACATCAGCTGAAGGCTGCATCTGGTCAGCGGTGCCACACTCTTCCCTCCCTCCGACCGTTCAACCTGCTCCTTCTCCCACATCCACCTCTTCTTCTCGTCGTCCTCCTCCTTCCTCCACGGCCCGTCGTCCTCCTTCACCTTGTTGATGCTGTCGCAGCTCTCGCCCTCGTGGCCTTCGTAGCAGTGGCAGCGAAACCTCTCAGTCAGCAGCTGCAGATCGTGCTGCGAGGGCCACCCAGTGATGGTGAAGTCCCCATCGGCGGAGAGCCGGATGCGGTAGCTTTTGTTGTTCAGGTGGAGGTAATGGGGGGCGAGGGGGTCCCGGCGGATGCAGCGACCGTTCCCCTGGCACAGGGAGTCGCTGCAGACCTCAGCGGCTCGCGTCACATTGGTGATGTACTGGCCCAGGCGGTGTTTCAGGAAGGCTTTGACCTTGGAGCAGTTGTACTGTGTAAGCAAGAAGTGATAAGAAAGAAGAATGAGGACTCACTTTATCCTCACATGAACATTTTTAGACTTGCTAAAGGAAAAAAACAGCAACAATAACTGGTTTTAAGTTGTTTTGTTTTAGGTTGCATAGTTCATTTATTTTACTAAGTCTGTAAAAAAGTACATTTTTCAGTGTCATTCCCAACTCGTCAAATATCGAAGCTTTGGGATGGCGACCGACCCGACCTACGATCCCAAAGCGTCAGTCTTTGAGGGGTTGGGATGGGAATGAATCTGAAGTTGCATTACAACCAGATATCATTCAGGAGCAGAGGTGGGAAGTAAGAAAGTACAAGTACTTTGTTGCTGTACTTAAGTAGATGTTTCAGATATCTCAGTATTTATTTCTCTGACAGCTTTTGACTTATCTGAACTTTCTCCTCCTCATATTTTTAAAACAGGCTCAGTTGGCATCTGAGGGAAATTATGGATTATTTTTATTCCTTCCCAACATCACAAGACTGATTTCAACCTATCACAGCACATCACGCACGGCAGACGTAGCGAGACGAAACAAAGACGGAAACCGACAGAGAGAAACTGGAATGGGGAGAAAAGGCGTGTTAGTGTTCAGGAGTTGGTGGAGACCAAACCGAAGCTAAAAAGAAAGTTTTGGACTCAATTTGGACACAAACTCACCTGATATCAGACAGAACTGTCAACTTCTTACCTGCCGGATTCAAACATCTGACCCCAGCTTCACCTTGCCCTAAAGCACACCCTGCTTTATCATCTGTTTTACTCTAAATTGAGCCATAATTCACCAAATGAACATCATGCTGTGTTGAAGAAGTGACTGAGACCATAAACCCATCAGGAAACTGTTTACTGGGATAATAAATCAAGGGAGAAGTGGCGTCATTTTCTCATAAGCTTACAAAGAACTGGACTTGTGGAGTCGCCCCCTGCTGGCCAATAGAGAGAATGCAGGTTAAAGGCTTCACTTTCAGACATGAGAAGCTCTGTCCATGTTTAATACAGTTAATGTTACGGTGGGTCGTGTTTTATGAAAAACAAATGTGCACAGAAAATGCTAAATTTATGAAAAGCGTCACTCCCTGAGATTCTGGTAGTTCAGATGCTGTTTGGATAAACTTTTTCCATGCAGACAGGATGACTGCACGCTGTTAAAACATGCGTATTATAGTTTTCAAAATGTCAGTGGTTTCACAACACACGCTGACCACATGATGTCAACTCTCTATTGTCCGACCATATTTACAGCTGCGGTTTGTCTGGAGTCCAAAACAAACGAAGACGGTTGAGTGTTTTTAACTGGAAAGCGTCGGACATCATCTCTCCCAGCGACTACATACTGGAGCATCAGAGAACATCTGACAGCAGATCTTCCACCACAGCAGCGTATATTTAAATGTTCTTCATGTATCAGTGAAGCTGACGGAGCGAGTCGGAGGATCTTTTCCCTTTGGTGAGACCAGCAGCTCTTTTCTAACAGAACGTAAGAGACGAAGGGTTTTTGGGCGAAGGTCAAAGGTCACCCACCCTGGACGAGGTCAGGTTCAGGTCTCCCCAGATGACGAAGCCCGCAGCTCCCAGCGCAGCACTCTCCCCGATGGTGTGGATCAAGTCTTTCTGCAGGAAACACACAGATGCTGAGGTCACATCACGGCCCGTCACCGTCACTAACGCCAGCGAACATTCAGGAAGAAGAAAGGAGCTGAATTATCCAATAAAAGCTTTAAAATGATCACACCATTTTTAATAAATACAGTCCATGTGATAAGACGTGACTGAGTCTCAGCTCCACGAAGTCCTCTGCACACTGCGGTGAGTAAACTCCTCTCATAAACCAGCTCAGTTAACATGTTTAGATCGCAGGCTGTTACGTCGGTCTTGCTTTCAGGTGAGAAACACTGTTATTACGATTACACACTGTACATTTTGAAAGCTGACTTTAATAAAGGAAACAGATGAAACCGATGCCATCAGAGTTTAATAAGTAAAGTAGCCTTTTACATTTAAGTTGTACGAGCTACAGAGTTTTAACAACTTAAATAATTAGTCAGCTTCACCTGGTCGTTTTAGAGGTAAACGGTTTCCTTGATTTTTAATGTAAAGTCACGTTGTCAGATTTTACAGTGTCGGACTGTTATAATTACATAAAGACACCAACTTTAAGTTCTTAGTTGTTTTAATTTACTTTATTTTCTATTTTAATCACCATTAAAAAAAAATGCAATTGTACCCGAGTTAACTGAAAGGCCAGTTTTCTTTCACTTCGATGTAAATACAGAATTAATTTTCATTTTCTTTGCACTAACGTCATTCTCACCACCTTGTTTTGCACTATAAGTTGAATATGACATGGATATTGCACTTATTGTACATATATTTACAACTTTATGTATTTATTCATATGTATAACTTTAACTTCCTCGTAAACAAAATGTAGTTTTCCCTTCTCATTACTTCCTTTAGTCCTGGATGTAAATATTTGAGTATTTATTTATACATTTTGTATCTGTCTGGTCTGGAGGAGGCTACACCTGTACTCCTGTATTGTATAATCAAGAGGTTCTGATTCTGTTCAAGATCAAGAAAAACGGATTATTTCTAAAAAAAAATGCTTTTTTTAATCAATAAAAGAAACAAACATCCACATTTGTCTTTTTCTTTTTACTGTGAAAATACTGTGTAGTTACCTGGTCGACATATTTCAAAAGTTATTTGAAAAACTCCTCAAAACTTCCTTAATTTAAAACTCAGGTGGGGGAAGGAGGCTGGAGCCGCTGCCTGTCTGTGGATCTCCACTAGATGGCAGTAGTCAATAAATTCAAGGGAGATTGTAACTGGATGTAGTTTTATTTTATAACTTTAGAGCTTTTATTTGCTGAAGTGACTCAGGAAACTGATCTTTTATGCTCATTTCACAGAGCCTGTCAGACACTCGTCACCCAGTCGTCTTCTCTCTGTTGCTCATGCCGGTGACGTCACACAGACAGGTGAGTGCTCACCTTGCATTCAGATCTACGTCACTCAGAACTGAGGTCAGGACATTCTTAGTGACACAATGTTTTATATTTAAAAAATATATTTATTGCATTCCTCTTTGTCTTTGTGCAGACGAAAGGATCAGTGCCCTTGTTCCTCATAAAAAAATACATGACTGTTTTTTATTGGATGGATAATTCATCCCAGACATGACACACTTCATTTAAAGGATACGTTCTCCAAATAATGAAAATTCAGACGTTATCTACTTAATGCTGTGACGATGGAAAGTCAGGTGAAGTTTCGTTCTGCACAAAACATTTTTGGAGCTTAACAGAAAAACAGAGTTGCAGCATTGAAATGAAAAAAACATAAAATGGCTCCGTACAGCTCGTCCGGCATAATCCAAGTCTCTAAGATGCTCTGAAAAGATGTGTGGTCGAGTTTGTGCAGCCACTTCAGACGCTTTTAGCATCTACAGTGAAGATTTCAGCTTAGAAAAGGGTGTAAATGACATCTTCTCAGATCAATTTGGGATCTCTGGGCTTCTGGAGACTCGGATTATGTTGGACAAGCTGTTGATTTTTATGCTGCAACGCTGTTTTGCTTCTGCAGAAATTATTTGTGGACTACGAAACTTCACCTAACTTTTCATCAGCTTGGCGGCAAGAAGATAAAATCTAAATTTTCATTTTTGGGAGAATTTATCCTTTAATGTCACAGTAGAGCGGAGGTCAAAGTTACATATGATTTAGTTTCAAGTCAAGGGAGCATGTGAATCACTGAACTCACAGTGAAACAGCTACATCATTGTTATGATCTTTGTTCTTACTGTGGTGAGGAAGCCCAGCGGATCATCTCGGTAGCCCAGCCTCAGGTACACGTAGGTGGGGAGGTCGTACTCCTTGGAGGTCAGCGAGGCGACGCGGAGCGACTCTCGGATCCTGTGCTGGGAGAAGTGCAGGTTGCTGATACTGTTGGTGTGACTCTTCCTGATGGCCACGGACGGGAAGAGCACCGTGCTGCTGTTCCACAGCCACAGCAGCTCGTCGTTCCTCATCCTCTCCAGCAGAGGGCAGAAGCCTGTGTAGTTCTGTTCATGAAGGTTGTAATTGTGGCAGTCAGGGTAGAGGTAGAAACCCCAGAGGGTGTTTGGGCGAAGGCGTATCCCCAGCTGGATAGTCCTCTGCATGAACGCCTTGGCGCTCTTCTCAAAGCGGCGTCGTGCCAGCTCCTCCACCTGCGCCTCCGTCACGTTGACGTACGCCTTGGAGGTCAGCTCCTTGGACTTGCGCCGGTAGATGTCCTTCTTGTGCCAGTTACGGCTCCACTGAGGCCGCCAGAACTCCCAGTCAATGACGGCCAGGCCGCGGAAGTCCTCTGCGGGGATGAAGTGGTTGATGTCCTGGTAGGCCTTGAACAGGTGCTGGTCCAGGCTGCAGTTCTGCGGCAGGCCGCCGTGCACAGCGACACCCTGTGGCGTGTAGTGGGGGTAGTAGCCCAGCCGGTTGGCGTAGAAGATGGTGACGTTCTGACCCGTCCAGTCGGCACGTGGGCTCCCGTGGATGTGGAACAGGCGATCGATGTTGGTGGAGACGTTGTACTTGATGGTGCACATGTCCAGCGGGGCGTTCCAGGCAGCGATGAAGGGCTTCCGGCCAATTAAGGGCAGCCTGGCGGGTTTCTGACCAAAGGCGGTGTGGAAGACCAGAAGAAGCCAGGAGCAGGTGAGGGCGACAGGTACGACATGTTGGGAGGAGGATGCCCCGCCCACTGGCACCACAGGCATCCTGGGGTTCAGAAGGAGCAGCTGTCAATCATCCTGAAGAGAGAGACAAAGGTTAAGGTCACAGTCACACAGAAGTGAACGGCCATCGACTGCCAGAGAGGTCGTCCACACGCATTTCTTTGTTTTTGGTCGAGGCTGTGACTTTCAAAGTTGAACTCCACAGAAGCCAAGATACAAATTTGCTTCGCCGCTCGATGCAAATGTTTTATTTGCCTCTTCTTTTGCATAAAATGAAAGTGAATGAGAGGCGAATATTTGCCACTGTTAATTTTGCGTATGTGTGCGAGCCTCACAAAGAGAGCAAGAGAAAAAACTGAAATAAGCAGCATAGCATAGCAATAGCACTGCCATTTTCAACCTTTAAGATTCACGTGACCACTCGTGTTTTTTTGTTTTTCCTTCTGCAGCTTTTCTTTCTGCCGGACTGTAATCTGTTGGACAATGGGTCGAATTTGTTGCACAGTTGTGTATGAAAGGATAACAGGCAGTCTTTCCAATTAACTGTTGCCCGATTTTAAAGAAAAATTTCCGTTTCAATTTCAGCAGAAGACGTACAACGTTAATTTGAATAAGTTTTTTTTTATCAACTACATTTCTGTGAATTTACTCAGAAGAACAGGACGAGATTGAGTCGCAGTGATGATGATGGATCAGGAAATTATAATTATGTATGCATGGCAATTCTTACTGTTGAAGAGTCGGGTAGAGCAGCGTCGAGGTGCGTTAGACGTACAGATCATCATATCGTTACTTTATCCAAATACATCTACAGACCAGGGTTATTATCGTAAACTATCCTGCATGTGTCATGAACACATCAGCATAAAGGGCTGTAGTGAGACTCAAAGCTCTTTTGAAGGAATACTCTAAAACAAAAATACAATATACAAGTGAATAATGAAAAGTCTCCAGGGTTTGGACGTCCACACCAAACAGCCTGAGGCGTCATGTCTCCGGCAGAGATGCTGACAGACTGACAGAATAAGCAGCAGAGACATTAAACCAGAAGCCTTTAATGACTGCGTGAAGTGTTTCAGCCCGTCTGCAGGAGTCTCTTCAACTTCATTTGACCTTCTGACTGTTTTTATATTGTGCCCATTCAATGACTTTATGGAAGCCACAGCTGGATGAGCTCAACAGACAGCTCGTGTCACAGAAATGAACCTCTGTTTAACTATTCTCGCTGTTTGCGAGTGTTTAAGTGCTCGAGTTACAAGCGCACATCGCGGATCATGAAAGCTTTAGCGTTTGCTTTTACATGTGATTTTATGAGCCAATAGTTTTTCCATGTTCAAGTCTGTGGAAACATCTGGATGTTGAGCTTCTGCACAACCTCGTCCTGCAAGAAGCTACATCCACGTTTATTTTACAGCTGTTGAAGTTTTATTTTTAATTCCTGGAAGATCCCAAAACGTTTCAGAGAATCCAGAGATACATTAGGCTACAGACAGACAGACAGACAGTCAGACAGACAGTCAGACAGACAGACAGTCAGTCAGACAGACAGACAGACAGACAGACAGTCAGACGGACAGACAGACAGACAGACAGTCAGTCAGACAGACAGACAGACAGACAGTGTCACTATCCTGCGGTCTTTCAGCAGTCGACCTCATTACTGTCTCGTTTTAACAATTTTGTGATATTTTATGTACCAACACTTTGGCGATGTATGGATGTCTGTCAGATCTGCGACTCCCCGCGGATGAATCCGAAACATTTTGGTAACTTTCAAGATCTTTCTTCTGCAGCCCAGAATCACAGCAGTTCACGAAGTAGTGACAAAATCTCATTTTAAGGATTAGATTAGAGAACTTCTGATTTCCATCTCCATCCTGGTCTTTCCTCAACCTTTACAGAAGTGAGTCATCTAGATTAAAGTTCCTGCCCTTGTCACAAACTGACAATATTTTTTTCTCACCTGAACCGAAGTGCTTTTGTTGACAATTCTGGTTCAACAGTCCTGGACTTTGTACTAGAGAGAGACAGATTATCGGCCTGGTTGATTGGCAGGATCGATACATTTTCCTGCTTAAGCCTGAAGTATACACTGTACGATATTGACCCAATTTTCGAGCTGCACAACTCAACAATTTTAGCTTAGTCGGGCGTCATTTGCCTGGCAGTGTGCAGGTGTGATCTCAGGTCGTGGCTTGACGATCGGACCGTATAGTGTGAGCGCATTAATCGTGAGCTTTGTCTTTACGTCGCAGACGAATTACTCGTTCAGTATGAGTTGGAACTCGTCCCTGCGACGTGGTGCAGGCACGAGAGATGTCGTGTTGAGAGACGTGGAAGAGTTTAAAGTTTGGGTTCATGTACACGAGTCCTATCGATTACATCCTGTCAGTTTTATGTTCTGCAGTGGACAAAATAAAACTATTGCACAGATTGCAGTTAAATTTTCTCCCCCGTTGTGAATCCTGCAGATTTTATTGACCCCATAACGTTCCCACTTGTGCCACCCGCAGGACAAACACACATCCAGCGACTGAAATAGGGCGAATATTTCCTGGTTGGAGAAACTGTCGACCAATCAGAGCTCTGGAGGCATTTTATTTTAAACTTCTGACCGTAAATAGCTCTTGGCTCATTTCCACGGCACGCAAAGGTCAGATGTCACAGAGAGGAAGTCAGTTGACACCCAGGGATCGGAACCAGGACTTCAGCTGCAGGACCGCTGCTGCTTTCCAGTCCACATCTAGTCCTTCTCTGACCAGAGCTGAAGCCTCAGGCCATAATAACAAGCTTCCCTGCCAAATGTCTCAGTGTTTGCTGTGTCTCTGCGTCTCATAAACAGCCGGCTGAGCCAAACATCCAGTCAGACAGCAAACAGACCAATCAGACGTCTGAGTCCTGTACTTACGTCACTTTAAAGGTGCTCTATGTAACAATTTGTGTCAGTATACATGTATTAATCACTTCTTTATTGGCCTTATGTGTTTACATCGTTCCCGAGAACAATCCATCTAATCAGCCAACTTTTTAGGGATTCGTGAATAAAAGTTCACCTTTTGCGACATGAGCCGATGTTTGACAATATTTAAGGGTGACAGGGCTGAAAATAAGACCTCATCAGTTTAATCTGAAGCTAAAAAAACAATCCTACATCTATTTTTCAAACCAGTATTGTTACGTGTTCATGTCAACATGGTATCCGGCCCTATGAAGTCCCGTAGGCAGTTTAATGTTCTTGTAATTTTATGGAAACTGGTTTTTTTTTCCAATCTGAGTTATGTCGGTTTGGAGTCAAAGTCTTTTCTTTTCCTTTGTGTCGCTGCCAGTTCTTGCCTGTAGGTTTGGAAATTATTCAGCTGCTGCCTTCAGTGAAAACAGATCATTTTTCAAAGCCGACCATACAGCAGTGTTACAGTAAACGCATGGATGTATGGCAGGATAATGGCTCCCAGTTAAGGCAGAAACTACTTCCATCTAAAGCCGGGCAGAGAGACGATTTGATGATTTTAGATCTATTTGAGCTTGAAATCTCTAAACCCTCCTGATGGTCAGCACCAAGGTGTGACAGATGTCTACCCTCTGTGGACGCCGTCATCATGGGTCACAGTTTACGGATAAATTACCTCTCATATGCAACGCAAGGTTAGTAGACACGGGTTGTGGATCTCTGTGGAGATGTCAGCTTTAAATTCTTGGTTTATTCAAGCATGAAACTGTCAGAGGCATTGGAAAGACTGTGACTGTTCCTACAAGGGATTTTCTTGACTGACGTCAGTTATCACTGTCAGCAAGACGTTAAAACACTGACGATACCGAACCGTCCACGCTACTCAGTCGACTGTCTCGAAGATTTATGTCCGGAGCCGTATGTGTCACGCTTCTACACATGTGACTGAAGCGTGAGCCATCAGGCGGCCTGTGTAGATAGATCCATCGATTAAAACGGGAGCATATCTGTTCTGCATGAGAGGGATGTCGGGAAAACCCAGCTGAGATTCATCCAGCGTAGACAGCCTGTGAGCTGCAGCACACACAAGCTGCATGTCAGTGACAAATTCAACTGGCATTAAATGATTTTAAAGTCTCATTCCCAACGACACATCAGTATTTGACAACCAGGGAATGAAGTCCATTGATTGGTTGTTGGTGTTCGATCATTGACACAAAGTATTTAACGACTCGGGAATGAGACTCAACAACGAGGCGAGTCTCCTGGTGGGGATTCAAAACCAGCCTCAGACTGTAGTTGGCCTGAGGAGCATGAATTCATTTTTAATCACAGACACAAATAAAAAAACATCCATGCGACCACAGTTTGGGTCCACCTGAGAGGCTGAACTGGACCGAGCCTTCATGTGCGGTAGTCGCTGGCTCCTGTCGCGATTAAAAAGAGAAAGCAGCCTCAGATGAAATATATAAATATATTGGAGTTCATGTTTAAGGTTTGGCTTCATGTCAAAGCGAATAATTTATCCTGAGGAGTTCGGAGCCGCGGGCCAGTCTGGCATCGATTAAGATAAGACTTTGTTGATGTCTGTGGTTCTTGTGGAGCGGCTCGGCTCGTTCAACAAAAACAAGAAAGAGACGGTTTGATTTTCAGCGTCTCTGTTGAAAATTGGGGTGAATTTGAGCCGCAGCTGCCAGTTTCTGAAGTATGTTCGGCCTCTCAGCGATGTCCCCGAACCAGATGACGAAGGGCAAAGGTCACGAGGAAGCTGCGAGGCAGGAATGTGGGCGCGCTGAAAACAGAAGAGTTCATAATCTTTTATCTGCATGCTCGAGTGGGGCCTGAAGGAACGGCAGCTTTTATCTTTGGTGTAGGGCTGAGTGTGCCACCGCACGACCTCGACAACCTCAGGAGCTCATTTCACTGCTGCTGCTCCTGAATATGAGTGAACTTCAGGCCCAGAGAAAAACATTTTGAACTCAGATGTAAATGAAGCTGACAGTTTGATGGAGGCGTTTCTAAGAGGACGGAAAGACGAGAACACTCGGGGCACGTTGAGAGATGCCAGGAGAGGAAGAAGCACGTCCTCGGTTTGATGTTTGGGAATCGAGCCGAACCCCTGATGGAGGAACGAGGGGTCGGGAGCCAGATTAACAGATTCCCTCACATTCGCCATCTGTCACCTAAATATGTTTCCAACACCGACCGGACTTCAGGGAGCCGCATCACTCAGTCTCACTCTGACTGCGTAAATGCTTTAAACACCGCTCCTGCAGCAGAACTGCAGACCTGTGTCATAATTAGATAGCTGCGTGTTGTCCACGTCTCTGTGGAGAAGAGAGCTCAACTCAGCAGTGGTGAAACTTGCAGTACTGGTAGTGAACTGCTCATTTTATCACGTAGAGACTGTGGTATTGCTTGAAAATATTATATATCACAGCAAACCTACAAAGCTGGTCCCAGTTCATCCCTGCTCTTCATTTTGCAATGTTTCCTAACGTCCGTATCTCTCAGACAGTGACTGTGAAACGGTTCTGATGAAACGGTTCATCAAGAACCCATAACAGAACTGAGGTGCTCTTTGTTCATATGCAGAGCTTCACCTCACAGCATGAAGCATGACATCAGATTACACCAGCTGCATGGACGATACTCAGGCGTCATACACGACACGTAATACATGTGACAGATAAAAGATCTGTGGCTGCTGCTACTTATTTACACTTAAACATGACATTTAAATGTCTTGTTTTATCTGACCAGCAGTCCCAAAACACAAAGATAGTAATTTAACAATAAAGGAATATATCAAAGGCAGAAAGTCCTCGCATCATTCGGGGTGATTGGTGTTTGGGTGCCATGGTTTGCTAATACAACAGTGGATATATTAAATGTGCTGCCGCTCGTTTCATCTCGGTAACATGACTCTGCATCAGGACTTTCCGCAATCAAATGAAGCTGGTTGGACCATGTTAACCGGAGCAGAGGAAACCGTTTTGACAAATATTCCTGGTGACTGAGTGTGGTCATGATTCATGTTCCTCACACGACAGCCTGAAAAACAAAAGCTGCAGAACAGGAACCACCAAGGCGGAAATCTTTCCACCCGACGGAGCCAGAGCTAATCACAGCGCCTGCCTGGTGAGCGCCGAGGCTCCAGACGTCGCTCTGCCAGGACGAGGACGATTGGTGAGTTTGGGTTTGGGGCGGATGTGTCAGATGGAGAAAACAGATGGATGACCTCAGAGGAAGAGTGGAGACAGAACTGATGGAGATGAAATAATGAAAGGGAGGCAGAAAAACTATTTTTCTATCCAGGGAGCTCCTGACTGCCTTTGTTTTATTCTTCCTGTTGGTTTGTTTGGACGCTGCTGAGGGTGAAGGAGGAGGAAAGAAGCACCAGTGTTTTTTTTTAATCAATATTCAAAGTCCTCGCTTCCTTTAATGTGTACGAATGTATTTCTACCTGTTTTATGTTTCTAATTAGGGCTGTCAAATAATAACGATAATAACACGTTAACGCATATTCCTCTTAACTCATGCACGTTGTGACCCTCGGCCCGCTTGGTAGTTTGGGAAATCAGGAAGCGATGCAGCAGTAACGTGGATGGGGAGCAGAAACAAACCTCCTTGAGCAGAAATGGATAAAGAAAAGATCTTTTGAATTCAATATGCCCGTCAGTTGTTGCTTGTTGGACTTGAGTTTGTCATGTTGTGCTGTCAGCATGTTTTCTGAGCACCTCTGAGGTTATTCTGGAGAATATTCTGCACAGTATTTATCGTTGTTTTGGATTGTTGCGATGACAATAAGCATATTTGTCCACTCCCATGTTGATAAGAGTATTAAAAACTTGACAAATATCACTTCAAGGTTTTGAACAGATAAAAAATCACATATGTACATCAAATATATCAATATATGTATCAAAAGGTATTTCAGCTGTGAAAACTGCCGCTCCAATGATACTGGATCATTGAGGCAGAGTCCAAAATCAGTATTTGATATTTGAGAGTTTAGAAGTTACACAAATGTGACAAACAAACTACTAATTAATAAATTGTTAACGACTCATTCATACACTTTTGTGTCCCCTCAAGTAAAGTTAAACATACTACATGTTCCTCTGAGGTCCCTCGTGACTTCAGGATCACCTGAACATCACTTACTCTTTAATGTGCATCATCATTGACTTTACAGTCCCTGAATCAGGAACTACTCATTAACGATGCATTAATCATTAATCGCTCCTCACTTGTCTTTGGTAACGTTTATTTTCTTGCCCTCCACTATGTTCATCTTATGACAGATTAAACCCACACAGGTGTTTCCTGGCGGCTCGTTATGCTTCTTCTGATTGCAGGAATTTAACGTAGAATATTAAAAATGTAGCGCTGCTTTTATTTAAAGGTGCACTCCGTAGTTTTGAGTGAGACATTTTAATCAGAAGAGAAAGATCTTCATCAACTGATTTTTTCTTTATGCTGAAACAAACTAAATAACTTCAAACTGACCTTAAAGGACGACACAGTTTCATACTGTTTTACTTTGTTTATATGTGGCGGACCCTGCCACCTTTCTAGCTTCAGACTGTGTTCTGGGACCTTATTTTCCTCTGAGAACAGCTGGTTTATTCACTTATGGAGAAAAAAATATATCTCTCAGCTTGTGTTATTACCTCATTAATATTGTAACTATTCTCCAAAACTACACAGTGCACCTTGAAGTGAAGGACCAGGATCCACCACTGGCTGATCTTTGGGATGAGATCGTCCGCTGATATCAGTCGTGCTGATGAATTGATCTCAAGTGTTGTTGAATGGATTAAGAGAAAAAAAGCAACGCTGCACAATTTATGCGTTACTGAGCAAACACTGACAATCAATGTGATGTTTTTGCAGGATTTCATGCACAAAACGTTCAGTCTTTTCAAAATTAAGGCAACTAGGCTGCTAAACAGATTTCTCTCAGTTATTTAATAACCCAAATTAAGCTAAATACAGTCACCCTTATAGTTTTAATACCATTTTTAATGTCTCTGGTGCTGCTCTAACATGTGTTTGTCACTACAGTCGCTCAATGAAACACCTGAAGGCAGCGCATCCTTCAGACTAACTGCCGAGCTGAAACCCTGTCAGCTAATCAAGACTCCCGGCTGCAGCCTGTGAAGTTTAACCTCAGACACGTTAACCCTCCGACAGACTGAAAAACCAACAAGCTCCCATAAACAGAGAAGAACTTTTTTATAGCTGAACTTCAATCCGGCTGCTCGCTCTGACGTCCCTCGAGAAGCGTGACCTCCCGTGTCGTCGGCTTTGCTTTGCTGACTGTTTACTGTAAGTCGTTATGAGTCAGAGCATCTGCTAAATGACTGAAACTCCACCTAAACGGGACCTTTTTAATGCCTCGGCTACAGCTGATGTGCAGCCTGTCAGCAGAACGTGAATGC
Source organism: Pagrus pagrus (assembly GCF_965226575.1). Classification (NCBI taxonomy): domain Eukaryota; kingdom Metazoa; phylum Chordata; class Actinopteri; order Spariformes; family Sparidae; genus Pagrus; species Pagrus pagrus. The sequence goes on from NC_140194.1 coordinate 2,275,732, forward strand.
CTGTTTGGTTAAAAACTCCACTCAGAGACTTAAAAACAAAAAAAGTGCTGCTGTGCATCTGATTTTTCTAAACCAGAGAAACCCTCTCTGCTGCGACGGTATTGTTCAGAGTCGGCCAACATTCCTGGCATGACAAGACGCTCCCTCCTCCTCCTCCTCCTCCTCTCCTTCCTGCATCAACCAAAACAGACGCTCAAACCATGCTGTAACACCCAGGGTTGCCGCCTCCCTCAGGGTTTAAAAATACACTTTATTTTCCTCTGCAGAGGAAAAAGCTGCTGAAAAAAGTTAGACTAAAATGATTTTTCTTTTTGCTCTGATAGCAACGAGAGAAACAAGATTTGTACCTGAGTTTAACAGCTCACCTGCAGACGCCACACCGACTATTAATTAGCAGCCCGGGGAGGGAGGTGGGGGTCTCTTCTCCGGGGTCACCGCAGGGGTCATGGTGGCCCTCTGCGCCGTACGTCCCAAAAAAGGCTCGCGTTCACTCGCTCTGTCAGTCTGACACACCAAGACTGCCATCCTCACTTATATACAGCCCGGAGAGGAGAGGAGAGGAGAGGAGAGGGAGGAGAGGGGAGGAGAGGGAGGAGAAAGCTTCACCACCACAACACAGCGATTAGAGAAGAGAGAGAGGGAGGGAGGGAGAGACATAGAGACACAGCAGAGAGAGAGAGAGAGAGAGAGAGGCTTTAAGTCTCTGTGAGTTGTTGAGCTCTGAGGTTTGATCCTCTCTGGGAGAAAAGTCTCGACTCCACTTCAATCAGCATCAGACAGGAAGACAGACGTAAACACGCAGTTGTCAACAACAAATGACCGAGTCCGTGCGTGTGAGTCCAAGTGTGCGATGACGTACGTCTACGTTCACACACCGACTTCAAAGAGTTCATCTTAATGTGGACGCAGCAGGCGAAGGTGGATTCAGATCAGAACACTGAAGCTTTAAATGTAAAATTTGATGTTTCTAGACTGTTTTTTTTGTGCAGAGAAACTTTTTTTCATCCACTTAAATGTTTCAAAATCCTGTAACTGCTCCGAATATTGGAGAGCATAGTTTAGCAAGTGTAGAAAGCAGTTTCTGAGGTACAAAGTAACATTTCAAGTGTAAAGAGGCAATATGTAAGAATCTGCCATCTGTTGAATTCACATTTAAAACCCATAGGGGGCAGCATATGAGCAAAATAGCCGCTAACTGCTGCTAACTATAGCTGCCTTTAGCTCAGTCAGCTGTGCAGAGCTCGTTGACCAGGGGAGTGTCGGTCTGTACCCTGCTAGCACAGGAGCTTTGGACCGCGACGGGCCGGGGCTAGCTGGTTAGCACGCTAACTTCAGTAGATACTGTACGTCATAACATCAAAACGTATGTTTCTTCACGTTCTGCTGATAATTTTAGTTAATTTTCTTATTTTTTTCAACTAACATCCTGACACGTTGCACCGTTGATAGATTTGTGTTCACTCATTTTTAGGGAACCACGTAGTTTAAAAATCTCTGGAGCTGTTATCTTTATATTCGTTAAGACAAAAACAGTTTTGTGCTTTTGTCGCCACGTCTTCTGTCTAATTTTGCTGAACATTTGAATGGGAAATCTAACACGACACACATCAGTCTGCTTCTTTCAAATCCAGTTTATTCAGCGGAGCCACGTAAACCCAAAAAGTCCTGAGAGAATCTGAGCAGGAAATCATCGAACCTGTCACATCACACACATCCATTCATTTATTTTCTGCCAGAATACATTCGCAGCCGTGCTAACGAGCATCTTCATCTCTGTGTATTTCATAATCTGTCTTCTCACTCAGTATTCTCACACTGTGTCACTGTGCTGATTAGATGGCATTTCATGTGGACCCAGCACTTTAACCCAGCCCGCGCTCAGATTCCTGTGGTTCACCGCACATATTTACAACCAGAAGACAAAAGTCACAGTGAACCCGATCCCTGCGAGCCCCTCTGTTAAATACAAACGGCTTCTCCCTTCTTAACCGAGCTAAAGAAGCTTCTAGTAATGAGAATCTAAAAATAAGAGCGTTGTCTTAACTCTTTTCAGTCTTCACAGTTTTTCTTCTGTGTAATGACCTCACGAGCTCCAGAGAAACTTGTAGTCGTATTTCTGTTGAACTGGCGATCGACAACTTTTTGCTTTAACGTGTCATTATGAGGGAAAATGTTCATCGCACAATGTAATGTCTATAGAATAAAGACACCAGCAGTGTTTGGATGATTCCCCTGTAAACCTCGCTTCTCACTACGTTACTCACAGCTCGCACTGCAACATCATGTAGACTTTCCCTCAGAGCCCTCGTCAGTTACATTATGGATTTGTTGTAGCCTTAATGTCTAAAGTTTCTTAGAGGTGGTATTTTACAGCTTGTAACCTCCTGGAAAATCATTTCGATGACTCATCCAGCACTCGGGGGTGTATATTAATTATCTGTCCGATAAATGCGCTCTTTATTTTATGACACCGGCACAGATGTAAAAAAAGAGGAACGTCTCCAGAGAAGTGTTGCTGGTGACTGGACTAACGATATGATACGATACGATAACTGCACAAAAACACAACTTTATTCAGTGATTCGGGTGAAACATGTTTTATGGAGTAGATATTTGCCGCCCTCGGGCTGCTCTGCCACGAGACACAGATAGCTTTACTTGTTGCTAATGTAACTGCTAACAAACATATTGATAATCAGCAGCTTCTCAATGAACAGCTCCAGACCGGAGCCTCGGAGAACAACGACAGACGTGTTTATGTAGCGCTAACTGCTGCTAAATGTAGTTAGCTGCAGTTGGCTTGCTGACTCGGCACTGGGTTGCCAGGTTGCAAACTGTATTCCCTTTGTCAAACTCGCCTCTCTCTTCTGGGAGGCGGTGTCTTTCAGTCCAGCCGGGAGCTGCCAGTCCGTGGAGAGTCGGCGTTGGCGGTTAGTGTAAGGTACATTTTGCCCTCTCGGCTGCAACTCCTGCAGCACGTTATTGTTTCACAGGACGCTAAAGCTTCAGAGAAACTTTTTACTGGATGCACAGAGATTGAACTGATATTCAGCCGAAAACAAGAACATTTACCAAAATATGTTTTATTATTTTCTCTAAAATATGACATTCAAACTCTTGTGTGTGTGTGTGTGTGTGTGTGTGTGTTTCCTTTAAATCACCAGCTGCTGTGAGCAAACGTTAGATGTTTCTTTGCTTCCTCCTGGATAATCACTGATCAGAGACTTCCACCAATCTTCTTCTCTGAACTCCTCAGATGCAATTTCCTTTAATTAGCTTCCTGAGGTCACCTTACAATTTTGTCTTTTTTTAAAACAAAAGCACGTACACACACACACACACACACACACACAGCGTTTGTTTCATTGCCGGGGCCGAAGGTCGAAGCTGCAGCACAGGACAGTCTGACAGCGAATGGGACTCTCCATCAGCTGTGACGGACTGTGGGTGGTAATTAGCTGCTCTGCATTTCTGCGTAGGAAGCATGAGAGAGCAGTCTGCTGAGGGCGAGTAGGATTCGGAGGAGCGTTGTTTGGGGAAGTCATCTGTATTTTAGTGTGTTTTTCTGATGCACAACAGCTCAAATCCACTTACTGATGAAGGTTCTCAGTCCTCCGGGTCATGGTAATTCAAACTGCTACATCGTAGACTACTGGACTTGTTTCAGTTTCCTGAAGACGTTACTCCCACGCGGAGTTTAAAACCCTGCAGCTCTCCTCTTGGATGAGACGTGAAACGTCTTCAACAAACTGAAACAAGTCCAGTTGCCTACGAACCAACGCTAAGGACTCAAATCCACTCAAACTGTTATGTGTTCCCATTGTTACCGAGGTCTCCTGACTGAAGATCTGTTCTCCACAGGAGTCAATGAAGAATCAGCACACAACCTGCACGAAAATGAACTTTGGCTCGTGTTCAGCAGCACAGTTTTGAAAGTGTAAAGTCGTGTTGAGTCCAATGAGTCCTCCCTCTCAGTAAATAGTTCAATCAACAGATCACACATAGTCACGAATAGACGTGACACACTGAAATACTGTACACACACACATTTTTTCCTCAGCTCAAATGAATGCAAACTCGACAGGAAAACAAACCTTCTGACTGGTCTCATAATACCTCTGCCCCAGAGTGAGTGTGTGGAGGAAACCACATTCCCACAGTGGGCGGAGGGGCGTATTTGGATTCTTCTGGCCCGGCCGTTGTGATCCTGACTGCAGATTCGTTTCCACCACCTCCGTGGATGAAAGGCTGAACCCATGCAACCCTCTCACCTCCTCACCCCCCCACCACCCCCCCACTCGCTCACCCCTGCACGGAAACCTCGGCGTCCCTGGCTGCGGCGGTCGGAGCCTCCTCACGAACATATGGATTGTGTTATGAAAAAGTCTGCACTCAGACTGCACGGATCCTCCCGCCGCTTTAATGGCTTCTGCTGTAATGAGGCATCGAGTTGCCCGGGGAAGAAGTGATTGTTCAGGGCCGGCCTGTGTTCGATACATACTGTATAATATGGAGCGTTTCAGGAGGGAAACGTGCAGATTTCCATCTGTAAAACGTGCGTGGCGCCTGCTCCTGCAGGACGATGGTCGACAGAAATTTAATTTAGTCGTGAAGGAACAGAAACTGACTCCTGTGGTTGCTGCAGATTGATCGTGTTGACTGTTTGAACTGTTGCTCCCCTGAAACATCTGCAGATGTAAAGAGCCACACATGTAGCTGAGCATGTTTAAACCCAAACATGATCACGTTCCCAATCACTCCTTCAGTTTTAGGTTTCCTTCCAGGCAGCTATTGATTTCATTAAATCGAATTTAAAAACTTCCTTCAGAGTCTTAAAATGTCATGTGGCTCAGTAATCTCTCCATGTTTAGTTTTTATTCTCTCTGTTTCGGGGAGTTACCGGGCCTTTATGAACATCGGTCTTTTCCCAGATTACTTTTTCGGGACTTTAAACTAATCTGAGGCGTCCAGTCCAGAAGGAGGTTGTAATGCACAGCAGCATAGGTCATTAATCAGCTCATCACGATCCATATTTACATTTCTTGTGAGGTGGTCAAAGAAATAATTACGGCAGCAAAGGAGGAAGTCGGATGACGTCGTATAAAGAGGCCACAAAAGGAGGGTGAGTCCTACGAGTTCGGGCTTCAGGCAGGACGAGGCTACAGCGCTTCCTGTCACGCGGCACTTCCTCGCCGTTAACCTCCCACACAGAAGAAAAGACGCGTTATCTCATCTGAAGAGTTATGTAACAAAGTTTATAGTAAATTCACATTTCCTGTTTAAACCAACACCACACAACTGCTCGCTGCCGTCTCTGATGTTTGATATCAGCCCATCACACAGAAGGAAATGGACATCATTTCTTTCGTCACGGTCAGTCAGCTGTGGCTCTGACCTTTGACCTCCAGGATCTGAAGCTCAGTCGACTGTCAGAGATGAGGGTCCGGTGGTCTGCAGGAGTCGGTCTCATACAGTCACGACGGTGCGGTTTCTTTCAAACACGTCAGTGAATTTCAGTTTTATCGCGGCGTTGCCAGTTTTCCCCGGCAGTCGTATTATTGTTTCTGATGCCTTCTTCGCCCACCAACCCATTTCTGCATTTTACGGCCTTCGAGGAGCTTCACAGTTGTTGTAGGATCAGGATCTGAGAGGTTGACTGGATTCAGAATCAACAGCCTGACGCCAGGCAGCCTGGACAGCAGCCATGTGGGTGTTTTTACTGGAGGAGACGACTTCTGCTGGCTGACGAACTGTTTCTCTGCTCACAGTGCTATAAAATGACTCAGAGTGATTTCAGTCTTTTGAAAGGTGGTCGAACTAGTTTCACAAAGCAGGTTAAAACTTCAGTCAGATGATTTTGACCTCTTGTCCGACATCTAAAGGTAGTTCAGCTGTGGAGATATCCAGCGATGTCCTCGACTGACTTCCTGGTTCACGGAGGGTGAATTTTAAACTCTGAATTTAATATCGATGCTTCTTTGTGACCGACATAACAAAGAAGACCGTTCGTGAATTATACAGATTTCTGTATAATTATTATAGTTATACTTCATTGTTGTGGTTTGGGTTTTTGGTTTGGATGTTTGTTTTAGTTTGGTACATTTATGCTCGGTGTCATGTTTTCCATTCCACTTCCTGTCTTTGTCTTTTCCCGCTGTTATTAGTAACACCTGTCTCTTGAGTCTTCTCTCCTTTGTGTATTTAATCTCTGTCTCTCTCTCGTTGTCAGTTTGTCTGTTTCCCCGCGTCAGTCCTGCGTTCTCTGTTCTCCGGTCTTTGTTGTAATTTCTTCAATTGTTGTATTTTTGTAGTTTGCCCCTGCCTCGGTTTTTGCGGTGTTCCAGTTTTATTTTTGGATCACGGCTTCTTTATTAAAGCTCACTTCATGTTTCTTTCCCTGTCTGCCCTGGTGTTTTTGCATTTGGGTTTCATTAACATTAACGCCTGTCACCGGATCGGATTCTGACTTTTCCGGGCCGGATGAGCCACATAATCAAAACTATTTTTTATAGCGGCGAGCTCAGGACGAGTTGAGGGGTGTCAGTCTGAAGAAAGAAGATCTGGTGGTAAAAGTTTTCTTTGTTCCACCGTCTCATCTTTGGTCCAATGACGAAAGATGAGATGACTTTTTGTTTGAGGCAGTTTCACTTTGACCACGCTGGTCCCTGACGAGCGCTACTGGCCAGAAATGCCGGTTCAGAAGTGGTTGGTTGACATGTGTCAGCAATTCTTGGCATGAAATTTGGGGACATTTTATCCATGGTTAGGGTTTGTCAGGGTTCCTGCTTCAGCATGAGGCTTTTGAAATCTGAATCTCATCCAGAAATGTGGTAGTATTGTTTTTTTTAATCCACTTTGAATCAAGCCTCTGTTTATTAAGGACAAAACTGATGCTGTCGGCCAACTTTTAAACTCGAATCTCAACTTGAACACAACTAAACAAAAAAATGTAACAAGAATGAGATCCTTTGCTTTTTTCTCTCTACTTCAGTCGTGATTCAGACTTTCAACCGTATGAGGTCACATCTAACAGTAACAGCTTTCCCTCTTATTCAAACTTTAATTTTGAAATGGGGAAATTATGTGTTTCCCAGAGTCTTAGTCATCACTTTACCCCTCTTTGCTTACAGAGAGGCGGAAGTCAGCTCAGATGTCTTTTTCCCCCCATCTGTGGAGGTTTTGGAGGCGAGCCATCTTATCCATCTTGATCATCAGTCGTCAGTGTTTAGACCTCGTGAATTGCTTGTGTACGAAGGTCGTAAATGTTTAGCTGCTTTCTCTCCCAGCCTGTAATCAGCGGCAGCAGATGGAGCTGACGGTGAAGCGGCAGCGAGGTGACGAACAGCTGATAAACAGCCAGTCAGAGCCGCAGCGTGAAGCCGGTCACAGTTGAAATCACTTTAAGATTGTGGGTGGATTTTGTGCGGAGACGGTTTTGTTTCTGAACAGCAAGTCCTGCTATAGCACCGTGGATCAATCCGCTGCTGAAAGTAGTCCCCAACAAATGCACTGAGATCAACACTGCCCAGCTGTTTGAGTAAATTACTGAGCCCTTTTATAAAATGAAACTTTATCTCTTTAGAGACTTATTAACTTGTTGTTTTGTTCTTTTTGCTTTTTTTCTTTTCATGTGGTTTGACAACGATGATGGAAACGTAGAATAACGCCAGACTTTTCCTTTAACATAATACGTGACATTTCTGCACGAAATGTCTTAAAACGACTGGATCTTTGTTTTATATTTTGTCAAGTTGTGTACAAACATTATCCCAAATGTTTCAATCTCTGAGCTCTCCTCCCGTCAGTAAACGTCTCCGGATCAGAGCAGAATCTGATGTGACTCCGGGTGTTTATTCCTCCAGAAGGTCTGGATCTGAACCCGGCAGTGACGACTCTCTGCCACTAAAACATCTTTAGTTTTGTTTCAGAGACACTCCCCTGGTGGCAGAAATTAAATATCGTGCCCTTTAATGGCCCCGGTATGCAGAGACGGTGCTGGGATGTTGCTGGTTTGATTTCTTGGAGTGAATTTCTCCTCTGACAAACTGTCAAACTCATGTTGAGTCTCGTCCAGCGTCGCTGCAGATGAGCTGAACGTCAGAGTGAGTGCTGACACTGAACTGGAGCTGATTACGGTGATTAGTTAAAGTACAGGAGCTGCCTGATGTCTGTGGGTTGTAAAGTACAGCTATTTAGTTTCTGTATACTGTATTTAAGTTTATTTTATAAAGTTGATATAGGATACAGGGTTTTTAGACGGTGAAGTTTTTAACTGTGGTTGTGTAAAAACAGTCGAACAAAGACAAACAGTCGCTGCATTTTCTGATCTAACTTTTATTGACAACGTGATACTCCCAGTCCTCCCAGTCTCAGCGTTGTGTACAGAAGATAGAGGAAACAGGGAACCCGACATGAAACTGAGAGGACTGTGAATCGCAGATGCGAAGGCTGTTTACTTCCTCGGCTGTCAATCATTACAATCCGATAATAATAACGCCGACAGAGTCACGCTGTCGGAATAATTCAGCCGAGTCAGCTTCAGCTAAAGTCACATTAACTCGTGGAGGGATTCGAAGGCTGTGAAATTAGGTTCTGACGTTCATTGTCAACAGAGGACGGATCCGAATGACCTCAGAGAACCTCTGACTTTTCATCCAGCGCCACCAAAAGATCAAACTCCTCAAGAGGTTAGCGTAGCTGCTGTAGCATCAGCTGTGTCAGAGTCTGATTTCATAAGAAAACGTCACTGAAGGCTTTTCTTCGACTGACCTTGGCACGAAATTGATTTCTAACTGGCTCCGCTGGTGGTAGCACTCCTACTGCTGATCTGATTGGCTGAACTGACGCTGATAGTCAGACGGTTTGTCCAATCACCTGCAGAGTATTTTTTCTTTTTAAAGGGCCGACCCTTTTCCAAGCAGTTTCTTGCGGCGCCTCTGGTTTTTGTGCCACAAACCATCTGTCCTGTCAGGTTAATGTAATATTTACTGTATATCACTGTCTGTAAACCTTTCAAAAACAGCATGAGTAATTAGAAACATTCACATGTTTTTATATTTTGTCTTCATCTGAATATGTTTTCAATGACTGATGGAAACAAATCTGAAAACTTGGTTAAAGGCTGTTTATGGGAGAGGTCTGGAGGTCTGCGCGTGATTATTTGTCGTTATTTTATAAAAACAAAGCCAGAAGTGAATAAATGTTCGTCCTGACTGGACCTGACAGTTTCCACTCGGGGTGGAGTGTTCGGTGGTTGTCAGTCCGGTCAGAGCGTTCGTCCTCCGAGGAGCCGAAAACCACCAAAAGTTTGCTTAATGGTATTTTTACTGGACAACGTTTCATGTTTTTATCCATTATAGAAATATTCTGAGTCGCTCTGTTTTATGTGCCTGTCAACTCTTATTCGTGTCCTCGACATGTTTAATGAACAGGTTCATCAGAAGGTGAGCCATCGATGACTAACGCGTGGAACAGAGTTTATTTCAGCAGAAATTTTGACGAACCAGTAAGTCTGCTCGGAGAAATATCTCAAGTTTGTAGCGAAAAGTTATGTCTGTATTGTTTTAAATTAGATTTTTCACATATATTCAATTAAAAAACAGAACAAAGACAATATATTTAATCTCTTAATCCTCATTGATTTTTGTTGATTGATGGCAGCAACACATCAAAAGATCCAGAAACACCTGTTTGGATCAGAACAGTTTGTTGGTTGTTGCATTCGGTTGTTATTTATATTTCACGCAGCGTTGTAGAAAAACGAGGTCAGGGATTACAAAACTTTGTGATTCATCAAAACTTTTCCTCCGAACACCTTCTGGGGTACGCAGTAACTACACAAACGAAAACATAATTCCTTCAGCTTCATCAGCTCGCATCGTGAAGCGCTCTGATCCTCCTGCAGCAGCAGATCAGTGATGAAACTCTGCAGCTTCAGTTAAAGACCCTCATTTATAATCAGCTGACTCCAACACTCTCTATAATCCTCAGTTTACTCTGTTTTGACAGCTCTCCTCCTCCTCCTCCTTCTCATCCCCCACAAAAAGTGTCTGACACTCGGCCCCTCCCTGTCCCGTGGGATAAACGGGTGCTATTGTTAAACTGTTTGGTCATGTGACCCGTCTCGACCGCAGCTCGCTGTGTGACTCATTTGACTGACTGCTTCACCACCAAACTGCCGATTCACTCAGCGGGCCGATGAAGTGCTGGCTGTGATGTCACACTCATTACAGTCATTATCCCAAATTAAACAAATGGCTCAACTGTAAACGGCCTGAACCGTCGTTGTTGATTTATTGATTGTTTTATGAGGTTTTTACAGAGAATTAATGTTTATTTAGTGCTCCTGTTGGAGAGGAAGCTCTGGCACTGAAGGTTTTTCAGCAGATGAGTCAACTTTTACAGATCAGAAACTGAGAACAGAAGTGATACGTGATAAGATTTTACACTTTACAACACATTGTTTACGTTATTTTATAAAATTACTTTTTTTGAAATGTGAATTTTGCAGCTGTTGATCCGAGATGACAGATCTGCAGACTGTTTGGTTGTATGATAAATGGTCATATGCCAGAAGTATGATTGTATAGGAACACTCAACCAAAAATGCACCCTTTGCATAAATTTGCTTTATATTGGCTTTAAAAAAATTGTAGCTTGCAGAAAGTTTGGATTCACGGGGAGACCCGCTTCACAGCCCAAGAAAAAGGTATCAACACATCCTGAAACTTGTCAAACACTTCACCTCTCTGTTGTTCCTTCCACTTTCCACCAGCCACAAACTGAGGCAGTGTGTGTTTAGACATCATTTTTCAGAACTGAGTGTACAGTTTAACACTCGAGCTGTGACTGATCTGAGATCAGCCTTACGGACAGAGTGGATCCAGCTTTGTTTTACATTTTTTAGGTGGTGTTGGAGAGAAATAAAATACTTTGAGAACTGTCGATCCTGCTTTTGATTTTGATGATGACATGGAAATCGTGACACCCCGAGTTTCTGTGGATGTTTTATGTTTTTTTGTTTGTTTTGCGGAAACTGACTTCTGCAAAGGAGCAAAGCTACAACTTTAACACTCCAAACATTGTTTTTTGATGAAATATTCCTTTTATTTAAAGATCATTTTAAAAACCATTAAGACACAAGTTAGTTTTTTAATTGTCCGTAGAGAGAAGTTGAAGGTTTTCAAATTAATTTCAATGCAGTTTTTTTGGAGCAGCATCTAGTGGACATTAGAAGAACTGCAGCTGATCACGCTGCAGGTCAGGTCTGGTCTGCTGACTCTACACACCTGTCTGTTGTCCTCTGTGCTCCTAAAACGAAGTCTTGGTGTCTACAGTATCAGACACTTGATGATCAGACAGAGTCCCAGGAACATGATGACGCACAGACAGGAGAAATGGAGGGATAAGAGCAGCAGGATGTCTCCCAGCAGGCTGTTCTCCCTCGGGCGAGGCAGCGGGATGACTGGCTGAAGTGGGGGAGGAGGAGGACGAGGTGGATCCTGGGGCATCTCGCAGTAAACACCTGTCCAGCCCTGGTAGCACTGACAGGTGAACTTGTGCTTCATGTCCAGGATGTCGTCGTTGTTGAGGTGACCGCTGACGTGGAAGCGAGGGCCCCTGGGCGTCGAGTTGCGGTGGATGTGGAAGAAGCGCGGGTTCAGGTGCAGGTAAGCGCCTGAGTCCAGGCTCTTGCGGACGCACCTGCCATTCTTCTTGCAAAGCGCTTTGCTGCACAGCTTGGCGGCAGAGGTGACGTTGATGACGTAGTGACCCAGCGGACCATCGATGTACTTTTTCACTGACAGGCAGTTCCTCTGGAGGAGGCAGGAGACAGAAGACACTGTCGTTAGTCTGTAAAATTACAGGATCCTACTTGTAGTTGTACTTGTTACAAATCAATGACTACATACATCTCAGTCAGGTTTTACATTTGAATCCTTCCAAGTGTTGATTTGTCTTACACTACAATTTATTGCTAAGTAATATTTGTTGTCTACAATTACGTCAACCGGTTAGCTGTCCCTCTAAAATCCCTGACAACTGTCAGTTCAAAAGTCCATCTGACTCGTTTGAAAGTAAAAACTCTGAAATTGATCTTTAATCCACATCTTTTGGCTTCATGCACGATATCTCGCTAACTCTGTGCTGAAATTAGCCTATGAAAAAAGAGCTAAAGCTAACAGGTGCTTTAGAAAACTAAAAATAAAGTAAGGATGAATCTCAGGTACTTTTCTCCATAGTCAAATAAGGACGTCAGCAAAACTCACATCAGCAGCTTATCTTAGAGCAGAAAAACACATTAATCCATCTTATGCTTTACTGTTGTGTTTGCAGTTTTTACTTTTGGAAAGAATAAAATCTCTCCTGCTAGAGAACCATACACACCACTTCACACCACACACCACTTCACACTTCACACCACTTCACACCACACAACACTTCACACTTCACACCACTTCCGCCTGTCAAGATCTCAAATTGGTGTTTTTTTTTTAATTCTTGACCCAGGTCAAATAAGGAAGAGGGGCTGGGATAGCTGCCAATTTCGAGGACTTCACAACAATAAGTAAAAGGTTTCAACATGTCAGTTGTGTCACACTGTGCTTTGTAAATGTATCTTCAGTGACAGATTTACAGCTCAGTGCTGTAAACAGGATGCAAAACAATTCACAGTCACCGAGAGAGATCCTGACCACTTTCACACATAAATCAGAGCTTCGTCTCCTAGTTTGGGTCAGAAAAAACTAATAAAACACTATTTATGGAAACAGTAAATTCTGGAGGGAAGCATGATGATGTCTATTCATATTTTTTTCTTGTGTTATGCACATTGTCTGCATACAGGCACATTATATTTTTATTGCCCTACTACTTTGTGGCTTGTTATATGTTATGCGTGCTATAATGTAGAGGGTATTGCTATAACATAATAAGCATTTGGTTTAAGACTCCATGCTTCGTCTGAAGGTTTTAAAACCTTTTAAGGGCATTTTTGGCAAATAAACGGCGGGTTTGCACCAGTACTCAGGTCTAACTCACCAGTTTGAACAATGGTTTTTGGCTGCAATTTTTACTGTTACCTGTGATCGAGCGTACTCCGACGATCCCCAGAGGACGACACCTGACGCTCCCAAGGCGGCGCTTTCCCCGATGGTGTGAACCAGGTCGCTCTGAAACAGAATAACAGGAGCTTGAAGAGAGTAGACACCTGAAACACAACCATAGCCACCAGGACCAAACAAGCAACCATAATGACACAAAGATTAGGTTCAAGGTTAAATTGTAAAGGTTTTTTTTGTTTTCGTTGACTCAACATACCGAGTGCATCTTTCATCAATAAATCAGACCATGAACATACCTCTGAAAGAACCACAAAGGTGTAGGCGTAGAAAGGTCGGGAGTAGACAAATACTGGCAATGTAGAGTCTGGACGGGCAATGGATGCGATCCTCATGGCTTCCTTGACACGATAGTGGACGAACTTGACAGTGTTGGTGGAGGACTTGAGCTCGTAGTCCAGGTAGATGGACGGGTAGAGGGCCGTGCTCTCCTTCCAAAGCCACATCAGATGGTCGTTGCGTACGTGCTCAACATTGGGACATTCGCCGGTGTACCGCAGCGGGTGCTGCTTGTACCCGTAGTTGTAGCAGTCTGGGAACAGGTAAAACCCCCACAGCCCGTCCGGCCTGCGACCCTCAGCCAGGGCCAACGTGAGGTTCATGAAGGTCTGTCCAGCTCTCTCGAAACTTTCCTTCGCTTCCTTCTCGACCTTGCTCTCTGGCCAGTTTGGGTGAAGCTTCCGGATCTGTTCCTTGGACTTGTTGCGGTAGATGTCCTTAGAGCCCCAGTTTCTGACCCACTGAGGCCTCCAGTTCTCCCAGTCGATGACACCCAAGCCTCGAAAATCCTTGTGGGGGATTAGCTTATCGATGTCGGCCCGGGCCTTGCTCAGGTGTTTGGAAATGCTCTGGTTCTGTGGCAGTCCACCATTGATCGGGATCCCGGAGTTGGAGTAGTATGGGTAGTATCCCAAGTGGCTGTGGTAGAATATGGTGACGTTTGGTCCACTTAGGGTTTCATTGAGGTTTGCAACAATGTCGAACACGCTGAGGTCCAGGTCCACCTTGAATCGAAGACGGCAGGACTCAGTAGGAGCGTTCCACACTACAACAAAAGGCCGATGAGGGATCAGAGGTGCCCGGGCCGGCTTCATCTGGTCGCCCCGGACTTGGAGCTCTACTCCAATGCCAACCCACAAGGCCAGTACCAGGAGACGGCGCTCCATCAGCACCATTGCCCCTGATTCCTCATGGAGCAATTAATGGCCCTACAAAGACAGAGGAGAGAATTGACATGTTTGGAGAGAATATAAACACATGATGAGCTTCAGTGAGCAAAGATAATCAGGGAGGCCTGTGAGAGGACACATGAGTGATGATCACTGAAGTGAACGCTCCAGATTCCACAACACGACAAAACACAATGCTGCACTGTTGTAGAGGGAGCGGGACCGCGATGAAACGGATGCTGGATCAAATCCCAAAGAAGCTGCATGGACAGGGAGAGCAACTGTCCCTTGGTTTTCATCACTCAACAGCCGTTAAACCTCTAACCGGTTAAACAGAGAAGCTCCTTCTGTGGGTCCTACTGGACAACTGGATCTATAGATACTTGAGGGATGTCATCACAGAGATATGATGCTTCTTTGGTGAAGAATCCATCCCACATACATTTTTTACATTAACACATGCCCATCAAGGTTTTATGGAAGAACTATGCATGTTGGAGTTGCTCTGGCGGCAGTGAAGAAAATTCAGAAGGTGGATGTCAACTTCCTTCATAGCCAGCATAACCTGACGCGCCAGATGGTGCGTTACACAGAACTATCTGGGAAGTCGCCCATAGAAACTGTTTGGAAAAAGGAGGGGACTTTAAAGAAATACTTGGCAGATGATTGGCCGAACCATCTGTCTATCACGGGCTAACTTAAACTGATCGCATCAACAGTAGGATCCAAATTTTACTGAAATCAGTCAAGGGAAGAATGAAAACATCTTTCTATCAAGAAAATCCTTCTTTGCTCTTCTTTCAGTCAAATGCACTCTTCTTTTCTAATATATAGACGCTAGCAGCATCCAAGCTAACCTCTTGAGGGAGCAGCCATTGTTGTTTTCCAACAAGCATATAGTAGTATGAGTATCAGAGTAAATGTTTTCAAAACTCTTTGTGGTGGAACCTCAAAAACACAAGTTGACACTCAGTTTTAGATGAACATTTTAAAGATGTACATCCTTCAAAAGAGAAAACATCTCTGATTACAAAATTAAAATAGGTGACACAACACGATCCGTGTGTTTTATGAATAATTTCATTCTGTGTATCATGTTATACATTTACTACATACTCAAAAACACATTTTGTCTCTTTGGTTCGCTGCCTGTTATTTTCTTCTCTGTCATTCCTCTTTAACCAATCCCTCCGGCTCTTTATGTAAGAGCCCCCTTCACCCTCCCCATCTAATTGCTCTTGGCGCCCCCTCATATGCAACCAATTCATATTTCAGTTTTTCCAAAGTCGGGCTAAAGACATCGTGACCCGGCTCTTGGGAAACATGGCCACTGAGGTTGCATCCAAGGACGCCACGGAAAATCTCCCATCATACTGTTTGCAGGATTGTAACCAGAGCAGGGAGCAGTAAACCACCGGTGGGCTGAGGCTTCTCCATTCATTTCAACTTTTCAATCATCTGAGGAGGCGCTGGCCTGAGCTGATGTTCTCTGATGACTTTAATGGCACGAGAACTTTATGATCGCAGTAATCTTGGATGCGGATCAGTGAGTGGAGAGTTGGAGGAGAAGATGGTGGAAGAAAGATGACTCAAGAGTTACAGTCACGAATAAATTGTCAAAATGCTTCCTTCAAAACAGCTTAAGAAGGCTGTTATTTACCCAAAAGTTTCCTCATGTCCTGCTCAGTTTAGGAAAGAAAGCATTTCTTCAGGCTGTAGTTTCATAATCCCCTCAGCTGGATGGTTTTTCTGGTGATGCTGATCCAAGACAAACACAGTGTGGTGAAGCCACTCAGGCTGTCCTCCAAACCACCGAAATGCCCAGAACCCCTGGAAACACCGTTTCTCCGGACCACAAGAAAGACCCCCCAAATAGAAAGTCTGACTCCAGACTGTCACGAGAGACTCCATTTGAGGCTTTGTCTCAGACAGACACAGCGAAACGGTAAAAAGCAGCTTAACTCGATTAATTGGATCCAGATGAGGACAGGGTTAGCTGTCAGTCTGAGCTATCACTCGTGATTTTTAGCCACGATGGCTCTGAAGATGGCAATGTTGGTGCACCGCTTTGGTTCAGACTGAAATATCCCAACAACTGGATCTACTGGATGGATTGCTGTGAGGTTTGCTTTAGACATTAATGACCTTTGTAGGGAGAATTGTTTTAACTACAGTGGTCCTGTCTCGTTTTCACCCAGCACCATCAAACCTTTAATTTATTCAGGTATTTATTTTATGATCCAAAACCTACACAGCCTTCACAGAATCAAGTATCGGTATCGTTTTGATATCAGCGGTACCAGCCCGGGTTTTACTTGGTATTGAATCAGAAAGGTCGCGAGGTTAGCTCGTCAATCTCAGTAGCTTTCTTGCCTTCTCTCTATTTCGTCTTGACTGGGCTGTTTACTCTCCTTTGGCATTTTGTTCTCAGGATCAGAGTTTTCATTCGATTGACTTATTTAAAAGGAAAAAAACCCTCTTTAAGATATCGAGCTTGCGTTTGCAGGATTTTATCTGCAACGATGTGCAGATGTGGTGTGTTCGTGGGTCTCAGGCTGGTCTGGAAGGTTCTGAGCGTGTGTGCTGGATTCATGAGCGGCTTGTACAGTGTAATCTGGAAAATATGAAGCCAGCCTTGAATTAGCAGTTAATGATCCAGCATTAATGTCCAACAAGCAGAGACAGAGTGACTGTCGTTATCCTGCAACTCCACACATCATGAACTCCATATGTTCGGTGTGTGTGTGTGTGTGTGTGTGTGTGTGTGTGTGTGTGTGTGTGTGTGTGAGCTGGGGAGCTTTAAAACCACAGAAAGTCTGAGTCAGGCTGCTGATTTGCCTCCCAACATATACGTGCTGTAGATAACTTGTGTGTGGAGTCACAAACGTGTCTACAAGTCAAGTCTGTGTGTTTGTGTAAGAAAGTCGGCTGTGCATTAAAGGATAGGTTCATCCAAAACTTTGCAAAGTTCGTAGTCAACGAAACATTTCTGGAGCTTCACAGCAAAACTTTATTGCAGCGTTCTCCTAAACAACTGAAGTGGATGGAGACTTGTGTAACAGCTCTTCTGCATCAAGGGTGTAAATAACATCTTTTCAAATCAATTTGGGATCTCTGGGCTTTGATTACGCTGGATGATCTTTATGGAGCCACTTTTGATGTTTAATTTGGTTGTTTTTGGACGTGTTAAAAGTCCCCGGCTGCTTCAGTTGTTCAGGCGAATGCTGCAACGCTGTTTTGCTGTGAAGCGCCGTAGAAGTTTTGTGAACTACGAAACTTACAAAACTTTCCATCAGCACGGGGGCGACGAGATGATGACTGAATCGTCATTTTTGGGTGAATTGTTCCTTTACGGCCTGATTTAACATGTTCTCCAGAGGTATTTAGTGGCCCAATCCTTGATGAACCCTTGAAAAACAGAGTGCTGATGCGAATCCAAGGACAGTTAGAGCTGGTCTGAAGTGACCGGAGGATAATGAGACCTGATCCAAACTGTGGTCGAGCTGAACCGACCCAAGGAGAGAGAACAGCAACACTGGCATGAAGCTCCACCAGTTAACGAGCAGCTGTGGTGGAAACAAGCAGCAGTACGTGTCATTTTTTTAAATGTATGCTCTCCTTCTGCCTCAAAAAACACATTTTTCTCATGGTGATGATGACGACTGTGATAAAGACCGTCCACTCTGATCCACTTTGGTATCAGACACAAACCTCCATTTAGATTGGCAGCAATACAACCGGACATGAATATCATTTGGGCCCGGCCCGACTCGTTTCTTCTGTGGGGGCTCAGTGGATCCTTTATTTGGGTCTTCTTTACGAGTCTGTGATGGGACGTCCCACTAAGGTTATTTAGAAAGTGGTTGATCATGGAGGCGTTATGCAAACGCACCAAGACATTTATGGAAGAAAGAAAACGACTTCTCATTTGCTCAAATTAAATTATTCTGTTTGTGATAATTTCTCTCTAAAACTATAACTTATGTTCTGACCAAAAAAACATCATATTTCTAAATTTTCTGAGGCAAAAGGACTTAATTCCTCTACCAACACCCGGAGGACAATCTACATTCATAGCTTGAGTATCAGGATGTTGTTTCACATTTTAGCTGTAAAACAATCAGTGTGAGAGTTTGT
This sequence comes from Pagrus pagrus, assembly GCF_965226575.1. NCBI lineage: Eukaryota > Metazoa > Chordata > Actinopteri > Spariformes > Sparidae > Pagrus > Pagrus pagrus. The sequence goes on from NC_140194.1 coordinate 2,294,159, forward strand.
GTCACTCACAAACACTCAGATAAACTGCACCGTCTCAAATCGATTCAGGCCGAAGTCGTCTTCAAACAAAGTGCCTGTTGGATCGTCAACAAGTCGAACAAACAAGTTCATTTGAAGTTGACGTCCTTATACTCCATCAATCACACACACACACACACACACACACACACACACACACACACACTGATTATATCTGGTTGGTTTCCAGGTTTCAGTGGAGTCTTGATTATGGTCATGTGTGGTTTTGAGGCTGCGGTCTCCCTGCTGCAGTTTCCAGATGTGATCTTTATGTTTTTATTAGCACCAGCGCTCAGACATTTCACCGCTGCAACAACGACAAGCTGCGTTTTACACTTCACTTTCACAGTTTTTAGTCATTAAGCTCATCTGCCCGCTGATCTGTCCTTATGTCAGTGCTTCATCCAGCAAGTACTCTGAACTTTTAGCGATACTACAGTGTACTCTGTTACAAGTCCTGCACTCAAGGAACTTCCAGCTGGTTATGAAACAGACTAACTTACTTTTTACTACAAAGTAAAAGTTCTCATTGTGCAGTCAGGCTGATTTCAGAATGTTTATTATATTACTGGATTGTAATTATTGATGCGTCAATGAGCTCATCAATTAAATGTTTTAGTTTTTAATTTCAACAAATGTAGTGTGATAAAAAGCGCAATATTTCCCAAATTACTCAAGTCAACTATTTTAAGATTGTGTTGAGTAAAAGTCACATGCTGTCCTCAGGATGGTGCTTTAATATAAAAAACAAATGAACCACTGTTAAAGCTTCTGTTGTCATTGTTTGACTATTTACTCCTTCACATCATCCTGTTTCATCTGTTTCTGCTTTGCTTTTAGGTTTGTCCTACATTTCCCAGAATGCCAAGTATCAGCCGTCAGTTAATAGATGTAAAGTTGTTCTAGCTCAGGTAGTATTGTAGTCAGAGTTGCGGTGTGTTTAGTTGCAGTTCCTCTAATGGCCACTAGATGGTCTTTCAAAAAAATTTAAAAAATGTAATCGATCTTTGGATTTTTCTGCCAATACTGTGTACACGGGGCCCTAAGAAGAACAATGCTGGTTATAGTTTGAGGACAAATGTGTCAGAATTTGTTAAAACTTTGTATTTATCTGCTCCAATGTAAGCTGCAAATGTTAGCATGCTTTGCTAAGGACTTGAGCATCGTTAGCTACTCTGCCCTTGAGCTTCTGTCAGAGATCAACATGATGAGAATCCTCCAATGACAGACGACATAATCAAAACATGGCAAAAACAAATATTTCTAAAAAAACTATGGCAAAACCGACAGAGCTCATTTTTTAACATTGAACATTTAAAGGCCTGAAGAGCCTGTGATTTTAGTTGAGACTAAATCTGCCACTTGATGATATAAAAGTCAGTCAGAGGATATAGAAACAGTTTCATGATAAAGATAACACACCTTACCGTCCCTGCTGACTGTGCTGAGGATCAAGGCCTCCAGTCGGATGATTTTTCTCGTCTCTTGTATTTTAAACCTCAAATACACAAGTTGTCCATCTGATGAGCTGCTGAATCGTATCTCTGTCTCTGTCCCCCCCTTCTATCAGGTCCCTGGCTGATCTCGGGGGCAGAGATGCCCCGCTATTGTTGGTTTGGCCCCTCCTCATCTGCTCCCAACAGGACTCTGATTTACTGAAGCAAACAGCCGCTAAAGGTCTGGACAGTAAACAGACCGGAGCACATTCAAGGGTCTAAAGACTTATTGTGGACTTCAAATGTTTGGGTACTTGGTATAATTTAGGAATTTATCCCATATTTTTAAAATATTTTTACTAAATACAACTGTTATATATAAGATATAACTATTAAATTCCATATACATTTGATTTCGAGACAAAAAACTAGGACATGATGTCAGCGTCGGCAGTCGTACCTACAGCCATGATACCTAACACTGGAGACCCCTTGGAAAGGTGTTGTGCTGCGGTCGAGGCTTTCTCAGCCATCTGTATATTTCCAGCTGAGAAAACATTATTACTGTACAGACTGTAAGTACTGCCTCACATCTGCATCAGCACTGCAGAAATGTCCAGAATCATCAGTTTGCGGCTGCACAAACAGACGGACCCGACACCACAGTTGACTTTGTATCACACTTCCTAACAGCTGTCACGCAATATCACTTGAACACTGTGGCGGAGTTGCTTACACAAACTGTAGATACAATCAAAAGTACATTCCTTCAACTCGGACCCTCCTGGAGAAACAACGGAGCTAAAACTGCAGATGGTAAAGAAATCCATTAAGCTTTATTGACCAGAATCTGCTGCAACATGCAGAAAAGTTCACCTCAGACATTCGTCTTCAATGGGAGGCAAGTGACAAGTCCTGTGAAGCATTATGAGATAACTAACATGGCCCTTTGTTTAAGTTCTCTCTCCTAAGTATAGCGAGCTAGTGCCGCTATAGGAGCACAGCACATGCAGATCAACACGCATGCCTTGCAGACGTTGGCCCGACAAATAGAAGTTACATTGGAAAGACGTAGTCCGTGGACCGTTTGTCAATTGGCGAGACGTCAGCATTACGCTTCCCATACTACGTCTTTCCAACGTAACTCGCGGCACCGTCTGCAAGACGCATATGTGCTGTTGGTAACGTAGCTAAGTGGGTGGTGTCACAGTGATGAGTTACTGCACCAGTAGTCCCTAAAGATATTTTGATCACAACATTTTGTTTTCTTGAGGTCTCGTAGGAAAGTGTTGGAATCGGTCCTTGAATCAGAGGTTAGAAACTGTGCTTGAAGTGGGCCGTTACTCACCGGTACCCTGTACCAACACTTTTACATTTCGCTCTTACAGGCGTACTGTTACTTTTTCTTGTGTATCGTCACTTCTCTCAAGCTGCCGGTACTCTTTTCTGCCCTCTTTATAACACGACGGGGACACACAGGAGGCGGAAGTGGTGTGAAGCGTCGGGCAAACATTTCAACAGGTTGCCGTGGTAGTGGACAACAAATATCACTGGGCAATATTTAACTCTTACAACGTCAACTTCTCTGACTATCTTCTATCACTTTTGACGTACTCCTGAGTACCGAAAACCAGGCGTTCTCCTGGAGTAGACTGTTATGCCGTAGACTGTACAACGTCAGAAAGTTTCTGCTTGAAGCCCCTATTGTTGCAGAAGAAGCAGCGTCCCATCGGTCCAGAAGCACATAAAAAGTTAAATGTTATAAATTCACGAGGTTATCGTCGCTTCTGGGGATGCACACACGCCAACATAGTCTGGCTGGAAACCACTTCTGAGGGGAGTCTGGCAGGACTTATGCGCGCTGCCCAGTCCAAAATATTCTGGAAACCAAATACTCCAAAAAATGTCCCGTTGGACCAAAAGCCTCTTTGTGCAACAGCCTGATTAAAACAAAAGCCTGCCGCTCCAAAGGCCTGTTGTTCTCAAAGCGCACTCTCTCTGGAGTTTTGGTCTTTAATATCTCGGGCATGAAGAAAAGGAATCGTGACTTTAATCAGATGACCTTCGTTGGCAACAAACACACGGTTAAAGTTGTGAAACGGTTGCAGTTTGGTTTTGGCATCAAATTACTTGGTTAGTTTTAGAAACAGAGCATGTCCGGGTTAAGATAAGTATGTTAGTTAAGATGCATGTGGCAGTCGGTGTGTATTTTCTGAACAACAGGCCTTCGGAGCGATCTGTGTTTGTTTTCATAAAGAGCTATCAGACAAACGGGCTTCGGTCCAATTGGACATTTTTCTGACTGTTGGGGTTTCGGAACAATGGCCTGGCACCGGCTTCATGGACTGTTTTTTTTACTTGTTTTTTCCTCCCTTCATCCTTTTTCCCCTTTTTCCAGTATGGTTAATGGACTAATGGTACATGGACTGCAAGTCTATCAACCGCTCGAGCACTTTACAACACATGCCACATTCTCACGCACTCACACACACACACATTCGAACGCTCATGGTAGAGGCATTGTTTTTTCATACATGCATGGATCAGACTGGACCTCCAGAGAGATGCTGCTCTACAGGAAGTACAGCAGACGACTCCACCACCCACAGAAAATATGCAGCAGAAGCTTGGCTTCATAACGCGGAGCTGCGGAGGTGAAGCAGTTCCTGACAGCTGCAGAAATACTGGAAATGCTGAGCAGAGCGACTGGATGTTAGTGCTGGACACACAGAGCTGGAGGAACAAGGGGGAAGGGTGGGTTTCCATAAAGCTTTGTCATCACTCCACAGTATTTACATTGAACAGGAATGCAAGCTTTCAGACCTCCTGCACGCCTTTGAAACGATCAGCACTAAAACATAAAGCTGCAGATGGAAATGATTATAATCTGACTGATCTCTCCACTCTGGAGGAGTTTGGACACAGTGAAGCTGTAAATGTGGCTGAAATAAACAAATCTGAGCGACACTAATGGAAACATTTTGTATTTATTGATCTGCTTCTGTCTGTTGCTGCTTTACTGGAGTCTGTGTGTGTTTATAGCCAAGTGTTTGGCTCTAGATATGTCAACGATTGTCTCTTTGTCCATCACTTTTCTCCGGTGGTGGAGGTGAAGTTTGTTTCTTACATTCACAGTCATTGCAGGATGAATCTGCTGGAGACTGTGGCTGGATTATGCTGTGAAGTCAAAAGTGTTTACAGCTGTTCCACATGGATTATTGTTTAAATACGCTGCGAGTGGAGCACTTTTAAACACTGTCTGTCCTTGAAGACATCACGAAGAAGGACAGGAATCGTTATGTGGTGAGTAAAAGGAGGAGAGAAGCTCAAACCCCGCTTACTATCTCACCTCCACATGCTTGTGTGAAGTGGCCACGGTTGTCGGATTGTCAGATCTACGTTATGAATGAGCTGGTGGACAGGAAACGACACAGACAGACGCGATGACTCCCATCATGCCGTTCTGCAGCAGGTTTGATTAGATTACGCTGGCAGAGAAAAGAGCCCAGGTTACGTCCGGGCCACAGAGGACAATTCTGGGAAGAGGGCGTCATCACAGATGCTCTCCATGTTTGTCTGTAACCGACGGATGCGTTTCAGTCCATGTTTAGATGTAAAGAAGTCAAATCCTTCACTGAACTAAAAATATCAACATGATGGAGCAGAACGGCGCCATAACTCCCCGATAACAAAGCAATATTCTGATCTGCATCACAATATGCAACACCCTGTCGAGCTTCTTTTCCTAAAATCTTGTATAAATATTGTTTAATTATATATATATCACATTTTCATGCATTTAAATGTGTTGTTCAGCTGATCAAATGCATCCTGTTACCCTGCTGATTGTCATGTGTCAAAGACAGAAGGTTGTCTTCAACAATTTAACAAAGTGGCTGTAAATATCTCAGCTCCTCGTGTATGACACATCTTTCACAGCTGTAATGAGGGACGGGTGCCCTGCTCAAGAGCACATGGGCAGTGGTTGATAAGGGGGCAGAGAGCTCTTTAGGTTCATCTGATGAACAATTTCTTAAGTGTAAAGTAATTCATGGAAATTAAATCCAGCTGTGAATCGAACAGACAGCCGACAGATAAACTGTCACACTGAAGTTCAAATACTGAACGTTTCCTCAACCAAGACTCCCGAAAAACAACAATACATCTTTTATTAGTGAGCAGAAGAAAGAAGAGGAGGGTTTGGAGATAGATGAGCAGCTTCATGAATGTGCTGGTTCTTGCATTTCTGTGTGTTTTACGACAACCCGCTCTCCTAACAGACTAACTATAAACTGAAACTAGGGACTTTAGAAAAAACAAACAAACAAACAATATTGTGTTCTTATAACTATGCAAAATAACATTAAAAAAATTGCAGGAAATGTTTTTAGTTTCAGTCCTTTGGTGAGGAGGCGCTGGTGCATATGTTTATTGATACTGTGAAGTATTGTGTTTGTATTGTGATACCTATTCTCAACTCATTTGATCTTCCCCCTGACAAATAGCCTGCATCTAATAATAATAATATTAACAACAACAACAACAACAACAACAACAACAATAATAATAATAATAATAATAAACCCTAAAATGACTACTGAAACTAATAAAAACTAAACTAAAACTAGTGAATCCACTCTGGAAATCGACTGAAACTAAAATAAATTGGGAAAAAAGGAAACAAAAATCGATAATAATGAAAAAACTTGAATAACTCGGCTCTGTGTACAGTTCGGCTGTAATCAGAGCAGAGCTGAGGTTGGACAGCCCAGTGTTCAGCGCCATCCAGTGGTGCTATCTGTGAAATACATGAAGATACACAAAACCCCAGATTGTTCCCACAACATGCTTTAAACAACTTTACAATTTCACTTCAGTCATTTAAATAACTGAGATTTTTCCTTTAAGACTGCAAACGAATCATTAAAACAACAATTATGCAGCCTTGATATTTTTTCATTATCGTTGTGTTATCTTGTCTGAGAAGAAGAGAAGATGAGAAGAAAGTAGACGAGAATGTAATGCAGCCGCAGGAGTTTCAGCTCTGTGACTTTGTCGTTATCATATAAATCATATACTGTACAAGAAATCCAGGAGCTGAAGCAGAGAGAAGGAACGTACAGGAAGAATTTATGAACTCCAGGATAATAACCGCTGTAGGACTGACAGAGGAGATGGGAGATGATAAGACGTCTGTTTGACAGCAGGTTGACAGATCTGAGAAACATCTGAACAAGACGAGACAGAGCAGATGATCATCATCAAATCCATCTCAGTCTGCTGGAAATCTCTGTATACTCAGAAAAAAAACACCTCCCTCCCCCTCAACCTCTCACCATCTGTTGAAATGAAGATCATCACTGTCGTCTCTTGTTGCACAGGTGTGGATGAAACAAGATCAAATAGGTTGGGATTTGGGGCTCCAGTGGTCAAGATAAGACAAAGAATCTTTGTTTTTTGTATTTTTTTGCTGTAAGATTTCACCAGTTTAAAGTCTGGTGTGAAAAGACTTTAATAGTTAGCCATGCAAGCAGCTCTGTGAGGCTGTTCTGTTCAGTTAAGCTAAATGCAAACATCAATACGCTAACTCACAATGACCGCCGCAAAGGTCAACCTCAAGGTAGCGCTACAGGATCCCCAAAGTCACCGTCATCTGAGTATCGTGAATATCTGAACCAAACCAGAAGATGCTCAGATGTTTCACCAGATAAGAGAAAACCTGATGCTATCACTACATGAAAGGATCAACAAAGCAATCAGAGCTCATCCTCTGGGGACCACGAATGGTTGTAATGTCATGATAATCCATCTTAGCTGTTGAGGTACCTCAGCCTCGACTTAAGTGGTCGACCGACCGACTTTACTGTCCCTACAGCCATGTCTTCAGGGATCAACATGTCCTGATTTCTCCTCCTGCTCTCCAGATGATGAACCCTTTGAATTCTTAAGGACACAAAGACTCTTCCTTTGACTCCATCCTCACACAGTCTTTACATTCTCATCCTCACTTCTGGTCAGGCTCTGATCACAGATAAATCAGCAGGATGTTGTTGTGGCCCAACACTTTGAGATCGTGTCTGTAATGAACACTGCAGCCTCTATGGGACACTAGAAGGATGTCACTCTTGCCACAATGCAGGTCCTGTGATAGTTGTGAATGGTCCTTGTACTCCTCTTGTTTGGCCTCCGCTCAGTGTTTTATACAGCAGAGTGTAGAAGCAGCTGGTCCACAGATTAGTTTTGGTGTTAATGCCGCTGATGAGCTTTAACCCTGCAGCAAGCGGGCGGGACCTGCGGGACACCAACCTCCGCCGGCATCTATCCATCTGCCACCTCCACCTTCACAACCCGCCTACTCCCGATTTCATTTGTTCTGAAGAAGTAGTCAAGACTCTCGCAGTTTCACGTTGGGGTGGGGTTTGCCATTTCAAATTAAAAGGTGTTTTCAGCTTGTTTCGTCTGCCCCCAAGTAACCAGTTAAGTTAATGCAGATTTAAGGATATTTGATCTCTCTTTTATACTTCTAGAGCAAGATTATTATGTTATCTAGTAGAGCAATGAGTTTTCCTGTCAACTGTAAACTACTGAAGATATTCATTCATATATATGTACATCCTGCAGCTGTCGCAGTGCTAGGTAGCGCAAATATTTAATATGAGTATCATCCTTGCAAAACCCCAAACCTGGGTCAGTGAAAGATGATTATTTCATAATCTAATCCACACAGACAGTTTTGAGGTAGACCTAAAGATGATGATGTAGTGATGATTGTTATGTTTTATAAAGTTTATTAAGGAGGTCGTTCTTTTGTGATTTTTGTATGTATTTAATACAATGTAATTATTTTCTACTGTGTTTTTTTAGAGAAATTTTGGAGAAATGTGCCATTATTGTTATTATTTAGTGTTTTAAAAAGTACCCAAAAGTCATAATTGAGTAAAAGTAAAGATACCATGCTGAGATATTACACTGATGACAGTTAAAGTCACCCAGTCCTTGTTATTAAATGAACATTATGAAAGTAATTTTCCAGCAATAAATGTACTTGTGTAACGTAGCATCAAAAGTACAAGTAAAAGTAAATTATATGTATATTTACATGTATTTGTATACCGTGTACATGCAGCATGCAATCTACAAAGTAATAAGTAACTAGACATCAAATAATAGTGGCGCAAAAAGTCCAGTGTTTGTCTCCAGAAGTACCTCAAAATTATACTGACAGTACTTGAGTTCATTGTACTAATCACATTCCATCACTGATTAATTATGAGAGGCAAGCATATATTTTATTAATCTCCCTGCAGAAGGCCTCAAGTACAAAATATTCAACATCTCATAAATTATTGATGACGAAACACATCTTATTTACATTTTCACGTCCACCGTCTGGCTCCTCCCCCTGCTACGTCACACTCCATCCCATTCCACGCGCTGAACGCCCGCCCCTCCCTCTCCCTCCGCAGAGCTGCATTCCTGCTGCTACATCGGACTGAACCATTCTGAGTCAGCGAAGACATTTTAGCTTCAGAACTGACCAAAATCACACATGACACACACTTTAAACGATCAGTTAACATTCAATCTTCTCTCTTTGTGTGTGTTCACCGACTCCATCGTGTTATCCACATTACAGGTAACAGTTGTAGAGTTAGCCGGAACCAGCACCCCCCCCCCTCTCCTGCCTCTTTAAAGTGGTCTGCTCTGTCTTGCTGCCATGTTGGATGTACGCATCGCCGCTGCAGCTGCTGGAGTTCCCGAATGAAAGTTGTGCGTTTATCTGCGTACAGACACGCATCGAGCTCTTATTATTTCACTTAACAGCAGACGGAGAAGTAAAAGCATCTTTCTCGAGCAGGAGCAAGTCTGGAAAACACCCCCGTCCACCTCCGCCCTCCAGCCGGGTGTCGGGACTCCGCGGAGATGATCCGGTTGCAGGCCACAGCAACCGGAGCCCGCATGGATATTCTGTAATTAGCAGTGTTTGCTGAGTCCGTCCGGGGATAACTGCATCGTTTCGGGGGTGTTAACTAGAAGAATTCGGAGCCATGAACAGCCACCCGCCGCCCCGCAGGTCGGTTAACGTCGGCTCCATCCTCCTGACCCCGCAGGAGAACGAGTGCCTGTTCGGCTACCTGGGCAGGAAATGCGCCGTAAGTTTCCCAGTTTGTTTACCACCTGCAGGTCCAGAGAAGATGCAGCTACATCCACCCACAGCTCTTAAATTCAGCCAGCATGTACCTGTGCGTGCAGCTCACACCACTGAGTTGATATGAAGCAGCAGAAACCCGCTATGGCACCGCCGCGGCCAACAAACCGGGGGCCCGGTGTTACGACATACTCGGTGACCCTAAAGACTCCTTGACGTCTTTACTGTGCACCGTGATAGCCGTTAAAAAACATGGCGACCCCCTCTGTTTTGGGTTTGTCCACTAGCTTCTGCTGTATCACATCAGTTAAACGGCACAACCAGCGAACCAGTTAAAAACAAAATGGTTAGCTTCAGCCAGAAGAAGTCAAAACTTGGGAGCAGCTATCACACTTAAATTAGTTGACAGGTATTTTTATAGACAGGCATTAAATATAGACAACTAAATACACCTACAAACATTAGTGACACACACTGTGGCACTATTACAATATTATCCATTAATCAATAACTACATCTTGTGTTAAGTATTTGTTTACATCTGTAACATATTTATTTTTATGAATATTTTACGATAATGAAAATTATACAAATTATTAATACCTGTAAGAAGTCTAATGCAACATTTCTTATAGTTAATTAACAGTGTGATTGCTTGAAACAACATTGTGATGCATGGTTTGAATTTATTCCCCCCAGTCATTACCAATAATCAATAATTACCTGCTCTTCATGACCGGTACCGATAAGATAATTGATATTTTTTCCCACATTTTTGTATTTTAAAAATAAGTTCATAATCTGTAGTTTATTCACACACAAAGGTCTAAAGGCTAAGATGTAGTGAGCAAGTATGGATGATTTAAATTCCACAGCTATAAGATTTGCTGTGTTAAAACTTTCTTCTTCTTCATGATTCTTGGGAGATCGCAAATAAACTTTAAGGGTGCATACGTCCAACTATGTACTTAACGAGTCTTGTTAAGTCCACCATATCAATTTGGCTTCGTATCACTTTTTATAGTTATCGGCTATAATTTCATAGATCCCAGTGAATTGCCAAAACAAGCGGTATGAATGTGTGAACTTGGGGTTCAGGCAGTTGTTTTTGCTTTGAAGCAGCTTGAGGCTTTTTAGATGATATTTTAAACCCAGCCAGCAAACTTAAACTTAGTTGGACAAAAGAACATCTGGACAGTTGTCGTTGTTGTCTTAAACTGGGTCCAAATAGTCCGAAAACTGTAATGGCCTCCCACTTTTTTCTTGACCTTGATCTAAAATATTATGAGAGATCCAGTTAGAGAAGCCCAAATGTTGCATCATCTGTAAAAATGTTGCTGGAGCAAGGACCCTTGTCGTAATCAGGGACGATCATGTGTGCTTTTGTCCTGTCATTGAGACGCCTCGGACGCTTCATCGAAAAACAATTTGACAGACCATTTAACATGCACACACCTGGATGCCGTTCTGCTGAACGGGCTTTAATCTCATCGTTTGGTGGGGTGATGTAATGTGATGGGTGCAGGACAGCTCAGCAGGTTTTAATGTCGGCTGCTGCTGGTTCCTGAGCTCGCGGGTCAGATCAGTCTATTAAACTAAGACTGGTTAGGTAGATTTGCTCCGACTGATACGGCTGCAGTTGGAACAGAAACTCTCGTTGGCTGGGACTGAAATGGGTCCTTCACAGTCGAGTATCAGAACCTGTCTTGTTCTGAGAGCGGACATCAGACGTCTCGTCAGATTCATAATCTCGCTGATTAAGTCTTTGATCAGATGATTCTTACATGGCTCTTTGTGTTTCTATATAGAAAGCTTCTTATGTCATATAACAAATAAAGTGTTTTGTAGAAAAACATGTTTAGTTATCTCAAAGTAAGGTATCCAAATCATTTCTGTATTGTTTTGACACTAGTATGATCAAATTTAAAATAAAACCCAGTGCTGCTGACCAGATGAAGCTGGCAGTAAGGAACCGGACTGCTGCACATTATTTAAAAAGATGAAACAGTGAATTGTGCTGCAGTTTTCATGCAGACCTTTTATTAACAAAGTAATAAAGATGGCAGCTTGTTCATAGTCTGATCTGTGAAAACAGAACCATTTGTTTCATTATCATTGAATGTACGTTTCTTTAGGTAATTACTTGTCACCTTCATCTGTCTCTGTGTTGATGGTTGTACTGTTCCCCACTAACTGTCATATACAAGCAAAAGCAAGTTCATGAGACCATTTCAGCTCCAACTGTCTCGCTCTTAAGCCCGTCTCCTGTCCTCTGAAAACCTGAACCTTTAAAGTAAATCAAGGAATTAATAAAATGGAGCATTTAGATCACAGGGATGTAAAGTAATTGTGTATCTCTAATAAAATGACCACAAAGGTATCTTAAAGTTTTGATATTGCAGGTATTAGCAGTAAATTGAAGTGTAATTGAACTGTTTTGGTTGCTGGTGTTAGTCTCAGTTAAAGAGCAGCGTTCAGGTCAACTTGTGGTCAGAATTCAATTCAAAACACACAGATGGAGGATTGTCGGGGGGATATTTCACAGAGCAGGATTAGAAAGTTAGACAGATATCTGTGGCAACAGTCAAGCTCAATCTGGTGATTCAGATTCAAATCATTTGGTATTAGGTTTCAGGTTATGCAAGAATTTTAGAAAATATCAGATATAAGCTTCCTGAAGTGGCTACTTTGCTAATCCGGCTTTGTGTAGAGCCCCTCTGCTCCTCAAACGGCTCTGTGCTGGATTCATCCAGAGGTAGATTACATAAAAAGTTTCTGGAAGCACTGAATAAGATGCTTTGGATTTATGACTGTTTAATGCTGATTTTCTGAACCACAGGTCTCAAGATATTCTTGACCTCACCAGTTCTGCAGAACAAATTTTATTCCACTCCAGATTATTAAAGATAAATTCATCATTAAAGTAACGTGCTGTTTACTTTATGTTCTTTTAAGTCCTAATGTTGCCCACTCTGTCAAACACAGATCATATCAGTGGGTAAAACAGTTGTTTAATGGAAAGACAGCGAACTTATCTGACATATTACTATTTAGTTTTTAACAAGTACCCAGAGTCCATGGTAATGTCTTCAGATGTGTTGTTTCGTTGGACCAACAGCCAAAGATGTTCAGTTTGCAAAGATAACAGAGAAATAAAGCAAATCCTCACATTTGAGTATCTGGAGCCGGATAATGATTGACTGTTGATTGAACGATAGATGATTAAACTAAAAGTTTCAGCACTAACTCAAGCCAATGACTGTCTTGAAGCTACAAGCAGTCTAAAGAATCTGATGATCTGGAAATGATCCTCAGTGATGTAATTAATGGACCCAAACATTGCTTCTGCGGTTATCAGATGCTGAAGTTGTTGCTGATGTAACCTGCAGAGACTGTGTCTGCGTTTACAGCTGCATACTTTGCCTCGGTGAGAATTTACAGAAACTAAATGAGGCTTTTAACGGCCGACCTTTGACCTTTCCTGTGTGATGCTGAGCGGTGATTTCATAGTGAAAAGTGTTTCCTGCTGCTCCTCTGACCTGCGCTCATAAATCACAGAGGAGGAAACCGGCCCAGTGGCATTTCCTCTTTCCTCCCCCAGCGGCCGGAGTTACTTTCTGCCACAGAGGGAGAAATCCTGGCAGAGGATTTAACAAAGTGTGACTTCTGCAGAAACCTCAAAACCACAAACCAGAACAGTCCGAGGACAGGACAGTGCTGAGGACAGCAGCTGGACTCTGCTTCCTGTCCTGCAGGAATGAAGGTTCAACGCTGTGGAGAAATGTCAGATGCAATAGATTTGAAATGGGACATTCACTGTCCCCTATTTATAGACAACACTGAATAAGAGTTATCCTTAACTTTCAGAAACGGCAATAAAGGAGTTTTTTACGACCAAAGAGTGGAGGATTTTGACTCACATGCCCTTTACTTAGCATCCAGCACCACCAGCAGGTCAAAGTTTGGACTTACTCAATATCTCAACATCTCTTGGAGAGTTTGGTGCAAAACTCTCAGATGATGAATCCTGATGATTGAAGCTGGCCATGAAGGATGACGTCAGTAAAGTCACAGTCATGTTCTCTGTTGTTCTCCACTGTGCTGCGACCGTGCTTCTTGTAAACTAAGGGACGTTTTATGATCAGTTAAAGTCGTGTGTGTTGTATTGAGACGTGATGACGTATGTACGGGAGGAAACCGTGCTCAGGCCCGGTTGGGGCCGGAGCAATGTGAGTTGCTTCGACACGGTACGGAGCAACTGGGTCAAGTGCGAGTGTGCCCAGAGTTGTCTCACACAGTCCCCGATCCCGACATCAGGAAGGTGTGAGGGAAGACCTTTTCAGACGCTGTTTGACCATCCAACAAGCTCTTCAGTTGGAGCACAGTGAAGCCTTTAAAAGTCATGAAAGCTCGACCACTCTTGTTTCTCACAAGTGATGTCCCTTTTATTTTGTCAAGTTAAGTTGAAGCACAAAGACAAGACATGTAATCAGTCAAACTACAAATTAATGTCCAGGTATAATATCAGACTTAGTTTATTCGTGTAATTCTGCACGTATGAGACTCCATTGGAAAGATATTTGCATATGTGACTCATGATCTGATATCAAAAGGTCTCTGCGTTGCCCCGATGACCTGCCCTTTGTTTCTGGTGAAGCAGGTGTGTGTTGTATCTGGTGCTTATCACTGTTTCAGTGTTTTGCATCGTGGCGATATCCTCTATTGCTGCTCTGTGACACGTGCAGCTTGGATATTTGTACCTACGCCCCAGATGTCTCCAATGCAATCTGGACATATAATCAACGTCCCTCACTGCACAATTGATGTACCTGATTATTAAATATGTTTATGTTAAATGAGCTGTGAGACTGGTGAAATTCACTGCCCTGTCCTTTGTCCTCCTTGTTCAGACTCTGTGTTCGGCGGTGGTCCAGGTGTACGGCACGGACCGGAGCTGCAGCTGGGTGAAGAGGTGCTGTGGAGTGGCCTGTCTGGTCAAAGACAACCCACAGAGGTCCTACTTCATCAGAGTGTTTGACATCAAGGTGAGTGAGACCTGGTACCCAAAATCCACCTAGCAGCACCTCTAAAGGCCCAGATACAACTGCAGCTTTGCGTGGCGTTATTAATGCACAGATCTGACACTGGTATTGACTTCCTCATCTTACTCTCCAACAGAAGGCCAATAAGCACATTCCCAAGTTAATACTTGCCTGGAAAATGTACTCGACATGATGAAGCATTACAACATCACACATTAAAATATACTCAGCCGATACATCGTGATAACATTTATCTAAGCTCCCAATTATCAATATCTGCATCGGCCTCACAGCCAGTGTCAGCCAGATGCCACAGTTACAGTTTGTCTTCTGATTTGTTGCCTGTCTGTATCTGGATTTATGGGTGAAAAATAGTTTAAACTGATCCGCTCCTTTTTATATATGTGTATATATATATATATATATATATATATTCCAGTAATATTGAGAAGGATTGTAGACTTAACTTTGTTTCAGCTGAGTGAAAAGCTGGAGCAGAACGTCCGTGAGGCTGTGACACAACATGATTGAATGTACAATCATTTAAATCAGGTTGTAAACGACTGACTTCTCTTCACTCATCCTTTTGTCTTATACATGGCCTCTAGTCTACAGTATGTGGATTGTGGCCAGACTGCATCCATACACTGTCTGTAGTCATTGAAGAAATTAATATGGTGCATTAAAGTTGATGTGCAATCAATAGTGCAACCCTAATGGATCAAAGTGAATAACCAGCCATGTGTGTTTACTGTCTGATGCTCGCACAGGATCTGAAATCAATCTGGATATCACGTCTGTGGACAAAATAAACCTTTGCTTTCAGTCCATTTCTGTTCAAGCCATCAATAATTGTGCTTGTAAGTTATTTTAAGGACGCTTTGCATCCGATAATTTAGATTTTTTCCTCCCATTAATGAGCTCCGTCAGAAAGTCCAATCAAGAAAGTGTTGAGAAAAGACGCATTGCAGTTTTTGTTGTTTCTTGGATGAAAACACAGTCTTCTCTTATATATCTCAGATGTTGGACCATTAATTTTCATAGAAATGGACGGTGACTGTCTGGCAGGAGAGAAATCAATCCGGTGTTTTTGCTTTTTAAATGAAGAGTGAGATTTTGATGTGTAGGTGTTTTTGTATTCAGTGGGTGAAGATCTGCACAGATGTGGTCCTTCGAGGAGAATCTGCTTTGATCTTTCTTTCTGTCTCATGTTTTTTGCAGGAAGGGAAAACCATGTTCGAACAGGAACTGTATCACAACTTCTCCATCAGCAGCCCCAGATCCTACTTCATCACATTTGCAGGAGATGTGAGTGTGCGACTCTTTGTCATTACCTCAAAACTAAAACATCCACACAATCTGGTCTCAGGGATCACGTCCTACTTGGTTTAACGAGGTGTGATAATCACTGGTTGTGTTTATAGACAGTCAGATTTTCACATGAGAATCTCTCTCAGCTTTTTAACTGCTGCCCGTTTTACACACAGACAGTAATTTGAAGCAGCCACAGGCCTTCGGGATGCATCCGCTCTGTGTAAAGTTGCTGCGGCTTCTGACTGAGCAGAGAAAGTTTTTAACATTTAGAAAGTACCAGTCTTTAGAAACGGTGCTGAAGTACAACAAAGCAAAAAGGTAACTAATCTTAAAAATCGACCCACGCAGCAAGTTTCTTCTTTTTTCAATAGTATTTGTAAAAGGTGATCCAAATTGAAATTACATGTCATGAGTGTTTCTATTAGAGTCATTTTGCTGGTACAGTGTCTTGTAACAGGATGAATGGTATCTCTATCACTCGTTTCTGCACTATGTCCTTTACTATCTCCACATAATGTTGCTTTAACGATGCTTCACCTCTCCCCTACCCTTCCTGAAGAGGATGTAAGTTTAATCACCTGTGGCTTTTCCTCCTCTTCCTCTCAGACCTGTCAGATCGGTCTGAACTTCGCCAGTGAAGAAGAGGCCAAAAGATTCAGAGCCGCCATCAACGACCTGCTCAACCGACGACAACGCAAAACCGGCAAGTGTTACAGTTTCACTTTGTCTTCCTTCTCCGCTTCCTTAACCTGCGTGACCTTGGCCCAGACTAAAGAACACTCACTTCCTGCTCTGCTAACGAGACCTTAACCTGAGTCCCAAACCTGTCTGCCCTGCTCATGTCCGGCTGCAGCTGGGAGATGTGCAGCCAAACGGGTGGACACAGCTGCATCGTGGTGCTGAATTCTCCTATATGGGCTGTATTCAAATTAATTCAAACCATTCACATGTTAAGTTTGGCATTATGTAACCGGCATTATGTCTTCTGTATGAGACGAGTGAAAATGTGTGATCTGTGAAGGTGTTTTCTTGACGAGGACATGAGTTGTGGCTCGGAGGTTTGGGACTGTTTTCCTTCTCTTCTCTGCTGCAGTGAGCTCGGCGTGCTTCTCTCTGCTGTAGTAAATCTTTCAGTGTGTCTCTGCGTAGTAAACATCTCTGCAGTGAGGGTCCTCTTTGGCTTCTCTCCAGCTGCTCTCAGCACGCCGGCCTTTTGAAGTGCACCACTCAAACTGTGATGATGACTGAGGGTCCGAAGGCTCACAGAGCCGGGGCACAGAAGGCTTCTTACAGACTGAGCTCTCAAAGCTTTTGCTTCTCTTCTTCTTGTCACATCAGAGACTTCCTGAACAGTCTTTCCGACTGTTTTGCCCGTGGCGTGGAAGACATGAGGCAGCATGTTTTCTCTGACAGCTTTTCCACCTGATTGCTTTAAAACTGTCATCTCTGTCTACCCACCGCAGCATCGCACTAACTGAACCTGTACACGTTTTCTGGCTCTTGAACGGCTCACCTTCTTCTCCTGCTAACTCTAAACTTTTCCATTTGATGTTTTATTCATTAATTTCAGTCCTATTGGTTTTGTTTTGAAACTATAATCGTGTTCATTTTTCTTTGCAGAGAAGAGAGGTGACCCTAAAAATGGTATGTTGATTCAGTTTTGTTCTCTACATCAGCTCCATATGGCCTACAGTTTTTTCCCCAATCAGTCATGAGATGTAATATAGAAAAATTTGAAACAAAAGCTGTAAGTCAAACTCTTTATTGAGTGTTTTGGAGATGAATCAATAAACAAAAGATCTACAAGGCCTAACATCTGCGCTGCATCACTCACACAGTATTATCATACGTTTATTATGATGTTGTGATGATATTTTTATTTCATTTTTACAATCCAGTTCACTCACAGGAAGTACAATAAAACACAACAATGGAGAGATTCAAGTTAATATCCCCAAGGTTGTAGTTAGTATGAACTCTGTCACCAAATCATATGTTATGTTGTATATATCTACTGTAGGACTACTGTAAATCCAGCTTTAACAACAAAAAGGAGTCTTAGTGTCCTGGTTTGCCTGATTTATAATCCGGTTTTCTTTGATTTTCACTCCAACGCACCTGTAGACAAGATCCTGCACCAGGCAGCAGCAGACTGTGGTCGTACAAAGCAGCTCTCTGTATGAAAAAAAGCCAGAAGCTGATTAAAAACAGTGTTCACGCTCATTGCCTCGTCTACAAGTAGAAGTTATTGTGGATGACAAATGCCAGAAGACTGCGGTGCAGAGTTGTGGTGTTTCCTGACACGCTGGCGGCGTTGTTTCACAGACAGCGTGACTCACACACTGACAGTGGAGTCTGCTGCAGGTTAATCTGGTCAGCAGGAAGTCCATCTGCACCATATGTGGACCACATGGTCTCTGTTGTTGTTCCCTTTAAACCCTGTTGTGATGCACGTTAGGCCTAATCTGTAATCCCCACCATTTCTGCTGCTGTACATTTGTTTCGTATAGACTTTTTTTTATCATTGAGTTTATTCGGAGAGCCACGAGTCAGCAGTAACATTTTCAAAATATCAGTGTAAACATGCCAGGATTAGCTCAACAGTACTGGGACGAAATCAGAGGTGTTCGACGTGTTGAGCAGTGAGACCATGGACCTCCACTGAAGAGTCCTCAGACTGCAAACATGCTCAATGAATGTTTGTGTTGAGATTGTTTAAAATCTGAAGCTTCTTTATGTGTAAAACTTTCCCGTAGCCTTGTTTTCTTAACTTTGCCAAACAGCCGTAGACCAGGTTTTTGTTACCGTTGTTACAAAAGCTCGGTTTGTCTTGTTGGCTCGAAGTCCAGCTCTCCGATTTTTCATGCTTTAAAGAAGCTCATGTTTAGACTAAACCACCTTTTTTCTGAGTTTAAAACTAAGTTTAAACTTGGAAAAAAGAAGCATTTTCACAGTAAGCTGGCCAGTAAGCTGATTATTACCCTGTTAAGTTGCTACCATAGCGCGTCTTTGGGTCCTCGGTCAGATCCAAGCCAGAAACGGGTGTAGCAATACGTATCCTCCCCAGCTCCATCAGCTCATCCAAAAATGGTCACTTGTGGCATCACAAAACCAAGATGGTGGCAGCCGTAATGCCAAATTCAAGGCTTCAAAATGGTACTTCACAAACCAGTGGATGACGTCAGGGTGGGTTTACCCTTGATGGCCACAGAGCTGGCTAAACAGGTTGCACATGTTTTCCTGTCCACAACAAAACATGGCCGGTGTTTTGGATTTATCCGCTCTGGAGGCCGTTGGAGAGCACAAAGATGTGATGTTCACATTCAGCCTTGTTAATATTGACAGTTCGTCTTCAGTCAGATCTTTGGTAATGTCAAAGCTTCTGAATGTGCTGTGGGTAAAGAGTGGTAGAAGCAGATTTTTGTACCTGAAGCAGATTAAAAATTAAACTATAAAATGTGACGACTTCTGTGGATGAAGACGGGTTGTAAGCAGCACATTTCAGCTTACAACCCAGAACAACCGCCTGCTTTCCAAATGAAGAAGCTGTTTTCCTGCGTTGGTTTTCCTGCACCTGAACACCACTACAAACAAAGTTGTGTGTAAAGGGTCCCCGCGCATCAGAAGTTTAATTTAGATCTTCTCCTCTGCAGCTGTGTCTGAATGTCAACCCAAAAGATTGTTTGCTTTCATTAAGCCGTCCGAGTGTTGGCAAACACTGACGCTGTAAAGAGCAGGATTAACACATACTGAACAAACCAGTCGTCCCTTCAATCGGCTCCATGGATTTGTGCCTGGGATCGTTCATTGAAGTTTCTCTCCAGTGGCACAGATCTGACATTTCAGTTGTGAAACATGAAACCAACAGTGGGACGCTGCTGCTCTGGATTTGTCTCTGTGTTTGGGAGATGTATTTGTGTCTCAGTTCGCCTCCAGCCCGTCTCTTCATATGTATTGTTGTTGTTCTCATTGTGAGAACATCAATCAAAACACTTTTGTAGGAAAGAAGCTGCTCAGGTTGGTACTTCAGGGATAACCCTCCCTGTTGAGGGCTCACCTCCGACTATCTTATCTTCATTGACAAACTGAATGCAGTGGGCTCGCATGGATGCTCACTGCTGTATCCAACATAGTAGGATGTAAACTTCATGCTGATCATGTCCGTTCTGGAGTCAGTGTTTGTCAGTACAGAGCCAAAAAAGTTCAAATCAGAGTTACTTGGAGTTGGAACGAACTGCATCCTCGTGTTCTTGGCAGGAAACGCACGTTTTTCTTGGCAAACTGATCAAGAGAGCAGCATTTTGTGAAACTATAATTGGCCTACAGCTTGGTAGCAAATGAAATTTGTAGATCCCAGTGCAGCTATGAAACCTGAGTTTTAGCGCTGATACCAAAATTAAACTTTTTTTAAAATTTAAACATGTTTTTCATGTGAGGCTGAAGTTGTCAAATGTTTAAAGTTGGCTCAACACAAGCAGCTGGAGAAGAGCTCCATCAAAATAAAACGATTATCAATCTGACCAGACATTTTATATCAATTTTAAGCACTTGACAGTTTTTGATCGACACATTTAGAGCTGGGCGATATGGCCTAAAAATAATATTACAATATTGATAGAACATCGTATCGTGATGAAACGTGATTTATATCCCTAATGACTAGTGGTACTTTCACAAAATATTAACATAATGAGTTTTTAACAAATAATCATCAGTAGAGTGAGTATTACAAAAGTCTGAAGTTCATAAAACAACATGACTTTACTGTAATGCAGCGTTTAAAACCAAGAAAAGACACTTATGTTATATCACAATATCCAAAATCTAAGACCGTATACAGTCTCAAATCACGCCAACAATATCAAATCGATGTATTGGCCAGCCCTAGATCAAAACTTAATTCTGAATGATTCTGCATGGTTCATTTCTTCTCAGTACAGAAGTCCTCCCTGTAGGTCTGCGTATCAAAGATACAATCCCATGCAGCTCTCCTTGAAAATGGTAAACCACCACCCTGTCCGTCCTGGTCCTCAGGAGACGGCAGATTTGAGGCGAGCCTGTTGGTCTGATCGTAGACGTCCAGCATTCATGGGGAGTCCAGGGATTTGGACTGGGATTAGCAGTGGATTAGTGATTATGTCAGATGCTGCTGCGGTTTGTGGAGATTATGAGGAATTCGAAGACTGAACGGTTCGGACCAACATGAGAGGAGGAACAGCAGCCGGCATTTATATTACAAAAGATGGATCACAGGAGCTCAGTGCAGACGGATGAGATTGCTGTTTGTTACCACGAGACAATGAATTTACAGCAGCCCTTTGCCTGATGATCCCTCAGGTACCAGGGATTACTAAAGGCACAGTGACGACAGTGTGTGAGAGTCAAGATGCCTCAGTAAGATAACGCACTACAGTAAAAAACAAACCTGAACGTCTAAAGTATCGCTGGCATCCTCCTGTAGAGTGCCGTCTCCATTACAACCACAATAGTAGTGTGAAGCTTTTTAGTGGGAATTCTGACGTCCAGCGTCTCAGGTCCATGAAGCTGAAGGTGTGTCAGACCAAAACACTGCACAGCACTTTAAAATACTGAGACAAGCTCAGGTGACGTGGTGGTGGTGTCTGTTGTGTTTCTGCTGTATGAATGTGGAAAAAGTTATTAAGTTACATTAAATGTTATATTGAAAGGTCTTAAAAGTGTCTCCTTAAGAAACCTGGAGTAATTGGACAGAACAAACAGCGTATGGATGATTTGGCTATTGTTGGAGCTAAAAATGTAAAGTTTGTCCTGAAGGTGGTCCCAGAGGGAAGGTCATGGGAATTTAAAATGTATTTGATTCATCCTCTGAAGATCAGGAATGGGATTGAGACATTTGTGTTTCACAGCCACAGCTCATGATCGCCTCTCTCTCCCTCCCTGCCTGCAGGTCCAGCTCTGCACATGGCCACGGTGGACATCAAGAACCCGGAGATCAACAACGTCCGATTCCACAACTCCCACAGCCACCAGCAGCCGTACCACCTCAACAACATGCTGAGCCACAGCGGGCTGAACCGGAAGGACAAGAAGACCAAAGGCAAGAAGAAGAAGTTGACCAAGGCTGACATCGGCACGCCCAGCAACTTCCAGTGAGTCACCTCTCACGTATTTAACATGGCCGAGTGCTTTGGTTCTGCAGCAGACGGAGGAGGAGATGCGTTTACAGCTGCCAGATTTTTTCTTATTTAATCGATAAAGAAAACTGCCCATAACAGTTTCTCCTGAATCACATTAACATCCTCAAATGTTTTGTTTTCTCCAGAGCTCCAGATACTCAGTTGACATAAAACAGAGAAAAGAAGAAAAGCTGGATCAGGCAAATGATGGCATTTTTGTGGGAAATATGTCCAAAGATCAGTTATTCATGTGGTCGGTTCTGCTCAGACTGAAGTGAGACTGGTCAGAAATTGAAACAAGACATCTGGACTTTTTGTCTTCAGTAGAGTTATTGGCATCTGCATCGACATCGGCCCCAAAAATCCAGAAACGATCTGGCTTTAATCTCTGAAATCATTAATCCTACATTTCCCAAAAGGCATCTCAATAGTGTCTTTCATTAGACCCTCCATGTCCGTTAACATCCACATCTTTCCAACTCCACACCTCCGGTTTGTAACAGAGGCTTTCTGTTTTCTCCATGATGAAGACGAGACACTGAAGTGGTGTGTCTCAGTCAGGCTTGACAGAGGTCCTCCAGAGACAAAGAAGACTTCATGCAGTTGTTGTTACAGCCTGAGTACAGGAAGTTCTCACGATTTGCGGCATGCCCCTTTTTTTAAAAAACAAAAACTCATCAGATGTTATGGGAAATGGTCCTAACGAATGTAAAGTGTGCAGCTGTTAATGTGCTTTTGTCTTTTCATCGTCTCCGTGACGATGCAGCTCTTTAAAGTGTCCCCTGTGGTGTTTGCAGTCACAGACCTGTCGTCCCGTCTGATCCAGCAGTTGCACAGTAAACATGTTGCGTTACGGTCTGAGAGCGCTCAATGACCCCACTGTCTCTGTGATTGATGCATGAGTGTGTGTGTGTGTGTGTGTGTGTGGGCTCACTATTTAGCATGTGCACATGGTCGCCCACGTGCACAGGCTAAATAGTTGATGTACTTCTGCATATTCATGTGTGTGTGTGTGCACGTGTGTGATCTCACCACATATCTGTCCCGTCTTCTTCAGGCACATCGGTCACGTGGGCTGGGATCCTAACACAGGTTTTGATGTGAGTACCCCCCTTCACACACACACACACACACACACACACACACACACACACACACACACACACACACACACACGCAGGAGCACAATAGTGACCTGTGTGGTGGCTGCATGATGAAATCACACAATAGGCTCTTTTTGTTTCCTGCTCATATTCACAAACATCTCGCTGCGTCTCAGAAGCTGCACTCAGACACAGAATGTTCCAGAGGGAACGTGACTGCAGCTTTGTTAACTCCTCACAGAGCTGCATGCTGAAGAAATTAATAAATTACCTATTTAAAAATACAAACGCATGCAAACACAACCTCTCTTCATCTTCCGCAATCTCAGAAAGCTCTAATTTCATGAATAACTTTAAGCTGCAGTGGTGCTTAGTGGCACAACAAACGTTGTTCTTCACCCCCGCACCACTCGCCAAATTCTGATGTCATATCAGTGAAGTTATATTGACTTGACGTTATTCATTAGACGTGAAGCACCCACAAGGAAGTCCTTCACCATTAGCGCAAAAGAGCTTGAGTAAAAAGTAAAGCTATCAAGTTTAAATATAACTTTCTAGGTCTAATGTGTCTTCAGTCGCAGTGTTTTCCTCTTCGTCTCGTTGTATCGTGTCATCTCCTGCTGCTGCGTTTGTTGTTTGATGGCAGTTGGAAAACAGCGTTAAGGCGCATTACCGCCACTTTCTGCATTATAGTGTCGATCACAACTGTTATACTTTTGCCAAAATCCAACAAATGTATTATTCGTATGACTGCACGCATGAGAACGTGACATCAGCTGACACACCTACGTAGAAGATTGATTTTATTTCAGCTATCTGTATCTTAGGACAGCTGCACTCGTTTAAAGCACATTGTTTTCTCTGTTACTGAAAATTTTAAATACAATACATATACACAAATATAAGTTTAACTACCATCTCAAAAGATTGATAATATGTGCTGGAGGGTTTAACTGTCATATTGGACGGTTACTGGTTTTTAGTTGTGATGTCAAACTCCGATTTCAGGGGAAGTAAACAGAAACCTTCAGTGGAGAAATGTAAAAACGGTATCTGGTAACAAACTGCACACACAAGAGTCAGAGTGTGATAGTCGGACATCCAGGTCGTCGGTGTTCTCGTTTACAGTTTGACTGATGTTTTGATGTAAAGTGGAAGCTGTTATGAACCCTGACTGGTTTCTCGTAGCCACCGGAGTTGCTGACGCGAGTCACCGTCGAGTTCAACCACTAACAAACGTCGAGTTCAGACTGACGGGCTTAACGAGCAGGAGGCTTGCTTTCCACTCACTGCCTCTTAATTGTGTCTGAACCCGACTGACCGAGCATGCCGAACAATCCCGACAACAACACGATCCCACACGTCGGTCACACACCAGAGAATCCCAGAATGCACTGCAGCGTGACAGAAACAGGAGGTGTGAATATTTCCCGGTAGATGTTGCAGGTTAATGTTTGATCGATGGAATCAGCTGAGAGGTTTTTGTTTGTCGTTGTTCAGGCAGCTTGTAATTCTACCCGTCGGCCACCAGGTGTCACACCGACACTGTGAATGACTGCTGGGAGTTTATCTTCACTGCAGAGGAAGCAAACCTCTTTTTACCTCTGAATTAACTGCATGACTGCATAACTCTTGCTGTGTTTCTCAGAGAGTAATGGTGCTCCTTACTCACAGTCCGATAAAGCATCTTACATAGATAAAGCACACACTTTGAAAGAAGTTTGACCTCCAGGAGTCTTCGGTTATATGAGCAGTAAACTTAAGTCTTCGTCATCAGTCTGTGTTGTGTGTTCAAATGTTCTCCGTGTTGTTGTCGTCGCAGCTGAACAACCTGGACCCTGAGCTGAAGAACCTTTTTGACATGTGCGGCATCTCTGAGGCCCAGCTGAAGGACCGAGAGACGTCCAAGGTAATCTACGACTTCATCGAGAAGAAAGGAGGGGTGGAGGCGGTGAAGAACGAGCTGAGGAGGCAGGGTGAGCACGCACACACACACACACACACACACACACACACACACACACACACACACACACACACACACACACACACACACGGATACCTTTGATGTGTCAAACTGATCCTAAATAATCGTGAGGCGGTGACGCTCCTCAGTTTCATCAGGCACAGCGACTGAATTCGCAGCCATGCAGCAGTGTCTCTAAAACACTGAGACGTCTTATTGTAGATATTCTCACAGGTTTTTTAGGATGTTTTAAACACTTTCCATAATCTCACCAACCTTTCAAAACCATCTGTGATGTTAACGGGCAGATATTTACTAATTTACTTGATAACTTATCAAAGAGAGACGACAACAACCATTCAGCAATTTTATGTCACCGTATACTGACAATATATCTGTGCACTTTTAGACTGTTGTCAGTTTGGACTCTGAGAAATGGTGATGGATATTTTTCACTTTTTTCTGACATTTTACAGAATAAATGACAAAATGTTTCATCAAGAACAACCCTCAATAGATAAACACATTTTAGAAACGTGTTTTTGTGGGAAACTGCCTAAACAGTCTTTAATCTCCATCACTGGATGAGCTGCTCTCTCTGTCTGGAGGCCAGTTCTGTTGCTTGTGAATCGATTTTGCAGGTAGCTGATGCATAAATTCTGTTTTTCACCCAGAGCTGTCTTTTTCCTTTCCCGAAACTGAAAAGCCTCTGAAAGAAAAAGTTTTGAAGAGTCTGCTTACTTCTTGTGGAGAGTTAGAAACACCTCATATCTGTAAGGTTGGAGTCAGCAGCCAGTTAGCCTCAAACTTTCTGGAGTTCCTGGAAAAATAATAACAGCAATATAACAAAAAGATAACCGTGCTAATGTGACTGCAGGCGTCTCAGTTTTACAGAGCAGATCTTTTACTTCCCATGTTATTCACCATCATTTGAAATGGAAGCAAAATATCTGTTTCTATGAACTCATCTAAAATCCTCTGTTTTATCTTGAACCATCATTTCCTTCCTCTCTGCTGTATTTTCCTGTCAGACAGGAGACTTTTAGGTGTGCAGATGAAACGATATTTCCTGTCTGATTTTTTTATTCCTCGTGACAGACTCAGCTTCTTCTGTCCCGAGTTTCTCTCCATGTTTTATTCATGTTAAACTGTTCTGAGAGGAGAGTCGAGTGATCAGAATCTGAATTTAGGCTGATGTAAGTGTGTGTGTCTGTGTGCATCTCACATCACTGGTCTGATTTAGACGTAAGATAAAAAAAATAAATAAATCTTCCACCTTTACTTAAAAAAAATAATAAAGGTGGAAGATGTTTTCTTCTGTTCCCAGTGTTTTAAAAATGAATCAGATTTCTTTCCTCCCCTAAAACAGCAAACTGAATCAAATCAAGACGTTCGGGGACGTCATCTTGTGCTTTGGGAAACACTTTTTCTGATGTTTTATCGACCAAACACCGAATCAATTAATCAAGAAAATATCTGACAGATAAACATTAATTGTAGCCCTCGTGTGAGGGAGCAGCGGAGGGTAGTGCAGTGATCCTCTGCTGCTGCAGGTGGAGCTCCTGTGGTCACGACTCTGAAGCTGAGGGGACGGAGACCTTCATGTGTATCGATGAATCCTGATCATGTCTGTTATCTCCTCCTGCAGCTCCCCCTCCACCTCCTTCTCGTGGCGGTCCCCCTCCTCCTCCTCCTCCTCCGCCTCACCACGGCTCGGCTCCACCCCCTCCTCCACCTCCGTCCAGAGGAGGCCGAGGAGCCCCTCCTCCCCCTCCTCCCTCCAGAGCCCCAGCCTCAGCTCCACCACCTCCACCTCCCTCCAGACCAGGAACTCTGGGTGCCCCGCCTCCTCCACCTCCTCCCACCAGGGGAGGTCACCAGCCTCCTCCTCCTCCCCACCATCACCACCACCACCACCAGCCACCCCCACCTCCTCCTCCGTCCTCCTCGCACTCTTCTGTCGCCCCCCAAGCCCCGCCCCCTCCACCTCCCCCATTGGCCCAGCAGTCTCCAGTAAACAGCGGTGGCGTCTCCGCCCCTGCTCCACCTCCACCGCCTCCTCCTCCACCTCCCCCTCCCGGCCCACCTCCTCCTCCGGAGCTGGACGGTGTCGGCGGAGGCGGGGACTCTCCTCACTCGCCGAGCCCCGGGGGGAAGTCGGCGCTGTTGGAGCAGATCAGAGGAGGAACCCAGCTGAAGAAGGTGGAGCAGAACAACCGAGCGCCGGCCTCCGGCGTGGGACGAGACGCCCTGCTGGACCAGATCCGACAGGGAATCCAGCTCAAGACGGTAAGAAGTAACTCTGATATGAATACTTTATATAGTGAGGAGGGTGACAACAATAACTTCACTTTAAGATCAAAACAAAACTTCAAAATCAATAAGTGTGGTGTCCTCGAGGAAAAAACATGTGACAAACTGGACTGGGTCTGTTTGTGCGCCTCCAGGTGTCGGATCTACCCGAGTCCAATCCTTCAACACCGGCTCCCACCGCGGGCATCGTCGGCGCTCTCATGGAGGTGATGCAGAAGAGGAGCAAAGCCATCCATTCCTCAGGTACTGTAGCTGTAGTCTATAACGGCCGATACGATGTATGCACATTTTCTTATGATGAATGAACATATTTGTATGCCTCATCTCATCATGAAGGTCGATGAAGATAAAGAAGACTTTTCAAAATGTCCACATTCACCGGCCAAAATAAGAAAACTACTTCGTCAACAGACAAAATTAAAGCGGCAGAAATGTTCGTTTCAGGTCAATGCTGATATTTAGTTTAATGCCGATCCAGATGCTGATATTAACGCGTGACACTCATAAAGCATATGACCACAACATCCACAGGTCTCAGTTAAATGAGAAGATGAATACCTCTCTTAAATGTGTACAGTAACTACGAGGCAACAGCTAGCAGCCGGCTACCTTAGCTTAGCACAAAGACTGGAAACGGGAAAACAGCCAGTCAGGCTCAGTCCAAAGGGAACAAAATCTGCCTTCGAGCACCTCCAAAGCTCACCGCTTAACACATTACATGTCGCTTACACATCAAATCTGTATAGAAGTTACATTTTAATTTGTGTTAGTCGGGGTCAGTGACTTCCTGGAGCCTTCACTGTTAGTCTGGAGTTACTGTATGTGTGTACATCCATCTTCACGTCAAGGACACCTTAACTGACCCCCATCAGATGTTTTACTGCAGGAAGTGCAGAACACCCGTATCCGAGTCGTACATCCTGTCATGGTGTTACTGATTGATGGAGTAATAATGAAAATAAGCTGCTCCCCTTTTTTGCTGAGGACCTCTGGAGTTCCCTGGACCTCATTTCCAGAACCACTGCTGTACAAACAACCCCATGAAATTCAGATTTTTCTGTTCTGTTTTTACATTTTAGTTTTTGTACAGATTAAACACAAAACTCTCAGAAACAAGCGACTGTTCTGAACTCGTGTTCTTCACTCTTGTATCTCGTTTTCATCTTGTGGCTTCTGACCCGCTGAATTAATGTGGGTTTTCTTTTTTAAATGTGTATTTTGTGTTTCCTTTTCCCAGACGAAGACGAGGATGACGAAGACGATGAGGACTTTGAAGACGACGACGAGTGGGACGACTAGTGAAGACTCTTCTCGTCTGCCCCGGTCCGTCCGCTGACACTAAAATATCTTCTGCAAATCTTCCAGCATCTGACTAAAATTGTAATGTAAATGTTGTATGAATTGGCTGTATATTTATTTTTGCTTTTTTTTTTATGACTATTATAATTAATCTGTGCAATACCTCATCTGTTAAATCTGTAACGTTCGTCACCTCATCGTTAGAGACTCTACACTTTCCCCCGGACGTCCTGTCGTTAGAAAGCACTTATCACCGACATCAGCACAGCGTGGAGACACGGCCGGCTTCATGTCTTTATCAGTAACCAGTAATATAAAACACTAGCTGCTCGATCTGAATTGGAGTCCTCGTGTGCTCCTCGGGAAACATTTTCTGTGTTCATTTCTGTGTTTTCATTCCTCGTCAAAGAAACTGAAAAGGGAGACGTACGTGAGACCAAACAGGCAGGATCCTCTTTGTGTTTGTGGTCGGCTTAAATGCGAGATAACACTATTTTCTTACCGTGCTTCTTTTTCGTACCTTCGAGTTTCCTAATAAATCGTAGTTTAGTCGTGTTATTTTTTCATAAATCCTTTGACCAAAATGCGGCGGCTCGGTCGCCTCATGTGGATTTTCAGCTTTTATTTTTTATGAAATTAAAGCCGTTTATTTGCACACAGTTTAAACGATAGTTCAGTTTTGTGTTTATCAGGTGTGCGTTTGGTCAAAAGATTTGTATTTTATTTCAGACAGTGATGACGGACACTTTTAAAGCTAAAGGTTTTGTAATATCGAGACCTTTAAATGAGACGACGCACACGACTGACGACGTTTCCGTTTTCTTGGCTTAATACAAAAACATTTTGACGCACATTGACACACACACACACACTGTGGCATTTGTGAAATGATGGGAGTTTTGTTCTTAATGTCTGGTTGGTTGTTTTTGTTGTGACAGCATTCCGTTATTTCCTGCGCTCTGGTCAGTATTTCAAACAAATATCACATCACGCAATGAAACTAAAAGATATAAATATCATTCATCTTCCTCCGTCCTTCAGTTAACAAACTATAATTTTATGCAATGCGACTGTAAATGCCTCCTTGTGGAGAATAATTTTTAAAAAAGCAAATAATAATGAACCAAATGTGGCATTTTGAAAGCAGCTTGTGGGTTTGGCGATGCCTGTGATCCTCCGTCTGTAAACGGTATAAAGAAATAACTGATGCTCGTTTTAACTGTTCGTCTTAGAGTTTTTACCGTCCTCCAGCGAGGCTCAATGCTGCATCGAGAAGCCGAGATACTGACAGAACCTGTGAACAGGGTTGGGAGGGGTGGGAGGGGGTGGCAATGAAAATACTAAATTGTATACTTAAATAAATGTTAATATTTACAGAGAAACTTGTCTTGTTGTTTGTCAAACTTCTGTTTCTTTGGCACCAGATTCCCTTTATGTTCTGTGAAGACGGTTTGGTATTCGACGTCCTGGAAGTTTGAATCATGTAAACATGAAAAAGATTAATTAGCATATTTTTATCCATCAGGATTGTTTTGATGTGAGTGTTGAACCAGAATATGATTTATATTTTATGTTCTTCACAGTAGCCACCTTTTGCTTTGACAGCTTTGCACACTGCTGGTATTCTCTCATCAGGTTCATGAGGTCATCACCTGGAATGGTTTTCAGGTAACAGGTGAGGTGCGCCTCGTCAAGAGGTAATTTCTGGTATTTCTTGCCTTCTTAATGTGTTTGAGACCATCAGTTGTGTTGTGCAGAGCTAGGGTTGGTACACAGTTCAATACAGTGAATAGTCCTGTTTGACTACTGTCCTAATCCATATTCTGGCAAGAACCAGTCAGCTGATAAAGAGAAACGACGGTCCATCATTAGTTTAAGACATGAAGGTGAGTAAATCAAGAAAATATCAATAACTTTGAATGTTTCCTCAAGTATAGTCGCAAAAACCATCAAACACATGATGTGCATGCATCTTGCCTCCACAACCACCCAACTGAAACCCAACTGAGATGGTTTGAGATGAGTTGGACTTCCAGGTCATTTGACCCACTGACTCAAATTCAGTGCAGGAATGTCTTCCTACACTGGACGAATGAGACACACCACTTTATATTGGATTTGACTGTTTTTTTATATAATTACATAGCTAATATTATCATTATTATCATTATATAGCTAAACGAAGAGGATGTAGGTGTACGTAACTATTAGATATGTGTATGTTTATGCAAACCCTGTGTGCATGTATGTACATCAACCTAACATTTTACTTTCTTTTTTCTAATTTACTTCACTATCATTTTCATGATTAATAATAGTAATGACATCATTAGTTTTTTGTATTGTTTTGTTTCTTTCAGTGAATTATTTGAAATGTTGTCGTTGTGATCATGTTAGCATTTAGCTTCAGGTACGTCTGAGTCTAAGTAGAGCCTCACAGGTGTAGGCATGGCTGTGGAGGGAAACCTGATGATCCCGACGACTCACATTTAAACACTGACTGTTTCAAAAGGAGACAAACTGTCCCCAGCTGCTCACATTGTACTTAACAGTCATACAGTCTGATGTTAGTACAGGATCAGTGAGCGGACAGCAGGAACCTCCTGCAGCGTCTCTCAGCGCCCTGTAAGAGCTCCAATTAAACTTAAGTCTAACATTTACGTGGCGTTTCATAGTAGACGTGAAGTGTTGTAATGAAGACTCGACTCCTGAGGGAGAGTCCATATTTACTTTGAACAGCTGTTTAATGAGCTCTCTGTAAGCAGACGGGATTAGAAGCTGATTCATAAACAGTCCGATGGGTCTGAAGCTCTGCTGTTTCTCTGCCGGCTGATCTCAGATCAAATCTCTTTCAACTTCACTTCTAAGCTCAGATGTCGCACTGCTTTGCTGTGTTTTATGAAATGAGAATAAAATTCAAATGAAATAATCAGATGTAATACAGACGGTTCAGAATAAATCTGTCACAAACGCTAAACCCGTCCAGGTCGCTGTCATGTGTTCATCAGTGTGTGCTGATGGACGGGAGGCAGCAGCTGCCGTCGGCTCACACAACAGCTCAGTGTGTTACCAGAGGACACACTGAGCTGATCCTCCTGTCGGGTCACCAACATGTGTAGTGAAGCCGTTGTATGAACTGTAAGGGTGTCTTTGAGAGGTGTTGTGTGTCTGTCCACAGCACAGAGACGCACAAAGCTTCTGCTTTTCTATCAATCAGGGTCCAAACGGCAAACGACAAATTTTTTATAAAACAATGAAACTGATCTAACAAGACAGTTCTGTCCAAAGCTGAATCCCACGAAAGCAACCTGAGTTTTTAAAATAAACGTAGGACATGTTTAACATCGGCTATTTGTCGGCCTACACTCATCTGACTTTACAAGTTGTAGGATACTTCAACAAAAAACAAAAAATCTAGCCAACAGTTTTGACGACAGCCTCTCGTGGGTCAACGAGTCGGATGAATAAAGAGTAAAACCGTCACGTTGTTGGTGGGATCAACGTTGAAAGGCCTCGATAGCTTTTGTAGCTGATTAACAAATTTCAACTGACGTACATTTTTCTGTAAAATAAGAAAATAAGGAGCATTATTCTGATCCTGGCTGAAGAACAAACACCCATGTAAACATCTGTTTCTGTACGGAGGAGAAGCTGTTAGAAACCGTTCAGGAGTTTGGTTTTGACAAACGTGATCGAGTCAGAACAGAAACTTTATTCTCAGATACACTTCAGTATTCACAGTCGGTTTCAAAATACAGCAATAACATCTAAAGCACAGAAATGCAGTCTGCTGCCACGCTGTGTGACACGTTAAATAAGAAAAACGGTGACAGTGTGAAATAAAAATACAATATTTCAATACAAAGTGAGAAGAGTTCAGGTGTGGTCAGTGGGAGAGTTCAGGCCTCTGACAGATCCACCTGAAACCCAAAACAGAGAGCAGGTTTGAGACACAGTGGATGGATGTTTGAGACAAAATAATTCAGACGTCATGTTTTAAAATGTTTACTGAGGCTGTCTTTTGTCTGTCCTCCATCAAAGACGAGATAAAATGGACTTTTCTTTTTCTTTACAGCCTTTAATGGCTTTAAAAACACTTGATCTGATTGTGTTTTGACTGTCTGACGTCAGGATTTGCGTTTTACTTTTAGGGGATCCATTTTCTATCTTTCCTTTCTTAATTCATCTGCTCTTGTCCGACAACAATTTTCAAGTTTAAGTTTCGGGGCTCTCGGTATCACCCATGATTGTGTTATTGACCTGGACACTGTGGCCCTGTTTGGCCTTTACTCATCAAAAAATTGCTCTCAGGCTCAAAATGCATTTTCCTCGTTGAGTCTGCTAGTGACCGCCCTCCAGCACAACACAGAAGTCCCACAGAGCCCCTTTAAAAGGCCTGTGACGAGCTAAACTGTCAATAGCTGACGGGTTGCTGCATTTGAGCTAATGCGTTCTGGTTCCTCTGCTCTCCACGTGGACTCCAGTGTGATTGGTCAATAGTACTTGGATTACAAACTGTGATTCTGTGATTCATTACGTTTCCTGTCACTTCGGACCGACTAATGTTTGAAGCTCTCTAAACCTCGTGGAAATGTGAACAACACTTTGTACTCTCCAGCTCGTCTGCT
Source organism: Pagrus pagrus (assembly GCF_965226575.1). NCBI lineage: Eukaryota > Metazoa > Chordata > Actinopteri > Spariformes > Sparidae > Pagrus > Pagrus pagrus. The sequence continues at coordinate 2,327,582 of NC_140194.1, forward strand.
CTCTTCCCAGAAGCTCTCTGAGCCATCGGTCTTATCAGAGAGCAGTGAAGAAGTCAAACTATTTATAACCCGACAGAGAGTCGAGGAATTCACGGAGCGACCGTCTGATGACAGCGGGCGCTCACACTCAGGGGGTCTAATGGCTTTTGGGGGCTCAATTATGTCTGTGATGTTTTCACTCAAGCAAAACAAAATTCCTTCAACCTCAAACACAGATCAGCCAGCGATGCACTCACAGGGAGTCTTACCCGTTTTAAAGACCCAATGCTGCTCCCACGAATCGCCGCCATCAGATCGTCACGGCTCGACCTCTGCGGCGGCGGCAGGCGTGACGGTTCGTCCCGTCTCTTCTGCAGCGACGGCTTCAAGGCGTTCTTCAGGTCTTTGAGAATATCTGCGCTTTCCTTTTCATTAGCACCGTTCTTGAGCTTCTTTGACTTCGGTTTCCTTTGGTTCGACTGACTCTTCAAGCTGTTCGAGCCTTCGTGCTGTTTCACCATTTCTGCGATCTTCCTCGTCTGTGGTTCTACAGACGGAGGCGGAGGAGGATTTCTTTTCTGGTTTTCAACAGTCTTAGAAGATTGCGACGACTTCTTTGGTGGTTTGTTTTCTGCAGATGAGCCAGACACCTCTGGAGGACTCTGATCTGTCTTCTGTTGGAGCCTCCTCTGTCGTTGCTGGTCCTGGTTGCGCGTCAGGATGCTGGTCGCCGTCATCCTCGGGCCCGGGAGGTCGAACTGATACCCAAGCTTGAGCAGAGTGGTGTTTTCCCTCAGCAGCTGGACCATCTCCATCTCCACCTTCCCCCCACAGATGTGCCTCTGGTTGTGGAAGCGGAGCTCCACCAGCGTCCTGTTGTGCTGCAGCGCCGCCAGCAGAGCCAGGATGCCCTGACCCGACACGAAGTTGGACTCGATGTTCAGGTTTCTGATGAACTGGTTCTCACGGAGCATCTTAGAGATGGCGAAGGCCACCCGGTCGTCGGCGTGGGTGTTGGCGAGGCTGAACATGTGGACGTGAGTGTTTGTGCAGAGGGCCTCGGCGAAACGGAGCAAGGTCTCCTGGGAGATGTCTTCGATGTTGTTGAGGTTGACTTCGCTGATGGTGGAATCGTTGCCCAGGATCTGCTCCAGAGTTTTGTCGATGACTGTCGGGTTCCCACTCGCTCTGTCGGAGGTTACATCCAGGCCTTGCTCTGTGGTCTCAGTCCTCTTTGATTCGCTCCTCGAGTCTTTTGAAGGACCGTTCTTCTGAGGACATTTGCTCCTGCTCGGTGCCTCCTTTTTACACTCGTCCTTCTTCTCCGCCTCGTCTTCCTTCGTGTCATTTTTGCTGACGACACTCTGCACTTTCTTCCCCTTTTGTGAAGCCTTCTTCCTGTTGCTGTACAGAGTCTTGCCGGCGTCGCTGGTGGTCACCGTCGCTCTCTCCCCTCTGCTCTTATCAGGGCGTCCTTCCTGCGTACAATAACAGGACAGACAATGAGGTCGAACCCTGACATTCTCCAGCCTCTGACTTTTAATTAAGAAGCCTCTCCAACACTGGCAGACGGTCATTAAAGCTGGCATTTCTCAGACACTCTTTATTTTTAGACTTTTTTCCAGCAACACACGTAACTGAACTAGACACATGTGACACTTTCTACATCATCATATGTTTTATAGCTGTGGGTTTATGTTTAAACATGCGTGTGAGATTGAAAAGGGCAACATAAATATTCAAGGACTCATTCTCACTTGAGTCTGAAAGCAAAAGGCGTCTTATCAGAACCACATCAGAGTTTTGGCTGATATTTGCTCATTAACAGAGTGACGTGAATCAAGAAGACTTTATTTCTTTGATTTACTTGTTGAGACTTGTGGGAGTCAAATAAAAAGATTCAAGGCGACAGAAGTCGAGATATTCAGACTTTTAGTCCCTGTTCCCTCCATTTCCCACAATGCAACTGGATAGCATCCTCCGATAGACTGTTTTTCTTTGATGACATCACAATGGCATCATCAGGGTTCGTTTCTTTGCTTGAGCCCCAAACAACTGAAGAGGATAATGAGTCAACTGAGCTTCATGTGAAAAATAGTTGGAGTGCTCCTTTAATCCCAAACTGGAGCAGAATCCATTGTCAGATTTTTCCGAAAAGTGCCGTCAAGGTGTCAATCTCATACATACGTACATGTCAAACATATATATATAATGCACATACAAGTTTAATTTGTTTCAAGTTGATTTAACTTAAAGTTTATAGTTTTTTATTTTCAGACCACTTCTGAACTTATAAACACGAGTCCTTCTAGCTGGAAGTGTTTTGACTGTTGGATGAATGTTATGTTCAGAGTTCAATCAACTCATAGAAACATGATCAGCACATTGGCAAAGTTCCCAGCATGCATTGTTTGAGAGGTAAAACTCTCCTGAGATCTTTTTTATAGTTTGAAGAAAACATGTTTTGGAAACTTGCTGCTTGTCTTTACTTCACTTTGAGAAAAGTCGTGATTCTTTTTTTTCACAATAACGAATAAACTAACATGGTAACCGTGATGAAGGTTAGTATTGACTATAATGTCCACAAACTGATAGTCAGGTTTAGTTTTTGAAAATCAAACCCAGGTGTTGCTAAACAAAGTGTTTCACCGTCTTAACACGACCAGTTTCCCTCAGGATGGTTTAGAGAGAAAGATGCAGGAGCCGAGTTCAGAACACAAACATTATCTGACGACTGTGTTTTGTTTTGTGGCCTCTGAGGTTAAATCTGAGACTCTTTGATGTGTTTGTGTCCGTCTCTGCCAGAAGAAAACATGGGTGTTGTTGTCCTTGAAGACGCCAAGAAGTTTTTCATCATGACAACAACAAACCGAACATGAAAGAGTCGGTCTCGACATGCTTATTTGCAAAAACTGCAAAGTGATTTGGTCGTGTGATTCAAACATGCAGTAATGATGTATTGATGTACTACTGTTGATGTCCCCTCTCACCTGTCCCCCATTGGACTCCATCTTCTCGTCCTCCAGCAGCTTCTTGTTCTCGTCCTCCCAGTATTTCAGCAGAGCGTCCCTGTCGAAGGAGCCCGTTGGAGTTTTGGCGGTCTGGTCTTTCTGTCTCAGGCCGATGGGGACGTTGTCGTCGAGGTCGTCCAGCTCCCTCTCCAGCTCCTGGAGCTCCTCGGACGACAGGGTGGCCAGCAGCTCTTCTTCATCCACCTCCTCGTACTTCTTCAGCTCCGTGTGGTACCCAAAGGTACTCATGGTTCTGCGCTCGTTTTAGGAACCTACAAACAACTTTAACTCTCCTTTTACTTTAATACCCTCGCGTGCTTAAATCTTCCCTGAGTTGCTCCTTTTGCTCGTGGACTTGTTTTCCATCAGATTTCTCAGGTCAGGGATGCTGTGGATGACTCGTTCGTCTACTGGTCCCAGCTGCCAGACGAGCCTGACTGGGAGAAAGGGGAGGATCACCATGCCGCTGATGGTCCTGTCTTTTTTTAGGGTGTTGGGTGGGGGGGTCAATGAGATAGGCTTACTGCAGGAATGTGAGCCCTCTGAGTGGCCTGTGCTGAGAGCTCACCAGCGACTCGTGCCTCAAAAGAAACGAAGGGAACAAAACGCCGTGGGGAGACATCGGAGATGAAGCTCTGCAACGTGTCAGGACACAGAAAACACCCCGTGGTTGTGGTGTTGTCGGGGAAACACTTGTTCTCCCAGAGGATGGTGGGATTATGTACATCCCAGCTCCGGCTGGCACTGAGGAGGACTGATGGTAAACTCTGAGGCTGTTTACAGCCGAGCACAACAACGTCACATCGGTACAGATTGATTTGTGAGACGTTCTGTGGGGGAAAAACAACAAAGCAGTGACGGGTGTGCGTCTCCACGATCATGTCAAGTCCAAAACTCTCTACTGTGTCGACCAAGAAAGGCGACTAAAGTGATAAAGTAGTTTGTGTTTGTGCAGATAGAAACTGAAGCACAGGACAGAAAGATCTAACCTCAAAATCTCTGAAAACTAACCCCTAGCTGACAGTCGCAGTCAGAGCGGCTGCTGCACTGATACCTGCCCTGCTGCACTGAGGTGTACTGGACCTGTCACATGAGTAACATCATGTAGGACCGACCCGAAGTCTTACGGTCTGTTGTTTGGTTGCCAAGACGATCATCAGAGCTCAGTAACAACAAGCAGCCACCGCTGAGCGAGTCCAACAAGCCGCTCAGCCGTCGTCTCGTGTTACGTGAAAAGACTGAGTGACATAACACCGCTCTCATCTTAAATCTGCTGTCGATTCGACCTTTGACCCGGATTACTGCTGATAAGCATCAGTCATCCAGCTGTGCAGTCCAGAACCAGAATGGAAACAGGTTCAGTTACAAAACAAACAGATATATATTTAAAATAATCCATCAGTTTTTAGATTCATTACCTTCCTCCTGCAGCCGTTTATTTTCATTTCCACAAAAATCTACCTGCAGAGATAATCCATCTTCGTATATTGATTATTAATGATCTTTTGTTATTTTATAGTGTGAGTGTGTTTTGTGATAAAACTGAACGTGAAGACGAAACCTGTCCCATTAAACAGAATTAAAGAAAAATGATTTAAAAGAAGATATTTATTTTAAAGAAGACTCAAAGGAAGGTGTCACTCTTAGTGGTAAATAGCCTGATAGCTTGTTTTCAGCTCGTTCTGCTGCCCCCAAGTGGCAAAAAAGTCAGATAACTGCTGATATGATTTACACTTGTTGTTGTATTGTCTCGCTTTAAACTGCGTCCTCTTTGCTTTGTTTTAGTGCGTTAACACACCTCACGCCTCAGACCTGACCTCTCAGACCTGCCTGACCTCTCAGACCTGCCTGACCTCTCAGCATGTGTCAACAGCCTGGAGGTCGTTCAAACCATGTGACCTCCTCCTGTTATCGGGTCCTCGGGTGACCTGCCAGGAGGTGGAGCCGTGCTGTTGTTCTCGTTGCTTCTGCAGGTCAGTAGGTTAAATTTAGAGTCGCTCTGTTTTCACTGTCTGTCAGCCGGAGGAAACAGCTCGCACCTCCTCACTGCTCACCGTCAGTGTGTTGTTGTTGTTGTTGTTGTTGTTGTCTGGAAACTGGAACAGCTGAATGTGACAGCCAGAGCTGCAGTTCCTCTAATGGCCACTGGATGGGGATAAAGCTACTGGATGCATAGTCATAAAATTTGTGGCCAAACTGTGTAATCACAACCTGACGTGACGAACTGTGGCCCAAAAAGAAGCAGCTATAAATCAGTTGATGCATTTTTTGAGCATCAAACCCCCAAAAAAGACTTGAGACTATAAGATTCAATTAACTTTGGAAAGTCTAGAAGAGCTGCACGATTTAATGATTTTATCCCCATTAAGGTTAGACAGGCGTGAAACCGGAAGTTTGCTGGCAGAGTCAGCAAAACACGGAAGATCCAGGTAATTTTGTAGCTGGTAAGTCCAATTTATTTGGCAGTAAACTTAATCCCAAAACATCACGTATAATACAGGGAACATTTTACTGCACACTTGGTACTTTTAAAATTTTAAGTATATGTAGCTGAAAATATATTACCACCGTTACTCAAGTATTCACTTATTCATTGAGATCTTTAGATATCTAAGTCACATCATGATTCCCAGGCAGTATATCATAATAACACAAAAGTTTAATAAAAGACTGTACAAATATATTTACAACGGTTTGAAACATGACACTTATTTCACAATAGTGATAATTCTCAGATAGCAGCTATAAAAACCTTTATTTACCTCCATCGGTCTTTTATTTGAGACCGGCCTTTATTTCTAATTTCACATGTTAATAAGTATTCTTGATCATATTTTAATAAAGATACCTCCCTGTTTTGAAAGTGAGTTTCACTTTTATCCTCTGACATTATTTAGATGGCAGCTTTTATTTGAGAATTTACAGTATTTGAGAGCCTGACCTGCCTAATTTTCAATTAGGGAAAAGGATCCTTTTGTTCAGCACTTGAGTCCCAGACACTTGAGTCAGCTGACACAGTGATAATAACTGACCAAACTAATAACTAACTGCAGATATTTTGTGCAACAGCTGGGAAAATGTCAATCCTAGTCGATGCCCTTTCGAAGCTGAACATTTTGATTAGATAAAAGTTCAAATATTTCACTTTCACAGTTGTACTCCTGCTCACAAACTCAAGAATAAAACTCGTTTCAGAGCTCCAGAAGTGTCTGAAGTTGGTCGGTAAGACTCAGTAGATGAGACTGAAGTGCTCCTCTCTTCACTCCTCCCTGCAGATGATTTTGGCGTACAGGTCGTTCTCTCTGAACAGCAGGTAGTCCTTCAGCCTGTTGGGCAGCTGCAGAGACATCAGACCGCTGCAGCTCAGGTGTTTCCTGATCACCACTCTGCTCAGCTGAGACAGAGAGCGAGGGTTACCTGGATAACAGAGAACAACAGTGCAGTTTTTATTTACCCAAAAAATGTCACGTCCCACCGATTAAAGCAGGTCACGCAACTCACCTGTGGTCCAATGAATGTGTGGCCACTCCCTGTGTTTCTGCAGGATCTTGGTCAGTTTGCCGCAGAGAGAAACCTGACCGACGTACTCGAGGAGGATCGACACCACCCGGCCCGCCAGGTTCACAAGCCAGGAGACGCTGACGAAATCACAGAACTGGACAAACAAACAACAGTACAAGTACAAGTTTTGTACTATGAAACACTATTTAAATAATGACTTGTAAAGAAAAAGGAGGAACTCACAGCAACTTTTTCCTCCTGATGTTTTGAGTAACCGTGCTCACTCAGGGCCTCCCAGTCGTCGCCATGGTTACAGCAGAAACACCTCTCGGCGTCGTAGCCGTTGTTGAGCAGCAGCCTCATCATCACCTCGTCCTTCAGGCAGTACATCAGCGCCGTGGGAAACACCGTGTCGGTCACCACCGTGAAGTAACAATTCACGTTTGCTTTCGCCGCCAGCAGCAGCTTCACGATCTCGTAGCGCCCCGACCTGACCGCCACCAGGAGGCAGCACAGGGGGTCCAGGTCGGGTTTGGACCCCGACTTCAGCAGAATCTCAGTGCAGGTGGCGTTCCCGTTGGAGACGGCAAAATACAGTGGGCTTCTCCTCATGTCTCCATAGTTTTCTGAGATGTGAGGCGCCAACAGCGCGTTGATGTCAAAGCCGCTCTGCAGCAGGAGCTCCAGGCAGTGGACGTGGCCTCCGTCAGCGGCGGAGTGGACGGGGCTGTGGCCGGACAGCCGCAGGGCCCGGCGAGTGGTGATGGGGATCAAAATCCTCAAAACTCTGATGGAGAAATGGTGTTCATCATTCTACAAAGAGCTGAAACACCAGAAACTAACCAACAAGCTAGTTAAAACATATGATTTAAGTACTTTTCTTGGTATTTTGTGCATAAAACAGTATAGCATTTTGAGGTCAGGGTTGCTGCAGGTAACTTTTAACAAAAATGAAACAACAAGAAACATCCTCCCCTTGTCCAGCCCTGCAAGCTCCTCCCTGCTAGTTCCTGCATTATCATATAGTCCAACAGGTGTATGCCATGGACCCACTCACAGGTAGTGTCCTTCGTATGCAGCGTGGTGGATGGGCAGCTGGGAGCTCAGGTTGCAGATGTTGGGATTCGCTCCGTGCTGCAGCAGGATGTCGACACAGTCTGGGTTCCCTGAACCTGCAGCGTCGTACAGGACGCTGTCGCCGTTCGGTGCCTGGGCGTTTACATCGGCACCTTAATGTAATGGATGAAAATGATCATTTTGGAGCAGGAGCAAAGATGAAACAAGGCTGAAAATCTCTGTAAAGCTGCAGAGTTGGCCTTTCAAATGACAAAAAAGGTGGAAATATGTGGAGTTATTGGTTCACCGTGTTTGATGAGCAGCTCCAGGACTTCAGTGTGGCTGTACTCTGCGGCGATGCCCAGAGGAGTCACCCCATGCTGGTCTGTCTCTGAAACCTGACCTCCGTTCTGCAACAGGAGCTCCGCGACATGAACACAGCCGGCCCTGGACGCCTCGTGCATGGCCATCCACTTCTTCAGACACACCTGCTCCACCCGAGCTCCTCCTAGTATCAGACTGGAGACCATCTGATAAGATCTGGCTCTGACTGCTGCAGGGAGGACACGAGAGGATTAGGAACTGATCAGGAGGATGGACCATCACTGCATGTCTGCTGTCAAAGTGTTGGCGAGACTCTGACCTAAAAGCAGAGGAGATTCATTCCTGCTGTTGGTAGTGTGAGGAGACGCTCCGTGCTCCAGCAGCATCTTCACGTTTTCCACCAAACCAGCGTTCGCGGCTAAAGTCAGGAAGGTCTCACCATCTGAAGTCTTCTCCTCCAGAGTCAGACGGAAAGATGCTGAAGCACACAACAAAATGTAGACATTATTTCACTGAATTCAGCTCTAGCTCTGGTGACAGAACCAGGAAGTTCAAATTAAAAATGATGTTTTTCTAACTTGTAGAGAGAAACCGGACCGAAACAAAGCGTTTCGCAAGATAAAGTTGAAAGTTGAACCCAAAGAAAAGTAAAGTTTCCGTGCATGGTTTGCACAGCTGAACATTGGCAACATTTATTCTTGGCTGGGCAGACGATGCTCATGCTGACTGTGAATCTGTTGCTGAAGTCCAGTGAAAACCTGCATCAGCAGCAGCTACTCTGTTCACATCACCTGTGACTGTTAAATAAACTATTGGACCTCTTACCCACCGTACAGCACCGTCTCCAGGACCTGGACCAGAGGTTGGACCACCGCTCTGTGCAGAGGATACCAGCCGCACTCATCCACCTGACTGAAGGCTGCTGGGAAATCACAGAGCTCCTGCAGAGCTGACATGTCACCTGTAGGGGGAGTGTCAGTGAGGAGCTTTTACTGTTTTTCAGTTAATGCTTGTTTTCCTTGAAAAGCACAAACATGCTGGAAATGTTCTCATCAGTCTTCATCCAACAGCAGAAAAAGTCAAATGTGTGTGGCCGTCTATGTGTCATGGAGAGGACGTGATGTTTCCTGATCATTATTATTATTAATACCATGTCCAGTTTATTGTTTTTTACACCAGGATTTGACCGTTTTTACCTTCTTTAATGGCCTCCACAAGCTTCAGAGCTTCACTCCTGAGTGTGCAAACAGAGGATGGAGGTCAATGTCAGCAAAAAGCAACATTTCAAATACGACTGCGTGTCTTTTTCTCATTTGATTGATCAGTTGTTTGGTTTTTCTCAAAGCCCAAGATGGCGACTGTCATAGGGGAGAAAAGAAACTAGAAAATATTCACATTTATTTCTTTAAATAATTACTCAAACAGATTAATGGATCAACTGATCGATGGTTCGCTGAATCTCTGATGTCAAACTGTGATCTGGACGGTGAAGCTGCTCCATGTGTCTGTACCTCCCTGATCCTTTCAGATGTTCCCTCTGACACGACTCCTGAATGCTCATCTGAACGTCGAAGTCCAGAAGTTCATCTTCATCCATCTCATCGGCTGCATCCATCCTGCTGACATCACACAGGTGCACAAAGTCACAACTTCACACGACTTCAGTTCACAGCACAATCAGTGACATTCATTCCCGCTCAAACAATCCTTACACTCAAAACCTGTTGATCGTTAACTGATTTGACTTCACAGGACGCTCTTGTTCAGGCGCAAAGGTTCTGCAAAGGTTCTGATAGGTTCAGTGTGTAGGATTTAGTGGCATCGAGCAGCGAGGTTGCTTCCCTCGCCGCTGATGGCCGCTGAAAATGTGTAAAACATGAAAGGCCCTGTGCAGAGCCAGTGTTTGTTTTGTCCCTTCTGGGCTTCTGTAGAAACATGGCGGTGAAACAATACAGAAAAAGACTGAGTATGTCCCAGTGTGAAGTATGTGCACCGCAGTATGCCGTCACATACGACACGTGTGTTTATTAATCAACATTATATTCAGTTTCTGCCGATGGATCCATCTAAATCCTGCACACTACAAGAGTTTTAACACCAAAATATACTAAAAACAGCACAAATAAAAGTACTCATGACCCATCTCAGAATAGTATGTATTGTATTAGTACATTGTCAACAATGGTTTATTAATGGCAGCGTCACTTTAATGTTGCAGTTAGTAAGTGTTTTGGTTCTCAACATCTGGAAAAAAACACATTTTATTTGTTGAGGAGTAAAAAGTACAATATTTCCATCGAGAATATAGTGAAGTATAAATTACAATATAATGAAATTGCTAGTAGAAGTACCTACATGTACCTCAGAAGTGTGCTGAAGTACAGTGCACGAGTAGCTGTACTTTACCTCTCACCGTTGGCATTAAGTATTAACTGGGTCACAGCTCGAGTGTCAGAGAGTTTACTGGTGTTCAACACCGACCGTCTGAGATCAGATTTACTTTTTATTTGAAGTAAACTTACATAAAGTTCACAGTTCTTAAATACTCTGCTTCTCATTTGAGCTCTTTGTTTCTCTATCAGCTGTATTTACAGGAAGCTTTGAGCCCCCGACCTCCGTCTGCTGATCACGTTTAGGATCTGTGACCGAGGCAAGTTTACAATCTTATCAATGTTACATCGTTCTGTACGAAGTATATATCTCACCTGATCAATGTGTCAGTGTTGGAGTCATAGGACGAAGCAGCGGCAGCAGCAGCACGGTGTTTGTGTCATGGCTGAACCCCCCACACACACACACACACACACACACACACACACTCCACCAAGCTATTTATAGGTGTCACCTGTTCCAGTGTATTTAACATGCGGGCCGGTCCACAGCAGCTCACGCAGTGAATGTCACGCTGCACATTTTCCTCCTTTAATGACAAACAATAACGAGCCGGACTGTCGCATGAATATTTATTGTGTCATTACGGACGAGGAGGTCCGCCCGTCGGACAACAGATCGATGAGAAGCCGTTGAAATAATCAAGAGGGCTCTGACCTTTGACCTCTGCGCTCCTGAGTAGCATGCTGACACTTAAAATCTGCACTTCAACCTGGCCAGATTTGAACATGAAGCATGTTTCTGTTGCTTTTACTACAAAACACTAACGCTCAGTAACAAAACCATTAATATGGAGAACGGTGAGTGTTTTTTCCTGTCGTGCAGCACGAACATCCTGATTACACTGAATACATCATTTGAGAATTCACAGTGCAGCAGTACAAGTATAACAAACAGACTGAATCTTCAGCTGACACACAGAGAAACTTGATGTTTACATCGTGAAAGGAAGTGTTGGAAAAAGTAAATGCAATAAATGGCGATGTGTGGCGATGAAGTACAAAGTAGCAGAACATGGAAATAATCAAGTGAAGTTCAAGTACTGGAAACTTGTTCTTAAGTAAAAGTACTTAGTTACATTCCATCAGTGGCAGCAGGAAACATGTAAATACACAGTACGTCTGACAGAATGAGAGCGATACTGTTGAGATCAGTCTGGTGTCAGTCGATATCTTCTTATCGTCAACAAAGACGAAACCAACAATGCATCAGTCCGTCTCTTCAAACTGTCTGACTTCATTTTTCTCTCTGTGGCTCTCAGCTCCAAACCCCAAGATGAAAAATGAATATTAATTTCCTTATTCAGCTGCTCGCTGTGGGTTTTATCAAGCAATGAGGAGGAAATAGAGCATTTGTTAGGGACTATTTCCAGCGGCAGATTAATCCACATTTGTTGGCTCATTCATGTGTTTTTAATCGTTCAAGCGTGTCGAAGGAGCCGCTCACCCAAAAATGAAGATTCAGTCATTAACAAAAATAAATACAGACATAAAGTGGCTCCATTCAGCTCATCTGACGCGATGCAAGTCTCCTGACGCCTACACTTTCACATTATTTACACCCTTTTAAGCCAAAATCTTCACTGGAGCTGCTGAGCTAAAAGCGTTAGCGCACACCCCGTCTGAAGTGGGCGCACGAGCAGCTGTATGGAGCCATTTTATGTTTTTCTGTTCTGTTGTAATTTAACGTTCCCAGCCACCTCAGACGTTGGACTATTAAAACACCCGACTTCACATCAGCGTGAGCGTCAGTAGATAATGACGTATTTTTCATTTTTCAGATGAACTGTTCCTTTAAGTAGTTGTTGAGATAATCTGCAGACAGACGGACGACCATCGACAGCAAAAATGGTCAAAACAAGTTTAAAGTACATTTGTGGTAAATGTGAAAATAGATGTTTTTACTCACATAATTATAAAAATAAAATAAAAAATAATAAAGTTCAATCGCACGGTATTGTGCTTATCAAAACGGGAGATTGCAAAGATTAAAAAATAGTCACATCCTTTCAGAAGGAGCAGAAAATCCACATATCTTCACATGATGCGTTCAGGGTCCTGGCTGTAGAGGTCGAGCTCCTGGTACAAGATGAAGCTCTTCAGCCTGGGAGGGAAAAGGTGCGAGCTCATGATTTCAGTGTTGTTGAGTTTCTTCAGGGTCAGACGCCTCCTGATCTCCAGTCTGCAGAGGTGACCGAGGGAGCGAGGACTGCCTGGAGAGCAAGGTTCAGAAAAACACTTCACCGTATTCATTCATATTGTGATAAAACACTGAGAGGTGTAAATACAACGAGAGGAACATTACAACCACAGTGATGAAGTGCTTTCTTAGTCTTACTGGTTAATTATCTCTCCGTCTCTCACAGTGAACTATCAGCTGACTCTGCGGGATCATGTCTTCAGGTGTTAGTGGGGGCTGTCTTGTCTCCCGCCAGGATAATTTGTCATGAAATCGTGGATAAACTCACTGAGGATGTCACATATTTCGGGCCACTCCGTCTGCTTCTCTAGGGTCAGTCTGAGTTTGGAGCAGATGTGGACGTGGCTGACGTAGTCCAGCAGGATTCGGACCACGCTCCCGGACAGATGCATGAGGCAGCAGAGGCTCATGAACTCACAGAACTGCAGAGAGGACGGAGAGGGACGGGATGTCATGAATGCTTTCGTCATATATGTGTGTAAAAGTAAACTAATTTAAAACACATTCATAAAGAACAAGTAACATCTGTCACTCACTGGTATTTTCCCCTCCCCGTCATCTGCAGCATCAAAAGCGTTGTCATGGTGACAGTGAAAGCAGCTCTCCACCTTGTAGCCGTTGTTGAGCAGCAGCCTCATCATCACCTCGTCCTTCAGACAGTACTGCAGCGCCGTGGGAAACACCGTGTCGCTCACCACCGTGAAGTAACAGTTCACGTCTGCTTTGGCCGCCAGCAGCAGTTTCACCATCTCGTAGCGCCCCGACCTGACCGCCACCAGGAGGCAGCACAGAGGGTCCAGGTCCGTCTTCGCCCCGGCCGCCAGCAGCAGTTTGGTGCTGTCCACGTCTCCGTTGGAGACTGCGAAGTACAAAGCGCTCCTCCTCATATCCCGGTAGTTTTCTGAGTTTCTGGTGTTCATGCGGTAGTTGACGTCGAAGCCGCAGGCCAACAGGAGCTCCAGGCAGCAGCTCTGGCCTCCCTCCGCCGCAGAGTGGACCGGGCTCTGACCCGCCTCTTTGATGGCCCTCTTGGTGGTCAGAGGTATCAGCATCTTCAGAGCACTGTGGGAAAAGAAAGCAATGGTCAAATTACACAGACGGTGCCCTCTTTATGTTCGTATTTGTGCACATTTTCTGAAAGCTTACATATGTGAACAAAACGCAGCAGTACCACTGAAGAACATGGGGGGGCAGCGTAGACAATTCATGAGAGACGACAAAGAAGTTTGAACACTTCTCATTGGTAGTGAAGAGAATTGTCTGTCCACATGTCATGAGGTATTAAATGGCGTCACAGACTGCCGTCATCGACAACGCTGCTCTGCGTCTTTCATAAATGACACTTAATGGTCTGCTTAAACATGCAGTATCTAATTTCTGCCACTAGAAGTCCCTCAATCAAAACAATGAAAAAAGAGGACAGAGTTTGATGATATAGTGAAGTAGTGTGGGATTGTGGGAGTTGTAGTCTTCATTGTTAAACAGCCAGGTTCACAGACGAGGTAATGTAAATCATTTTATTTAGCATCGTATCATAGCGACAGGAGACCAAATGAAATGCACCTTGAATAAAATTATGGACTTCTCGACAAAACATATAGCAAAGGTCTAGCTTGGACATTTGTTACTTATTATATCTTTAAAACAGTAAAGTTTTATAGTTTAAAGAGGTCATTTTATGCTAATTTTCAGGTTCATACTTTCATGTGGGGGTCCTAGTAGAAAAGGTTTACATACTTTAATTTTCAAAAAACATTATTTTTCTCGTATGGTTCATTGTTGCAGCATCCCTTGACACACTGTGTCTTGAACGCTCCGTTTTAGCAACAGAGTGAGACATCTCGCCTCTGTTCAATCTTTGATGAGAGTTGCACATGCGCATTACTTAATGGGCAGGATGTAGCCAATCAGACGCAGAGTAGGGCGGGTCAGTGGACTAACTAATTTGACTTTTTCCAAAATGGAGGAAGCTATCTTAGTTTATTAGCTGTCTCTCACCATCTACTCTGATTCATCCTCCTCTGACTGACCGACTGACCTCTGAGTATAAACCGCTGCAGAAAACAGGAGAATGGTTTTCAGACAGCAGGCGGCAGCACGAATACATGTTTTAAAGAAACGGTCTGAAATGTTTGTCTAGTTACTGACCAAGCCAACGAGCTTTATTTCAGGTCCTTCAGTGACCAACGAGCTCTGCACATTTGGTCACAATTATTGAAAATAACCAGTCGATGGCCTGGTGCTGACGAAGCCCGGGAGCCATTGTGACAAACTAATGCTAGCATATTCCTGGCTAGCTGGAGTGTTAGCTGTTAGCCCTGAGAGCGTTTCCGATGTCTTGAAGCCTTTAGCTCCGAGTATTTTACAAAAACATGGAGACATTTTCCCTCCCAGACTATAAAGCACCACTGGCGTCCTCATGTTCATTACAGCCGACAGCGTTGGACAGGAGGAGCTCACTCGTAGTGTCCGGCGTACGCTGCCTTGTGGATGGGCAGGTGTCCGGTGGCGCTGGGCAGGTTTGGGTCGGCTCCGTTGTCCAGCAGCAGCTGAATGCAGGCGGTGCTTCCCGATCCGGCCGCGTCCAGGAGGACACTTTCACCGTTACAGGCCTGAGAGTTGACTCTGCTACCTGAGCAGGGAGGAGAGGGGAGAAACAGGAGGAGCTTCGACTTTTGCACATGTGAAAATTGAAAAAGGTGACAACTGTAGTTTTGATAAGTAGTAGTTAAACTCAGTTGTATCTCCGGACTGACCACAGTTCAGCAGGATCTCAGTGATGTGGAAGTGTCCGTGCTCTGCAGCCACGGCGAGCGGCGTCACTCCCGTCACGTCCTTGTGGTTCACGCGGCCGCCGTTCCTCAGCAGCAGCATCAAGATGTCCACGTTTCCGACTTCTGCCGCCTCGTGCATCGCCGTCCACTTCTTCTGGCAAACCTGCTCCACCCAGGCGCCCTGAGCGACCAGCGTGTTCGCCATCTCGTAAGAGCCGGCCCTCACCGCTGCAAGGTCAGAGAAGAGCGTCTCGATCAGCTGTTGTTCAGTTTATACAACCAAACTTTGCATATTTTCTTTAAAGCTGCACCTGTGGAGCTTTTTAGCCTGTTTTTGATCCTAGTTTCTCTTATTTTTGGGTGATAACATGACATGTGCTCTAGCGCCACCCTCAGGACAAAGAATTAATCAATGCATTAATGTGTGTCATGGCAATCGTGATGGGACCATTAGTCTTGTTAATCACAACCGCCGCGCTCTCCTGCGTTACCGAGCAGCAGCGGCGACTCGTTCTTGCTGTTGGTGTTGTGAGGCGAGGCGCCGTGCTCCAGCAGGCTCGTCACATTCTGCACCAGTCCGGCTTTAACCGCCAGCGTCAGCGGCGTCTCTCCGCCCACGGCCGTCCTCTCCTCCAGGCTGAGTCCCTGAGCTGCCACTGACACAGACACAACACAGGTCAGCAGGCACATTCCTGGAGTTCATTTCGGACCGCTAACCTGGCAGGTGAGCCGGCGAAACCTGGCTGCTGGCTGGCTGAATGAGCAGAGACTGACATCACAGGTTATTTAAGGGCACTTATCTACAACAGCTGTCATCAGGCAGCAGCCTCTCAGTGAAGGTTTTTGGTTTTTCAGGCAGCCATTATTTGGATGAGGCCACCAGAGCTGTCGCCTCCCCTGAATTCAACCTGATGTGTCCTGATGCTTCATCTTCACTTGTCATCCTCACTTATTTACTGGTGCGAGGTGTGAGGAGGTTATATTTTGCAGCAGTCTGTGGTCCACGTCCCCCCTCAGGTACTGCACTTAATTAAAACATAGTTGCTGTGGACTGACCTCTCCAGTTTGGCAGATAATCAGGGGCCATTTTTTTAATTTCTTACTGTAACTTTTAAAGGAATAAGTCAAAATGATCTGAGAGGTTAATGAAAGGCAGAATTAATGGACTCACATCTCAACACAGTCTCCAGAACCTCCAGGGTCGGCTGGGATGCAGCTCGATGCAGAGGAAGCCAGCCGTGACTGTCCGACTCCCTGAAGGCGAAGGTGTGCCGCAGCATCTCCCTGAGGATCCAGACTTCACCTGGTCACCACGACAACAGCCAAGGAAAGAAGGAAGATTTTTTAAAAACAGAAACACCCAGGACCCACAGGGACAGAGGCAACCTTCTGAAGTTTTTCTTTTTTTCTGTAAATGTATGAACAGTTTGTCCTCTTCCACCTCTTCCTTCTCTTCACTGCATCTCTCTCCCACCTCTCTGTTTATTTATCTCCCCCTCTCTGTCGGTCTGCCAGCCTCCTGATGCCTGGCCGTCCTCACCTACAGCTGCCGGCCTTGTGACTTTTAGATGAGAGCCAGCAGACCAAACACAAACGCACGGCTTTGTAATGGTAAAGGTATTTCCCCTGTGATGTCCAGCCTACCTTGCTCGATGGCAGCCAGGACTCTCAGGTTTTCATCAGTCGCTGCTGCTAAACTAAGAGGCCGGGAGCACAGGGAGCAGAGGGAGCACAGGGACAGTCAGCTCGGTTTGATCGAACTGTCAAAGGCTTTTTGAAGGAGGTTGAACTTTGGGTGTGGCTTCCTTACCTCGCTGCAGATTTCAGAAAAGCATCTTGGCAGGTGTCTTGAATACTGAGCTGGATGATGTAGTCACTGAGCTCCTCTTCATCATATTCTTCATAAGTGTTCATCACTCTGCAGGGATGAGACGCATTACTGCAGCTGGTAAACAGCATTTAGCACATTAACAACAATCACAATGTGGGTGAAATGATATCAGTTGATCTCTTTGGCCACTTGGGGGCAGCAGAGCAGGCTGCAAATACAACATCCGACATATTATCGTCTCATCGGAGCTGCGCTCAGGCCGACAGTCACTCTGCTCTTATCTCAGGTTTCTGATCTCAGGTTTCTGATCTCGCCCTTCACCAGCTCATCTCTGACCGTCTGTCTGCTGTTTGGTGCTGAGCAGGAAGTGAACAGTGAGTTTATCAGAGACTGAACCAGACAGTCAACATGCCCCGAAAACCAAAACGTACTAAAAGAGGCTAAAAAGCATCTTCTAATCTGCACTTCAGACTCCTTCAGTTGTCTTTTACTTCACAAAATATCAGATACACCACAAAGTACGTGCTTTTTCTTCTTTCAACATGTTTTGTGTAACTTTAAGATGTTCAAACAAGCTTCTATCTCTTTGTATTGTAACATTAACGCAACATTAATGTTAATTTAACAACTTTAAATGACAGAAATGTGATCACTGCTTTAAAACATTCACCAGAACTTTAATTCTGGATGAACTCTGCAAATGTTTTCCTGCATTTCCTACAGATTTTCTAGATCTGCATGCAGTTTGAATACCAGAGGGAACAAGAGAGTGAGTGGACAAAATAACAGAAACACAACAAAGACAAAAGGTAATGTTTTATATTCCAGGTCTGCCTTGCTTTATCGTTTCCCTGGAGATTTCCTGGAAATTGGTGCTAATAATAGAGAAAATTGAGATGAATGTTAATTTGATACACTTCTAGTTAATAAATTCCAATTAACTGCGAGTGTAACCGGAGTCAGAGCACAGCAGTGAGGCGAGCAACGCAAATATGATACATGTGTTCAATGGCATGTAAACAGTTCAGCAAGACAAAGATAAAACAGGAATGACGGATTATTTCTTTTAGTTTTAAAATTGAGAATTTTCAGTTGAAATTACAGATTCTAGTGGAGGCAAAATATTAGGTTATAAACTTTTGGTTGAATTTTTAAGGATCCACATTCACACAAATCACATCACATCAACCAAACATAAATGACATGCCAATGCAAATTAAAAAAAAAACACCAGCGATGACAGAAGACGTACAGCAGCATGGACTAGCAGACCTACAGGTGTTCATGTTATTTTGTCCACCACCTTTGCAGACAAAGAAATGCAAGATTCCCAGCCAACAAATTCACTTCAACTGACCTCCCGGTGACAAATATCCTCATCCTGACACAAACATCCGGTCAACAATCCAAAGTAAACCAACACTGTGCAGTCGTTTCTCACCTGTGAGGTATGTGAGCGGCTCACTCTGGCGGGTCGCTCTCCACTAACTGCACACACTGTTTTATATTTAGGTGTGACCTGCTTTCGGATGCCTGCAGAAACATAGCGAGGGGCGTGTGGTCAACACCTGGCCTGCTGGTCTTAAATTAAGCCGGGTTACATATTGTGTGAGCTAAGCCGGGTCTTTGTCGTGTTTGGCGGGAATCCCACATTCAAGATCCCACAAGCCTGCGGGGGCTTAGGGCCCGCGGACTCACGCAGCCTGCCAGTTCACCGGCTATTGTTTCACGGAAAGCAAAATCAATCGGGTCTATTTTTTCCTCCGCTGCTTTGTTTGAGAAATACGAGATGCTGGATGTCACGTAAACTGTTGGCCGAGTTAAAACGGGGGCTGCAGGAGAAGTGGGGGACCAGGTGACAGTGGAGCTCTTCCATCAGTCTTTAAATGCTTTTTTAATGAGGGGACGGTGTTGTGATTGTTTCCAGGTGTGATTATACAACTCTGGGTTTGTTTTCTGCTGCATGTGACTCTGGTTAGGTAACACTATATAATAACCTTCATCAATAAATGGTAATTTACAGTTAATTAAACTTTAGTTAATATCTATTAATATCTAAGGCTTTGAAAACTATTTATGAAGCATTTTTGTATTTGAAATGTGTTGACGATGTATCGTTTGGAGTTTTGCATCTTTACAATCATCTAAATAATGTTACAGATGAACTACATTTACAACGTTACAATGAACAATAGCTTCATAAAGCATTTCATGGTTTGTTAACAGTGAAATAACTATGAACTAAAGTTTAATGAACATACATTTACCCTTAAATAATGCAGGTTATTGTTACTTCATTCTCCTTTTCTCAGTAAAGCACTTCGATTGTTTAGATGTTTTAAAGCTCTTAAAAGATAAAACCTTGCTGAAATTATACATTTTGTATTTTTATTCACCTCTTCTAGTGAACCAGACAGAACAAACTGGAACAGCGACACATTAAAAGAACCAAAAAATAAATATCGACACATTTTTTCATGCACTGGTCAGTTACAGTATGAGATTTGATAGTTTTTTCTTCTTTCTGACTAAAACATCCAAAATACACATTACATGTTTGTTTTAGTTCAGATTTCTGTCCTGAAATAAATAAGCACATAGTTAATTAGATGAGTAGCCTCATGTTCTTGTTTTTGTTGTTTTTTTTCCCTTATTTATCCCAAAAATATCTTTTTTCAGCAGGCAGCACTTACACACATCAAACTTCCCAGTTTTATTTCTATCTATATTCTGCAGGTTTTAGCGTAGGGAGTTTGCTCATGTATCATATTTTATTCCTAATAACATGGGATGATGATTTTCCTTCAGGGTTACGGTCGACAGATTTATGGAGTGATACAAATGTAAAATCCTTTGAGTCTAACATATCCACAAAATGAAATGAGAATTTTGCATTTGGCTTCATTCAGTGTTTAGATGTCTGCTCTGGAACTGATGCAGATTTGTAAATTTTTTATGCAAAAACAAAGACAATCGTCTTGATGTCAGCAGTAAACTGTGAAGTTTCACAGTGATTTCTGTTGGTTAAAACTCTTTAGCCCTCCTCAGCCGTCTCCCCTCAACTAGCTGTTAGATAAGTGTTTGGATAAGGTTGCAGAAAATGGACAGTACTGCAGTGAATTGATTAGTGCGTCACGTTGCATCATAAATCATGTTTCAGTTTATTTTGTAACGTACAGTTTCATGTTGCATCACAGATCAAACTGCTGTCAGGATGTATCAGCTGCTCAGGTCCCAACAGGTGTGTTGAAGTGTGTCAGTGACAGAGTGCTAATAGGACAAGCGTGGATAAATGAATACCTGTGTGTGTGACAGGTTTACACCACCGAGGGGCCCCTGTCCTCCGGCTCTGCTGTGTGATCTCCGGGGGCCCAGCAGATGTCCAGCAGCAGATTATAACGGAGCTTAACAGGGGCCACCATGTCGCCTTCTCTGGCTCACAGACTGAAATAGCGACGTGTAGCTCAACATAAAGCTTCCATACTGTCGATGCAAAGAGAGGGAGGCTGTAAAACTGCTAAAATAAGACCGGTTCTCATCCTCACATCAACACAACCAGCTGTGAAACTTCTGTCCAAACCTAAAGGATGAGTTCACACAAAAATCAGTGTTCAGTCATCACACACCTACATGCCGATGCAACGTCAGGAGAAGTTTTGTAGTACACGAAACATTTCTGGAGCTCCTAAACATTCTCCTAAACAACTGAAACAGCTGGGGACTTGTGTTAAACTGTAAAAAGCAACAGGAAAAAATATATAAAACGGCTCTTTCAGTGGAATCCAAGTCTCCAGCAGCCCCGAGATTCAAAACTGATTTGACAAGACGTTGTTTAAACTCTTTATTCAGCTGAAATCTTACAGTCGCTACTGAGCTAAAAGCGGTTACGCACCCTGTCTGCCCGACCCAACCGCCAGAATGAATGTTAGTGCAAAGTTGTTAAGTGCAAAACTACAGATAAGTTAAAACGTGAAACTTAACGTTTGTTTAGGTTGAATTTACTATTTCTCTCGTCACAACGCTGTGGTCGAGGTAGCTTTATGTATAAAACATTTTTTGTTTGTCACCACAGAAACGGCTGCAAGTTGGGCAAATCCTACGTATTCTACTTGTAAGTTTAATAGTCTTTGAATTATATTAATATGACGTGAGCTTCTGCATATTTTTATTGTACAGTTAGTTAAATGCTTTATTAGTATTTCCGTGACACTCCTCCATCATATTCTGATAAGACATCATTAAAAGTAAAGACCTCGTTAAACAACTGGCACACAAGGAGTGTTGATTATTTCTTTCAGCAACAATCATCTGCGCTTGAAACATAATAATAGTAGTAGATTTATTTTATAAAGCGCTTTTCAAGGTACTCAAAGACACTTTACAGGTTAAAAAGCAGAATAATAACATCAATATTTATTCAATAAAATAAATCCTGGTTGTTCCACATGTGTTTGTGAGGGTAAAATCAATGTTTATACATCAGGAGCATCATGAGATCAGCTGTTAGCTTCACAGGAGGCTGCAGCTACAGTGGACGTTTGTGGTTGCTATAGCAACGTGTAAACGCCGGCGTTGCCTGGGAGACGAGCTAACGTCAGACCGGCAGTGCTAGCTGCGCTTTGCTAACGCTAACCTGAACTTATGACAATAAATCAGAAACGGGACTAAAGACTGAGTGTGAACAGGCGACAGAGAACCGGCTCGTCACCGCGGTTCACACTGACTCAGCGTCCAGGCGAGTTCACGGCACGTTAGTGAACTTCAGCTCTACAGTTGGATTAAAAAGTGAGAAAGCTAACAGAGCTAAGCTAACAGAGCTAAGCTAGCGTTAGCCGCTCAGTTGGAGCTGCCATGTCAGAGAAAAGAGAAAGAGAGGAGCAGGAGGGGAGAGAGGGTGAGGAGGGAGACACCGACACTCACCCACAGCCAGGTGGAAGTACCGCCGAGCAGCCGCCAGAGGACGACGGAGAGCCGGGGGGAGGTGGAGAGGAGGAGGAGGAGGACAGGTCGAGCACAGGTGCAGTTCAGACTACAGGTGAGTCCAGTTTGAACAAAAGTGAATCCAGTTTGGACCACAGATGAGTCTAGTTTGAACACAGGTGAGTCCAGTTTGACTACAAGTCAGTCCCTTTTGGACTACAGGTGAGTCCAGTTTGACTACAAGTCAGTCCCTTTTGGACTACAGGTGAGTCCAGTTTGGACCAGAGGTGAGTCCAGTTTGGACCACAGGTGAGTTCAGACTGACTGGAAGTGACAGAAGTTTCTGAAAAAGCCCAGTTAAACTTGCATTTCTTTGAGTCACGTATTAATTGAGATATTAAAATGTCTTTTTTCAGTCCGGTGTTTGAAAAGTGTAACTTATGTTGTTAATCTGATGTGTTTTATAGTTCTGGGCTGTACCGATGTGTTGGAGACCGCAGAGGAAGCTGAAACTCAGGCTGACCTGCCCGATGATGCCGAGCAGCTCACAGAGCCTCAGAGGAGAGAAAATGTTGGACACTCTACAGCTACAGGTGAGACGGATTTACACACCTGTCATCAGCAAAAGTTTCAAATCCAAACGATAGTTATAACACAAGAACCATAGAAAATCCAGATAAAGAACATATTCAGTATGTTCACTTTAAAGTCTTTTGGTGTCAGTTTTTGTATTCGTTGTCTTGGATATCATATCTTTGGTTTGGATGTTTTGTTTTTTAATCGTGTTTAATGTAATGGTCACCACATGTAGCCTGGTGTCTATAAACAGATCCTGCATGGGAATGCTAAATTGTTGCCTGACATTATAGCTGATGGGTTCAGAGGTTGCATGAAGTGTAAATGTCAAAAGTCAATTGAAACATCTGCTGATTATTCTGTATATATTCATATTAAAATGAAATCCAGTAAAAGTGGTTGTTGCCAACGTAACAGCTAATGTGGATCCAAATATGAGCAGAGTTTGTGTCACGTGCAAAAGAGAAATTAATTGAAAGAAAAGAAAAAAAAAATACTAAAATAGCAAAAAAATATGTAAAAACTGAGGCATGAAACAGGATAAAAACACTGACGATGCTGCCTGATGATTTTCTTTAGTTTATCTTCCAAACGAAAATCTTTTAAAAGACAGTTTATCTCCGTAAAAAGATAAAAGCTGCTTCAGGTTTCGGCTCGCTGAGACTGATCTGTGGTGACTCATTTCTCAGATCCATTTCAGTCGCAGCGCAGAAATCTGGAGGCACGATAGAAACATACCATGACAAAATAATGCAAATCATATTCATTATATTCATATTCACATTTGTGCATGAAGTGTAGGCAGTGAAGTAGCAAAGATGTGTTGTGCTGTTTCCAAGTAACCCGACACAGGAATTATTCAACACGAGGATCAATATCTGGTTAAAGTTCAATTAGCGACAACAAAGACGGCAGACACAAAGAAACCGCCACATAAACGCTGCCGCTCACGGCCGTGGATGAGCACTGTGAGGAGTTATGATGAAGCTGCTCAGGAAAGAGGGAATTTAATAATCCTAGTTTAATAAAAAAAAGTGGACTGATAATAAAATCCATCACAGTGACTCAAATAAACTGCTTTATAAGTGAGAAAACACCTCGTATGAGCCTGAACTTCAGTCATAAAAAACTCTCTGTTACAATAAAATCCTGCAACATAAGAATCAGATTTCAGACATGAAGCCACAGCCTGTGTCTCTGTGATAGTGTGTCTGTCTGCCTGCAGTGAAGGTGGTGCTGGTGCCGGAGGGTCATGTGATGACCGTGGCCTTCGCCATCGGTCTCAGCATTCAGGAGCTGAAGCGTCACCTCGCTGCCGAGCTCAGAGTTCCTGCCGATGTGCTGCAGATCTCTGTGGACGGTAAGATGGATCGATCCCAGCCTGATACTTCAAACACAAACACTGACCTCTCACTGAACATGCAAGGTGTTTCCAGTATTTTTAAACCTGGGCCTTATATTTACATGTTTACTTCCACCGAGGAGGTTCTGTCTTCACCTGTGTCTGTTGGTTTGTCAGCAAACTGGATGTAGGATGGGTCTTAGCCCAGAATAGACCACATTAGCTGTTGATGCAGATTCTGATGAAAGGGTGGATCTCACTTTCTTTAATATTGGGAGGGTTCTTTGACATTTCCGCTAATGTTTCCAGGAATGGTTGTTGATGAAAAAAAATCCAGCATATTTAGGCGGCCAGAACTATGAGTGCCTTGGGCCTTGGGGGTGGTATGCACTGTACTGAGAGCCATTATAGTTCAGTGTGTAAATGACTTGGGTACAAAAAGTTTCAAATCAGTCCAGTCGATCACCTCAGCCAGGAGCCATGACACAGGCTGCAATGGCTGGACCGTCAAAGTAAGTCTGTAAGTAGGTAACAGCGACAGGCTCAGATTGTTAGAGATGTGAAAATATTCAGACTCTTCACACTGGTTTCCTCTGCCGCTTCTCCGACCTCTTACTCGCTCCTCTCCCATTATTTTCACTTCTAACTCTGTGAATAAAGTGTATTTCTCCCAGAGCTGACGATTGTTGGAACATCTGATATTGAGCTGCGAGTCCCTGGTTTCATACTATTCCTCTGTTCTGCACATGGCAGCTGCAGGGAAGAAGAAGACTGTTATCAAGTAAACATGGATGTAGACGATAGAGATTTTAAGTATGTAGATACTTAAAACTCACCTGTGCAAAGTGTTTATGAAGACACAGATGCGTTCAACACATTTGTCACAGCTCAGAGGTGCATGTCAGTCTGGACTCTGAGATTTTCAACTTGACCCGTCAGTCTGTTGTTTTTCAGGCAGAGTGGTGGAAGAGCAGCAGAGCCTGATGGAGCTCGGCGTCCGGCCTCACGGCTCCACCCGGATGGAGATGGGCTCCACCGACCCGAACACTCACCCACTGCGCCCCCTTCGCCCCCCAGAGCATGACAACATGCCGGATGTCATCACCGTCCGAGTCCAAACAGGTGTGTACATTAATGAACTGATGGTTTATCAGTTCTGTTTGTCAGCTTACATCTTTCTGCCCTGCGTAGTCAAAAATCAGTTGAGACTTGAGCTCTCTGACTCTGTCTTATTTTTAGATGAGGGCGTGTTCCAGGAGGTGGTGGTGGAGATTGAGCGTCCCCGCCAGCAGAAGGCTTTCCTGGGTGGCTACAGACACCAGCTGACGGGGGCAGAGTACCACCACGCCGCTGTCCAAACCCTCCCCAAGAGGAGACCTGACAAAGGACTGGTGGTCTTCAGCCGAGACACACAGGTACAGGGCGGAGCTTCAAGACACAAACATCTCACAGAAATATCAGTCAGACTTCAGTGTTCAGGAGGTGACGAAATTTGTCCTTGGACAGAATTTAATACAGACTCAGAATCAATCAAAAACAATAAGAAATTATGATAACAAGTTCAATTAAGCGCTTGAAACCACACAGCTGGCAGCGGGACGTGTGTGGTGCGTTTAAAGGTCACTCATTACTGCAGAACATCGTTCTCATTCAGGCGTGAGACAGAACATGACTTCATGTGCAAATTAAACAATCTAATTAAAGAGAGAGAGAAAGAGAGAAGCTGAGCCTCCTGAACCAGCAGACGGATGGTCACAGAGACACCACTCTGGTGAACGCTGAATTTAATTAGTTTGATTCAGAATATGTTCTGCGTTATTTTATGATAACCTATAAAGAAGAACATTAATAAAATGTACATGGTTACACTGCTGATGATTTTCTCACTCATCTGACACATTTCAGATTGATTTCGTTTCTTCCAGGCTTCTTATTTCTATGAAAATCAGCCTGCAGAGACTTTAAATCTAGCTGCAGAGAGATAATCCGTCTCAGACAGTGCTTCCTTCCTGCTTTGTGTTAGTTGAAATAAAAGTCTGGCGCTTCTGTCGCTGCCAAACAAACAAAACTTTATTGACACTATAGAAGAGTTAGAGCTTCTCAGACGCTGACAGAGTAACTCTCAACACCGACATTCAAACAAAACACCCGACAGTTAAACAGAAACAGAGCTAAACAAGGTTAACGGTGCTCTCCGAAGAGACGGCGGCGTCGCTCCTGCTTTTGTATAATGAAATAACACATCAACTGTTTGTGTTAATAGAAACTGAGATCATGTCAGCTTCACCAGGGAGACTCGACCGGATGATTTTAACAGACTTTTAACACAATGAGTTATTTAAATCACCTGATGTGGACAGTAAATAATGTTCAGTTTGTGGTTTTTAAAGTCCAATAATTTGTAATATAACAGCTGTCCTCGTCATGAGTCCTGAGCTGCATCAACACTGTCACAGCATTTTTACTTCAGAAGAGTTTTATTGTTTTGTTTCCATCTCAAAGACACAGACGATCTGCTGCCACACAGACGAATAGATACTGTAGGTCCAGTTCTGTGGCAGGATGGAAATCTCTGCAGAAGTGTGACATGTTTGCAAGTAATGATTTTAAAATCCTTCAAGCTTAATCAGAAAGAAGTGTTTTCTTGAGGCTGTGGTGTAGTTGGGTTTGAGACAACATGTAGGTCTCAGTACCTGTGTGTGTGTGTGTGTGTGTGTGTGTGTGTGTGTGTGTGTGTGTGTGTGTGTGTGTGTGTGTGCCCTCATCATGGAGTTAGCTTGACTTGCCTTCACCTTCCTGCACACAGCTGCCCTCTACCTCTTGATTAAATATGTCTCTCTCTCACACACACACACTGTAATGATGGTGGTCGGCTCATTAGAGATACATACATGAAGACACATCACTGCAGTAATGAGACCTGTGTGTGTGTGTGTGTGTGTGTGTGTGTGTGTGTGTGTGTGTGTGTTCTGCAGCTCGTTGGCTTCATGAACTTGTCGTCTTTCTTTCTTCAAAGCTCTTTTTCCTTTTGCAGAACATCATATATCATCTTCAGTAACAGGAATTCTTCAAAAATCGGGTCACAGTCACATGTTTCTGTCCATTTTAAAAAAAATTGCTAGACCTTAAAATAACAGCGTCAGCTAGAGACATGAAAACATTTATATTGGTGGTGGCAACATGTCCATTTTTTTTTTTTACATCAGCTGTCTCAGCACCGTCACCTCTGACCCGTGTTACTGTGCACTAACAAGAGGCTGGCGCTGTCCATTCCTGTAAAAAACAAAGTCGAGTCTACAGGAGTGGCTTCAGCTTTCTCAAAGGGGCTCAGTAGATCTTAGCTGGTCTGTAGTTTACGTTAGCAGACTCTAAACTAACGTTAGCTACTGTTGCTCTCTGTTAGTGCAGTGGAGAGAGACTCTGAGAGGAGGTCGTGCATAAAGTCACATCCTCTGGACTGTTGTGGAAAATCACAAAGAAATCCACAGTCCAGCTGCATTAAACCTCTTAAACAAATCATCCATGTCTGAAGGTCTAATTTCACATATGGCCAATAAAAGTGATTAATACATGTAAAATGCTACAAATTGTTACACAGAGCCCCTTTAACTTCTCAGTTAACCAAACGAGTGATTTACTAAATCAGTTTGCACCATTAAACTTAAGAAATGTAAGATCATTTGAAAATCATACAGAGTTTGGACGGAGGGAGTTTCAGACTCAGTTAGACTGATGAGCACTTTATATTAGAGCTGCAGCGATTAGCCGATCAGATCAATCGATCACTTGATCGAACTATTTTGATGATTGATAATGCGTTTCAGTCATTTTTCAAGAACAAAATGTCAAACATTGTCTGGTTGAAGCTTCTTAAATGTGAGTTTTGCTTCGTCATTTATGAAAGTAAAGTCTTTGAGTTTTGGACTGTCGACTAAACACGGTGATTAATCATAAGAATCAATAATGAATGTAATCGTTAGTTGAAGTCTGAGCAGTCTGTTGAGCATCAGCAGTGTTTCTTTTCTCCCTCTCTTGTTATAAGTCTGTCCATCTTCTGTTTATTTTGTGTTAAATACATCTGGTCCTAATCAACTTTCCAGGATGAATTCGATCTTTTTTACCGCAGCAGACATTTTGAAAAGCACAGCTAGAGAGAGCTGCTGACATTAATGAAAGCTCACAACAATGCTCCGGGGCATTCATAGTTGACTTCCCTCCTCAAGTTGTCATAGACACAGTATGTGACCTTTGACTTTGTTTTAATGAAACAGAATTTTTTCAGCTCAGTGTCTCGTGGTTTGTGCTGATGATTGGACCAGGAGAGGTTCAGTCCATCGCAGCATTGAAATCCACGGGGAAATGAATGTAACTCTTCTCAGAGCCACTCTGCTGGTGGCTGGATTCATGGCTATTATCTGTAGTCTGAACTGTATTATACTATGGAGCACACCACCTATAGATATCAGGGAAGGCAGTTCACTGTATATTTTAAAAGAAAGCTAAAAACTCATCACGTGAGCCTCATGCTAGCTATGACTTTCCTGATTCAGGCTTGAAAGCCGTCGTTCCTCTCCTCCTCGCACCTATGAACAACTGCACGTCCTTTAAAATGTTGTATTTTACTTTAAGCATTGTGTGTCTGCAGTTTTGTACCAGCTAAATGCATTTAAGATCTCTACACCTTCTTCTCAGACCCACTAAGATGGTTCCAGACTTTAAAAGGTCATCAATAATTAAAGGTTTGACTGAGCCTCAACCGGTTCTTTTTTATTTTAGGGTCCTCGAGCATCATTAATCTGTGTCACAAGCCTCGGAAGTGTAAAATGTTACTCACCAGCTCATCTTGCCTGCAGTGAACCTCATTGAAGAGCCTGGAGCCTGCGACCTGAGCTGTGGGTTCGAGATGTTTCCCTGCATTACCCGGCTCGTCCATATATCAGCACACACCGGCTGTCTGCAGGGCGGGGAGCTGATCTCTCCTCAGACACAATCACTCAACTTCATTAATATTTCCGCCGTGTTAGCCCAGAAGAGTTTGACATTGGTTACCTGTATAAGGCGTGCTTAACACTTAACACAGTCTCTGAGGTCAGTTCATCAGCTACAGGGACACGCAGCTGTCTCAGGATAGGATACGTCCGTGTGCCAACCTCGAGTAATTGGATGGAATTTGGAGAGCAGGAGGTTCTGAATTGGTTTTCCGCTCCACAGAAGCACAAGTGACCCGAGATCATTACTGAACCACAGCGGTGCCTTTGTAGTGTACTACAGGTTCTGACTGATTTGTCAGTCTGTCGTATGTTCAGCTGATACTCTGAGATCCAAGTGCAGTAGTGCGAAACCGTAGACCAAACTTCTATTTTGATTTTGAGGTTTTAAGAAGCAACACGCCCGTTAAATCCAGCTTGTTATAAACATTATTGTGCATTTTACACTGCAACAGGAACCTGTTCATGTTTAAATCTGCACAGATTTTGATGCTGAGCTTTTAATTTATTTTGCCAATGATTAGTGATTTCTTATTTCTGTTTATTTAATTATTTAACTGTTGCTCAGGTGTCTTTGTCTCTTTCTGCTCTTCAGTTGTCAGTCACCACTGTGCAGTGCTTTGTTCTCCATGTACAAACCCTTCTCACACAATATCATCTGTTTGTAAGGAGGATTTTCTACAACCCGACAGCTTGAAAGATCATTTAGAAATATCGAGTCCTCTCATTAATCTGACTGTACCAAGTCAAGATTTTGTGGCGGGCGATTCCAAACTTCTCACCCGTGATGTGTTATTTATTTTGATTGTAATTATTTGTCCCTGTTCTGTTGAATGAATTCAGTCTCTCTGTCTTTGTCTCTGTCAGACTGTAGAGCTGAAGTCTCAGGCCCAGCAGTGTCCGGTCAACGTCTCCACCCAGATGACCGGCATCGGCTGCTACGTCTCCTGTCTGAAGGACAAGCTGGTCGCCCCCGGCAACTACATAACTGCCGATGAGTATCATGACAGGAGGCTGAGAGCTGTGGGTGAACACTGTGTGTTTGTGTCATTAAAATGCATGATGTCTTTTTATAAATAATTCAGAAACATGGAGCTACGATCCATATGGCGTCGTCATCGAGAGGAACATTTGCACCATTTGTGGCTCTGGAGGAAAAGTCAGGCTACCAGCTAATTTTAAGGCGATTTGGGCCGTAGGTTTGTGAAATGTCTTGCTCTGGACCACAACCTCGTACTGAGGGACAGTCAACATCGGTGTTATTTGCTATTGGAGCAAAAAAAAAAGGAAAAAAGAAAGTCGTGTGGAAGTTACAAAAGGCCATTCCTGGAAATTTCTTAAACAGAATGAAAAACACACAACCAACACAAACATCACGTCTGAGCAGATCGATGCAATCTGATATTTCCACAAAGTCATCACACTCACAAGTTATAAGATAAAAAGCTTTTCAGTGTATCAGTAACACATCTTAACTGTTTATCGTCACTTCTTGTTCGGGGATGATTTCCCACCCCTACAGTATAAACTGAATTTGATTTGGATAAACAGAGTCTAATGATGTGTTTAATTGTGAGTCAGACCACTGACTTCCCGACTTCTTCTGTGGAAAAACACAATAAAACATCTATTTTGAGTCGGAGTTCCTATTCTAAGGGGACACATATGTTTCCAAAGAGGCCATTAGAGAAAAAATAACAGACATCAGATAAAAGTTAAGTGGTCTCTTGGAAGTTAACATCACATTAAGAGCGACACAAGAGAGGATAAGAGGTAAGAATACTGATAAATAACTATTTGAATGGACCAATCAAATTAACAAAAGGACATTAAAGAAATTACATGTGAGAACTAACAACTTGAGGAGTAAACAACAGGACTTGTAACACCTCACAGACAAACTTCTGCAGTCAGACTTTCATTTCAACGCTGCTGTCTGGTCCCACCTCTGGAAACATTATGTGATACTTGCTTTGTCGACAACTTTATGCTCTTGAACCTCCTCAGACATGATGCTGGAAACATCTTCAGCCTATTGTAGCATTTACATCACTCAGCATGGTTCTTGACGCACCCTCAATAAGGAGCAAACTCTGGATTTAGTCATATCAAAAGCACTTAATGAGACTGTGTCATGAATTTTCATATTTCAGATCAGTGTTGCATCTTTGATGTTTCTGAAAACTGTAGCCGAGTTATCAGATTCACTCTGAAATCTACAAGGACGCAAACCAGACCAGACAGTCTTTCTCCTCTGAAGTCATTAATGAAAATATCAAGAATAGTAAACAGTATTACATCATATCAGTAATATCATGTCATAACTGCTGATCTACATGAATCTATAATCTACAACTTTGTACAACTGAACAAAAACAAGACGGAAACACTTTGGTGCAAAGACTCTGAGACAGAAAGTTACAGCTCATGTCAGTCGTCTGTCTCTGGAGAGCAAGAGTGAAGAAATCAGCTGGACGTCTCAGGTCCGCAGGCGATGGTCCTTTAACAATCCCTCATATCATTTGTAAAGCACAGAAGGCGACCTTCTGTATTCGTGCCCCACGTAGATGGAGTGAGGACCTGAGAGAGACACTGAACACTTTTTAAAGCAGGTTATTAACCTTACTTTTATTACGGCTCGTGAATAAGTTCTTGGACATCAGAAAGCTTTATATCTATTTTTATCTATACCTTACACTTCAGTTTACTCAAGAAATAAATTGTGCGACATATCAGTGCAGAAATAATGAAATCTTGTAGCTCTGAGTTCGTAGAAAACTCCTACTCATGTAAAACAAAGCATGCAGCCACGGTGACCTGCTTCTCCCCTCTCTCGTCACCACTCAGGTGATCCGTCTGCAGGCGTTTACTCGGCGCTGGCTGGCCCAGCAGGAGGTGGACCAAGTGAGGAGGGAGCGGGACCGACGGATAGCCTGGCTGGAGATGCAGGAGAGGAGGAGGAGGGAGGAGAAGGAGGAGCAGCTGAGGGACCGCCGCCAGCGCTGGATGAAACCGCAGAGAAGGGAGGACTTCAACCTGCTTTACCAAGCGCTAGAGAGTACGCTTCAGTTCCTTTACTAAAGTAGAAATACTAATGCCACACCCCACCACTGCTCTGTAGTACAGCTGTGTGTGACGTTAATGAGTGAAATGTTGTAACTGTGTGTGTTTCAGAGTGGAGGCGTGAGGAGGAGCAGCGGATCAACGTGTCCCTGCGAGGAGCTGAGAGGAAGGCCGCTCTCTGCTTGCTGCTGGAGCAGGAGGCGCAGCTCATCGCCGACATCGGACGCCATCAAATCGCCGTCCAGCACAACAACTACGACAAAACTGTCAGGAGCTTCCTGGACAAGGTCAGAGGTCACTGCTCCCCGTCCCCTCCCTGATCTCTCCACCACAAAATCTTGATGTTGGAGTCAACAGCCAAACCTTAATCAGAATGATCTTTCAATTCAGTGCTCAGCTCAGAGGGTTAACATTTAAAATATAAACATTTACATTAGAAACACTGGAACACACTGGAATACACTTCAAGCTCTGGAGAGTGAAGTACTTATACCACAATATAAATATATCAGATATATATCAGAAGGTACAGGTGTAGTCGGAGAGGAAGGAGAAAGAACAGGCTTTAGTAGTATGTGTGGTTATATCACTATCACAATATCTTTACTTTTACTCAAGTATGAAATTTTGAGTACTTTTTACAGCACTGAGTAGTTGTTGCCTCCTACTTTCTACAACTTGTAAAAGTAGTAGTAGGATAAGAGGAGGAGGAGGAAGAAGAAGAGTATTAGTAGTGCTACTGTGAGAGTAGTTAAAGAAGTAGTAGGACTAGCAGCTGTAGTAGTGGTTGTAGTAGTATTTGCAGCTGACTATGAATACTTCTACAAGTTGTATCATTAGTAGTAATAGGAGGAGGATAAGTAGTAATGGTAGCAGGAGGTAAAGTATGGTTGTTAAACCAGTATCAGTAGTAGTAGTACTGTAGTAGTAGTAGCAGTATATGTAGGGCTGATAATAACACTGTTATTTGCATCTATTGTGATCATAATGTCAGTAAAAGTTATATTGTCAGGTGTAGCAGCAGCAGGAGTATTATCTGCAGCATTGTTAGTAATACTCAGTGTGACCGTGTGCTTCAGTCTGCAGCTCCTCATCAGTGGCGAGCAGCAGACGGTCGACTGATCGAGATGGACAGTCTCCACACCATCAGAGCCAGCGAGCTGCGCGACCTGTACAACAGCACGAACACGTCCACTGTGAGCCGCGAGCAGAGACTGCAAGTCCTCATGACGCTCAAACACACTGTCAAGGTAGCACGCGCTCACACAGACTGCACGCTGCTGGTTTGTGAGCGCAGATATTTAAGATGCCGTTAGCCGTTAGAAGGAGTCAAAGTCAATTCTTAACTTTACTGAAATGTCATCCACAACTGTGTACTGAGTCTTGAGAAACACAACCTGATGTCAAGATGGCAATCAGACCGGAAAACCAGCAGCACGGCTCGCAATGCTAACAGTGTGAATGACCAAAAGTACAATGGAGTGTCATGTAATGTTTCACTCAGCTTGGCCTTGTGCACCTGCTGAAAATACACCATGGTGACCTGGTTAAAAAGGTTAGAAGGTTAAAAAGGTTAAAAGGTTAAAAAGGTTAATGATTTATTTTTTAGTCATGTTACAACACAAGAGCTGTAGATTTGATTTGAGTTAAAATCCCTCAATGCTGCATGAGAGAAAAACAGTAATAGCGGCGCGCAGAGGAAGAACTGAGCGTCTCAGCCTGAGGAAGCAGCTGCTCTGTAGTCTGCTGCTCCGCAGCCTCTGTCCCTGAGGTGGCTGTCGTCTTTTAGTACTAGTAGTTTTTTTGGTGTGACTGGCGGTTGTTGCAGTACAACCTTCTGGATTGTGGGGGGTACATTTCACAACATTACGACACAAGCGGGCCGTGGGATGACGCTCTCACATCGATGCTCAACCGCAGACTGACTGTCAGCACTTTCCTGCAAAGAGCTATAATAACCCTCCTGCAATTACAGAGAGACAAAGATCTCATGAGTCACTCTCTCTGCCTTCTCAGGGGAAGGTCCAGAACAACATGCAGCTCATATAATGAAATAATCACTAAACTTCCTGTTAAAACACTTTTTTATAGGAAATTGTGCAAATTCTACATTGACAACACAAAAAGTCCTTCAAAATAAAAGTCTCTGCCTCGCACAAACACATTTTATAGGAATTTATAAAACAATTCTTGTAGATGTATGGATACCTGTTATTGTTGGTAGCATGATTGTTTTTATCTCTACTGGACAGGAGCACGCGTGTCAGCTGACCCGGGACATCATGGATTTGATTGACAGGGAGGTGGACCTGATGACTCGGGGGGTTAAGGCAGCCAGTCTGGAGGGGCTGAGGAAGAGGATCTCCGCTCTGTTCCTCCAGTACATCAAAATACCAGCGTTTAACCCTGAGGTGGCCAAACTGCTGAAGGTGAGCAAAGAGCCCTGCTGGTCTGAGATCATTCGGACACTCTTGGTTATGAATTGCTTATAAAAATCTCTGTCTGATCTAAAATCCACACCAGGTTCCACAGAATCCCTCCAAGCTGAAGAAAGACATGTTCCTCTGCCGGAGCTGTCATCGCTACCTTCAGTCTGCCGCCTTCACCCCGTCCTCCAGCAGTGGTCTGAGCGGTCGCTGCCACGACTGCACCAGACTCAACAACATAGCAAGATCCCGCAGTGACTTCTCCTGCTACAAAAACATCCTGAGGAGGCTGAGAGCTGATGAGCTGCGGCTCAACAAGGAGGCCAAGATGCCCTTCCTGCTGCAGGTGATTTGTCACTTTGATTATTTTTTTAGATGCTACAGGCCTGAGGAGGGTTCTTTCTATATTGTGACGTGTGCATGTGTGTCCTCTCAGGTGGAGGACGTGCAGTACCTGATGGAGGTGGTCTGGGCGTCCCGCTCGGTCCTCAACGGCAGCAGCGACCTCTACAACCTGGTGTTTGTCCGCTGGGACCGACAGAGGGACTGGAGCCCCTGGAACTGCCTCCTGCTGTCCAATGAAGAGACTCCAGCTCACATGGAGTTGGAAGACATCCACAAGGTCTGTCCATGTCAACATTTACACTCACGTCACACTCACGTCACACAGGCACACGGACACCCGGGCAAGAGGAAGGTTGACTGGAGGTCCATTTCTGTTTCAGACTGTTGTCTTTGCAACAACGCCATAAAAATACGCAATAGGGGAAAACTTTGTCTATAACCACTTTAAAATGGCACCAAATAGTTGACAACTGTAAATGTTTTTGATTATTTTAACCCTCAAAACCTTAAAAAAAGAATAAGAATCAACTGAGACTCGACCCAAACCTTCTCTCTGTCTGTTTGTCTGCTCGAACAGTAAAAAGTTTGAGCTCAAGCTGTTGCACAAACCTAGTCTCCCTCCTGTGTGTGTGTGTGTGTGTGTGTGTGTGTGTGTGTGTGTGTGTGTGTGTGTGTGTGTGTGTGTGTGTGTGTGTGCGTGTGTGTGTGTTCAGGCGTACGAGGCGACGTTCATCCACAGCATTCAGCACAAACACACGCTGGCTCGGCGCCACTTCAGCCAGATCTCCGTCATGGCTGAGTACCTGGACCCACAGCCGCCCGCTGCCCTGGGCAACCAGCTTGTCTCCAAGCCCATCACCATGGCGACAGGAGAGCGCACCACTGACACTACGGAGGCCTCAGCTTGTTAAAAAAAGACCCCGTGGTTTTCTGTCTTTTGTCACAGTTTCCTGTTCACTCATACATTGTCTGTAACTTTCTGAAAGATTTAGTCTGAAATCACAAGTTCATGAGTTTTCTCCCGGTTGTTGATGCCTTATGTGAAAAGTAGGATTTATGTGACCTCTGCATACAGTTCTGATCGTCCAAGGTTGGTTTTCAAAAGATTTAAAGGACTAAGATAAATCTAAAAAACAACCTTTAAACTTCTCCAGCTCTTCATATGTTTTCCAGCAGCGTTGTCACTGAACTCTTAAATGGGGAAGAATAAAGAAATAATTACGAAAATGAAGTCATTGTTGTTTTCCAAATGCCCATTGAGTAGGAACGCAAAATGAATTGAAATTTTATTGAAATCACAATATGGCAACGATCAAAATATCAGAAGCTGCAATTTTTTGATGAAGGTCAAATGTTTGTCAGCGTTATGATGAAGTAACACAGAGCTGCAGGATGTCCTGGCGTCAGATCTTCTACAGATGAAAGAAAACAGACTCCAACTAATCCTGAATTATACTGCAATCACAATATCAGTCAAAATAAACACAATATGATTCTTTGACCATGTTGTGCGGACGACGACACCACCATCATCACACACATTGTAAACAACAATGACAGTTCGTATCGGGAGGAAATCAACAATCTACCGTCAGCAAAACCAAGAGCTGATAGTTGATGTCAGAAAGAAGGAGGCAAAGACACACACCTGTCTGCGTCAGTGGAGCTGAGGTGGAGCAGGTGAACAGTTAAAGGTTACTGAGAACCTTTCTTGGTCATCACTCATAACAAAAAAAGCACAGGAAAAGCTCTGCCTCCTACAGAAACTCCAGCCTCCTGAGGACAGGAAGGCTCTGCAGCGGTTGATTAAACCACCCAGAACATCACTGGTACCATCTACAGAGCATCAGTGACAGCGGGGAAGTGAGATGTCTGCACGAAGCCCAAAGATACGAAAAGACGACACCGACCCAGCCACAGTCTGTTCACCCTGCTGCCGTCTGACAACAGATACACAAGTATCTGCTGAAGTACCACCAGACTACACAGCAGCTTCACTCCTCAGGCTGTGAGACTCTGAACTCATCATCAAACACAAACATTGTTTTCTTTTTTAAACCCTTGTGTTTTAAAAAATGACAATAAATGCACCTTGTACAAACCTGTACATCCTCTGTGAGTCTGACCAGTCAGAGCTTTTGATACTTTACGTACATTGTGCTGATAATGCAGGATTTTACTTGTAATGGAGTATTTTATTTTGTTAACTGATAAATTGAATGTTTGAGCTTCACTGTATCCTGATGTGAGTTCGACACCAGAAGGCTGTTTTTCATTCCTCAGAGTACTTTTTCTCTGAGCTCATTGAACATCTGACTTCCAGAGGCAAGAAGCCGACCCTGGCCCAACACTCAGCAAACACAAGTGTGACGTGGAAACCTGAAGCCTCCAGCGCTCAGTGAAAGTTATACTCCTGCATTTTGATGACTAGAGGCGTTAGCTAAAGGTCAAAGGTCATGGATAGAGTTAGCAACTGTTTAACGCTCTCTCTGGACTTCAAGATAAGGAGTTAAAGTATAGCTCAAGACAAAATACCCACTGTCCTCGGATTAACATTTAACGTCCGTAAGCTAACCCATTAAAAGAGGTTTTAATAACGCTGATGTATGCTGATGCTGTCGGTGAGGTACCGTGTGTCGCTCTCATTATCAGGAGACGATCCTCACCCTACGTCTAATGACATCTCCCCCCGACATAATATCATCGTCTTCACGGTAACGAGTCTCACTGTATGCACCTGCATGTTCAGGGCAAATATTGATTCAGTCTGATTTACAGGATGTTCTGAAAATATGAGCACATTCATTTCGTATCATGGATTGTTTTCTGATGATGGTTTAAACACAAAGACGCCGTGACATTGTGTCTCCTCACTGCTGCTTGTTCTCTTTTTCCCAGTCGAATGGTGTGTTAATACCTGTGGTGTGATTGTGTTATGATCCCAGATCTTATTTGTTGAAACCCGCTGACCTTTATTTTAAATTCAAGTAAAATCCCAAATGTGCAAGGCTGAAATTTGAGCCCATGTCCGTCATTTTCCAAGCTAATGTGAGATTACAGGCATGAATTGAAAATATCTTGAAGATGGCAAACCAGGCCTAAAATTGTGGTAATTTATGTGTTGACCACTTGTTAACCACAGCAGCGGCGCTGAGTTGTTTGGCAATTTGTTTTAATTTTGTATTTATTTTCACATTCAGCTCCTTCCTCAGAGGGAGAAAGTAACAAATCTCCCTTTAAAAAACAGACGGTTTTAAGTTTGCTCTCACTTTGGGAAAGTATCAAATATGATGATCAAGTTTCTCCATCTGTTCCTTGAGTCTTGGTGCCTTCCGGTAAATTCAGCATAAGAAGTGATGTGCCAAGTTTCAGATATTAGTATCTGTCCTTAAAATGTCTCCAAAGCAGCAGCATGGTTTCTAAATACTAGTGTCCCTTTACAAAAGTGGGAGTTTTAGTTTTTTGTTAGTGTTAATTTTTTTAAATAACTGAAACCTATCTACTGTGTTTCCTCTCATCCTGCATTAGTTTCATTCTTCTTTGTACCAGTGAAGAAACAATAGTAGCAACAATGTCGACACTGTTGCTTCCTCACTTGTGCACTGGTATAAGTTTAAAGAAAGCAATCTTCTCCAGAGTCAGATGAGAGACTGAATATCAGTTTTAATCTCTGTGTGTCCTCAACACAGTTAGATCCAGGACATGTTTAATGTAGCCTAGCTTAGCACAATGACTGGAAGCAGGGGGAAACTGCTAGCTTCGCTCCAGCTGTGGTGTAAATCATGAGTTCCTCTGACACGTTTTTATACAGTTGGAAAAAGTACACAAAAGTCGTATAAAAGTCTTAAAGTATCTGATATTAAATGTACTTAAGTTTCAAGAGTACAAGTACAAGTGAATTCTACATATTTGTACATGATTGTATGTACTGTAGGCCTGTTTTATTCTGATTGTCGATCAAATACATTGATTAAAAAATGTGCTTCTTAGCAGAAATACTCAAGTAAAGTACAAATACTTTAAAATTGTACTGATGTACGGTACTTGGTAAATGTACGTAGTTACATTCCATCGCTGGTTTTGAACCTTTAAATTTAACCACTCACATATAAGAGAGGGTGAAATCCACTGATGTCTTCCCTGGAAGTGTCATAAATTAACACCTGTCTCCTGCTTTTATCTCACCTTTGTGTTGGCGCAGAGATAACGGCAATCAGTAAACAGGCTTGTTGTCTTTGGTGAGAGAATTCCCACAGGTATGGACATATAACCTGCGACCTCAGACAGTTTGAGTCTCTGAGCCGGGGGTCAGCCTGAAAGTGTGTCCCTGCCAGCCCAGCGACAGGTCAGTCCGTCAGCTCGACGACCACCAGATTACAACAGGAACCTGCAGGAGAGACGAGGAGGAAGAGAAAAGGAAGGAACACAGAATGCTGAAGAGGCTGAGAGGAGGATTGTGGAACTATCGCAGCCTCGTCCTGATCGTCTTCACACCTCTGCTGCTGCTTCCTCTTCCTCTCGTCGTCGGGACACAGGTTAGTCACCTTCACACGCCGGCAGCTAGACAAGAGCACCAGTGATTATAAGAAGAAGAACAGCTCCTCTGAAATGCATGAGTCAAAGTAAACTGAAGGAGGAAAACTGGTGGCTGCACTCATCAATGTTTTTTTTTAATTAACTGGATCAATTCACCATGTGTAATGTGAAGAAGCTTTTCAGCCTCCTCTTGCTCATATTTTGGTTTTACAGCAGAATTACTTTGAGGTTTAATGTGAGTGTTTCCAGCCGCTGCCGACTACTTTCTGCAAACACTCTGCTGTGCACACACTGACCGAAGAAAATCTGCAGAAGGAAAAAAGGCAAATGAATTCACGTGTCGGTCCAAACTGCTGTGGGAATATAAGAGTTTCTTCATCGAGGTGCTAATTTGTCACTTGGTGCCATTTAACTACTGCAGAAGAAGAGAACACAGTGAGATGATGTCACAAAGTCTCTTCAGTGGAGCTGATGCCTCCATCATGATTTATTTGTCTGTTCAGCTGCACTTTCTGAAATGTCAGCGTTATTTTTTCGTGCCATTTGATCAGGCGGACTACAACACACTTCGACAAAGTTAGAAACTAGCTGGTGAAGAAATGTGGAAACTTGCAGCGAGAGAGCGAAATATTTCCCCCCATCAGCACACAGTGAACTAACATTTATGAGCCATGTTGCATCCAAGTTTCATGAAAATCTGTTCAGTAGTTTTTGTGTAATTCTGCTGACAAACCAACCAACAAGCAAACAAACAGACACGGGTGAGAACATAACCTCTCTGGCTGAGGTAATTCAAAACATGTGCCTGATTGTGTTTCCTCTTGCAGGAGGCAGAATGTGCCTTTGTTCTGCTGCTGATGGCGACGTTCTGGGTGACGGAGGTGATTCCTCTGCCCATGACCTCCATGCTGCCCGCTGTCTTGTTCCCCATGTTTGGCATCATGAAGGCCTCAGACGTGAGTCCGTCTGTCTCAGCTGGCCGAGATATCCTTCAGTTTAAAACTACGTTTATTAAGTTTTTGTTCTAAATCCCTCGTCGTGATTCATCAAACTGGTGACGAGTAATCAGGAAACTCATTAGCTGAGTCACATTTGACTATTTGAAAACATCAAATGGTGAACCAAACTTGCAAACTTTGTTAAAAATAACAATTGCCATTTTTAATTTGCAAACTATCGAGTCTTGTTTTTGTCATTACTGCATTCGTTGACTGATCATTTTCTTCTCAGTTTGATTTCAGAGGGCAGCAAGTAAAAATAAACAACAATTTTACACATGAATCTGGAATAAAATTGGAACTAATTGTTTTTCACACTTTAATGTAAAGGTAGCCGGAGTTAATGAAATCTGTTTCTCTTCCAGGTGGCGCGGGAGTACCTTAAAAACTACCAGCTCTTGCTAGTGGGCGTCATCTGCCTCGCCACGTCCATCAAGAAGTGGGGTCTCAACCGCAGGATCGCCTTGAGAC
The DNA here is from genome assembly GCF_965226575.1 of Pagrus pagrus. Classification (NCBI taxonomy): domain Eukaryota; kingdom Metazoa; phylum Chordata; class Actinopteri; order Spariformes; family Sparidae; genus Pagrus; species Pagrus pagrus. Next base: position 2,368,313 of record NC_140194.1, read on the forward strand.
TCGTCACCATGTTGGGAGTCAATCCTGCATGGTGAGCGCCACGTTTCCCTGCGTCTGGATTCAAAATTCTGTTTCATGAAGGTTTATAAAAGTCGAAACTCCTACAACATAGTTCAAAGCTGTTTTGGAGACATGTTGCCTGTTAGGTTGATGTTTGCAGCTCACTCAGACGTGTTCACAGATGTTTGGTAGCTGCACTTTACTCTGTGCGACCTCACACCATCTGGATCTGAATTTATTTTAGTGTAACACGTGTGCACATCCACACCCAGGTGGTTGGATTAAAAAGCATCTCTTTTTCTCTCCATTTTGGCCGCATGTCCACAGGTTTGGGGTTTTTCTCACCCCAAAACAAAACCTTCCTAAAACATTGTCCAGAGAGGATAAAGCTTAAAACGCCGGCTTGGCATTTTACTGTGTTTTCATCAGTGTGATGCAGTTGACCAGATGGTTACAGGGTGTTAGAAAATGTAAACAGGTTGAGGTGTTTGTGGTTGTTCCTGCTCCGATCTCCAGGTTGATGTTGGGCTTCATGTCCGGCTGTGCGTTCCTCTCCATGTGGGTCCAAAACACCTTGGCTGTAACGATGGTGATGCCCATCGTGGAGGCTGTTCTCCAGCAGATCCTGAAAGACAAGGAGGGCGGCTGTGTCGGCGAAGACAACCCCAACCTGCAGCTGGAAGGTGACCGTTTTATTCTATTTTCATTCAGAGGGATGTGGATAGAAAGTTTATTTTCCTCAAATCAAAAGGAGGAAACAACATTTAAAAACACTCGGAGCTGAAATCATCTTCAGAATGAGCTGTAACAAAAAATATAAAGAAATACAGTGACTGTGTGCTGATATATTAAATAAAGGAAATTAAAGGGCAGTCAAATGAATTCATAAAGTGAGTTCTGGCCAAGAGAGTGACAAGCAGAGAGACTTAAAGCTGATGACAAACAACATTAACGAATGAAAACGAGTCCAAACTGAGTCACACAGCGTTAGAGAGAGAGTAAAGTCAGAATTATCTGTGTAATCACGACTGTTAGCTTCACACTGAGAGCGTCGAAGACACACGTAGAGGTAATTTCCACCATTTTCTGTTAATTACCATGAAAAGTGAACAGAGGGAAGTTAACTCATTATTGTTATTTTTGCAGAAACTGACGGCCATGTTGAAACAATGCAAGTATCTGTGAGGTACGTGAATGACTGCAGTCTCTGATCACTTCAGACACACTGCTGTCCAGTTGTGTTGCCTTCACTGTCCCTCAGGGCTCCGGGTGTTTCCGGTGTTCTAGGTTCTTGTCATTGCAGTGCATCTGTTTTACTGTATTTCTGTGTCTCTCAGTGAGCAGAAACATCCAGATGTTCCTGAAGAGACCTTCACTTGTGTTCAGATACAGACTGTGTCACCGCCTGCAGCGGCTCAGGTACAAGAACCACTTTGTTTCTGTAGTATTACTGTTAGTAGTACTCACACTGATGGTTCTGCACATCCTGGTACTGTTTCACTACCACAGCTCCTAGTACTACCGCTACTGTGACTCCATTTTCTTCTTTTACAACTGTTCCTACTACTACTACTGTTTCTGGCACTGTAGTACTGGTACTTCAGCTTCTACTAATACTACTACAGCTACTGCTATTTCTATTCCTTGGTACTACCACTACTGTGACTCCATTTTCTTCTTTTACAACTGTTCCTACTACAACTACTGTTTCTGGCACTGTAGTACTGGTACTTCAGCTTCTACTAATACTACTACAGCTACTGCTATTTCTATTCCTGGTACTACTGCTGCTGCTACGACCCATATCACTGCTTTTGTTACGTAACTGCTACTGTTATAAATACTGATCTTGCTAATGCTAATGTTACTATTGCTGCTGCTGCGATGACTACTTGTATTCTGTTACGGGTGTTTATAAGCTGTAGTTTCCCCAGTAAACATACCGACCTCTTCAACCTCTCTCTCGGTCGTCTGTTGCTCCTGTCGGGTCACTCATTCTCTGGTTCCAGTGTCTCTGGGCTCGTTAGGGAGAGCAGACAGGCTGGTTGCCCTGCTGCTGCTCTGCTGTGTGGCCTGTCTGCTCTGCTTACGAGCCCAGAGACAAGTGGTTGGTGTGTTTACCAGAGAAACTACAGCTTACAAATCTGTTGCATCAGCTCTGCCGCTGGCTGTTTGTTTGACAGACCAACCGCAAGAAAAGCACATGAACACCAGACAACCACTGAACATGACCTAACTGTTAGGAAGTAGCACACTGTCTCTGACCTCCCTCCCTTCCTCTGGTTGTCCAGCAGACTACTAGGGCACCTAGTACAACTTAATGGATGTAATTAGCACGGAGTACCAGGACCATGAAGCCGTCGAAGCTTTCATTATACAAAAACAAAAAGAGTCAACCATAGGTGGAGTAGGTGGGATCCATAATAACACCTACTGCTAATGCCGCTATTAACAGGGAATATTTCCCTTGGTGCAGGTCGCCGTATCTCCGTCTGCAGCTCCCAGCAGGAGCAAACAGGACCTGATGATTTGTAAAGCCATCTGCCTCAGCATTGTCTACTCGTCCAGCATCGGAGGCATCAGCACGCTGCCCGGCACGTCGCCCAACCTCATCTTCTCGGAGTACCTCAACCAGTGAGTGGCGCAGCAGACATGCTGAGTGTGAACTTATGAGACGGAGAGAAGGCAGCAGACAATCCTGTGAACACGTTTTTAGCAACATACTGAATGAATGAGGAAAATGATTCAGACTGTCTGACGGTTGGTATTTGCTAAATATAAAACTGTAATTTAAAATTCCCCTGTGAAGACTGTGTGCTTGATCCAGTCTGCCGGACAGCAGTACATTAAAAACAAAGGCCTCAAAGCTTCTGTGTGCACTTTTTAAAAAAGCCAATTAAATCCACCTCACACACTCTTTCAATTCAGGATTTACCCAGACTGCAACTCTGTTAACTTTGGGAACTGGCTGCTGTTGTGCCTGCCCATCAGCGTCATCCTGCTGCTGCTGACATGGCTGTGGCTCAACTGGCTCTTCATCGGCTCAGAGTGAGTGACAACTCACCGTCTGCTCTGCTAATCACCTCATACCTGTGTTTTTATTCTGCCTAGTCTGTGTGCATCATGCTGTAGTTACCGATTACCTTTACTCCAGGTCCTTTTTATTTTATTCCACATTTTCTGCGTCGTCTTGTGTAATTTTATCTTTTTCCTCCTGTTCATGTATTCATCATCACAACTATTATCACAGCTTCCTGTCACATTTTTATCAATTCTGTGTTTGATTGCTGTGAAAATACCAAAGTGAAAGAGTATTTTTTACCCAAAGTTTACCCAGAGATTCACAGGAAAACAGCGTCGCAGCGTTCTCCTAAACAGCTGAAGTAGGCGGGGACTTGTTTATAAAACAGCTGCTAAGACAAAAGAAACTCATTTGAAAAGTAAGACGTTATTTAAACCCGCGCACGGTCGAGCTTGTGCACCCACTTTGTACGTGGTGCGTGCTAACACTTTTAGCTTCGTAGCGTCAGTGAAGATTTCAGCTTAAAAAGGCTATAAATAACATCTTTCCAAACCAAGTCCCCGTCTACTTTAGCTGTTTAGGAGAAGGCTGTAACACTATTTTGCTGTGAAGCTCCAGAAATGTTTTGTTGACCACCAAACTTCACCAGACTTTCCAGGAGATGTGGAGATAACGAGATTATTCCTTTAATATCATGAATAAACTGTAATAAACTTTGCAAGAATAAATAACCAGAGACTGAACAGACATCTGCTTTCATTTCAACACAACTTGATGCAGAGGCATGAGTGTGATGCTAATGTTAGCATTAGCAGTGTCAGACAGGTTAATTGACAGCGCCGCTGACCTCTGCACATGCTCAGTAATAGGCCGTCAGCACACTGTGCTCTCAGTGTGCTTTTAACCAATCACAGTTAATCATTTAGTTCACTGTGAGCGTTGCTGCGTCTGATATGATCTGTGTGTGCTGAACACACTCACTGTCACACAGCTTCAGGCTCCTGTGGCGATGTGGAGGAGAGCCGTCTGAGAACGAAGCTGCGACAAGAAAAGTGATAGAGGAGGAGTACAGGTCACTGGGACCAATGAGGTGATGTCTCACTCATTCATCTGTTCTATGTTCAGCCATTTATTAAAGCTGCTGTTAGCCTTGTCATCATTTCAGCTCAGCAGTCCCCTCCCTCCTCTCGACGCCACCACACTTACACGACTCCTTTCTTCTTCTGTTTTCATCGCTTGGCCATCACAGAAACGATTCAAACTGTTTGCTGCAGGTTAATCCACACACCTGTCTTTATGTCAAATCATCCACCCTTTCATTACTCATTCATTCATCCCCTCTCCCTCCAGTTCTCAGGAAATGTTCACTGGGGGCGTTTTCCTGGTGATGGTGTTGTTGTGGTTGACCAGATCTCCAGGTTTCATGCCGGGCTGGGCTTCTCTCCTCCCTCAGTGAGTCACATCCCTTTTCACTTTAATTCACTTCAGTTTATTTCAGTTCAATCTGACACACACCGTCCTGCTGCCACCAGTTGCACTATTTCCTCCTCGATAAAAAACTACAGTGACCAGATGTTTAAGGAAATTAATGTGATGTAATTACTGTAACCGGACACTCAGCTGTCAGTCGATCAGTTTCTTCTGCTCTTGTCTCGAGCAGTAACCCGGGCTACATCACTGATGCCACCGTGGCTCTGCTGCTGGGTCTCCTCTTCTTCATCGTACCTGCCTACGGACCCTCCAGAAAATATGGTAAATACACAGACGTGACAGCGTACAGGTAACCAGCACTCAGTGCTCTACACATGTACTATACTCTTTACTCCACTACAGCTGGGTATTACGACAATGCTGAACATTTTATCAGCTTCAGTCTGTAAAGATGTGAGCAGGATGTTTTTATCTCTCTCCATCAAGAGGCCATGATCTCCTGGGAGGAGTTCCAGGCCTCCATGCCGTGGAGAGTGGTCCTGCTAGTGGGCGGAGGCTTTGCACTCGCTGAAGGCACAAAGGTAAGCAGTGTCTGCTGCGTGAAAACATAAATGCTGCAAAGCCACCCAGAGTTCCTCGTAAACAGCAAAGAGATTTCATTTGAGTCTTAATCTTGAAATTTCCACGACCCTCTAAACAAGATATTTACTCTTTCTAAAGGAGGCTTCTCCTGTTAACGCTTTCAAAGAAAATACAACATTTTTGAGGAATTTGCTCATTTTGCATGAGAGTTACGGGCCATCCACACCAACAATAACCACTATAAGGAGAACTACAAAGATAACGGTGACGCCGAGCACACGCTGCTCGCTCCAGCTGTGTCGGCAGCTTAGGAAAATGGATATTAACGACCCCCAGAAGCACATGGTCAAAGACGAGGAGTCAGGAGAATCCAGCGCTCTGTTTTCTGAGTCAACACCAGTTATCCTGACGATCGTTAAAAAAGGACTCCAGCTTCAGAGACCGTTATGTCTCAGCTTAATTTATGTTTTTATGTGTAATTTGCAGACTAATATACGTTATATAAGCTTTCAATAAGTCGTGTTAATAAACAAGACCGAGTTTCTAGAGTAGACTGTCTACAAAGTGTCTCCTAAATGGCATCAATTAGCTTATATAGGTCAATTCCCCAGCGTTGTAGTCGTTATAGTTGTGGTGAGGACTCATCCGTCCACGGGAGTTTTTAAAACGTTATGTTTAGCCTGGACGGCCCTTCAGATGAGAAGATCAACACCGTATTCATGAAGCCACAGTGAGCGTTGCTTCTCTTAAAGACAGGAAGGAGAGAGCAACAGCTACCCTGACTGGGTGGAGGCAGAAATGTGACTGACAGATAAATCAAAGCCTGGACCAACAAGAAACGAGCCATCTGGATGAACAGATGAGATTTTACAGGTGAAAAAGGAAATATGTCTTGTGAGTGAATAATGTGTGTGTGTGTGTGTGTGTGTCTGCAGGTGTCAGGCCTGTCTCTGTGGTTGGCCGAGCTGCTGACACCTCTGGGTGAGCTGCCGGTTTTGGCCACGATCACGGTCGCCTGCATCATCGTCACCACGGTAACGCAGGTGGCCAGCAACGCCACCACGGAGACCGTCTTCCTCCCCATCCTCTCTCCTCTGGTCGGTTCACGGCACTTTACACCGCACACACACGTTATTTTGTTTTCTTATACTTAGTAGTAGTTAAGTTAGTTAACAGTGGAGTGGATTAGAAAGTAAATCACCTCGATTTTAAAGGAGATCTTTTATGCTTTTTCATTGTTTCCTTTCCTTCAGTGTGATTTATGTTCTTGTGCATGTAAAAGTTCTTAAAAGGTAAAAAAGTCTGTGCCTTCTTGCCTTTATACTCCACCAGATAGCACAACTAGTGTTGTTGAAGGCAACATCAGCTGGGTGTGACTGGACAATGAGCAGCGTTCAAACTGTTGTGTATCCAAAACAAACAGATGGATGATGATGTTTCATTATTCAGACAGATAAGTGTGTTTGTGTGATCTTTCTTCAGGCTGAGGCCATCCACGTCAACCCGCTGTACGTCCTGATCCCCACCACCCTGTGCACATCCCTCTCCTTCCTGCTTCCGGTATCCAACATGACAAACGCCATCATCTTCGCCTACGGATACTTAAACATCATCGACATGGTAAGTCTCTGTGATAGAAACACACAAAAAAAACCCTCTGCACCGGCTGAAATGCACAATTTTAAAGTTAAACATCGCGTCTGATCGTCACCTGCAGGTGAAGGCGGGGCTTGGCGCCGCCATGATCAGCATCCCTGTCGTGCTGTTGGCCGTGGTGACGTTGGGCGTCCCGTTATTCTCTCTGGATACGTACCCTGATTGGGCCCCGGTCCTCCCCGGGTTCAACTCCACAACACTCTGATGACGGATCTCCAGGCATGGACCTCAGTGTGAAGCTCAGGGACCTCGAGAGGACAAGCCTGCTCCGTCACGCTCCTCAGGAGGAACAGGTGAATGTGGAGGAGTTGGTGGAGACCAAACCGGAGCTAAAACAGAGGGAACGATTCATCACGTGGACTCAAACACGACTCTTCATGTTGCTGGAAGTGGAAATAAACAGCTGTCTGCTAACGTGTTAGCCACAGCTGCTTTACAGTCTGATGTTTCTGTCAGATGTTGTGTTTCCAGCCGGTTCTGCCTCCGAGTGGTCAAAGAAACAAGAGGAAGTTCTTACGAAATGATTGTGACGATGGAGTGAAACCAAATGATGACGTATAACTCCTAAACATGTTTGGTTTCATATAGACGTGTATATTTATCAAAGATAAAGGTTTTATTTGTTTCCTCGTTAAGTTGTTGTTTATCTGATGTTTTTGTTTATTAGAGTTGATTTGACTGTAAATAAAATGCGAATGAGTGCAAACAAACAGTATTGCAGTTCTGCACATACACCTCGCTTACACTCACTTTCTTTTGCAGTTTTTATTACTTCAGCAGCGTACGTCCTCTACACTCTGTACTCCGGTGCAGTACAGTTACTGGGGCGTTGGTGTCAGTGGTCGAATGAGCCTGAACATTTTGAGACTGGTTCACTGATCAGTGATTAAAACAAAGCTTCATTAAATCAGGTCCCTAATATGTAATGATTTGTGTTATTTAAGGTAAGATAAGGCGAGTCTCCCACAGCGTCTGTTTCCTTTGTTGCTCTGGAAACATTTAAATCTCTGATCTGACGGATCTGTGATAAAATACAGGAGAGAAACACTGACCTCTAGTGGCTGCAGTCCCTTTAAGTTACCGTCTCTGAACACTGTTTACACACAGTTTACTGTAAAGACACAGAACATCTACCACTATGACTGATGCTGTGTATACAGTCAGAGATTCATCTTTATATGACGTTGTTGGAGACGTATGTTGTTTTGAACTGTTAATTAATATAAGAACAACATATTATAATTCATTTTCTTCCCTCCACACATCACACTATCCAGCACGTTCACAACAGTGACTGAAGTGTTTGCCAGATATAAGTTTATCGGATGTTTATGATCAGATGAGTGTTTTTTTTAAAAGGAAAGAAAAAGGAAGCAGGTATTTTATGTATATTGATGTGTACATTTACACAGACGCATATTTATCTTTATCTTTATTTGATTGATGTATAATTCTGACATATATCTTTAAGAATATATGTACACGTTTCCCTCCATACACACTTTGTGCCTTTACAACAACACTGAATAAATATATAAATAAATAAACAAAACAATGTGCTTCTCTAATAATGAAAAGAGTGTGAGAGGGGCTGCCCTCTGTGTTGTACTTTATGAGTTACCTCCTGATTTCCATATTAATAATTCTGGAGGTTTGACCTTTTCCTTTGTGTAATCTGCTCCTGCTGCCATCCTGAATATTTTTAATACATTGTCATTTTCAGTGCAGTAATTTTAGTTGTGTGTGCGTGTGTGTGTGTGAGTGGGGGGTGGGGGGGTAAACACAAGTTGCAACCATTTCAAGTCAAAGATTGTCTACGCAGCAAGAGGTATCTCACTGCATGTAAAACCTTTATAATCCTGACCTGCAAAGCGTTGTGCCGGTTGTGAGTCTCTGAGTGTCATCGTGGCAAGCTGTGTTCCTGGAGACACATTTTGCAGCGGTAACTGTCACAGAAGAGATTTTGGGTACTGGGCAGGTGTTTATATGTCTGTCTGTCTGTCAGAGGACAGATTGTGTCTGCGTGATAACGTCACAACAATGACAGATGCAGTCAGGTGTGCAGCTTGCAGAGGGCACAGTGGGAGCAAAGGGAGGTGATGTACAGAGTATATCTTATCTTATACTCCAAAAAATGTTTTGTGGACTACAAAACTTCACCAGTCTTTCCATCAACATGAGGGTGAGTACTGGCTGAATTTTAATTTTTGGGTGAACTGCTCCTTTAAAGCACACAGTTCTTTTTGTAGTCCTGTCGGAGAAAAACACTCTCAGTATCCTGTGGTTCCCTGAAACACCGACAGAGTGACACCTCCCCGCCGCCGCCGCCGCTCCTCTCTCTGCAGCCACAGGTTGCTCACCTGTGTGCTGGAGCGCTCATTCCCAGAGCGCGCGAGCACCGTGCAGCAGCCAGCGGCGGAGGGCGCGCGCTGCCATTCCGACACATCCACCCCGTGCGACGGAGCGAAGCGCACGCGACTACACCTCCAGATATTAACCGTTAACGCTCCGCCCCGCAGGACAACACCGACGGCTGTGTGACAGGTCGCGGCTCCTGACGCACCGCCGGCGGCAGCAGGGAGGGAGCGTGGGTCGGTGGAGTGCAGCCGTGAGCGCCACGTCGACTAAAACAAACAAAGTAAAGCTTAAACAGGTGTTTCTCTTTTTCTCCGGGTCTGTCGGTTCTGAACCGGAGTTTTCACTCCGCCGTGAGCCATGCTGGACCCGTCCTCCAGCGAGGACACCGGCGGGGAGTCCGACCCGGGAGTTGTCCAGGAGGCTCCGAGGAAAGCGGCTGCCTCCTCGGCTGGGAAACGGGGGAACAACAGCCGGGCGGGCGGCCAGCAGCGGCAGCCCGCCGCACCTGGAGGCACCCCCGGCAAAGGTGCCAAAGACAGCGACGCTACAGGTGAAGAGGAGGAGAGGAAGGAGCGCGAGCGGCTCCAGAAGGAGGAAGAGGAGAGGAAGATTAAACTTCAGATCTATGTGTTCGTCCTGCGGTGCATTGCCTATCCGTTCAACGCCAAGCAGCCCACCGACATGGCCCGGCGGCAGCAGAAGGTGAGTGTGCACCTGTTGTCTGGCACGAGCGGACCCGCTACCTAACCTCCTTTGAAAATGTCACAATTTAACGTTAACTCTCTAACCTGGCAAGGTATTCAGAACAAACAACAAACCTTCAGTGTTTTTTTAATCATAAGGGGCTATCAATTAATTCGGAATATATATAACCCGCAGATGAATCACTTATTTGGACTAAACATTTACTTCTCTCCTCGATTCTCTTGTTGCTTCCACATTGATGCCGTACCAAAACACTCCCTGGAGGGCGACGGCCGTCATTGTGATTCGGCTGTTAAATTTCAATTATTTATTAAACCAGCGCTGCATAGTGTCTGAAATCAATGCCGAGTTGATCATCCACTGACATTTTTGATGTTTTCACGTTGAGTCGTTTGTCCTGTGTCTCTTCGCTTGGTACGCCGCATGTCAATCTTAAATTGAACGAAATCCTTATGAAATCTGGTATGTCTGCCAAGACTTTGTAGAAAACCTGGAGTATCGGTATTTCTGATACATGCGCTTGGCAGTGTATGTGTTGTTTTAAGTATATATTGACCTTTTCACGACCTCACTGACAGGACAGTGTAGGGATGGAGAGGAGATGACATGCAGGAAGGGGCTGTAGATTGGACCTGAACCCCAGGCAGCTGCAGCGAGAGGACAGATGTTGATTGTGGGGCACACGCTGTACCAACTGAGCCACCAGGGCACCTCCTCCATGCAGTTTTTTCTGAAATTGCTTTTCAAAAGATCGTGTGAGCCATTTGACACGGGTTATTCAAACACGCAGTCCTCACCAAAACAGAAACCGGAGCGAGAGCACCAGAACAGATCATTTAAACCCTCTCCCTCTGAAAATCTGCCTCCTAAACTCAGTATTCTCTGTATTTGTGCCACAATCCTTCAAAAATGTAATATATTACATATTACTAGTTACCTTCATTTTAAACGACAAGGGATCAAAGTCTGATATATTATGAGATATGAATGAATATTTTTAATTGTAGGCTCAGTCACATGAAGCACAACAGACCTATACCTTCTATGATGTAGCCTATAATGACATGACAAGACAAAAAAAACAACAATAAACGCTTCACTTCGGTCGGTAACGTGGATTGTAACGCATTACCTGACATGACTGTAGCAATATATGACTGAAATATTATTAGTAATGCGTTATGTTACTTTGTTACCACTAAAATAAATAGATTACCCCCAACACTGGTGTTAAATGACCTTTACTTTAAGCTAAACACGAGGCTGGCATGTTCTCAGTGCATGCATGTGTTTGCTTTGGCTGCGTGAGACTGCAGGATGCACTGAAGAGCCTCGGTCGAGGCTTATTCAGCCGATTTGGTGAGCAGCTCTCCCTGGGTTTGTCCGCGTTAGGCTCAGATGAATGAGTCTGTGCTGTGCTGGAGGGCAGCCTGGACCTGCGAGCTCTCGCTGTTAGGAAAACAAGCAGGGAAGCCAGTTCTGCCCGAGGAACCCCCGTGTTCTCCTGTGCCGCTGGAAAGCCCGTTAATGAGCGACTCGTAGCGTTTCGCTCCAGTATGCAGACGAGGAATTTTCATTCAGCTTACAAGAGTGTGTGTGAGTGAGTGTGTGTGTGTGAGCGAAATCTGCTCAGACAGAAAGCAGACGTGGGAGTTTATTTGTGCACCAGTGTAAGTTCACAATATTACACCCATGTCACATTAATTAGACAGAAACTGGAGGTTCCAGCAGGAGATGTCGGGCCTCTTACTGAATTTTTTATTTTCACTGCAGCCGGTGCTGGATGTCCTGCTCCTCGCTGCATCGATTCATAAATAAACAGAGTGTGAATTCATTAACAGGCTGGAGAGTGTGGCATCGATTCGTTGTGTCACAGAGGAAGTAGAGTTTCTCATGTTGAGGCGCTCCTTTGCGGTGGCAGCCGGTGTGTCATCGATTTCCAGTTCGCATCCCCTGAGTCCTGCCCGGTAGGATCGCTGCAGGGTCTGCAATCCGTTCAGGACATGGTTCATCGACGGGAGTGGATTTATCGGTCATTAGAGGAAACCTGAGGTCGTACAAACTCGGAGCATCGCCTCCATCGACTTTCCACACAGTTGGGACGAGCGATGCTGCGATTGGGCTCGATGAAATCGTAGTGGAGCTAATATTGACCTTTTTAAACGGATCAGGTATCAGCGACCGATCCACATTCCAGTTTTCTCTTCTCTGCAGAGACATAATTACATGTGGAGCTGCTGTTTATACAGCATCACTTCCTGCAGGTGTTTTCAAATGTTAATGTGAAGGCAGCTGTCGGCCTTTAGTGTGAAATCTGACTCACATATTTATTATCTGTTTACGAATAACAACAAAGACTAAAGTCAGGGCTGCACGTCAGAGACATCGTGTTGTGATCATTTTGACACATATAGCAGTTGGGAAACATCATTTTTGCACAAACAGACACGTTTTCTTGCGTCTGAGGATTTGTAGGCCGGGACGCCTCAGCAGCACCACAGTACTGACACATTTACCTTCATCAGGAGAGTGAGCTTCTGCAGTTTGGGGCCATATCGATCCGTTGTGCAGCCGTAACCACTGTAAAATCATTTGTCATGTTTAACCTTTTATCAAAATGTACGATGCGAAGCGACAAAGGTTCCTGAAAATCTAAAAAGTGAATTCTTGTTTCCAAGATAACTGTCTAAATGATCTTCTGCCTCATGAACATCTCCACCAGCCGCCATCTTCTTCTGATCAGTCGCTTCCTTCTCATCGGCTCTGGAAGAAACAACGCGTTTCGTTTTTTTGTGGTAGAAGTGATGATCTCCCCTCCTCGTCTTCCTCGGCGTACACGCTGCACAGAAGAGCTGTCGTCGTCTTGAATCCCGTCAGTTTCCTGCCGGCTCTGGAGGAGGAGTTAATGATGCACGTCGGTGCTTAGCGTCGGCCCACGCACAAACTCAGCCTGCAGCGTGTTCGCTGTGGGCCGCCGTGATGCTCCGGGTTTCCCCCTCCCAGAAAACACATTAATGATGACACTGGTTGTTTTTTAATGTGAAAAAACCCCAAAAGTGTTTCCTGTTCATCTCTATAACTCGATGTAGTAGAAAATGAATAATGACAAAAAAAATCAGAACTCATAGTCTGTTAAGTGACATAATTAAAAGCCCTGCAGCTTCTGAGTTAACCTTTTGAGTCAGCTGCTCTCTGAGCTGTTTCCAAGGTCAGGAATGAACTTCACATTTGAGGCTCTGCAAGGTTTTCTTCTGTAGAAATGAACGTTAAAGAAACGGAACGAATGGAAAGATTTTCAAAGCGGACGGACGAATCTAAAGCGATGTTAGTTTGCAGGTGAAGGGCGAAGACGTTGAGCGAGCGCTAATGTGATCCTTGAACGGTTTCCAGTGTCGATGTTTGAGCTCACAGCAGCCAAACTGAAGCCGGATCTGTGTCTCGGCTCCGGAGTATTATCTGCATGTTCATCGCAGGTGTGGACCAAAAACCTGCAAAGTCACATTTTGAGGCCTGTAGATGGTGCAGATTATTCTGAAAGTGAGAGTCTGATGGTAAAGTTGGACGCTGGCTCTACTGGGTTTGATGACGTGCCTGTATCGATCCATCGATCCCTGCAGCACTATTGAAGACTCACTGCTAACAAATAGGGCTCCGCTAATTCAGTTAACACGTTTAATTTCCTATAACTTCTTCACAATAAAAGCCCCCCCATTATTTAGTCATTTTAAAAGCTTTTATTATGAAGCAGCATTACAGGAAACGTTGTGTTTTCACCAGCAGTGACTAAACACGACTCCTGAAGCAGCTGAAAGTGAACACGATGACACAGCTCGCTCGGAGGTTGGGCCGACTTCGACGAAGTAAAAGCAAGTCGGCCAAAAACGATGGAAAAACGGCAAAATCCTAGTCTGATTCAGTCGATTATGGCTTATTATTGTTTTTACAATTCAGGCATGTATGGTGGCCATTAAAGGAATAGTTTCAGAATAGTTTTTTCTCTTTATGCCCAGTGGAGCTGCAACAATTCAACAACTACTAAAACCATCGTTAGCTTCCTACTTTTCCGAGTCCTGTACCTTTTAGGCATTTCTGAGTCATTTGTGATGCTGGTATCAGAAATGACAACGTCTCTGATGTCTGCTGTGTTCAGTTTTAATCCATTACCATCCCCTTCAGTGAGGTATTTATATCCTGTTTGCTGATCTGATATTAACAGGTTTTTATTGGTTTGTGTAGAGCAGTGACATCCGTCCAATCTGCAGAGATCTCATAGTTATGAATCAGACTGTAAACCTGAAGGCTTTAGAGGAAGTTTGTAGAGGAACTGAAGCGGAGGAACCAGCCGTGCAACATTCGGTGTTTCCTTGTTTACATAGTTTCACTGTTGGACTGAATGAGCTGCTTCCTCTCAGCTTTTTGTTTAAAGGCTCGTGTGTCTTATTTTTTACAAAGCAGCCATTTCATAAAGACAAAGAGCGCTCGTCTCCATTTTTTTTTTTTAATACTCCGTCCGTCTGAATGAGGTTGTAAGAAAGTAGAGTTGTAAGACATCAAGACAGTAATAAAAAGGTGTGTAACACTCTGTCTTCTGTCTCAGAGGGCTTCAGATTCATGTTTTATCCAACAGGCGTCTGGTATTGATGAAATCTTCCAGGAGCAGATTAAACATGTTGTGAATCAGACGAGAGGAAGGAAACAGCCCAGGTTTCACCAGCGGCGGCTCGGATGAAACACAGGATGTTTTTTTCCCAGCGAGCTCAGTGATTTAGACTCATTCTTTATGCTTATAAATAATTTAGGCTTCAAGTTAAAGAAGGCTGCTGATGCTGATCAGACTCCAGAGCTACAGGCCCGACCCGATCTGTGCAGGACTACGACCAAACAATATGGCGAGAGGAGAAGTCAATAGTAATCTTGTTGGTCTTTATGTTTTTTCCCATTTTAATCGTAAACCGTGCCTTTAATTGCCTCCCGGGGACAAATAAAGTTTTTTGAATTGAATTGAAAGAATCAATCTAGTTAAATCAGAGTTTGAGCCTCAGAAGAGCTGACGGCAGATTTCTGCCCTCGATGGTTCAGACGTCATCAACCACCAACTGTAACTGAAGCAACAAACTGTATTGTTGACAACAAAAGAGACTAAAACACAGATTTAAAGATGAAAAATGACAAGAATCTCTCTTTATTTTTGTTTCTGTGTGAGAGTGTGTGTGTCGCTGGCATGCTGGGTGATGTCAGGACGAGGTTGCCTAGATAAAAACTAACAGGACTTCAGACTGCAGGCAAAATCTGATTTGTTTCTCAATTCAGATGTTTAAAATGGAGCTGAAACAGAAGGTGGAGTCACGTTTGTTTCTGCGTATTTACGTGTTTCCTGTGAAAACGTTTCGGTGTGGAGGGACGGCGCCATGCAGCTGCATGGGTCGCTGTGGTAACGACGTAGGCGTCAGTCACTACATACGCTGGCGACGCGACTTTCCAACGCAGAAGTTCGAGAAATGGTGATCACCTCGCTCTCCAAACAGTTATTACAATATTTATCAGCATGATATTGTGAAGTGTGTATCACCTGCTGTATTTGGTATCCGTGAAGTCATCGCTGATAAATGGAGCCAGGATCATGAAGCTGAATGACTGTCATTGACTGCACAGTAGGTGTTGGTCTGCACCTTTTAAAGCTGGTAGTTTTCTGTCAATGTATCGATATCAGCTGACAAAAATCCATATCGTGCATCCCTACAATTAATCATGCGGTCAAGTCACAGTGCGGACAGTTTATTCCAGTGGGACTGTCCAATAACGGTCCTCTGTGTTGTCTTCCATGGATTCTGCTCGGCTGTTCTGAAGCTCTCCCCCGACTCTGGACTTGGCGCCGTGTTGTGTGTCGTGCTGCGAGAGGCACAAAAGACACTTTAAAATCCGATGTGAGGGATGACGTATCTGTGGAAATCCAATCTTAATTGGATTTCAAACCACCCCCAACTGTGGTTCGGATCCAATTTGCAAAAATCAAAAATCTTTTCATGTGATTTTTTTTTTTTTTGCTGCCCAGACTTCCTAAAAATCAATGTGGATGTGCCAGATTGATGTTTGAGCTGAATGAAACCAGCAGACAGGAGACGCTGTGGAGGAGTTTCTCAGTCTCAGACGGTTGATGAAGATCTTTAAGAGTCTTGAAGCAGAGTTTTGGTGGATGTTCAGTGGAGGCTGAGCAGCAGCAGCACAGCTGGACGGCAGCCTGAAGCTACAAAGCTTTAACTACCTGACTGACTTTCACATCGTCAGTAGAAAGTTACCTCAGAGCTCTTTCCTCTGCAGAAGTTTGAGCCCAGCTTCTGTCGTTCCTGTCTTCAGAGGTGGACGAGGAGCCTCAGAAACCTGTGGAGCCCTCGATATTTCTCACTGAGTTTTGAGTGAAGGAGTGAAACTCTTATGCTGTTGCAGCCTCTGACCTCGTGGACTCGCATCTCAGCAGACTCTCAGAATATTTTCCAACTTCTGCTGCAGCCTCGAAGTTTTAATTTAAAACGCAGGGAAACGTAGGGAAACTGGTCCAGGTGGTCCGAGTGAAGCAGCCAATAATAGAAATGAGTATATATTTAATAATTTCTGTATTTATTTGTGAGGTATGACATTTATGAGGAAACTCCCACCTGCTGTGTTTTCGTGCCTCTCTCGAACACCGGAGGCCTCCAGTCTTCCCCCGGTGTTTCTGTTTTTGTCCTGTTTCACAGCGTGGCTGACAAACGGAGCAGGGAAACCAGAACTGCAGAAACCCCCCTCCTGATGAGACCCACGCATCCCTCCCTGCACTCATCTAATCCCCTGGCAGCTGTTTATTACACAAACAAGATAAACACCATCTCCTCCTGCTTCTCTGCTATAAGGAGCCACTTCTGCTGATGTGTGTGTGTTTCTTTTTTTTTTTTTTTTGCGGCGGGTGGTGGGCGAAAATTTTGGCCGCAGATTTGCTGGAGGCGACTTCCGTCCTCCTTTGTCATCTCTCCTTCCCCTGTCAGATTCCCTGAGACGGAGTTCTTCTCAGAGGGTTATGTAACCTCTCCTCCTCCTCCTCCTCCTCCTCTTCCTCCTCCTCCTCCTCCTCTCTCTCTTCGACAAGTGAAAGGATGTCTCAGCAGGGCTTCCACAGAGCAGGGAGCTCCGTGAAGAGCATCAGACAGCGAGTCAGCCGGGCCCCGGGGCCAAAGACGGCCCTCAGTCAGCTCAGCTGCAGTCAGCACGACACCACAGTACAGTCCAGTACAGCCAGTTAACACTGTACATGCTCGGTTCTGTTTCTAGCTTTTCTCCAACTAATATTATAGCAGGGCTGCGATATGGATCAGTTTGAGAACATGCAGTCTGTTTGTTGCAGACTGTTTAACCAACAAACAAGTGAGTCTGTGTTGTATCACCACATGTGATGGAAGGAAGACGTACTGCAAGTTTTATGATTCAAGAAAATGTAACTGTTTTTTTTTTTACCACATCTGTTAATGTCTGTATTATTTTCTTGATTAATCTGTTAGTTGTTTGGTTTTCCCAGGTCCTAAGATGAGGGCCTCAAATGACTTGTTCTGTCCACAACCCAAAGATATTCAGTTTTCATAGAGGAGGAGAGAAAGCAGAAAATATTCATATTTAAGAATTTTTACTCAGACTTATTAATCATTAATTAATGATTAATAAATATATAACATCGCGATGCAAACGTGGAAGATGCAGATGCAGAGCATTACTATGAGTCTGCAGCTCATGTTGGACAATAAAGTTACGTCACAACGTTGCTCCCATGCTTTGAACAGTGGGCGGACATTAGGCTAACGTTACTTATGTAGGAGGCATGTCGGAGGGAGGCAGAGATCACCTGCAAGGTTTTTTTTTAATGGAAATCTCAGGGCACACGTCGGCACGAGCTGGACGAGACTTCTGCCTCAAAACTATCACGTTAGCCATCTTCGCCTGAAGCTAACGTCTGCGGCCATATGTAATAACTGTTACAGCGAGCCCAGCTAATCAGCCAGGATCTGAGGAGGCACCTTCAACTTTGCCTCCAGCTCTGAGAGAGGTGTGTGCAGCAGAGTCAACAGATGCCTGACTGAATAACTTTTGACTTTTTCACAATTTTCTGACACTTCAGATTAAATGAAACATAATTTTTAAAGATATATGAATATATCCCTCACTACTCAGATCAAAAACCTTATATTATAAGTTATAAGTATATTCGTCTAATTTCTAGTGAAAATATCGTATTACACCTAATATACGACACAGTCACAGAGAGAGAAGCATTTCAGTGAGACGTAAATGATTTGTTGTCCACTTGTACCATTGGCAGATTTTTATTTTCCCTCATTACGAGCATGACTGTTTTGTTTTGGCGTTGTTTTCATGAATTAAACAGGCCTGAACAATGACAGTGTTCAGGCCTGTTTAACAGCAGAATACTGTAAATCTAATGTAATTAAAAAATGCTGCATGAATCCCACGTCCTGCACAGCTGAGGTCTCTGCACAGCGAGACGGGAAAATGTTCTTTATGAGAAAGTTTGATGGAGCAGACGACTCGTTTTCCTTCAGCTTCAGTCATTTACTGAACTCATGGACACATATAAACAACTCTGAGTATAAAAGAGCTGAATCATCTCCCGTCTCACACAAACTGAATTGTTTTAGTGAGAGCGTGTTGTTGATCTCTGAGAAGTTTTCAGTGTTTGCGTCTCTGTGTTGAGAAGAGAAACGACGTCTCATGAGTCCCATCCAGGAAACATCTGGCAGGAGTGTTTCCTCCTTCAGAGGAGAGGAAGGGAGGGAGGTGAAGGAGACGAGGAGACAGGAGTGAACAGAAACCTGAAAGTTTAATTAAATTAAGTTTTTAGACATTAAACTTTGTCTTTATCCTGTTGCCATGGCTGCCGTTATTAATCAGAATGAAGACCTGATAACAGACTAATCTAAAAAACAAACGTTTGTTTTCTACTTATGTGGAGGAAATGATGAAAGAGCGGCTCCGGCTTCATTTGTCTCTGTTGTTGCCTTCATGGCTCTTCTTCTTCTTCTTCTTCTATATCTCACTGCAGTCACATACAGGATATATAACCTGTGCACCGGTCAACAGGGGCATCCAAAGGCTCAGTCGTTCACAAGGATGGGGCAACGTTCAACACGTAGTAAAGCTGTTAACACAGTTTGTTTGTGAATGATTTATGTCCCGACTTCTGGGGATCAGAGTTGCATATAAATAAATTGATAAATAAATATTGAACTTCTACAATATTTATAAAATGTTTTTCAGCATCAGAAACAGTTTTTGTGTGTGTGAGTGATTTCTGCTGCTGTGCGTCTGCAGACAACACATTAAAATTGCAGCGACTCGTTTCTATATGTTGAGTCTGAAGAACAGTGAAACCTCCTCGGTTCAGTTTCTGCTGCAGATTTAAAGTAAAGAAACACTTTCAAACTGCTGATGTTGTAACATAAAAGTCATATTACTGAGTCAAACACTTCATCAGTGACAGTTTGATCAGTGTTTCGTCCAAAACATAAAGATTACGGGTGTGACGAC
Organism: Pagrus pagrus; assembly: GCF_965226575.1. NCBI lineage: Eukaryota > Metazoa > Chordata > Actinopteri > Spariformes > Sparidae > Pagrus > Pagrus pagrus. Next base: position 2,387,634 of record NC_140194.1, read on the forward strand.
ACACTCGGCTCGAGAGACGAGGCGATATTTTAACGGTATTTTTAAGAAAACCTCGATGACGTCTTTTATTTGATCGAAAGTCACAAAATGCAAAAAAAAACAGGTAATCATCTTGTAATGAACGTTACTTCAGTTCTACTCTGACTGAATGAATTATCATGTGCAGTAAAATACGCAAACAATATGTAAGAACTGTAAATCCTACTCGAGCATGCTAACAAGCTAAAGTGAGCTGATTGCATGTTAACGCTATCGGTTCAAAGCATCACAGAGCTGCTAGCATTGCTGTAGTCTTGTTCAAGTTATTAATAAACTCAAACTTCTTCCTCCTGAATGCGACAACACTGGTTATTTTAAGCTGTTTGGATGAACGGCGACCGATACGTCAGGACATCCTCCCGATTTATACACCCACAGCACAAAGTCCAGCATGCACTGCTGAAGCTGAATGAGCACCTGACTGGAAAACCTCTCGCTCTCCTGCTCTCAGCGCCGCGCTGCCTCTCTTCACCTACACAAACCTCTCAGCTGAATAAAATAAATTACAACAGATCAGTGGGAGTGAGCTGAATGCTGAGACCAACACATAACAGTGTTTGAGGATCTGAGGGGGAGAGAAATAACCCTGTACAGGACGACACTGCAGGGCTGGAGCTGAGTTTTTGGTGATATCTTCTCTTTCAGTTGATTTCTCTCAGGTTATTCTGTAGATGAAGTTCATGTACAGTGAAGACTTTAAAAAGTCTGTATTGTGCAAATACAGAGACTCAACTTTTGATTTAGAAAGACATTTGAAAGAAAATGTTGACGTAGTTACTCTGGATGTTAATGATTAATCATGAATCTTTTACTTCCTCATGCAGCCGACTCTGATTTCACATCAAACACAGATCACGTCAGTGGTTTCAGCAGTGTGCTGATGGAAAAAGATTCAACATATTGTTAATGATTAATCGATAATCGATTGTTAAGGCAGCCGACTATCGATTAAAGAAATTACTTCTTGCATCCTGAGTTATTTCCCAGACTGCTCTTTGTCTCTTCCTTCTGTTCCTTCCACTTCCTGTAGTTAAAACAGTTCAGGCGTCATCACTTTCATCGTCTCTTGTGAATAACTCAGCCTTTCCTTCCTGTAACTTCACATTATTGACGGTGCATCACATCAGTCTGCGGTGGAGACTCACTTCAGCCGTGGAGCGAACTTTGCTGAACTTATGACACATTTTTCCTCCGTGAAACCTCCGACCGATCGAAGACTGAAGGCATCATGACTCTACAGCAGACGGCTGCCAAATGTTCAGCTGCCAGAGAGGAAACACTGGAGACACGATGTTTATCTGATTTTTTTTAAAGGAGTGGATTACGCCCATCGAAGTTTAGCTGTGAGAGAGGATTCAGCGTCGCTCCTGCGAGAAGCCGCCTCTGGACTCTTAAACAACTCCTGCCAAGAAAGAGGTTTAGTTGTAGGAGGAAAGACAAAAAACTAAAGACGTGACCTGCAGCGTGGGATTTTCTTTTTTTAAACTTAACAGCTCAATTATCTAAATATCAGAAAAACCAAGGAAACAAGCGCAACACAATGCCAGATACGAGACGACCTGCGTTAAGACAGACCCGACACCTGTGCACGTTGTCGTCCTGCTATTCGACAAACCTTTTCTCCTCAGACGATCTGAAGTCGCACACTTACACGGAGGCAGACGCAAAGTCTCAGGAGCCTCTGCAGGGGGACGACAGAGTAGGCTGTCATCTCAACAAACGAGTGGCGTGCCGAGCGGCGGTGGAGACGCCTCGGGGGACGTCATTAGTCACCAGAAGCACCGAGTGAAACTGCAGGCTGATCCGGCTGCCACACAGGGACGTGATGCAAGCCGCTCAACCTGTCAATACCCGTTTATTTATGACGACTCATAAATATCCTCGGCCTCCAGAGGACTGCAGATGATGGCGGCTGTCTGAGCGTTCGAGGCAGCGTGGAGTTAACCCCGCGTGACCCGCTTTCAAATACGCTCAGTGGCCACTTTATTTAGCTACACCTGCACAAGCTCTCCTGTGACACTGTCGCAGAGCGTTCGGTTATTTGTTTCAGCATTTTATTCAGGTGTTTCTCGTGGTCTGACCTCCTCTGTCAAGTCAGTGTCTCCGTGTCCATCAACAGCGTTATTATACCGGCTGACAAACCTTGTTAAGAGCTGGACCACCTGTCTGAGTTTCACAGAGATAAACAAAACACTCATTTTGGACCTGACAGACATTTTTTAAATTATTGATTCACAATCATCATAATGTTTTTAATAGATACTTTTCTACAAGCTCTGTCGATCCTGTGGGAAACAAAGCAAACAATTTCTTTTAATTAAGAATTGACGGAGAAGAAGCTCAACGATCTTTTTTTCCTGTTTGGTCGTTAACGGAGCACAGTCGATATTTTCACCATCAGCTTCTCCCTCCATGGTTGTCTGTAAACCGTCCCTGTTTAGTGAAGCAGTTTATACTCAGACAGAGGAGGTTAAATATCACTTCATGGTGGCACACAGCTCAGTGCTCAGTGAGACCGAGTCACGATCAGAACCCGAATGTATCGAGACAAGACCGAGACTTTGAAACACAGATAGCAAACTATCTGATGTCTGCAAATATCGTCTGTTGTCCAAAGGATCGATAATAATAATTCAACTTGTGATTTCCGCCTCTACTAATTTGAAGAAAAAGGCTGCATTGCAAACCTGGATGTTTACCAGGCAGCGAGGGTGTAAATGTAAGAAGCTATCCAGTTGCATTGTGGGAAATGTAGGATCCAGTGTTTCCAGCTCACAAGTCTGACTGAATTCTTTTTCTTCCCCCTAAAATTAAAGTAGTTGTTATATTTATTATGCAGACGCAGAGTTCATGTAACACTCGGACAGAAACGTACTGGGTGATTTTCTGGCCTCGTCCTCTGGCAGAGCGTCGTTATATTTCCCAGAGCAGTGACTCGGTCACATGTTTGAGCTTCTGTGTATCAGCACAGTGTGTTCTCTTTATTTTACTATTTATTTTTCATCATTTACAGAAAGCTTCTCCGTCATGTTGAGTGTAAAACTGGAGCTCCAGCTGAGCCTCGTCTACTCTTTTAATCGATCTCTTACACTTTAATGTTCGGTTATCAGCAGCGGCCTGTCAGACCCCAGATGAGCAGCATCAGCTCCAGACAAAACAGCACACTTTTCTTTTTCTTCTGCTGTTTCCTGTTGAAGGTCTGATATTCACAGTCGAGTCAGCCGGCTCAGTCCTGAATGTTTCTATTGTTCCTTTGTATTCTCATGAACTCTTAATTGAGTGGAGGCACAAAGACTCTGCAGATCTCACAGCCGAAGCCCTTCAGACCAGAGTCACTCCTGCTCGAATTCCTCCCTCCGATCTGCACAATCACGCTGTTTTATACCTTTTAATTACCTCTCCACTCGTCAGTCATCAGACTATCTCACTTCATTCCCCCCGTGTGGGGCTTCAGCCTTCAGGCTCACTCTGAGTCGAGAGGGTCCTTGAGGGTTTGTGAGAGGCTGGAGCCAATTTGTGGTTTTGAGTGAAACGTCTCAAAAACTGTTGGATGGATTGCCGGTGCAGACATTTATTCCCCCCTCAGGAGGAATTATAATAGCTTTGTTGACGCTCTGACTGTTACCAGCTTCTACCAGAGGTGGAGGAAGTACAGAAGTTCAGTAAAAGTAGCAAAACACAGTGTAGAAAGACGAGACGTGCAGCCAGACGTCTCTCCGGCGCTTGTTTAAGGGATCGTAATGGCTGTTTTTTTTGCATGTTTCATCTAATTTACGACAATGGATCACATACACACCATCTTACATCTCTGCTCTATCATCACCGTCTAAACACTCTCTGAAAGTCAACCTGCAGGGACTTGAAACTTTCTGCAGAGCGATCCTCCATCACAGATGATATTTAGTCACTTTCACGTCCCGCATCGTCGCGGCCGGTGCAGGAGTTAAAAGCCGAGGCTGGTGTGAAAACTCTCACTCTTGTTGATGCGTTCAAGGACACTCTGAGTTGGCTCTCAAACCAAAACCTTTTTAAAGCAAATAAAGTATTCACCCTGTCCTTTCACACTTTAATCCCATTTAGGATTCGTTGAAGGAGAAGCGTTGCCAGTCGCTCAGTTTCTGAACCTTGGTGTTCGTGTTGGTTTCACCCATTAAAGGCTCTGTGACATCACTCACTCCTCCTGCTTACAAAAGTGCATTTAGTAGTTTTGGTTTTGAATATGTTTGATTTTTCTCACCTGCTGTATCCAGTGAGTTTTTGATGTTTGATCTTTATTTAATAAATGCATAAAAAACCTATAAAATGAAAAAAGGGTCGTACTGGGTCCTTTTATTTCTCCTGAGCTGCTGAAGACATTTTTTTTTTTTTTTTAATGCTCTCAACCTTGTTAGTTTCACTCCCTGATCAGGGTCTCTGCAGCAAACAGCCCGTGTTTTAACCGTCTTTGATCCCTTCACCAAGCAAATATAATGATCACCCGCGGAAACGGGGATTATTCTCCATGCTTTCCATGTAGAGCCGCGCGCTTAACTCGGTCCATACTAATGAAGGGAAGCGGGAGAACTGCCCCTGAATCTGACGGCTTCACAACGTGACACCTTTACAGAGGGAGCAGTGAGGAATCTGACAGATACATACAGAAGATTTATGTTTGTTTGTTTTATTTTCCATCGTCAGTCCGACAGCGAGGAGTCTGTGGAGAAACTGGTGACACTCTGAGGCGTAGTTCAGATCCTCTGTTTCCCCCAGTGCTTCCAGTCTTTTACGCTAAGCTAGGCTAATCATGTTCCAGACTAAACACACACACACAGACAAAGACCGGTTCTGAAGTGACCGGCTCCATCTGTCCTGACGTGAATGACACAGTCGGCCATTTATGTGACAGCAGAAAGAGAAGAGGGACAGAAGTGAGAATGAAGACTGAGGTTGACTTTGGTTGTTGAAGGAAACTGTCTCCCAGGTTTGTCATGGCTGATTCTCCCCCACAGCGCCTCTGCTGTGTGCTGATAAAGATGCCCACACACACACACACACACACACACACACACACACAGCACACACAGCACATACAGTATATTAGTTGAAGAAGCAGCTGCCCACGTTGACCTGGTTAACATCGAACACTTCCAGATGTTTCTCCTCTGTTTGTCCTCTTACTGTTTATTGTTCGAAGAACAGCAGCAGCAGATTTTATGTTCTGGGAATAACTGACATCCTCGTTAAGATGCAGAGCTCCTCCTGATCTGTTGGTCCTATGAAAGCTGCTCAGTGGCGCATGAAGCCAAAGTGGCTCGATAGAAATCTTCCACGTTGTGTTGCCCATAGAGCGTACGCACCTGAGACTTCTGGCGTCCGAGCCGGCTAACTTCTGGTTTAGCGCCCGGCTATCTTGAATGGGGATAAAATAATTTAATGGTGCAGCTCTTCTAGACTTTCTGTATTGGCTTCAAAGCCTGCTGCTCTTCCTGGCAGCCTGACGTCTTGACACCTTCTGCAGCCATCTTGGCAACGACCCCTGGCTGTTATTTTCAGCTAACAAGTTCATGGGCCTGTACTACGAAGCAAGTAGTTGTGATGGCGAGGTAACTTCAGGATTAACTCTGTTACGAAGCAGGATCACTTCTTACGGGGCTACATCACCTTTTGCTGTCCACATAACCTCCTCTGGAGCATGTGCATATCTTCCACGGCTCAACACAGAGCGCTGCGACGCCGTCAGCTCATCCCAGGTCGGACGTGTGAATAACCTTACCTCCTCCTCTCCCCTGCCTATCAGAGGTCTGTCTGCAGCTGCACCAACGAAGTGATTTCCTTGTAAAGTGAAACCTACTTGCCATCAGACTTGAAAACATTCCCGACGTTTGCAGCTTTGTTAGTGACTTCTAGCCGCTCTGTGTTTAAGTTGTTTTGTTGCTTTCATGAGTGCAGTCTGACACAACAGGACATCAGGATGACTGTGCAGAAAACTAATTTGAAAAACCGTTTTTAATGTCGAACACAGTTGGCGTTGCTGTCCTACCTAAATAACAGCTCGTGTGTGAGCAGTCTCTCTGTTGTATCGGATGAAACTTTAATGACGCTGCGCAGAAATCCACTACAAAAGAATGTGAACAGGAAGACGTCCTCTGTTTTATGTGACACGTCTGTCCTTTGTGGGCGAGCAGACGTCTTTTATCATCTTTGATCTTGACGGCGAGCGGGATGCAGAGGGAGCTGCAGTCGTCATTATGTTGCTCACATGACAAATACGTTCAACTTTTTACTTTTTCCGGCAAAAAAGCCATCAGATCTCACGTCATCGGAGCTGCTCTCGCTCTCTGATCACCTCAGTATCCGCTCATTTCACTTTATTTTCTGTGACATTATCCTTTTTCTTCTTTGGTGGCTGCAGTCTGCTTCCACTTTGCCGTACCACTTGTATTTTATTTTAATAATTGTCAGTGAGCTCTTGAGTCGCAGTTTAAATCAGAAATCTTTGAACAGTAATTTTCAGACTGCAGTGAAAGAACATGATGCTGTAAGACTTGATGATCCAGAGACCAAATCAAACCGTAGTAAAGCCTCGTTTTATTATTTGTCTTGATCTGAGGACGCATCACCAGAGTAACAACTAACTGCAGCTGCTGTTAGCTAGTAGCAAGTTTCTTGATATGAGTAGCTGAGATGGCTGGAAGAGAGAAAAAGCGCTCAGCTCGTTATTTTTAATAAGTCCCACCTTTTGAGCCTCGTTACTGCCAGTTAGTTTACACAGCAATGACACGGAGGTCTCCAAATGTTTATGAAATTAAGTCAGACACATTCATGATAAGTGCAAAGGTGTTGCCCAAGAGGCCTTTTCTCCTAAATTTACAGTCTGAAGTTAATTCACCTGTTTTACCCCAAAATCAAATGGTAGATATTTTTCCTCTTCTTGGAGGATATTGGCGCGTACAGTTGAGGATAGCTAACTTGGCTAACTAAGCTAGCTAAAGCCGAGTTGGATGTCATTAATGTTTGCATCATTTACATCTTTTGCCTCTTGTCCATGAGTAGATGCACGCTTCCTTCTGCGAGGTGATACGGTGCGTCGGTGAAACTGCTCACAGCTCGCGGTCTGTGGATTATCTTGATTAACCAGGTCGAGATCTCTGGAAAGAGACGATATCTCCAAAACTCTGCAACTTACCCTCAAAAAAATCTAGATGGAAAAATATATAGTCCATATAAAATATATATATATATAATTGTTCCATCCTAAAATGTGATTTGCACTCAGTCTGGACGCACCTTTAGGATCCTGGTGCAGACCTGAGGAACGTCAGATGACCCGGATGAAAGACGACATTTGTTTTTCTGTTCTTTTTTGAAGAAGGATCATGTGGGAGAGTTTCTCTGAGATGGAGCAGAACGTCCTCAGACTTACGAGGAACACTTGTGTTAAAGCAGGACCACGTTCCTGCAGCTCGTCTGTCAGTGTCGTCCTCTCGCTCTCCGTCAGCCTCTTGAAGCCGTCAGCTGTCAGATTTCTCCGGCTCGTTTTGAGCTCTTCAGCACGGCGTTTCTCTGACAGCTGGAAAACGACTGCTGTGCTGATGATTCGACCTTCACACCGTATCTGCATCGACTGTTTTTTTTTTATTCAGATATTTTATTTCCTCTGTGGCTGAAAAACACGAGCGCGCTGTCAGGAGCTCGTGAAGGTTAAGGACATCACGTCCCGGCAGCCGCTCTTGCTAATCGGTCAGTGAGCGTCCTTCATCTGGCTTTCAGGAAACGTGCTGCAAAACACCTGCGACATTATTTCATGAACATAATTTCCCCCGCACTTCTTCTTAAAGTCATTTGTGATAATTGCAGATGACGTCTGTGATCTTTATCCTGTCCCTAATATGTAAAGTAAATATTCCATCGAATATGACTCATTTCACCGAACACAGAGGTCTCGTGATAACGTCTCTTGTAGGATTTGTCCTGTTTTCTGTTGTCAGACAGCCGAACACTTGTGACATCACCAGCTGTGCAGTGAGGTCAGAGGAGGTCAGGAGCAGCCGATGGTTGTTATATGCAGCCGGCTGTCGGGAAAGTGTGCAGGAGACATGTTATTGAGGCCTGATAACTAAACTGATCTGTGCACAAGAAAGTGTTTTCACCTGTAGCTCCTCTCCTTCAGTTACGTTTTCTTACTCGCGGATTCAAACTCAGTTTCACTTCAGCTCTGTTGTTAAGGCTGCCAACAACCCATAATGCAACACTCCCTGTAGAAGCCAGTGTTACACCCTCAAACATCATTTCCAGATAATGATATTGTCTCTTAATGCACCGATACATTCATTTAAAGTGCTTTCTGCACGCAGCAGGATGAGAGACGAGCCTCTCTCCTGAAGTCGAGGACTGAAAGCAGCTAAAATAAACTTAGCAACAGACGCCTGAAGCTGCAGAGTCACTTCATGACACCATCCTCTGGTGACTGACTCGTGTCTGTAGGATGGCTGTAACATGTCATGACGTCTCCCTGCCCTCCCCTCCCCCCCCCCGAGCCTCTGACAGGTGACACTGGGATGTATTTTTCTGGTGATGAAGTGATTTGAATGGGATTGTGTTCCCACGGCTGCGGCTCTCTCGATGCTCTAATCTAATAAAAGACTTCAACTTCCCCTTTGCAGCGATGATCAATTGATTCAAATGGCCTCAGCGGACGAGCCGAGGCAGCGCTCCGCTTCTATTTCTGTCCTTCCACTGGTGAAGTCACAGCCGTCATCTCCGTTCTCTCCAGTCCAGTCTTTTCGATCTCATCCTCCCCTCTCCTCTGCCTCCTCCTCCTCCTCCTCCTCTCAGTTTCTCCTCCATCATCCCTGCTCTCCTCCCGTTCTTCCCTCTCCTCCCTCTGCTCTCGTTGCCTGCTGCGACCCAGTGGAGTGCTTTTCCGCCTCATTGGCTCGATCCACCAGCAGTCATTAGAAAGTGGAGGCTTCAGCCGCTCGTGTAGCTGTCGCTGTCTCATTCTCCTGAACCACAACGCCAGTTTTCACCGCTCAAGCTGGATCGTTTAACGTCAGACAACTTTGTTGCACTCTTATCTCGGCTGGGTGACAGTGAGTGGAGATGTTAATGAACTTTTAACAGCCAGATCTACCAAAATGTCACAACCAGTCAGCCTTGATCAAAGCCGGATTTGCTGTCGCCCACTTCTGTCTTGAAGAAACTCTGCAGCTTCGTCCGCTGGAGTTTGTGAGAGTCTCTCAGATTAAAGCTCTTATCTCCGTCCCCCTCAGGAGCTTGTGTTTCTCAGAGGCTGAACAACCAGAAAACAAGGATCTTAACCAGCTGCTGATTTTGTTGTAGGACATAAACTCCTTTTGTGTAAAATGCTCCAAACCACAGAGCGTTTGTGACGAGCTCCGAGGAAACAGTGGGAGTCGTTTCTTTGTTCCCGAGGTCCGATGTTTCCAGGGTGACGCGAACACAAAAGGAGGGTTCATGTGTCAACTCATTGTTCCTGACACTCTGTGATTCAGACAAAAAAAACAATAAACCATTGAAGCAGCGATAATAGTTCTAACTTTTGAGCACTAATTACCTTGAACTCGTCAGTCTGTCTGTACTGAATCTTTCCTCATCACTCAACTCAACAACATCATCAGTTTGCAGGTGATAATCAGCACTGATATCCTTTGATTATGATAAATTAGAAAGTGGAGCTTCATGTCCTCATATCTGACTTCATAAGAGAGGAGAAAAAACACTTGAAGGGAAATCCTGGCATTTCTAAACCTGGTTCTGTGTTTTTTTCATGTAAATGATTCAAACTAGCCAGATGTTTAGTAATCGGTCCAGTAGATCGCCTCAGCTGGAGCCACAACATGGCTGCAATGGCTGTAACGTAATCCTTCAGGGCAAATCCCGACCGTCAGAGTTACAACCACTGCAAAGGCTTGTTTTTGTATCTGACAGGCTGAGATTGTAAAATGTCTGAAACCACTACAGAAGCGACTCGTACAGAGAGAGAGACCTTTTTTTGTTACTGGAAACACAAGTGTCGCTCTGAAATCTGGCAAAGTGATTGGTTTTATCTATAAAACACTGGATGTCACTTTTTCCAGGTGACGTAGGTGATGTCCGAAACCCAAAGATGGATTTAGCTCATCTCATAAAAATGTTTCAGTGACGAGTATGTGAAGTCTTTTATTTGTGGAGTATTTCTGAGAAAGGTCTGTTTTTCTTGCTGAATATTTCAGACACCAGTTTTCAGGATATCTCACACATCACTGGCCTTTTCTGCCATGTGAGAGATTACTGTGTAATAGTTCATGTTGTGTATCATTACGCTGCTGCCTGGTTTCCACAAAACCTTATTTAAAGTTCATGTCAACATTTAAAGGTTTTTCTAAAAATATTAAATGTCAGGCTGAGATTTAGAGAAGTGACACCTGGAATATTTGCATTTTAATGAAACGGAGCGGAGGTGAGATTTGGAGTTGGTGGGTGAATCTTTACCGACACATGTTCTGCACACGAGTTAAAGCAGCTGGAAAAACAGAAACTGTCCTGGGATTTAAAATGTTTGCTCCTCCATACAAACACGACACGATGCTGTCGACTTTGAGCGTGTTTAATTGTGTTTAATGTGGAAAAAGACCTATTGAGGCCGGAGCCACGTGAATCACATCTTCACAAACTGATCTGTTTTTCTTTGTTTTATCATCACATTCATCGACGCAGCCGAGTGGCAGTCGACACGAGGTTGTGATTGGCTGAGCGCGGAGCTTCATTATTCCTGGATTATGACACGTTCACTATTATTTACTTTGCTGTCACGCTGGATCGACTCTGTTCGACTGAAAGGGTTTCATGTTCTTGTTTGAATACAGTCGTCTTCATCCAACAATCCAACAATGGCGGAGCAATAATACGAGGAAACAGCTGAGAAAGCAGCGAGTGCTTCCTTTCTCGGGTAGGGAAGCTCAGATTCCTGGATCTGAACCAGGAATCACAAACTGAAAATCTATAGAGGGTTTTTTATGTAACACACATGTTGATGTAGTCGCCGTGCAAACCGGCAACATTCAGCATCTGCCAACGTTTATTCAGGAGGAGAAACAAACAGTTGCACAAACCAAGTTGAGAAGTGCTGAAGAAGAACGAGTCTGAAGACATCACAAGTGTTTATATACATATGTTTAGTTTAATAACGACTACGGCCTGCAGGGTTTAATCGTACTATCAGCATGTTTGTCAGTCCAACACTTTGCTCCAGACTTACATTTTTCAACAACAGTTGAATGGATCGCCTCAAAACCTTCAGGATCTACAGAGGATCAGTCCTCTCACCCTTCCTATGGAGCCACTGGCAGGTCAAATGAAAGTTTTTGTGTATCTGAAGCAATAACTCCACATATTTCCCTCTGGCGCTGCAGTAAGGTAACCTGGGGTGCCACACAGTGTGTTACTCACACTTGGCAAGTGTGAGCATGATTGTCCCTGCACTCACATCGCTCTGGTCACAACCGGGCCTGAGCACGGTCACCTCTCGTGCATACGTCATCACATTGTAGCAGCACAATGGAGAACGACACAGAGATCATGACACTTCACTGACTGTTTTGTGGCTTATTTTGTGTGGTTTTGCTCACAGACGACCTCTTACATTCCTGGATTTCTTGATTATGCAAGGTGGCGTAATACGCATGATTATACTTCATGTCCACGTTGCACACCCGTGCTCATGCATGAGCAACAGTACCGTGCCGCAGCACACCTCTTCCAACCGTGGCAGGGCCAAAAAAGTGTACCGTGCACGGTGCAAAGCGCTCACACTCGTCAAACAAACTGGACTTTAGAGGTCAGATGTAGTCGGACACGGTACAGATGGCCCAGCGTGAGTGCAACCTCAGAACCATCTGGACCAAGAAAACAGTTTGTGAAAGGGCATGAATTTATCACAGGCTCACTTCAGCCAATCGGATCAACAGAAGGAGAGCGCAACCACCAGCAGAGCCAGCTGGTAATCTCATCCAAGCCAGTGAGAGTGAAAACATCTTTTCCATGGCTAAAAGCCATCTGTGCTGTTGTTTGCTCTTCCTTTACTGTCAAAGTCTCATACAACTGATGCTGAAGCAGCTGCGCTAACCTCTCGAGGAGCTGCCACACCCGGAGCTGCCAGGAGCTCCTCGGAGGACGCTGATTGGTGCGAGGTAATCCACGAGGCTCACACTTGTGCCTTTGAGTGAAATGTCTCTTGGACTGTTGAGTGGAATACCATGAAGTCTGTTACGGGCGTTGAAGTCGCCCTCTGGATGAATCATAATCACTGTGATCTGTCGACTTTTCATCTGTGCCACGCAGGCGTTGGCATTTAGCTCAAAGCGCCGCCGAGCCCTGAGTACAGCCTCACAGAGCCGAGCGCGGCTGCAGACTCTGAGGTGTGTTTATTCTGAAGATGCAGTTCTTTAAAACAACATTTTTAATTATGTATTGACTAATTACTGGAGCAAGCACACAAACGACCTGAAACAACATGAGAAACGTGTAATAATGATGCTGTGTTGGAGCAGATGAGTTAGATCAACATGAGAAAATGAAGTTTATTCTTTAATGATGGGGATGTTTTCTTTATCTGACAGTCAGTTAATGAGTATAATGTCACTTGTTCTGTTTTCACATTCCTCTACAGCCTTCGCTACCACAGAGCAGTGGGTCAGCTCGTTACCTGTTACACTTTGAGCTGTTGAAGAATGACACCGACAGTTTTATCCGACTGCTCGGAGGCTTAGGACAAAGAAATGTGATGTTTCTTGACAGTTTGAAGTCAGAGAAACAGCTGATGATTGATTCCTCACACCTCCATGTGCTGAAGTCTAATTTTGAGCCGTGGTGATATCTGCGCCTGTGTCTACAGGAAATGAGCCATTGAGCAATAAATCTTCAGAGGAGAAGCGGTGATGATGAATTACCCTGCGAAGGAAAAAAAGCAGGTGATGGTACAGATGGACCGGACAGACGCAGGAGGCCTGACGTGGTGGTTAAAGATATTATCATATAGGATCGTAACAGTCGTCGATGAGCTTTAACAAGATACAAACGTTTCTCTTCAATATCTGCGAAGCTCAGATCTTTGAGATTTCACAGATATTTCTCCACAAAATACCTGGATTTTATTAAGAGGATCAGATCACGTTAATCCAATTTTCACACAAACTTCTTCCCTGACATTAAAATTGGGAGGAAATTACGCACCAGCTTTTCCCCTCAGGAAGAAAAAAAGGTAAATTTAAATTCAAGTGCCTGTTCTCAACACAGTTTTACAGTTTTCATCTTGTGTTGGTGGTTTTGCCTTGTACTTACAGATGTTCGTTACCATTTTTTACTTCCTGATGCTGATTTCAAGACTTGAACTTTGTATATTGGCCGCTACAGAGAACCAATCCCATACCAGTGCAAAGAAAAGATTATTCCTTAATATCTGTGTACTACTAACCCTGAATGGATATCATGTCATGGATGTGCTTGAAGTTACACAAGTCTTTTGTTGTTTGTAGATGAAGTGTCTGCATCCATTTTGTAGTAGTCTCAGTTGTGTTGTTGACATTTTGTCCTGAGGGAGGAGCGAGTACCGTGGAATTAATTCATTCTTTGGACGTGATTACAAAAAGAGGTGGTTTGTCCTGGATGTGGTGCTAAAGTAAAGGTCAGGGATTCACCAGAATACCTAATGATCATCCAGTGGAGAGAAGAGGAAGCTTGAGGGAGGTCAGAGCCACCTGGAGACCGATCTCAAAATGTCTCTCTGTCCTCCACTGTCTTTGTCACTTGGATTGAAATCCTGAATGTCAGCGAGACCTCGGAAACTGAAGCAGACGATGGATGTGAGAAAGTGAAGGAAGCAGCAAGTCTATAGAAATGACGGTGAAAAACTCAAATAGCAACTGGAAAAGACCATGAAATAATAATGGGTATGCCATCACAGACAATACATTGAGTTCTACTGTCATTATATGCAGACGACACACTATTTTACCAGGAAATGTAAAATGAATGTAAAATTCATGGGAAAATACCATAATTTCACAAATAAATGGTATTTTTCTGTCTTTATTACACATTTTGCTGATGTGTACATTTAAATTTACAGTGTCGAAACATTCAGCAAAATCATTCCTTCACAAATAAGATGTTAAAAATATGGTATATGATTGATGATTTCCAGGTACACTGTAAAGAAAATTCCCTGTAATTTGTGGTAAAATAACAGCAGCTGTTGTTGGTAGAATATTACCCTTAAAAATACGGAGACTATGTTAAAAATATCACGGTATGCTTCTGGGCGACCGTAAATTTCACAGTTGAGAACTGGTTTGTTTACAGATATACTATAAACCTGTTTACAGTAATTTGCTTTAACCTGTTTATGGTAAACTATTTTTAAAGTCGACATTTATTCTGTAAATGTCATTATAGTCTGTTTCAGTGATAAACACAGAATAACTATGATATATAGATTTTAAGATAAATCACAAAGGAGAAAATAAATAAAGCCAAATGTAACGCAACTTACAGACTATCATTGATTAACTTTAAGAAACTGTTGTTGCATTTACATTAAATAATAAAATGAAGGTAATCAACCGTCAGACAAAATGTTCCTCTAATAAACTGAGAGCCACAGAGACTCACTGACACGTAACTGAGAGTCGTAAAGCCTTAAACACACAGAAATGTGTTTTAACACAACACAATGTGGGTCAGGTGTGTGTGTGTGTTTGTGTGTGTGTGTGTGTGTGTGTGTGCAGACAGACTGCGGCGGTCAGCTGCTGGTGTTTATAAAGGGAGGGGAGGAAGTGTTTGTCTTCGGGGAGCGATCACTCTCACTGTCAGAGCGGTCCAGACGGGCTGGTATCTGTGTACAGGAGATAAGACCGAGAGCAGCTTTAAAAAACAGAAATGAGACTCTGAGGTAACGAGAACGGTTTGATGCTCAGGAATGTAGAAAATTAAATTCTGCCTCACTTCAATCCGCTTTCCAAACTCCGACAGACACGCAGGCAGAATTATTGTCTGGGTTTTTAATGGCGATATCCCTGATGGACGCTCGTCATCTTGTGAGGTCTCGGCCGGTGACATCTCAGTCGCAGGGTGGAAAATTCTAGTGCTTTGAATCTGTGACGTGAGTCCAGAGCAATCAACACTACAGCGCATGATAACAGACCTGAAGTCAGTTTATTATTAGCACAGTAGTTTAATCATGTGGAGCCATGAAGGAAAAGCTAACAGTGTTAAGATAACTTACAGTCGGTACGATAATGACACCTCATAAGCTGTACTTTTATTAAATTAGACAAAAAGTAGAAATAATATGGACTATGTACTCTAGTTAGTTAACTCATGCTGTAATTCGAAACCTTATATAATGTAATTATACTGAAATATTCTCTTATATTATATTATAATATATATATAATTATAAACCAAATAGCAGATCCAAATATTTACAAGATTATGTAATTACAAATCCATTTCTCACGGGTCGTAAGGTTTCCAGAGGAACTTTCTAAACTTTTAATTGCTCTTTTAGATTTTTTTAATTCTCACCACAAGTTTCCCTGTTTTCTCGCCTCGGTCGTATTAGTTTTGCTTCGTCCACATTAAACTTCTGGCAGCGGATCGGCAGATCATTTCTTATAATTGGCTCTCAAAAGAAGCAGATCTGTTTGTTTTGTCGGATCGTCACTTTCTGTAACTATCTGTCAAGATTTTATTTCTGTTTCAAAGTTTCTGTTTATTTTTTTTCTCGTTTGGCCTCAGAGGTTCTGTAACTGATGATTTCTCCTCGGCTTCTGAAGACTTTCCGTTTTGTGGCCGCGCCGGTTTGATGAGTATTTAACTTAAATATTAAGTTTGTGAAAACCAAAAATTAAATAAAGTCTGTATGGATACTTAACTCACTTACTTTACTACGCTGTCGTACCAGCAACTTTTTATCTTTCATGAGAGGAAATAATGAATCCATCACTGGGTCCAAACACTTTAAGTCTCCTCCACTGATATTAAAACCTTGTAGAGCGGATATGCAATTAGAAAACAAACGCAGTGTTATTTTAGATCCAAAATATATTGATAAGACACTATTTTACCCTCGCTATCAAATAATACTGTAATGAGACACATCAGAGTGATGCAGACTGATTTAAACACAAACAAATCGCCTCAGGAGGACAAAAAATGTCAACGATGTGTCCTCAAACCCGTTATAACAAGTCTGAGAGGGACCCGATCTGTTGATGTGCTGTTTGTTCTTCTGTCAGCCTGATAATGATTTCTCAGGTTGAGCTGCAGCCGTGAACTCTGAAAAATATCCGACAATAACTCCGACGTGTTGTTCTCAGGTTCCTGCATCATGAGCTGATGATGAGACATCGCAGAAGCAGCAGGAGCTCAATTTGAAATGTTTCTTCGTTTATTCTGCGACACATTCAAACTGCAGTTTGGGTTTCTTTTTTTAAAAAAGAAATTCAAAATAAATGTGTTTTGCAACTTGACTGATGGTTGTAGAAGATGATTACATCTCGCGTCAGTCAGAGGAAACCTGCAAAAACCTCAGGATTTGTAAATTGCAGTTGCCAGTCTGGTGATTTGAAGTTTGTTCGTTTTTCCATTTTATGGTTTCGACTCACGGCTTCTTCTCTAACGCCGGTCGTGTCACTCTGGAGTTACTGTGCTGTGATTACGGAGCCCTTAATCACACCCCTGCCAGAGATGGGGTCATGTGATTTTTCAGAAAACCAGTGGATTCCTGCAGTTATAGATGTTCAGTCGCTGTCAGTCTTTTTGTTGTTTGGAAAAAGGTTTAGTCGTGTTTGCATTCGCTCTACATCTACCACTACATGGAGGGCAGAAGCAATTTAGTTTTTTATTTTTTGTGCCATTTATCTGTGACTTCTCTGATCGCTAACTGGTTTTTGTGCTCTCTGAATCACAGCAGGTAGCGTCGACTCATGTGGGGAGGAGGTGGTTCCTCTCTCCTCAGATTGTGACAACAAACACAGAAAATGTTTACACATACATTTTCCAGTCCGCTTTGCGTTTTCATTTTCTTTTGAAACACAAATACATGATTTTTTTATGATTCTCAATATTTGTACAAAATCGTGATTTCTCTGAGATTCTCCAGAATCATTCCACGTCCACGAAAAACGTCTTTGTGGCAAACATACCTCTGATTGTCACAGACGTTGAACCCTAATGATCTCGGAGAACCTCTGATCTCTTCTCTGGAACCAACGCCGGCACAAGAAATGTACTGATCACTCCTCAGAATATGAATAATAGTCCTGAATTATATTAATATGACGTGAGCTTCAGTTAGCTTTGACCACACATGTCCTTCAGAGGGAGACTTTTTACTCTGATACTCTGAGTACATGTCAGAGCCTGTACTCTATTACTTTTACTGGAGTAAAGAAGCTGTATCAGTACTTTTACTTGTACCAGAGTCTGTTTACACACAAGTATCTGAACTTCTCCTGGAGGAAACAACGTGTGGACTGTCACCACTGTTGATTGTTAACCTGCCGAGGAGGTTGAGGTTTCATTATTTGTTGGTTTGTCAGCAGGATCGCACAAAAACTACAGAATGGATTTCTGTGAAACTTGCTGGGGGCGTTTGATTAGGCTTGATTGAATTGAAGGAAGACTGTTGGGCCTTGGCGGAGGTATGCACTCTACTGAGTGTGTTTGTGTGTGACGGCTGGCAGCAGCTGCAGCGGTGACGGCGTCACACCGCATGGGCTGCGAGTGTCGTTGCCATGACAATTTGGAGAGTTGTCATACCGCTGCCATGCGGCACAATCAGGAGAGGAATGTGTGTGTGTGTGTTTGTGTGTGTGTGTGTGTGTGTGTGTGTGTGTGTGTGTGTGTGTGTGTGTGTGTCTGTGTGTGTGTCTGTGTGTGTGTGTGTGCGCACAGATAATTAGACAGAAGTGTCTTTGAACACGTACAGAAATGTGAGGTTGTCAGCTTCTGTTTCTGTCAGCTGACCTCATGTGTGCTGTTCAGTTCAGGTGTTAAAAACAATCCAAAACTCGAGCGGCGAAAATTAAATGATTTTTGACGTCATTTCGGTAAATTTCTCAAGGAAAATGCTAAATATTCCCTTCTTTGCTTTGTCTTTCACGATGGTTTTCTGCCACCTGTTTGGCGGATTGAAAGTCTAACAAGTGTTTATTTCCATATTCTCATTCTGGAGAAGACGTTTTGTCAATAAGACGTCAGGTAAAAATAATCGTTAGTCGCAGCGCTATTAGAAATCACAACCCTGCTCTGTGTGATAGAGACGTCCTGCGACCTGCTGATGAAATAGTTTTGCAATCAGAGGCAACAAACACAGAACACAGCTTCCTGTTTCTGTTCCTGGAAACATGACACGTGGGAGAAACAGGGTCATCACCTGGCAGGACGAGGGGCGATGGAGGAGCTTCAGTGTGTGTGTGTGTGTGTGTGTGTGTGTGTGTGTGTGTGTGTGTGTGTGTATGTGTGTGTGTGTGTGCTGTCGGCGAACACACACACACTGTGAGTGACTGTGAGGGACATTAATTTCTCCTCCTGTCACTTCTGCTGAGCGCAAACTATTCCAGTCTGAAGCAAACGTCTCTGAGAGCAGGAAAACAATCAGTCAGTTTGTGGAAACAGTGTGATGGTTCAGTGGGCTGTGTGTGTGTGTGTGTGTGTGTGTGTGTGTGTGTGTGTGTGTGTGTGTGTCATCTGGAGGTTGTAGGGAGCTGGAGTGTTACGAGTGTGTTTCCGGCCAGCGTGACAAAGGGAAGATAACTACCTTGCATTACTGCCCGATCATAAAAGGGTTGTCGTGCCGACAGCGCTGTGGTCAGAAAGTGATTCTCAGGAACAGATTAAACGTATTATGATGTTTTCATTAAGTCCAGTAAAACACCTGTAGGACACCTGCTGAAGCTGCAGGTACTGAGGATGAAACAGGTACCAAAGTTCAGGGAATATTACTGATACTTGTTCAGACACTTCCGTAAAAGTAGAAGTACTGATTCACCTTCTTTACTCCAGTAAAAGTAATCGAGTACAGGCTCTGACATGTACTCAGAGTATCAGAGTAAAAAGTCTCCCTCTGAAGGACATTTGTGGTCAAAGCTAACTGAAGCTCACGTCATATTAATATAATTCAAAGACTATTAAAGTTAAAGGTAGAGTCAGTAGGATTTGTCCCAGCTGTTCCTGAACGCACCACAAAGATAGTTGATTGTTGAGTCTCATTGTTCCCCGCTGTCCCTGGCTGCCTTGCTCATGGGCTGTTGGTAGAAAGCAGCACGACCAGTAAATGACTGCAGAGCTGGTTCGGCTGCAGAGTATCCAGGCACGTTTTTCCATGGAAGCACAGTCCAATCACCTCCATGTACCCGGGCGCTGAGAAGATTACCCGTACTGTGTGTGTGTGTGTGTGTGTGTGTGTGTGTGTGTGTGTGTGTGTGTGTGTGTGTGTGTGTGTGTGTGTGTGTGTGTGTGTGTGTGTGTGTGTGTGTGTGTGTGTCACAGGGTGTGTTTACAGACTCACTTTGCCCTCCGTCCAATAATCTGAGACGTCTGATGGATGTGTCTTGCTCTCGCCCGCTTCGTGTTTTCTCACCAGAGCTGCATCCTGACAGCCGAAAGTGCTGCTGGGAACACACACACACACACACACACACACACACACACAGAGAGAGAGCATTCTTTGTATTTATTGATCTGCCATCAGGAGGTCCTCGCTGATGCCCCAAATAAGCTGTTAACTCGCCTTGATAACCTATCATGTCCTCTGCGGAGGAAGGAACTTAAATTAAAGCCTTCAAGCATAAACAAACTCTAAAGTGCACTACTTAAGCACACACACACACACACACACACACACACACACACACACACACACACACACACTTGCTAACCCCTGATCACCCCTGGACAGAGCAGCAGCAGCAGCAGGTCGGATGTTCGACCGTCACAGCTGTAAAAGTGAAAGTCGTCTCCTCTAACCTGGATCTGAAGGTCAGGTAAATGAAGCAGCTGTGGTGTTTCGTACAGGTGGTGAGCGTCTCTTCTTGTAGAAAGCCCGGTGTACAGGGCAACACCGGTGTTGACACTACTTTTTAACGCTGCAGCAACCCAAACTTTAACCGAGCAGATCGGCAGCAGTGGAGCCAGGTGGTAAATCAAACGCTCACTGAAGACGGTCGAGAGACGAGCTGAAACATCTCCGTGGAGGAAAACCTTCAGAGCCGTTCTTTTATCTTCTATCAATGAAATATACGCTCCACTTCTGACATACAGTAACAGATGCTACAGCAGCTACGCTAACCTCTTGAGGAGCCGCTATTGTTGAGCACACCTTGGAGCTTGTTGAGATGGATTCATGAGACGACGTGATCTGACAGATGTAAAAGTAAGAGGAGCCTGAAAAGTAGAAAGGAGGGAATCACATTGAGACGTTGATCGCTGCTTTTAAGGTTTGTGATTTGAGTTTCTGTGGAGGAAACGTCAGTCGTCACATTTCTTTCTGTAACACTTCAACACTCGACAGGTGAATTAACTGATAACAGGCCACTAGACTGGAGTTTGTGTTGATCGTCTCACATCCGATCAGTTTTGTGAGTCTGTCACGTTGCTGTTTGATATTGTTTGACTTGTTTAATGATGATGGACAGTGTGACAGTTCCTCTGATTGGCTGTCTGGTCACATCAGATCATGTAGAGTGAAGAGGCATCACCCCGAGTCAATACCCAGATTTTTGTTTGTCTTCTGTGCAACATTTCTTCAGTATTATTAAGTCTTTGGCTGAACTTATTTTCTTCTGTTATCAAGTCTGTTTTCTCGTGGATGACGATGTTCATACAGCGGTGACTCAGAGTAAAACATTTTTCGATGTTGTCTGCTGCAGCCGTGGTTGTGACTCAGCTCAGGAAGTGTTATCAAGGCATCTTAGAAACCTTTGATTGCTGCAGTTTGCTTCGAAGTCCACGGTCCTCCTCAGGATCGTAACTGAAAAATAAAGAACAGATTCTAGAGATGATTCAACAAACCAATCAATGATCGTTACTTCAGTCTGCACACGCCTGCTGTACTTATAACTTCATGTTTTAAAGTTTTCTTCACTATCAAAGTCTGTACATCCAAACTGCAACTGTTAATATCTGATTCAGGATGTTTTCCTGTTTTAACTTCATTAAACAAAGACAATGATTGGCTGATGGGATGAACGTCTGAATGGTTTATTGAGGCTTAACAAAGACGAGTTTGTTGCGGTCTCCTACAGATGGAGAGCTCTCGGGCGTTGCAGAGAAATGAAAAGCCAACAGCAGCTGATCCTCTCCGCCCGCTGCAAGCTGCTGTGAGAGCCGACGCTCTCTGAGCATTAAGAGACGTTGACCCGCCGACCTCAGAGTGCTTCCACTCGGCAGGGAGGATTTCAAGAACGGCACTTTGAGTGCGCGAGGGGAAAATTACACCTCCACCTGGATGTGTTTCATCCCCCCTCCCCCGGGATAAATCAATTTCCTGGATAAAGCTCGGGAGGAATTCAGCTGAAACCTGACAGGAGGCTTTTCACAGTGCGCATCCAGCTTCTTCTCTGGTTGTCGCTCCTCATTTCACAGGCAGGATGCATCTGTGCGAGGAAAGCCATTAATGTTGAAGTCACCAAGAGAAAAATATAAGAGAGCAAAGCTTCAGAAGACGCTTCACAACAGGAAATGATTTTGTGGTTGCACAGGATTTCTGTTCTGTGTGTGTGTGTGTGTGTGTGTGTGTGTGTGTGTGTGTGTGTGTGTGTGTGTGTGTGTGTGTGTGTGTGTGTGTGTGTGTGTGTGTGTGTGTGTGTGAAAGGTGGATGACATTGAATTGAAACTTCAAATCAGTTTTATAAGACGCGGACATTCACTGTCTCATATTTCTACCAAGTGTGAAAACATTTTGTCCACCGAGGACATCGAGTCCCTCAAATACAAAAAGAAAAAGTTCTTCCCTTTGTTGTTGTGAAAAGAGTAATTATCAGGATATTTTTGCTGCTTTTTGTGAGTGATTTTCTCATTTTATACCCAATACTGTAATATTTTGTTGTATTATTGCTTTAAGATGAGCGCTGGCCCTGACCGAGACTTTCCCAGTCGACTTGTTGTTGTTAGTTGAAGACATTAGTTCACATTCGCTGTTCGCTGTCACATTTAGTGATATTTATTTTTTTGGAGGCAAGGCGAAAATAAAACTGCCTTTGTGAGACGATACTAACAAAAGTGGTAAAGATTCTGAATAAAAATACAAATAAAACTTGTGATTAATTAGATAATATACATATAATATTTAACTATATCATAAATTCAGGACACTTCCAGTGGCCGACGATCATCAGCTGAACTATACATTTTGTTGTTTTATTGTCTCTGCTCGGAGCTTTATGATAAAACAGGTCTGTGTCAACTTAACAAGCGTTTCCACAGTTATTTGTGGGAACAAAAATGTGTTTTTAGCTCGAAGACGTCCTCAGATAAGCTGCTGCTGCTGCCACGTTTCAACCCGGCGCTGGCCTTCAGCAGGTCTTTCCTTATCTGTAATGAACTAAGTCTCACATTTTCAACCTTTTTAGATGAAGGTAGAGGCATTTTTCCAATGTGCACGGTCGCAACCTGCTGCTTTTCATACGTTTGCCCTTCTCCTCCTCTCCCGTGGTTAAAGGCGAAAACCACGGCGGCTCAATTTAGACACAGAAAAGGCGAAGAAGCCCACACAAGAAGCTGTCGGCAGGAGATAAGTCGCTGCTCACTTTGTGTCGCTGGGAATTGGTGCTTTGACTTCCAGAATGTGTTTGTTGCTGGCAGTGTTGCAACAAGCGGAAGAATAATGGTTTAATTTTCCCTCGACGCCGCCGTCCTCCGGACGCCTCATGCATATGCAGCGTGTGGGCCTCAGCTCCTGGTGATTCTGTCGCTCATGAAAACTTAAAATTCTCATTCAGCACAATATGTCATGAATGGTTCGCTGGGCAGAAATTACCACGACCGGTGACATTTATGGGAGTGATGTTTCTTTGACTGCTCCGCTCTGTCAGGAATTAGACCCGAACAGTGTTGTTACTGTCGGAAAATGTTTATTTCACCAAACCAGACGCTCAGATCTGGTGGAGAAGAGGACGGAGGGGGAGGTGAGCAGGTCGATGGATCGCAGGGCTCATTTTTTTTACAATCACTATTCTGATTTATCAGTTAAAGGTCCAGTCCGTAGGGTATAGGAGGATCTATGGGCAGAAATTAAATATTAAATTCATGATTATTTTTACCTGAAACTAAGAATCCTTGTACCTTTTTGCTCAGAATGAGCATTTCATATCTACAGGTCGTCACATCGCACCACCGTGTTTCTACAGTAGCTGAGAACACACAAACCAAACACTGACTTTAGAGAAGGTTTTACGCATTTTTGGCGTTTTTAGTGACGTCCGTCGGGGAGGATGAACCAGGGGGTATTTCCTTGGTTGCAATCTGCAGTCTCGCCACCAGATGGCACTCAACCCTACACACTGGACCTTTAATTGTTGTAATTGTGAAAGTAAATTTGAAAAGTCGCGATGACAACTTCCTGGACCCTGAATCTCTTTCAGAGGTACTTGCAGATGCAGAGGCTCGTAGCTCCTCCAAATGTTGCTGTTTTTCAGCTTTATTGCTGAAACACGTGTCGCCTATACGGCAGAAATACTCTCATTAACACTTGAGAAGAAAGCAGGTGTTTTGGATTAAGAGGAACAGACTTTGACACCATCACGGTCCACAGTGTCTTTCGACAGTCCAACCTGACCGGGGCGAGGACAGGAGCCATCTTAATCCATCTTGGTTTAAGGTTGCTCCTGGCTAATAACCGGTCGCAGGAAAAAGGAAATGGACAAATGACAAACAACATGAAATCAGAGACTGTTGAGCCCACAGAGACCCGTCTCCACCTCGACATCTCGGATCAAAGCAGGACTACAGCTGGACGAGGAGCGGTGGACTCTGTGTTTATAACATCGATGCGTGATGCTCACACACAGACATGTTAATGTGTATTTGTATATATAAATGACTGTTTACACTTTATGTTCTGTTTCTGTTTATTAACTTTCCTTTCGTTAAATGTCGTCCAACCAGCTGTCCACTGCTCTGAAGCAACACAAGTCTAACCTGTCATGAGAAGAAAACACACACTGTATATCAGCACCTACACATTCCTGCTCCGCTGTGCAACAATACTGCAACTTAAACACAAATAGTAAATGCTGCGTGAAACCACTGGCAACAAGACGAGGAGATGAGCTCACCTTTGAGCAGGTTCTGCAGTGACATGAAGAAGTTTGTAGTTAATGAGCTCAGTCTTTGTTCTGGTCTCTAAAGGTGACTTCTTCTGCAGCCACGAAGACCGATCTGACTTCCTCTGTTGTTTTTTTGCTGAACTGAATCCTAATGAAAGACATTCGTCAGATAACGTGACTCTTCTCGTCTCTGTAACGACGGTGTCAGCCTCTGTCATACTTCAACAAAGAGTCTAATCTCGTACTTTTGTTCTGTTTCTCGTCCATCCTGCCTCCCTATCATCTTCTCTTCCTCTCCATCTGTTCCTAATTGATTTCACCCTCCCCTGCCAACATCTCCTCTTCTCATTTCTCCTCCCAAACCCTCTCGCTCTGCACTTCACTTCATTTTTTCCTCCTCCATCATCTCCTTCTCTTCTCTCAGGTGAACAAGCAGCAGCTGCAGGCGGTGAAGGAACGTTTCCTGGCTTTTCTCAACGGGGAAACTCAGATCGTGGCAGATGAAGCCTTCTGCAACGCTGTGAGGAGCTACTACGAGGCAAGACCATTTTATCTCTGCTTTATTCTAACAAAGTCTCAGGGATCCAGTCGGGCTTTGTTCATACACGTGTGCTGGTTCATCTTGAGTCTGTTTGACCCAGCACGGCAGGAATTTGCATCTCCGTTACAAAGAGGGCTCCCCACTTGAAAATGTCTTTAACTGGTGACACTGCTGTCCTGAATTGTGTTCAAAGGAGCGACTGTATTAATCGAAGAATAGCCGCTAACAAAGCTCTGCTAATTTGGTGATAAACATGTTTAGCTTCCCATAAATGCTTGATAATAAAAGTCCCCCAGCAGGTATTTAACATGAGTCTGGAAACAACTGAGAGACGACACGATAACACAGTAAAACAAAGCAGAGGTCTGAGAGAACAAACAGCAACGCAGGAGAGAAGCTAAACTCCCACAACACAAAGAAAACTACTGAGAGATGAACACAGAGACATCACTGCAACCTGCCTGCAGACATGTGGGTGACTCCAGACTGATATAAGATGCATTGCAGTGTGCAGACGTTGGAGATCCTGCGTCGATGCAGAGACGGAGCATTATCTGGAGCCTGCAGTCTGTGTTGATTGTTGATCTTCCAGCTTTGCCTGGACAATGAAGTTGTAAAGTTACATCGCAGCATCACTTTATTGCACTGAAGTGTGGGTGAACATTAGGCTAACGTTGACCAGATTGGCCAGACTGGTGTGTTTTCAGGCTCAGTGCAAGTTAATTGTGTGTCTCTGGGTCAGTTAATGATCTCTTGAAGGCTCTGAAATAAGAGTGAGTAAAAGAAAAGATGCACTGCGCGTCTCAGTGGAGGATCTCGTTCCCTTCCTGTGGTTTCAAACCGTCCTGTGTTCACTTCTGGTCCGGAGGCCGTCGTCCACCTCCACAGCTCTGATGACAGAGTGGTTGTTGAGCTCTTATGGCACAAAGTAATTAAGTTTACGGCCGACGTCAGACTGAAGCAGATTAGAAAATCGATCCAGCAGCTGTTTTTTCTGTTAGTGAGGGAGTTTTTCTTTTCTTCAGGAGCACGGTGCCACAAAGCTTTTTTAAAATCCATCTCACAGTTTCTCTCTCATAACACTGAAAACATCGTCACACATCGACTTGTGTTAGTGCAGCTGAAGAGTCGCTGAAACTCTTTGCATCGTGTCATCTCTGCTGCACGGTTGTTGACAGAGACGCGCTGATTTCACACATCGTTGACATTTTCTCTTTTTAATTTCCCTCAAATCTGCTCAGTATTTGGACGGAAACCTGTCCTCTGGCTCCTCCAGAGACACGGTGACAAACCCTCCCACGCCGGCCGGTCTCTCCATCTCACACTGTTGGAGGACGACAGCTGCGAGGAGAGATTGCAGTGGATTTCCTCACTCGCTCTCTCTCTCTTATCTGTCGCTCCTCACCCTCCATCTCTCCCTCTATCTCCCCTCATCTTTGTCTTTCTCTCCTCTGCTGAAGCGCCTATCATCTGCTATGAGACGGAGATCTTATCGGCCACTTGCAGCTCGTCTCCTTAATTGCCAGCAATTGTGAGACGAGAGGATCTCAGTGAAACTCTCGATCGCAGCGTTTGCCGGGCCCAGTGATCAAAGTGAGACGACTGGTTTGTCCTCACTGGACGTCGTCGTCCTCATGAGATCAGACATAAACTCTTTGTGTTTCACAGATGTCCTACTGAGGCTTCGGTGTCGCCGTTTACACAGTTGGTTATAACGTCGTGGAGTCGGAGCGTCACCGCACATGCAGCATAATGACAACAACAGGGATTCATGCTGGTTCTCATTCATCATGTGAAGTCATGGCAGATGTTCCACATGAGGAGAGAGGGTTCGTCTCAGCGGAGAATCATGAGGCGATCTATTTTCTGCCTCTCGCAGCAGCTCATCATTCCCACCAGATGCGGTGACGGGTTCGAAATGGCAAATGCACGGAGAGAGTGTGGGAGCAGGTACCAACATGCAAGTGTGGATGGAAGGAGATGGGATTTAAAAAAGTGGTTACGTTTGCTCAACAACACATCAGTGAGCCACACTGGGTGACGTGCTCCTTCAGTGGGAACCAGTGGGTCATTTAGCCTCTGCAAACAGACCAGATTTGAGTTGATGGAGAATTTATAACGTGATGAACACTGCCAGGGTTTTTCTAAGGTCTGCCCTGAGGTGAGACGCAGTAAATGTATACATGAATCAGATTATGGCTGAGTGAGGAAAACAGGATGTTCTCTAAATGTGCAGACGCTCTTTAGTCAGGCTGACATGTTCCTCAGACATCATCATCGTCATCTACGACGATTATATGTCTGAGTGGAAATGAGGCGGGAAAAGCATCAAACATCTCCAGCTGCACCCGAACCAGAGGCCTTGAGGTTACATGATAATACGACGATGTGCCCGAATCATATCATGTGACGCAACTTTGTATTTGTTTAATAATATAATGTGAACGTGATATATCGCCTTTGCTACGAATGTCAACAGCGGATGTGTCTGTGGTTTGCAGAAACATTCACAAGAGAAACAAAGCGATGCTGAAAAAGCTTGTTGTGTAGCAGGTTGTAAAACTAATGAACATACAGATCCAGATCCCTGTTTTCCATCCGGAGAGAGAGAAGTGCTCAGAGCCGTCTGATCGTCTGAGCCACCAGAGAACAGTCGTTCTTTATTTTTGGCAGCGGTG
Organism: Pagrus pagrus; assembly: GCF_965226575.1. NCBI lineage: Eukaryota > Metazoa > Chordata > Actinopteri > Spariformes > Sparidae > Pagrus > Pagrus pagrus. The sequence goes on from NC_140194.1 coordinate 2,415,200, forward strand.
TAAATTCCTTTTTGATGATATAATACACATGAATGAGTTTCTGTCATTTAAAAGAAACCAAATGAGAAACTAGAAACAACCGTATTAATAACCAAGGCACATAAGATACATTAATAATCGCTGTCAGTGTTGTAAATAGCTAAATGATGCCGCTGACAGTTACAGCTGATGGATAGCTAGCGTGAGTGGGAGGCTGCTGGAGTAAAGTCATTAAGAATAGCAGCATCAGTAAACCGCTGAGAGCGTCTCGAATAGAGACGTCTGCAAGACCAGAGATGCTGTTTGATTCCCCCCGAAAAGCCACATCGTCTGTTTAATCACAATCTAAGCGGGAACATGTCAGCCAATCGTGTTGTTGCACTGACGTGAGCGCACGGTGGAGTAAACAACAGTTTCAAGCGATGTGGTGCGACTGCAGACGGACTACTGGTCAGCAAGAAAGAGGAGGATATCATGCTGATACACAGGATCACCAAGAAAAGTGAGATTATTGAAACAACGTAAAAGGACTTGGATGTCGCCTCCAACTAAATGTCAGGATGAAACAGTTTGCCGTTAACACGCTGGTTATTTATTATAACTAACGATACCTGGTGATTAAATCAAATATTCCAGAAGAGCAGTATTTGGCCACTGTGTTGGGTCGCTGGTCCACTTGGACGGGGGAAGACTGAAGGGACATGATGGCGGACCGATCAACCTTAATTAATGAAGGAATCACAAACACAATAATTGTTTATAACATAAATTAAATGACTAATAAAAGATAGAATATATAACATTTTTGCATTAAAATGTCTGAAAGCAACGAGACGTGTCGGGATGTTTATCAGACGGATAAATTATCGACCCGATAATGGAAAATGTAATTGATTATGAAATTACAGCCGATAAATTGCTTTAGTTGACCTCACAAGTGCATTTACACACAGTATGAGGCGGTATGCACCTTTTCAAGTTGGTTTGCCGGCCACCAATAAACACAGAGAGGAAGAATAACAACAACAATGCTGTTGTCGCGTTCATGACGTAGAGCTGCTGCGCCTGTGTAGAGCCAGGCAATGTAGACAAGAGCCACACAAGTTCAGACAAATCCACAGGTGAGGGTGCGTTTCATTTGGTCGCCTGACACGAAAACTTCCTCGATAACATCAGAAGATACGTCAGAGAGAAGAAGTGAGGAAGGAAGTCGGCGAACTTTCGAATGTTACCTTGACCATGAAAGTTTTACTTTCATTTTGTTGTCTTGAGCTATTTTCTTATTTTTATTCTTGACGTATCGATCGCCGATACACACATCTGTCGCTGTAACACCCAGACCTACGCTTACATTTCATGTGCAGCTCATCGTTTCACCTGCAGTTACCTGGAGAGAAACTTGTGTCTGAGGTGAATAAAAGAAACTCCTCTGATTTGAAAGCCCGACAGGAGCTGAGGCAGCTGGAGAGTCGACAGCGTTTCACAGCTCTCATCACATGAATACATCATCATTTCAGTGAAACAGCTGAGCAGCATCTTCTCAGCAGGCTGGATGATCCTGAGCGTCTGAGAGTTTATTCAGACTGTTCACACCTTTTATAACAAGCTGCCGTCTGAGACAACAGGCTGCAGACTGACTGCGAGTGAAGGCAGAACGATCAGCCACTGTCGGAGACACAACAGAGGAGGACAGAATAACTTTCATGAAGATGGAAACTGTAAATATCTATCTGATGAATCCTTTCTGTCAGTTTTTTTATGCAAAAATGCCAAATCTGTGCTCCAGTTTCCCTCATGTGAGGATCTGATGCTTTTATTTGTCACAGATGACTGTAAACAGCTGATCTTTGGTTATAGCAGACATTTTGAACAATTTTCTGAGACTTTATTGATGAAAAACTTTGATCAATTAATGAGATAATGTTAGCTGGGAGCTGATTTACGTTATTCCCCGAGGATTTCAGCCCCTGAACGCAGCTTTGTGATGATATCTCTTTCACTCGAGCTGCAGTCTGATGATGGAGGACGCCGTGTTGGCCGTTCTCTCCAGACGATTTCATTATCGACCTGCTCCGACCACTTCAGGATGTCTTTAGGTATTCATATTGGTGTGTGTGTGTGTGTGTGTGTGTGTGAGGCTCAGGGGAGAAATGGGAAACTAAATCCTCATCCATCAGTCGTTCCTCTGAGAGGTGAAGTGGTTTTAATTGCCTCTCTCGTGCACTTTGCTGGATTATGGATACAGAGGAGGTGATTTAATTTAATGTTGCTCGCTGGGAGAAAACATCCACAGTTGTTGTTGTTGTTTCATGAATATTCACTGCAGTCAGGATGACAGTAAAACATGTCATGTTACTACAACAACAACAACAACAACAACAACAACAACAGGTGGGATTTGTACCTGCTCTTGATTTATGATAGAAAGTTGAATGATTGTTCTCAAAAAGCTCATTTTTAAACCTCCTACCGTTTGTTTCTGTGTTGTCGTGTCTTTAGAGATTAAACCAATTATTTGATTTGTCGATCAAAAAGAAAAAACAACCAACAATTGTTTTGATTCACTCCAAATATCAAGTTCTAACTGAAAGCATCAGTTGTGTTGCCATATCACCTGGTTTTGCTTTTTTATGTGCATTTCCCGCCGAATAAGTGAATTATTGAAAGGTACAATTTTTATATTGAAATCCAAAATTTCAACAATTTCAAAATCAACTCAAACTGCAATGAAAATGACCTGTTTGGGCTTTTCTACCCTGCCAGTGTTAGCAGCAGACGTTCAACTAACCATTAAACTGGTAACCATAATATCACCAGACTCCCTTACAAATCCATTGATTTTAAGAGTGAGGAGCGCGTGAGGAGAAACTTGATATATTTTGTGAAGCGTCTACAACAACTTCTAAATCACTGGTGCCTTCTGGGAAATTCAGCATCAAATCTAAAACATTTAGTTTCTTTCCATGTAAAACGTGTCGGTTGTCATGGAGAATATAACATATTCAGGGTTAACGTGTCTAAATTTACAAACACAGGCTACTTGTTTCTCACCAGACTCCCTTAAAAGAACGCTCAATTTTGAAACTTGACACTTTATTTGTTTCGGGGATGTGGGCGTATATTTGCATATAGAGTGGTATATACGTATAGTGGTTACTCGAGACGCATTGAATGCCAGGTGTGAGTTGCTGGCTTGAAGCTGTCCGCTTGTGATCGGATCACTCAGGATGGATGGTGAACGGCCTCCGAGCCACGATGGAGAGACGGACCTAATACCTAAACATACTGTCGCTATCATACCATCAGTGATACTCAGCAGAAAATGGCCGGTCTACATTCATGGCGGACATGTTTTTGTGATCTGTAATTGAGTGTTTTAAAGCAGCGGGAGTCCGGTGCTTCAGGTTTGTGACATTTCTGGAGCCCAGCAGGGAGCTGCTGCTGCTGCTGCTGCAGGGAGCTGCTCAGGCTGCGAGAGCCTCCAGCCTCCAGAGCCTTTTCAACACTTAAAGAAAGATTTCACAGATCTCAGCCTCTGGTGGTGGAGGGCGGCGGGGGAAATGAAGGACAGGGGATCACAGGTTCAAAGCCGGGGCAGAGGTCCGCATCGTCAAATCCAATCCATATCTGTAGTCTGTGAAAAATCTATATTTTTTGACTTGCAAATCTCGGATCAGTGGTTCTCAGCCGGAGCTCACGGGATTAATAATATATATAAATTATGGATATCATTAACGGATAAGTAACCGCTAAATTATTTCCACTTTATCCACCATTATGTCCGACATTCAGAATCTTTAAACTCGCAGTAATCAGTGTCGACATCCTTCTAGTTTCTAATGATTACATTTGTAAACACGCGGGGCTGCAGATAATGATTTTCAGTCTCTTTTTACAATATTTATTATTATAATGTACGGCCGGCAGTCTCCATGAGCCCCACATCACAGCTGTCTGAACCAACAACAGTCCAAAAGGATTTAGTTTTCAGACTCATGGACAGAAAAAGACACACCGAGCCGACTTCAGCTGCTCGTGATTCATCTCGTCTGTTTGGAATCAGCAGAACATCTCAAATCCTCCAAACAGGAACATTTCTGTTAGAAACAGTTGCTGCTGCAAACCACAGACACAAACACAAGACAGAGGCATATTTTGCTGTTACAATCATGAGGTTTTGTCTTTAAATGCACATGTTACACATGCAACTCCATCAGTTCAGTCACACTGACCACTCTCGTTCCATTGCTTTCAATTTTTAGTCGTGAATGTCACCAGAAATGGGAGAAATACGTCCTTTAAGGCTTTAAGTGTGAAGACACCTGTGCAGGAATAGGTATCACAGGTGACTCTGGACTGTAGATGGAAGAATCCGAGGAATTACTGGAAGTAGACAAGTCGCCGTTACTGTGCTGCTGGCATCGCTCTGCAATTTCCTCTCATAGACTTCAATACAACTGGCACCAAAATCTGGCCCCAATGTAAAATTCGATTAGTGACGCTTGCTTCTTTTGTAGGCTCCACATCCAGACCGTCAGCTGGTTCTGGTTCTTGTCTCTGTTCTGAATCATGTAAAGACGTCATATAAATATCACACGAACGTCAGCTGAGCTCCGTGTTCGCTTTACGTTAGAGTATTTACGTTCCAAACAAACACACCCGTCACGTACAGAGGACAGTGAACTCATCACGAGCTGCGTGGCTCTGCCTCCAGGCTGTTTGATGCATGTATCCTCAGTGTGCGAGTGGGAGGCCTGTATCCCAACGCGTCTGTTTGCTTTGATACAAGTTTCACACGGAAGCTCGCTAATGCAGCATGAAAGTGGATTTACACTCTGCCGAGGAGCGTGTGAGCGTTTGATGTGTGCACGCAGGCGCTTTTTTTCTCTTTTACATAGATGAACATACAACATGTTCATTTAGACGCTTCCTCATACATGCAAGTGTTTTTTCTCCCCGCGGATGCAAAGCTTCACAGCAGACTCTTTAAGAAACCTGTCTTACTGAAGGATGTTCCCACAGCAGCAGCGATACGTTACAACTGCAATGAATTGATTAAGTGAAGTCTACGTAACACTACAGTGACTGTAGTTACTGTACTTACTTTGTTTCCTTCTTTTCTTGTCTGGCAGAATAAAAACTAAAGCTGCCCCAGTGAATCAAGAGCATGACCGAAATCCTTCGAACAAGTCCTCGAGGCAGATTTTCAAATCCAGGCTTAAAATCCATCTTTTTTCTCTGTACTTTGGTCCTTCCTTGTTTCACTGTTGTGTTAAATATTCAGTGGTCTCCTCATGTCTGTCATAATAGTTACCTCTGCCACGGAGGTTACATGTTCACCTGTGTCCTTTTTGTTTGTTGGATTACACAAAAACAAACAGCACATGCAAACTGTTTCTCTTCAATCAGGAACCGTGTTAGCGTTGCAGGAACAGACAGCGATGTGTCGACGGGCTCGGGATGAAAACATGATGGAAAGTCGTATCAGAGCGACCAAACCTGTTGATGTCTGATGGAGACAGAAACGTTACATACACTTCCTTATTTTTCTCCCCTCACTTAAATGATCTGCAGCTGCTGCTTCCTCTTCAACCTCCTCAGTTTTTTTCCCCTCAGAGTTGCCGATCAGTGGGAGGTGACGATGACTCAACGCGTCTCTGCTGTGAAGTCGAGCGACCTGCCAGTCTGTCACATTAAAGGACCGCTGACATTTTCAGCTGTCCTCTAACCGCAGAGCCTCATTATGTCTCAAAGGACACAACACTGAAACAATCCCAGGATGCCGAATGGAAACCGTTCTCATTAAAGTAATGTGTCAAAGTCGCTAACAAAATGGAAATCAGACGGCGTCGGAGTTGTTGCGAGGTGGACTGATGAAGCTAGGCTAACAGAGGACACCTGTGAAGATTAACAGACTGCTGATCACATTTATCGTTACTTTTGCATTCAGATCTTCGTTACGTGGTTGTGAAGTGACTCGTAACTTATCTACTGGTTCTGGATACTAACTGCACAGATTCTGTTCTGACGTGAACTTTCTTTTCCAGCTGAAATGTAAAAACTATTTTTGATTCTTTGATGAATATCACTTCGTCACTATAGCAACAGATGAAACATTAATTTCTCCAGACTTCTTGTTCCTGTTACATGCGGAGGTCGTTATATTATAAATGTGATTATCACCACAGGTAAACGATCGCCGCTGCTCCAGCTCTCCTTTATGTTAATCGAGCCCCGCGGTCCAAAAGTGGTCCCCTTTCAGTCGCCATGGAGACCAGACAAAACAGTTTTTGTGTTGGCGCGGCTCTGTAGACATTTCCGTCTGTGAGCAGTGATCTTTTATGTTATTCAGCTTTCTTGATCATTTGCCTCCGTCTTTGTCGGAGGTCACAATAAAAAGGTAGACGAAGCGGGAGGGTGGCCTCTGAGTTCGACCCGGGGGGCCTCATCCGTGAAAATGTTCCTGGATTTATATTTATTATATTTCTGAGGATGATTTATGACTGTGTGCTTCAGTTCGATTCCAGAGTTTGAGGTGCAGCACCAGAAGAGACTGAGCTGAATGAATGTAAAACCAATGTGGAGAACGTCAAAACAAAACACTCACTGCACTCTTGGACAAAACTGGCTTGCAACTCAACAAGTCTCAAAATCGAGCGTTTTTTCAAGGGAGTCTGGTGACTTTCTCCACGGACGACGACAAAAAGGGGGATGGCAGGTTAACAAGAGGGGCGGTGTCCCCCCTCGTCCCCCCTTTAATTCCCCTACTGGTAATAGACATTATGTAATGTTTATGTGCTTCATACTAAAGAGAAATGTTAGAGCCAGAATCAGAATAACAGAGCGTCTCTCTTCTCAAACATAATAAAGACGTTTGACATCAAAGGAAACATTTCAGCCAGCCGACCGTCCGGTTTCTTTTAAACTCTGTTCTCCCCGTCTGTATTTCCATCACGCCTCAGCTGGATTATCATTCAGCTGATACGTTTTGACCTTTTCCTCTGAAATTTGGAGTTACTGGAAGTTTGGCCGTGTTGTCGGGACGTGAACATGTTTGCTGTGTGATCTGAGCACCGTCGAAGTCGACACAGTTCAAAAGATGAAACTACAGTCAAATAAGTGAGACATTAAAAAGGTTATAAAAGGTTTTGAGTGTGGTGACTCTGTACTGACTCACGTCTTTGTGTTCGGTGCAAATGGATGAGGACGTGTTGAACCAAGGACGCTGAACAAACTGCTGTCATCATGTAAATCACATTCAGCAGCTCGAGCAAACAGGCGGGCAGTCACAGTCTGAACACCACCAGCTTTAGATGAGCTCTTTGTCTCCTCTCAGTTTTTCCCACTTTTCCGGGGATTCCTGCGTAAGAAGGATTTTCCTCCTCTGCAGCTGAATAAGAAACCAAAGTTTCTCTCGTTCAGCTTCGTGTCGTTCGTCCAGCAGAGACTCGATTGATAAAAAGCACAAATGTAATCTGGATCAAACACACGAGCTGCGAATCACTGCTGGCATTTCATTTACCTGTGCTGGTTGTTTTTTTATTGCCTCTTCTTGTTTCTCTCATGTTTAATGGAAGACAGAGTTTCTTCTTGTACTGATGTCAGAGAGGTGTCACTCTGTTTGGTCCCTGAAGGCTGAAATGTCTGAACACCTTTTAGACCGTCGGCCTCTCCGCAGTTTTCTTTGTACGCGTTGTGTTCTGGTGATTGATGGAGAGTTAGCAGTGATTTCTCTTGGAGCAGATCGGAGCTGAAACATCCATCAAATCAGTGTTTCTCACAGGATTTCACGAGACTGTTGTGGTTGGACCTCATGGTTCCCCCCTGAAGAAGATTTTGCACAATTTAAAGTTAAACGCATCAATCTGGTGCACTTTGAGAGAAAAAATTACGAGTCTATACGTAGAAATGATATAATGTAACACTGAGCTTTGTCATCTGCTGCCTGGTAATTAGTCCAGTCTCACTATCCACTGTGCTGCACAGCTTTGGATACACAATGTTAACACAAGTCAATATAATCCATTGTTTCCCATCTTGCGTTGTAACTAAACCCTGACTGAGAGACTTGATGATCACTGTCGTGCCGTCATATATATCGTCTCAGTCTGGAAAACACGGTTTCATTTCATTCACGCACGTATGAACGAGGAACGTAGAGGTGTGAGTCTTTACTGGTGACTCTATATTACTGCACACAGCTACTCTAATTTAGAAAGTCCTCTCAATTATCAGTCTACAACAGTCTCCGATGTGAAAGCTGCATGTTTTCAGTACCAGTGTCTGTGAGACTCAATCAGTGCAACAACATTACAAAATAAAACATAGATCTGTCTGCAGTGCGTTACACGAGTGCTGTAATATAAATATTACTGTCACACAGCAGCTCCAAGACAGGACACTGACTGAATGAATTCATGACCAGAAGATAGTTTCACCTCACTGAAGTTGAAGACATTGACACCTGTGTGTGTCTGTACAGCAGGAAGTGGCGAGGCTTGACTGACGGGAAGTGAACGATGGTTTGCGGATCTTTAATCCCGTCATGAGAAGTGAATAATGTTTTTGGATCCTCATGAAACGATGACGGGGCAAATGACTTTTGCAGAGTCTGGGTGATTAACTGGAAACACATGACAACGATAATCCGATAACTGGGAATAATCAGGTTATAATAATCTGTTTACATGCACTGTAGTTATGCCATAATGGAAAAAAAACAGGTTTACATGATTCAGTCAGTTAGCTGGATTTCTTTCAAGTACATGACGTTAAACTGTGTCGCTGTTTTTTTCCTCAAAACATCCCGTCAGCATGACGTCGCTCATCATGTCAGAGAAACAAAACTGCTCGCGTTTTCACAACATCCGGTTTCTTTTACGTTTTCACACAGAGGTGCAGACGTAAAATAACAGAAGAAACCTGATGAACGGTAAACATGCGCCGAATGAAACAGAATATTGGGCGAAGAACGAGGTGTGTTTATCTGATCACTGGTAACTCCATACATCAGATAATGATTGGTTTACTGTGCATGTAAATGTGCTCAGTGTTTCAGATGATGGTGCTGCATGAAAAGTTTCGGCTTCACCAAAGTTATTCAGATTCTTTCAAAGGCCGACATGAACGTCTGCGTCGTGTGTTCAGTGTGTCCTCCTCTTGCTTTCCTCGTCGTCACGCTCTCGGTATTTCTGGGTATGTTGTCTAAGTTTCCTCGCTGCCTGTTTGTTCCCAGTCCAGTGAGTCAGACGGGTCACGGAGTCGCTCAGCGGGGGGTTTCCTGCTCCATCAGATCATCGAGTCAAAGCGGCGCGTCACCTCTGCTCTGATTTTCTGCTTCACCTGTCTGATCGGACACAGAGCCGGAGGATCGATCGGAACAATTCTCATCAGAACTGAACCGAATCTTCTGACAAATCTGAGCCGCCGTCTCCCAGAAACACAGCAAAACAGCTGTTGGTCACGGCGCTGATGGTGAAGTCAGTGGTCGTATAGTTTCCCTCACAAACCGATGGCTTTTATAACTCTGCTACTTCACGGTTCATCCGTGACATTTTGCAGTTTGAGAGGAGGAATGATGTCGGTGTTAAAAAGGTTCTGCACCTTCGCTCGAGGCAGAGGAGAAGCCCACGCTCGCTCCTTTAATCTGCACATCATCAGGTTTTTATTGAACATGAAGTAATTGGCTTTGAGAATAAACTGATGATCAGTTAGAGGCTCCACAAAATGACACATGGCCTCAATCAAACCGTCACTGTGCGAGGTTTCGAGTCGAGGGTTTTTCTGTCAAAGCGGACAAAATTGAGCTTCCCCACTTGAACTGAAGTCGCACAAACAAGCAGACCGAGTCCGGATCAGCACCTGCTTCCTGCCACATTACAGCCTGTCTGCTAACTTCATCAGACTCTCAATCATCTGAAGTCTTGTTTTTCACTCAGAAGTTATTTTCCCCTGCGGTCGCAGTCAGACTGATGATAAAAGTCCCAGTGTTTCATTGTCTGAGCTTCATTTACATAATCACAGTCATTGTGTCTTTATTCGATCTCTCTATCATCAGTGTCAGCAGTCACAGCCGGGCCGTGACGGCCTTTCTTCAGTCTGCAGACATATTGGTGGTTGCTTTGTCCCCGGCTGCGAGCTGCACTGAACATGGCCTTGACTGGATGATAATTGAATTTGGTTATTGAATTTCTCAGAAAAAATCATTGTGATGACGTGATTTTACCATCCAAAGATGATCCATAACCGACATATTATTCATTTAATGCTTCGAAATTCTGTTTATTGTGATTTCACACAGTTGCTCTGCCAATAACTGGACATCTACATTAATAATGTGATCATAAGTTCAACCCTATCAGCTGGTCCTGGTCACCGGGATCAATAAAGGTGATTAGCAAATAGTTTCTGGATGTCAGTTTGTGTTTTAGTCTAAGTCTGAGATCAGGTTTCTCAGGGATCTTCTGAAGCACTGGGACGGACTAATGGAGACCTTCTTACACTGGTTATATATAAGTGCAATATCTACATTTTGATTTGAAGCCAGTCAAAAACTTCACCTTCCTACTAACCGTACATCATATTGCAGTTGTAATATCTGGCAGAATAATCACAATATGATTTATTCATTTTTTACCATTAAATAAAAAAAAAGTGGAATCTGGCTCAACTTTCTCAGCATACAAAAAAGTTATTGGATTACATTTTAGATGTCGTGTCCACCTAACAACATCACGCTCGTCTTTTCAATGGTCCAACTTCTGTTTTTCTAACTTGTCCAGCAGATCCTCTGGATTTAAAACTTTTATTCTGATGTATGAAGTGTTGAGGCGCTCTGACAGACTAACCGGCTGAGTCGAAGCAGGCGATGGAGACATTTTAATATCGAGCTGAAACATGTTTTATGCATGAAGGAACATACGATCCACAGCTGACGGTGGAGCCCCGAGAGAAAAGCCTGAATAACAGCTCCATCACAACGACACGGGGGATTAAATGTAGACCTCAGCTGAGCCGTCCGGCTGGTCGAGGAGGAGTTTCAGCTGTTGTGGTCAGAGACAGAAACACCTTTCTAGAAAAAGTCTGTTTTTAAATCTCCCCTTGTCCAGTTAATTACAGTCCCATCAGTTTGTCCGTTCTAAATACTACAGTACCCATGAGTCTTAGCTACTGGTCCTAGGCTCCAGTCAGAGCTGAATTCAAAACACTGGTGTTGGATTTGTAAAACAAAACATGAGGTCGTAGTTATCCAACAGGAAACAGATTACAGCTGCTGATCAACACCATCAGCTGCAGCTCATCATCAGCTGCATGTTACCAGATTTTCAGCGTCTCTGTTAACTCGTCCTGTAAAGTTTTTATGATTACAGGCTTTTTTTTTTATCAAAGTACCAGATATTTTATCTGAGTTGTTAAACTTCTGCAGAGATGATTCAGGCAGCATGTTGTCTCACGACGCCCTAAAAAAGAAGCTCTTCTAACTGTGAGTCACCAAACACCAAACATCGTCTACTGCAGGAATCACCGGCACTATTTTAGGAATGAAAACCAGTTCTCACCTCTGTTGATCTCACACAACGTGTTTAAACCTCTCATGACCAACTCTTTAATCAGTGTCATGAGTTGTGAACCTGATATAAATGTATTGACAGTGGGGACAGTGATGATGATGATGATGATGATGATGATGATTAATCATGTAGGTGATTTATCCAAACTGTTCACTGGTTGCAGCTTCTCCAATTTGAGGGTTTGCTGCTGTTAAATAGTTTAAACTAAACATTTTGGGGTTTTAACTGTTGGTCAGACAAAATAAGACATCTGAAGGCGCTTTAGTGGAAAACACTCTGAGTGTTATGGTCCTCACTTGTTGCTGTCGCAGTCGGAGCCTCGCTGAGTGTTTTCCACCTCGCAGATGATTTTTCTTTCTCCTCCTCAGCAGCCGCTCTGACACTCAGACGGCCGCAAACACTCGTCGTCCGTGTCTTTAATCTCCTGACTCGCGGCCCGGCGCTCTGCTGGTGTGTAAATAATTTAGTGAAATTTTAAAGCCCCAATTAATTCGAGCAGCAGGGAGGGAGGATGTCCCCTGCTGATTGATTCATTAGTAATAATGGCTGACATTTGTGTCGCCACACAAAATGGAGGAGAGCCTATAGAGTCCAGAGAGCAGCAGAGGGAGGGCTGCCGCCTGATTTAAGGCTCCAGCCGTCTGTTATAGTGCTTCAGTGTGTGGTTCTGTGCAGGCCCGATGGTTCAGACTGAACCAAGCCCGAGTCCTCAAGCTATCAGGTATTTATTTTATTAGTCTCCTCTGATTTAGGGCCAAAAAATATAAACTAGAAATATAAATGTCAGCCCGTCTGATCAATAACCAAACAAGACTCTGACATAAAAAGGTTTTATTAGGCTTTTATATAAAACACCAAACGTTTTATGTTGAATCTTTATGTTCTGTTTCCTCGAACAAAGAACAATCTGTCTGGAAAGTTTCTATAACATCTTTCTTTTAAGAAAAAAGGGAACTTAAATTCATGAGCTCAATAAAAAATTACCACTGCAGAAGAATTAGTCTTTAAATGTTTGGTTTGTTCACTGAAAAACAAGATAATGACAATTAAATGATTATCATCTTGTATTCAGGCAATAAAACATTAAATTATATAAATCACAGTTTACACAAACACATGTGTAGACTATGTGTATATTTATCTACGTGTACACGTATAGCCTAGTCTGTATACAGCAGTTATAAGCCTAGTAAATGCATTATAACTTAATTATATTCTTTATATTGTACAGCCCGACTGATGTGCAGTATTTGGGGCCAATGCTGATACAGATATTGGGGAATATATCGTCTGATGTATAACACTTGAAGGCAGGATATTTTACATTTAACGATAAACTTTATCGTCTAAAAAGACGTCAGTGAACTGAAACAGTTTTCTGTGTTCTTTAAAACCAAAAAGTTTTCATATCAGCTGATATCGACAACATACATGCTGATACCATTAAATCTGTGACAGGCCAAAAATATCAGCCAACAACTCATATACCAGTCAGGCTCTGTTATATTGATTTATACTGTGTATTTATTTGCAGACGGGTTTATGTCCAGTACATCCTGTTACAGACTGAAACCTCTGCATCATACTACGAGACAAGTTCACCAGCAGGAAAGAAACGTTTAGTGACAAACACTTAAAACCGGCATCACAGTAAAGAAAGTCATGTAATGAAACTACATTAATTACTTTGGCATGTCTTGATTTGATTGTGTGATGCGAAGCAGAACTGGAGGAGCTTTTAGAAATGAAAGTGTCGCCTCAAACAAATTCAGGTTATCATCCGAACTCATTTCCTAAATTGTAACATTCAAGACCACCAAAGGAAGTTAAGGAAATCAAAGTGTCTCTGTTTAAAAAAACAAGGAGGACGGTCTGACTTTAACATAGTGTTCGGTACAGAGTGGGGAAGGATCGATCCGGACTCTGAGGGCGTCTAGACGGGGGTCAGAAGAACCTCCAGCAGGCTGACAGGAGGCTCAGAGCCACGAAGAGGGAGTGACCTTTACACACACACACACACACACACACACACACACACACACACACACACACACACACACACACACACACACACACACACACACACACACACACACAGAGGGAGATAGCTTCCATGTTCACCGGCGTGTTCGTGACTTCTTACGTTGCACAGGAACAAAAAGAAAAGTGCTCAGCGTCTATTTTTATTCATTTTGAATCTGAATTATAAAAACCTGCTTTGCTAATATGTTTGTGTGACAGTTGTATGAAGCAGCAAATGTGGATTAATCCGCCGCTGTTAATAACTTTTTCCTCCTGATTGAGTAACGTTAAAACTAAAGAAGAAGAAGAAAGAAACTGTACATGTGAGAGATGTTATTAAACTTCACATGGACACTGGGAACCACTGGCCTCAGCTGGGAGTGTTGAGAGACGGACCGAACACGCTTCTGTTAACAGGAGAGCAGTGACCGCAGTGAAGTGCAGTCAACACGCTCAGACTCAACAGGATCATTTGTCCCGTGATGAAACATCCGAGCTGCGTTCGTCTGCGGTCCACTTCATCCGGGGTAGAGAACAATCAGACAGATCGAAAACAGTAATCATCCTGACACGGGAAAAATAATCGGTGCTGGTTAATGAGACACGGGCTCCTCCATTAGTCCGTCTTCATGCCAGTCTCCATTATTCAAAAATTACCATTCAACCATCTGCTGATGTTACGAGAGGCCAGTGAATATCCATCTTTGTTTTTCAGTTCTTGTCATCCAAGATGGCTAATTGTTGTTTTTGTGTAATGTGATCATTACATTCATTCAGCTTGGTAGAAAATAGTGTCGGATTAAATGAAAAAACAGCAGGGACGAGAGCTGACAAGGAATTAAAGACAGACGCTTTTTAGCCAAACTATCTATCATGAACATCCGTCAGATCTTGCAGAGCGACCTGATCACACTTACTCACACATTTGCGTATCAATAAGTGTAGATTTGTTGTAAATGTTTGCACAAACACAATAAATTCACCCATCACTGATACAGAGTGTAAAATACTTGTTCACATAAGTATTCATCTCCTCCTGTCAGGAATAATCAGATCGATTACAGCCTCGTTGCCTCGAATAGGCGAGTGTTCGACCATTGCGTCTTGATTTTTCCGCTCTTTGACAACACTACTGCGATATTCAAACCGTCATGATCGAGAACATGTCTGATAAAAAGTTACAAGCGACTACACTACAGCGACTTCTTCCCTTTCTTTACTGTTTCTCTTCTCGTGTACTGATTCGTCCGGTGAACTGTCAACTAGTCGCCGATTCCACACGCTCTGTCAGCTGAAAAGCCGCCGACAAGGCCCGACTAGTGCCGATGGTTCAGGACACACCATCAAAAACTAGGACCACAGATGTGCACTGACCATCAGTCTGCTGTGTCGGGGCTCTGAAGCCTCTCACATCTGGAGACTGCAGCTTTTGCACATACCTCCTCCATTCATTGAACCCAAATACAAATGTGTGAGGTTGTTACTATCAGCATGTTACACCGTGTTAGTCAAACTGTGGTGGGCAGCATGATCTCGTATGTTTTTCCAGTTATTGGCGAGAGGGAGGACTCTCATTGCAGTCTTGAGATGGATGCATCTTTCAGTACTTCTGACCCTGTGTATCACTTAAACTGCGTTACATCGATTGGCTCCCTGGTTACTCTTTGTAGTGTCTGTTCGTGGCATTGAAGAGAGAATGAAAAGTGACTCTGAGCCGACTGTTGAACAAATCTTCTCCTCGGCGCACCTGGCAGTCGGCCTGCAGCCTCTTCAAACAGTCGTGGCTTATTTCCACGAGAAACTCTCACATCTGTCTCCTCATTTCAAGTGTCATCATTTGAACAGTCAGCTTTATAGTCGTTGGCCCGGCTGCATCCTCCTCTTCCGCAGGAGCTGTTTAATGTCTTTTGTTCTCTGCAGTTTGTGTTGAGTGATGCAGAGAGGCAGATTAGCTGCTGTTAGCAGCCTCCTCTGGTGGCAGCTACATCCGTCACCTCCCTCGTCATCCACTTAACATTTGCCCATTTCCATTCATCACCATAAAGAGGAGTCTCTGTGTGTCGTCTCTCGGCGGCGCCCCCCCGCTGATTTCAAATATCTCTGCTGATTTCTCCGACACTAAAACAGTAGATTTCTCCTTCATCTGCTTGTTGAGTCTCCTCAGATTTTCTGTTCCACATCGTTACTCCTGTTGCTCCACAGCGGCTTCTCTCCATCTGCTGTTGGTTCGCCCTCCGCAGGTCTATCGCTCACATGAGGCAGCGTTGCCAACAGACCATCTTTGTTGTTGGTGCAGTTTATCCGTCTCAGTTAATCAAACTAGCAAAGCCATTTAAAACGGGGAAGTGTCTGCCAGACACAGGGCCGCGCTGAGAGACCCAAAAAGCAATCAGCGTTGTTTTTTAACTCTTTTAGTATCTGATCAGTGTGTGAGGGACGGCACAGAGCAGTTAGTCGGCACCGTCCACAACTTTTGATAATGGAAACACGTGTAATGACGTGAACTGAACCAGACTGCTTGGCAGAAAGGAGGTTTTTGGTTACGACTCAGTAACAGGAGGTGAACTAGTCCACTCAGCTCATAACCCTTTAGCCAGAAAGCTAACGTTATGCTAGAAGGATTTGAAGTCTGTAACGTTGCGTACTTGACAAATGGTGAATCTGTTGCCAAGCAACCTCAAGTTTCTCGATATACTGTCCGTCGTAAATATTGATAATGTGCTTTACACCCTGACTCCAACAAGTAATGTGTACTGACGGGTCGTAAAGACGAGCATACGAAGCACATGCTGTGTTTATTGTTAGCTAGTTGGCAAGACTCGAGTTTCCTTGTTGGACTTTTTTAGTTGTTGGACCTAGGTGCTGATCACATGACCATGGAAAACACATGGAAACCCCTGAAGCGTACGTAGACTGTTAACATGTATATTGCTGACAGATGTTATCAGAGATCAGATAAAAGCCCTTTCAGACGTGGAGTGAGCAACATGTCAAGCTTCTTCTGTCTGTTAAAGTGGAGTTTTGTCCCTCAGACATACGGCAGGTGCATTTTACAGGTTGAATATCTCAAATGCTTTCCGAGCCTTAATGTTCTGGTCCAGTTTGATGTCGGTGTCTGTTTTGTCTCTTCAAACTGCCGTCAGCTGCGGCCCCTCTGAGCTCTCGGCCTCCATTAGATGAATCGTTTTCTCGCTGATGTTCTGATCTTCGAACTCTCGGAGCGACTGACAGGAAGAGGTGAAGCAGCCAGCTGAGAGACCGTTGACTGTCACACTGAGCCGCTGCTGCTTCAGTCTGAGCCACTTTTCCTTCTGTCAGACTCAGCGAGCGTCGCTTTGGGTAAATTCTGTCAGAATCCACAAATGTGAATGGACCCAGTGGTTAACATCAGAGGAGGACAGGACGGGCCTGCTGACTGAGTTTGGAAAAATGGCATCGGCCAATCCAAGCCTCGACATTCCTGATGAAAATATAACTTAAATTCTGTTTAAATCTAAATAAAGGGAACTGGAAGTAAACGTACTTATTAAGTGTGTTAAAAAGGCACTAACCCAGATGGAGGTTGATAATGTGTCACAACCACTGTGTGTTTTTGTTTGGGTTGTGCTGCCTTCAGTCCCGGCTGAGGGACGTTTTCATAAAACATCTAAAGAAGAAGCTCTAAAAATATCTCATTTCCAAGACACTTTGGATTTGTGTGTGTAAATAATTCACAAAGCGTCGTAGCACTAAGAGTCTGGGATATTGTTCAAACAAACGTCTGAAGACATATTCTCTGGTTTATTTCTGTTCAGTCATCAGTGATCGGGTTGTGTGACTTAATATGTTCCCCTGGTTCTGAGTCACGACCCAGATCTCAGTTCTAACCAACTGGAGGGGAGTCGCAGGCTTTTACACTCTGTGTGGGAGTGTCCTTACAGAGTGGTTAAGCCCACTTGTGGGTCGTTAACCCAACCGGCCTTCATGCGGGTTGCTAGGGCTAGGTGAGCCCAGGTGTGAATGGAAGTTAAGTCCAGTTGCCTACGATATAGCACAGAATTACAATGACCCAGATGTCTGAAAACCTTCATCAACATCATAGCAGATAGTAAATATGTCTAACCGAGGAGCAGTTCGCTCCCCGTGCTGATGGAAAGTTTCGTAGTCCACAAAACATTTCTGGAGTGTCACAGTAAAGCGGCGTTGCAGCGTCTCCTAAACAACTGAAGCAGCTGGAGACGTTAAATAAGCATAAAATGGCTCCTCACAGCTTGTTCGGTGTGATCACAGTCTCTGGAAGCACCCTCGAAACCTGGTTGATCTCGTGCACCTATTTTAGACAGGCTGAGTGCTCACACTTAGATGGGTTTTAAAAAAGTCCCCGTCTGCTTCAGTCGTTAAGGAGAACAGTAAAACGCTGCAGCGCTGTTTTGCTGTGAAGCTCCAGAAATGTTGTGTGAACTACCAAACTTCACCTGACTTTCCATCAGCGCCGGGGTGAGGAGATGAAGACTAGATTTTCTAAATGAGGAGTTCATTTGCAAAAAATGCATAAAAGTCTTTCTTAAAATGAGTTTTCATTTGATTTTCCTTTGAATGCACAATAGAATATGATTTAGGAAAAGTAAAACAATCCAAGCGTTATAAGAAGAAGAATAGATTAAAAAGGAAATGAACTGAGATACAAAAGATTATATAACAGCGGTTCAGTTGTTCTCTAAGCCACACAGACAAAAAGAAAACCTGAACAATACAGACTCAGAATAAATGATGATTAATGTCAGTTGTCCGGCTGTTGGTGCTCATCCTTGTATCTCTCTCCTCCGCAGGGCTTCCTGAAGAGCGAGCGTGTTTCCCGGATGGTTCAGAGCGGCGGCTGCTCGGCCAACGACTTCCGCGATGTCTTCAAGAAGAACATCGAGCGGCGCGTCCGAAGCCTCCCGGAGATCGACGGCCTGAGCAAAGAGACGGTCCTGAGCTCCTGGATCGCCAAGTACGACGCCATCTACAGGGGAGACGAGGACATGCGGCGTCAGCCACAGCGGGCGCACCTGAGCGCCGTGTCGGAGCTCATCCTCAGCAAGGAGCAGCTGTACGAGATGTTCCAGCAGATCCTCGGCGTCCGCAAGTTTGAGCACCAGCTGCTGTACAACGCCTGTCAGGTGAGCTGCAAGAGGTCAACAGGTAGACATGGACACATTTACACGTCCTGAGCTGTAGTTCCTCTCATGTCCACTAGATGCTGCTGCGGGGAAACTTTCAGGTTTGGCTTCAGTGAGCTGATTTCATCGATGTATATTTTTGGAGATTATAATGCAGTAAAAGATCATTGAGGTTGTTTATAATTATTAAAATGATAAGTGATTTTAAGTAAGTTGTTCAGTCCGGTCCTACTCGAGGTTTCTGCCTGTTAAAAGGCAGTTTTTTGTCGCCACTGTCGCCGAGTTCTTGCTCGTGGGGGAAATGTTGGCTCTCTGTAAATAAATTAATCAAGGAGTTTGGTTTAGACCTGCTCAATTAGGAAAGTGTCAGGAGATGACTTTTGTTGTGAATTGGCGCGATACAAATAAAGATTGATTGATTGATTGACCAGGATGTCCCCTCGTGATTAGACTGAGTGGTCATCAGTGGCCGCTCCTCACCGACAGAGAAAAGCAGGCAGGCGAGAATGAAAACTTATTCGTCACGTCGTGCCTCCTGGTAATGCAGTTTATTCAGGGCCTTTATGAATCTCCCAGAGAGCTGATGTGGAGAGGACAGAAACCAGCACTGGCACTGGATGTGTGCTTCACCGAGGGGCTGCCCGTCCGACCCGGTCTGTTTCTGTGGGCCTGAGTTGCTTTCTTTTTTGTGGTTGTGAACTGGATTGGAACTGAACTCTTTTGGGGAGAGGACAAAACAGACTATTTACCAAGTGGATTGGACAAGTCTTACACAAACACACACACACAGACTAACACACACCAAAATTGAAAGGAGTTGTGGCCTATTTGTTTTTGCAGCACTGGTTCTTGGACACGTATATTTCACTGCTGCCTGCGAGCTTTGTTATTTCTACTTTATAATATTTTATCATTTTAGTTTTTGATATAGCAACATACAGTATATCATAGATATATGTGCACATTTTTACAATATCATTCAGCCTGCGAAAGCTGCGTTGTAAGAAAAAACATTTGGTTTCTCAATTCAACCTGAAGATTTAGATTTTAAATAGATAATCATGCGTTAACTACACCTGTGTTCTGCAGGTTCAACTGGGCTGACAGGACACGTTAGTGGCTCATTAATTATTGCAGACAGACAGGTAGAAACTCACTGACCTTGCAGCATCAACAACAATCGTTGTAATGCTGTTTTTCGTTGCTTCCCTTCTCTTATTTCTTTCTTATCGATGCAGTAAGTCAGACCTGCCCTCTGGTGTCCTCACCTCTCTGACCCTCGGTCCATCGCTGTCTCCTCATTAGACCTGACCTTTTTTTTTTCCTGCATTTTACAGCTCTGATCAAAAGTAAATTTAACTTTACAAATTCAGTGAGTTTTGAGGGTCTTAGGGCAAACGGCCTCATTAGCAGCAGACTCTGCAGAGCATCGTGAAGGTCTCTGTTTCTTGGCACTGTTATTAGACAGTCATGAATCTGCACAGTGAGCACCATCACTGATACGCACTCAGCAGTGAAGATGAAGACTGCCGTGTGAGGACGGGAGTGGAGTTAAACAGGAAAGTGGCATCATGGGACTGAACATGAGTCTTCAGGTTTACAGGGGTGGATTCGGGTTATCACTGCAGAGCTTCTCCACACTCTTTTGTTTGTAATGAAAACCATAAAATCAGAGTTAGAGTCCC
This sequence comes from Pagrus pagrus, assembly GCF_965226575.1. NCBI lineage: Eukaryota > Metazoa > Chordata > Actinopteri > Spariformes > Sparidae > Pagrus > Pagrus pagrus. The sequence goes on from NC_140194.1 coordinate 2,435,597, forward strand.
TCTGCTTCCTCCTTCCTCTGCAGTATGGAGGCAAACTCTTCCTGGAAAGCTCCTGTTGCAACCGCACATATAGCGCAGTGGTTTATTTATCACGATCGATGGTTTCCACTGTGTGCAGCGGCTGTGTAGTGCCGCTGAAAGAATAATTGAATCCATAATTGATTTGTTTTACAAAGACTGAGAGCATCGTGAATCTGCCCACGACTCAACTCTTCTTTTTTCTTTTTTTTTTGAAAATCTGCTCAGCAGCTTCGCAGACGTTAATTGTAAAAACCAGCTGAATGTCTTCGGTAATAAAACACATTTAAACTGATTCATGGGGCGAAAATGTGTTTTCAAGGCAAATCTTTCTTTTTAACATCAGCTCTGTGGGACTGGAGGTTTCATCAGACCTTTTGAAATTGATGCAGCTCCCTTTCAAACCTCAGATCATTCAGCGTGACAGAAATGATGCTTTATACCTCCAGCTGACATCATCATCATTAAACTCCATCATCTCCCAAATAACAGCGATCACAAAGTTGATGAGTGACTATTTCAAACAACATTTCCTCTTTTCCTTCACTGTGTTTTCAGTCTTCGGGCCCGACTGGTTCTGGTCTCGTTGAGTCCCCCAGAGTCCGTCTCCTGACCTGCCGGGATGTAACTCATCTTCCCTCTGTAAACTTTAAAGGTCAAATTTAAAGTTCACAGACTGCAGCAGAGAGGATTATCATTCACTTTTCATTTTACAGGTGTTCAGTGTCTTGTAATACTTCTTCCTCCTTCCTCTCCTCTGTGTGTTTGCTGTGGACGAATGAAACGTCCGAGCTGGAAGCCAGAACTTGGTGTCGTAACATTTGGGAAATTTTGGGAAACAAATGTATTCATTGCTGCAGAGCAACTTTTTTGTACCGTTTAATTTTTCAAAAGGAAATTTTGTGTAGTAAAAAGTGGTTGTCAGCCTGTGATAGAGGACAGTGAGTCGATTCCTCCAGTGTGAGGCCTGAACGGAGACTCAGGAGAAGTTCCCTTCGCTGCCCTACAGACCTGCACCAGAGTCTGACTGGATGCAGCAGAAAACCAGTGCAGTTAGAGAGAAGCAGCGTGGCGTGGGAGCTCGTTGCTCACAGCTCAAAACTTGTGCAAATCAGACCAAAGCCGTCTGCCTGGATAGACAACACTGGAGGAACGAGAGAAAATCCCTTCTGTTTGTTCATTTGGGTGAAGAGACTTGAAAGGCCGGTCCACGAGCCCTCCCAGTCTTTGAATACGGCTCTGTAGAGGAAACAGTGCGTCAGTAATCCTCAGCGATTCTCCTCCGCTGATTATTTCCTTCTCTGTAACCAGCTCCGAACATAAATAGCTTCCATTTACAGATGACTTCACGGCCCATTGAGACATCATTCTCGCCTGTATAACAACCCGAGTGTGTCTGTTGCCAGGACAGATTCTATTATTGTCCCGCTTCATTAGTCGCCTGAATGGAAAGACGATGAAGGGGAAAGGCTGTGAGGAGGAGAAGACAGCGCAGAAATGAAAAGAAACTCGAGCTGATTTAATTTTTAAATGCTCACCTGTGTTTTCAGGTTTTCATTAAAATCTCGGTGTCATGTTCTGTCACACTTCCAGCAGCAGCAGCAGCAGAGAAGTGTTGTCATCTGACAAACACCGGCTTATTCCTGAGAGGAGTTTGTCCAGAAGCTCGTGCATCAGCGTTTCCACGAAGTTTAAATCATCATATCTTTTCATGAATTATTTTACTTTACGTTATATCAGATCTTGTATCAGTGTTTTAGGTTCTTGCTCCTTGTGTTGCCCGGTCGGGTGTGTTGTAGTTCAGGCCTCTGTTGCCTGATTTCTTTCTGTAGTTCGGCCACCTCTGTTTTTGTTTCCTCCGTGAAATCCTTTAATTCACTGAGTTCTTTTGTGATATGCGTTAATCTCTCTCAGCGTTTCTGTGATACGAGATTCCTCCATGTCTTTCGCTCTCTTTACTCTTGGTACTTTTGTTTTGTGCTTTTTGTTTCTTTGTCTTGACGGCACCGCTGCAAAGACGTTCAAACTGGTTGTAAAGTGAACATTTTTTCACTCACTATTTAAAGATGTTGATTAAACGTTCACATTTAAACCATTTTTCACTGGGTGGGTTTCAAATGAGAAATTTGGATGTGGTTTCGTAGTCAGCCTCCAAAATGATGATATTATTATCTCTCTTATCTGCACATTATAGATGATGAAAGTTGTTTTTAAAGCAAAAAGAAATATAGTCGTAAGATCGGGACTCGAACCAAGAATCCTCTGACTGCTGGACACCAGCTTAATGTCTCATTTTACTTTAATGTATAAAGCTGCTCCCATTACGATGACCTGAAAGCTGTTTGTTAGCCGTACGAAGATGATACCGTTCTATATCTATGACATTTTATATTAATGATTAAATGTGTTGAAGGGACGTCTTTGTACAGAGACCACATTTCACTTATCAGTGCAGTATGACTTCAGAGAAAACCTTCACATTAATCACTATCGTCTCTATTTCAACCTAGAAATGAACAAATGATCGTGTTTTATGACACGTTGATGTCAGACGGCAGCAAAAAGAGATTCTCACACCAGAGATCACCCAGGATTCAACTAGAAATCAACTTTGAAATCCTTGCTTGTGCTCACTGGGGTTACAGATATTTCTCTCAGGAGTCGGTGTACAAAAATGTATTTCTTTAAGATGTAGAGATCAGCTCTGCTCCGACTGCAGCATCAACACCGAGGGAATCCTTCAGCCCGTCACGATCGAATCTGTCAGGATGAAGCTTCTCTGACTGCTCAGCAGGTTCGTTCCCTCTGGACCGGCCCGCCTCGACTGTCAGACCACCAACCAGCTGCATTTCAACCACACTTTGCTATATTAAATATTAATTTAATTTAATTTCTACTGTCGAGGCTCTGTGGACCAATTACTGAAGGTGTTGTTTACTGATCCAATTACTGATTACAGCTCCCGTAATCATGAGGACTCAACGGACAACATGTTAGACTGGACTCCACACAGACTCTTGTGTACGAGTGTGGAGTTTTCTCTTTAAACATTTACAGTACAGAGGTTTACTGCGTCCACGAGAGCAGTGTGTTGCATCAACTTGCTGATGTGCTGTTCACGAACGTGACTTCGCAAGACTGTGGACTGCAGAGACTCGAGCGAGGCCGAGGGAGGAGGCGAACACTTCTCCGTCAGTGATGGCAAAAGATGGAGGGAGATAAAAATAGAAGAGAGGAGGAACTCCAGCTGTGGAGGGAGAGAGAGAGTCCAGGTGTTCAGATCAGCAGGTCTCAGAGGATAAACAGCAGTGACAGTCACCTGTGTGTGTGTGTGTGTGTGTGTGTGTGCGTGTGCGTGTGTGTGTGTGTGTGTGTGGAAGAACAGAAAAAACGTGGGGGCTAATGATTGGGTTCATTATTGATTAATCTGCCAGTTAATCGTATTATTAATTGATTCGGCATTTAAAATCACAATTCACTGCATCTTTTGTCAAACCAGCTGTTGAAGACCCAAAGGCTCTTCATCGACTGTCGTTATGACAAAGAAAAGCAGAAAAGTGACTGAAACGATTAATTGATTTTTGCTAATTTCTTTCAATCGACCACTCGATATCTCCATCTTGATAAAAAGTGGTTAATGATCACTTCATGTGATTGGCTGCCTGCAGGTAACTGACAGAGAGAGGAGACGCTGGTTTGTCAATTACATACAGCTCTCAGTTTAGCATCCTGGTGGTTTTTCTGTTTTAGGTTAAAATATTTCTTTGTACATGTTTACACGTTTGTGCTTATTGAACAGGTGCATTGATAAAGTATTGGCTTTTTACTTGTGAAGGTTTTATTGCACCTAACGAGTGTTCAGCTGTCAACTCTTCACCATCGGAGCTTATCAATACTATTGTATTGAATAAATTAGCCCCGGGGCCCGTTTAATACCAGGTCTTGGTACCTATCCCTAGTTAGCAATAATATATTATGTGCTACTTTTGGTTAGACATTCAAAATAAGGGTTGCAGACAAACAGTTCTTACATTATGACGTTTGGACTGTATAAAAGCAGTTTGCTGAGTTTTAGGCAGAAAAACTACATTTTAAGCTTTTGGAAAAGATCAAACTTTGGATTAAAACAACAACGTACAAACAAATCACTCTCGACTCGTCACAAACAGGACGTGAACCCCTTTCACCAGGGGTACAACTCAGTGAATGACCCCTCCAACCACCCCAGCCGCCTCCTGACTCTGACTTTTCTCAGTCTTTATACTTCTGCACTGGAGGGGCGTTTAAAAGGGGGAACTACAAACTCAAGCGCAGGAGTGTTGGGCCACGGACCAGGAGGCCGTATTTGACAGCAGGCTGGATTGGACAATGCACCACTGTCGGGTTCCCTTAATGAGGGACTGTGACCATCTGATAGACTTCACAGCAGGTTTTTCACCAGTTTTCAGTCAGTTTTCAGTTGTCAAAGAAAACTCACACCCCATTTTGTTGTCACATAAAAGGTGTGTATCAGTCGAAGCCGTTTCCCGAGAAGGTTTCACACTGAAGGGCTGTGGGGAATGCTTTTCTTTTTTCTCCCCCGCCGTATGAGTTACTTTTAGTCCATCAACACCACACTCAGAAAATCCAGTGGTTGCAGTCTGCATGCTGCCAGTTTTAATTCCCTCTTCACACATAGGTGTGAATGCACAACATAATTAAAATCTGAGTTATATCTAGCCTGACTGTGACCCACAGGGTGAATGTCTGATTAAGGCGCAGAGCTCTGCAGAGTCATGATGGTGGTAAAAATACAGTAATGATGTTCACATTAACGCTCCTCTGCAGTAATCTTTAGGAATCATTTTCAGGTTGGTTGGGTTCTTGGATACCATCGCAGGGCTGGTTGTCTGAACCCTGGTACTGCCCGTCTGTCCCTCAGCAAAACCAAATCCTTCTGACTGTCTGAGGACAGTCTGAGTTGGTTCATCGTCTGGTCTCAGTTTGCTTGACAGTCTTTTCTCAAACTTTTGCATGCTCTGCCAGCAGCATGGTACCAAACAGCCCAGTCGCCCGGATTTAATGTCAGCAGTTAACGGTACTGAAACCACAGGGACGTCCACTGTTGACATTTGTTCCAAACGTGGCATATCAAGTTCACATTACATGCTTCCTAGCTGACTTTTACATCGGGAGGTGGAGCGGATGATGGTGGCGTTATTAGAAGCCACATGGCTGCCAAACCGCCGATCACCACGGGGGAGATTTCCAGCTGTTTTAATGGCGACCACAGCCAGCTATTTGTCAGGGGAAAGCGGGCCATCTCCAGCTGTTTTAGTGGTGATAGAACCGGTGTTTTTTTAAGGAGACCCTGGTTTTGTAGCCAGAAATGTGGACCTACTCAGCTGCTGAGGGGGTCGGTTGATATCCGCGTCGGTGCTGTCTGTTTGTCGTCTCTCATTAGCGAATGAAGCCGGTAGATGGAGGTTTAATAAATTAGGAGCAAGCTGCAGCTCTGCCTTCAGCAGCGACAGGAAGCTTTGCAGCTCTGTCTGGAAATCTGGTTTCTGCCCTCTGAGCTGAATTCTTCTTCTCTGGTCCTCTCAGTTTCTGCTTTGTAAACTAAATGTCTGTCTGTTGTTTTCTGACTTTGTTCCTTTTGTCAGATGATCAGTCTGTAATTGGCTGAGTTTGTAATGACATGGCTCTTTAACAAGAGCGTTTTACTTTGATACTGAAACTATTCTACACTTATATCTGCAGACGATTGCTCAAAAACAAATACATATATGTCTGGGGTCAGTATTTGCCCCGTTGATCTGGTTTTTTATATTTTTAGTCCGTCATGTTGGGTTGGTAAAGCGTCCCGAGCAGCAACAGAGTGAGAAAATAAGAAACTCTCTGCAGATACGAGACACTTACACACCTTTTCTCCCCATTCCGGCCTCCCTCTCTGTCTGTTCACGTCTTTTACGTCTTTGTTTCGTCTCGCTACATTTGCTGTGCGTGATGTGCCCTGATAGGTTGAAATCAGTCTGGTGATGTTGGGAAGGCGGCGTGCGATGACGGCAAATAATAATCCATAATTCACCTCAAATGCATCAAACTAAAGTAACGAGCCTGTTTTGAAGCTGTGAGGAGGAGAAAGTTCAGATAATTTTCTCTAGTTTCTTGAGTTTAACTGCAGTTTTTGTAAATATTCACGTGTGCTCTGCAGAGTGACTTCAGTTTTAATCATCCAAAGACTGTTTGCATTTTCCAACAGGCGATTGATTGATTGATTGATTGATTGATTGATTGATTGATTAATTGACATTAAACTGCTGAGCTAGGTGAGGTATTAAAGGTATTAAATACTCCTTTATGGCTCCTGAGGTCTTTAAAACCTTTCCACAATCACTCTAGTGAGCATGTTTGCGGCGCTCTGTGTGTTTTTATGTCAGCGTCTAACACTTCCATGTGTGGTTGTCGCCTCTGTGACGCGTCGACATGTTGCGAGAGACTTGAACAGCATCATGTGACTGCTGCTCGTTGTCATAGAAATGCTCTGTGGGGCAGAATTAGAAAGGCTGCCGACAAAGACCACTATAACAGAAGTCATGGTAACAAAGCCAGCGTGCACACTGCACTGTGTGTGTGTGTGTGTGTGTTTAGTACATGCAGCCAGCTGTAGGTGTGTCTGTAACCGTCTCGATCATCCTCACATACGAGAGGCAGTTTAATCAACAGAAGCTCTAATGGATCGCAGGTTCATGACACCGTTTTCTGAAAATAGAAATTCTTGTTAAGAACTCGAACGTGTGTGAAGAAGAAAAGTCAGTCGGTTCTGTTTTTATACTTTTCTTTACTTTTAATCAGACACTAACGTTATAGTACGTTTATCTGTTCAGGTCTTATATCATGTCTATGTATATGTATATATCTATGTCCTTATTTTGGATCTCCAGCTCTACAAGGACGAAATGCTCGAGTCTGATGTGCAGCATTAAGTGATGATTTAATTTCTTCACATGCAGGATGTTTTATTTGTCTTATTGGCCGTTGCTGTCGTTATTTCTTAATCTGGTTGATAAACGAGGCCGCTGAAACGCGTTGTACAGAGAGTTTGATTAGCAGCGAAGAGGCTGTGAGCTCTATTATCTCAGTGCCGTTAATTAGATTTGAGTGTAATTAACCGGAGAGACACAACCAGGAATGCGAAGTAACAGTAAGCAGCAGTTGTTTTTCTGACCACAGAGAGTTAATCACACAGCTGTCTGACGCTCCGCTAACACATCAGCTCAGACAAAACGCTCCTGAGTTATACTCGTATCATTTATATGATAATATAAATATGAGTGGAAGCTATTGAGCGTGTGAAGCAATATTATGAGTGTGTAACTCACACACCGAATATGACCAGCAGGTGGTGCTATTATCAACACAAAACTGTTTTTGGCTAATAACTCCCACATTATATGGTGCACATTGTTAAACCTCATATCTACCTGTTCCCTGCATTCAGTTGAATTGTCTAATGTAGACCACGCCCACTTTCGCGCTAAATTTCCATACGTAAATTCATGAAAAGTCACGAAACTTTGCACACAGCATCTGTGGACCCTCCTGACAAAAACTTATTAAAAGAATTGTGATAGTCCAAAAAATAAAACTACAATTTCCTGCACATTGTGGTCAAGCAGACAGTCTTGCATATCTTGATGAAATACAGTCCCATTACCACTTAACATTTTTCATAATAAGTGTTCCATGGCCCGATGACGGTTTGTGAAAATTTTGGTGCAAATCGCCCCATAGGGGGCGCTTTTATTGCTAAATGACGAAAGAACAGCTTCACTGCCACTTTTCATTCCTCAACGGAAGTTGTTGCATGAACAAGCCCTGACGCGCGTGGACTGCGAGGGCCCGTTCATCGCTGCTTGCAGCTTTAATTTTTATTAATTTTTCTTGATTTTTACATGTAAATATTAGCATGTTAGCTCAATAGCTTCCAGGTCATGTGATCAATTGACTCAAAATCATGTTGGGATCATGTAACTACACTGGCTGCATGAGATACACCTCTTGTTTTTACGTTTTACATCTGTTCATAATTTTTATTAATTAGGGCCCGAGCAAGAATCTCGTGCGACCTATTGTATCTGTAAGATCGCATTTTTGGCCCATTGTGTACACAGCCCAACGTGTGTGGGGGGGGCGAGGGCCCGTTCATCACTGCTTGCAGTTTTAATTTAAATTATTTTTAAAGAAAAATACATCCTGACCTTCTCCGCCACCCTCAAACACTGAGATAAACACAGCGTCATGAATAAACAATAAAAACACGTCATTTAAAAGTGTTTCCATCAGGCAGAACTTTTGACGTGTGCACGCCGGTCCGACCGCCATCACTTTGATAATTGATTCCTGTTTTCTTCCTCACAGTGTTGAGTTAATTAGGACTCGGTGATCAGCAGACCTCATCAGTAACGACTGCAGAATGACTAAACATGTCTGGTATTTCTCACGTCTGGATGTCGGAGCCTCGGCAGTCTGCGCGTTGATGCACACGACCACGTTTCTGAAGTGTCAGCAGAAAGAAAACAGAAAGGAAAAAATAACTGTCGAATCATCCGTGAACAAATCTCCATCTCTCTGCAATTAGTGACGGCAGGCGACAGGCCTGACAGGAAGTGTTAGAGGACGTGATGGTGGCAATATTATTTTATTAAATAATCAAATTCTTTTATAGTTTATAGCACCTCTCAGGTGCTAACCGCCGAAGATAAAATCACAACTTTTGAGTTTCATAAGCAGTGTTGGGGTTTCAGTTACTTTTGAGGCTAATAAGCAGAGGCAAAACCACAGATACGTTAAAAGTTAAGTTTAATTATGTTGCAACTTTACATTTGTTTAGGGTAAATCTTCTACTTATCTCTTGTCACAATGCTCTGCTTATGCTTTGGTTAGGTTTAGGCACAAAAAAAACACTTGGTTAGGGTTAGGATGACATCATGATTTGGTTTAAAATGCCTGTTTTGGTCGCCATGATCACGTTTGGACGTCACCCCAAAAATGGCTGTAAATGTCCATAAAAGTATCCTGTGGTGTGGCTCAAACTGCGGGTGGCCATTTGGCAGCCTTCTTGGCTTCCACCATCCCTCCTCCTCCTGCTGTGACAGGTATCTGTATCTGTGGTTTGCAGAAGCTGCTAACATTATATCCTGGCGACGGAGCTGCACACACAAACCCGGCACAGAAAGCCGGAGTTCAGGCTGGCTTTGTCCCCATGACTTCTGTGATGATCGTCTTTGTTGGCTGCCTTTCTCATTCTGCCCTGCAGAGCATTTCTATGACAACAAGCCGTCACATGACGCTGTTCAAATCTCTGCAACATGTCATCATGTGAGAGAGGCGACACCCAGAAATCAAACTGTCAGACACTGAAAAAGAAAGCACTGGAAACGCACAACATGCTTTAGTTTTACTCAGTTTTGAGGGCAGAGGGGGAAGATGAGCGAAGGAGCTAACCACTGCACCACAGTGTGAGGCAGGCGTCCAACCAATCAGCGTCCTGTGAGGAGCTACTGGCAGCTACAGCTGTGGTTTAGATGTCAAGACAACAATGGCAGCCCCCCAAGAGGTTAGCGTAGCTGCTATAGCATCAGTTTTGGAGAGCTGGAGATTATATTTTATTGAAGACTGAAGTTGGAAACGTGACACAGGCTAAAGTCGATCAGTGTCAGTGTAAGTCAGTTCACCATGGTGAAGGACCAGACTTGACGGACATGTTGTCATGTGAGAGTCACAGGTTAGAAAACGTCTCACACTGTAACATGTGTTTTAGATTTGTGGTATAAATTTTAGCTCCTCAGCGTTTTTCTCTTGCGCTGCAGGTCTGACTGACTCGTGTAACTAAAAGAAGTTTGCGAGACACTGACGGCTGATTTTTAACTGATTCTCTGGGACTCGTTTTGGCTCAGGCTCAAATTAAACAGCTTATCTTCCCTCTCTGTTATCTCCTCTGAAGGTTCCACTTGTCTCTTTGGCTTCAGGCCAGTTTCAATCAGAGCTGTTTTATCTCTGATTGTCATTTTTTTAGACGCCTCTGCTCATCACAGACTTTGTGAAACGAGGCGCTGGTTTCTGCCTAGTAAGCAAACCTCGTTCAATTTTCACCCTGCTTTCATCTTCTCTTTGAGCGTCGCTGACATCAAGTTTAACAGACGACTTGTTGGCTGATCCTTCCTGCTCAGAGTGAAGCTCTCAAACAGCACAGCACAGCCTCCCCGTGGTGGAGGTTAAACTGTAGCGACAGCTGTGAACTGGTTTCATAAGCCTCCAGTTCTCCATCAATTCAGAAAGTTTCTTCTCTTGTTGTAATAAAAAAAGAAAAACAAAGACGAGATGACAGAAGACGAGAGTCAACGCAAAGCTTAGAAAAACATACGATAAGGACACGTCTTTGAGAGCTCCTGTACATCAGCAGTGTCGTTAAACTCTCTGATCACTCAACATTATTCGTGTCATCTCAACCCTACACTGCTGTATAGCTCTTGCCATTCATCCTCTCTGGCTCATCCAGATTTCATGACCCGACCTGACATCACCTTACCCACTAGGATGCATGCTGGCTCACAAAATACCTAGCAAAGTTGAAAAAGAGAGATATCTGCACATCAAAAAGCTCCCGTTTGAGGGACTTTTAATTGCTGCGCGATGTGCAGAGCCCAAGGCTCTTCCTCAGACTGCTTCTGATACATACAGTGTAGCGGTGACTCTCTGTATGTATCAGAAGCAGTCTGAGGAAGAGCCTTGGGCTCTGCACATCGCGCAGCAATTAAAAGTCCTTCAAACGGGAGCTTTTGGTGTGCAAATCTTTCTCTTGGTCTTCAACCTACCCAAGTTCTCAGGCACTACGCTGCTCCTGTGCACCCGGCTCTGGCTACCACTGGTCGCGTCAATCAACAGCTAAAGCTTCTTTCTAAACGAAATCCACTTCTTGTTGTCTTTGCTCGACAGAGATGGATTCAGCTTGTATGATGAAGTTGATGTATTTGCATGATTCTTGGGCGTTTTGACTAAATAGGTTAATTATCAGCGTCTCCCAAAACGACGTAGACGTAGACCTCTGTGGGCGTCCTGTGGTGTCTGGATGTTGAGGGGTGGGGCCTCCATGGATCGGACTTGTTCCAGCACATCCCAGATGCTCGATCGGATTTGGATCTAGGGTATTTGGAGGCCCGGTCGACGCCTGGAGCTCTTGTGTTCCTCAAGTCGTCCCTGTGCAGTTTTTGTGGAGTGTCAGGGCAGATTGTCCTGCTGCCATCGGAGAGTGCTGTTGCCATGAGGGGGTGTTCTTGGTCCACAACGGTGGTTGGATTGGTGGTTCGTGTCAAGTGGCACTCACATGAATGTTTGGACCCAATGTTTTCCCTGCAGAACAATACAAGCAGATCAATGTTAATCACATCACCTGCCAGTGGTTTTTTTTGTTGTGGCTGATCGTTCCCACAACAACCTGACTGTTGCAGAGTGGCAGACAGACGTACAGGACCTTCGTCGTGTTTGCAGCGTCGTTTAGGCAAGAAATCCGCTTGGTCAGGTTGAGGAAAACATTTTGTCTTGGGTACAAATCATCATGTTACCTCTGGAACTTCTGTTATAAACGTACCTACATTAGCTTAGAAGAAGAAGTATCTTTATTTGCGTCACATATCATACAACACGGTGAAACTGGTAGTCGTCTGGCACAGGTCTTAGCCAGTACCCCTTGAGCAAGTGTGAAACCGGAGTACACGGAGGGTCCAATCCCAGGACCCTCTTGCTGGTCCCTCAGTATCACTCACTCACCTTCTGTACGTGATGTTACTTCAATATGTCAGCAAGTTAAAAGAGCTCATTGACTTCTACTTTCACACTGGAGATAAAACAGTGGTCTCCTGAATGAAAGTCCTGTGCTTGTTTAACCCGACGGTCCATCCTCGACCTCCTCCCTTTACGGACTCTTTATACGACTTCTCCTCACTTCCTCCTTTGCAGCTGTATTAACTACTACAGTTGCAAGAGGACGGCGCCTGTAATGTCATGTCCTCGGGGAAGGCTGTAGCTAAGGTGGTAAGTGTTTGGGTTTCTTGTGTGATCCTTGGCCTCTCCTGTCCACAAGATGAAGTGTCCTTAAGCAAGACAGGATTAAAGGTCTCTGTCCAATGAGTGTAATGCTGCTTCTTCAAGGCGATAATGGTGAGGGGGATTTAACCAAGGCTGGTTAAACAAGGATGAAAACACCCTGAGGCTTTATCGCTTCCCATTGTGTTTGTGAGTAACTAGAGCCAGAAAATCCTGATCTGAGCCAAAGGGCCGAGGCCTTGATAGATTTTAGTTTGGCAGCCGACAGTACTCAGTTTGATACTTCTGTCATCCTCGCTAAAGTCTTAATACAGTTCCCCGTTTTAAGACCAGCACATTTTCTGACGCCAGCTATTTGATACTTCGTGTTATATACTTATTTAAGTGTCAGAGAGGGATGTAGCAGTCTGATTACAGGTGTTTGGGATCATTATGACACTGCTGAGCTGTGTGTCATCTGAAGGATCTGATCGGTTTGCATGGAGTGTAGCTGATTGTGCATCTCATCGTGATGTCCGACCTGCACGAAAACTTTGATTTTGTGCAAATGAGAGCACTAAATCCATCTTAACAAGGTTTTGTTCTTACAATAAGGAACCACAAGTGTTTAAAATGTTTTGCTGACTTTATAGTTTAGTCACACAGGTTGACTTCCCATACTTGCCTTCTACCAGTTTCATCCCGGGGTCATAATTTTACCGTGTCGCTCCCAATTTCTGACAATTTCTAAACACTTTTCAGTAATCATGACCTGTTTCTAGCACTGTAGTCTGCTGGACTGTTGCACCTCGTCCTCCTCACTGAGTGACAGAGAAATGAAGAAGAGGAAGAAGAAGAAATAATTTTAAATGTCTTGGAGAGAAGATTTACGGTTTCTGATGTAAAGTCTTAAAGGAAAGGGGCAAAAAAATAAATAAATGAATGAATGAATGTAAGGTGATAAATATTACAATACACAAGTAACGCTGGAGGTTGAATTATTCTGCGTTATTGTCTGAGAATTGAAAGTAGTCGTTTTTCGGGGGTAGGAACCACAGGACCCCGCTTTGCTTTTGAAATGAGGTCTCAAGGTTGGCGAGTATTTGACTTCCTCTTGAATACAACTGAACAGTCGATGTGAAATTGACTCTCAAGACTCTGAGGTGGAATTTGGGGTTTTCCCGTTCACTTCAATGCAGGTAGAGTTTTCTTGGAGCAGCATCTAGTGGACATCAGAGGAACTGCAGCCACCAACCAAAAGTAAACAATCATGATTGAATATTTCTCTGCTGTATTTCTCTGCTGTGGCACTCCCTCCCTCTCACCCTCAGTCCTAATTAGGTAATTACTGTCGGCTATTACCACCTCAGCTGCTGATGAGTTCATCAATACGGTTCTTCAGAATAGACCTCTCCCGCTGAGTCTCTCCTTCACCTTTTGATTGGTTTTGTGTGTCTGCAGCTCTCTACTGAAGGAAATCTGGATGTTTTTGTTTCCTCTCTCTCTCTCACAGCTGGACAACGTGGACGAGCAGGCGGCTCAGATCCGCAGAGAGCTGGACGGGAGGTTACAGCTGGCCGAGAAGATCTCCAGGGTGAGAAACACACATTCCTCTTCGTCATAAAACCCAAACTCATCGTGTCTTAATAAATAAGTGAATCATGTTTTTGTGTAATGTGAACGGTGTCGTCTTGTCGACAAACCCCACAGAGAAATCTCACCAGCGCTGCAGCTCTGCGGAGCTTCTGCCTCGGTTGGTTTAATCTCAGTGTTTCCAGCAGCAGCTGTTGTCATCAAACAAGCTCTGATAAAAACCAAAGTACACTGACCGCTCAGAACCAGGCAGCAAACAGACACAGCTGAAGACTAGCTGGTGAAGAGAAAAGTTCACATCGAACAAACAGTCAGATATTTTTCTCAGGAGCTGCTGAAGTTGGAAGTAGAAAACAATTAGTAAATGCAGCTTTAGAGCAGCTTTCTGCTCTGACAACAATCACGCAGTCATTATCCAAAGTTTAATCTCTGAATCTGACAAAACTCCTGTCGAAACACTTTCATCTTCCTCGATTAAAGGTTGTTTTTGTCGTTAAGTAAAGAATGATGGTGCCACATGCAGAGGAATCAAAACGAAGACAAGCTGACTAATAAATCCAGCTTAAAGCATCTAAATGTCTGTTTGTCACAGTGTGTACGTGTCGGGGAGTCGGGGAGCTGTGAAAAGCTTCTAACTAGTGATGTTTTCATTTTTAAAGACCTCCTCCACACATGTACTGAGACAAACACTTAACAGAAATGAAAGAAATCATTGAAAAGGCACCTTCTTCATCTCCCTCTTATACATGTGAATGTGGAAATATGTTTTTCATTTCACAACTGAACACAGGACGTCTCCTTCTTCACTGTCGAGTCCATCCTCAGTGTATGAGACGGTTTTCTAACCTCACAAGCAGAGCACAGAGCGAACACTTTGGCCACAGCCAAACTTACCCACAGACTCCATCATGGACTCCGACAGAGGCCGGGTCGATCCCTCCGATTCTCACTGAGCTCCGAGAACATTTACACTTTAAGCAATGAATGTAAAAAACTAGTGTTGAAAAGAAAATACACTTTTTTGATGGGTGGGGGGCTTTAACTGTGTGTCTGTGTCCGTCCTGCAGGAGAGGAGATACCCAAAGTTCGTCTCTGCCGACATGGAGCCTCTTTTCGTGGAGGAGCTGCGTTCGTCGGTCAACCTGCTCATGGCGAACCTGGAGAGCCTGCCGGTGTCCAAAGGAGGTCCGGACTTCAAACAGAAGCTCAAACGCTCGTCCATGAACAACTCCTTCCTGGACATGGGAGACGAGGGAGACATCCTGTCCAAGTCGGACGTCGTGCTGTCTTTCACTCTGGAGGTGTGTGTCTGATCTGCTGTTAGTCGGTCGATGACTGCTGTGTGATTTCATCGCACCTGACAGTTAATTTAGTTTCCTCGTCTCGAAAAAATAATGAGGTAGAAACGATAAAATCCTGACAGTGCATCACATCGAACACGAGTGCCGAGCGCTACAGAAAGTTCTCTCGTGTTTTCAAAACAAAGTCACAATGTGTTTCACAATAAAGACAGAGAAGAAAATCCCAAACAATTACAGCAAATCATCTGTTAAGAGATAAAAGTGAGCAGGTTTAAAATGTCAGTTGTTTGCTTCTCCTCAGTTTATATTACTGTCAGCTGAACATGGTCGAGTTTTGGACCATTGACTGGTCAAACAAATACTGGAAGTTGATTGGTTTGAACGTCTTAGTACGCTGAATGTTTTGTTTTGACCGTCTGTTGGTGTTTGCAGATTGTGATCGTGGAGGTCCAGGGTCTGAAGTCTGTGGCTCCGAACCGGATCGTTTACTGCACCATGGAGGTGGAGGGAGGAGAAAAGCTGCAGACAGACCAGGCTGAAGCCTCCAGACCTCAGTGAGCTCTTCTTCTTCTGCTTCTTCTCAGACGAGCTGATGTTTAGATACATGTGCTGACATCCTCTCTCGCTCTTTCACGTATCATCCGCGTTTCCCTTAAAGTTATAGCGACAGGCGACTGAACGAAACACACTGTTACCTTGAGTTAAGTTTCAGATTTCTCTGGTTTGGACCTTGTTGGAAACATTTTGGATAACGTAAGTACACAACTCAGTAACACATATAACAAAGGTCGAGTCATTTAGAGACATTGTGACCCATTGTCAGGTTACACCCATGTAACAAGTAGAGAAGCACCGGTCGGCTGGCCAGGGACCAGAATCGGACTGTTTTAGGAATGAGTGACCGGCAATGATCCGATTCTGTGCCGCTCAGATTTACACACCCGCCCAGAACAGGACCGCCGGCCTGAACTGAAAGAGAGAAATGTACCTAGTTTACACGCCTTTCTCAGACGTAACTCGAGTTGCAACATGTTGTGTTTTGATCTGTCGCACCGTTTTTCTTTTGGGGAAGTAAAACATCGACGGCTGTGACTGAAAATAACAACACGGAGGCTCCGTTTTCTGAAGCAGAGCGACAAACTTTTAACCGCCGAGCATCAGAGACTCCTTCTGTTTTTACCTTTCACAATAAGAGTCCTGGATAAAAGTACACACTGCGTAAATACTTATCAGGGGGAACATTTCACAAACTGCCCACCGAATAAAACAGCTTACGTTTAGATTCATCTTAGATTCATTTTCAGGTGGATGTACAAAAACAGAACACTTTATTTTAAACTTTGAGATAATAATATAAATATATCAATATCAATATTCAATATTTGTATTACACTTTAAAAAAAATATCCGAATTTCAGAAAATTGTAATCGATGCCCCTCGAGAGACGAGAGGACAATTTAAACTCATCCAACACTTCACCTGCAGAACTAACGACATCCTCAGCAGTCTCAGCTGTTCTGCAAAAGATCATAAATGCTCAGGTTTTAGTTTCTGCGGACGAACAAAGTGTGACACGAAGCTCGGAGCCTGTAATCTTTCTCGGTGCTGAAGCGACATGAACGCTTCATGTTTACAGCCTGCTGAGCTTTCCCCCTCTTGACTCCTAATTGGATTATCGCCTGAGCTTTTGAAGACGAGCTGAACACGCAGACGTCGGTGAAAAGCCGCTTCAACACAGTTACCTGAAACTGAATCAAAGCAGATCTTTGAAATTCAAACATCTCTGTGCATCGCAGACAAAAAAACGACTGAACTCCAGATTTTATGTAACAGGAGGGGAGTGACCCTCGGCTTCCTCAAACGCCACGACAACCCGCCCGGGGCGGCGTTTTCTCATTCTTCAGTCAAGGCTACTGCAGCGAGAAGATGAGGCTGTTGTGTAACAGTGATGGGAGTCGGTCTCTCCTCATCACACACAAACACATGAACACACACAGCTCAGCTCAAAGTCCTCTTTAAGTTTCAGCTCTCAGTTAGACCGCTGACGTTTTTCATCTCAGCCAATCAGAGACAGTCTCACACACCTGGGACTCCACAGGAACAGTAACCAGACTTATGAATGAAACATGAAGTCACTGACAGGTAACTTGTGGATTGGACAGTTTGGGTTTTCGTCATCCTGCATCATCGGGACGCACAAATCAAACTCTGACAGGTGTGTAGAAACTGTTTTACAGCTGCGTCTGTCACGTTGTCGGCTAATAGAGAAAAGTCTCCAGCGTGCGTCACCTGATGTTGTAATTACACGGTGTGGCCACTATGTGAAGTTGTCTTCTGAGACCGGTGGACTTCATGGGGACGTGTTAAACGTGTTAACAGTTTTACAGAAGTCTCTTTTATAATGAAGGTTTGTGGGAATATGCTTCTTTGGCAGTAAAGGGACAAGCTGACACATCCTGCTCTGTTGGTTAACAGGCTGTGCGCAGTCAGACCTGGCTCGACTTTTTCATTTAGACACAGCTTGTGAGCTAACTGAGGCTAACTTAGGCTCAAAGTACAGCTGAGCTTCAGTATAGTACTTTTTGTTTTTCCCCTGAGAGCCACGTTCTCTCTCTCTGACCACTTCTCTAACCTTTAAACCCCTCAGTAATCATTTTAACATGATTGTAATTACAATTATTGATTGGAATCAGATTTAATTCTGTTATAATTTCCCCTTTAACTTGGAAAAACATGCCAAAGCTTTCAAACTTGGACTCTGTGCCACCGCTAGAGCTCTTTCAGTGTTTCCTTATGTTTATCTGTGAGACGCAGGGTGTGAACTTCAGACAAACCATTTGTCTAACAGGGATAAACAACATGTGATGAGCTCTGTGCAACACAGAGACGGTAATCAAACGAGAACAAAATATCGAATTTGAGCCCCAAATTAACACTTTTCTCTACATAATGAAAAACAGATAATAAGTCCTCCTCTGACTTCAGGACTCTCCACAGTTTGGTCTTTCTTCTCTGTGGCTTGGCGGCGCAGGCTGCCGGTGACCGGCGCAGGTCTGCACGCTCTCTGTGGTCGCTGGTCGCTGGATGCACGTCGGACAGCCGGGGTCCTCACAGTAATGAGGCTGCCCTTTCACATGCCCCGGCTCCTCACGGAGAGGTTTTCTTTTTCCCTTCAGCGTCCGCCCACCAAACGGAGCCAATTAGACGAGCTCACCGTCACCTGACGACCTCGTTGGTCAACAGGGATCCTGCGCTGTGCACCCGGCCTCTCTGCAGCTCCTGTAACCTTCACTGTAATTAGCCCGCAGCCCTCATCTTCAACGACACGCCCGTACACTTAATGACATCGTAGTTAACTATAATTACACGGACAACATGATGAGCTGTGATTACAACACCGTCCAATTACTCTGATGACTCCTGCAGTTGTAGCGTAACAGCTCTTTAATCATCGAGGACCTTTTCATTAGGAATAGCCTTAATTATTGTGGGATGTCAGGCTGTTGTGACTCACTTTAAAGGACCAAACTGCTGTTTTTTTAATGGTTATTACTGATCAAATATCATCCTGATTGTTAGTTCTCTTAGTTTCCTTCCAGACGTGCATTAGTTGTTTCCATACAGAATGAAGATGAGCTCGCAGAGACGGAAAAAAGAAAAGAAGGTTTATAAATTAAATCTGTGTCGTTTTAACTTTGTTAGGTCGTGTGCTGCTGTGTCACCTGCCGCAGGGCCTCACTCAACTATCTCCATCTCAGCTAATTCAACGCCTTGCAGAAAATGATGTTGAAACTAAGGTTCATTTCAAATGTAGCCCGGAGGGTTCGGATCGTAAATTAATTTTAAAAGAAAAACACAAACAATTATTTAGATTATGCAGCAGAGTGCCTCAGAGACAAACACAGGGCGGATAATGGAGGGCAGAGAGTCAGGTTTACTCAGGAGTCACAGCTAAAACATCACTTCATCAAGCTTCAACGTTTTTACCCGTCATGAAGAAAATCCTGTAATCGCTGTAAATGAATCTGATGTTTTCAAAGCAACAACAGGCAGAAGACGAACTGGACCGAGCCGCACCACATGTTTGTCAGTCCACAAGTTTGTGTGTGAAGGACCAACTACTTTCTAACTGAACTACTTTACGAAATCAGGTGCTAGCATCAAGAAACGTTTCAGCTAGTGGACTGAAGTGACGTTTGAATCAGAAGCTATGAGCAACTATGTAAATGTAAAGTTCCCACAGCATCACAAGTTGTTACAAAACTAACAAAAATACAGGAGATGTGTTGGAATAAATTGTCAGTCACTGATAAATGTAGCTGTGACTTCATGTTCTTTATATTTACATACATGGAAACGTTTTGGAGCAGGAAGTGTTCAAGCATCATATGTAAATATCCAAATACACTACAGGTGTAAACACTTTGTCTGATACACAACACATCACACCTCCACAGGTGATTACTTACAGGAAGTAAGGAAGTAAGACTCGTTGGTTAATGAGTGTGTAAAAATGACTTTTTATTTTTTAAATATACTCTTCAGACAAATGTTATCATGTGTAACAATGAACGCATCAATGATCAAGTGGTCTAAAGGAAGGTTTAAACTTTAAAGGGACAGTTCACCCCACAATCAAACCTACATATTTTCCCTCTTTCCTTTAGTTTTATCAGTCCAGATTGATTTGGTGTGAGTTAGTTTTGGAGATATTGGCTGTAGAGCTGCCTTCTCTCAGATACTGTATAATGAAACTAGATGACACTCGGCCAAAAACACATATTTGAGGAACTCAACAGCGATGTTTTTACAGAAACCATGACCCGGTTGCTGGAGTGTGTCATAAATACACAAAAAAACCTCAAAATGCCAAGAAAGAAAAATTGCATGTCCTCACCAAACAGAAATAAACAACCGTACACAAGTTTTCTCTCTTTTACTGAACTAAGAGCTGAACTACCTCGAAATCAAACTCACCAAAACAGTCTCGGTTTGTCTTCCAGCAGTCACTTCTGGTTCGGTCCAAATAAATCCTCGATTCACAGAGTAAGATGTGAAAATACTCCGGCTCTAGATGCCGTTTTCACCGGAAGTTGTGATGAAGATATTCTATGTCTACGTTTGCTTATTGTGTTGATAATCTGACCTGAAGGTGTATTTTGGACGTTTTGTTTCACTCGTCTGAAAGAAAACGAAGCTGTCGAAGCAAAACTGACCAAAATCTCTATTATATAACTATTTTATATGTATTATTTTCATCACATATCAGATTATCAAGGCCCTGACAAGTTTTTCAAGAAAATAAATAAAAAACACACAGGAAACATCCCTGTCTTGGAGTAGGTTATGAACATGAAATCTCTCTTCATGGCTGGACTCGGTGTGATACATTTTACCAAACTAAATCATTCTGACTCTCTCCTTCTGTTCCCTCGAGGTGTCGTTGCCTCGGGGGGAAACTGTCGGCCGGATGTCGATGTGCATTATTTCCCTACACATTCCTTTATTTTCTGTTTTGGGGATGAACCCAGCAGCTCCACCAGCAGTAACTGAAAGCCAGGAGTCTTTATTTATTTATCAGCTGTTAGTTGTGTAGTTGTCATATTGTTTATTCTCCTGTGTTATTTGATGAAAACACGTCGCTGCAGGTGTAACACCAGACGAGACTGTGACGAAGTCAAACACCTTTACGTTCGTCCTGCAGTCTTTTCCCCCCCGCCGTCTGGTTTTAATGTTTTCATCGCTCAAGGTCAGATATTTGCAAAACGAGCCGAGACACAGAATGAGAGCGTGACAACGAGTCATCATGTGATCGCTCTCATCTCAAACGCTTCTCTCAGGTCAGCTGATGCACGAGGTCAGAGCTGTTTGTATCAGTGTCTGATCTCCGTCTTACACGTCTGATGTCTGTGATTACTGGAAAAAAATCAGTGTGTGTGTGTGTGTGTGTGTGTGTGTGTGTGTGTGTGTGTGTGTGTGTGGAGCGAACACACCTTTCTGCACAACGTTGCCTTGGAAACTGTGGAAAACTGAACATAGAGCTCAGCTTTGCTTTCTCACCCTCAACAAGGGCTGGGGTCACTTGTCATCCTTGTGACACACACACTCACACACACACACACACACACACACACACACTTGGTTAAAGTGGCAGTTTGGACATAAAGACGTGTAATGGCGGGAGCGCGGCTCTCAGTGTGAATAATGGCCGTGTCTCCGTCGTGGTGAGCAGGAGGCGTCACTCTGCTCCATTAGAGCCTCTGTGAGATGAACAGTAAGTGATTCTTGACAACAGCCGACACTGATGGGATTGTTTACCGCCTCTGGATCTGTGGCTCAGACCTGATGTGATATCATTACATGAAGCTTGCAGGAAATTTACTTTGCAGTCCATCATGTCTGAGTAATTGGAGTTGAGATTGAACAGGCGTCCTCTCGGGTTTTAGCAGCCGGATGGCCGGAATAAAGTTTGGCAACTTTCTCAACACACTTTGATCGGCTGTCGGCAGTGAGATGTTGTGGCTCAGACTGCTGTGATATGAAACTGCATGAGTTGTTTTTCTTCCGTTTTATTTTTGTTGTCTTTTAAAAGCAATTTTATTTATTTTTGATTTATTTGCATGCCCCTGCAAAGCACTTTGTGTTGGAAAGGTCCTGTATAAATAACCTGGTGTTGACCTGTTATTTTTCATGCATCGCTCAAAGTAACGCTGCCTGTCTCACTTTTGTTGACGCTGTTGGGTTTTCAACCAGAATAAATGTTAACTCAGCACGTTTCTGCAAAACCACAGATAAGTTAAAACCTTAAGTTTGTTAAGGGATATTTTTCGATGTCTTTTTTGTCACAACACTGTGCGTGTGCTCTGGTCAGGTTTAGGTACAAAACCTCTGTGGACATGATCAGGAAAACATCACGCTTTGGCTTTAAATACATGTTTTGGTCGCCACAAACACGACTACAAAGGTCCCCAGATGTTATTAAAAATATCCCACAGTGTCACGCTTACAGTCGCTCATTTAGCACCGTCCTCTCCACCTCCTGATCTGCACGTTAATAAGCATGTAATGTGAACGTGATATGACACGTGTTATACAGATGTTTACTGATAATATTATATCCAGGTTGTGTCAGTGCAGAAATGTGCAGTGTGAGTTAACACAATGTGCAGTGTGAGTTAACACAATGTGCAGGATCAATGTTAAACTGCCCAGATTTAAGGAAGATGGTGTCTTTCAGGTGGGGGACTCAGGGGGACTTCACCACGACTCACCCGCTGCCCTCGGTCAAAGTGAAGCTGTTCACAGAGAGCACCGGGGTTCTGGCTCTGGAGGACAAGGAGCTGGGCCGGGTGAGAGTCCGCCGTCACTGTGCCGCACACAACAACACAACAACACAACCACAAAACAACACAACAACACGTAGTTTAGTTTATACGGTAGATACATTAAAAAAAGGAAACACAGCAGCAGCTCGGTGACGTCAGTATGACATCACAGCAGCAGGATGATTTAAATACAGCTCATTTTAAAATACACGTCCCCTCAGAGACTCGCTGGTTAATATGAGTGTGTAAAAATGACTTTTTATTTGAAATTGACTCTTCAGACAAATGTTATCATGTGTAATAATGAACGCATCGATGATCAAGTGGTCCAAAGGAAGGTTTGAACTTTAAAGGGACAGTTCACCCCACAATCAAACCTACATATTTTCCCTCTTACCTGTGGTTTTATTTATCAGTCCAGATTGATTTGGTGTGGGTTAGTTTTGGAGATATTGGCTGTAGAGCTGCCTTCTCCCAGATATAATGAAACTAGATGACACTCGGCCGAAAACACACATTTGAAGAACTCAACAGCGATGTTTTTACAGAAACCATGACCCGGTTGCTGGAGCGTGTCATAAATACACAAAAAAACCTCAAAATGTCAAGAAAGAAAAATTGCATGTCCTTACCAAACAGAAATAAACAACCGTACACAAGTTTTCTCTCTTTCACTGAACTAAGAGCTGAACTACCTCGAAAGCAAACTCACCAAAACAGTCTTGGTTTGTCTTCCAGCAGTCACTTCTGGTTCGGTCCAAATAAATCCTCGAAAATATTATTCCGGCTCTAGATGCCGTTTTCACCGGCTGCTTCTTGTCCCGTGGAGTCGCAGTCCTGGTCCGAGCCGCTGTCTACCCGTCTGCCAAATGCAGCTGAGCCGGGCCCGTCGTCTGTGAAGTGAGGTCTCGGTCCAGATAAACTCTAAAGCCACTGGCTGCACGCCTCACAGCTAACGGTAGCTGGTTAACACTGAGGATAGCTAGCAGCAGCTACGTTTTTTGGAGCTCCCTTTGAATTCTGGCCGTATTATACAAACTCCACCTTTAAACCGAAACAGGACTTTAGAAATGCCGACAGTCTGGAGCCAGCGGTGTTGTTGCCTGGCTCTTCCTGAGAGCGCACGAAAAGCTAAGGTTAATTACAACCTTCAGTAAATTCACATTCTAGATGCAGATTAATTTTGAGGTTCGGAGAGAGGATTTAAATTAAAATGCACCAGTCGCTGCACAAGTCGCCTCTCCGGGCTGTTTTTTTTTTTTTTGTCAGAGGCAGTTGAACCTGCTTCAAGCTCCTTCCAGACATGATATATGAAACATAACTGGCTTCATCAAGAGCGTTAAAGCGCCATACAGACATTTTGTGACTTGGCATGACGGACATTTAGAGAAAGACGATTTTTACAGGGAGAGAAAAAAAAAAAATCTTAAAACCAGCAGAGGATCAGAGTCATCGGAGGAGATGATGAAATATTAAAAATCAGCTGCAGACTTCCCCTGGAGAAATTAAAACCATCAGTGAAGGTTGAGACCTTTTTAATTAGTGCTGGATTCTGATTGGACGACGAGGGGCGAAGTTCAGAAAGTTTTTCAGACGTCCTTCAAGATGTCGGAGACGTTCGACATGAGTCGCACAAAAACACACACAGTTTGTTTCAGGAAGATCCTGATTCACTCATAGACACTTCAGACTTCAGTGTGTGTTTATGTGTGTGTTTATGTGTTGTGTTGTGTTGTGTTGTGTTGTGTTGTGTTGTGTTGCCTGCAGACTGATGAAGGACGCTGGAGACAAAACAGAGTCAATAAAACGAGCTCTGCTGCTGGTCGGCAGACTCAGAGCTGCTGCTTATCTTTCCTTTATGCGTAGAAGAAGTTACATCTCTGTGAAAATGCAACACGACTCACAATTTGTCAACAAGTAATTTGGGGGAGTAAAAACAGGCTGGATTTCCACTTCCTCGCTTAAATTATGTCCATTTCACGATCATCACGTCTCAGCGACTGCAGCCCGAAGCACGGACTGAGACAACCTCGGTTATTTTTCCCACGTTAATGTTAAAGGGTGGAAACTAAAAAATAAGGATGTAACGATCCGGCTTTCTTTTTACCGGATAAAAAAACCCGTAAACTTTTATTTGAAGCTTCTTTAATCTTTTGTCGATTCTGTCCGGCGATGTTGAGACACAGTTTGTTTTAGTGCCAAATAAATCGAGAGTGCTCAGAATATACTACAGACCCTGTATCTGCTATTAAACCTGCTAACCAATCCCTGCCCTCCTCTGTGCCCCCCCTCCCTCCTCAGGTGGTTCTGAATCCGACCACGAACGGGCCGAAGCAGGCCGAGTTCCACCGCATGGTCGTCCCCAAGAACAGCCAGGACACGGAGCTGAAGATCAAACTGGCCGTCCGCATGGACAAACCCCCCAACATGAAGCACAGCGGGTGAGTCTACAGGACGGTCAGGTCCCGAGAGAAAAAAGTCCAAAGTCTGTCAGACAATTTAAGATTAAAACCAGATCAATGATCGGAACCAGTTAACGAGACGATCTGCAGGAACGTGCCGGGTCTCATCTGAAATCTTTTCTGAGCTGCTTCGTTCTCAACTCCTGTGTTTTTCTTCTGCTTCATAGTTTAAAACTTTCTAAAGATGAACTGACATTATCACCAGAAAGACGCATGCTAACCAGCTAGCCCGGGCCTTTCTTGTCTCTTAATACCACTTTGTACCTAAAGAGGCGAGTTTCAGCTGGGAGATATAAACCAGCGGCAGCCGCCATGTTTCACAAGCTTTCTTCACTTTTAGTGTAGTAAATACACGAAAAGAAACACTCGATGTTCGTACCAAACAGAAATATAAACCGTGCACCTTCACTTAACGAGACGATCTGCAGGAACGTGTCTCATCTGAAACAAAACCTTTTCTGAGCTGCTTCGTTCTCAGCTCGTCTGGTTTTCTTCTACTTCGTAGTTTTAGAGACTTTTAACATTCCTCCCACCGTCAGTGAGTCAATATTAAATTATTTGTGAGTAAGTGAAGGACAAGTTAACACACTGCCAAGAAAAGTGTGTGAAGCGTTCAGAATGATGATTTCACTTCATTTGAAGTGGATTTGTCTTGAACGTGGCCTGATCTCCATCTGAGTGACAACAACATGCAAACACAATCTGTTTTGACTAATAGCACACAAAATTATTATATTTTATCCATCTGTCCATCTTGTAAAGTTAAATCACTCAGCTCGCAGGCTGGACGGACCAAGCGAACCTCTTTAAGTCAGTGATCGATCAGTGTAACGAGTTCGGAGGGTTGAAGCTGCTTTGACTCAGTTGATGTGAACCAGAAGGAAACAACCTCTCAGACGACCTTCGATCAATGATAATTGATTTAGATGAAAGTGGAGAGGGTTGCAGAGTCGTCGCCACAGATTTCGATATTCATCCATCCACAGTCTGAGGATGAATTCACAACTTTACCAAGACATCTTACGAGGACAGGTGCGAGCGTCCGTCCACCAGCTGACGGTCACGAGAGGTTTGGTTACGCAACAGGACAATGACCTGAAACACCAAGTAAATCGAGCAAAGAAAGAGGAAGACGCCTTCCTGAATGGCCCAATCAAAGCCCAGTGCATCTGTGTTCGGACCTCAAGTGACCCGTTCACAGCAGACGACCAACGATCTGTTGACCTCAAACAGTTCTGTGAGGAGGAACGGTCCAAACCTCTCTCTGAGCCGTGTTTACAGGTCTGACCCACGGCTGCTGGAGGTGTTCGATTGAAGCCATCGCTGCCAAAAGGAAGTTCAGCCAGATATTAAGTCCAACAGTTCACTTTACCTGCGGTGCTCAACACATCCATGAACCTTAAACCTGCTGTTTGTCTGCGCCCGTGGGTTTGATGAAGATCAGACGACATTTCAAAAGTGACGGATGACATCGTACCTGAGTTTTTTGTTCTGTTTGCTTGTTTTGGGGGGTTTTATGAAGGTTTTGCTGTCATCGTGTGATGCAGCCAAGTCGCCAGGATAAAATGTTAGCAGTTACCCTGTCCAGATACGTCTAAGGTTTACATTTTTATCAATCGTGGCATTTCACGTGTATTTTTAAGGTCAGCTGGGCGCCTTTCCAGCTGTTTGTGGTGACAAACTGGGTGTTTTTCTCCTGGTATCATCTTGTGATCGGGGTGAGCACAACAGGTAAACGTCCGGTTCTAACTTCCCTGTGGTTTCGTCGGTAGTGGACATGAGATCCAGGAGGTCCAGTTGGAGTAACGTATCCGTGAAGGTTTATCAAACACCAAACTAAAAGTGCACAGAGGTTTAGATTTCCCCAGATGTCGGTCTGTGCGGATGTTTGTTTACTGGAACTAAATCAGGACGTGTTCTGCAGAGCTGAAGTGTGTCTCATGTTTAATGATCCAGACTTTCTCCATCCAAGGACAGTAGAGCCCTCATGTGTATGAAACAAATCAATATAATACATAATTATTTGAAGCATTAAAATTGTGTAGTCGGAAAAGTGTGTGTGTGTGTGTGTGTCAGGGTTTGTTTGCAGGCTGACAGCTTCACCTGCTGGTTGGATCAGGAAGCGTCTGCAGTTCAGATTCATATTCTTCCTGTTTTGGCCCTTTGACAACCGGCTCGCAGGGTCGTTCTTCTTCACTCTTTCATGTGCGTTGTTCCCTCAGACACTGTGAGAAGGTTTCATTTTAACGACGAGTGATTCGTCTGTGACTCGACTCGAACTCCATTTGTTTCTCTCACTTACGTTTTGATTGACTCAAAGGTTTGTTTACATCAGTAACTTTCAGACAGAAGAATTAAATGTGCAGCTCTTTCTGTAAGTAAACACAAAAAGAGGAAAATAATCTTTTGAACAATCAACAAATTACAAGAAATCAAACATTTACAAGTTTAAATTTATGAAACATGGAAAGAGAAAGTGTGTGTGTGTGTGTGTGTGTATTGCAGTTTTTACTTGCTGCCACAAGATGGCGGCAAAACCAAATGTTTGAACCCACAACTCTGGTGAGGCAATATTCAACACCACAGCACTGTGTGTGTGTGTGTGCGTGTGTGTGTGTGTGTGAGAGAGATTGCAACTTATCTTAAGTGAACTTTATTTTGCAGCAGGTTTTGGTACTTTAATTAAATCTTCTTTCTTTTTTTAATTTTGCTCTCCCAAAGTTAAATCGCCTCGCCTTAACTCGACTCCTCGTTAACTTTCAGTTAAAGATACGATACGTCTTCATTTTGAAGAAGTCCCGAGGGCCGAGACTTAACGCTAATTAAAGAAAAGTGCGAGTGTGCGACACTTTCTTCACTTTCTAGCCCGCTGCCAGTGATCAGCACCTCGCTACAGCCCGTGGTGTGTGTTATCTTTCTATGATAAAGATATAATATGTAACATTTGTACATATTATATATACTTTGTTGCTGTACTTCAGTAGATGTTTCAGGTGCTTCTCCTCCCGACATCTCAACACAAACATCTGAACTTTCTCCTCCTCACATTTTCAAACAGCCTCGTTTCTTTAGTTTGATGCATTTGAGGTGAATTATGGATTATTGTTATTTGGCGTCATCGCACGCCGCCTTCCCAACATCACAGACTGATTTCAGACGCAGCGCGACGAAACAAAGACGTAAGAAGACGTGAACAGACAGAGAGGGAGGCTGAATGGGGAGAAAAGGCGTGTTAGTGTCTCGTATCTGCAGAGAGTTTCTTATTTTCTCTCTTTGTTGCTGCTCGGGACGCTTTACCAACCCAACATGTGGCTATTTGACGTCCTGGGAATGAGACTCAACTATCAACTATCTTTGTGGTGCGTTCAGGAACAGCTGGGACAAATCCTACTGACTCTACCTTTAACTTTAATAGTCTTTGAATTATATTAATATGACGTGAGCTTCAGTTAGCTTTGACCACAAATGTCCTTCAGAGGGAGACTTTTTACTCTGATACTCTGAGTACATGTCAGAGCCTGTACTCGATTACTTTTACTGGAGTAAAGAAGCTGTGTCAGTACTTTTACCAGAGTAGTACTAGACAACTTGAGAGTGCAGCAGTGACAGTTGTGTTCATTGGCTATAAAAGTTGTTGAGGAGGATTTCCTCTCTTTAATGCAGCGAGCAGTTTCTCAGGATAAAACATGTGAACATGTTTCTTCACTGGACGCTTGGAGACAAAAACTGACGTCTCCTCATGTGAAGAAGATGATTCAGACCAACTGTCTTCATCATTTACATTCACTCGACTCCACTGTTAGATAGTGGGTGCAGTTCTGAAGAGTCTCCACTAGGTGTCAGTGTTAGTCTCCCTGTGAGTCCAGCTGATTCTTCTTCTTCCTCTTCTTTCTCCTCTTCTTCTCCTTCCTCCTCCTCTTCTTCTTCTTATTTTCCTTCTTCTTCTCCTTCTTCTCTTTCTTCTCCTTCTCCTTCTCTTTCTTCTTCTCCTTCTTCTTTTTCTTCTCCTTCTTCTTCTCCTTCTCCTTCTTCTTCTTTTTTTCTTCTACTCCTTCTTCTCCTTCTCCTTCTTCTTTTTCTTCTCCTTCTCCTTCTTTTCCTCCTTCTTCTTCTTCTTTTTCTTCTCCTTGAGTTTAAGCTGCTCTCTGTATTTTCTGATTAATAAAGACACAGTCTGTGACTCACCTGCTTGAAGGTGTCCTCGTATATTTGTATATATTTTCTCCATTCAGGTTCTCCGATGCTGTTCTCGCTGTGAGTCTTTGATTCACCACGAGTCAAACCGGCACCTCCATGTGAGGAGGTTAACTCGTGGATTTGAGTTGCTTACAGAGAGAACAAACAAAAATCAGTTCTGTCACAATAATTTTACATCTGCGTCATTTATTTTCTGCTGGTTGAGACGTGAAAAGGAAGGCGATGCTTTAAAAGGCCGTCAGATGTGAGAAGAGAAAGAAAAAGTGCACAAACAGGAAACGTTTCTGCTCACAGACGATCATCTCGTCGAGTTCGCTGTTTCCTCGTATGTGTTGGATGAGTGACGTGAAGGATCGATGAGAAGAACCGGATCCGTTTCCATGATCAGAACACTTGATGTTACTGCGATCACAACGGAAGAAATGACGTTTTATTAATATGTATGTGTTTACTTTGTGTTGGGAGGAGAAAAAAAACGTATTGATTAAAAAACAAGCATTTATATAAAAGCAGATAACTGAACAAATTGTAATGAATGTGTTGGTGAGTTCTTTATTCCCCAACGACAAATGAATCTCATCCTGAAAACAGCTTTTCTGAAACCTAAAATCATTTTGGGCCAAAGTAGAGAAACGATTTCTTTTTGTTTCTAAATGACTTTTTGATGCCTGAGATTTAACAGTTACTTTTGGAGCAAAAACTCAACATTTAGGATATTTTTGCTTTCTCATTTGTAATTATATGTGCAAAAATAAATATAATAAAATACCAATTTTTTATGTTAACAAGCAACAAAATTGTGTGTTCAGATTATTTCACCTCACATGAGACAGAAGATTTGTTTGATGCCTGAGAAGATAAAACCTGATGATTTTCATTTAGTGGCCATTTAAAAGGATCTGCGTTTTTTTAAATCGACAATTTGTTTAAACCTTTTTGTTTTTCTAAAAATTAAAACTCAAATTGGTGAATTTTTTGATGGAACAACCTTTTGATGCCTTGGAGCATAAAAAAAAAAAGGTGGAAATCAATTAAAGACGATAAAACAAGTGAATGAATCAGTGAAAATATCTGCATCCCTCATTCAATTAATTACTTAGCCTTAAAATATGTATTTATTGTTATAAACGATCACCAAAATCAGTTTATTTCACCCATTTTAATTAAAAATGTCAACCGTCTTAGTTTTGCTGCAGTGACTCCGGTTGATTTTCAACCTGCCGACGATCATTTCAATACAGTTCTTGAAGGAAGAGAAAATATCGTCTGTCCTTGTGTTAATGAATAACTCCAGTGTTTCATCCCTTTTTGAAAATAACCTTTAAAGTGTGAATATCCGGCTAAATGACCAGTTAAAGACGGATGCTTTTTTTGCAGCGAGGACTGTTAAATGCCTGCAGTGAACTCTCTCCGGCGTCTGCAGTCCGTCAGCGTGGCGTCGTGCGGCTGAATGGATGTTTGAAACCCTGCAGGAGGACAGACGGCCAAATCATTTTTCACAAGTGGCCGGCGAGCGGTGCCACATGTTAACCCGGAGTCGTGCAGAATGGCCCAGATTCTCTGTCCAGACGCACCGCAGCCTTGACTGGAGGCCTTTTCTTTAAGGGCGGGCGGCAGGGCTGAAGAAAGAGGTCTCGCCATCGATTGATTTTCCTCACTTGCACTTGCCTTGTATCCCACGCTTCAGGAGGCCCGGGAGCAGCCATTGATTGAGAGGCCACGCTGGTCATTCTTCCATTTTCCTCCAGACTTCCTCAACGAGCT
This sequence comes from Pagrus pagrus, assembly GCF_965226575.1. Taxonomy (NCBI): domain Eukaryota; kingdom Metazoa; phylum Chordata; class Actinopteri; order Spariformes; family Sparidae; genus Pagrus; species Pagrus pagrus. The sequence goes on from NC_140194.1 coordinate 2,466,324, forward strand.
GCTGTCTGTGTCGCGGACTCATTACTTTCTCCTCTTTTTTAGTTTCACATTGAGGGGAGAAATTAACGCGTTAATAACGTTCACAGCTGGGCGAGTAATGACACAACATGGAGCTGAGTGGGTCCTCGTTTTGTTTTCATACAAACATCATGAACTGAAAGATGAAACCTTTCAGGAGAAATAAGAAGAAGTCTCGACCTTAAATATATAAAACACAGAGTCTGGAAGGTGTTTCTGTCCTTTTATTGCTTTCTTTTTGGAAATGATGCCTAATTTTTTGATTTAGGCTCATTTGTCAAAATATATCTCCATCGCTGTTTCCCAGAGTCCAAGTTGACGTCTTATTTTGTTTGACCGACCGTCAAAGACGCAAAGATTTTCAGTCAGCAGAGAGAAGCAACACAAATAAAGCAGCATGTTTCTGGTGTTTTTATAAAATAGTACAGAGTTTCTGTAGATTGACCGTGATCGATGACGCTCTGACAGTGATGTGATGTCATCTGTCAGCGGTTCAGCTCCACACGTTATTAGTTTGAGGAGAAGAAATTCAGAAATTCGAGGGAAAGCTTGACACAGCTGGAGAATTAAAATCAATATTCAGCTCACAAAATTACAAAAACACAGGTTCATGAATGTATTTATGTGAAGAACATTTCAAATGCGACAAAACCGCCTCGCGTCGGTGTCCTTTTGGTGTTCGTTGTGGAGCCTTCAAGCATATCGCATGAACATTATTGGAGGTGTTGACATTTCCATTTTCTTCTCAGCTTCTTTAAAGACTTTGTCGGCTTTAAAAGCTGCGTTTGAGTGTCAGAGTTCAGTGTCGATCTTGAAAACAGTGATTCAGTCGCAGCTGATGAATGTGACCGAACACACAGAGCTGAAACCAAACGGAGCCGCGGGAGAGATCGTTTGTTTCCAAGGTCAAGAATTTACAAGCAAGTCCTTTATTTCTGTCCCTCGTGCACATTTCACATGCATGTACATTTTTCGCTTTTGTACATTTCACATGAAAACTTTGATTTCACATATAATATCAGATGTCAAACACATTTCACATCTGACAGACTCACAGCTGCAGCAGCCAGTTAACGACAGTTGTTGGTTTGATCGGATCACCGAGGACATTTTCCTACAAAATCTCTTAAATATGAAGATTTTCAGCTTTTCTCTGTCTCATATCAACGAGAACCAGAGACTCAGCTCGACTAGGACCTGGAAGTTAAAGACTCGGGACTTGACTGAAGAAACGATGACTTGAATTATTGTGTTCATGTGGTGTCTTTCTTTAATCCGTCAGTATTTCACTGTTTAAAAGTGATGCAGAGTAAGACTGCAGAAACCTTGGAGGGTAAGAGGCTTCACTTGGGACTTGGGACTTGGATCAGCTGACCTCAGTCATATGTCTGCAGTGAAGTGAATATCTTTGGGTTTTGATCTGTCGGACATTTGAAGGCGTCCAGTTGGATTCTGGGAAACTGTGATGGACATTTCTCACTGTTTCCTTACATCTTATAGACTGAACGATGAACTCATAATGAAATTAATCATTAGTTGCCGCCCTCGATGAATTCACATAAAGATAGAAGCACTGTGTCGATATGTTTATTTATTTAAAAGCATTGACCAAGTTAGCTTCTTTATCAGCTTCTACACTGTCATCCCGGATTAAAATGTTCTTATAACTATTTCGTATAATAATAAAAACATCACAAACATCACAAACAAAGTGTAAAGCCTCCTGACGTCTCCTTCACCTTGATGTCGTGTGTTTCTTTGTGTTTCAGGCACCTGTACGCTCTGGGACAGAGAGTCTGGAAACGCTGGAAAAAAAGATATTTCGTCCTCGTTCAGGTGAGAAACTGATGAAACTTCAGGCTGGGAAACAAAGATTCAAAGTAAAACTGAAATAAATCTACAAAACTGAACTTTTTATCTGAGGAGGACGAGATCGGACTTGAGCCGGTTCCTGACTGATGAAACTGTGAACTGACTCGTTAAACAGACGTCTGTGTGTTTATACGATGCATCAGACCGAACACGTCTCACACCGAGCCGTCTCTCTTTAAAAAAAACTTTTCCCTTTTTGATTGGGCAGTCGATGGAGGCGAAAAGGGAGGTAGAAAAAAACAATTTTTGGTTATTAAAGAAAATCATCTCACATCAGTCGCTCGACTCGAAAGGTATTTACACCTCGTCTGAGCACAAAAGTCCGGCAGCAGCAAAGTTAATTGAGTTCTGGTCTCTTGAATTCGCTTTTTACACTTTTTCTCCTCAGCTGTTATTTACTTTGTGAGCACTTAGTGATCACTCAGGATGTGTGAGGGCAAGGGCAGACATTCAAATTCACATTTTGTCTTTTCTATGTGGAGAGCGACTCTGTTTACCTCTCAGATCAAAAAAAAAAGTCCTTTTAAAGGGACGTCATCTGTGTTTCATTGATTGGGATGGAGGATGTTAATGGGTGATTGAGTGTTTGACGACATTTCTGAGATTGTCAGACTCTTCTGTCCTGATGGTATGAAAAATATTCTGCCGCAGCTTTTATACTAATTTCTCCCCGAGCAAAAATATTTGCAGGAGGGGAAACGTCTGCTGACTTTTACAATGCAAGGAAAAAACAAGAAAATAAAGTGAGAGCCAGCCCTGACCATCGTCCCCGTGCACCAGTCCAGCTCCACGAAGGAAACTTCCCTGCTGCTGTGGAAGAAATGGGAAGTCCTGACTTTGACCCCTTCCAACACATGTTGAGGTGATCTGAGCAAAATGTGGAAGATGTGGTTCAACCTCCTGTCAAAAGACTGAAACCAGAAGAGTGGAGGCGAATGTTCTGCTGTCCACATACTTTTGGCCATGTATTGGACCGCCACATGCCATCTTTGCTTAATTGGAGAGGTCTCACTTTGTGAAATCGAGTAAAAATCAGTGCTGTGAAAAGTATCCAAAAGTCACACTTGAGTAAAAAGTAAAGATGTTGTGTTGAAATGTGACTTTGGTGAAAGTCACGAAAATACTTAAAGTATTAAATGTTAGTATCAAAAGTCATTTTCTAACAATAAATGTTCCTAATTATCAAAAGTACGAGTGAAAGTAAATATATGTTCACGTTTGTGTGTGTGTGTGTGTGCGTGTGTGTGTGTGTGTGTGTGTGTGTGCGTGTGTGTGTGTGTGTGTGTGTGTGTGTGTCGGTCCTGCAGGTGAGTCAGTACACGTTCGCCATGTGCAGCTACAGAGAGAAGAAGGCGGAGCCTCAGGAGCTGATGCAGCTGGAGGGCTACACGGTGGATTACTGCGACCCGCAGCCAGGTACAGATGGTTCTGCTCAGGTCGATCCAACGTGACTGAACTTCCTGAAATGTGGATTTGTTTTATTTTGTACCGAGCCTTTTATTCTTTTACTTCCTCCTCCTCTCCGTCAGGCCTGCAGGGCGGCCGGGTGTTTTTTAACGCGGTGAAGGAGGGCGACCTGGTGATGTTTGCGTGTGACGACGAGCAGGACCGGATGCTGTGGATCCAGGCCATGTACCGAGCCACCGGACAGTCCTACAAACCGGTCCCGCCGCCGCAGAACAAAACCACGAACTGCAGAGGAGGAATCCAGAAACCGGCGTCGCCCATCAGTAGGTTCTGAGTCTCTCTGGGTGTGTTTGTTTGTTGGTTGGTTTGTCGGCAGGATTACACAAAAGCTACTGAACGAATTTCCACAAAACTTGGATGGAGGACGGGTCTCGGCCCAGAACAGACCCCACTGACTTTTGGTTTGGATCCTGTAAAAGGCACCGATCCAGGACACTGTGAGAGGGGCCATTTTTGACATTTAATTTCTCAGAGAGTCATGTCTGGATCTTACTGAAGAAAATCTGTCATATTTAGGTGGCTGGTATCTAAGAGTGAGGACGGTTTGATTCAGATATAAGGGACTGTCGGGCCTTGGCAGAGGTATACACTCTACTGAGTGCCATTCTAGTTTAGAAATGAAACAGCAGATGAGACAAAAGATACCATAAAGTTTCTAAGTTTCAGACTGTGCATGTTGGAATAAGTTACAAAATGAGGCCGGTCCCGACGCCACATGGTGGTAAAATCTCTGGTGCACAAGCCAAAATTGTGGCCCGAGATCGAGCTGAGGTGATCTGGAACAGCCAAAGTCCAGTGTATGACTGTGACACCGGCCAGCACGACATTTGGTAAAAGTCTCTTTTAAATGAAGTTTAAGAGAAAAACTCCCATTTACACACAAACTGAAACCATCCCTCGCGGAGCTGCTTTTACAAAACATAAGATCTGCACAGATGGATGACGTGAACTGATGATAACGCTGCAATTTATCACACATCGGACTGAAACTGATATCAGTCTGGCACAGATTGCCAGCAGGACGCAGCCCTGCACACTGTGACATGCAGTAAACTTCAATGATCGTCTTTAGTTTGGAGAAACAAATTACTCTGCCAAGAAAAGAGGCTGGTGAGCGGAGCCTCCGGTCAGCTTTTATTTAGGACTTCTGTAGATGTATCTGCACTAGAAGCAGCGAATGTTGCATCAGGTTACATTCATTTATTTTAAACATGAGTATTGTTTCGGACGTTTCTGTTGGGAGACCTGAACCGTTTCATTCATTCAGTCTTCAGGATATCATGTCATGTTTCGAACGTGGTGCATCACCTTCACAGTATATTGGCCTCCTGTCACAGCCAGGACCAGCTGAGTTTTGTGGCGACCCAAACAGGTATTTTAAGCCGACCCGTGATGTTTTCTAACCCTGACCAAGTGTTTTTTGTGCCTAAACCTAACCAAAGCAAAAGCACAGCATTGTGATGAAATAGAGAAAGTTGCATCTGATCACAGCCACTGATGACTGAAGTTAAGAGGGTGAATTTAAAAAACACGTCAGGTGTGGTGACGCGGGTCGACCTGCTTGCTGTCCTAACCGCCACATCTCGTCTCATAGTCAAGATAATTCAATCAGGAGAGACTCCTGATTAAGATTTATTGCCATGTGTGAGAAGAGAATGAGAAGGTTTGGCGGTTAGACTCCATCGTGATGAAGTCATATTTAGGGAGGTGATGGAGGAAGAAGGATCCTGGAGATCGGGAGTTGATTCTGGAGAGTAGTACCGAGCCACTGGAGGAGGACGGGGTGGAGGAGGGTCGCAGGAATGCCTGAAATGACGGCTGACAGCAGAGACGTGATTGGCTGATAGTGATCGAGGCAGGATCTGGTTGGTTAGATGGAGAGAGAGTACCTGAAGAAGCGCCCACGTCAGGTGAACAGAGGAGGCGGGGAGAGAGGTGAATGAGAGGATGGTCCTCCTGGCTGAACTTCACTTCCTGGCGTATATTTGTTTCATACGAGCGTGACGATGACCTCAGATGCTGGCGGAGGTGCTCGTGGTATCAGACTTTAGAGGTCGGGTGTCTAAGGTCGGTGAGGTTGTTGCAGATGTGAGATGGAGCTGGAGTGTACGCGTCTGTGTGTGATAGTGCATTGTTCAGTGTTTGTATTGTGTTCGTGGAGCTTTGTTAGTGTCTGGACTCTGGATGTGTGGAGGAGGAGAACGTGTTTGTGTTCTCTGACACAGTCAAACCTCGAGTGTCCTCAGTTCTTCGTCTGTCATGTGGACCTCTATCTCCCCGTCCACCTTCGCCGTCCTGCCTCTTTGTCGTCTCTCCATCCAGCCTCCCCTCCTCACCCTTCTGTCTTCACACGTTTACTTGTTTTGTTCTCTTCTTTCCTTCCTCACAACAGTGTTTTATTACAGAGAGATGTCAGGATCTCCAATATGACAGACACACACACACACACACTCAGTAGGAGGCAGATGCTGTGAGACAACACACACTCGGAGAGATGAAATGAGACAACACAACAAACACCACGCATCCATTTTTCTCCACCTTTAGTTCCTTCTTCTCTTCCTTCCTTTGTGCTTCATTTTCCCCCCATCATTGCTCTTGTGCTCTTACCTTCTTTCTCCTTGTCTTCCTTCAGTTATACAGTTATATCCTTATTTTCCCTTTCTGTCTCTCTCTCACTCTTTCCTCCCTTCTTCCTCTCATTTACTTTAGAGGTGCTGATAAACATGTTGGATGCGTTCTCTGCATGTTTTCTACACCTCTCAGCGTGGTTATATATTCATTTAAGATAACAAAGATTGTTTTTGAACGAGATTTTTGCAAAAATAATACATTAAAACAACCTAAAATTATCTCCAGCAGGTTGAAATGAATATTATACACTTAGTTCCTTATTCTCATCCTCCCATGTTTACATCCTTGTGTTCCTGCTGTTGATCAGTAACAATAAAACAGTTGTGAATCCACTCATTAAATCTTTGCTCCATGGCGCTCATAGTGGCCAAAAGCTGCACACGGTACCTTTAAATTTCTCCCTTCTTATCAAACATCCTCTGTTTTTCTTACCTTTTTTCTTTGTTGCTCCTTTCTTCTAAACTTCTGTTGTATTTGCTCTTTGCTTCCACACATCCTGTTGTTTCTGTCCTCCTCCTCCTCCTCCTCCTCCTCCTCCTCCTGCTCCTCGTCCTCCTCTTCACCTACACAAATCACTTCATTTATTATCTGTCTGTGGAGGACGGCGTCTGCGTGCTCGCCGGACGCTCTCCTCCTGGCCGAGCATTGTGACATGAAGAGCTTCACACTGGGAGCTGATTACGGCAGTATTTGTGTAATTTGGCGCAGCGGCGGCCCGTCCTCGCCGCCGCTCGTTAGCGCTTAATGGAACAGATTGAAGCGCTAATGGCGAGAGGTGCTGACACGCTGTTTGCAGGAGGAAATAGAAGGTGTCCGCGAAATAGCTCTTAACTGGGTGCTAAGTGCCGCAGTGTGTGTGTGTGTGTGTTTGTGTGTGATGGGCTTGACAAAAAGTCGTTCTCGCTTTAACGATGATTGTGTCGGTGAACCTGCGTGAGCGCTTGTGCTCGCCCTGCAGCCGTTTTTTCATTAGAAATGAAATGCAGAGGTTAAATTACACTAATGACCGCATGTGTGCACACTGACGAGCACCGGCACAACCACACACACAAGGACGGGTCGCTTAGCGTTAATAACATCATACTTCTGCCGCCTTGACTTCACGTAATAGCTGTTGAACAAATCGAGTTATTTTTCTTCTCCGTCTGAAGGTTAATAATTTGGAACAGGAGAGCAGAAACACAACGTCTCTTCTTTGTTTGTCTCCAGTTCAGAAGTGTTTTCATCTTTGTGTTCAGACGCACAAAGAGCGAGCGAGGGCAGAATGACGCCGTCGCTCCCGTCCTGTAAGTCCTCAGCTTCTGTTCTCCACCTGATGGCCGACAATGTTTCCTGCAGACACCGACAGAAGCAAATTGTTGCTTTTTCATGCATCACTGAGACGTTCAGGCGGTCACAAACGGTTTGACGTCGCAACAAACCGAGACTAAAGAGCACCAGACCTCATCTGATCGGGATGAAAAACAGAAATGTAACCACATCGGCTGCATGTGTCCCAGTACAGTCAAATAAATGGTCACTAACTGAGATTTAACTACCATCATGCATTGCAAGGTTTGACCAAAAAGGCAGATTTAAACACACGACCGATGAAGTGAACGAGCTGAGAAATGTTTCACGATGTTGCCGTCTGAGGAGTGACTGACACTAGAAACACTAGAAAACCTGTAACATCAATAAAAACGTCTCCATCCTCAGATCTTTACCACTCGTGGGCTGCAAATCATGACACCGAGGGTTTATTGTCTGTACGGTGGCCCATTTAGGACACATCAGACTCGTCAGGCTTAACTCAGCTTTCACTGCTAAAAAGCTGGATGTTCTCGGCCTCGCCCAAACTAAGCTGTGTGGTCACTAAGACTAAGACCCGATGTGAGATCTGTACAGGTTAAGATCCACAAGTCTGAGTCGGGTCACGTTCTAGTTACACGGGTACCCGACGTGTAACACCCGAGTGGATCCCAAAAGATCCGGCCGTGATCAGATGGCGCTGTTTGTGTGTGATGAGTGTAAAGATGAGTTGAACAGCGTGAGAAGAAGTTTGGTTTGACGACTTGTAAATTCACCTCAACTTGTTTATCACAGTCAGCTGTGAAGTTGGTGCTGATCCGGTCTGAGCCAGTTGGATGTTTGAGACCAGGTCCCAGCTGTCAGATATTAGACAGGTCCAGGTAGAGCAGAGCATTTCCGGGTCTTTTGGGGTTCGGGCACACATTTTTGGAGCTAGTTAGCACGTCAACATTAGCATTCGCCTTAAACACAACTAGATTTAACTTCAATTGAACAGCAGTTAGTGAAACTCTGTCCTTTAACATACTGTATGTGGGTGAGAAGCATCGGGCATGTAAGTGTGAATGATTGGTGTGTAACGGCGCCCGGACATGTGAACAGTCACTGAAGGCCGTCGGTGCTCCTCTGCTGCAGCTGCTGTGGTCATGAAAACAGTCGGGTCACATCCCAGTAAAGACTGAGCCGGCCTGCGGTTCTGTTTCCTGGAGAAGAAATTACTGAAGGAATAAAAGGAAGTTTGGTTAGAGAACGAAATGAAAAGCAAAACCAAAAGTAAGCGGCAGACTATAAGCAGGACATGAGCAAGGAATAAGAAAAGGACATTGCAGGTTCCATTAAAACTAAACCGGGCCTTCATCTCCATGAAGTTTAGGGAGAAATGTTACTGCTGTGTGAGCAGACTTCAGCTGCCGGCCTTCGTGACTTCCTCAGCTCTGAAGTGGAAACTCTGAAGAAAAGGACAAACAGACGAGTGCGAGTTAGCTAGAGAAACTTTAGCAGACATCGCTTCCTGTCAGCGCCTCGCCTGTTCACTGCTGCCAGCAGCTCACATGAACAAGGCTCAAATGGACCAGCGTTCAAACGACCCACGAACAAAGTCCAAACACGTGGAAATCATCGGAGGCTGTGGGGAAATCTGATCTGGTCCTTGACCTGAAATCCGTTTTATCACACAGACTGTGACTTCTGTCCTCAGTATGGCAGGCGGGCCAGTTAGGGGTCGAGACTCGCCCCTCAAGTTGTTTTTCGGGGATGTTTACACCTGTCAGTTGTGTTTTTGAAGAGGCAGGTGGTCAGTTTGACATCGAGGACGATCCTGAGCAGAGACGTCCAAACTGTCCGTTTGTCTTAACCTCCCTTTGTTTCAGCGACGCCCTCGAACGCAGCAGAACAGCTGGGGATGCGTTCATGTGCCCCTCGCAAAACTTCTCCCTGAGTTGAGATTGTTTGCGCTCTGCGTTACGAGAAGCTCTCCGCTCGTTCAGACGGAGACTGATGGGCTTGTCCGTCCGCATCTTCGTCTCCGCTCGGCCTCGACATCATCTCCGTCGCCGCTGCCACGCTCCGACAGGCAGATCAAGTCGCATCTCTCAGCCCGGTGCACCTGAAACTGAAACGCTCTCCTTCCTCCTCCTCCTCCTCTTCGTCTGCATCAATAACCTGCCATCAGCGGCCGCCACCACCTCTCAGAGCAGGATGTCACATAGATGTGACTGTTGCCGTGACGATACCAATGGAGCCCAGACAAGATGGATATGGAGAGATTGAGTGCAGTAACTACCCCCACCCTCCCACCTCAACACACACACACACACACACACACACACACACACACACACACACACACACACACACAAACCCCTCAACACTCACTCAAACATCCCCACAAATGTTTTAAATATAATTTGACGACACAGATACAAACTATATTTATTTGAAAATCAGATTTTCCTGCAACGGTTTAACAGTTTTCCTCAGACAGACAATAAAAACAGTTATTTAAAATGGATCTAGCTGCAGCAGAACCTCGGCCGTCATCTTTTTTAATTCAACAGATGCTTCGTTTTCCAAACCAGGCCTCCTTCATTTCCCACAATGCAACGTGACTGCAGACAGTTCAGACAGAGATTCAGGTGTAGTAGCAGCTAATGTAGCCTGCAGCGGAGACGAGCAGCAGCTGCAGAGGTCTGATCACCAACACGCTCGTTTCAGTTTCAAACTCGCGTCTCAAAGGACGCCGGATCAAGAGACATCGACTCAGGACATTCGTCAGATTCTGTGCCGTTCCCTCTAGAAGACATACGGACTGTTACTGCTCACGAGCTGTAAACACACGAGCAAAAGCTTGAACACACACATTTGCTTGTCTGATATGATCGAGCCTGATTCAGTTGTTGCTGCCAATCAGCAGACAAAAACACGAGTGTTGTTGAATGAGCCATCTGGAGTCAACAACAATCATCGTGATTATTTTCATCCTCCATGAATCTGTAGTCTGTCTTTAATTAATCGTTATAAAATGTCAGAAAATGGTGAAAAATGCCGGTCATTGTTTCCCAAAGCCCAAGATGACGTTCTTAAATGTCTTGTTTTGTCCACAAACCCAAAGATTCTTAGTTTACAGCGAAGAAACCAGAAAATATTCACATTAAAGAAGCTGGCATCAGAGAATTTATCTCTTTTCTTTAAAAAAAAGATACTCAGAACTGATTAATCGATGATCAAAATAGTTAGAGATTGATTTAATAGTTGAAAAACTCCCCTGGACCCAAACCAGGTGTTTTTTTACAAATCGTTTTATTTTAACATTCCTGGTTCTGTCGCTACAAACACGGCTTGAAAATGTCCAGATGTCTCCTTAAAAAAATATCTGCTGGTGTGAAATGTTGAGACGCAGTCTTGAACAGCGGTCACTGGCTTGGCAGCCGTCTCTCTGAGATCAATGCCGACACCGCCCTGTCCAGCATGTCAGGTCTTATGCACGTAGACTGAATGTGTTATGACACACATATGTTCACATGATACGTATGAAACAAATGATTTATCGTGTCCGTGGTTTGCAAAAAAACCTAAAACACAAACGTGTTGTTGTTGCGACTGAGCAGAGAAGTTTACTCATGTCTTTACAGAACAATGAATCAGGTTTAAAGTTGTAATTCTTCAAATTTACAGGAAATAAAACGTTTACGTTGTCATTTTTACATTTTTTGTAGTGCTTTTCGATTTTCGGTGGCTGGGTCCGCCACGCTCACATTTGCCTTCAATCTCAGACTGATGAGAAAATGTTATGAACAACACAAAGTGCAGAAACCTGCAGACAGCCTGGACCTGAACGCACCATCTGTGCCAGGAGCAGCGACATTCATCCATATTTTCTGTCACACACACTCATTCACACACAACCCCCCTTTAACACCCCCCCTCCCTCAGATAATAGCTGAAAGTTGGACTCGACACGGATCAACATCACTCCTGCGCTGTCTGTCCCCCAATCAATACTCCCCCCTCCTCCCACCTCCTCTTATTATCAGCGCTAATCTATATCTCTTTGTCTCGTTTTCTTTAGAGTCGCCTCCTTCACTCCCTGTCTTTTCTCCAAATTACATTAAGGACAATCCCGTGTTTTGGAGGTAACGAATGTAAAATGACCTACATCGGAATTGGACAGAGGGAAAGCAGGCCACAGGAGCCAAAGGGCAGCCGGAGTCAGAAGAAAAGAAGACTGGAAGAAAAGGAGAGGAGCGTCGATTGGAAGTTGATTGTGGAGATTTCACTTTTGCTGTCTTTTTTTTTTCTCTTTCGGACAAAAGCGACAAAGACGGAGGGAGGGAGGGAGGGGGGGGGAACGAAACACAAATGTCTGAGAGTCCTCGCGGGCTTCTCTGCGTCCAAACAAAAACAAAATGGCAGCGTTAATAAAAAGCGATCACTAATGCTCGTCTCGGACGCGAGGCCGCGGGCGTCGCAGGCGTGGAAGACAGCGCCGGCATTCTTCAGCGAGCCTTGGTCTTTTGTGGGGCCATGTGTCACGCTCAGAAACTTCCCATCCCGAAATGTACTCCCCTGATAAAGGCAGAATGGAGAGTGTTAGGCTTTTCATTTGGCGGGGCCATTAACAGGATGCCTGAAAGGACTGGAAATGAACCCAGGCTTTGCTCAGGCCGGGACGCCCTGCGCCTCTTCTGCTTCTTTTATTTTTTCCTTTTCTCTCCGTCGATTCTTCCATCGCTGACCCCGAAGCCTTGTTATCGTCTGCCGCTCCAGGCGTCGCACGGCCGAGCTCGAAGTATCTCTGCTGCTGTAAAAACACTTCATCAGCGTTCAGGCCAGTTTTTACTGACAACAAATCCAAATAAAAGAACCAACAATAACCGGTTGTGTCGTTTGTGTGTCCAGAAGCCTGAAAGTGTTTGTGCACGTCAGACAAAACGTTGTGGACGGTCGAGCTTTAAACAGTGAATTTTAACAGTGTTTAGCCTAGCTTAGCACATAATTATAATAATTAATGTCTCTTATCTTCCTTAAAAACAGATTAAAACCATGACTTCAACCAGAAATGGCAAATATCAGTGTTCTGGATGACGTTTGTGTATTTAAGTTGTCAGAATTGTTGCCCAGAAGCTGTTAAAACACATGAATGAGTCTCACTGTTGCATTGGGTGACATGTTCATGAATACACACACACACACACACACACACACACACACACACACACACACACACATCATCCTCACTGCATCACCAAATGTGATTCATCTGCTCCTGAACAACAAAATGCAGGATTTCCTCTGTTTGTTTGATGTATAAACTACAGTGAGCAGCTGTTTAACATTCAATTGAAACGAGTTTATAAAATGTGCGTGTGCAGTAGGAACCAATGAGAGATGACGTGTGTCACTGACCAAACACTCAGTAACGTGGATTACTGTTTAAAGGCCGGTTTGAAAACAAAAAGCAGCCTTCATTTTTGAAGTCCTTGGACTCAGGTGTGACCACTTGACATTGTGATGTCACAGGTCACATGATGACACCTGAGTGCAATTTGTTGTTGAAGACTTGAAAGCTGATCTTTTGATTTAACTTGTTTATTTTATCATTAGCTTGATTAAAAACTAATAATAAAGCGTTGGACACACAGACGTGCTGTGAAAAAGGTCCGTTTGAAGCACAGATTTAAAGACTGTCATCACAGTTAGTCTGATTATTTTAACGATGCCGTCAGTTTCAGCTCTTTGCAGAGGCTTCAGTCGTGACTCACAGCTCTGCAGATCGCTCACATTTTAAGTAATCTGTAAAACAACAAACATTCAAACGTGATGAAGTGAAATGACAGGAAGCCTGATCTCCGGATCGGCGACGCGTCGTTGTCGCTTCTCTTCCTGGCTGGTTTTTCGACTCCGTGAGTCACTTCCAGTGTTTTCCTTCACATGTCGTCCGTGTTTGGCGAATGTTTTGTGTCAGCTGAGAGGACTGACGGTTTCACAGACGATCTGTAGCCAACCGAGGTGGGAACTATTAGCCACAGCGCTGAGAACTGACACTGCCAATGTAGTCGCGTGTGTGTGTGAGTGTGTGTGTGTGTGTGTGTGTGTGTGTGTGTGTGTGTGTGTGTGTGTGTTTACACTTGAGTTCACTGCTGAGCTCAAAGAGAGGCGTGAATGATCGTGAACACATTTATGCATCACCTCTTTAGAGGACGGGATCATACAAAGACATCAGCGCAGCCGTTCATCCTTGACAGAAGCGACTCCGGCTCTTCTGTTTACTTTTGTCCTCGTTGGTCTTTCTCTCCTCGAACACTGCCGAACATAAACTCATCCTGCTTCTACGCGACGGATCCTCCGATGCAGGGGCAGTTGTCTTGATGGAGGCACCATAGAAAAGGTGTACGGTTCAGAAAGTTACATCACACAGCTTTGAAGGCTTCAGCGCGATATAGAAGCAGATGAGGAGAGTTTATCACTCGTATTTCATCGAAAACTGTTGCAAAACCTTGAGCTGCTCCAGTTTAATAAATTTATATATCTACAAAGATTTGAGCTCATAATGAACAGAAGAGTCCGACTGTTTGACAAACAGATGATATTTGGGAGCTGATTCACGGTCAATGTCATCCAGAAATGTTAGATTTTGCATGATATTCATAAAAGACCTCGAACAAGCGGTTTGTTTTTACAAAGCACAAAAGTTCAAAACAAATTTAATGGAAATCATTTTATCAGCTCCTGACGCCGACCTTTTCACAGAAAATCTTCCATCTCGTCATTGAATTTGTGCCGAGAGCTTAATGAAGTCTGATCCAGAACGACGGGGATGAAACTGAGAGGACGTTTTCAGCTTCTTCACCATGAGACAAATTAATTCTGCTGAAACTTCAGTGAGTTTAAATCAACTTTTAGTGACGACGGTGCCGAACTTTCACGTCGGATTAAATCTCACTGACGGTTCACGTCCGGTTCAGTGACGCTGTCGTGTCACATGTTTGTCTGTATTCTCCTCCACGCTGGATGTGAAGAGATGAGCAGTGGTGGAAAGTAACTAAGTAGATGTACCCAAGTTCTGACGTACCTGTACTTTACTTGTGTATTTCTATTTCCTGCCACTGTTCTCCACTACAGCTCAGAGGCATCTTTAGATAAGTTACTTCAACATATAAATTATGATGTCATATTATAGATTATTCTGTCACAATCTGCAGGATCATCGTGGCCAAACTAATTAACGATAAGAATATAATCATGATTTTTACCCACACTGCAGGTGGAGTGTTTCTCTTGTCCGTCACCTCCTCCGACATGTTTCTGTGCGACAGTCCTAACTACAAGTTGTGGTTGAAGCTCGCAAGCTAGTTGCTGCCTCCACCTCGGCGACAGTGTAACATAATAAAATAATAATAATATCTGTATAGCTCATTAAAAACTGACGCTTTAGGATTTTAGGACGGGTCGGCCGGCGTCCCAAAGCGTCGCTTTTTGATGAGTTTGCAGTGAAACTCAAAAATCAAACAATTCTTACAAATTGCTCCTTTAAAGACAGAGTTACAGAGTCGTACATGAAGAATCACACAAAGAGCTCATCATTGTGGTGGTAATCACAAATATAAATATGAGGCGCGATTTCAAAATGATGCAGTTACGACATTTGATATCTAAAAGGTCAGAGGTTAGATGTGCTGCGACATATTGTAATAATTTATTGTAATATCAGTCACGACTGGTGTGAGGCGGCAACTCTAGTTCTGCTTCTGCTTTCTGGCAGGAAGCGACAACTTACTTAACTTTTACTTCAGTAAAAATGTAAATGCATGACATCAACTTGTAACAGAGTATTTCATTCAGTGTTTTTACTACTTGAATACAAGATGTGAGTAGTTCTCCACCTCTGTACATGAGGAACATCTACAGCGACCAACAAGACGTTCATACAGTTTGTTTTAAGACGGACTGTAAACTTTCTCTGAACTTAAACAGATCTGGTCCATAATCATTTTCTCTGTGTGTCTGGTTCAGGTCTGGATCCGTCTCAGCGTCAGGGGGTGGAGGAGCTGATCTCTGCGGCTCCGAGTCGCTTCGACCACGCCGCCCTGTTCACCATTTTACAGAGGAGCACTCTGCAGCACCGCATGAACGACTCCTTCTCCTGCCTGGTACGTCAGCACCAACACATCAGCCTACACGAACACATCAGCCAGCACGATCGCGGCTTTTATCAATCAAAAGCTCATTGATTCTCCGCTCCGAGTCGGCTGTCAGTCAAACTGTGGCGGCCGGACTGATGGTGTTGCTGGAGGTGGTGTTTCTGGTGTTTGCTCATTACTGATGACAACTTCTCACTTCTTCTGTTTCCTTTGTAAAGCTGCATCACATTCCTTTGTTTTTTCAAAATAAGATGTAAAATAAAAGATGCAATTATAGGATATAAATGTTTAAACTGATTTGGAAAAATTACTTTTTTGAGTCGAAGCACAATCCAGTATATCAAATGTCAACAAAAATGAAAGCTGAACTGGAGGAATTGATCTGTAAAGTACTCTGCACGCTGAAACAGTTCATTGATTAATGTTAATATTCGAGTAACAGAAAATTAATCTGCAACAATTCTGATAATTACTGATCATATTTCTTTAAGCAAAAATGAAAATGAATTCACAGGTTTTATTTTCTTTAACGTGATTATTTTTCTGTTGCTTCTTCTTCTGTGTCTTTTGAATTTTAACGTTGAGGATGTTGAATAAAAAATGTTCATTATTATCTGGCATTTTATCAACTAAACAATCAATCAATCGTGAAGAAACTCAAACTTTTTAGCAGTACAAACCTGAGACAGACTCTCTCTCTCTCTCTCTCTCCGTGTGTGTGTGTGTGTGTGTGTGTGTGTGTGTGTGTGTGTGTGTGTGTGTGTGTGTGTGTGTGTGTGTGTGTGTGTGTGTGTGTGTGTGTGTTAAGCCTGGGGGGCTCTCTCACACTGATTGAGGGGATAAACGCTCTAATCAATACTTTCCAAATAGGAACATGACCCTCATAGACGACTGCTGGGCCGACTCAATGGAGACTCAATGGAGACTCAATGGAGGGGGGGAGAGAGGAGGGGCGAAGCCTTAAAAAGTGTGTGTGTGTGTGTGTGTGTGTGTGTGTGTGTGTGTGTGTGTGTGTGTGTGTGTTGGGGGGTGGAGTGATGGGTTTTGTGTTGCGTGCAAGAACCATGAACTCCAAACTGTGTAGATATGATTCACATTTACTTCTATATTTTTGATTTAAGCTGTCAGTGCACCAGATTTTTGGTGTGTGCGTGTGTGTGTGTGTGTGTGTGTGTGTGTGTGTGTGTGTGTGTGTGTGTGCGTGTGTGCGCGCGTGTGTGTGTGTGTGTGTGTGTGTGTATTTTTGTGAGATAACTTTGTGATCCTGACATTTTGAGGAGCTCCTGTTACAAATGAGCCGACATCAGAAAAATCACTGCGTTATACCTCCAGAGATGACTTGTAGTAAGTCACATAAATGACTTTAAAACTCTTAAAACAATAAAAAATACATGTGACAGCGACTTGTGCATTGAGTCTGGTCTGACTCGGACCTTTTACAGCGTGTGGTCTGTGCTTCTGACAGTTTACCAACATTCAACAAAGCCTCTGTTGAGTCGGAGCGCTCGGTTCCTCTGCTGACACAAGATGGCAACAAAGAGGAGGAAATTAAGTAATTTGGTTGTTTTTCAGTTTTTTTTCTTCTTCACATCTGATCTGTGAACATTAGTGTGTGCACGTTTCCTTCACACGTCACAGCTGTGCGTTTCAAAGAGTGAACGACTGGCAAGCGATTTATCAATATGCAAAAATAATATGTATTTATCATCTTGTCAGATATTGCAGGTGTGATATGAGTCACGCATGGTAATTATTGCATTTAATTACATGAAAGTGATGATGATGTGGATTTTGTTGCCTCACATCATCACATCACATTATAATAATATGATGCGACACATTTTACCTGCAGCTCCAGAGGTTTGGATCTGTTGGGATTTAGATCATTTTTCATTTAATTATTCAGCTCTAGAGTTTGACTTCTGTCTCAAAGAACAGATAGACTTCACTTTTATTAATATACTGAGTGTCAAGCTGTTTTTTCCTTAGTCTCTCTTAGTGAAGTCTAATTTCCACAGGCCGATTATCAATAATCAAGGAGACAGATAACCACTCTTGGAATAAATATACATTTGAAGTTTTTAAAATGTAAAGTATATAGAGGGGATGCAGCCTAATACAGTTTACTTGAGTACTGTGCTTAACTTACTTCCTTACTTTAGTTCCTCTGCAGATTCAGGTTATTCGGGGAGGACGTGCTGTCGCTCGTGACGTGCTGTGGACAGACAGAACATTTTTAAATTAATTTATTGTATCGACAGTCAGACACATTAAAACACAGATACCAATCATCGGAAAAATGCCGAATATCGAGTTTAAACCCAACAAATCTCCTGCTCCGTCACAAATCTATACTGATGAATCGAGGCCTCCCAGTTTCATTGTACGCTTTCTACCTTCACTGTGGACCTACTATATAGAGCTACAGTGGGCGGGAACGTAAAATCAATGAATGAATCAATAAAAACTACACAGTTATCTTCCTGTATACTCCTCCTGAAGCCTACTGTAAAGCTATTTACATCCAGTTCCACTTTGAGGCGGGACTGAAGGACTGCTGCACTGTGATAGAAGTGGATCGAATAATGACCGCTTCTCCGCAAACGACTCGTGTCTTCTGTCTGATGTGAGGTTGGAGTTATAAACTGTAGATACTGCAAAAGTACTGTAGATCAACCGTGCAAGCAGCTCATCACAACACATTCTTACGTTTAGCGTTGGGCATCGACCTGCCGTAGTAATTATTCCAGCAACAAAGGGAGGAGGTCAGGTGACGAAGTATGAAGAGCGAGAGAGTCCACGTGAGGAGGAGGTTGTGTTGGATGGTCGGGCGAAACAAACACAGTATTTGAGGACGGCTGTTCGTGTCCATAGTTGAGTTACATCACGTACTAAGTTTCTAATCTAATCTACATAAACACATAAGTTAACGTACTTATTTCAACCCAAACGTAACCAAACTGCGACCGTACGATGAAGGTTCAGTGCGCCGGTCGCTGGTGTGCTGAATAAGATGACTTGTGTTTCAAGAGGCGGAGGGGATGCTCGTGTTTCAGACGGTGTTTCAACATTTGTAAGCTTGAAACCACTGGATGTTTTTAAAGAGACGTCAGGACAGTTTGCAGCCGTCTTCTTCAGCATCTTTTCCGAACCCTAACCGAGCCCTAAACCTGAACCAACACCGGACAGCGTTGTCAGAAGCTGTTTGCAGAAGCGTTCGCTGCCAACATTTATCCCACGATCGCGTCGAAGCCCTCGACTGAAACACAAACTGAGACAGATGTTGAGGAGTCAACTCATCCTGATTGTGCTGCGTTTGTGTTC
This sequence comes from Pagrus pagrus, assembly GCF_965226575.1. NCBI lineage: Eukaryota > Metazoa > Chordata > Actinopteri > Spariformes > Sparidae > Pagrus > Pagrus pagrus. Next base: position 2,485,067 of record NC_140194.1, read on the forward strand.
TCGCCCCTTTTTAAAAGCAGCAGAATGAAGAGATGTTCAGCAGAGTGACATCTGTGCTTTCTTTCATTTCTCTACCTGCCTCACCAGGACTCCCTCCAACTCTGCAATTAGACCGATCCATTCACGCCGCCCCTCCAGCTCCCTCTCCTCAGCCTTTTGTGAAAACTCAAGGGCTTTGTGTTCCAGCCTGAGCCCCTTTTCACCAAACGCTCTGAGAAAAGGCCAGTGCCTCGGCGTGGGGGGACATCTGTTGAGAAGTGGCTTGGATTCATGTCATAGCCGGGGTCATATTTTATTCACAAAGAGTTGAACCCAACAACAACAACAGTAATTAGGCAGAAATTTGGTTGGTAGCTGGGGCCCAGAGTCCCACTAACGGGATCACAGTAGTTCCCACTGACGATTGAAGGGTTAAATTCCAGAGTGAAGCTGCTGCTGCTGGTCCCGTGAAAAAGTTTCTCCATCCGTGTAGGTGGAAGCACCAGGGGAAAGGAAGTTATCGAATTAGCTTAATCCAAAAACATAACACAGTGTTACTTGGAATTTGGTTGTGATTAACCAAAAGAAAACATTTCATCTGCGCTGAGACCAAAGACAGCCCGTCCTTAAAGCGACAGGGCGGCTGTGGCGTGGGCTTGTTTTCTCAGGCGGATCGTTGTGACGATGCTGAGCCAACGATCCGGCTAAGTCTAGGCACAAACACAAACAAACAAAGATCGTGTTTTGGCGTAGAATACCTGGTCCTGTCCCCACAAACATGATACTGGAAAGAAGCCAGATCTATTATAAAATATTCAGTGGTTTCATGCTTACAAATATTAAAACCGTCTGACCTTCACGACACCACCGTGACCCTCGCCTCCCGATACAGAAGTCAGCTGCCGACATTTTTTCGTTCGTGCAGTGCTGATGTCGATGTGAACGCAACATTTGTCTTCTCTTTATCAACACATGGTGGGTTTTTCCTCTCTCACCCTCACTTTCCTTCATAAAGAGCCTTGAGTTACTTGCTGTCGTTCGCCAGGTGAGGGCGGCAGAACAAGTTTAAAAGACAACATTAACATATCTCCACCTGATAAATGTGTTCTGGTTCAGATGGGTCGGTTGCCTTCCACATCCTGCAGAGCATCATGGTCCATCATGTCCAGCATGTGCTCCACTTTTAGCTTCGGTCTGTAAGAACAATGCTCACAGACGACATTTCCAACAAGTCATACAGATTTCTGAAACGCTCAGCAGCGCGTCATCATCATATAGCTATTTCCAGCCGGAGGTTGACGCTTGTAACTTTAATAGTAGCAGCCTTACAAACTGTCAAAGCAAAGAAAAGTAGACGCAGAGGGAAGGTAATTTAGTGAATGACGGGAACATGAATACGTGTTTGTCCTCATTGGAGACCAGCTGGCGTGTCTTCTTTATTAGTGGCGGTGTCAAAGGAAAAAGGTTTACAGCGGCACACTGAGCCAAGAATGCTAACGTTAGCCACCAGAAAAGCCACAGAAAGCCCCCGCCAATAGATGCCCCTGAATCCTACACACTGGACCTTTAATTCATGGACGGACACTCAGCTGAGATTTCTTTTTAAGTTGGTGGAAACCCACACAGAGCTCACAGGACGGTGAATGTTGGCCTCACATTCCTGTTTCTGATACTTCTCAGTCAAACTGAGTCAGGATTACTTGAACGCGATGAGCACGTCACGGACTCTGTGTACGTGGTGAAGTGCCAGTCGAGTGCTCGTACAAACCTACAGCCTCTCAACCTGTTAAGAACTGGCTTGAAAACAAAAAATCAAAATCTCAACAAAAAAAAAAAAAAGTACTTTCCCAGAATGAGCGGAGTCTTAAATCGTGGTGTGAGCGTCAGTGTAGATCTCAGTGGGTCTGAGTGACACGAAGCTGGAACGCAGCACAAATAAATTATTTAATTTGACATTTTAGAGTGAAAATCCACTTCAGTTGATGCAGCTGCAGCCAAAAACCTCTAGAAAGCCACAGCACAACATCTGAGCAGCAGTTGGTTAGAGATGTGTAGTCGAGACGTATCGAGGCGAAATCTCAAAGTGTGCCATTTCAGATTTCTCACGTTACAGCCAGTAAAACTTCTAATTACATTTAATTTTATATTTACATCACTGAAGGTATTCAGTCCGTCTAAATACAGCTGTTCCTGGCCTTGACTCTGTGGAGTCTCAGCTGTTGTGCAGCATATCGTTTGTATTGTAGGCACCAGCTAACGCTTTTTGATGCTTTGCTCCGGGGTCGGACGTTCGGTTTGGGTATAAATGATTATGATGTGCTTTTAGCTGAGCTTCTTCACATTAAGTGGTGCTACATGACGATGTTGCTACATGATTAGCATGCCCCTTCACGGTGTGTTGTGTAATGTGACGCTCTCGGGATCTAGAGGTTTGATTTCTGGTTATGTTTTCTGTCTTCTTGGTAACTGAGGACACAGCAAAAGAGGTTTTTTGCATGTTGTTGTTTGTGAATCAGCTTTTTCCTTTTCTTCATTAAAACTGTAATGAAGACTGAGTGAAATATTTAAAGCTATAAAACAAAATTCAGCCTGGCGGTGATCTCCACTGCACTTAGAGTAAACTTTTGTAGGACAGAAGGAAACTGGATCGTCAGCTGACAGTTCGATCGGCAGCAGCCTGTTGTCGTCCCACGACCCCTCATCCTCCCTGAACCTCTGACCTTTGACTCATAAAGCTAAATGAGATCATGGAGAATGAGCAGTGAACTGGACGACGCCTGAAGACCAGCATTTACCTCTTTTAATCCACAGAGCCGTGACGTGACTCTGACCCACTTTGGTTTCCTGTCCGTCTTTGTCTCGCGTCTCCACCTTTGTTTTAACCGGACGAGGACTCGTGTGTCTTCTCCTCCCGTCAGTCCCGTCCGAGCCTGCAGCCGTCAAATTAACTTGCCACCATTACAGACTCTGATATAATTACTCAGATCAATGCATCCGCACGGCTCAGCCTCCTGTTCTTTTTAAACCTGAAGCCGCCCAGTGAGTCTCTCACATTTGTGTTAATTAGAGGAATCTGCAGAAGAAGAAGCGCGAGGCTCCAGATTGCTCTGCAGCGTTGACACGGAGAGATGAACGGCTGACCTCACGGAGAAAAGAGAAAAAAAAAGCCAAACAACAAAATGCTCGGAAAGATTTGCCAATATTTGTGTTTGTCGTCGGGGTTTGATTAATGCAGCGATGGTTTTTTAAGCATTTGAGAGAAAACCACTGCTGCTGAACAGAACAAACATCAGCTGTTGGAGCGGGTCCAGTCTGAGTCCAGTCAGACGGGAACACACATACTGACATTTAAGAGCTTTAACAAAACCTAATAAGAATATCGGCGCTTTTTTTAATGAGGATCCCTTTAATCTGGTAATTAAAGAATTGTTCAGTGAGCGGAAAAGTTCAAAAATAAACCTGGTGGAAGTTTCTGAACGACGTTAAACATATCGTTGATTTTCTAAACAGCAACGTCTTAACTGCAGATGTATTTATGGATACTGATATTTTTTTTTGATGAGCTAATAATGTCGGATGTTTTGTAAACACAAATATTGAAGGAAGGAAAATTAGAGCCTGACTGATACGAGACTTTTAGGACAGATTTCAATATTAGGAAGTAATGAAATGAGGATGTAGACATGTCGGCCAAATATTTTAAAGGATATATTTTAACACTAAACTTTCTAAACTTTTGTCCAAAATGAGATCTGTGGATCGAAACAGTAAACTTTACTGGAAATGTAATAATTATTAAGTATCTGTATCTGCACTGTTCTGTTGCAGTGTTATTATTGTAGTGTATTGGTGAGAAGTAACGCAGTACAAATACTTTGTTGCTGTACTTCAGTAGATGTTTCAGGTGCTTCTCCTCTCTACATCTCAACACAAACATCTGAACTTTCTCCTGCTCACGTTCAAAACAGCCTCGTTACTTTAGTTTGATGCATTTGAGGTGAATTATGGATTATTGTTATTTGGCGTCATCGCACGCCGCCTTCCCAACATCACCAGACTGATTTCAGACGCAGCGAGACGAAACAAAGACGTAAGAAGACGTAAACTATTTGACGTCCTGGGAATGAGACTCAACAATCAACTATCTTTGTGGTGCGTTCAGGAACAGCTGGGACAAATCCTACTGACTCTACCTTTAACTTTAATAGTCTTTGAATTATATTAATGTGACGTGAGCTTCAGTTAGCTTTGACTAGAAACAGCTGGTAGAAACGTCCTGTAGAGAATCAAAACTCAACTTTTGGATGTTGTGGTTGTTACTGTCAGCTGGTGAACCAAAGACCGATGTTTTCTGACTCTGTGTAAAATACTGTCAAAAATAGCTTTGAATAACAGCAGCAACTGATGTGTATTGTCATTACTGATTAAAACGTTGATTACTTGTCTGATTTATCAATCAGTTGTCACATAAAATCACAGTTTCGCACCATAAACACAGTGAAGAAGATAAAGTCTGTGATTTCTTTAGTTAAATCGCCGACATCGTCCCTCGACTTGTTTAAGACACAAACAGATATGTTGATGTATTTTGAATCAGACTCTTGACAATAAAACATAACTGTGTGTTTCATCTGAATCTAATTTCTGATTTTTGGACCCAGAATGATTTCCCGAGAACCCCTGAGGTAAAAACCTGAAGGATCTGCAGCGTCTCGCTCGCTCAGCTTCCTGTCAGGCGTCTGTAGAAGTGATGAGTGACAAGCCGAGGTGTTCGTATCTTCGGAGCCACACGCCGCTTTCACTTTTTTTGGGGTCATGTCGCTCCTCCGAGGGAGGCGGCGGATGCTGGCGATCTGACATGAAGACGTGGCTGACGGAGCTAACGAGGCAGTCGGCTCGTTAGCCGCTAATTGAGCGGTCAGCGCCAAGACTGGAGTTCGCCATCTGTTTGTCAGAGAGGAACATCTTGTCGCTTCGCGCCCGTCGACAGGCCCCTCTCTCTCTCCGTGGTGTGATATTAATAGCTCGAGCTCACAGACGGACGGGAAAAAAATGAAAAAAAGAAACTGGAGAAAATGACAAACAGAGGGGGGAGATGGGGAGGAGGGGGGAGACACTAAAAGGCCTGCAGAGGAGGAATCTGCCAGGTCCAGTTAACCCCGACAGGAAGCAGCATGTCAGCGAGCGTCGACGTAAAATACTGGAAGTGACGCCGTCTAATTTAAGTCCTTAAATGATCTTTGATGCAGTTAAACTTACAGAAATGGTTCCTCAGAGCGCCGAGGAGACTTCAAACCAGATAACTTTACTTTCATTCTTTCTCTTCTGTCAGAAGATGAAATCGGTGTCGGCAGTTCCACTTTATTTGCTCGCAGAAATGAGTTGAAAGCTTGAAGAGACGGAGTCTGAGGTTTCAACCAGGAGCATCTCCAACTCTCTGCAGGAGAGCAGAGTTAACGTCTCGTCATCGACCTTCAGCTGTTCTGATGATCTTTGTCCAACCATCACTGTTCTTGTGTCGTGATACATCCTGCGTTGATAAATTAAAACTGGATGGAGACTCCTGTCATTCAAACAGCTGGAAAAAGTCTTTGTTATTCTCATTATAATTCTGGATATTTGTCCTTTTGTTAAGAACAGTTTCATTATTTGCTTCAACCTGTGCAGACAAACCTTCATTTCTCATTTATTTAGATGTAAAACGTGAATGAAGGCACGACAAAGAAAGTAAACACGCTGTTATTCTTAGTTCAAATTAGACTCGACATGTTTCGTGTCAGAGAGAAAACCACGACTCCTCCTCTGACAACAGCAGGCTTTATATAGAAGCTACACCACGGCCCGCTCTGTGAATCACATCTATACGCCCGTACGTGTCGTAGTCTGCGCGTTATACTGACATTAGTACAAATCAATTCATATCACATTCACGTTACATGATTATTACCTGACCGTCAGGTGGAGGGGACGCTTGTGTTTGTGGTGACAGGAACAAGATGTCTTCTTTTCCAACATTTATTCTGGTGATTAGCTTAAAAAATCAATAAAGACAATAAATACATAACAATAAAAGTTGGTGTCATTTCTGTGCCGTCCCTTTCAAACAGCAGATAATCTGAGCGGGAGGATAATCTCTGACAGAAACAATCTGCTCTGAAGGAAACAGTTTCTCAGCAGCTCGTCTTCTCTCCAGAGTCGCGCGTGTGTGTGTGTGTGTGTGTGTGTGTGTGTGTGTGTGTGTGTGTGTGTGTGTGTGTGTGTGTGTGTGTGTGTGTGTGTGTGTGTGTGTGTGTGTGTGTGTGTGTGTGTCAGCGCGGCGGAGGTGCTAATTTGTTAATGTTCCTTCCGTGAGGAATCTTAATTAGCGTTGTAAGTTTCATGCCTAATTTAGTGATTACGTGCCGGCTGAATGGACTAATGAACATCTCAGGATGTTCCCGTCGCTCCACACCTTCACTTTCTGTTTCTTTTCTTTTTCTTTTTTTTTTTCTTTCCCACTCACAGAATTAATAGTTGAAAGGTTAACCTTTACACTTCTCTGCTTAATTGTGGTAAAGTATCGAGGATATTTATTGAGTTTGTGGAGCCAAAAGGTGAGCGATGTTAGTTCAAGTGTGTTAACGTCTCCCGTGGTAACGGGAAGCTGTGAGGGAGGAGTCCTGGTTATCTTTCAGCGTGGCTGTTCAGCCGTCAGTGGAGACCAGCGGGGCCTGGTTTATTAAGATGTTCTAAGGTTTACAGTTGAACTTCGTCTTAAGGTTATTTTCCTACGATTTGCTTGTTGTTGAGCATGAAAAAGCCTCTTTAAAGGCTGAATAGAAAACTAAAAGATCGCTCTCAAGTGAAGAACCGGGGAAAATTATAATCTCTCGTGTGTTTTTTTCTCCAGGGTTGGTTCAGTCCCGGTCAGGTGTTCGTCCTGGACGAGTACTGCGCTCGATACGGCGTCCGCGGCTGCCACCGTCACCTGAGCTACCTGAAGGATCTGATGGATTACTCAGAGAACAACGTGCTGGTCGACCCCACGCTGCTGCACTACAGCTACGCCTTCTGCGCCTCCCACGTCCATGGAAACAGGTACACCAGTCAACACTGGTAGAATAGGTCTCAGCTCATGATAGCGATAGCTACGCTACACAGGTGGTGCAGGGTGACGTTCCTGTCCACCGCCGCAGAGACCATGAGGTTACCTCCCAGCACGGCTTCGATTGTAGGTCAACGGAAATTATTCAAATGGTTATTTATGTTGAATAACACTGTTATCGTCACACACGGCTCCAGCTATCACTGATTTTAGTGATACTGGATCATCCCCCTGATGTCCTCCAGCTGCCCTGCCTCAACTCGCTGTGGTTTAAGTCACGTTGCACCTGTGAAGACGCTGCAGACGAGTTTTTGGCGTTGACACTATCACAGGAGCGTTGTACCAAATCTCAACAGCCTCTACAGACATCATGACAGAGCTGAAGAGGATGTTGACAAAGGGACAGTCACAGTGAGAGAAGGGAGAGTCAATCTGAGACTGGCGTTCAGTCGCTAAGTAAAAGGCTGCAGACAGACGCCGAGCGGGACTTGCTGCAAGATATTGTCTCTGGTTCAGGCTACTTTAGCTTTGGCGTGCTGTTACTTTGCACGTAACGTCACATTACTTCAAATACTAAAATAGTGTTGTTTAAAGACCATTACAGAGTCGGAGCAGTGGCTTCCTGCAGCGTCTACAGTGATGACCTCATCCTTCATGAAGGCATCACCAACAAAGTTTTGAACAATCACTCAGCATCACATTAAACCAAACTGCAGCTGAGATCTGTTGTATTACACTGTGAACTAAACCCTCACTCTCATGTTATTACATCACATTAACACGGACGTCGTGAATATGCTCAGTCACTTTGTGCGTAAAGCTCCACTCCGTCAGAGCACTTCTGTGAGCAGACTGTAATTTGAACTTTACATTATTCTGCATTCTTCACTGAGCACAGATGCTCTTTTTCAGCCACACACAGTCTGAATCCAAATGTCTGAACTTCCACACACTTTACAGACGTCGTTTGTGGCACACAATCATGAAGTCTGGACGGTTGAGCGCTCTCCAAAGACGCGTTGCAGCGAGTCGAAGCAATGAGTCGACTCTGGGTGCATGTTTCACCCAAACTGTGAGAATTATAAAACAAAGAGGGTCAACACGTTTATATTAAATGTATTTGAAGACTTCTTTTATTATATACTTTAAACATTATGAACTTTTTTTGACAAAATAATTTTGACTCTTGTTTGTGTGTTTTGTTAAATGAAGGGACCTAAAAGCTGGATGTGATTTTCTCAAAGTATTTCCAAGGACGAGAATGATCGTCCACACTAAAAGGCTCGATGCCGTCAAATGCAAATTCATTTATGTGTTCAGATCCGCTCAGATAAATACTCAGAGTTACAGGTTCAAGATCTCAGCACTGATTGCGTTCACGGCAACGACTGGAGATTCAATCGCATTCACAGGTGACGGTGAACACGTCAGACACGTCATATGACCGGACACTTTCCGGTATGTCTGGTAGAAACCAAACTGACACCGAAGAACTGGCTGCGACAAAGACCGACTCTTGTGTCGCCTTTATCCCGGCCAAGAAGCTGCACTTGAACGCACCCCGACCTGCCAACATGTACGCATTTTTCGTACTCGGCACGCATTTTGACCCTTGAGTACGCTTGTACGAATTGCTGCTCTCCACGTGCGCATTTTGTTGCATCTCGCAGTTCGCCGGTTTCAGTTTCTATGCAAGTTGAATCTATGAAGTTGATTCTGCCGCTGAGCCACAACAATCTGCGTGTAAGTGGAGTGAAAAGCTTTTGGCCAATCAGAGCGCTACATTTTAACACCCTCGCCCACCTGCCCCTCCTCGCCAAATGATTTGCACGTTCAATTCAGGTCAGCGCCTCGAGCAAGCCAGGGTGGCCGGACAACCGGTCCCTCTTCGCCCGCTTGCTGTCGCTGCTAACCGCCTGCATCCCTACAGATCTCAGCCAATGCAAACAGCATTGAAAAGGTGAAATTAAGACGTTGAGTTTACCCGACAGTGTTGTTAACCACTCGTCAAAGTTACTGTGTGTGTGTTGCAAATAGTGTAGCGCCAGTTAAAATGAATGAAGCTTTTACTGGAGGTGGTCTGAAGTATTTTATTCCTCGAAGCAATTCTTTATGAACAACAACAACAACAACAATGTAAGAGTAAAAATAAAAACAAATAGACAGCCATTAGTCCAAACATCTATAATTAGCTTGTGGCATTTAGCTTTACTTTACATTAAACAAACTTTAATTTCAACACAAACATAAATGAACCATGAGCCTTTACATGTTGCCGCTTTCAGCCGGGCTAATAAATCACTCTCGTAGTTATAGTCCTTTATCCGTGAATGTCCTTATATCCATGTGACGCTTGTTCACCTTCCTCAATCAATTTACCGTCCATTCGCTCCTTTTCTGTTTACCAAACCCTTTCAAAATAAAATACACCTGTTTAACAGGGGTTGGTGTTTGTACTCAGGTCTGCACACCACAAAAGACTGCAGCTGGAGGCCAATAAGCTCGTTTGTCTACGCCTGCGTGAGAGGAAAACACCTCTTTGCGGATATAAAAAACATTCTCATGATTAAGCAGCATCTCTCAGGCCACTCATAGAGAATATGTCTGATTAAAGGTTAATAGCGCCGCTCCAGGACTTTGTCTTTTAAACATCAACAAATGTCGGGTTTTTTGGCGTTCGCTGAAACGGTCGCTCCAGTTTGTCCTGGGAGGACGGTCCTGTCAGGGCAGCCTGGCTTCAGTCACCTTCAGGCCTCCGCTGATGGCCAGTAAACTATATGAGCAGCAGCAGTGTCTTTTAGCCACTTGTTGGCATCAGCGTCGCTCCAGCAGTTCAGTTCTCCACTTCACTCCCGGCAGCCCCCTCGCTTGACTCCCCGGCTGGTAATTACTGATATCTGTGCTTTCTCTCTTTGTCGACTCATTTAGTCAATTAGAAAGTGTAATGATTAGCTTCTCCAGTAAATCGCCAGATATAAATTGGGTGGTTGGGGGCTGGGGAGGGGGTACTGGAATTGGCTTTTTGTCAGTTGGAGCTCTAATTTGAATAATTGATGCCCATTCAGGGCTCCTGGAGCTGCCTGAGTGGGTGTGGATGGGAAAAAAGAGGGTTTTGGATGGCTGGCAGGCTCGGAGGTGGAAAAAAAACAAACTTAATTACAGAACTCAAGTTTTCCCTGGAGGGCTGCTCGAAGAGACGAAAAACTACGTCAGGAGGCAGAGAGGACAAAGAGAGACGCTACAGAATGATCAACAGAAGAGTACTTGACTATTACTTCAAGGCGATATATTGAGAGTGTCAGACTGTGCTTTTCTCATGAAAACTCTCCTCTGTTCTGACGGAGAGAAACCTTGATTGAAGATGTAAATATCTTCCTGATATGTGAAAAGCCTCCCACGGGTGATGTCAGATTTTCAAGGTTCGTTGGAGACTTTTAACCCTCGGTGGGCCAAGATCCGTTTAGATAGGTGTCATTGTCAACGTCTGCATATATGTTTTTGTTCACAAGTTCAAAGAAATGATTACATTTTATTTGTGTGATGAAAGATTTTCCATAACTTTGGTTTTTCTTCTTTGAAAATCCCTCCGAGTTCGACTCCGGCTCGACACGTTCTCATCTCCTTTCTCTGTGTTTTATCAATGATGGTTTATTCTCAGGTGCTGAGGTTAGGCCTTTTTTTATCTTTTCATGATGTCAAGAGTGAAAACAGCTTTTTAAAAAGAAACACTTATCTGTTCCCCCAACGTCCACTGGTTGATTCTGTGTCACGCTGCCAAGTGTTTTCTAACAGAAAATCCTTCAGCAGTCGAACACTTTATTGTTTAGAGTGTTTTACCAACATGTTTCATGTTTTACAGCAGTTTGAAAACACACATTTCTCTCTTTACTTTACAAGTCTTAAGGATTTTGCAGTGCATTCACCACGCCACCGCAGTGAATACAAGCCAGAGGTGGCGAAAGTCCACACATCCTTTCTCAAGTAGAAGTACTGACTCAGCTTCTTTCCTCCAGTAAAAGTAATCGAGTACAGGCTCTGACATGTACTCAGAGTATCAGAGTAAAAAGTCTCCCTCTGAAGGACATTTGTGGTCAAAGCTAACTGAAGCTCACGTCATGTTAATATAATTCAAAGACTATTAAAGTTAAAGGTAGAGTCGGTAGGATTTGTCCCAGCTGTTCCTGAACGCACCACAAAGATAGTTGATTGTTGAGTCTCATTCCCAGGACGTCAAATAGCCACATGTTGGGTTGGTAAAGCGTCCCGAGCAGCAACAAAGAGAGAAAATAAGAAACTCTCTGCAGATACGAGACACTAACACGCCTTTTCTCCCCATTCCAGCCTCCCTCTCTGTCTGTTCACGTCTTCTTACGTCTTTGTTTCGTCACGCAAATGAAATCTATCCGTCCATTTCCTGCTAGTGAAATTTTGCACAGACGAAGAAAACTCACTTTGAAGACTCATATCAGCAATTTCATCCTTTCTGTCACGACCATAGGTGAGGGATGAAACGTAGATCGATCCACCAAACGCTTTGCCTTCTAGCTCAGCTCCCTCTTCACCCCAACTATCCGATACCACGCTTGCATCACCGCTAACGCCGCATCAATCCGCCCGTTGTGAACAAGAACACAAGACACTTCAACTCCTTGACTTGAGGCAGCAACTCACTCCCAACTCAAAGGGAAAACCAACACTCTCCTCCTCCCAGCTGCACCTTGAGATCCTATAGATGAAAGATGCAACGCAGAGCGCTCGGCGTGGTTTGAGACACAGTTTTATTCAGATTTTGAAAAAGCTCCAAGCTGCATCATCAGTATCTGTGTCAGACAGCTGGTTTGACGTCACACTGTATTGTAAAAACAAGTCTGTTAAATTGTGCCTGAGTTTATCAGGAGACATCTGAAATGATCAGTGTCCATGTGGCTGTTGAGGTCGTTACTATTTTGTGGCGCTGGACCTGGTGGAACAGCTGCACCTGCGCAGGTGACGCGGCGCTGACACTTTGATTTGTCTCCTGCTGGTCTGTGTGGGTCTGATGAGACGGGTGTGTTTGAACTGGGATCGGGGTTAAAGGAGCATTACCAGAGCCGGAGGGGGGAGGCCGGGGTGTCGGGTCCGCTCGCCTCCCTCTCACCTGTCACGTCCGATCTCGTCCTCGCCGAGCCATCTCCACCACACTGACGCGGGATGCGACAGGAGCTTTTACCTCCCCCAACCCTTCACACAACAACCTCCCGTCTCCACAGAGGTGACACACATGATCACCTGCCACTCAGCCTAATCTCCTTTCCACACCTCTTAAGGTGAAGTGGCGTCCACCCCCGGTACCCTGCCACGCCGCTCGCAGAGCTCCGCTTGTGACGACTCCTGTCAACTGCCATCAGAACTGAGCAGCCGGAGGGTTTGGTAGGATCCCGCGGGCGGATATGGTGCTTATCGTTTACACTCGAGCCACATGGAGTGTAAACACACAAACCTGAGTCTGCAGACCCCCTCCTCCCCTCCACGGGCCCAGCCCCCCTCCACGGCCCCGGAGCGGCGCTGACAGCAGCCTCGCCTCCAACGCGCTCGCTTCATTTAGCAGCAACAATGTGTCTGAACCCCGACAAGCTGTCGCATCGCTCCCCAACTCGGCCGTGTGAGTCCAAGCATGAACGCACATCTGACTGGGTTTAATGGCACAAGTACGGCGAGCCACCAAACCAAACACCGCGCCGCGTCGTGTTTCTGCACACTCGCCCGCGCTTTACGTCTGGCTCACAGCCAATTTGTTTCATCGTCCGATTTGTTTTTTCTGCCGTAATTCGCTTCAGAGGAAGTGGAAGGTGTGAGTGACATTTAGGGGAGCGTCACATGTCGCCCGAGAGCTCCTGATGAGCTCTTTGTGACGATTTCAGCTTCCAACACACTGAAGGGATTGAAGTAGCAACCTTCTTCTCATCTGTGCTGTTGTGATATTTCTCCTTTCTGGAGTTTTCACAGGAATGCAGCATAAAGTGCAGGAATGGTGCGTTGTTGTGCAACTTCATCGATTGGAAAATTCACTTCTCTCTAGATTTGTCTGTGACCAAAACCTGCACAGATCAGTCCTGAAATCCAGCACCGAGACGAAAGGTGTGTGTTTTTTCTCTTTTTGGAGAACAACTCGACAAAAACCCCCGAGGGCAAAATAGGAAATTCTTGCAGTTGTATTCATTATAACTCTTTAAAAAGACGAGAACTGAAGACCTCTGTTGTTGGGTTTGTTTTCAGAATGCTTGTTTGAATTTAAAAACAACTAAAATAAAAGATTCGGTCCAAAGAGAAAAACTGAAACATCGAAACAAAATTCCTCCACTTTGTCGGCACATGAGGTTGTTTTTAGAGATGAAATCTGAGTTAATGAAATGAACAAAACAATCAGTTTTGTGACGTTTTCTGCTTCTTCTCTTCGTCTCGTATCATTTTCAACTGAATGTGTTTGTTTTTAACTGCTTTTTGGACAAAACAAGACATTTGAAGATGTCACTTTGGACGCGATGGCAGATTTTCACTTTATTTTCTGACATTTTAAAGTCAAAGCAATTTATTAAAATACAGCAATCGAGACGAACCGGTGATCGAAGAATCGCTCGTTGCAGCCTGAGTCATTTTATCAGATCTAAATATTTCAGTGCAGCAAAAACCATTAGGCAATTAATTAGTTTCTTTAAATGTCTCGAGACAGTGTCAACCCACTGATATCTTATAGAGAAAAAAAAGACGCAGTAATTGAAAGTTATTTGCGCTAAAAATAGTAAAAGTGGAGCTCCACCTCTCGTACACTGAGCCGCAGTGTAACAAGTAACATGAGAGCTGCAAAACTGATCAGTCAGTTTTATTTTCTGCCACCTCGCTGCACATGAAACCAAAACTCTTTGTTTGAGGAAGATGAACAACTCGGATTACAGGACAGCTGGCATTAACTGTGAGGGCTTTGGAGCCTCGGGGCATCCATCCATCCCTCCACCTCTGCACCCCTCCACCTCTACATCCATCCAGTCGTCGAAGTCCTCACGTCTTCATTCGTCGTCCCGGAGCGCAGCGAGTCCCGTCGGCTGCTCCCACATGAAAGCGAGCTTTTCTTCTTGCCTTTACATGAGTGAGCACACACACGCTCCTCCCAACAACTCTGCTCTCTGTTCCCTCAGGATTAGCTGGTGCTTGTTAAATAGGGGTTGTGGGAAGTGGTGGGGGTGTGAGGGTGGGGGTGGTGTGATGGCGGCGTGGTAATGAATTGACAGATTTGGGGAACAACAGGGTTTAGAAGTTGTGCTAACAAGTGCTGTTGTGCGGAGAAAGCTGCCTCTCATTACAGAACAAACGGAGGAGAGTGGAGCTGAAGAGAGGCGCCGATGTTCTCGCACAATACACGACCACTTCCTGTTGTCACGCTGCACCTCATCCACCCGACCTCCAGCCACCTCCACCCTCCGAACACCAACCTGCTCCCCTGGAAACTCAACATGCCAAAAAAACATTTAATGTCGTTCAATTACAGCTTTTTTAATTTTTGTCTTTCCATTTTTTTTATTATTTATGAAATAAAATTGAGTTATTTTATGAAACTTTGTTCTTATTTAATTGTATTTTATTCATTTTGTGTAACACGAGTCTGTGATAGATTTATTATATCTTTATATAACATGACATTATTCTTGTTTATATTTCATTTCATTTAATGTATTTTATATATTTCAATTAAATTTTATTTTTTGTAACTTGCTGTCACGAAATTTCACATATTTTAGCTTAAATTGTTGTTTTTTCTGCAGTTATTTTATTTAATATTTATTTTTATTTGATGTAACGACACTTTTTTATGTAATTCTGCATCATTGTGTTACTTTATTTTTATAAATTACATTATAAATTATATTATTTTATGATTTTATGTTCAGATTCTCTATCTGGGATTACATGACACAGTACTGAAGCATTACATTACATTTTGTTCTGGCATTTCTCTCTTTTTATTTATTTATTTAATCATAACCACGCTGCATCATCGATGAGTTACGTCCGTCTTATATATTCTCCGTGCTGTTTGCTGTCAAATAGAAGTTTGTTCTCAGTGATTCCTGGTTAAATAACATTTATTATTATTGCAATATTTATAATTCACAGTAATAATCAGTCACTGTTCACTCTCCTCATCTCACTTGGCTCGCTCTCTGCAGAGCGTCAGACTCTCAGCTTCTCCTTTCTCGTCATGTTTTTTTTAATTTATTTTTTCTCATTTTTTTTTTTACTTGGGAGAGTCAGGAACACGCCGTGAGGAGCTCGGCACAGTTGTTGGTACTCGAGGCGCGGCGGTCAGGGGCTGAACCAGCGAAGGCTTTTATAAGAACAACTCATTAACAGACAACCTCCTCGCTTCTTCCCTCCAGCGACCGCAAGTGCCGTTTGGAGAGGGTTCTTTTCTCTTTCAGCTGCACAGAGAAAGCCCAGAAAGTCAAGGCTGGTCGCTCTGGGTACTGATTGCATTTTTTCCTCTTTTTTACCAGAGTGCCTATTCAGACGAAGGCAAGAAGGGAATGAAAGCTTTACAAACATTAATGAAGCGCTCAACTAACAGTTTTTTCTTTGTCGACTCTCCTCCTGCTGGCCAGGACGAGTTGTGGAGGAGGAAGAGGAGCCTGAGCAGCTCTCTGTTTGATTGGTTGACTCTGAGGTCAGTGTGGAGGGTTTGGCTGCTTTATCAGTTAGTTTGGTGAAAACAAGCCAGTCAAACTTGTCAGAAAGAAAACCAAAGGCAGAAAAACAGGCTCAACATTTTGTTTCATTTTAGTTTTTTTTACTTTCGTTGATGCTTTCATATGAAAAACAAAAGAAGATCGCTGCACCAACGTCACCCGCATGTCTTTGACTTCTTCATGTTTTGGACCTTTAACCTAATATCAGAAAAGTTTTGGTGTTTGCAGCGTTGACGTCTTTTTAAGAGGGGTTTGATGTTTGGTACTTGAAATTCTCAGAGTGGAAAAGAGTTTTATTTTCCTGAGTAGAGGTAAATAAACCACAACCCAGGCCTTTATTTGAAACGAGCTTTTATTTATCATATGAAATGTTGTTTTTTTATTATATTTCTATCTCTAAATACTATTTTCTAAATGAATTCAACAGAAACACTCGTCTTATTCATTTCTTCTACTTTTCTGTTTTTTCAACTACTGTCTTTACTTTCTGCAAATGTTTCACACTAAACTGGCGATAGACAAGTTTTTTTTACTTTGATGTATCATCATAAATGTCAATCGGTGACATCTGGTTCTGGCTAGTTCTGATGGTGCTGCTCGGGCCTCGTCAGTGGCATTTCGGCCGACTGAGCGCGTTGAATCACTTCGCCTGGCCTCTCCGGTGCCATCTGAAACTTTTAATCAGATACGATCACAGTGAGAAGAGGCTATCAGTGAGAGTGGTGTGATGAGTGTTCGGTTTCTCCTTTTTAATAACGACTACAGACGACTGCCACCTGGTGGCATTGAGAGTTTTTCCCTCACAGAACGTACAAGCTGGACATCAGCCGTAGTCTTCGCGGTGCGTTCAGGTGCAGCTTTTAGAGACTCGGGCGGCGGGAGACGGCGCAGTAGTTTCCCTTTTATTGCCGCTAGTTCTTTGGTGTCAGTTTGGTGTATCTGGGTTTAGAGCGGTTCCCTATAAACCTCACTTTCGCTGTGCTATTTTGTCTGCCAAAATCTCCAGAGAGACTGATGCTGCCTGGCGATGCTGTCAGGCTGGCAGCCTGGCACCATTTGTATCTGCTTTTAATGTTAACCGTGCAGATCCGGTCATCAGTGTGGGAGCTGGTTTTGGAGCCGCTCTCCACATTCTGTCGACCTCCCACTGCAGGCGGGGACAACCGGTCGGACACCAGAGCCAGAAACACAGCCGTCATTCACACAGTGCGCACGCCTCAGTTATCAGTTTATTCAGTTTTTGATTGATGTGTAAAAGCTGTTAAACCGAGAGAGAGAGAGAGAGAGAGAGAGAGAGAGAGAGAGAGAGAGAGAGAGCGAGAGAGAGAGCACTGAGTGGAGGGTGAAGCTCCAATTTGACTTAATGTGATTTTGTGTAATTTGATGTAATGAATGTTTGCATTCATTAACCAGTGTGTTGAGCTGAACTGCAGACTGGACTCACTGACTCTGTTTCCATTCATGTGTTATTAAAGACTATTGATGGAAACGCCATAAAAATGCACTTTACAGGAGATGGAAACAGCTTTTCTGAATACGTTCTGATTTAGCAAACATAAACACTGATCAGCTGTTTCTTAGACCAGACTTTTAATGTCAATGTAAACATGTTAGTCCGACTGAAATCATACTAAATCTAATTTCTCATAATCGCACCCGGGTAGTGCTGTTGGAAGTCAATTTGCTCTTTCATGTATGCGCCTCAGTCGGACCTGAACTGGCCTCGGCGTTCTGCTGATGCACCACAGTCCCTGCGCCGGGCATTGAGCCGGTAGTCGTCCGTGGCATAAATCCGTAGCAGGAAGCCGCGATGAAGGTTTCAACATGCCGAGTGCTAGAGCAACAAACACACGTTCTTGGACCATGTTCTCACCGCTCGCTGTGCAGCCGCTTCTTCACTTGTCTGGTATGTGATGTCAACTGGGTGAAGGTCCAGAAGCAACTAGCTGAAACGCTGCATATCGCCACCTACCGGGCTGGAGTCAGACATACGTCCATCAATAAATCGATTCTCCCCTGGTGCTTGTGTACTGGGACTGGCAGTAGACCAATTAAATGGCCTAATTGAGTTGTGACTGTAGCTCGTTTGTACCCAAGCCACTGACAGTAGGCGCCTCCAGCCCGGCTAAACGAGCACGAGAATAACTCATGGGAGGGAGGAAGTGTTCCTGAGCCCATGTAGTAATATCCTGATGCCCCTGTCACACCCGATCATGATCCTATCACCTGTTTACCTGTGGAAAGATCCAAACAGGTTTTAGTTGCTCCAGTTGTTGTCAAAATCACAATAAGCACATATTTACAAATACAAATGAAGTTGATCAGGTAACAGCGTTTTTTTGGATTCAGGGGTTTGCACCTTCAGCCTCTGATCTGTAGTCCAGAGGTGACGATGAAAGTCAGCTGACTGCGTCTTGTGTCTGATGTTTGTGTCTCTTCAGGCCTGATGGGATGGGGACGGTGAGCGTGGAGGAGAAGGAGAACTTTGAGGCCGTCAGGTGTCGTCTCATGGCTCTGCTGGAGAACCAGATCACACACTTCAGGTATGAACATCTTGTTGATCTTGTGAAAGCCAGAGGGTTTCATTTCTGTTCCATGTGGGAATTCAGACGCATCCATCACTACAGTAGTTTTGGTTTTACTTCTCCAGTGTCTGACATCTGGTTAGAGCTGCTCAGAACATTAACAAGATCAAGATCAAGCTGATCAAGATGTTTATGATAAGAGGCTCATACAGCTTTTAGCCACAGGGGCCAACAAAATCAACACAGTATGAATGCTGCTCCGAGCTGCTTTAAGAAAAGGAAGTTTTTACAACCCTGACACGTCTCTTCGTCAAGTACAGAGGACTGACTTGTTTGATTCTGTGTTGGTCTTTACTTAATGGAGGGAAGAGAGCGAATATGTTGTGTTGTTGTGTGTCTTTTTCTCGCCTTTTATTTTGTAATCAGTGACCCTTCAAATGCAGGTTGCTTCGTTGGACTTTGACAGACAGCATGTTTTGCTAAACGTGACGTGATTCGAAGAAAAAAAACGGCCAAAACATATAAAACCAGCGGTATGCTCCTTTAACTCCATCATAATAAACCCGGGCACTCTGGGTATTTTTAGCCCGTTCAGCAGCACACAACAGGTGCAGGACATGCGTCGGCGGCGGCTGATGAGACCTCCCTGCATCTGCGTGCTGCTATTCAGCGCCGCCGCCGCCGTGTGAACACATTGTCAGCCCGGTGTGAAAGCGACAGCCTCGAGACCTTGAGCAACACTCGTCTGAATGGACCTGCGCCATTAACTGTCCCCAAGCCCGGCTCTTTAGACCCTTCACGCCTGAGAGGGGCCCTCCATCTGGCCCCAGAGTGGAGAGGAGGGGCCGGTCGGGGCCGAGGAGGGGGGTCGATCAGCGGGAGTCATTACTGACTCACCTCGACAAGAGGCTAATGCTGGTAAACAATGGCCGGGACAATGCTGGGATTATGCTAATGTCCCCCGGACAAGAGCAGGATTTCCACAGTTTGGTTTAGATTAAAGCTGAGCTCAGCCACTAAACATTCATTTAAGGTTATAAATGTTAAATAAAGCTGCTCGTCTTTACCGCCTTTAATGACGATCATCCCGTCTGACACTGGGAGGAGATTATCTGAAGACGAACTCACTGTGGATCTATTCTTTCATTTAACAGTCGAGTCTCTCCACAACTGGAAATAGAGAGGTTTATTTTGGTGTCATGAACAAACCCTCTAACACCAAGTATACACCACATGGACATAAGTATGTGGACACCTGAACAGCCTCCGCTCTGCGTTTCTTCTCGGGTTTCATGTTGAACCTGCTGCAGAGATTTGATCCCAGGTGTTGGATGAGGTCGAGGTCAGGCCTCTGTGCAGACAAGTCAAGCTTAGCTACCGTCTGCAGTACACGTACTACATGTAACAGTATGTGCTTTGTAAGGGCTGATGAAGTCCACACATTACACATCACATCACATACAGATACATACTCTGGTAAAAGTAGAAGTACTGATTCAACTTCTTTACTCCAGTGAAAGTAATTTGTCCCAGCTGTTCCTGAACGCACCACGTCCCAGGACGTCAAATAGCCACATTTTGGGTTGGTTCTCCCCACTCCAGCCTCCCTCTCTGTCTGTTTACGTCTTCTTACGTCTTTTACGTCTTTGTTTCGTCTCGCTGCGTCTGCCGTGCGTGATGTGCTCTGATAGGTTGATGACGCCAAATAACAATAATCCATAATTCACCTCAAATGCGTCAAACTAAAGTAACGAGCCTGTTTTGAAAATGTGAGGAGGAGAACGTTCAGATGTTTGTGTTCAGATGTAGAGAGGAGAAGTCAGAAGCTGTCAGAGAAATAAATACTCAAGTAAAGATACCTGAAACATCTACTGAAGTACAGTAACTAAGTATTTATACTTCATTACGTCTCTGCTCTGTTGACAAACTCCAGTCCCCACGAAACATGATCCAGGCAGCAAATCATGATTTTCTGCAATCGAGCAAACAGACGAGTTTCAGAGAATTTCAGTGAAATGTCTCTGAAACGGCGCTGAGGTCCGTTCAGACGGACCCTGATCCAGGTTTGACCCACATCACCGTCAGTCTGAAAGGATTATTAATAATAAAAAAAAAAAGGCTGCAGTCAAATATGCAGCTGGAAAAAACCAACCCTCAGTTACTTAAATAATACGCAACAAGTCAAGGTAAAGTGTTGTGACTGTGTCTGTGAGGCTGCACACAAACACTGTTGGTATTTTTACTTAATGACTACTTAACTTAATAATTTACATTTTTCCACAGATGAGAATTTGTTTTTCCTGCCGCAAATGTCACCGGCTGATGAATGAACGTATTATATTCACCCCAAACAACATTACACGTATCCGGCTCGTTAATGGATTAGAATCGTTCATTTAAATGAACATCATGAACTCGTGACTTTCCCTTAAGCATGAACCGAAGTCTGTCCCGATAATGTTTTTAACTTTGTCATATTTTTTTCTTTTGTTTTTTTCCACTCGTGTCAGCGTGAAGGAACAGGACATCTGCCTGTAGGTTTTTGTCCAATAAATGGCTGACCCGCGTGACCGCGTGCCTTTGTTTATTTAGTTCTGTTCACTTGTCAATTAGCAACGTGAAACCTCCTTGAACCGCCTCGCCTGCGCTCAGACGGAGCTGGAGGTGAGAAAAGCTTCCTTCATCAGTGTAATTAGATGAAAGGAAGCAGCCATCTGTTGACGCTGACTGACGTCTTTCTGCCGCTGCTTCCATCTTCCTATTCTTCTTATTCTTATTCTTCTGGGGGGTTTTTTCACGCAGTCGTCCTTGAGATTGTTTCTAAATGTGATGACCGCCCACGTTTTTTTCTCATCTGTAGGTACTGCTTTCCCTTCGGACGACCAGATGGGGCCCTGAAGGCGACGCTCTCCCTGCAGGAGCGGGTACGGGAACACATTTAATTACCTCTGCTCTTCAAACATCGTTGCATTCGTGCAAACTTTCCTGTGTGGAAGTCTGAAAAATGTTTTCCCTGTGAGGTTGTGAGGATCTCAGTTCGTGTGTAGAGGCCACATCCGTCACATCGTGAGCTCGTAGAGATCAGTTAACCTCACAGAATGTGTCTCCTGCAGCTCCCAACGGGCTCGGACCCTCCTGGTACTTTTCTAAATATCAGCTGAGGAAGAAGTGATTTGAAGAGCTGATGATGAAGAGCTTTAACTCTTTGGCCTAAAAGTGTTGGTTCTGGTCAGCTCCGAGTGTTTCCTGCGTGATAACTAACAGCTTGTCGGATGAACCGTTCTGTTTTTCTGTTCTACCCTGAACAGAACCACTGCCCCCCCCCCACAGCTTCATTGAGATGTGGTTGTTTGTGGTTGTTTCAGGTTTTGATGAAGGACATCACCACTCCCGTTCCTCCAGAGGAGATGAAGAAAGTGGTGCAGAAGTGTCTGGAAAAATCCGCTCGGATCAACTACAGTCAGCTGATCGAGTACGCTCAGATCAAAGGTGACGGGTTTATTGTTAACGATTCACGTCAGCTCAGTTCTCGTAGTGCCTGACCCCAGATCAGTCACTGTCAGTCAGAAACGTTGTCCTGAGGGTGGCGGTCGAGGAAATTCATGCATTCATTAGAATCTAAAGGGTTAATCCTCTCAGGAGCAGGATACCAGCAGCGTTTGGTGGTGAACGATGTGGTTTAACCATCAGCTGAGGTTTGTGGGAGATGTAGTCATGTTTGAATGTTTGTGTTTCCATCCCGGATGCTGCGTCTCGGACCTTCAGTGGACACTCAGGCGGCTCCGGAGAAAAGGCTGGAGGACATGATGCGACTGGGAGAGCTCTGCATCGAGGTCCTGCAGCAGAACGACGAACATCACTCTGAGGTATTTTATTGATGGTTTAGAGCCGGAGAGCTCGTCACACTGTGCAAAGACAATGTGCTGGTTTCTTAAAGGTGGCGAACGTGAAGACTTCTCATCGACCTGTTGTGGTGGGACGTAGCACCTCCAAACCTTCGAGTGATCACCAATAATAATAATAATAACAATAATACCCACCTCCTAAGCAGTGCCGAGGTGCCCTTGAGCAAGGCAGTGAACTTCTGAAAGTATGTAATAAAATAAAACCGGATGGAAGATGCATTTATATGTTTTTAACAGGCCTGTCTTGAGTTGGAGACCCCCCGGGCTGAACCATGAACCCAGTAAGAGCTCGTGTTCTGCAGAGTGTTTCGACGGTGTGAAAACTTTTATCCGAGTTAAAGAAAACACGTCTTCTCCGTCTTGTTTGTGTCACATCCATTACAGGAACATTTTAACTCTGCCACTCTCTTTTCCTTCCTTCTTTTCTCTTCTGAATGACGAGAGCAAAGATTCCACGAGTCGCTTGATCATTTCATTAACATTCTTGATCACTTTTCGCAGCAACTGTCCATTTTCTTCTCTCTGCCTTTGTTGGCAGCGCTCACGCTGAAGTGGCAGATGACACGGCAAGTGGCGGCGCTGCATTAACATCTGCGGCGGCGGCACGATGAAAACAACGCCCACGGCCCATATGCACGCGGCGTTTCTTCCGCCGCGGTGTAAAACTGATCAATCATAGGTGTTGAGACGTGGCAGTTTGATCGGCCCTAAGTGGCAGCGTGGCGCTCAGGCATCTGTTTCTGAGCTATTAATAACGGGCCGCGCTCTGCCGCTGCCATGACGACCGCTGAATCTCTGCTCTGATGTTAATTACAAATTAGAGGCTTTTTGTCGGAGCGCCGCCACAAGCTGTCACAGCTTAAATTTAGAGATGAAGCATAATTGTTTCCTCGGCTACTGTCGGCGTCGACGGCGTTCTTACTCCGTCTCTGGTTTTTGTTGTTGTTTATTTTCTGTCAGTTTTTCATTACGACGATGTCAAAGTAACGAGCAAGCGTGTCAGTCCGTACATTTCTCTTAAAGATCCTGCAGGACTTTTCTACTACTGCGTCTGATACGGCTGAACTTTAACTCGAGTTCGCGTTCGCTCTTCTCCCTCGCTGACGAACCGACAAAGCTGTAAATATGCAAGTTTAGCTCATTTACAAAATGTAATTGCTCGACAGGAAAATGTCTCTTATGTCGTCGAAAAGTCCATCGTCAGTTTCTCAGCGTGATCTGGAGGCTTCAAGTTTGCACATCGCACTCGTATAAGTTATATAGTTGACCTGGGTTTGGCTTCAAACTACAGGAGTTGTTAGAAAATGCAGCAGGTACGTCCAGAAGTGCAGAAGGACGAATAAAGAAGAAGAATCTCGTCCATAAACACAAAACATATAAAATCTTGACAATCAGTTTCATTATTTATCTGACTGTCTGTTCTTTGTTTCTCTGTTTATTCCACCGTGGGAAGGGAAGAGAGGTAAGTTAGCCGCTCGTGTTTGTGTTGTTGTTGATCTCCAGGTGTCATTTTAAGTGTTTTTTTATTACACTGTGTATGAAATAATGTGTTTCTGACTGAAAAACATAAACACACAAGATTCAGACTGAATTATGAGTTTTTCTTGAGGACACACGACTTCTCGCCATCGTTTTTTTTTATGGTAATTCTTATTTGTTGGATTGTGTTCATGTTCAGAGGAACAGCTTTTCTTCTGAAAGGTAAATATGACACAAACATATCAAATCAGTTTTATTTACGTCGCCCAAAATCACATCCACTGACCGTAAACCCTCGACTAAAGTCGGGTAAAACTTACTTCAGCCGTACAGATTTATTTTGTTTCACTGTTTTTGAGGACGTCACCTGAGTTATAACACGTTTAATCTGAATCTGACAAAAAGTTATCAATTCCTGATTGGTCAGCAGTGGAAAGTGAACATCCAGCAGGACATCGGGCCGTATTTCAAGATAAAACAACACATTTGATAACGTTAGCATTCAGCCGCTTTCGAGCTAACACTGCTGTTTGACAGTGTCACACCAGACGGGCGGGAAAGCGTAAAATAACCTTGGACACATTTTTTTTTAAGCCTTTAAGTGAAATAGATCGAATCAAAAGAAGCGTTAGCTAGCGGATAATGACACATGTTGTTCTACGTCGATCGGCCATCTTTTTGAGTCGCCGATCAATCAGGAAGTGGTGAAACGACGAACGTGTATGAACAACACCTGAGCACACATTTAATCTGTGTGACTCCAGAAGAAAATGTCCGCCTCGTGAACGTGGTGTTAACTCACGGTCATTAATCCTCGGTCACATTCCTGAATCTCCGAGTTCAGCTGACTTCACTTAAAAAAGCTCCTCATTGTCGCCTCGGCTCTCCTGCGCTCTCCTTCACCTTCCAGATGCTCTCTCAGCAACATGGAAAATATTCAGTAATGACACTTTCTCACATTTTCTTGGACAAAATTGTCGGTGTGAGGAAACGGAGACGCTCGTGTCCTTGGTGGTACAATACGTACATTAGGCCCTTTAAAGCGCTAAACGCTCGTCTGCTCCTTTTCAAATAAAGAGATGTTCTGGTTGAAAACAGGCCGGAGCTGTTTATGACTCCATCACTTCTTCCATTCGTCCTCCTGTCGCTGCTTCTCTCCCGTCTTCTGTCCTCTGTCGTGTCCTTGTCCTTGTTGTTTCTTCTTGTTTTGCTCTCCGACACTTATCCTTTGTTTTCCTCGATTGATCCCGTCCTCCTCCTTTAATCTTTATCCCCTCGCTGTCTGTTTCACTGTTTTCCTCGTCTCCTCCTCCCTTTCCTGATTTTCTTTCCGTTCTCTTTCTTCTTAATGTCTTCCATCCTATTTTTCTTCAGTCTTTGTTTCTACCCATCCTTCTTCTCTTTTGTTCCCCACTTGTTCCTTTATTTTTCTTCTTCTCCACTAATCTCCCTCGTCATCCCTTTGTTTTTTTACCCTATTTTTCCTCAGTTCACTTCTCTCTTTATCCCTCACTACTTATATCTCCATCCCTAATGATTCCTATTGGTCTGTTTTCCTCCCTCTTCCTTATTAACTTCTTTCTGTTATTCATTCCCTCTTCTTCTCTGCTTCTTCTCTCTCTCAGTCCCTAACCATCTTTTATTTTCCCTTTTTTGTTTCCTACTTCATTAAAAAAATTTACCTCCCTTTTCATCCCTTCTTCTTCCATTCACTCCACATTTAATCCTTTCTTTCTGTCTTTCTGTCTTTCTTTTCCCTCGTTACTTTTCTGATACCTCCCCTACTTTCAACCATTTCTGTTTCTTGTCTGGATTATTCCCCCTTTTCTTTCTTTTTTTTGGTTTCTTTCTTGTTATTTGTGTCTTGACATTATTCTCACCTCGGCACTCTTGTTTTTTTCCGTCTCTTCTTCCAGTCCTCCTGTCTTCACCTTTATCTGCCCTCACATGTGTTTTTCTCATATTAACCTCCTCTTCCAACCTGTTTTCCTTACTTTCCTTTCTTCGTGTCTATCTTTGCTCCATCCCGTTTTTCTCCCATCTCTTCCTCCTGAATCCTTTGCTGATTTCTTCTTCTCTCCTTTCCTCTTTCTCTCCGTCTCTCTTGATGGACTGATGGCAGCGTTTATTTTATAGTCAGCCTTCATTGAAATGGATGTCTTGTTGAAGGCAGGTGTTGTAAGTGCTGGAGAATCGTCAGGCTGGTTTAATTCGTTGTCAGTCACGGGGAAACTGAAAAGGCCCGTTTGAAAGGATGAGACGTCCTGCAAGGCCACGAGTGAGAGCCGCTGCCGTGTCACTTCTCTTTCTCTCTGTCTTACATCGCAGCCTCTTCTTCCTCCGTCGTACACAAATACTGACCTCGGTGCATCAGCGCGCGACTCGGTGCCGGTTGCACTTTTCTCTCAGATGTCCTTTACCTGTCAATAGCAGCGGTCACCTGAGCGGGCCGACCTCCGTCCACAGAGAGGCACGCAGCAGCACTTCTGGGCTTTTTTTCTTTTTCCTTAAAAGCAACAACAGTCACAGCAGCTGAAGATTTCTCACATCTGCCTCCATTTATTTAGATTTCTGCAGCTTTTAACAGGTCAGCTTTATTAATCAGATCTGATCTGGTCATCTGGACCTTTACAAGACGAACATTACACACTGGAAGTGAGACAGACTGTTTAATCTCCGTGGACATTTTCACCTGTAACTGTTTTGCATCAAATCAGAGTAGCTTTTTCAAAATGTAGCTTTTTTGATGTTAAACAACCAAAAAAGATCCTTAAATGTCGATAGTTATCACATGCATGTCTGTGTCCCAAAGCTAAGACAACTTCCTGTTAAATTCCTTGACTCTTTGTCTCACCTCGTCCTCCTCAGGCTTTCTCGTGGTGGCCGGAGCTGATGGCCGAACACGCCGAGACGTTTCTGTCCCTGTACAGAGCCGACATGGACGGCGCTCTGCAGGTCCAGCCCGTCGACTCGTGGGACAGCTTCCCGCTATTCCAGCTCCACAACAACTTCCTGCGGACCGACCGTGAGTCTCGTGATGAACACGTCAGACTGCACTCACCACCTCCGTCATCCAGATTTGAGAAATGTGACTTCAGCACAACGAGGTTTCCCACCAAGCGGCACAAACCTCCTGAAGCTTTCTAAATAAGCTTCATTTAATCTAGAAGTTATTTGATGCTGCGTAAAAAAACACTGAGTGCTACAGATCTTGCTTAATACAAATACAGAGCCCCAAAAAAACACTTTTTATGATACTTTATTAAAGAAAAGAAGTAGAAAAGAAGAAGAAAGAAGTACTTTTATATAGAAAGAAATTTAGCTCAGAGGGCCAAAATCCATGACATCAACTGGGAAAAGTTCTGGACTTTTGGGTGAGTTGGCACTGAATGACCCACGCAGTGAGGGAGAAGACCCGTGTCGACATCGGTGAGGCTTTTCAAAAGGTGGAGAGACCTCTGAGAGTTGAGGATGCGGAGGTTTCTAGGTTTTTAGTGTTGCTATGTTTCACAGAGCCGTCCCTGAATCTCTGGGGGGGCGCGGGGTTTCTATCAACAGTCTTTCCCCAGAATCAGTGACTATAATGTGAGTAAAACCAAGTTGATACCGATCCATAATTATTCAGCCCACAGTTGAGCGAGCTAGCGTCTCCTCGGTCTCCACAAGCAGCAGAAAATCACGACCATCAGAGCCAGCTCGGACTGGCTCCGATGGACCGAAGTGCCTCTGATCACCTCGTTAATGCGACCGGCACGTGGCTGTAACGAGCTCGTCCAGAGCCACAACTCTGGCAATGTAACAGTACAAAACTGATTCATAATGAACGTGATGACTGAAGTTCTTGAACCTTCCTGCTCCGAACCTGTTTTGCTCAGTGCGACATTTCAAACTGAGAGCAAGATCTTCAAAATCACCCGACTCCCGTTCACCGCTCTGTTTTTACTCTGAAGATATAACCTTTTTTGTCTTGCTGCAACACAATCGGCACAATTGTTCCCGTCAGAATGAACTCCTATTGTTTCATTTACTTGGTGGAAATTCAACATGGAAGGTTTTTCTGTGATTTGTGCCGCTGACAAACTGAGTGTCAAACACAGTTCAGTGTGTAATTTCCTGCTGTCTGTAATCACAGCTCTACTCTGCCAGTTTCTGTGGGCTCCCAACCAACAAGTGTGTGCAGCAGTCAGATCATCCTACACACACACACACACACACACACACACACACACACACAGAGCTGTTCAGATTTTTCTCCAAATTAAATCCTGTCAGTTTTTCTCTGCGGTGGGAAATCTGCTCCACGCAGGAAGTGAAAGATTCAAACTAAAACATTCCTAAAAGTCTCTTTATTTGCTCCACGCTGCTCTTACCTTCATTACTTTCACCAAAAGCACATTGAGTTCATTCACCCGACGCTGTTTCTGGTGTTATAAAGTTTTTCATATTAACAGGAAACATTTTGCAAACTGCAGCTTCGAGATGAGCCTTTAACTCGATGCATGTGGAGAAATTGGATTGTTGCAACAACAAATTAGTGCTAAGATTGATCTACACAGGGATAAAAATACACCAGGAACAAGAATCACCAGTGTTCAGCGTTGACTACCTTTTCATCTCTTTTTTTAAACTCTGCTGTTAACTTCCAGCCTGACCTTCATTTTTTTTTGGGAGGCTATGCCCCGAACGCCACGTGGTCTGGGCACTAAGAGCGCTAATTAACACCGATGATGCTAAAGAAAACAAGGCTCGTTAAGAGACGAGGTTAACGTCACCTCGCACACTCAGACAGAGAAGTAATTAACACGAGCGGAGGAGAAAACTGCGGAGGCAGGTAGAAGGACACGATCGGCTGCCCGCGGTGTCAGCCGACCTGTCTACCTGTCAGCAGGTAGCTGCAGGCGACGTCAGCCTCCCGTCTCAAGTAAAGGATAAGTAACAGAAAGATCTCTCTGTGCAACACAGTACAGTTCAACCTGCACCTTGAAAATGACCACACAGTTGCAGGGTTCCCACGCGAACATCTGGATAACAGTCATGGAAAAACACCTGGAAAATGAGAGAAAAAGCAGAAAGTCCTGGAAACAAGAGAAAAAGGCATCGGAGTTATACATTGATTAATTAAGAAACATATCAGTGTATGAACACGCTCCCTGTCGGTCGTAGCAGCGAGATCGTCACTGAAAATGTCCTGATCTCTAGAAACGAGTGGGAACCCTGAGTTGACCCAACCACCGCTGCAGGACTGTCGTATCAGACTGCTTCGTTTCAGCTCGCTGTACCTGATAAACTGACATCTGATCCTGAAAAACATCATTACGAAGCTGACAACTAATGCTAGACGTGCACCATATATATGTAAGATATGGACAGACTGATTATTTGTCTGGCCGATCTGTCAGATTGCCCTGAATTTCAAAATGTGCTTCTTCCGGCTGTGATACGACGTCCTCTCGCACAATGTCCCGCCCACAACAATATCTGATTGGTTACAGTCACAATTAATAGCCTGCAAACACTAACAAGTAGCTAAATAAATGTAGTGCAGAGGAAGTATAAAGTACCTGGGAATTGTACTCGAGTATATACGTGTTTAACTTTTACTGCACATGAATATTTTTCTTCTCCTTGATTTCTAATAATCGGTATCAACACTGAAAGGTCGAGTCAGTCGACCTCTAATGTTTATACACACAAACACAGCACAGGAAGGATTTTTCTGAATTTAACTTCCTCAGAACAGCAAACTTTCATTTATTATTTCTTTTTTACGTTTTGTGCAAGAGTAAAGCTATTGAAGATGATCATAAGGAGAGCAGTTATTAAAGTCGTATTAATCTTTGAGATCTGTTCATTCAGTAACTCTCAATACACTTAATACAGACACAATCTTACCAAGAGACTTATTTCAGTAAAAAGGATGAGTTACGGAACAATCCAAAGAAATACGAATGATTTAAAAAATGTCTCTTACAAGTCGACTCTGCAAGAAAGTTGATTTTTGAGTCTCGTTCCAGCAATTCCCAGAAAAATACAGACAACACGACCTCAGCTGCCGTCCTCGCCCCAAACTCAGACGGTTTGTTGTGCTCGTCTGCAGGTGATGCCGAGGTAAACTTTAAAGAAAAGACGTGGCGGGAAGGTTGTTCGAAGGAACGACTCTCAGGGCGTTCTCTCGACTTCAGGCCCGGGAGGTGTTGCATCTGATAAAAATGATATTTTCAGATTCAACATTATTTGGTGACGGACAAAGAATTGGACAAAATCAAACTGCCTTTGAACAGGACTGGATTGAGAAGATAACATGTTTATAAAGGAGGATTAGTTTGTGTTTAACAGACAATAACTGAAGATGAGGAGTGGGAGAGGTCCTGGATTAACTGGAATAAATGAGTTGACACATGGAAACAATTTGGTTGGAAGTTGAGACTCGATCACCGTCGGTAATATCCACCTATGACAAAAACTCTGAACTTCAACATCAGCTGATTCTCTGCACCGTACCTCTCAGAGGGTTGGAGAATAACAAAATCTATCTATATATGCTCAGAGGTCTCGTGTTAACAGCCCATACAGTTATTTCAATAAACTGGCTGAAGCCTCACCCTCCGTGGACCAGCGGACCCAAAGGCTTCAGGCTGTGAACTGTATGGAAAACATCATTTCGACACTGCAACTCCAGAGCGACATTTAATTGGAAAGATTGCACTTAACAAAGTGAACATATTGTCACATCTTGGCACATATCAATATTATTTGTGTTTGTAAAGGTGTGTGAGAGCTGTATTCTTGATAACTGGACGTTTTTGTTCAGTAAAGTCGGTCTTTTGCATGTTTTTCTCCAGAGAGCTGGGCAGCATTTAACACCTGAAACCTTACAGATGATTCAAAGTGCTTTCAGTGCAAAAAGAAACAGAATAAAAATCGAGGAAACTTCTGAATAAAATAACAAAAATCAAGCAGTCAGTCTTCGCTGACGTTCTTCACTTGATAAAAGATGGGAGCTGTAAATAAAGACGCGTTCAGCAGCAGATAAACTTTAATGTTTCCACTCGATCCTTCAGACTCTATTTTGTGAATTCATGAGTTTTAAACCGTGTTTCTGGACCTCGTCCACAGAACAACATCCAACATGATTTCAGGAATAAGAAACATTATTTTTTTTATCCTCCCACTTATTTTTTTCTTTGTAATGTGCTTTTCTACATCTCAAAGCCCCGACGGTGTGAAAAAAAAAAAAAAAAATTATGTTGGAAACTTTAGATTGAAGTATATCAGGATTGTACTGCTGTGATTCAGGTTTCTGTGTTTGTATTTTATTCTCTGACAAACTGCATCTCACTGATTAGATTTCACCCGACTGCTGGAGAAAAAAATCTCGGCTCATTGTTTCCTCTTTCCAAGCCCTCCTTCGGCTTTGTCTCGGAGCCAGCAGAGATTTGGCGAGATGCGAGGCGTTATTTAACATGGCCGATGCCAAAGTACCTCGAATACAGTAACAGACAGGCAGGCAGATAGACAGACAGCCCAAGGGCACTGTTGGGAACAAAAAAACTCAGCGTTTCATTATGTGAAGAACCCACAAATCTCTTTTTTCCATGGCTCATATCTTTTATATTTTTTCTAATTACCATCCTCAGTTAATGCCGTAATTATTCCAAGTGTCACAACATGAGTCAACTTAAATTGAAGCGTAATGAGGCAATAGACGGAGTCGCGGCGCATAAAGAGCGAAATCATAGTTTTGACTGTTTGCACAAATGAGGCTGTCCCTCTTCGATAATTATGACTGAAGTGAGAGGAATTCGTTTCAGTTCAGTCCCAGTCGGCTGCTCGAGGTGACGGGGTGAGGTGAAAAAAGGAAAAAAGCTTTGGAGGATAATGGAGTTGGTTTGAAAAAGTTGCCTTCTCTGAACCTCACAGTGATAAAATATAAAACAGTCCTTGACTTTTCTAATTGTTCACGGCGTTTTTTTAAATATTCAAAAAAACGTTTCAGAAAAATCAACAAAACTGCGACAGTGACCGACGGTCGCCTGAGCTCAGGTAACTCGATATCTCACCGACTCTTTGCGGATCTTCCTCACCGAGTGTATTATCCCTCAGTTTGTTCTGTAGATTATTTAAATGCTCACTTGATTGTCAGCATGTGAAGGCGAGCGGTTGCGAGGGAAGGCTGGTTTATCTCTCTGGAGGGGCCAAAAGGCTAGTGTTAATCATGACGGAGCAGAGCGAGAGGAATTAAAACTAATGAAGTCCTGAGAGACCAGCCTGCTCGCTTTCTCACCACCGCTCTCCGTCTTTGTCTCTCCTCCTGTGGACTGTTAGCGTCCCCGAGGGTTTATCTGTCTGTTTTACTGTCTCTCTCTCAATCCTACGAGGACGGATCGGGTTGAGGGTGTCACAATATCGCGAACACCTGTGCAGACGCAATAGATCCTGCAAGAACAGCACATCTACAACACGAATTCTCCCTTTGTACGACTTGTGATGTTCAGATTTGGTTGAGTCTCATCAGGAGCAGAGTTTAAAGATTGCAGTCTGCGTTCACTGTCTGAAGATAGACCAGTACTGGTGATCCAGTTCATCCCAAAGCTGTCGGATGGGATTGAGGTCAGATCAAGTTCTTCAACACCGAACTGGGAAACCATTTGTTCATAGAGCTGCTTTGTGCATGAGGACATTGTCACGCTGAAACAGGAAAGACTCTTTATGTAGAAACTGCAGCGTTACAGGAATACATCAACATTTTGGGTAATATAATTATTGAGTAAGATGAGAAGATTTATTTTGTCTCATAGTTAGCGAATAATTAGCTTAGCTCCACACAAAGAGAGCAAAACCTGTGCAAATCAGCCCCAGACTGCCTTAAAAAAAGGAGTTGTTGAGTTTAGGGTTGGGCGACGTCTGCAGCGAAACATCGTGATGGACGATGACGTCAATGTTTATAAATTTGAGGCAGCCCGCGGGAAAAAAGACACACTGCTGCCACACATTTAAGCGAGTGTCTTGGGTTCTCCTAACTGAGCTGGTTTAATAAGAAAATAATAAACTCTACATGGAGACGTGATGTTAGTGCAACAAGCAGCAACATGCTTCTTTTCATTTCCTGGTCTGAAAAGGTGTTGACTTGTCTAAACTAGTCTTGTTTATGCTTTGTCCCCTCCCCCGCAGCTCACCTGTGCAACGGGACGTTCCACAAGCACCTGCAGGACCTCTACGTCCCCCTGGTGGTGCGCTACATCGACCTGATGGAGTCGTCCATCGCTCAGTCCATCCACCGCGGCTTCGAGCAGGAGACCTGGCAGTCGGTCAAGTAAGAGCCCCCGCCCACCTGTTCCCCGCCAGCCTGAGCGGTTAACGTTACGCCGATGACTACACTGTATAGCACAGGCTCAAATGTTAGCTAAGTACTTTTCTGCACACCGTGCTTATGCTCTGGTTAAGTTCAGCCACATAACCACCTGGCTGGGGTTAGAAAACATCGTGGTTCAGCTTAAAATAACTGTTTTGGTCGAGATGGTCCGACTTTCCGTCCAAAATAGATGTTTTTGGTCGCCGGTGCAGGTGTGCTTAAAAATATCCAGCAGTGTGACTTGAACTGCAGTCGGCCGTTTGGTTGCACGAAAGCCAGCTATAAGTATATAATGTGACCGTGATATGCTGCGTCTGCTACACATGTCAACCTTGGACGTATCTGTGGTTTGCAGATTGAAGATCTGGCGACTGGGCTGAAAAAAAGATGTAGAACGAAAGTTTTCTTAGACGTCGGTGTTGCATGTAAACGTTGGTGGTCATTTATTTGTCTTCTAGTCCAGAACTTTCTGCCAACTTTCTCACCTTTGTGCAAATTGTGTTTGTGTGGAAAATGTATTGAAATCCCTAAAAATTATCCAACACGTCTGCAACACCTGCAGTTTAATTGGTTTAACTTCACACTGAATTAGGGGCTGAGAGATTAGTTTTTTTCAGGGCTGATATCGATTATTAGTAATCCAGGAGACCGATAACTGATCGTTGGAAGCAAATCTTAGCCTCAAAGTCAAGAATGATTTTTAATTTACATTACCGTACTTCTGTACAGTTTTAAGGTACTTTGCTTCAGTATTTCTGCAACTTAATACTTTCACTCCACTGCATTTATTTGATAACTTTAGCTACTAGTTTCCAGGAAGTGGACACAGATTTCTGCCTGGATGAATCGATGTACAGACATCAACACGTGCAGAGATCTGTCATGAGGCCGGTGTGTGTTTTGATTGTTATAAACTGTGTTAGGGGGGAAAAGAAGCTGAACTGTGCAGAACGCTGTCATCATCAACTCATGATGATGTTTAAGACGTCGCCCTTCATGTTCCAGACAAAGAGTGTAATTGCACTCCTGGCCTAAGGGTTGGCTCATTTAATTTTTAAACCTGGTTTGTCAGTTTAATTACTTTAATATGTGAGAAAAAATGTGGATACCTGAATTTTCTTGACGTGAGGAAAGTTTAACGCTTGCAGCTCTGAATGAGGCATAAAAGGCACGACAGAGAGAACGAGACAAAATAAAAAGACATCGTGAAAGAGTTAATAAAATAAAAGATAGTCAGTTTGTTTTCTCCGTATTTATAAGACACATTAAAGTATTTTCATGATGTTGACTCTGGATCAAGACACAAAGTGTGTGATGCATTTGAGCTCCTATTAAGTAGCAGAATTAATTATTTAGTGAATGGTTTCTGGTAGGGATGTCCCGATCAGGATTTTTTTACCCCGATCCCGATTCGAGTCATTTAATACTTAGTATCTGCCGATACCGAGTCCCGATCCGATACTTAGCCCTAACTAATATTTTCCTAGATAATCAGCTGCATTAAGAAAAAAAACACCTGAGATCCCGATCATTGAAACAATGCCCACATCGGCCTCGCTCCCGCTGATCGGCTCGGGACATCCCTAGTTTCTGGTGATAAATGAACCCTGTTGTGCGCAGATATGTTTTCCAACACTATATTTATCAAACAGTCTTTATCTGAGAGAATTGTCGCCTCGCCGTGTGCATGAACTCTGTCAGTTTCAGTTGTCGTTCATTATCTTTTTACCTTCTGTTGACTCTCGGCGGCGATGGTTTGTTGATGTGTGATACTGGCAGCTGCATGAATGTAACAGAAACAATAAAAGATGAAGGAACTAAACAAACGCAGCGCGGCGCAGAGCAGAGCAGAGCAGGACAGCCGAGAAACAAAAGGAGGCAGACGCAGCGAAACACACAGCAAGGACACAGGAACAATGTAGTGAGAGCTGCACTCTTTGACAGAAAAAAACCCTGAATGAAAGAAAACAGAGTGAAAAGAAGTACGCACTGACTTTTCTGTGTTTTATTGGTATGTGCTATTGATCAATTAATGCAGGCAGGACGAGTGGCTTCTATTATAGTTACTATTCTTGTGTTTGTGAGCCGCGGTGAAGAACGCTCGCTGTTACTGTCACATTTTCTTCTCTCTCTTTTGTTCTTTTAACATTTTCCTTTCATGCCATCGATCAACCTCGCCGCTGACTTTGACCCGGCAGGTCGTTAACTAACAATCTAGCGAGCGTTCCTCTTCCCAAAGTCCCCAGCCTCCCTCTCACGCTGCCACAGATGCCCAGCTTCTCGGCGCCGGCGTGGATGGGTCCGCTGTGTGAGAACACGTATGTATAACAGGAGGGATCAACGAGTCTCGCCTCAATCCAAGAGGATATCCATCAATGAAAAAACACCCAGACCTGATCCCGAACAGACCCAAAGACGATAGAGAGGTGCTGATGTTGTTCCCCCTGTTAGTTTGAAGCCAGAGTAAAGGCTCATTTATGCTTGGATACATATTTAGATACAGATGGAGCATACTCGTCCGTATTTCTGCATGCTTTCTGAAAGCCTACGGATATGGACTTTATAAATGGCTGAACTTTTTGTGTAGAGGTACCGGCCCCCAGGGAGAGCGCCAGGTTTTGAAGCCAGATTTTGCGGTGGCCAAACCATGTAATCACATCGTCACATGACGCACTGGGACCCAGAAGACTTGGTTTAATATTTTGAGCATCACAACCCTCCGTGAAATGACTCGTTTCACTGTCGGAAGTTGTTCCAGATTACAACATTTCTTTCTGTTACTTCACAATAAGGCGCACAAAACTTCGAGTAGTTACCAGGTAACGAATGAGGAACGAATGAGGAACTAACTGCTTGTTAACCATTAGTTAATGAGTAACTCCTTATCACATTTTATACAGTAGCTACTTAGCTACCCTAATTTTCCTCATGGTGGATAATAGAGTAGATAAGTGGAGAACAGACTGAGAGGTCTTATATCAAGTCAGTATGCATCAGGTGGGTCTTTGGGTTTTCAGGGCTCAGGTATGGATGAAGATCCATCCGTCTGTCCTTTGTACTCGGCAGTCTGTGTGCATGTTTGTCCACATTGTTTAAAATGAATTATTATATCAAGAAACTTCCCAAGTCAGAACTCCACTCCCTTTAGTTTCCCCCCCTGCATGAAGCCCCGCTCGCATTTTACTATTACTTTAAGTTACTGAAAACCACAAAACCTCCGACATGACGGTCAGCCCGGGTCTCTGAGAGTGAACTGAAGAGCATGCAGCACTCTGCTCGTCTGAATGAAGCCCGGCTCGGCATGAGAGGCAGCTTTGTGGTTTCAAATTGTTTCTGTGACACTGTGGCTCTTTTGTCAGCGGGGCGCCGCCTGCATGCGATCGCTCCTCAGAGACTCGTTGGTGAAGATTTTGTAACGTGTCACGAGTCCTTGTGCCGTGCTGTGTGCATGTCGCGATCAGTGAAGTCACAATAATAACACCGTCGTCTTCTTTCGCAGCTTGCAAGGAATAAATCTGCCTGACATCTTGTGAGTTGAGACGTTCTGCTTTTTCCAATATGTGAAAGCTTTTATCGGAAAAATCTCACCCGCTCTTTTTTCGCCCTGGAAACAAAACAAAACAAAATAAAGAAAATCACCGTCTGTCCTTCAGCTTTCAGCGTTTACAACAATTTATCCCCTCTGACCCGCCCTGTTTTAAGGTAGTATTGATTTTAAAGGTTGTCTCTGCTCGCCAGGAACAAAGAAAACAGTCCATGAATTCAGTTTTACATTTAAGCAGCTCAAGAACTGATTTTCTTGTGATTCTAAGAACAACATCACAAGTTCATATAACTTATCACAAATGAATAAGTCGTAACTTATAAAAACAAAATACGACAAAAGGAAAATGTCTTTCAAGATTCTCAAGTCGACGAATACGTGAATCTTCACAGCAACATTTCATGATCTCATGACTCACATCCGTCTGTTTATCTATGAAATACTAAAAAGAAATAGAATAAAAATAAAGATAAACATGTTCCTGACATCTGTAACTGATTGCAAAATGTATATGAATGACAAAAATCTAATTTGTTATTGTTAATAATACATTTTTAAAAGTTTACAAGCAATATTTCTTTTAATATGTGCCTGATTTATGAGTCGTGTACTTAACATTTACAGTGATAATATCTCTCCCAGTTTCTTTGTATTGTCTCTGTGCTGACCAGGCTCTCCTCTCTGACATGTTCCTCTCTGGATTGTACATTTAGTTCAGTAAAAGGTTGTTGAAGAGAGAAAAACACTCTCTATTAGAGGATTCACACAGTTTTCTTCAAAAGACAGATTTGTACCGTTGACTTCTGTCTCACGACTGTTTGTTCATCTTTAATGGAGACGTTTATACTCTGACAGCTAATAAGCTACAACGACTTGGGACTCTTTCCCTCCCCTCAAAGGTCAGTACAGTCAAGTCGGCTTGACTACTTTGGTAGAAGTTCAGATACTCTAAAAAAGTAAAAGTACGGATTCAGCTTCTTTACTCCAGTAAAAGTAATCGAGTACAGGCTCTGACATGTACTCAGAGTATCAGAGTAAAAAGTCTCCCTCTGAAGGACATTTGTGGTCAAAGCTAACTGAAGCTCACGTCATATTAATATAATTCAAAGACTATTAAAGTTAAAGGTAGAGTCAGTAGGATTTGTCCCAGCTGTTCCTGAACGCACCACAAAGATAGTTGATAGTTGAGTCTCATTCCCAGGACGTCAAATAGCCACATGTTGGGTTGGTAAAGCGTCCCGAGCAGCAACAAAGAGAGAAAATAAGAAACTCTCTGCAGATACGACATCGTCATCAATCCGAATCGACGGATTGCAGCGGTTACTTTAAAAGGAGTTGATCTCATGCTGCTGTGACCAAAAAATATGCATCGTAGGAAAAATACGATGACAGTAATGAACACAAAACAAAAGACATGAAAATCTCAACATCCTCTGGTTATAATTTGCTGCTTTTCTCTGTTTTATTACGTTTTTTTTTTAGCTTTGGATTGTTGGTCGGACAAAACAAGACATTTGAAGACACTTGTGATGGACACCTCTCATAATTGTATTAACCAGACTAAAACACTAAGACACTGAGGTGACTGTACGTCAGTTGCAGCCGTATCATCAGCGAAACGCTGGAGGTTTGATCTGCTGCAGGGCTGCCGGCCATGTCGAGGCCACCAACGCTCAACCAGGAGGCTGCGTTTTCTTAAAAAGGCTCCTCGCTCCGACTCCCCCAGCCTTTCCCACAACACAGACCACACTGTTCCTCTACCTCACTTCACTTGGCCCTCCTCGATCCAACGAAAAAAAGAGAAGAAGAAGAAAAAAAAAAAAGCTGGCACTTCATTAGCGAGCACAGACGGGCGAGTGGGATCGTCCCGTTCCCCGGGGAGCGGGGCGGAGCGCGCTCAGAGAAGAGCACCGCTAATTAGACATGAGGGGGATAGCCGCCGAGCGTTTAATTGCACCACGGACTCAGCCCAAAGCGTTTATTCCTGTGCGCCACTTGTTAAGGTAACAGTCTTTTAAAGGCGAAGTGAGAAAAGTGAGGGAGTGAGTGGCGCTTGTTTTAACCCCCCCTCCTTCACCCTCCTACCCCCTCCTCCGTCCTCCTGTGGCTGTCATTCTAGCCGGGCGCTGTACACTTGGATGTCGGTGGCGGCGAGCGTTGCCATGTGTTGCTGTGTAACCTGTGCGCAGGGGAGAAGGCGGGGAGACGTCCATCTGTCTCTGTTTCAGCCTGGTGCTGTGTTTACTGACTGAAAACACACAGCTCTGCACCAAAACTACCAAAAAAAACCTGTTGAAGACGCTCACAGCCACCTGAATACGCTCTGCTTTGTTTTTCTCGGGGCAGATTGCTGAGAACTTGTTTTCTCGTCTACGCCAGTGAAAAGAGGATCATACGTGTTTGTGCACATTATTCACAGCTCAGTAATATCCTGCCCTTCTGCTGATTTGTTTTCTTTCTGTACTCTTTGTACTTTTTTCTCCATTTTTTCATCTCAGTTAGTCTCAAATTCTGTGATTCTGGCACCGCATGCAGAGGAAAAAACATATTTCCTGCAGTTTACCTTTTTAGGGGCTATTTTGTGCTCTTCAGTGAGACGGATATTGTGATGTATCATTAGATGATTGTGCACAATCGCTGATGTTGTGATAGCATCGTTATCTTGGGCAACGTATCTTGAGCCATTTTGTGAGTTACTGTTTGATTCCCGCTCCGACTGCAGCAGCATGGTCGACAGTCCGAGGCTTCAAAGTTTGACACTGTACCCCTCTAGTACTGTAAAGAGTCCGAGTCAGGAGGTGGTTGGGGTGGACTCTCCTTCTGGAGACTGGAGTTCACATCCTGTTTATGATGAAGAGTCAAGAAACATAGAAACATATGAATGAAACATTAATAAGTGAACTTGAGTAAAAGTATCTGAACTTTCTCCTGCTCACGTTCAAAACAGGCTCGTTACTTTAGTTTGATGCATTTGAGGTGAATTATGGATTATTGTTATTTGGCGTCATCGCACGCCGCCTTCCCGACATCACCAGACTGATTTCAGACGCAGTGAGACGAAACAAAGACGTAAGAAGACGTGAACAGACAGAGAGGGAGGCTGGAATGGGGAGAAAAGGCGTGTTAGTGTCTCGTATCTGCAGAGAGTTTCTTATCTTCTCTCTTTGTTGCTGCTCGGGACGCTTTACCAACCCAACATGTGGCTATTTGACGTCCTGGGAATGAGACTCAACAATCAACTATCTTTGTGGTGCGTTCAGGAACAGCTGGGACAAATCCTACTGACTCTACCTTTAACTTTAATAGTCTTTGAATTATATTAATATGACGTGAGCTTCAGTTAGCTTTGACCACAGATGTCCTTCAGAGGGAGACTTTTTACTCTGATACTCTGAGTACATGTCAGAGCCTGTACTCGATTACTTTTACTGGAGTAAAGAAGCTGTATCAGTACTTCTACTTTTACCAGAGTATCCGTATCAACAGTATCACCAGCTCACAGTCTCATATTTAGGTTTGCTGTAGTTGTAGTTTCACTTTGATTCACAGTTAAAACGTCTGTGCTGAAGAAGAGCAGAGATCCTCACACAGAGTTAGACTTCATGTAAAAGCGTTTGTGTTGTCGTCATGTTTGAGATACTCGGCTCATCACGCTCTTCATCCTCCCTGCAGTAACGGCTCGGCCACCTCCGAGGATTTGTTCTGGAAGCTGGATGCTCTGCAGATGTTCGTGCTGGACCTCCACTGGCCGGAGCCCGAGTTCGCCAAACATCTGGAGCAGAGGCTCAAACTGATGGCCAGCGACATGATGGAGGCCTGCGTCAAGAGGTCAGACTGAGAGGTCCCCACAGCTGGATCAGAACCTCCACATCTGTCTGGATCCATCTCGCTCCTTCTTTCTGTCTTTATTCTTGTAAAAATACGTTTTAACACTACGAATACAGAATATAACCCAGTAAACACACACAGATATGAACCTCCAGTGATTCACAACCTCAACAAGTATGAATGTGACTCATTTCTAACCTGAGAACCTCTCAAAGCTCAACAAACTCTGAAGGTTCCTGATATAATAGTTAATGAGATGTTTCTGTTCCCTTTTTTTAAACGCTACAATAAAAACTTTCACAAAAATGTGCCACAGTTTTACAAAAAGGCATCAAACTTCAGTCATAAAAACATTTTTTTATTTCTTGTCCCACAGAACAAAATCTGCATTTGATGCCAAAATGCAGAAAGCGAGTAAGTCGACGGACTTCAGGGTGCCGCTGTCGGTCTGCACCATGTTCAACGTGCTGATGGACGCCAAGAAGCAGTGCTCCAAACTCTGCGTGCTGGACACCGGTCAGGAGGTGAGCCGACGGTCACATGACTGATTACACGCCGTCACGTCGGGGATGTGACGTCATCACAGCGTCCATATGTTTGGATTTTAAACCGTTGCATTACAGACGTGTCACTGCAGCAAAAAGCATTAGTGTGAATCAAGGTTTTATCTGTGATTAGAGGATCGTTCTGTGGAGGATTGTTCAGTCAAGTGAGCAAATTCTCAGTTTCCAAGTCAACCAGAAGTGAATCGCTTTAATTGCAGCGATTCAGCTGAACTGAACTCATTTCACCCTTATTCAGCCGTATCCTGTCTCGATTCACAAAACTAACACCCACTCCTAAAAAATGACCTGAAACAAGAGAAGGATCTGCACATTGCCTGATTTTGGTTTTCTTTTAAAAAAGAGCCTGAAGAAATCACTCACGATGGATGTTTGTATTTTTC
The DNA here is from genome assembly GCF_965226575.1 of Pagrus pagrus. Classification (NCBI taxonomy): domain Eukaryota; kingdom Metazoa; phylum Chordata; class Actinopteri; order Spariformes; family Sparidae; genus Pagrus; species Pagrus pagrus. The sequence continues at coordinate 2,526,426 of NC_140194.1, forward strand.
AGTTCGCCTCTTACATTTCACCATCAGAGCGTCGTTGTGTGCGAGCTTTTAAAAACCCTCCGTCGTCTTTTATTTTCAGCCTCGCACCGAAAGCGGGTCGAGTCAAACTGTCAGATCAAGCCACTAAAACGTGACTGTTTCCCTCCAAACATCCGGCAGATGTGGAGTTCAGGTGTATTTGTGTTCACTTGAAACGGCCAAACGCTCGACACGAGCTGTTAAATGGATGACCGTGAAGCCTGTGTGAGGCGGCAGCCTTGGCGTCGCTGAGAGCGAAACCCTTGGCCGCCGGCAGTCTTGACAGAGAGCTAAGCTCGCTGTTCTCTTAACCTTCAGCTGCCTCTCTTCTGCAGCTTCCACCACTAGAAAACACCGTGTGTCCATTTATTCCTGCTGACAAACACTGAATATCTGCCTGCACAGAGACGCTCTACACACCAGCCTCATGCACAAACAGCCTGGTTCTGGTTTTATACTGACCGGGTTCATTCAACAGTTTCAACAAGACAGAGCAGGATTTTAATATATTCAGGAAAGTGCTGCCTCGTCATATAAAAATATAACCTTTATCGTTCTTTTCGTTAAGTGCTGTAATTATTATTTAATGAATAGATTTAGTTCATATTAAAATGTAAATACAACAGAAATAATATGCAAACATGCAGCATGTTACTGTTGTAGTTGATCGAAGTGGAGCTGAGTTCAACTCATTTATACAAAGTTTATAAGCTCGTCATAAACGTGTACTGTATTAAAATCTCTTGGGTGTTGAATAAAGATGGTGAGGTTGATTTAACTCCTCGGGGTTTGTTTGTGATCGGCCAATACCAGCTGATAATACTGACCCTGTACATCGGTCGGGCTCTTGACCACAACACTGGATTCAAGCAGTTAGATTAGATGAACCTCGCTTCTCCCCGGAAAATGAAGGCTGACTGGTGACCCATCAGGCTGGCACCGCTTCCATTATCGAGTAAATGAATGAATAGACGCAGTTCTTGTCCGACTGTTTACTCTGAGCAAAACGGAAATCAATCCAGTTGTCTTCATGACAGCGGCAGCGTCAATAATACCACCCGGAAACGCTAAAGCTAAAGCTGTTAAAACGTGTGGTGGAGTAAAAAGTTACATCAATTCTTTCCTCTGAATTGTCGTGTTGCAACACAACATCTCTGCTTGGCCAACCCACTCCACACACCACAGATAAATAGACAATAAAGCTAACAATAAGTCGGAACAACAAAATAAAGATGGACACATTCACGTTAAAAAGAAAATAAAGATCTGTCTGATGAATATCTACAGTAGCCTTTACGTGCACGGTGTGTATGCTGAGTATACAGGACAAGGTCACGGTCTTTGTTTATTGTTCATGCAGACCAAGAATGCTCTCCATGTTTTCAGGAATATCTGCCTCCATCCTCAGAGTTGAATACAACTCATTCATAGCTTCATTCATAGCTTCATTCATAGCTTCATTCACAGCTGCCATCCAGAGTTTAAATGACGAAGGTGTGGCTGATTTCTATTATCTAAAGAGGTTAAACTCCAGCAACTCTCGCAGTGTGTATAGACTGAAGAACTTTATTATCAGACCAACGCGTTGCAGCTTGTGGCCGGCATCGGGTCACAGGGAAGCACATTACAAACAATATACAGATAGAAAGAAAAATAAAAAGGCACATTTCCATTTTCTCACAGAAGCTCAATCAGAATAAAAATGCCTCATGTAACCACCTCAGTCGGAAGAGACGGATCCGATCAGGCTGGACGATCGTTACCGTTTCATCACCTTTCCTGTCGTATTGTGTCACACTGCAGGACGGTAAGGTTAGCTAGGAAGTGGCTGAATGCTAACATTAGCTGTTATCTATCGGAAAGCTAACGGGTCATCACATGTGTTGTTTTATCTTGACATGCGGCCCGATGTCTCTCACCGTCCGTTGACTTTTTCAGTCGCCGATCAGTCAGGAAGCAGTGGAGTGATAACAACTCTCAGATTCACAGCGTTTATAGGATTTGCAAACCTGGAACAGAGCAGTACGACATCTGAACACCCCGAGTGTGATTCCTGAGGAAAATGGCCGCTGTTTAAGAATGGTCCATGGAAGCAACGAGAGATCAGAAGTCAAAGGAACAGCATTCAGAAAATAGATACATCAGATATCTGCATGAACCAAGGAAGAGTGTGATTGTAAGGAAGCGATGCTGTGTGCGGTGTGATAACAGATTTAACATCTTGAACAGAGATGTCAACGAATATGTAAGCTTTGAGCATTTTGTATCCGTCCACTTAAAAAACGGCCTAAACTGATTTCATGAAGTCCATTTGGGTTTCCAAACACAACAAACCTCCGTTTGTGTTAAACGCTTCATTCAGCCTGTCGGGCTGAAGTTCATTCAGCCTAAAAACTCCATCTGAATAACCTTGATGATTAAATGTTCAGAGTGTTTGATCGAAGACATCATTCTGAGGAGTTTTCAAAAGGAGAAAAGCTTTTACAACTTGCCGGCTTTCTGCTGGTTTTTTACATGTTCCTTTTTTTTTTTCAGCCGACCGTCGGAGATGTTTCAGGAACAACTGAGACTGATAACGATAATATTTGGGTTTATATCTCAGAAAGTGTTTGCACGCTCTGACAATTACCGAGTTTCACAATAAAATGTGTTTCTTTTGTTGGACAAAATGACTTTTTGACATCAAGTGTTTGATTCAAGGTCCAAATCATGATGGAAATGAAAAGTAGTTAAACTATGGAAAGACATTTGTGTGAAGATAATTTCTTTTTCCTTATATATTTGAATGAAATATTATTTTTTTGGGATTTAAAATTTGTTTGGTTGATTGTGTTTACCCTCTTTTCTTTGTCTCATGTCCTCGTCTGTCCCTCATGTCCATGTGTCCCGCACATCATTGTTTGAATCCCAGATTGACAAACAATGGGTAAGTTCCTCCATCGCCTCATCGCCTTTTTTCCCCTCTCACCCTTCTCCACATGAGCTCCACCAAAACACAAACCTTCCATCAGTCAGTGAGTCATTTCAGCTTCCTTACAACCTTTTTATGGACAGTGGTGTCGACTTGTGGTCCTGGAGAGTCCCAGCACTGCATATGTTCAAGCTTTCCTCATTCTGCTCACACCTGAATATAGCTCTTGATTGACTGAACACAACCAATCCAGCTAATTAAGTTTAGATGAAGCAGCAGAAATAGAAAACACGCAGTGCTCGGCCTCTCCAGGCAACCCAATCACCAGAATGAATGTTGGCTGAGTATGTTTCTGAAAAACCACAGGTAAGTTCAGTGTTAACGTCTCTTTATGTTGGACTTTACGTTTGTTTGGGTTTAATTTTGTATTCTTCTCTTGTCACCACGCTGTGCTTATGCTCTGAAAAGAAAAACATCATGGTTTGGCTGGAAATATCTGTTTTGGTTGCCATAATAACATCTAGTGATGGTCTGCCTTCCTGTGAAAAATAGCCGGTTTCGGTCGCCACTAAAACATCTGGAAATGTCCCCAAACTCAAACTGCAATCAGCCTTTGTGCCTTGTCAAATACCTGTTTCGGTCACCACAAAAATGTCAGGAGATGGTCCGACTTCCCAAGAAAATCACCCAGTTTTGGTCGCCACTAAAACTGCTGGAAGTAATAATAATAATAATAATAATGCATGTTATTTAAAGGCGCCTTTCAAAGCACTCAAGGTCACCACGCATAGCAACAACGATACAACAAAAAAGAAAATCAGAAAACATTTTAGTGCAATTGTGAAAGGTAGGTAAATAAATAAATAAATATGGATGTGGGATTACATAGTGCAGTAATAGAAAACAGGCAAGGGTGTGGTTGTATGATTAGTCTGACACAGAACAAGCCACTCGGAATAAGTGCGTTTTCAGGCGGGATTTAAAGGTGGAGACGGTGTCGGAAGTGCGAATGTCTGGTGGGAGAGCGTTCAAAGGCTGGGGGCAGAACGTAGATGGAAGTATGCAGACCGGGTAACCTTATTGATGTGGGCTTCATAGGTTAAGGTGCCGTCCAGGATGACACCCAGGCTGTTTACCTGAGGTGATGGTGGGACAGTGGAATTGTCTATGGACATGGAGAAGGGGTTGTGTTTTGCTAGGGTGGTTCTGGTACCAACGAGGAGGACCTCTGGTTTTGTTGCTGTTCAGTTTAAGGAAGTTGACTGAGAACCGTGATTTAATTTCCAGTAGGCAGTTGGATAGAGCTGTCGGTGGTAGAGTGGAGGTAGGCTTGGTGGAAATATAGAGCTGGGTATCGTCAGCATAGCAGTGGAATTGAATATGAAATTTCCTGAGAATGTGTCCAAGGGGCAGAAGATAAATAGTGAACAGTGTCCTCACAGACTTAAACTGCAGTCGGCTGTTTGTCAGCCTTGTTGGCCTATAACATCACCTTCCCCTCCAGCTCCTGATGTGAAAGTCCACTAACAAGCAGATGATGATATCGTGATACGCCACATTTGAATAAGACATAAAATTAAAACTATTTTTATGGTGTAGATGCTGTTGTATGCTGTAGATAAATTGAGGAGTAAAGAAGCTGCTCTGCAGTCCGGTGGTACGGCACTTGTCCCCAGGGGGCGCCAGAATAATATAATATAATAATAACAAAAGTTTCTTGTTATTTAAGTCGGCAATTGGCAAAACTACAATGTCACATCTGTCTTGCAATGAATTATGGGTAATTTAATCAGTGAAGTCCGCTAAAGTCTGGACTCCCCTTGAAGTCTGCAGAAAGTCTGTTTGAGGCCCCTCGTGGACTGAATAAACTGTGGACACTCGTGGACTCTGATAACATCAGTAGCCAACAATGCATGTAGCAGTAAACACTTCGCAGACCTTTAATGTGATTTGACCTGTTATTCTTTGCAGCATTAGGATCCCATTAAGACAAAGGTTGATGGTTTTGGTTTTTGAAGAATAAACCCAAATTAAAACTTTTGTTTTCTGAGTCTCTTCTAACTCCCCCACAGTTCAGATACTGATGTACTCCTGCTCAGAAAGGTGTAAATTATAGGTTACATCTCAACGTATGTGGTGTAACCTGCTCTGCCCTCATTGTAATGTTTGGATCCAACACATTTGTTTCTTTGTGGTCTTAAAACATCCACAGACACTCTTGATTTTCACTGATTCACTTGATGCTCGTTCATGTTCACTCGCCAGTCGGTGCTGTGAATGAGGCCTCCTTACCTCTGACCCCTGACCGGCAGTCTGAAGGGTCTTGAAGAGTCTAGACTTGATCCAAACCTTTGGTGTGGTCAGTTTTCTGCCACGAGTCCTCAAGTGCGTCGAGCTGCAGCAAAGCACTCGGACATACCTGACACCTCAGCGACAAATTCTGCTGCCCCCTCTCGCCTCTCGTTTGTCGGGAAGACGGCGTCCAGACGTCGGGAGTTCAACTGCGAAGCGAGCAGACATCCTGTGAAGAATCTCTACTTGACAGTTTAATCCGGACGAGAAATTCTTCTGCTGGATTGAGGAATTTTTCATTTCATAGACGCGTGTTAAACTCGCGTGATCAGCCGAAATCAATGAAAATGCTAATCGGTCTGTTGTCGTTTTGTTGCTCAGGTCGCTGGAATAGTTTTGTGGGGGGTCATGTTGAAAATGTGACCCAGTTCAGAATCCAAAACATCTCACCGAGCTGAAGTAGCAGCGGTGGCTGCAGCTCAACGACCAGATAAATGTTTTTAAAAGCAATAATTGTTCTTTTCAGTTTTTGCTGCGCACATGGCAAAGACCAAACAATTTCTTCTGCTCCTCTCTGCTTTTTATGGCGGCCTTTGTAGAAATAAAGGAGGCGAAAGCAGCAATGTTAATTGAGGTAAAAAGAGAAAAAAAGAAAAGCTCTCAAGATTTGCCAAAAAGATTCGGCGTGCTGAAAGAGAGCTGCCATTTTGCGGACTTGTGGAGGGAAAAAAACACAATTAGGGCTGGCGGCGCTGACCTCCCTGGACCCGCAATTTGTCAGCGATCCGTGCGCTTTGTTGATTGAAATTTTTAATTTGGGTGTTCTTTAGACGGCCAGTGAAAGGGCATTGTCGCCAAGAGATGAACTCCCCTGCTGCTGCTGCCATTCAGCGCTCAGCCCCAGCCTTTTTTTCTCCCTCCTTCCTTCAAGGGAAAAGGTGCCATGAATATGTTTTTAGGGGGGGCCAAACGAGACATGAAATGGCGGATTAATTGAATCTTGTGTGAGCCTTTGGTCCTCGCAGCTGGACCGGTGCTTTAGAGAAATACAAGGCTGCTCTAATTGTGGGGAGCCGCACAAAAAGTATCCTTCAGATTCCTTCGCTTTTCCAGCGCGGACGGGAATGTCAGTCAGCCGCATAATGGTCCTATTAGCTGCTTAACTCAGCGGCGTTACACGGATGGGAAGGTTTTTCACGCCTCGCCGTGTCAGGAGGGGTGTGCGTGTGTGCGTGTGTGTGTGTGTGTGTGTGTGTGTGTGTGAAGAATAGATGTTCACATCGAGTGTTGTAGGTTTTTTATTTCTGTCTTTTACAGCACAGACAATGCTGTTGTTCTGTATCAGGGAGGCGAGGAGTCAGTTTTGGCCTTTGTGTCCCATCAGTTTTCTGAAAATAATAAAATATTGCTTTTTGTCCCCCCTCGCTCCCCGTCCCCCCTCCTCCCCCGCCTCCCCCTCCTCCTCCCCCCCTGCAGCAACAGTACCACTCCAAAATAGATGTTCTGATTGACGAGGCGTTCAAAGACATGATTTCTTCCCTCGTTTCAAAGGTAAAACTCTTTTCGCCCTCCAATCAAATCAATTTATTTTTCTGCTGTTTTTGTATTTTCTAATTTTGTGCTTTTTATATATTTATTTATTTTTAAGCCTTTTGTCCGGCTGTTTTCTCTTTGAATCACATTTTTTATTTTTTTATTTCTTTTATTTTTTTGGCTGGATAATGACACATTTAACACGTTTTAACTCAGATTTTTTAAATATGCTCTCTAATTATACTTTTTTTTGTATTCACATGGATTTGTGGGAATTTATTTCTCCTTCATTTCCTTTTCTTGCCTCTTATTCTTTTTATTTATGCTTTAATGTTTTTATTGTATTTTGTTATTATTATTTTTTTTCATTATGTCGTTCAAGGGTAGCTATTATCTTTATTTCTTAATTATATAAATATCATAATTGTTATACATTTAGCATATTTATTTAATTATTTTGAGGCTAAGTTTTAATTGTTTCAAACCATGATGGATGTAAAACACACACGATGTATTTTCTTCCACCAGTGCGGTGAGAATATTTCCACATGTTTCTTGTCCTGTCCCTTCAAAGACTGAACGATAGAAAAACATAGAAATGTAGATTTTAGAAAATTATAGAAACAAGTTGAAATATTCTGACTCAAGAAACTGAGAAGGATGAAAAGTTTCTAAAAAATCTACAACTGAAGCGGTGAACAGTGAATGTGTCTCGTCCTCTCCGTCTGCAGTTTGCCGCTGTTTTAGACGGCGTCCTCTCCAAGCTCTCGAGATACGATGAAGGCACATTCTTCTCTTCAATCCTCTCTTTCACAGTGAGTAGCCATGTTTTTGTTCCTGGAAACAGAGAGCGCCGAGCTGTTTCTTTCACCGCTCACACAGGCAACCTGTTATTTGCTGGAAACCAGATCTTCCCAGCTGAACTTCAGTGTCATTCTTCTTCTTCTTCTTCTTCTTCTTCTTCTTCCTCCCCCCTCTTCCTCCTCCTGCCTCCCCCCCCTGAAAGGTGAAAGCAGCTGCCAAATATGTGGAAGTCCCCGTGAGTCCGTCGATCTGCCTGCTGTTTTTTTATTGTTCACTGTGTCCGTCACAGTCGGTTTCCATATTTGTGTTTCCATTCAGACAGCCGGAGCGTCGGCTGGAGGGTGAAGCAGCCTGGAAATGCAAAGCGGCCGCTCTTTGCATTCAGCCTCAGCCATGTGCTTGTTGTTTTTTTGTTTTTTTTAAGTTTGTCATCATACGGTTGTAAACATGTGTGAAACATAAAGAGGGTTTTTATTCCATCTGCAGCTCCGGAGCCAAAGATCACACAACAAGCCTAATTAATTGCACTCTTGTCCTTGGAGATGTGTTTTGCTGAAGTGTCGGTTTGTGGGCGGCAGCCGCGTTCGGGTGTCGAGCGGTTAATGAACGGCGGCGGCGTGGCAAAGATCAGAGGCTGCGACGAGCGAGCGAGCGAGCGGGAGGAGGAGGAGACGAGGACGCGTACGACGCAGGAGTTAAAGTGTCGAGGTGATGAGGCGTTAACGTTTGGCGGCGTGCAAGGTGTGAAGGAGAGAGAGGTTTAATCTCCAGAATTAGATCTCACAAAGATAAGGTGACCTCTCGTTCTCTCCAAAGTGATTAACAGCTCAAAATTAACAAAGTACAATTCCTCTGTGGTTTGTGTTTTTGCACGTTTTACATTTTCCGTCTCTTTAATATGAATCCTGGCAGATTTTAAAAGCACCCACTGGGATTAAAGATATAAAATCAGTTGTTCCAAACCTCTCAGGCTTCGATCCAAACGGAAAAAAAACACTGCGGAGGAGAAATTCACCCAAAATGGAAAAAGAAAGATTTCTTCTTCCTTTCTCACTAAATGTTTTTGACCACTATAATAAAAATACATCTCCTGTATTTGTGACATTGATGCTCTCAGTTCACTTCTTCCAATTTCAGTTGATTGACAAGTTTCTCAGCCTATCACGCTCACCGGTGGACTCACCCCATCTCAGCTTCAGTCGCCCTCTTTGGCCAAATTAGGAGACGTATCCAGCATCCTCAGAAAGTGCTCTTCACAACTTAAATCCAGCGTCAGTGTCTGAAAGCAGTGACAGTGCAGGGAGCAGGACAGTGGTGGACTCCTTCACGTCCTGTCGCAGACCTGCCACTAACTTTCTGTTTTTGTTTTTTCTCCAGAACCACAAATCTTCCTCCCTAAAACCTTTTCTGGAAATATAATAAGCTAATCCACCCGATGAAGTTAAGGATGCTGTCAGCGCTTTAACATCCGTCTCTGCTTGAGAAGCACTCGAACATCGTTAAGTGTGCGTTGAGTTTGAAAGAGACTAAAGTAAAAGATGTTTAAAAAGGAAGCAGTTAGTCGCTGTTTTCGACTGCAACACAACAGGAGTCAGTCACCTATTCAAAAATGCTCTATTTTTGTTGTAGGTGTGCCATCAGCTTAGCTTAGCATAAAGATTGGAAACCGCTCGCCTGCTTCTGTCCAAAGGAAACAAAGTCCACCTCAAAGATTAACATGTTTTTAACTCTATACAGATTTTAATTCACTCGCGCTACACGTGTCTGAGCGTATTTCTAAGCTTCCAATATGCTTTAATCCGTTTTATGTGCGTAACTGCAGCGATTAGCGCTGAAGCTGCCGCTCTGCTAACACGCTGCTCATGCTACGCCCTCCCTGTGCAGACGACGATGGTTTCCTGATTTTTTATAAAGTCGTAAGAAAGTATCAGGATGTTTCCCGAAGCCTAACCGGGTGTTTTGGTCTCTGATCCGAACAAACGTCAACAAGAGTGATTTTGTTTCTGAAGGCACGAACACATGATGTCGTCCTCACACAGGCTGAAAATATAATCCGTCATTAACGCTGTTTGTCCCCACGGATCGCTTTGATATACTGATAATGTGTGAGTGTTTAAGGATGAGTAATGAAGTCTGCACTCTGTCACACTTTTTAATAAGAAGACTTGGTAAAATGGCGATAAATATGTTTTATGTTGAAACCTTTGTCTAAATTAAGGCCAACGATATACGAAAGCGTGATTAAGTAAATCAAAGACATAATTATCATGTTAACATAATATTCTGGGAGCAGAAAGTCGTTTGAAACTGACTCATCGCCCAGCTGAGATAAAGAGCAGCACAACAGTCTCACCTCGCCTCCTTAATCCTCATCCCCGCCGCGGTACATCCCACCTATCCCAGCATGCTCTCTGGTTCCCGTCCAGACTTCCTCCTCAGCTGCCTCCACCCCTGAAATTATAATGTAACCGCTACCTCGGCCTTTTGGTCTTTTGTGTGGAGGGAACCTGACGCAGGTAAGCCTCTTTTCCAGGTGGGATGAAGAGCATGAGGGGGGGCGGGGCCTCTGCGTCTCCTCGCTGAACGGCTCCGCCCACCACCTTGTCACGAAATCGTGCAGCTTTCTCTGACGACTGCAGCTGGTGACTTCATAGTTTTATATTCTGCGATCAATGTTTTTGTGGCTTTCAACTGCTATGAACTTCGTCCACGCGGACAGGCGTTTCTCTTTCCTGCTTGCTTTTTAACTTAACTATACTTTCTAATAAGCTGCATTTGCTGATGTTTGATCGAACTCCATAAAACTTAAAATGTCACCACAGCCTGCCTGTGTCCACAATAACAGGATATATCACAATACAGTAATCCTTGAAGTTTAATCATTTAGCAGCTTGTCAGTAATCTTGTGCCGATGCTCTGATGAGGTTCAGGCATGTAAACCACTTGGTTAGTGTTCGGAAAACATCATTATTTGGCTCAAAAATACCTGTTTTGGTCGCCTCAGATACGACTGGTCTCATTAAAAATATCCAGCGGTGTCACACTTACAAAAGCTGAAACACAGACTCAAACTACGGTTGCACATTTTATCTTGGCGCCTCGGCTGAGCTCGCATGAGCTAACGAAGAATTAGCTTCGCGGTGGAGACACAGTTTTTAAACTATCTGCTATCTTCAGTTTTAATTGTCATTTAATCTTGACAGTACCTCTCAGCTGTTCCCATCAGAGATAGATCATTTGAGGTTGAAACAAAGGTCTAACGTCACTTCTCGTATCATGTTCCTGTTATTTCGTCTCTCTGCTGTTGTACAGGTGTCAAACCAGGACCAAACACAAAAGTTACTGTAAGACTTTCTTTAATTAAACTTTCCTGTACTCGTAGTGAAGTATTGTACTATGGAGTATAATACGGAGTACTCACACTGTGCAGGGTTGGAGTGGCTCGCTGTGTGTTTCTCACACTGACTCACACGTGTTCAGCAGGTCCGACACGCTCCCGCCTGTACAGCCAAGACACCAGTGACTGACAGCCACACATGCTCGTATCAGACATATGCATCCTGGCAGCGCAGGAACACAAACATTGGACGAGCGATCGTCGTCACTGGCTCCTCACCATCTTCAACACAACACAGTCCTGCAGGGCCGCTGCAAAACGTTTCCGGGGCGCCGAAGCTCCGAGAGGAGATTATTTAAAGACACAATAAGTAATTGTTGTTAGTCCATATGTCCATGTTTGACTCAAGCCTATTAATCAGTCATTACTTGTTCGAAAGCCTAACTCTGAGTCTCTCTCACCCGACCTGGAGTAAATAAATTAATCACGGAGGACGGTCCAGACAGGAAAGTGTCATGAGAAGACTTTTGTTGTGAATTGGCTCTATACAAATAAAGACTGATTGATTGGATGTTTCTGAAGGTGTGGTGTTCAAGACGCTGAACATATGATCTCAGCGTCCACGTTTGAGGCTGCCTGGAGACTTTTGTGTGCTCACAAGAAAGGAGTTGCTCTGTTAAATCAAAGATTAAACAGAGATCATTTGTCTTTTTCCTTTGTAACTCAAAGTCTCTCAGATCGTTTCTCAGAGACTCGTTCCTCCTCGGCCTGAAGAGCTCTCCACGGCCGCACTGACGGCGACGCTGTGTTGAATTTTCATGGCTATCCGGAGAGGTCGGGTGATTGTTGGGCGAGCGTGCACAAAAAGGCACGTCTGAGGATTTTATCTGCCAAATATGCAGATAATTGTTGAACTTATGTACATGAAAGCAGGTAGAAGTGGTGCCGGGCTGCCAGCCTTCATACAGCTGCAGACAGATGGCTGAATGAAGACGGGTTCATTGGGAAGAAGAGGCGCCGTGATGTCAGATCATCGCTGGTCGGTTATGGCGGCCAAAAGAATTCGTGATGACGATATTATCGCGATGCAGATAGAAATTTTGAGAAAAACATTATTAACGTTATATCAGTAATAAAGGAGCAGTCTGTAGTTTTGTTGAAGAAACGTTAATGAGCAGAGAAAGATCTTCACTGACGGATTAACAAACTAAATAATCAACCTACTTTGTTTATATGTGGCGGACCCTGCCACCTTTCTACCTTCAAACAGTGTTCTGGGACCTTATTTTCCTCTGAGAGCAGCTTGTTTATTCACTGAGGGGGAAAAAAAGTGTTATTACCTCATTAGTATTGTAAATATTCAAATTCTGAGTTTGAATTTCTTCTCCGGAGCTACACGGTGCCTCTTTGAATTTAAATCACGGTTATTGACGATAGCGGTTATCAGCGACACCCCTATTGAGAACCAATCTGGTTGTTCTACCTATGACACCGTGCAGTCAACGCTGACATCATGGTATGTGTTTACTTCCGTTTTAATTTGTTGTGATTATGAAGTCAATCTCGTGCTCAGTTATTTTCAACTGGGACAACAGACGCAGTGTGAACGTGAAGTTTAACGAGTCTTTACTGACGCATCATGTCAACGAACACTGACTGTGGACGGACAGAATATTTTATATCTTCTCAGCTGAACTGAAGCATCACAAACACTTGTGTTTTAATCATAGTGGGACTTTTATGCGATGACATGCGAACACATATTTGTACACACGCACAACATGCACCTGGCAGAAGTGAAATGAATCCAGGGCAGGAAACGAGGCCGGCAGCGGTGTGTAATTACCTGGCATTTCACCGCCCTCCTCTTCCTCCCCCCGCTAACCACTCATTATCAACGAGCCTCTCCTCCCCCCCCCCCCCCCCCCCCCACCACCACCACCACCACCACCACCACTTCAAACCATCGACCCCTCCCTGTCTGTATCCGAACACGAACTGCGCTTAATTTTACACTCTCAGTTTTTTTGTTGTGAAATGTTGACGAGCAACCAGGCGGCCATTATCCCGGCGCGGAGGGGATTACTGGTGTTTGGCTACAAGTGAAGAAACAGTGAAGGAGACAAAAACAGGCAGAGAGGGCAGAGCGTGACAAGAGCGCTGAGCTGCTTGTATATGTGTGTGTTTTTTTCCGCCTTTCTTTTCCTCTCGTGTTAAAGTCTTAATCTCCGTGGCTGGAACTGTGCCGGCGTCTCCGATCTGTCATGCTGCTTTGTCAGCTCGTCAGAGCGAGAGAAAAGAGAGGTACATGATTGAGACTAAGCCTTCAGGGGGGTGGGAAAGGGGGGAAATAGATGTCTCAAGTGACAACAAGGGCAGTAATATGTTGCCAGTGACACACACACAAACAGTCTGAGGACAGGTTCCTCTCCTGCGTTCACCCTTTCCACGCTCACACACATTCTTACATTTGATCTTACGCACTCAGTTCTGGCTCCTCCGTCCTCACCACACGTCACCTGCAGTGACGAACATGTGAGAGGCTTTCAGGCACAATTTGAAGTATTGCATTTTTAAAAAAGGTCGATGGAAACTTGAAAAATTAGAAACAGAAAACCTGAATTTTGCAAAAAAGTTTGTGTGTTCGTTTAAGGTCGTTTTTGCGTTAATGCACTTAATGGAAACAACTTTTCAGCTAGCATGGATCTAACAATTAACATGTGGACACCGCTTCAGAGGCAGAGCTCCGTTCATAACTCTGAACGCTGCTCAGCGGCGCATGAAGCCTTCCAAGGGATCTTCCGTGTGGTGAGGCCCATGCAGCGTGTGAACTCGAGACTAATTAGTTAGCTAGTTACTGCGCTAACTTCTTCTTCTTCTGTCAGCTCTATGACGGGTGGCGACCAGCGTAAAGCTGCATCACCGGCAGCGAGCCTGCGAGACATCGTGAGAATGGAAAGGAACGGAAATTGTTGAAGAGGCGCAGGATTATCATCGATGTCAGTAGATCATGACAGCTCTGTAGTTAAAGTCTGAAGTTTCTTCTGCTCTACGAGGAAAAACTATAGCAGCAGATTGAAACAGTCACCTCATCGTTCAGCACGAGTCTGATGTCACCTTCCTCACATTACTGCATTAAGATAACCAGTGATGGAGAGTAACTAAGTACATTTACTCAAGCACTGTACTCAAGTGCAATTTTGAGGTACTTGTACTTGAATATTTCCATTTTCTGTTACTTGCTCTAGATCTTTAGCATTTTCTTTTGCTGATTTTTTTTTTTTTTTTTCAAAATTTGTGTGTAAATTATTAATAATTCTGTTTTAATTTGCTTCTTTATGTATCTACCTGTGTATCATCCACATGTTTATTCACTTTCCCCTTTAATTTTCCCATTTATTCATTCATTTATCCATTTTTAAGTTTATTTATTTATGTTACACTATTCGCACTCATCGCTCAGTCATGATATTGACGATGTCGATCACCATCACTAAACGTCCTGCTGCAGACGTCCCTTCTGTTTGTGTGTTTTTTTCATGTGAATGAAAACTGTGTGAAAATGATGGATAGACGAGCGCCTGTGGACAGAAAACAAAGCCCAGTTTTGAAATGTATCTGTGTTCATGTGGACATGACCTGGAAGTGTCTGCTGGAACCGATCAGAGACAACATGACGAGTCCTGTAACGCACCCGCTGAGACACACGTGCTTCACTCTCGTCAAGATTTCTAATCGTCATTCAACAGCGATACTCGGTCTGCCGCGCTCTCACTTCTCCACTCGCTCCAGAGGATTATGGGGATTCTGACAGGCCCGTCAATCACTGGGCCTGACGCCTCCTCTCTCCGGTTGAGTATAACACCCACAACACCCCTCCTTTTCCTACACACACACACACACACACACACACACACACCAGAAACCCTCGCAGCCATGTGACCCCACTTTAACCCCTGGTTTCTGTCCAGCAGTCTGTCTGAATCACAGCGTCGCTGACTGATCTCAGTCTGTCACTCGCCGTTCGAGGCCTCTGCAGCAGCTGATGAGACTGTTTCTATCAGGAAGTGTTTGACTTTAAAGTCAGAGAGGTTACAGTATCGAATGTTTGACGTTACCGCTTTGGTCGCCACGATCACAAATGGAGTTTGTCTTCCCGACTTCACCACAAAAACGTCCCCAGGTGTCCTTAAAGACGTCCGTCCAGTGGTGCGACGGGAATAGCTGTCGGCTGTTCGGCTGCTTCGTTGGCTGTAATAACGTGAGCGTGATGTGCCACGTTCGGTACAAATGTATCCGTGGCTTTCAGAAACATTAACTGCTAACGTTACATCCCGGCGCCTGGGCTGTGATATCAGTCCAAAAGCGGGAGCAGTGTGTGAACGACCCGGCTGGTCCAGTTTCCCACAGCTGCCTCTTTTCTTGCCAAATCACAAACTCCAAATTCAGACACTCGCTCGTGATCAAAGTGACAGAAGACGATTGAGTTCACTGTCGAGATCCAGTCCTTTTTTTTCCCCCTCCATTAGCATGTGACAGTTTGTGTTACTTTTGTGTTGTCTTTGACAAACAAAAGGTTACAGTCCCAAATTTATAATCAGTCTCCAACCTGCCTTTTGCCTTTAAGTGAAGCCAAAAGGTTTCTGGGCTTCTTGAGGCTCCATTTCCTTGTGTTTCCACGAGGGACCTGACGTGCCATGCTCAGCGGCGCTGTAGCAGAACAACAACCCCCCCGGGGGCCGACGCATGCCGGCTCAGAGAAAACGAGTGTGAAAGATGTCAAAGCAATTACAATAAGCATTACAGTTGTAATCTCCCCTGACAACAGGGAGTGTGAATGAAAAGGGTTTTACCCACTTCTCCTGCCTCTGGCCTCTCCCCGCCAAACAAACTGCTGCTGCCACAGCAGTTAATGTTTCCGCCGGTGAAACAGCTCCAGCAGCGTCTTGTTACTCCCAACACGGAGACGGTAGATTATTATTTTTCTTCTTTTCACCCAGGAAGCAGCAGGTGATGCTGAACACTTGTTCCCTGTGTTGTGGCGTGTAAACCAGTGTTATCCTCAGTCTGGTGGTGTCCGTGAGGAAAATGCTTTTAAAATCATTGCTCACATTATCCGCTCTGTGCTCAGCATACGTATGTTTTTTCATTCACATCCGTTATTTACAAAACGTGTTCACATAAATTATTTGTTTAAGTTTGTACCTGCAGGTCTGTGCTTGAATCAGGCGCTTGAATTTTTGCACACGTTTGCGATGTTTGTCTGAGCACTGGACGGCTAAAGTGTTTACAGCTGGTGAATAACCACAGCGGAAAGACGTCTGTCACAAATCAGACATATGTGACTAAGGGACACTGTCACTGTCTCCCTGGAGACACTTTCCCTGTATTTTGTACAACTTGGCACTGTGATCCCAGGTTTCTGTAACAGTTTCTGTAACTACGAACAAAACTCTGCATGTCATAATAATATTTAGACCTGAAAATTATGTCTTTGCACACAAACGCTGCACACAGCTCAGAACAGTAGCAGCACGCTAAGCTAACGTAACATGAACCAGACACAATAACACCTCAATATAACATGCGACCAGCTAAACCTGCCTTGGCTTATGATCAAAAACAAGCGAGTTAAAATCTTGCAAGTACAATAACACAATATATACTGTATAACGTTAGCAAACCAGCTAATATTGCTTACTATTCAACAACAATAAGTCCAGCTCAGTGTCAGTCTGCAGCCTTTTATTTAGCAAAGCAATCACTAGCGACTAAAAGCCACTTTTGTAAGACAATATTTTGTCTTGCCTCTCGCTCTGTCACCGTCTGTTTTTCTCTTCTTTTTTTCTCCGTCAGCGTCCTCTTCGGTCTCTTCACCTCGAACAAACCTAAACCTAATCATCGACATCAACGAGAGTTGTTGCACCCTCTTTTCTTGTTTTCACCCTCGTATAGGTCATCAAAATAATGTTTTGCAGGTAAAACGGTTGCTACATAATGAAAGAAAATTGACCCTGAGAGAGACGTTCACATGTCACTGTGCAACACGATTATTGTTTCAGAAGTTATAAAACTAAACGGGCTCAGGAACACTTTGTAAAACTATTGTCAGTTAAACAGTTTGTCCACAAAATGATTGAATTCTGCTTTTATTGACATTTTATATAAAACATCCCAACAACCACAAAGACAGGTGGTGGGTTCAGGTCTGTTGGAGCCGTTGGAGGTGTGAGCGCCGGGCTTTGAGTACGTCTCACCTCAGAAAGAGACTGCGTGGAGATACAGAAGCTAGTTGAACAGAGCTGATGGGAGCGATGGCGGGACTTGTTGTTGTTTGTTTGCTCTTGACATTATCTTCTGGGGGTCTGTTCCATCTCACTGTGATCACACAACACTGCTGCTGAGTTCAAGCTTCACTGTTGTTCGTGCAGTGAAACGTGCACCATGAACACCAGCCACGTTCACATCTTCAACACCAGGCTGTGACTGTGTGGCGTTTTAACTCCATATTCAGCCTCCACCCGCGTTGGAGTCGTCTTCAGGTTCTGACTGTGTCGTCTCTCCTGCAGAAACCGGGGATGGATCTGGCCGACACCTACATCACCTTCGTCCGGCAGAACCAGGACATCCTCCGAGACCGCGTCAACGACGAGCTCTACATCGAGAAGGTGTTCGACGTGAGTGCTGATTCTTGTTTTGAAAGACAATTACAGGTCATTTTGTAGTTTGGGCCGTCGTTTCTATCAGTAATAATAACATTAATCTCAATCAGAGATCAGAGATTGAAAGCAAACGGAAACTCGATCCAAATAATCTAAACCACTTTATTTGGAGGTCAAACTGAAAGTCAGCACACCTGAAATTTCACCAATTATCCGTCATAACAATTAAAAGTGTACAGAGTTGAAACACAGATGGTTGTAACAGATGCATTTCATACAGAAGACACGCAGGTCTCCTCACACACCTTAGATCCATATAATGCCGCTTAAAACTGCCTATTGACTCCATTCTCCCTTCATGCAGTCTGTGATTTTCATCTGCATTAACTTGTAGGTCCCTGATGTCATGTTTCACGTCACAGATGCACAGAAACAGTTGTAACAGAAGAGAAAACAACAGCAGACCCACTGTGAGAAGAAGAAGCGTCTGTAAAACGGTGGATAAACTATTTTGAGCGTCACAACCCCCGAGAAATTACTCGTTTCACTGTCAGAACTCGAGCCATTCGGTCCAATAACATTTGGAAAGTCTAGAAGAGCGATTAAATTATTTCACCCCCCTCAAGTTAGTCGGGCACTTAACCAGAAGTTAAGAAACCCGTGTCTACTGCAGAGTCAGGTGACCCGGGTGTGAATGCAGATTGAATATTTACATTGTTTGAATGAAAGTTCAAATTTCAAAATAAAATGTGACGGCCCGATGCTTCATCATGTAAGTACACGTGGGAAAAGCAGTTTACGGTTGTACGGTCCGAAATACGTAAGAAGCTGCACGAACACAGCGCGTCGAAGAGGACGAGACAAAGAAAGCAAACAGATCAACATAATCAAATAATGCAAACATATCTCAAAAATAACAACTGGAAAGACGAAAATGTGCCAAAAAAACCCTCAAATAAAATACAAAATAAGAAAGCAGTCGTGTCTGCAGGTGTGAGGAGACGTTACAAACAAGAGAAACAAATCATCTTAATGACTTAATGACTTCTTGACCTAAAGTATGACGTCACAACAACACATTTAAAAGATGCTCTTTGAGTGTTTATAAAGACGACATCAGCCATGACCCGCTTATGAAATATTCAGAGCCGTGCTGCTTGTGACAAAAAAAGCAGAGAGGAGCGGTGTTAATGAGAGTGGAAGTGGCAGCAGTGATGGCTTTCCCTCCCGTCAGCCGGCTGTGAGCTCTGCTGCAGCTGAACGAGGACATAATAAAGGTGGATTCACCTGCGAGCTGCGTTCACGGCCTCATCAGACAAAAAACACACTGAAGAGCAACGTTTCCTCTCACTCGGATAAATAAGGGATAATGAGAAAACTTTTTTTTTTTTCTTACCATCTTGAAATATTGTCACCGTTCAAATTCAATTCCATTTTCTGTCGAGCTACAAACATTTTCAGGTCCACAGAGCGTTTCTGATGAATTTCACTTGAAGTATAAAATACTGATGCAGCTTCCAGGTCTGAAAAGTGAAGCCGATGCCGAGGTGCCTTAAATCTGAGCTCTTTCTGACGGCCAGCACGGGGGCGACTCCCCTGGTTGCAAAATCGAATTGTATCTAAGCTTATGGGAAAATGACCCTACTTCTCACTTGAGTTATTACCTCAGTTCACAGTTTGCATCGTACAGAGGGCAAAATTATTGTATATATATACGACAACGCTGAAGAGATGATGACACGGAAAAAAAGGTTAAAGAGGTCGTATTCTGCTTTTTGGGTTTTTCGCCTTTCTTTTATTGTGTCGTGTAGCATTTTTGCTACGCTGCTGCACTGCCTGAAGCGCCTGGTTTGGAGACGAGCCTTTACTTCCGTAACCTACGTGCGTCACTGTGTAACAAGCGTTATATAAATATATATATTTATTATAAAATATAAACACTCCAGTCCGTCAGCAGACATCCAGCTGCTGCTGCTGTAGCGGCGTTATTTTAGATCACACTACCTTGCTCAGCATGACCCGCCCTACTCTGCTTCTGATTGGCTACATCCTGCCCGTTAAGTAATGCGCATGTGCAACTCCCACCAAAGATTGAACAGAGGCGGGATGTCTCACTCTGTAGCTGAAACGGAGCGTTTAAGACACAGTGCGTAAAGGGATGCTGCAGCGATGCACCGTATGAGAAAAATAATGTGTTTTTTGGGAAATTAAAGTATGTAAACTTTTTCTACTAGGAACCCCGAATAAAAGTATGAACCTGAAAATTAGCACCATATGACCTCTTTAAAGTGTCTGTATACATTTTAAAATGCACTGCAAATGGAAATTTGACAATAAGCTGTTCTGGTATCTGATCTTTTCATACGCTTGTATGAAAACACACTGTGCTAATAAAAATCTCTACAAATGGAGCTCACAGTCAGGTGTTTGTGCTGTTGGTGCGAGCTTTGATTCTCCACTTTCGGAGCAGCAGCAGGTCTCTTTGAGGCTGAAAACACAGACTGCTTCTGTTGACCTGTTTATCACTTAGGAAACACCGAGAGCTGTCGGCTCGCTCTGCAGGAGCTGCACACACACACACACACACACACACACACCTCCACCCATCCACCCATCCACCCCTCCATCCTACGCTGTCCGTTTGCTTCACCGTCCGCCCCCCCTCCACGATTCAGATTTATAAGAATATTTTAGCGCCGAGTTGCCAAACACGCCTCAGCTCGCCGCCGTGAGTCAATGCAGCGGACATGGCGGCTCAGACCTTCGTACACATTAGCAGCACGAAGCAGAGCGATGGATTTCTGCCACCTGCCGCCTCCTCTGAGGGTTCGGGAGTATTGTGGCTGAAGCTCGAGCTGCACTGTGCTGATCCGTGTGTGTGTGCGTGTGTGCGTGCGTGCGTGTGTGTGTGTGTGTGTGTGTGTGTGTGTGTGTGTGTGTGTGTGTGTGTGTGTGTTAAAAGAGGGTGTGTTGGGGGGGGTGAGGAGAATGAGTCTAATGGAGCTCAGAAGCGCCCAGTCATGCACCAACGAGGAGGTGACGGCGGGGCCTCAAAGTGTCTCCACTCAGCCCTTCAACATGTATCACACACACACACACACACACACACACACACACACATACAGTTAGTGTGTAACAAAGAAAGTAAACCTGTGTTCATACAGCAGCATCGGGCCTCCTGCCAGGAGCATTATGGGTATGCAGTCGACTTGTTTATGTGCGTCTGAAGGAGTCGAACTCAAATTCATTTAAGGCGCCTTTTCTTTAAACAAAAAGGGTTTGACGCCGCCGACGGATAGAAAGAAGAAGAAGAAGAAGAAGAAGAAGAGGCTGTTAAAGCGAGCGACGTGACGAGAAACAGGACGAAGATGAGCTGATGTAAACGTGTCTGTGATTTATTTTTTGTTTGCTCTTCGTGTGCATGCTCACATGCGCCTGTCCGTCTATTTGTCTACAAGTGCTCACCAGGGAACGTCTTTGTGTGGATGAGGAGTGTGATACACATGCCCACACACACACACACACACACACACACACACACACACACACACACACACACACACACACTCCATCCTCTTCACATTAGGAGCCAAATAACCTTGATGAAGCAGCTGACAAGGACGCTGCAAAAAAAAAAAAGAGAGAGAGAGCGAGATGTGGATCTCTTGACATGAAATCATTTAATCTCAGATTTGGCCTTCGAGAGTGATTTTTTTTTTTTAATAACATAAAATGTTTAACATTGTGCCAGTTTCCTTCTGTCGTAGTTTGGTTTACATTTCGGACTGCGTCAGAAATCAAAGACAGGACTGGAAGGCAGCGTGGTGACATGACAAGAAATCACACGTGCAGATAGTTTCATCCTCTTCGTTATCCCTTTGAGAAAACACAATTGTAGGACCTCAGATGAAACCTCAAGGACAAAATTCTTCCTTTGAGCTCGACTGCGAGCATCATTTTATCTACATTCACGAATGTCAGCATCTTAAAACAAGAAAATCAAGAACATGACACCTGATCTCAACAGAAAGGGACTTAGAAGTTCAAATTACTTTGAATTTTCAAGAACATTTCCTTCTTTCTGCTAAAACCAGAATATGTGTCAAATGTTTAAATGACATCATTACTGTGACACCATCAGGGAAGCACCCTCCCCTCCTTTAATCATATCGTTCCTGACAGGACTAATGCAGACCCACAACGCTGTGCAGACCAGCCTCCACCCTCCTCCCCTCCCCCCTGCATATTCCCTCCATCTGTTTTCACTCTCGTCCTCTAATCAGCTCAATTAAGGAGCGTCTTCGTACTCAATTTCCACGTCGGTTAACGCGGCTCGCGAGGCGACCGTCAGGCAGCTGATTAGCCCGATCTGAGGAAAAACTCGCCTCCCAGAGACTCAAATAAACGTTTCACCGAGCGGGTGAGGAGAGGGGGGGAGGAAGACGGAAATCAGAAGAAAATCATCACAGGAGCAGCAAATATCATCCAGTAATTTCAACATCCTCGAGCAGCTGTTAACTCAGCGAGATGATTAGCATACGACACGGAGTCCAGCGTTAAAAAAATATTTAATGTGGAGAGTGAGAGGAGGAGGGAGGGATGGAGGAGGGAGGGAGGGGGAGGAAGAAATGCCAATAACGGCCAGAATCGGTGAAACTGTCCTCCACACGCTCACATGTAAGGATATGAAAATGTTCAGGACATGACGGCAGATCAGAGCGCTTCATATAATCTGTAAAAAATGTCAAAATAAAGAAAAACAGACACCAAAACAAGGTGCATTAAAACGTAAGTCAGCAAATTTAATCGCACACGTCATCACATTATTTAGTGGGAGAGCGCTGATGTGCATTTCTTGGATGAATACATTATTATTATTATCTGTTATATCAGATGTGTTCAAACATCTGGGACGAGATGTGATCGCCGTCAAAGTCAAAGGACAAGAAGACACAAGTAGAATCAAATTTGCTGTGGAAGGATGAATCTGAAGTTGCGTCAAATTATCGTCTCGAGGACTCGTCTGCCTCGTCTTCATCAGTTCACAGGAACAAGAAGAAAATGGTGGAATCAGTTAAACAACTCTGGTTTTAGCATCTGCAGTTAGCATTAGCTGAAGAGGGCGAATGAACACAAACTGCAAACTGCAAACTGCAAACTGCGAATTCAAAAGTGAATTCACGATGACGATGTGATCGAGATATCTGTAAAGATTTGAAAAAAAATGGCAGCGATAAAACCTGTCTTTAACTGTGTGTGTGTGTGTGTGTGTGTGTGTGTGTTGTCTCTTTTTTTTGCTGATCAGCTGTGATTACTATAAAATTTTCACATTCACAAAGTAACACACGAGTTAACATCATTTTCAGAAAGCAAAGCATCCGGCTCTGTTCTCTCCGGACAGAGAAGAAATAAATAATAAAATCAGACCTGTGATTAAACTCGAATCCTCGTTTGTACGTCAACATACATTTTCTAGCAATTAGTTGTAACTGAACAACTTGGACTGGGTGAAAAAAAACTGCTTCATTACTTTGACATAATTAAAAGGAGCCAGTGTGAAGGAGGTCAAAGTTCGTTCCCACAATAGATGTAATCAAATATTTGCGTGACCCTCGAATGATCACGGACGTGTTTTGGCTTTTGTCAAGTGTATGAAAATACCCTTTGGACTGTTTTTTCTCCGTTAAATTGGAAGATAATTACAGTTCTTGTCAGTGTGAAATTAAGTCTGCCGGCGGCTCTTGAAGCAGATCTGAATATTACGGGTCATTACTGTGTCAGAGCAATTTTCCCCGAGCATTCTTGTTTGACTGGTAACTGAATAAAGCCACCCGATGTGTGCATTTTACCAGCAGAGTGTTGAATGCTGCTGTAAGTGAGGATCGCTCCTCAGGTGAGGAAAGGTGCGTTTGATTTCCCTGCAGCTGTGGCCTGGTGGCGGGAGGTGTGAAGGAAGAGCATTTAATGAAATCTACAAAGACGGAGCCTGATATTTTTTTCCCTCCGCTGAAGGTCGAAGCAGAGCCGTGAACTCTTCCCTTGACGTGCAGCATTCAGGAGTTTTCCAGTAAATTGATGCTTTTTGAATAAGTAAATGTTTTCACCTTTTTGAGTTTTGCCGTTTGGATGCCACACATCCTCCGACCTCGTGTTGTAGTGCTGTCAGCGTGACTGAAGCGAGGCGTTTTCGAAAGCTGGCGGCAAGCAAGCGGGCGGTCATCTGAACTCCTCGGCGAACGCACGGGAGTGACGGCCATGAGCGATCCCTGCTCAGAGTGCGACTGTGACGGCATCAACATAATGTCCTTTTTATTTATATCATTTTTCCAGGATGTTTGTAGCCTCTGAATGAAGCTGCTTTCTGGCAGTCTGAAGTTAAATCCTGCTATTAGAAAATCTGTTACACTGACTGATTTAATTAGCTTCACTTTAAAGGGTGAGTTTGTGTTTTTAGACTGCAATTCCTCTAATGCCTAATAAGTGTGTTGAAGTGAATTGGAAAAAACCCAACTTCTTACCCACTTCTCCCAGGTTGAGTTTTGGTTACAATTTGAGATTCATTTCACAGTTACTGAGCCATTTAGTGTTTCTGTAGCTTCGGTAACGAAGGTACAGAACTAATTAAAAGTTGAGATCTGGAAACACAGCGACCCTTAATAAAAGTATGTCCGATGGGTGACGTCACCGTGTCACAGCGCTTTGTGGACTGTCGTTTTGACCTCCTTGAGTTTGGCATCACGGCCGTCGCCATCTTTTTGGAGCCAGAAGTGACCATATTTGGACAAGAGGGCGGATCTGGGGAGGATATCCTGATCGTATCTGGCTGAGAGCTCGAGGACACGCAGTGGTAGCCACACCTTAGATCGTATCCTGCTTTATCGTCTATTCTGCTCTAAAGAGCACCATAATTTACAGAATGGTCATTCTGCACCAACTCACCAACATCCAGAACTTTTTCCCGGGTATCTGGAGTACAGCTGTATGATTTTGCGAGGTCCCATGAATTTGATTTAAGTGTCAAGATTCATTATTTCTAGAAAATCCATGACATGAACTGAGCGGTCCTCGTTGAGTTTGAATGAAATGACCCAAAATGAACATCATGCTGTATTGACGAAGACTTGAAACAAGCGATCGAGACCATAAACTCATAAGGAAACTGTTTACTGTGGTAATAAATCAAGTGAGAAGTAGGGTCATTTTCTCATAAGCTTACATAAAGTCAGACTTCTCTTTGCAACCAGTAAAGTCTTCCCCCTGTTGGCCATTAGAAAGAATGCAGGTTTAAGGCACTTTCACTTGTCAGATTTAAAAGCGCCAAATAATTGACAAAATAGAAATTTTACAGTTTTCACTCGTAACTAAGTTTGACTAACGTGTTGTTTGTTTGTTTGTTTGTTTGTTTTCTACAGCAATGGTACACCGGCTCCACGAAGGCGGTGTGTGTCTGGCTGACGGACAGATTGGACCTACAGCTCCACATGTACCAGCTGAAAACACTCATCAAAATTGTGAAGGTAAAGAAAAGTGAAAACATTACGAGAGACCAGAACTTCTGTCGCAGAAATATATGTCTGTAATTCTGAGCGACTTTTACCTGTAAGATTCAAAGGCTTTTTTACTTTGCTGTTTGAAAAGAGCTGCTGCAGTGAATGAGCCTGAGACTGGCTAAATTTAAAAAGAAAGCATTTTAAATGTTGGCTTATTCATGTAAAAACAGTCAGAAGTGAAATGGGAGGAAAATAAGAAACGCTAAAGACAAATCAAACCAGGCTGAAGTGTCCTTGAAAGCGGCAGCAGCGGCGGCGGCGGCGGCGGTGTGAAGAGGCGGCGAGACATGAAAGAGAAAACTGCTCAACTGTGCGCTGCTGCTCGCTGCTTTTGTCTTTTCATAGTTTGCTAATGTACAGAGACGTGCGAGTTTAACTTGAAAGCGACGAGACAAGGAATTATAATGGCTTCTGACTGAAGGTAAAAAACCCTCAGTCTGCCTTCCCGGTCCGACACATAAAAGACTCGTCCTTGAGCCTCAATCTTCCCGCTTTTGTCCGAACGGCAGCCGCCTCCTCCTGCTCGCTGCATTCCTAAGATGCTCTCTGTCTTTCCCTCCCTTCTCCTTTTACCTTTCTCCACCCCTCCACCCTCCCACCAACAGAAGACCTACCGTGACTTCAGGCTGCAGGGCGTCCTGGACGGCACGCTGAACAACAAGAGCTACGAGACCGTCTACAACCGGCTGACGGTGGAGGAAGCCACAGCCGCTGTCAAGGCCGGAGACGGCCTGCAGGGCATCAGCATGAGAGACAGCGACGAGGACGACGATTAAACACACACACATTGAACCTTCACACACTAATGCTACTTGATTATCATCATCTCTAACAGATCAGGACCTTCTGTCACAGTTAATGATATGAGTCCTCCTCTGAACTCTGAGTGCTTCTCATTAACATCTTAATTTGAGGCTAAAGCTTAATAAATGATTAAATGTAATCTTATATTAGCATCGCTGAAAATACAATAGAAGTAGATTACTGCTGTTTACACCAACAGGACTTATGCTAACGTTAGCTAGTGCGCCATGTTGTAGATGTTCGACTCATTTTAAGTTAATAAAAACTGAAACTGAAGTCAACAAGTATTTTAAAATCAGATCGAGGAGAACGAGCAGAAATATTAACATTTATATATCAGCACAAACATTAGATAGACTAGCGAGCTAGCAACTTGTAGCTCACTCGTCTTCTACAGATGTTTTTCAATGATCATAATTAAATATAAATATAAATAAATATAAACTGACACTGAGTTTTAAACAGGAATCGCTGTAAGAAAGAAAACATCAGATTTAAACAGGTTGCGTACTTTACGGGCCTTATTTTCTGTCTAAAAACAATATTACAGTCCCTCATTTTACTGAGCAGGTCCCACCGTGGTCATGCAGAGTGCAGTTGAGGCCACACATCAGTTATCGTGACTGAAGGTCCTGATCGGTGAAGGATGGACGCTCAGGTAGCGACGCCCTCCCTCCCCTCCTCTTACCCAGCCTGTCACATCCTCGTTGTCTGGACGCTCGCCGTGCACACGTGTCGCAGCGTACACGTCCATGAGTGAGAATGTACGACAAACAGGAAGTCAAGGTGAGGCGAGGCACCTGAAGGACGTGGTGCCGGACGGTGCCGAGACAAACCTTCGTCCTCCCTCTCTCACCTGCAGGACAGGAAGCCCCGCCCTCCTCCACGAGCAGCCATACTCTAATTGATGTCACTTTGTACAGTAGAGCTCAGTGTTTCGCCGACAGCACAGCGCCTTCCTGTTTTTGTTTTCATCCAGTCGTAGCTTATCGTTGAAAAATGCTAAAAGCTGCGGCAGCGCTGAAGCCCCAGAGTCTGAGCGAGCTGTCGCATGATCCTACCGACAGCAGCGGCAGTGAAACCAATCAAAAGGTTTATTTTTATTCACAGGAAGCTTGGAGTTGTACGGTTCTGTTTAACTTTTTTAATCAGAGTTTATCGCGTCATATCTTTGTTACTTGTTAATATGGTTTTATTTTGTCGAATAACCAACGTGTGGTTGAGTGTTGGACTCGGTAACCGTCCTCAGCATCAGCATTTGTTCTTTGTTTAAACACATAAAATAATCAGGCCTCTTACCTTTACCAAGAAGCTTTAATCTAAACTTGACGTAAAATCATCATCTCTAATCCGTAAAGGTTAATAACAGCATCATAAACATCTGTTTATTGACAGATTATAAGAAAGTGATAAGATCCTCAAGAGTGTTCACGAAAGCCTTTTGAGAATCCTTTATAACAACATTACAAAAACACATTTATTACGTCATTGTTAAACCTTTACTCAGCTTATTTGCATGTTTTATTAATATCAGTACAAACTGTATTATTCATTCATCATCAGTTAACGATGCCTTCTGCAGCAACCAGATCTAAAATGAGAATAATCCCTTGTTAAGTCAAACAGATCCTTTAATGACGCACATCAACGTTTTTTTAAGGTAGTTAACGACTAGTTAATGCATCATAATGTATTATTCTTTATAACGAAACAAAAAGTGTGGTCAAGGTAAAACAATGACATAATAGGGAGGTTAGTTAAACTCAACAAATGTGTTTGTAATGCTGTTATAAACAACTCATAAGGTTTTTATTGAATTTCGTCTATAAACATTAAACAACTAATTGTGAGTGCTTATAAAGGACTTTAATATAAAGCGTTATTCAGGTCGGAGGGCTTTATGAACAATATAATACAAAACAATATGAACAACGTGACTAGCTACATTCGCTATGTGAGCTAAGGAAATGTCACGGACATCTGCTCGTTATGTTTTGATATTTCTTGTGTAAGTGTAACAGTTGACCTTCTAATGGCGGCTGACTGAAGAGGAACATCAGGAGTCGAGAGGTTTTAAATGGACTTGCTCTGGATGTGCAGATTGATCGGCCCAGCTACCCGATCATTGTCACCGTTCTTTGACCCGCTCATAGTGGACAAATCTGCGGCACGCAATTTACATCCGACGCCAAAGTGTCTGTACCATCTGTGTCTTTTATGTCAGTAAAGACTGATTTGCCTCCTCACGGACCAAACGATGTCAGCTTTTCTCAACCGTCACTGAGACTTTTCCCCCAAACTTCAGCGAGTGTTTTTTAGTTGCCTAATCTGACCCAGACTTTAACAGATGGTTATAGGTTTTTTTTGTAGTCGACTATCATCTGATAATGCCCAGACTTCCTCTTCAGTGAGTTAGGGTTATTTCGGCTGATCTCTACAGACGGATATCTACGTATGAATGCAGATATTTTTTTAAGAAGCCAATAAAAAGCTAAATCGATGGCTGATGGTGTCCCAGATTGTGCTCCATCTTTTGCTCTCCAATTGGTCAATACTACGTAGACTACAAACAAATGTCAGAACACTTCTGACTGCAAAATCTGGTCCCTTGACTTCAGATTTTGAATTCATATGCAGATATTTATTTAAAGAGATAATTAACAATGTACTCGCCAAGATAACATCTGAGACCTGGAGTCAGAGTGACGTCTCAAGCTGTCAGACGATCAGCGAGACTGAAAATAAACCAGAAATTTATGCAGATGATCTAATCCACTTCATTTGGAAGTCAAACTGAAAGTGAGCACACCCGACATAATTACACAACGGACAATAATGATTTAACTGTTGTCTTTTGTTTTTTTTTGACCTGTGTGTTTGTTTCCAAACTGTTTGATCGTTGAACTTTGAATAACTTTGTTATTTAATTTGGGGTTTTGCAGAATCATCCGTCACGGTTCAGTCTGGCAACAGTGTTGAGCTTTCAGAACAATAACACAAAGTAAATGATATCTTAATGTTGGATGTTCAGTGTCTCACATCTGCAGTAGAGCTCTTACAACTCCAAGCTAATAAAATGTTGCTGTAGTTTCTCAGTCAGAACCTGCTGTAGCTCAAAATGTCCCCACTGCCAAAACGACGACTGGTGGCCTCAGGTGCAAAAAAGAAATGAAGTGTTTCTTCTTTGGTTGTCCACATGAAACAAAATATCACTGAATCAGGTTTGTGGGTTCAAGTGAAACAGGAAACAACCAGGCGAAGGTCTTAAAAAGTGTTGAAACTGCATTGAAACTCTCTGAGATTAGGGAGTAAATGTTCAGAACCACGACTACACGTCGATGTAGTTGCAGATCTGCCGTCATCTCTGTTCATTGTGACTTTTACTGTTGTGAAGAATAATATTGAGCTGTAGAGTGATATGGTCGTACAGCCTGATGTGCATCATATCCAACGTCGATCAAAGTCTTAGAAACGTGCCAACCAACTGGAACATTGTGGACTTTTTCTTTCTCTCAACAGGAGCATCCAAGGATCTGTTTTTAATCTGATTGATGTGTTTAATCTGATCAGCAGCGAGCGGACGAAGCGTCTCATCGCTGCTCTTCATTCATTCACTCCCGTCTGTTTTGCGTGTTGTCGTTGAGAAAAATACGAGTTTTACCTGTAAATTCAGTGTAGGCCTCAAATCGACTGTGTGCAACAACCTGCTGTTTGTTTTTAACCGTCCGATCCAGTTTGTGTCAGTGCAGTTCAAAAGGCCAAAAACTAAAGGACAAAAATCTATATGAAGAAGTATATTTATATCGTCTGATTGTGCACCTGTTTTGTTCAGGTGTCTTATCTAAGTGTCACGATTAAAGTGTTTTTAAAGCACCTGCTTCACCTTGTGGCTTTTTATTTTCTCGTGTGTTTACTACAAGTCAAACTGAAGGTTAGTTATTAGCTGCCCGTTGTGATCTCACAGGCATTAAAGGAACAGTTCACCCAAACTTCAAAATTCAAGAAAAGTCGGGTGAAGTTTCCAAATCAGTTTGGGATCTCGGAGCTTCCAGAGACTTAAACCTGATGAGCTTTTTTGCTGATTTGCTGTTTTGTTGTGACGCTCCAGAAATGTTTACCTGACTTTCCATCTGCTGCGTTGTGGGTGAACTTCTCCTTTAATATTTAGCTAAGGCCAGCAGCATCTCAGTTTAGCTTAGCATTCAAATACAGCTGCAACGATTGATCGATTGGTCGTCAACTATGAAATTAGTCCCAAACTTTTTTGATATTCTGATGGATGAGAAGGATGAATCAAAATTCAGTCATCATCTCCTCACTCTCATGTTGATGGAAAGTCAGGTGAAGTTTCGCAGTTCACAAAACATTTCTGGAGCTTCACAGTAAAACAGCGTCGTAGCATTCTCCTAAACAACTGAAGTAGCTGGAGACTTGATTTAAAGAGGTCATATGATCCTTTATTGTGTTATGTTTATGGTTTTTGTGCATTTTAAATGTCTGCAAAGTAAAAGTCCACACCAAAGGGAGTTAGAGGACACACTGCACACACTTCTACAAAATTAAAACTGACTTCCAGCAAAAAAAGAGCAATAAATTAAAAGACATTTAGTATAAAATTCTCAAATAAAAGTGAGATTTCCTCCTTTTCAATCTTGAAAAACACTCCTGCTCTGCCTGAACAGCTGGTTTGGAGTCGAGCCTTTACTTCTGTAACTTATGTGTGTCACTATGTAACAGGCGTTATATAATTATATATATTTATATATTTATTATAAATACACTCCAGTCAGTCAGCAGACACAGTTGAAGTTGTGTTATTTTAGATCACACTACTTTGCTCGGCATGACCCGCCCTACTCTGCCTCTGATTGGCTACATCCTGCACGTTAAGTGATGTGCATGTGCAACTCTCATTAAAGATTGAACGCAGGCGAGATGTCTCACTCTGCAGCTGAAACGGAGCGTTCAAGACACAGTGTGCAAAGAGATGCTGCAGTGATGAACCATATGAGAAAAATAATGTTTTTTTGAAAATGAAATAAAAGGATGAACCTGAAAATTATCATCATATGACCTCTTTAAAGTGTACAAAAGTCCCCACACTCCACTCTATGAAGTGGTGTGTTTTGTTTCTTATGTAACATAAACGCACATTTTGTTCTGCAAACTTAATGTTGTAAAATGAATAATGAATCAACCTTTATTAGTTTTAGTATTAAAAATAATTCTGTTGGGTCTTTCTTTCACTCGTTTCTACAGGAGGTGGTGGTGCTCATACGACTTTCGTCCACAGGGGGCGCCAGAATCAACAAACAATAAGAGCTCCATGAAGCTGCTTTAATGCTACTTTATACTTCTACTCTGACACATTTTAGACAGAATTATCGTGATTTTACTTCACTACCTTTATTGTTATATTTAATAGTTACTTTTATTTTACATATGAAAAATATAATCTACCTATTAGATATGATGCATCGTTATAGATTAACACTCGGTTATGATGTCAGTTGTGTTGCTGATTAGATTGATTAGAGCTGATCAGGTTTGCATGAGGTCATCCTGCACTGAACCACAACTGAACACAATCAAGACGTGTGTAAAAATTAATATGCATAAGATAAAGTACAGTATATATAATTTTTCAGGATGTTGAAGACTCCTAAAGAAGAGTAGAATATCGAATGCAGGACTTGTACTACAACACTGTGGTAATGTTACTATTACTTAAGTAAACTATTTGAGTAATACTGCAGCCAAAACCATTAAAATTAAAATGTCCTTTTGACTCTTGACTCTCCTTGATTAAAAAAACAAAAATTATCAACTTTAAAACATATATTACATACATTACATTACATACATTATATTTAACACGTCAGTATTGTGCATTATATATAATATTGTATGAATAACTTCCAAGGAAATTAGCATCAGGACATTTTCCACTATAATTATTATGATTATGGGACAACTGCCTTTAAAATGTCCTTAACTTCTACATCTTAAAGTTAATTAAACCATTCCTATCTAAATATGAGCAGCTGAAGGAAATGTATAAACCCAACATCACATTATTTACTAAATCTGACTCGTCAGTTTGCAAATTGAGAGGACGTGCCCAGAGTTTTAAAACCTTTTTCTTTAAGGTCGCAGAATTCAGGGCTCGACTTCGGTGTAAAAGGATTGGTTTCCGTTTGTTTTTGTCTTCTAGAGTACCTATTCTCCATTTCTCCTTTCAGCTCAGAGGTTTATGGAGGTCTTTTGGGGGTTTTTTCTGTTCCTCAGAAGCTGTCAGCTGGCTGTCGTCCATCAGCTGCAGTTTCTTTTCTCTCCTCTTTAAAATGAGCATCAAAACCTTTTTCCTGCAACAAAACACGAGTCTGAGTCCTGCTGCTGCTTGACAGGGACACAAACACAGGACAGAGGACACGTTATTATTATTATTATTATTATTATTATTATTATTATTACTGTTGTTATTATTATTATTATTATTATTGTTGTTATTATTGTTGTTGTTATTACTATATAATTGTTATTATTATTATTATTATTGTTATTATTATTATTACAATAATAATAATAATAATAACATGAGCATTAAGGTTTTAACTTCCAGCAAAAAAAGGGCAATAAATTAAAAGAAATTAAGTATAAAATTCCCAAATAAAAGTCAGATTTCCTCCTTTTCAATCTTTAAATCTAAACAGGAAGAACTTGTTCATGAATTAGACAATAAAACTGAACCACCTTCCCCTCAGAACAACAAACAGCAGTAAACAAAAACATAAAAATGGGTTTTAAGCTCCTTTAAATATATAAATGAGCACATGGCTGAGTGATACAGAGTCAGTGTGGAGATAGGACAATCACAAATGAAAGGATCAGGAGGTTTAAAAGCAAAAAGAACAATTAATAAAAAGAGAAATTAAGTGCAAATGTCAAATGTATATAGCGATGTCAAAATAAAAGTATCACTAATAAACTGTCAGGTTTCCTCCTTTTCCAGGACGACATTGTTCACGAATTCAAATAAAACTGGACGACCGTCCCCGGAGCTGATGTTCAGCGAGCTGTGAGATTGTTTTCAATTCACAAAATCAATAAAAAAAATAACACAAATAAAAAAAGAGGAGCCACAAAAATATGCATCTTCAGCTGATTGTGATACATAAAATAATAACGAGCATCAACAGGATGAAACCACACGAGTCAGGAGGTAAAATGAAAAAACTAAAAGGTTTGAATTAAAAAATAAATTAAATATAACAATTCAAATGTATGAAGTGATTTCAAAATAAAAGATGTTTTATTAATAACCTGTATTTTATATTGTAAACAGGAAGAAACTGTTCATGACTTCAGCTGTGAAAATGAACCAGTTCCCCTGAGATGATGTCGAGCCGGCTGTGAGACGCTTTCAGTTCAGGAATCAATAAAAATAACGCGAATAAAACAAAAACCAGAACCACAGAAATACAGTTTTAAACTTATTAACACATAAACTAACGATGAACTGTCGACGGGAAAAACCAAAGAAGTCAGGAGGTAAAAATCACTGCACGAAATAAAAGAATAAATTGATTTAAGCAGCAAAAATGGGGAAATTAACACAATAATTTCTTGTGCATGTCACTCATACTTACATATTTATTTTTGTTTATTTATACTTCACACAACACACAACACACGACACTCTGCTTGTACTTGTCCTGTATATATTCAGTGCAGGCCTGCAGATCAGCTGCTGAACAGATCCAAAGGTTTAATCTCTGTCATTTTTATTTATCACACAATGACAATAAAGCTCAATGTGTATTATTATTATTATTATTATTATTATTATTTTGCATTAATCAGCTGTACACAAACGTGTGTTAATGGTTTATAACACTGATGTATGTGTCAGCAGCTTTAAGGATTTTTAAATGCAGTTTTCTGTCCACAGTTATAATTTCTACAGTATTTTTGTTTTATTCCAGCTGAGTTTGACTGTTTTCTCATTAATTATCTGTTTGTGCAGCAGCAGTTAAATGTGTTGCCAAATACACTGATTATCATTTATATCTGCGTCCATTATATTTATTATAAAACATTTATTTACACACGAAAAATCCCACATTTCTGATCAGCTGATAACTTTATTATGCAGCAATTTCATAGTAAATAATAATATTTCTGGTTCTATAATAAACTGAAGGATGCTGTTGTTTCGTGGCTTCACGTTTCAGTTTGAAAAAAACAATTTTAGAAACACGTTTTATTTGTTTTTTCGTTTGATCTGAATCAATACTTCGTTTTTTATATTTCCTATTTGAATGTTCAGATTTTCGTTTTTATTTAAATCTTTTTTGTCTCATCGTCTTTGGTCGCTTCAGTCGTGAGAATCTTAAGTTGTATAAATAAAATAAAAAATAAATAATCGAAGCCTTGACAGTTCTTTAGTTGAGAGAAATACAATAAAAACATTTAATAAACGTGTGTGTAAATCAGCAGCAGCAGCAGGAGATTCAGGTTCCTTGTTAATGTGTATTGTCTGGTTGTGTGTTTCCCTCTTCAGGCCTCTGCGCTCACTTTTTATTTCTCTCCATCTTTTCTTCAAACCCTTGAAGGCAGAATTCAGCATCAAACCCTCTCTGAGCTTTCATCGAGGTATTGTTGTCGGTTTGAACATCGTCTCTGATTCATTCTGTGGAATTTGCGTTTTCTGCTCGCCGAGTGTTTTACAGCCTGATCTCTGCGCGTAAAGGCGCATCCGGGGAGAAAAAAGAAAAAAAAAAAAGACAGGATGTGCTGAGAGGAGAGCGCGCGGGTTGTTTCTCGTGCTGCCTCTTTAGCAGACAATTTGTGAGAGTCGAGCTCGAGGAGTGTTTTTTCAGCCGCGGGTGGATTTTGGCATCTAAAAAGCTGCTGCGTAAAAAGAAAGGAGGAAAGAAAAAAAAAAGCGCTCGAGTCAAAGTTTGTGACTCGGAGACCCAAAGCCCACCCAGGCTGAGATCGATGACTCCAAATCCATTCTCTGTTCAATATCTCGATCCGTTTTCTGTCTCGAGTTCACCCGCGTGTGCAGCTCTGTGTCCTCTCTGAGGCGTGCGTAAAAGGGCTGGGTTTCAGGAGCCAGAGATGCGTCCAAATCTGATCTAAAGCTCTGACAGCTCCTGACCTCGCGGCCGCTGCGCGTCTGGCGTACTGCGATTAGAAAAAAAAAAAATGATGTCACGCGAAGCCACAAGGGGACCTGGGATTTACCAAATACCTTCCAGTTGAGCAGGAGTCCTGCCAAGTAAGGGACAACCTCCTCCTCCTCTCTTCCTCCTCTTCCAGCGGCGACAAGTGCAGAGAATCGACGGAGGAGAATTGAGCAAATTATCTACTTTTGCGCGCTCCTTCCTGGACGGTAACGATCGACGAGGTCTCGGCTCTCCGCACGCCGTTATCGAGCGAGCCGCGGCCGCCCTGTTGCCGTCAATAAGCGGGGGGAACTGCCGATTAGGAGGGGGGGTTCCCCGGCAGATGATGCCCTTTCCTGCGGGCCGGTGAGGAGCAGCACCGACCCCCGGCTTCCCTCCAGCAGCTTCTCGTTGTTGTTGTTGTTGTTGTCGCGGCGCGGTTGATGCGGAGGTGATGGACGGTCCTCTCCGCCGCCCAGCGGGGATCCTCGGCTCCCCCCCGGCTTCTGGGAGCCAGCCCGCGGGCTCCGACATGCTCACCTCCGGCGGCAGCAGCAGCAAGCCTCTCGCTTTCTCCATCGACCGGATTATGGCCAGGACGCCCGAGCCCAAGTCGATACCGCTCCCCAGCTGGTTCCAGTCCGCTCCCGTGGGGAAACCCGACGTTTGTCCGTCCTCGCTGCATTGTATGATCCCGCTGGTGCCGCTCGGCTACGAGCCGGGCCACCGGCTCAGCATCAGCGGGCTGGATCCGGGCCACCTCGACGCGTCCTCTCTCGCCGCTCCCGCAGACTTTTTGGGCTTCGGGTTGAACTATAAGAACCAGCAGGAGGACTCCGCTGTGAGCCAAAGCGCCGGCCAGTACAAACTCTTCAGACCCCGGGTGGTGAACCAGTCCTCCTTCCCCACCATGGGCACCGTGTGCTACCTGAACTGCAGCGGGGACGGCAGTGCGTGTCCTCCGCCGGCCGGCCTGGTCAACCTGCACCCGATGGCCTCGTACCTGCTCACCGCCCGGCACAAAGCCTTCATGGCGGAGAAGAGCAAGCCGGGCCTGCAGCAGGCCGGGGAGCGGTACCCGGTGTCCGGCGTGCAGGCCTTCAAGGAGCTGTCTCAGAGCCAGATCCAGCACTACATGAAGGAGCGGGACCAGATCCTCACCGACAAGATCTTCAAGGGCTCCGCGGCGGCGGCGGCGGCGGCGGCCCGGCTGAGCGGCTCCTGTGCCGGCAGCAAGCCCAAAGTCTTCACCTGCGAGGTCTGCGGCAAGGTGAGAGTCCGCCAGAGGTCCAGTGTGGTTCCGTCCACCAGCTGGAAACTAAAAGAAAAACCAGCACCTGAACGATCAAATGTTAACTTCTGCTATTTTTTACAATTTAAGTCTTTTTTTCTGGATTTATTTATTTCATTAAAATCCAAAAGTCTTTTTTTAAAATCATATTTCACATGTTAAAGGGCGTAAAAGTAGAATATCAGATTTTAATTCGTTTTAATTTAGAGTTTAATGATCAAAATTAAACTAATTCTGACTGTTTTAAAGAAGAATTTATTAATATTTTAAAAAATCATGTTTTCTGACTCGATGTGAAAAACTAAACATTTGTTTAAAATGACTTCAATCTGATTAAAATCATTTTGTTTTTTATTTTGTTGAAAATGTTGAAGTGTTAAAAACATTTTTATTCAGAAAGTGGAAATATTTAAGTTGAGCAAAAAAAAAAAAAAAAAAAGAAAGAAAAGGATTTATTTTCTTTATGAAATTAAAATAAATGATTTATTAACAGAAGATATTCAGTGTTCTGGAGCGGGCGGGTGTTTGTCTCGGTGCCGCAGTTGTTGCACATTAGCTTTAATTAGACTCAATCTGATAATTAAATGGTTTTTTCTCATTATTTTTGGATTTAATGTCAAACAAACTGTTAATAAACCTTCAAACTGGGACATGAAGGAACATTAAGATGATTTTAAGGGTAAATTTCCGGTTTGTTCCTGAAAATGTTCTTTATTATGAAGAGAAGGTTTAAACAAGTCGGACTCATTTTTTTATTTTTAATGTTGATTATGTGACGTTTCCTATTATTAATATTAACATGTTTTATCATGATTTATTATTTTCTCTTGCAGGTGTTTAACGCGCACTACAACCTGACCCGCCACATGCCCGTGCACACCGGCGCGCGGCCGTTCGTGTGTAAAGTTTGCGGGAAAGGATTCCGACAGGCGAGCACGCTGTGCCGGCACAAGATCATCCACACTCAGGTGAGACGCGTCCACACGCGCACAGACATCAGCTCAGTGTGGACACGAGAGCAAAGACTCGGTTTATTTTAAGTTTTTGTCTTTATGTTTATTTATTTATTTATTTATTTATTTATTTATTACACGTTTATTAAATGAATTAGACCCAATAAAAGAGACAGAAACTGTTCTGTGACGCATCAAGATTTAAAAAAATAAAAAATAAAATGTGATTATTTATTAAGGTGTTAATTATTCCTGTATTTAAATGCCTGTCAATCAAATCTGAAAGCGGTAACAGTTTCCAATCAGATGCTTTTCTGTGTATTGTGGGCGGGACCTTTGTGAGACTTTTAATTAAAAGTGTGTTTGATGATCGGAAACATCAGAGAGATGTCGCGTGAGGCCCAACTTCCGTTTTTTATCCCCTTTAATAAAAAAAACATCTGACAGATGAAGGGAGGTGAACTGAGCAGAAGTTTTAGTGTGAATGAATATTTAACTTTATTTAAACTTTGCGTTTGGACAGACTGACGGACTTCAGTGTGTTTGTTGCGCGTGAGCTCCTCCTGTGGCCTCGTGTGACGTCATGTTACCGCAGATTAAAGTTTCCTCGTAAAAATAATAGATAAGATAATAATTTAGTTAAAAATCTAAAATAAAACTATAATATCTGAACTTAATTACCGTGTAAAGACTCTTCATGCATCTCTGTGATGTTCTCTCGTGTTTTCATTCGAGGCCATAACGTTTATTTTTTATTCCTTCTTTCTTTTCTCCAGGAAAAACCGCACAAGTGTAATCAGTGCGGGAAAGCCTTCAACCGCAGCTCCACGCTCAACACGCACACGCGCATCCACGCGGGATACAAACCGTTCGTGTGCGAGTTTTGCGGCAAAGGATTTCATCAGAAAGGTGAGAAACAAAACCCGCAGAAATACTTTTAATGTTTTATTAAAGGTTCAAACAAACAAACTAACTTCATGTATTTAATTTAATGTTTGTATAATTATTATAATCAACACATCTGCCTCTAATAATCATAATCATAATCATAATAACAATAATAATAATAATAATAATAACAATGACTCCACTGTGCCGCTCTCTGGTTCACATCTTAATTTAAAGGAGCATTCTGTAGTTTTTGGGGATAAACAAACTAAATAAACAAACTGAACTTAAAGGACAAAAACACAATTTATACTGTTTTACTGATTTTCCTCTGAGATCAGCTTGTTTATTCACTTACTGAAGAAATATATATTTTCTTAGTTTGAATCTCTTCTTTAAAATCTACGTAGTGCCCCTTTAAACAGAAGCAGTGCATTTAGCAGAAAGGGTTCACTTTAGTTTAACATGATATTTTAAAGGGGAGGAGACAGAATAATGCAAACATCTCGCAGAAAGTCAGCGGCTCAGACCGGGCTGAACGCCAAGTCAGCAGCATCTGTCAGCCGTCAGTCAGAGACACAAATCGTCTGCAAACTGTCGGAGCGTAAATGAACTGAACCAGGAAACATAAAGAGGAAGTCGTGACGGACAGACGGGCGGATAAATACACAGCAGGCTGGACGGGGAGGAACAATGTGACGGACTCTCTCCGGATACAAAAGACATCGTGAACACAAACCAGCAGCGAATCACAATATTATCGAACAATCGTTAAAATGTGACAAAACAGGATCGTGGTGACGTCCTGCAGAGCTGCGGAGACGTCCCGTTTGTCCGGTCCAGACTCCGGCACACGTCACATCATCAGGACTTTAGTGGATTCAAAATAACCACGGCTCGATGTTTCTTTTCTTACCGTATCGTGACGCCCGGAGAGCGGAGGCGTGATGCAAAACTACATTTGACAATCTGCAGATTTTAAAAACGTAAACCACGGCTGGAGAAAGAAAAAAAATATCCATACTTGATCCCATTTTCGACGCCGCAGGGAAAAAATGAACTAAAGGTATAAAAAATTTGATTTTTATTAAAGAAGAAATAAATAAAATAACAAGACTTTTCTTTCCTCGGTCGGTCGAAGTGAACGGCATGAAGTCTGCAGCTCACGTTAAATATCAGGTTTTATTCAGAATCATTCGTTGTTGTTTTCTCTTTAGATTGAACCTTTAAAAATAAACAAATGGTAAAAGTTGGTGTTAATTTTAAACGATTACCTCGAAATGAACCAAGTAACGTAGACGATTCAATGTAAGTGCACGAGCTGAACTTGAAATTATTATTCTGATTTACTTTGGTTATTTTGAGGTGAGATCGCAGATTTTACGGCAGGTACAGGTGTAATAATACTGCAGAATATGAGTATTACTGTGTATTTTATCGTTTTATTGAAGCTTTACTGTGTTCATCTTTTAAATGTTGCAGCTGGTGATAATTTAATGATTTTATACTTCAGGGTAGTTTGATCAAGTGAAGTACAAGAGCCTCAAAATTCGAGTAAAAGTACTTAGTTACTTTCAGTTCCTCCTCACTACTCACAGATCATCAGCAGAGTCGGAGGCTGATTCAAACTAAATTAAATTTGACTCTCAGCAATCGTTTTCATTTTTCCTCAGGTTTATTAATTTCTGCTCTCAGTATCATACTTTTGTTCCCTGAATAAATCATTTGTGGCCTTAAATTGTTTAATTAGTCTTCTTGATTCTCTAAACGTTCCTGTCAGATGACTTCACGTGCTCCTCCTGCGTCTCACTCGCACAGCTATGAAGTTAAAATCTGTGTTTACGAACTAAATTCTGCTAATTATCAAAATCTTCTGAGCAAAATCAGCCACCGAAGACTCTCTGACACCGAGGTCTGATTCTGCCTGACGTCCGTGAGTTTAACATCAGGATCCACTGCAGACGGACACTTTGAGCTGTCTGCTTCAGTCCCAGCACTGAAAATAAAATATATCAAGAAAGGTTCGATGAAGTAGAAAGAAAATCTGCATTTTTTTGGTCTGATTTTAAATTCACAACATTATTACGATATCTAAAGAATTAGAAATTTAAAATCCTGGCAGTCAAATCTGTCTTTAACTCTGTTTACTGTGTTTTGTCTCTTTTTTTGCCAAATAAACGACCCTTTACAACACGAGTGTGTGGAGGTGGAGAGAGTCCGTGTACAAAAAGAACAATTATAACTTCTCACTAATTACTCGTACAAAAAAAAAAAAAAAAAAGACAACCATGAACTCGTAAACAAAAGATGCACTAGGCCGAACGTCTCTGCTGGATTATTCAGACGATATTATCAACACAATATCTATATTTCATGGTTATCATGATGCTTCAAATGAGCCTTTTCTTGTAGCTTCAGTTTAATATTTTTAAATCTGAGGAGGTCATGAGCTGATTAACAGGAGATAAGAATAAAAACATGTTTCTTTTACATTAATCCTTTTAATTCTTTAAAAAGTATTTTAACCAGAGCGATTAATATATCAGTCGTGTTGCTCGATATGCAAACTTTGTTTTTACTGATTACGATGCAGACAGTTGAATTCCCGGTGACGTTAACTGTTCGAGTGCACTGATGACAGACAATAATTTGTTAAAGTGTAAAACATCTTTATCACCACATTTAAGGGATCATTGCCAAATATGTGTGTTTATCAGCTGATATCAGAATTTCAATCTATAATCGACGTTTACAAACTGTGTCAGAGTGTGTTTGTAGTTTCCTTGTGTTTTCTCGCCCCGATCTGACTTCTCGTCTTCTCCGACTTTTTTGCGCAGGAAACTACAAGAACCACAAGCTGACGCACAGCGGGGAGAAGCAGTTCAAGTGCTCCATCTGCAGCAAGGCGTTCCACCAGGTGTACAACCTCACCTTCCACATGCACACGCACAACGACAAGAAGCCCTTCACCTGCCCCACCTGCGGGAAGGGCTTCTGCAGGAACTTTGACCTGAAGAAGCACATCAGGAAGCTGCACGACCCGGCCAGCCCTCAGTCGCCTCCGCAGGCCTGAGCGCCGACTCTGCCTCCCCCCTCGCGTCCCGACACACCAAAAAACACACACGAGGTCCGCTGTGACCTTCATCAGGCCTGGAACTGAACTTTAGTCCTTGTGTGCCAGATTTCTGTGCCCTCACATCACCAATCTGTGTGCTTTGTCCCCCAAAAATGAGTAACTTTGAACCTCCAATGACTTAATTAGTTTCCTCTGGTGGCTGATTCTCACGACATCCTGCTGTCACATCCTCCAGATGTTGTCCAGACAAAATATCTTTCATTTAGTCTCTTTGGAGACGATAAGAAGTTCGTCAAAAGGGGCCGAGATATCCCGACTTTTAATCTGATTTCAGCCCTCAAAATCCTACACTTCCCATAATGCAACTGGATCTTAGTGTCTTTTTGTTAGACGCTTTCAAACGCCACGTGTCAAGTTTGTCACTTCTATGAATTTGCAGTCTCGAAGCTCAAGCTGGGTCATAACCCTGATGACATCACCATGACGTCATCAGGGTTATTTTCCCAGACGTGACCGACCCGCCCCCCCGCCGACGACACTGAGCGAGTCAGCGGGGAAAATCGAGACTTTTAATTTGGACCGGCGGGGTTTCTTTGCCTGACACGGATGATAACCAGTCGTGTGGTTCGGGGGGCGGCGCAGCTTCGGTTTATCACAGATGAAAGTTTATAGTCACGACAGAAGAAACACGGTTAACGTCAGTATTTCCAAAAGTCCAAGTTAAAGACGCATTTTTTAATGAAATCTATGAAATCCAGCAGTATTTTCTCACATGATGTATTTTGATCCTAATTTGCTGAACTTTTGAATCAGTTAAATTCAAGTAAACTCTCTGATGAGG
This sequence comes from Pagrus pagrus, assembly GCF_965226575.1. Classification (NCBI taxonomy): domain Eukaryota; kingdom Metazoa; phylum Chordata; class Actinopteri; order Spariformes; family Sparidae; genus Pagrus; species Pagrus pagrus. Next base: position 2,568,559 of record NC_140194.1, read on the forward strand.
TCGGTGTATGTCCACAAAGTCTGCCATGTTTAAATACAAAGTCCTTTAAACAACGTGCATTTTATTTGTACTAATGTTCCTGATGTGACTCAGAAGAAACGCAAGGAAACCTCGTCCTCGACTCCTCCGGTCGCATCTCGGGGGCCTGTTGACCCCAAACTTGACCCCTTCCTCTTGAACTTCACCCTGCAAAAGCCATCAGGACACTTCTCAACCCCTCCAGGCCTGATACGACCCCTGACCTCTGACCCCTCTGGCCCTGACGCCGGCCTGGAAACTGACAGGAGAAACCCGGCCGACTGGCAGCGTCCGTCGCTCTCAGCTCGCGTTGGACTGAGGACACGTCACAGAGGACGAGCTGAACTTTGACTCTCCTGCCCTCTGATTATTAGTCAGTTATATTATAATGGTGGCTAATTATTATATCATTAGTCATCAGTGATTAGTTTTCATTATTTTTCAGTTGCGTCTCAGGATGTGAGATTGATGAACTCTGAGACCAGAGATGTTGCAGAGGTGAAACAACACAAACTGCTCGTTTGACCAGATTTATACGAACATTTTAAAGATTAAGTCCGTAAATAATCTTTATTCTTCTTGTCAACAAATCCATGAAAAGAAAAAACAACAGTGAATTGATTTTATTAACAATTGTTGCGTATCAAAGCCTGATATATCTTCTTCCTCTGTGCTCGACTCGATCTGAATTTTGATTAATCCACCGCTTAAAAATAGCCACATTTTAAAAAGTGATACTATATATTTCTGAGTTGTTTTTCAAGATTTACGTCTTCAGTAGGAGCCGGTTCCCTCGTCTCGAAGTCAGTGGTTTTTCTGAATTGGTTTTCATTTAGATGCCTGAAATGTGGTTAAAGGGATTTTTTACGTTTTGTTGTACGACATAAAATCTGCCACTTAATGCCCCATATTTAAATTATAAAGCGCTTACATGTCTTAGAAACGGCGGTTGCAAACAAGTGGTCGGGGACAGTAAACCTCTTCACATTGCAGCTGGTTTATAGCCTCACGTTAGCTTTGAAAATCATAAAAGTTGTGTTTTTTTCCTTTTGTTTCGTCGAGGGAACCAGGCCGATGCTAACTTGCAGGTCAGCCTGCAAACATACATAATCCCTGCAGCGGTTTGGAGCTGAGAGCCGCAGACTGGAAGTCAGAATGTTTAGACAAACAGACTGACACGTTGTTGTTTTTTGTCTTTTCATTGGATTTGCTGACAATAAGAAAATGTCGACTAACAGCAGACTTGTACTTTAACATGTTAGCGTGAAGAGCAGAGGCCTCTCTGACAAATTTGGATATGAACAACAGTAGTTTGACTGAACAGTCCACGGACCGACCTCTCCCGGAGGTTTCGACCATATATACACTTTTCACAAACAAATGAAGTCTACTCAGTTTTCATCACATCGGCCAAATATAGATTATGATCACAGCTGGTTGTATATTTGTAACATGTGCGACCACCTTACATCCACAATGAGTCAACAGTGAAGGACTTGTAGGATTTTATTTTGGCAGTTTTGTCCATCGATTCTGTCAGTGATAAAAAAACATTTTACTCACGAAGAGATCTGGATGATCAGGTTCCTGATGAAACTGAGAAGACTTCCTGCTTCAGCTTTGGCCCTCTGTGCTCACCGTAGTTGTGTGCAGGGATTGATTTTCACCAACATCTCAGATGTTCACCCCAGTTCCTCATTTCAGTGCCGCTGTTGATGAGTACAGCGTTATTATTATGCTACTGATAGAACGCACTGTTGAAACTATGGAAAGATGACCCAAGTTGTACCTAGAATGGCACCCAGTAGAGTGCATACCTCTGCAAAGGCCTAACTGTTCCCTTTTGTACTCACTCATAGATGCCAGCCACCTGAATACGCAGGAGTTTTTTCATCAAGGCTCCCTGAGAAATTAATGAAAATGTCAAAAACCGCAAAGTTAAAGGTGCAATATGTAAACAGAAAAGGGGGAAACATATTAACAGAGTAACTGCAAACTGCTGCTTACTGTAGCTGGTTAGCTCAGTTAGCCGTGAAGCTAGCTGTCCTGTTAGCTCTCCTGAGTATGCACAGACTGGAGGCGATGGGGACAGAGAAGCCTCGGACCGCTGCAGCTAGCTGGTTAGCATTTTACCTTTAGAAGATGTGTCTGCAACACACTACAAAGATGCCTTAAAGTCAACACTAATATTTATTCACATTCTGTTGAGAAGTACTTTTCGTTTTACATATTGCATCGTTAAAGAAAGTGAGAAAATAATTCCTGGATCCGTCCGTTTATCAGGATACGCACCAAAAGTTAACCGGGTCTATTCTGGGCCGAGACACATCCTCCATCCAACTTTCATGAAAATCAGTTCAGCAGTGTTTGTGTAATCCTGGTGACAAACCAACAAACAGGCACGTTACTTCAAATAAAAATGACTATAATTTCTACACTGTTGATGTCATTTGGATGCAAACACCCTGAACTCAAAGCTGAGAGCAACAGTTTCATATAAAACACAATCTGCTGCACTGAGCTCACAGCTTCACCTCCTCATCTCTGGTCCTGACTGACAGTCAGCCAGTCAGACAGTCAGTCAGTCAGTCGGTCAGCCTGTTGTTATTTTTGATTTCAATCTCAGGATTATTGTAAAAAAAAAAAAAAAAAAGTGTTTTATGATATTTATTTTAAATTGTACCACTGTTATAAAAAAATTTCTTGTCACGGTGAAGGTTAGTTTGTTTGGGGCCTCCGGCTGCAGAGGCTTATCAAGAAAAAATAATAAATAAAATCAACTGTGTGTGATCACTTCCTCAATCATTTTTTTAAAGTGCTCCACTATAACATACAAGATATGCTGACTGCATAAAAGCTTTAAAAAAAGTAAAGATATAAATAAATACATTGCTTTTCTCCATATGCTGGAGTTTAGAGTTATTTTACAATATAAAAAACTATTTTTGCTTTAAGTCTCATCGCTGCTGTAAAGCAGGCGCATTAAAAAATATATCTCATCATCACAAACTTTATTCACAAATACATTACAAGTCTACAGAAGCACACAGCAACACACTATTACGTTTACATTAAGTACCAGCAAATTCAAGAAATAGTCAGGTTGTATGTTAAACTATGAAGTTCATTTCTGTCAGGAAATCAAACAATCTAGTAAATTATTGACTTTGTGTCTCATCATAAATCACTTTTTCTCTTTAAGTTCTTATAACGCCTTTTGTGGTGAACATTATGACATGACAAGATGATTTGTGAATTTTATGTCAAAATCAAGCAAGAAAAAATCTAATTCATGATTATTTTTTAAAATAATCACCAGGCATCAAAATCAAAAGATGGACTAGATGATATTAAATCAGATAAATGACGTTCTGAATGTCAAGATTTTGTTAAATTATGCGATGCTGAATTCACTTTTCATTTTTAAAATCGCAATTATGACTTAATAAGTGACTCATCTCATAGTTTTTACTGACCTCAACCACTTGTCACCTTTTTACCCTCTTCCTGCCACAGATTAGCGTCCATACAACACAGATATTGATATGAAAATAGTAAATAACACATAAGATCAATATGTTTGAGAGCCTGTGTATCATTATGAAAATGTGTCGGCACAAAAATGAATTATCATTTTAAATAAACACAACAAATTCTGGATGATACAAAAGCAGAAAAATCTTTTCTCACTTCTCGTGTTAAAATCTCATCGAACAGAAACAGAACGATTGCTCTTTTTTTTCAATGAACTTTATTGAAACAAATCCAACAAGGACACAATAAAGCAATCAGCAGCGTAACTCGTGTAGGCTGAAGGCTGATCTGTGCACAAACGCACCAGGCGGAGGACGATGAAAGCAAAAGAACAATTATTAAATTAAAACTTTGTAATGCATAGTTTATGTTTTAACAGCAGTAATGGAAGGTAACTAAGTACATTTACTCAAGTACTGTACTTAGGTAGCCTGTTATTTTGAGGTACTTGTACTTTACTTGAGTATTTTCATTTTCTGCTACTTTATACTTCCAAATATTGTACTTTTACTCCACTACATTCATTTGACAACTTTAGTTACTTTGCAGATTACACGCTGCATCAGAGCCAATGTGGCACATTTTAAAATTAATTTATAAGATTAAAAAAAAGAAAAACACTAATTCTGATAATCAGAAAAATGCTGATTATTGGATCAGATAATCGTCCAGGTCAGAATATTCAGCGTATACATACACGTAAATATACGTGGAATCTACCTTTACTTGTACCTCTGATACTTAAGTACAGTTAATATCAGATACTTTAACACATTATCTTTACTTTTACTCAAGTATGAGTTTTGGGTACACATACAGAAGAGTGTTAGGGCCAGGGGGAAAAATGAGAGGAGGACGTTATTATTTTTCATTATGCATTTCAAGAAAAAAGTTGAAATACAATTTTTGATAATTAATGTAGCCAACACATTCTCATAATGCGTCTTGTTTTCTCTACTTTGGTTATGATAAACCATAAGTGAATACTGTATCGCATAACTTAGCAAAATCTTGACATCCAGTACGTCATTTATCTGATTTAATATCATCTCGTCCATCTTCTTCTGGCCCTCACACTCTTCTGTACATCTCTGGTATTCAGCTCCTGTGAAATTTAACTCAGTTTGACTTCATTCTTGTACATTTTGATTCATTGATGTCAAAAAATAAAAAACTTCTAGCTGAGGACAGAAACAGTGAATCTAAACAATGAAACTGTCCAAGGTTATGTTTTTTTTTCACTCTGTACTTTATTAATAAAAAACAACAAACAGAGTCATTAAAAACATTAAAGGTGAAGTTAAGAGCAAATCCTCCGTCATCGCGGTGCGACGGGCCACGCGGGAGGCGGCTCCTCATCTCTGGCAGCTGATTGGTGGAGAGACTTCAGTACTGTACACGCTCATGAACGTCCTGCAGACACAGCACGTGCTCTGAGAACTACAGCTTGCGGGCAGAGCCTCCTTGGAGACGGACGCTCGTTTTTCTCCACTGGGCAGCTCTTACGGGCGGTCACACCCACGTAGCTCCGCCCGGCCTCGGACTTGATCAAACTATCCCCGCTCCTCTGTTCCTCTATCTGGACTACAAACAAACACAGACATGGGTGTGTTCGTGTGAGACGCTGCTCTGCGCGTGTACGGTCATACAGCACTGTAGCCGCCCACGCGGGGTGCGCTGCGAACAAAAACAAAGGCCCCGCTGTGCGTCTCCACGGAGGAATTCCTCTTTAACCTGCAGCCACAGCCTGGCAGCATGGAGCCGGAACCCCGGGGGGCTCACCTTCAGAATAAAAGACAGTTGTTGTCAGGACTGCGCTTCTTGCTCAGAAATGATCTGCAGCTTCAATAAATACAACCAAACTACAACCACTGCCTTCACTGTGTTTTAATAACTGGTAAATGTTCTGACTCTCTGAGTACTTTTCAGTAGCGTTTACTGGTGCAAGGCTATATGGACGACGGCATAACGCAGAAGTCTTGTACTGGTGTGGAAAGGTGCTTCATCATATTTTATTATGGCACACTGGATGTAAAAATATTGTATTACAGACACAGAAAATGCCTTATATATAATGATATGAGGCACTACTGACAGTAACTTTATTTCTTATACATTCCTTTCATATTCTTATATTGTAATTTGTTGCGAATTATCAGTCAAATCTTTTTTTTTTTTTGCCATATATATATATATATATATTGTGTGTGTGTGTGTGTGTGTGTGTGTAAAAGTGTATATATATGTGTGTATGTATATTTCAATTTTCTCTCTCTATATATATATGTATATATAAACAGTATATATATATATATATATATATATATATATATATATATATATATACACTGTGTATACACACACACACACACACACACACACACACACATATTTTTAAATTAATTATTAGTTTAAATGTTGAAAGCAGTTTTTTTGAGTATTGAGAAATTTGAGTATATAAAACTACGTTCAGAAGTCTGAAGGGAAGAAATATGAACACAGACTGAGAATTTTAAGTCAAGTCTGTCTTTTTTTAATAGAGCAGTATAGTATTACTTCATACATGCTAACATCAAATGGAAAAAAATACGTCTATAACCACAAAACTTAAATCAAATTAAAGACAAATTATCATGTCAGAAACTAACAGATTAATTTTATTTTGAAATCGTAACCGGAAGCGGAAGAGTGTCCCCGGTGTGTGTGTGTGTGTGTGCGTGTGTGTGTATGTGTGTGTGTGTGTGTGTGTGTGAGAGGTTGCAGCTCGCTCACCTCTGCGTGACTCTCCGGTGCTGTCGGTTACCCGTCGCTACTTTTCCTCGTCCGGAGCCGGCGAGGTGAACAGAACCCGGGCAGAAAGGTGAGGTGGACCCGGGCCGCCGCGTCACGTGCAGCCGACACTTCATTAATAGATGGATAACTTCATTAATTAACGGCGTGAAGTCACAGTGCTGAGCAGACCCCGGAACCGACTCGTGTGGCTGCAGTGCGGGTGTAAGCTACCGGACACTGCGAGCTAAATCAACACCAGACTCCATTAACATTTTGACTGATTGTGAGTCCGTCTGCGTGTGTTTCAGCGCCGACTGCTGCTCCAGTTCACTGTGTTATTATTGTACTCAGCGGTAATATATTGATCCTGGGGTTGTTTTGGGAACACACAGTCCTTCTGGTGTCAAATATTTACTTTATACAAGTTTCTGGTTCAGCGATTCATAGTTGTGTTGGATTATTTCACACACGGTGGTTTCCAGCATGAGGAGCGGTCCCTCAAGGACTTGCGAGATAAATGAGTGTGTGCCAGAGGCTTAAAGGAATATTTCAACAGCTTTGGGAATTGCTCTCTTGCCCTCATGTCTGTGTGCTTAAAGGAAAAGATCACCCCAAAAATTAAAAGTCAGTCGTTATCTCCTCACCCTCATGCTGAAGGACAACAGCTGAAGTTTCCACAAAACCTTTCTGGAGCTTCACAGAAAGAAAACCAAGCGTTCTCAGCTCGACTGAAGCAGCTGGGGACTTGTTTTAAAATGTTGCGGGTGCATCGAGGGTGTGAATAATAATTTTGGATCTCTGGGCTCCCACAGTCCCGGGTCACTCCCGACGAGCCACATGGAGCCAGTTAATGTTTTTTGAAACAAGCCTCCAGCTGCTTCGGTCGTTGAGGAGAACGCTGCACCGCTGGTCTGCTGCGAAGCTGCAGAAATGATTTGTGGACTTTGAAACGTCCCCCGACTCTCCATCAACATGGCGAGGAGATAATGATTGACTTTTTGTTTTGGGGTGAAAATAATCAACAGACCAGTCGACAGTGAAAATAACTGTAAGCTGCAGCCGTAGCATGAAGAGACGGAGAAGCAGCGGCTCTGTCTCCGAGTTTTTCTGGTCTGACTTAACCAACTGTCTGTCAGCAGCTCTCTCCCAGCAAACCTGACCTCTGACCTCTCCGCCATGTCAGTCCAACGCACAAAGAAAGAAACGCGCTCACACATCTATTAATGCATTATCTATTTGTAAGCTTTGCATGTGACTACACGACAGTTTGCGTCGCTTCTTGGCTGTCATAGCAGTGCGGTTGTCAGCAGTCTGTGTCTTTATCTGAGCAGGGCAGGGGGGGCAGAGTCATGTTCAGACTCCTCAGTCACCGAGGTCGGAGGATGCAGAGCTGCGTCGCAGCCCAGCGGCGCCACGAGCACCACAGGGCCGTCGTGGCCATCCGCCGCGAGGACGTCAACCCGTGGGAGAGGAGGGCGCCGCTGGCCCCGCGACACGTCAAAGAGCTCACCAACGCCGGCGTCAAAGTCATTGTCCAACCGTCCAACCGCAGAGCCATCCACGAGAAGGTGAGGCACTGAGATGTGTGAAAAAAACAACACATTTCCTCTAATTTCAACCCTCTTTGTATGTTTGGAGGCCAGGATCAATAAGTTATTGTAGCTGTTACTGTGGAAGTGTCAGAAAGCAGATTTGAAGTGCGAGTGCCTCTGCCGGCCGTTTAAATCCGCCTTTCTTGTCTTCAGTACTACCTGAGGGCGGGCGCCGTCGTTCAGGAGGACATTTCGGAGGCGACTCTGATAATCGGGGTGAAGAGGCCGCCGGAGGAGAAGGTGATTCCCAGGAAGACGTACGCCTTTTTCTCCCACACCATCAAGGCTCAGGAGGCCAACATGGGGCTGCTGGAGGACCTGCTGAAGAAGGTGAGAGCTCGAACGACCCCTGAAAACGATCCTGCGGCACACGACACAAATTTTATTTTGTTCCGTGAGTCATTTTGTCACTCTTCTCCAGTCGTATGTTTTACGTTGCATTGTGGGACACGTAGTTTGTCAGTGTAATCTTGAGGTATTTTTTTAAATTGTGTTTTTTTTTTGGGGGGGGGCGATGGCTTTTTGTGTCTTTTATTTGATAGGATAGCGAAGGAGAGGAGGGATGACATGAAGCAAAGAGCTACATAATTCACTTTTACTCCTACGTTTTATACTCAAGTACATTTATTGCCAGTGCTACTTAATTACGTTTGATATCAGTTACTTTAAGACTCAAACACTTCTTCTGTGGGTGACTTTCAATTTTACCAAAATAATATTTGAACACAACGTCTTTACTTTTACTCGGGTATGAATTATGGCTACTTGTGAAACACTGATTTACGCCCTGTAGAAAGTAATTTGTTGCACTACTAGTTACATCATGTTTGTGTTACAAGATCACCTCATGCGTTGTCACTTAGTTGTCCGACACCCTTCAAGCACTTCACAGGAACATTTTGGGGTGAGAACAGGTCTCGGAGAATCAAGGCAGCGCTGGTGCCGCCTTGTACAAATATTAATTTCCTTAAAGACATATATCCATAAATAAAATGATAAAAGAGACCTGGCCTTCCTGAAATGACGACATGGAACAGAAAACATGTCATAATGGCAGATTGCTGCATTAAACGGGTCAAGGTCTCTCAAACAAACCCGCTCCGGTCACTCACTTACTAAATCTTGGCTCCAGCTTATTTTGCATTTTTATCACTAGAAGGTCCAATGTCTAGAATAATAGTTGATTGTTGAGTCTCGTTCCCAACTTGTTTTGGCTCGGAGGCCGACCCAACCTACCAGCCCAGAGCGTCGGTATGTGAAGATTTGGGGATAAGACTCAACCCTCTTTCAAACTGGACCTTTAAAACCAGACTGCAGAGACTGACGAGCCTCTCCGCACGTTGCTGTGTCGAACTTCATGGACATCGTCTCTGAAGGGAAAACGTTAACTGACTTAAAATATGTGCGCTTAAATGATCAGGTTCACAGGAAATCTGAGAACATGTTAACATACAATGATAAATAAAAGGTTTGTCCTGAATGTCAGAATGGGGAAGTCCTCGGGTGAAACAGTACCCAGGGGTCGCTGCTCCATCTGAGATTAATATGTGGACAGCGTTAGTACAAACCCAGATCCAGTGGGAGACAAACAGCTGTCTGTTAATGCTGCGATGATCCTGATGTACAGGAGCAGTTTTGTCTTCTGTTCTGCAGCTGAGAGTTTGATGACGCAGATGTTTAAATACTCTTCTGTCTTCCTCATGTGTATTTATCTTTTCTTGAACAAAACTCATCTAAAAACTAAAACTAGATTAATTTTGTCTCCTCAGGAGGTTCGTCTGATCGACTACGAGAAGATGGTCGATGCTAATGGCTACCGGATAGTAGCGTTTGGTCAGTGGGCCGGTGTCGCAGGTAAGAAAATCCTCCTCAACACAAAAAAAAATGACAGTCAGGTTTTTGCAACATGTACCAGCCGGTCAATCATTTCTTTGGACTGTTGTGAAACTAAAGTAATGAGGTGATCCCCTGTTCAAACATTTCTGAATCAACTGGACCTGATTCAGCATGACTAACTAACTGCTGAATCAGTGTCGGTACTCTTCTCGCTCTGGTCAGCATTCCTGTGACTGGATCTATTCAGTCTGGATCAGGAAGAACTCGCATTAAAGGAGAAGTTCACCCAAAAATTAAAATATCAGTCTTTGTCTCCTCACCCCCATGCTGATGGAAGGTGGGGGGAAGTTTCGTCATCCACAAAACATTTCTGGAGCTTCACAGCGAAACAGTGTTGCAGCGTCTTCCTGAACAGCTGAAGTAGATGGAGACTTTTAAAATGTAAAATAACAGCTGGAAAAAACTTAAATGGCTTCAACGTAATCCAAGTCTCTGGAGGCCCCGAGATCCCAAACTGGTGTGAGAAGATGTTATTTACACTGTCAAGCTTGTGCACCTACCTCAGACGGGGTGCACGCTAACGCTAAGCTGAAACAACGTATTTTCAAATCAAATTGGGGTCGAGAGGCTTCTGCAGCTGCACGGAGCCATTTTATGTTCGTTTAGGTTATTTATCAACGTTTTAACCTTCAGGATTGTTTTGCGGACGCCTGACTTCCCATCGACGTGTTCGTGAAGCCTCACTGTCAAAAAATAAAATCACAAGCACCCTAATACACCCATAGATATTCAGTTATCCTCTTGAATGAACTTAAATAACTTTACAAATGTTCTGAATGATCCAACACAAGCCTGCAAGTTATATTTGCATCACTCCAGGAATACTGTGATGAATGGTTCATGTCAGAGTAATATTTAATCAGAGCTCATCTGTTGTTTGTCTCCGTAGGAATGATCAACATTTTACATGGACTCGGGCTGCGCTTCCTGGCCCTGGGGCACCACACTCCCTTCATGGTAACAGAACATTCCTCCTAAACGGGCCTTTCTTCGCCCTCGTGTGATTCTTATCGCATCACTTCTTATCTCTCTGCTGTTCCCAGCACATCGGCATGGCCCATAACTACAGGAATGTCAGCCAGGCCATCCAGGCAGTGAGGGATTGTGGGTATGAGATCTCCATGGGCCTCATGCCCAAATCTATCGGACCCGTGACGTTTTGTTTCACCGGTACCGGCAACGTCTCCAAGGTAAAATGAGATTTAAAATAAATGCACAGTGGCCTCAGAAATATGGACTCCAGTGAGAACTTTCTGTAAGTTTACTCGACTCCTTCCTTTCTTTGTCCTTCAGGGAGCACAGGACATCCTTAACGAGCTTCCTGTTGAATACGTTGAACCTCATGAGCTGAAGGACGTCTCAGAAACGGAAGGTATTCATACCCGTGATTACCTTCGTGCTTCAGTGTTGTGATGACGTGACGTGAATCTTGCTGGACAGACGATAAAACACCCTGCTGCTGTCTGATGGCTCATCACGCTGAGGGCTCAAACTACAGATTATTTTAATTATCGATTCATCTGCTGATTATTTTAACGATTAATTGATTACGTACACGTAGTGGATTGTATTGTTCTGACGCAGGATGGTGCTAAGATCCCCTTAATTGACCTCTTGCTACTTTATACTTCCACTCCACTACATTTATTTAACTTTAACTTTAGTTACAAGTTACATCAGAGCCTGATCAGCACATTCAGGTAAAGAAAACACTGATTCTGATAATCAGAAAAAAGCTGAATATCAGCTCTGATAACTGGCCGGGTCGCCAGCGCCAAGTTGAGTATCCGTGTAACTGTATGTTTAATTTGCTTGTACTTTTGATACTTAAGTACTTTTATTGCCAGAAAATGACTTTTAACACTAAAGTTTATGTCTCCTGAGACACTTATAGACTGTTACTCGAGTACTATTCTTACTTTGACCAAATTGATATTTTTAAATGATATCTTTTACCTCACAAAAACAGCAAAACAGCGATAAATATGATCGTTTTTGATCATTTTTAATCTTTTCTTTGCTTTGGCCCGGGGCCTCACTTTGGGCAGCCCTGATGTTAGAGTCTGAAATTCACACAGCAATCACGAAAAAGCTGTTTCCTAATAAACAACCAGGTTTTGTGGCCCATCCCTGAAGAAAACTCCTGAAAAACCAGATGTGCTCGTTGATCTCGCTTCATTGGTTTGGATCTCGTGGTTTTATTGTACTTAAACTGCAGACATGATGATTTACGTCACGTTGTTGTTTTCTTCTCAGATCTGAGCAAAGTTTACGCCACCGTCCTGAGCCGACATCACCACCTGATGAGGAAGAGCGACGGTATCTATGACCCCATGGAGTACGAGAACCACCCGGAGCTGTACACCTCGCACTTCAGGACCAGCGTGAGTCTACCTCCACCCCCCTCCTCCACCATCACCTCCACCCCTTCACTCCCTCCAGTTACAACACTCCTCATCCAACCTGCTCCCGTCAGTCACTCGGAGGCCTCGTCCTCTATTTCAGTCGGCAGCGCTCAACAGCTGCTGGTTGGTGTTTTAAGACACATGGCAGCTTCAACACAGCCGTCGTCCTGTTAAACTTTATGTCGACTTTCATCGAGAATGAAACCGATACATCAAGCTGATCAATAATCCTTCACATAACAAAGAACATGTTAAACCTTTTGATGTGAAAAAATAAGTTATATTTAAACAGAAAAATATGTTTTATGACCTTTTTATTGCAACTCAAAATCATTTATATTATTATTTTATCTTCCAAAGTTACGAGTCTCTGTTTAAATTGTATCAAATGTTTTGCTCTTCATTGACTTCTTGTTTCATCAGCTAATCGTTTCTGTTCTGCTTTGTATCAAAGCACGGCTGAATAAAATAGTCAAGCAGCGGATGACAAAATCTATTTTATTGAGCTAACACATCCGCTGAAGAAGAACGTGAAATACCAAAGGAAAACAAAACATCACTCGCGCTCACTGTCAAGGCTGCACAAGCCCTTAAAATTCTTATTTTAATAAAAGAAAATTCACCTAGCTGAGCTTATTTTTGGAGAATAACCACATCCTGTTTAGTATTCGAGCTTTGTTCAAAGATAAATTATCACGCCTGCTGTAGTGCCACCTATAAATGAAATGACAAAATATGAAGGTTTGTTCAGAGTGTTCGTTATTTATGGAAAAGTCGTTTGGAAACCATTTAAAGAAGATTACAAAAGAGAAAAAACTGAATAAGTTACTTTTTTTGTGCCAAATTTGGTGAAGACCGAATGAAACTGCATGAAAAGTCACGTCAATCAATTTACTTCTGTGCTTCACAGCTCAGGAATCTGAAGCAGGAATGTAAAGTGCATCGCGACAGTTTCTGTGTTCACGGCCGAACTTCTCACTGAAATCTGCTTTTGAGATTCGCTGCAGACAAAACAACGTCGAGGTCATCACAGGTTGAAAAGTTTGGAACTGATCTGAAATGGATCCATTGAATACTGAACCCAACATGAGTGAGCTGATGTAGAAAAATAAAGAGGAAGGATCTAAAAAGTCCCGGTCCATAATAGATGAACCCCGGCTCAGGTCCCGGGTCGGGTCTTTAAGGAGTTAAATGCCAAAATGTTGAACCAATTCCAATTGATCCTGAAACTAATCATCAGAATAATCGATAAGGACAATAATTGTTGGTTGCAGCCCTCGGGCCCCCTTTTCCACCAAATTTCATCTGTCAGCTTTTGAACATATCCTGCAAACAAACCAGGACACAGAACCTCCTGGTAGGAGCCACTCCAATCAGAAACACAGGAACACCGGTCAATAAAAGTGAGTTTAAAAGGACTTAAACCTCTCATCCAAGAGGCTTCTTCAGTTCTAGCTAACTGGAGGGGAGTTGCAGGCTTTTAAACCCTGTGGGGACACTCCCACACAGAGTTAAAACCCTGCGACTCCCCTCCAGTTAGCTAGAACTGAGAGGTGAAACGACTTCAACAAACTGAAACAAAGTTCGGTTGCCTACGATACAGCGCTCCGTGACCTGGATGACTGAGAACCTTCATCAACACATAGTGTAAATGTTGTGTTAACCACAGGTGGCGCCCTACACAACCTGTCTGATCAACGGTATTTACTGGGACCCCCACACGCCCCGACTCCTCAGACGACTGGACGCCCAGAAGCTGATGAGACCGTCTAAAAGCTTGCATACAGTCACCGAAGGATCGCCGGGGCTGCCTCACAGGTAAGAGCGCTGAGTCTGAACATCACCAGGAGGCCGTTCCTCTTATTCTCCTCCCTCCTGTTTGCTCCCGACTCTGTTCAGCAAGAGTCAACCAGATCCTTGAACTTGTCACTCACCTTAAACGGATCGCTGCACCAGCCTGTCTGCCTCTCTGTCTGTCTTACCCGCCGACATTTAGCAGCTGTTTGAACACACTGTTTTAACTGAGTTCACCGTTTACACTCAGAAACTAATGCAGGCGACGCAGAGGAAGTCACCAGACTGCATTAAGAGATGTTGAGTCAGAAACATTATACATCTTTTGGACCTATTTGAAAGCAGGGTTGTCCATATACTTTTGGCCATATATTTTAAGAACATGAAGCTGCCTCTCGAGTGTTCATCCATTGAGTCATTTTCTCTGGTGAGTGATCGACATTGCAGCCTCACAGGGCAGCAGGTTTATATTTCCAGTAGTAGAAGGTGAAATGATCTTCTCCTGACACACTGACGGCTGAATGTCTGTTCCAGTGAATGGGGTGTGTGTGTGTGTGTGTGTGTGTGTGTGTGTGTGTGTGTGTGTTAGCTGCTTTATCTCCACAGAGGTCAAGAGTCACATCTTTATCTTCAGCCGTGTTTACAGAGTGAGACCTCTTCAACACCGCCTCCTCTCTTTGTCCACAGACTGCTGGCCATCTGTGACATATCTGCTGACACCGGAGGCTCAATAGAGTTCATGACCGAGTGCACCACCATCGATAAGCCTTTCTGTATGTACGACGCAAACCAGCACATAGACCACAACAGGTACGGCGCTAACACTCCTGATCTTTGTCTTCTCACCAGCATCACCTGCTCCTTTCTGTTCAGTCTTCTGCTTCTACTCGTCTCATCTGCAGGCTGCCGTTTGTCAGTTATTATTGTCCTCGGATTTAAAAATCTTTATCTCAGGGGGGAAAAAATCTGTTGCTGTAAGGCAGCAGTTGGTCATAGAGTCGTGTGATCTGTAGTCCTAAAACCCGGAAATCAGATCCGGTTCCCTTTTTCTCAAAGTCTGTGAGGTTTGTTGAATGTGTTTTCAGTCAAATGTGTGAAATAAGGTGTGTGGTTTCCACAGGCTGAAGGTATTTACACGTTTTATCCATCATTAAATGTCCACAGTTTAATTATAAAGCTCTTTGTGTGTTAAAAACTGTTAGCGGTTGCTAACAAGTGTCTAAATGAGACTACAGAGGTTGTCGGGGACATTAAACGTCCTCACAGCGAACACAGAGACTCGTCTCCTCACTAGTCCGTCTTTACAGGCCCACTTTAGTTACACACTGTTCTCACTCTGACTTTACAACTTGTACATTGATCAGTTTATAGAAAACCTGGATAGTAACTGTGCAGTAAGACTCTTAGTGGTGGAGACGTTCAGGTCATGTGACCGTGATGTCCTCTGATGAAGACGTAATGTTGGTGCAAGCAGTATTTGTGTTTCTAATCAGTAAACAAGATGTTGTTTCTGTCCCGGCAGCGTGGAGGGAAACGGGTTCCTCATGTGCTCCATCGACAACCTTCCTGCTCAGCTGCCCATCGAAGCCACGGAGTACTTCGGAGACCGACTCTTCCCCTACATCTGGGAGATGGTAAGACGGTTTAGGGTGTGAGCGGAGGTGAGAACAGCCGGTGTTGTCGAGGGGTTTCTGTCTCGCTCTGTGCTGCTTTCTTGGTTCGGTTTCTCTGGTCGGGTTTGCTGTGGGAGAGCGCTGCAGCAGGTTTCTGAGGGTCGGTTTCTGCCAGTGTCTTTTCTTTTTACATTTAGCGTTCTGTCATTATCAGCTGCCATCAGACTCCACCAGGCCGCTGGAGGAAGAGGAGTTCAGCCCGCAAGTCAGAGACGTGAGTAACGTGATGTTACTGCTGTTATTTCCACAGTTCACGATTGTAAGTGTCATTTCAGAAATCAGAACGATATCTTTGTTTTCTCAAGATAACCAAGTACTTAACTTGTAATCTCGAGATAACGGCATTAAAAAAACAAATACTTCCGAGCGTGGCTGCTCTTGACTTTCGATTCAACTTCCAACCACCAACTAACTTTAATATCTATCTAATATCTATCTATCTAACAACAACAGATCACAGGTGCTTGTTTTACAAATACATCCAAGTAAAACAAATTACTGGTGTGAGAAAATTCTTTTAATTAAAATACAATAATTTGTCATTTAAAAAATACAAAAAGACATTTTAAATAAACTGATGTCACGTTTTAGCCATTTATTGCCTCCAGTATTGGATTTTGTTGCCAGTTGTAGAAAAGTGACAGACGGGAGCTCCGCGATTAAAATGAAGTTGTTAATTTGTGTTATTTAATTTAGAATTAAAGTAACTTTATGTCGACTGTATCTGTTCTTTTATCTCCTCATGTAGCCGACTCTGATTTAACATCAAACACAGATCATGTCTGAAAACAGTTTGCTGATGGAAAAATGTTCCACATATTTCATGTTATAAATGAATAATCGATCATTGATTCAAGACTTAAAATTGGCCTCCCTAACACTGACCATAAGATCTTTTTATTTGACGAGATTTATTTTACCGACTGAAAATAATGAACACCAACAACAAGATCTCTAAGATTTGATCTCACCCTTTTTATTTTCTTCTTTCCTGAAGGCCGTCATCACCTCAAACGGAGCGCTGACCCCGAAGTTTGAATACATCGAGAAGCTTCGAGAAAGAAGGTAAGAAGACAGGAGCTGTGAACACGTTATCATATACGCTGCTGCAGTTTTTGTAGAATCTGTAGCATGTGTTTGTATATTTGGGGATCCGTCTGTATTTCAGCTTGATTTTCATTGAGTTATTTTTAAAAAAAAAATGCTTTGGAACAAACCTGTTCTATCTACGAGTTAATGCAACCAATCTGTGGATGAAATGTCTAAAGATTACGAGACAGGTAACGTTCAAACTGTTTGTAACGTGTCATAATGTAGCTGACCTGTGCCAACCTCTATAAACAGTAGTGTAATCATTACAGTACTGCTCTGTAGTCTCCTGTTGTTGCTGTTGTCCCTCCTTAACTCCTCTTTTAGTGTTGCATTTTGTGTTGTAGTGTCCTCAAGCCAGCAGCGCTGAAAACTGGACCTTTAGCGATTAACACCCACCGTGTGGTTGTTCCCGCACAGTGCTGCCCTCTGGTGTCTGCTGTGCCAGCCTGCCTCTGCATTAACACCTTGCATGGCTAGCGTGCTAATAAGCCGCAGCTGCTAGCCAACGTAACACACTGGACGCTTGGGTATCGAGGGGTAGAAACATCTTTTCTTCTCACTTTCACTCTAAAAACCGCCGTCACCCCTTCCTGTCGCTTCAGTCTGTCTTGTTTCGTCTTGTAGTTTTTTAAGTTTGGACAGCCGGCTTCACCAGAGTCACATGAGAGGATCACGTCTGAGACGGGAGGTGTTTAGCCTAGCTTAGCATAAGGACTTGAAGTGGAGGGAAACTGCTAGCCTTACTGTTGTTAGATTTAGATTTTGTATGTTTCATGCTGATAAAACGAACGTTTCTGTAAATGGAGTCTGGTGGATTTGGCGATATACTCGACCGATTGCAGAACTTTTTGTACCTTTTTTAGTTATTTACGTTTACGCCAAGAAATGTAAACATAACTTTTAAAAATACCAGAATTTCCCTTTAAAGCCCAGAAACATTAGTTAAACCTGACCTGCACCGAGCGGACACAGCAGAGGGTCCTTTATTGTTTTAATTACCTCTGACTAGATGCCACCTTTTTTTTTAATTTATTTATTTAGTGTTTTTTCTTTCGAGCTAGGCTAGCAGTTTCCTCCAGCTTCTATGCTAAGCTAGGCTAAAAACACAAAGAGATGAAATCGATCTTCTCCTCTGACTTTGTATAAGACAGAAAAACACATTATTCATCCGCATGTTTGTCATTTTACTCGCAATCTGTGAAAATCCTCATCAGCATTCAGTGACGTTTTATCATTTTAATCTGCTTGGATTAATTACTCCATCTATAGTCTGTCGATTGATTACACATGTTGCTTCTTGTTCAGCCCTCGCCGCTTATCTGCAGCTTCAGTTAATGTTGCTTTTGTTGCATTTTAATGAGCTTGTCAAATCTATACCGACTCCATACCTCTTCTGGGTACAGTAATCATTTTTTGTCTCTTCAGCTTATTAATATTCAGGCTCAGTGCAGATTTGATCTTCTGTGGCTCTTTAACAGCTTGGTTGAGGAGATTTCAGCTTCGTCTTGAGACTCCAGTCTAAGTGTTTTTCACACCAAAGAGTCTTGCTGGCTCATATTTAGGCCACCTCTAAGACGTGATGAGGTTTTCTTCCTAATTGTCTAATTTTTTTCCAGACAAGCCATGCCACCAAATCTTAATCCTTTTGATTGAGTTTGGCTCCTTAAGATATGTAAACTTGGGGAGAAATCTTCCTGAGGGAGCGGCTCTCTTTTCTTTTTTAATTAATAAGACGATGCTCGGCGGCCGGTCAGACCTCCAGTCAGCCCCGCTGCGACGCGTGCATGTGTGCCGTGTCGCATCCAATTAGGCCAAAGCTAACGAGTCCAGGGGTCTGACTCCTGGGGGGTGTGAGGCGGCTGGTGGAGGGATATTAATGCCACAGGTCAGTCGGGTTGGCGCCTGCATTGTGTTGTTATTGTTGTTATGACGAGCACGCAGAGACGATGCACTCACTAGACTTTCATTGTCACTGTGCGTCATCAGTGTGACTGTGCAGGAGATGAAACTCAGTTATAGATTATTGTATGTAGGTTAAGATGTAACCTACAGTAACAGCCCTGATCGAGCTGCTTAGTTGTCTGATTTACTTTATAAAAACAACAAAACTCAACAGAAATCTGCAGATTTTCGTTCTGTTTATTATTTGATTGGTTTATTTGATTTATTATGTTTTGGATGACGCCTCCTCATGATCATCCTCCTCTTCCTGCTCCTGCTCCCCCCAGCCTGGCTCTCCTTCCTCTTCCTCTCCCGGTTCAGCCCAAATCATCATCATCATCAGTCAAACCGATACTTCTAAATTTAATTCGATCATTGAAGCGTCGCTGCCACTTTGACTTTGTACACACTGTGTTGCTACAGCGCAGGAGTTCGACACTGATCTGAGATCTGATCAGACAAATATGAACTCACTTATTTGAAAAAGCAAAATCATTTTAACTGAAATTTTCAAGCCTTTGGGTCCATTAGTCAGATTATCTTAAGCATTATAAGAAGTATTCATTGTGATTTTACATGACATCGTTTGGAAACAAATGTTTTATTGCACAGTTTCCCATTTTTTTCTCTGTTGTGCAGCTTAATTGCATCTCAGGGATTCTTCAGCAGTCTTGTCTGCTTGTATTTGCTTTTCTACTGAGGTAGTGCACAAGAACCGACTTTGTCCAAGGAGTTACTTCACTGACATTCGAAAGGAAACGTCAGTACTTTCCCTTGTTGTGTGCACAAGATAAGATAAGACTTTATTGATCCCTCACACAGGAAACTCACTTGTCGGAGCAGCTCAAGAGTCAAAAAGCAGAGAGGAAAAATTAAAGATACATAAAAAATGAAACAACACAAAGCAAAAATATACACACAAGATGAATATATACTTATTTCACCATTATCATTCAGAATTTTTTTTTTTTAAGCTTGAAGATGAATTTAGACTAAATCAGATCCCAAATTAAGATTTTTTTTGTACTTACCTGTTGTGCAAAATGTGTAAAAAGTCAAAGTTATGTGGCTGATTTATTTATTTAGTTTAATCTTTACAGGCTTGTGGGTGACTAGACTGGTTTCCATTCAACTTCCTATGTCGAGTGACATAAAATAAAAAACCTCCTCTTTGTTTTAAAGCAAATTTGATGGACAGTTAAAATCATGACTTAAGTTATTAATCCAAATTTTGTGTGTTTAACGTCTCAGCTGTTGGATGGTAACGCAGTAACTTAGACCCATTGATGTTTTTATTACCTGACGTGTCTCTGAGTCCGTGTGTCTGATGTCCTTCAGGGAAAAGGCTCAGATCATGAAGAAGTCGGGGATGAAGCGCGTTCTGCTGCTGGGTTCAGGATACGTCTCCGGACCGATGGTGGAGTATTTGACTCGTGACGAGAAGACCCAGGTCACTGTGGGTGAGTTTGCCTTTGAAATATGTAGCAACATAATCGTAGATCAGATCGACTTTACGTCTCAAAGTCTTGACTGACTGTGACTGTAGTAATAACCACAGTGAATCCAGATCTTCAGAGCTCTGTCCATGTATGACCTTCCACTGACCCTGTTTCCTGTTTCTTCTCTGCTTGTTTTATAGCGTCGATGGTGCTGAAGCAGGCGGAGGAGCTGGCAGCCAAAAATCCAAACACCATCCCCGTGATGCTGGACGCCGGCAGCCAGGAAGGACACCTCGACTCTCTGGTCAAAGATCACGACCTGGTCATCAGGTACCGCGGGAGACAAATGTTTTCGTTACAGGCAGAAAGACAAACTGTTAAACGGAGGGATAGAAGAAGTCGTCTGTCCACAAGTTATTATTTATCCTACAGCAAACTTGAAATACTTGACAGCAGCGTTGTTAATTCTTATAAATTCTGAAGTAGTACTGTAACTAGGTGAATATAATGATGAGCTTTTATTTTTAGATTCTCTACAGTTGCCTTTTACCTTTTTTAAGACATATTTTCTGGCCACACCCCCAAAAGGGGATAAAGGGGATAATTTTCATCATCCTTTGCTAAATGTTTCTTAAATGAATCAGCTATCTTGTCCTGACCTCACATCCTCCCTCTGCTCCTCAGCGTGCTGCCGTACTCCTTTCACCCACTCATCGCCAAACACTGCATCAAGAGGAAGGTGAACATGGTGACGGCTAGCTACCTGAGTCCTGCCATGAAGGAGCTGCAGAGCAGGTGATGGTGACCGAACACTCAGCAGGATATATTAACACGTGTGCAGTTTGACACTAGAGGGACATTTTTACATTCATCTGCTGGAGAAACTTGACTAACATGTGATCATGTGACACCATAAGCCAATCATGGACCAGTATGATACTTTTTCAAAACAAAACTTAATTTAAAACAAGTACACTGGTTTAGTGTGGTGGTGTGTTCTGTGTTGCCTAATGAAAATTTAATTTTCAGTGTTTTGAATCAAGAGATACTGAAACTGTGTGTGTGTGTGTGTGTGTGTGTGTGTGTGTGTGTGTGTGTGTGTGTGTGTGTGTGTGTGTGTGTGTGTGTGTGTGTGTGTGTGTGTGTGTGTGTGTGTGTGTGTGTGTGTGTGTGTGTGTGTGTCAGTGCGGAGGAGGCGGGCATCACCATAGTGAATGAGATGGGACTGGACCCGGGCATCGACCACATGCTGGCCATGGAGTGTATCGACCAGGCCAAAGCTGACGGCTGCACTGTGAGTCAGCAGCACACACTCTGACTGTGTGTGTGTGTGTGTGTGTGTGTGTGTTAATGATTGTTTGAACACATGCAGGCTTCCTGGCAGTCGTATTGATCCGTTAAACAGACCAACAGTCCGTATGTTCACATTGCTGAATGTCTCACAGAAACAGTCGACGTCAGACAGCTGATGTGCTGCGTTTTTTTGTTTTTTTTTCACTCTCTCTCTTTTGGTCTCGAGTTCTTGACACCTGTCACCTTTAAGCTGTTCATCTAAAACAGTCAGGACCTGATTTTGACCTGGTTCAGACCCGAAGTAAAAGTGACAGTTACTGACAATTCATTTTTTATTTGGTGACTGTTGGACAAAACTAACAAATCACGACTTGCTGTTATCGACGAACAACTGCCGTGAAGTTTAAAAAAGGAAACGATACAGTTCTGGAACAATCTGTTGATTAATCATTAAGAAAATGAGTTGACGGTGTCGTTCAGGTGGAGTCGTACAGCTCGTTCTGCGGAGGTCTTCCTGCTCCTGAATGTTCAGACAATCCTCTTCGCTACAAGTTCAGCTGGAGTCCGTACGGCGTCCTCCTCAACACCATCAACCCCGCCATCTTCCTCAAAGACAATCAGGTACGGAGGCCTCAGAGGACCAAAACTTATAAACAAGCAGAATGTTTTTCTGTAAAGTTGTTCCCCATCATTACAGTGCTGTGATCTGTGTGTGTGTGTGACCCGATATTGTCCAGGTGGTGAGCATCCCGGCCGGCGGCTCTCTGATGGACTCCACCACACCGATGGATTTCCTTCCTGGTTTCAATCTGGAGGGATTTCCAAACCGCGACAGCACCAAGTACGCCGAGTCATACGGCATCCAGACGGCACACACACTGATCAGAGGAACACTGCGCTTCAAGGTACCACACACACACACACGCACACACACACACAGTTTTTCTGCAGCACCCTATTTTCGTTTAAGTTGGTGAAAGCTGCGACTAACAGATTATTTCTTTATTGATTAATTTCTTACTTGTTCGGTCAGTCAGTTATAAATCACAGAAATCAAGTTGAGGCCTGTTGAAATGTTTTGATTTGAAGTCTGAATGTTTTTAATATTCAGACATGAAACGGAGAAAAGCTTTTTATCCTGATAATTCAAGTAATGTTCATAACTTAAACATTACGACACATTTTGAATGAAGAATGAAGACATTTAAGTTTCAGGCGAACAGCAGTGAGAGACTTTTCCTACAAAAGTCTAAATTTGATCTTTTCATCTTCGTAAAATTCAGACAAATGAACAACAGAAAACAAGAAGCACTCTCCTAACTGAACCTGATTTCTCCCAGGACCTTTTGTTTCTTGTCTTCATGTCCGGTGTTGCCTCAGTGGAGCTCTCGTTCTGTTCACAGGGCTTCTCGAAGGCCATGAGTTGTTTTCTCAAACTGGGTCTGATCAACAGCGAGGCCTGTCCCATCCTGCACCACACTGCATCCCCGGTCTCCTGGGTAAGAGCCTCCTCTGAGCCGTGCCTCCCACCTCTTTCTCCAGTCTGTTTTGCAGCTCTTCCACTTGAAGCATCTGACTGTAGAAGTGGGTTTGCTGAAGAGTCTATTGCTGTCAATAGCTCATCAAGGCTGCAGTGAGCCGAGGCTCTCTGACACTGATGAGACGAGCTTTGTCCTCTTTTATCTCTTTCAGGCGAAACACCAACACAGAGCTGCATTTTCAGAACGTGTTTATCAGAAATCAAAGCATGATGAAAGATTTTCAATCATTCCACAACACACAAATATTGTGTCCTAGTGTCCTAACACACAATATTTTAAAAACTGAAAGAGGAGCTAGGAGACAGCCGAGGAGCTGAAGAGGAGCTAGGACATAGACTAGGAGCTAAAGAGGAGCTAGGAGACAGCCAAGGAGCTAGGAGACAGACTAGGAGCTAAAGAGGAGCTAGGACACAGACTAGGAGCTAGGAGACAGACTAGGAGCTAAAGAGGAGCTAGGACACAGACTAGGAGCTAAGAGGCAGCCGAGGAGCTAAAGAGGAGCTAGGAGACAGACTAGGAGCTAAAGAGGACCTAGGACACAGACTAGAAGCTAAGAGGCAGCCGAGGAGCTAAAGAGGAGCTAGGAGACAGACTAGGAGCTAAAGAGGAGCTAGGACACAGACTAGGAGCTAAGAGGCAGCCGAGGAGCTAAAGAGGAGCTAGGAGACAGACTAGGAGCTAAAGAGGAGCTAGGAGACAGATGTGAGAGCTGACAAAGAAGAAACAACATGTGAGGCTGAAAGTGTTTGAACGTGTCAGTGGTGGAAACATGGAGGACGTTTACAGACACTGATCTGTTCTCTCCTCTACAGAAAGAGCTCCTCTGTAATCAGATGGGATTGTCTTCTTCGGTCTCCCATGATGCCTTTGAAAAAGCCGCGTATGAACGCATTGGAAAGGACGACTTGGGGATGGACAGCCTGAGATGGTGAGAGACTGCTTCCAACAAGCACCCGAGGGTGAAATCAGGTCCTTTCTGAACCTTTGTGTTCTAATACTGAACCAGAACCCTCGAGGGTCTAATGTGTAGCTTCAATACCGCCATGGAGTATCTGGAGATATGTGGACAGAGGTTTACAGATGTCCAGGTTGGCTGATAAACTGCTACATGTTCTGTGTTTTAAATGCTGTCAAACATTGAATACAGAAGCTTCAGTAAAGAGTTACTTTCAGCCTTAGCTCAATTATTTACAGTCCAGAAGAGCAGCAGGTTTTTTTTCCTAAAAGAAAAATGTTCTCGAAAATATTTTTCTCCTAAATATATTTTTTGGTGTTTTCCACATGGGGGGAAAAAAACGTGTTTTTATTTTTATTTTTTTTATTTTTTTTCAATCGCTGTCACACATAAAACATTTGTATATTTTTTTCATGTGGTTTTTTTTCACTTGCAAAAGTTTTCACAAAAAAATTATTTAAAAAATAATTTACAATTTAAAAAATAAAAAATAAAAAATAATTAAAAATCTAATAATAATAATAATAAAAAAAGAAGTATTTATTTTTTCTCCTGATTTTTTTTTTTTTTCTTTTTCATGTGAAAATAAAATGTAGGAACTCAAATCGTTCAGAACCAGTTCTCGAGTCATAAACACAGGACAGAAAATAGTTTTAGATCGGACTTAAAATAGATCACCAGAAAAACATTTCCTCACTTGCCCCTCAGGGCTTCCGTAGAGAAGGCTTGCTGATTCTGATTGTTATCTGAATACAGTGGATCGAAGATGCAGCTTCGGGGACCTCAGACTTCCTGTTCTTCGCAGATGATGTGGTTCTGTTGGCGTCATCAGACCGTGACCTTCGTTTTGCACTGCAGCGTTCAAGGGCTGAGTGAAAAGCGGTCCTGATGAAAGTCAGCACCTCCGGGTCTGAGGCCTCGGTTCTGCTGCTATGTTGTGCAGATAGTTATGATTTACTTCGTCGGTTTTTGAGTTGCTGATCAATTGAAGGAGTTCAAGTATGCTGTGCTGTTTTCATGAGTGAGTGTCACCTAACCATCACCCTGATATAAAAGGCCAACACGGACTAGAAAGACTACAACATAGAGGTAAGGCTTCAGCATCCATCCAGCATTTGCTGCCTTCGCCTCTGACTGCACTTGAATACCTCTAGATGGGCATCTTGCTGTCAGCCCCTTCGTAGTGCTACACACTTACTCTTACTCTGTCAGTATGGACGAGCAGAGCTCAGAGTTTCAACCCTGTGAAGTTCTGTGATAATTCTGAAACTACTTTTGCCTCGTGATGCTGACGTCTGCTGCTATTCAAAGTCACTGTTGGAGCTGTGGATGGCGGGCTGAGAACAAGGCCAATGCTGCTCCTCTTCTGCACACGTTTTTACTTCCCTCCCTAATGAGGACGCCTGAAGTGGTGTAGCGTGCACACTCTTCAATTTAAATCAACTTTTCCAAGGGTCTCTTCAGACCAAGGCTCCATGCTGCCATTGTTCTGCTGCTGCTGGCGGTGAAGTGAAGAGGGCCATGCTGGCATTGAAACGTAAATTCCTCAGACGGTAAAAGTGAACTGTTGGAAACATTCCATCTGTGCCGTTAAAAGAGTAAAAAGCCAACGCGCTCGCAGCTCAAATTGAATGACTTGTTGTTCATTTATTCAATTCACCAGCAAAACAGTGACAAAAAGCAACTGCTCATCTCTTTAGATTTAGCCAAGGATGTGTGGGCTGCCGCAGCGCTGCCGGGGTGTTAAATCAGAGTAATTTTCTTTTAAAGCTTTTAAAACAGCTTTGCGAAGGTTATTCTATTGTGAGGAAAAATCTTGTTTTTTGGTCTCTGTGTGTGTTCAGGTTTGGAATGCTGAGCGACGAACCGGTGCCGCACGCCGACAGCGTGCTGGATGCTCTGACAAAACATCTGGAAGTCAAACTCTCCTTCGGTGAGACACAAACTTATTTTATGACCACTATTACCACTAATCAGCGCTACATGTAAAACTAGCACATAACCTACTCACGACTTCTCTCCCGTCGTCAGAGAAGGGCGAGCGAGACATGATCATCTTGAGGAACGACGTGGGGCTTCGCCACCCAACTGGCGAGCTGGAGACCAAACACATTAGCCTGGTGGTGTACGGCGACCCCAACGGCTTCTCCGCCATGGCCAAGACTGTGGGATACCCAGCAGCCATTGCTGCTCGCATGGTCCTTGATGGTACGTGACTTTAGTCAAGAGGATTGAAATTAAATTTGATCAAAAAACAATAAAAATACTACAAAACAATGAGACTAACATTGTTTTTTCTGGTTAGCCTGTGAAGCTAATGTTAGTTTTACCCATCAGTCTGTGAAGCTAACGTCAGTTGTCTTTGCAGTTTGTGAGGCTAGCTTTAGTTTGTCCTGTTGGTGCGAGAAGCTAACGTTAGGTTGGTTGGCTTGTTGGTTAAGCGAACGTTAATTTTACCTGTCAGTCTGTGAAGCCAACATTAGCTCATCCTGTCGCTGTTAAATAAACTAAAATCGGTTTGAACAGCAGACACGATTCTGAACAGGTGAGTTAGTTTGAAGCCTAACTCGTGTTTGTTCTCTCTGCAGGTGAAATCACTACGAAGGGGCTGGTAACTCCGGTGACAAAGGAGGTCTACGGGCCGGCGCTGGCCCGACTGAAGGAGGAGGGACTTCACTTCATGTCCAAGAGCACTCTTGAGGAGTAGAGCGAACAACGCCTAAGATGATGTACAAAATCCACATGCTATCGGCTGCGTGCACAAGCTTCATCCTCTCAGACTGTCCTGTCTGTCTCTGATAGTCGGTGTTTAAGGTCACAACATTAACTCACTGCCGGGAGCTGATACAGTAAATACTAATTATTGAATTAGTCTTTCAAATATTTGAAAGGTATGAAAGGTTAAAGGGAGTCAACAAAACGAAGATGTCAAATGTTTTAATCCCCAGGAGTTATTTTTATCTTATTGAAATGAAGCGTTGTGACTATTAGGTGATGCTTTACAACGTGTTGGTTTTAGGTCAAAAAGCTAAAAAAAAAGGCAGCTTGTGCAGTTCGATATTATCAACCTGAGTTTGGCTAAATTCGCTCACGTGTGTTTGCTGCCGTCGACTGTTTCAGAGAAAACTTCTTCTGTGAAGATGTGCAAAAGGTTGACGGATTAAACACTATTTAAGGCATTAGAAATCTAAAGCATTAGAGGAGGGAGAGACATAAAAAAACATGGCTATGAATTAATTCAAATTCAAACAAACCAGCTCAACACTGCTCGAGTCATCGAGTCATGCCCCCGGCTTCTGTCGAGCTCGAGGTAAAGATCTGGATGTTTAAAAGCGTGAATACTGTATTTATGAGACCTGAGTTAAGTTGCCTAGATGAAGTATTTTTCTGCTGCCTGAGAAATATTTATTTTATTTAGGGGTAGGGTTTGGTGACCTTGTAAACAGTCTGTTATAAGCTTTAAATAGGTAAAAAAAAAAAAAAAAAAAGCTATAAGAGTTATTTAACCTGAGATCTATTTTTTAAAATGATGTATCCATATCTGATATGTAGCTTCTCTGTTGGCTTCCAGAAGGTTGAATCAGTAGATTTGGTTTTGTTCCTGTCAGATATCAAAAGTTGAATTTACATAAATGACGTCACAGATTCAAAAGGGAACAATTCAAACAAAATCAAATCAAATGTTGACATCACAGAATATCAATCCGAACATCCGTTTCTTTCACACACACGAACACGCTTTTTGTTTTTCTTGTTTTGTTGTTAACGTTGAGTTGAGTCATGTTTACCGAACACACTTTCATTTAAACAAGCTTGTTGTCAGTGAACATTTTTGCTTTCTGAACATGTAAAAGTGGTCACGTGAATAAAAATCCTTCTGTCACATTTCTTCTTCGTCTTTTACTTTATAAAACTGATAATTGGATTCCCAATGTAAAAAGAAAATCTAAAAAGCAGTGGTGGACTCGGCAAAGGGCACCAGCAGTATGTGGTGAGGCACCAACACACAAAACAGGAACTTGAAGGGCTTCCAGGAGGGTACTTTACCAAGTTTTATCTACCATACAGGCATCCAGGAGGGCACTTTACCAAGTTTTATCTACCATACAGGCAACACTTGTCACATTCACACACACATTCATACACTGATGGCAGAGGCTGCCATACAAGGTGCCAACCTGCACATCAGGAGCAATTTTGAGTTCAGTATCTTGCTCAAGGACTCTTCGACATGCAGCTGGGGGAGCCGTGGATTCAAACCAGCGACCTTCCAGTTACTAGACGATCCACTCTTCCTCCTGAGCTCCAGCCTTTTCCTAAACAAAAAGATGTCCTTGTTAACTACTTCATTCTTCCTTCGTCTTCCTCCACAGTGAACAGAGGTGTAACGGCTTTGAACTGTGGCTGGCTGCGAGGTTCAGATCTCTAAAAATAATCCGTTTTTAATTAACAAATGTAAAAATGTTGAAATGTGAGAAGCTGGAACCTGAGCATCCGTCCAGCATTTTACTAGAGATGACTCGAGTCGACTTCACTTGACAGAAAACAAATGTGAGGACTTGAAAGTTAAAGACTTGTGACTTGACTTGAAGTGAGACATGATGACTTAAATTGTCTGTGATGGTTTTGTTTGTTAGCTAACGTTAGCTTCTGGAACCAGCAGGAAAACTCCTTCCTTTGTTTTCTACCAGGGTGAAAAAATAAATATATTTTCTAATATAAACCATAAAAATATTTAAATGTGAGAAGCTGGGCTCAAAGAATGATTAACATCTTACTCTACCACAGATGTAGAGACAATACGACTCGATCGACTCGTCTGTTTTCATTATATGTTGTATAGTTTTTTTAGTCGGGCCGTCAGAAAGTAAGAAAGTCATTTGTTTTTTGTTTGATTACATTTATTTCTCTGAATATCAAAAAACTTCTATTTATGTGACGCTAGTTACTTTTCAGATAAATCTTTACACATGAACCCTGTAGTATCCATCTACATTTTAAGATTTTTAAATACACAACTCTCACTTGTAATTGAGTAAACTTGCACTGAAGTATTCTACTTTTACTCAAGTAAAACATCTGAATACTTCCCGCATGTGTCGATCTAAAGTCTGACTGTTCATTAAAAGGCACAAAGCTTTTGTTCACCAGACGGTGAAACAGGCAGCTGTCTAAACATGGAAATATCCATATTTTGTATTTCTGATCCTGTTCTGACGTCCTCTCGGCCTCCAGCTCGGCTCCTCTGACGAAAAAAAAAAACCAATCAGCCAGTTTGGTTTTACTTAATTTGGAGGCAGCCATGCAAACTAGGCCACCAAGCAGGGGATAATTGGGCATGTAATTATGAAAAGTCAAAAATGCAAATGAAGGTGTGGATACGGCGGCCGGTCAAGACGATGTCTGGACACTTGACCTATTTTCTGTCCTGAAAAGGCGCATTTCTTGCAGAGTCTTAACCCGGATTAACACATGGGAAATCAATTGGAATAACCAGTTCAGTGCGGGGATTAAAGCACGACTCCATAAAGGGAAAATATATAATCCACAGGTCGGACAGGACTCCGTTTTCTTCAGCCCACGTCTTTATTATCTTCGGTTTGTTTTTGTTTCTGTTTGTCTCAATGACACCTCTCTGCTGTCAGCTCACAGGGGAGGTAGCTCCATCTTTTGTCTTTCGGTTGCGACCTCTGACCTTCAGCCTCCTTCCTGTCGGCTGAGGCTCATTCTGCTGCTGTAAGTGACTGAATAAATGAGTTAAAGGCCTAAAATGCATCATGTAACCTGCTTTTCCCACATGTGAAACCAAGTGGATTTATTTGTTTGTTTGTTAGTTTTTATTGTTTTTTTTTTCAGGAGACAAGCGAGCGTTAGCTGTACAGACAAAAAAAAGTTTTGAAACCAAGTGGGAAATTTTTTTTTTGTAAGGCTCATTTATTAAGTGTTTGTCTTTGTTTTCTATGATGTCTGATGAAAAATGTTTGCTGAAAAAAGATACATGAAAAAAGTTATTCCCAAAAGAATTTTTTTTTCATACGTGCAACCAAGTGAAAAAACATTTCAGCAGAAAAATAATGTCCGTTTTTTTTTTCTTTGTTTTTTTTTTTTTTTTGAAGATAAAAAAAATTCAGAGGAAAAAAAAACATTCGGGAGACATGTTTTCCTGGACCAGCACGACAAACTAAAGTTAGCTTCACAGACAAAAACATTATTTGAAGCCGAGTGAGGAAGAAAGGGTTTTTGCGGGAAGTTTTTTGTTTGTTCTCCAGATTTTTTTCACTTGGTTTTCCAAAAAAACAGAAAATTCTGCTGAAAAAATGAAAGATGGTGATCCAATTTAAATTTGATCTTAATTATTTTCTCCCCTGTGTTTATAACTTTAAAAATGGTAAAAAGAATAATAATAATAATTGTAATAATTTTTTTTTTTTTTTTAAAGTAAGGGTAATATTTCTTTCAAGTTTCAAGATTTTCAAGTGAAAACAAATTTGAGCAGAAAAAATATTTACATTTTTGTTTGTTTAAGAAGAAATTCTCTAAAAAAGTTTTTCTGAAAAAGTTGAATTTTCCGAAAAAAGTTGTTGACAGTTTTTGTGAAATGAGAATGTTTTAGAAATGTTTTCTTTTAAATCATCAGTAAACCATAACATCACATACATTTGATCTCTTGTACTAAATACTATCACAAAAACATTTCAGAAACTTTTTTTCCAGAAAAAGGTCGTCTTTTTTTTCCCGAAACAAAATGTCGACTTTTCCCGAAAAAAGTTGTCAACTTTTTCCAGAAACACAATGAGAATGTTTTAGAAATGTTTTCATTTAATCATCAATAAACCATAAAATCACATACATTTTATCTCTGTATCAACCTGATGAAGTTTGTTGACTTTTCCTTAAAAAGTTGTTGTCTGTCTGTGATTTTGTGCATTGTTTTCCAAAGAAAATTCTGAATTGTTGTATTTTGTAAAATGTAAAGTTTCTGAAATGTTGTTGTGTTTTGACCCTCAGAGCCACCGTAGAACACAATGAGAATGTTTCAGAAATGTTTCCCCTATAGCTCTCATCAGAAAAAAGCCTTAGAAGAAAACTGAAAAAACCTTGAAAAAGAAGTGATTAGGCTGGAGCAAATGCATAAACAGTCACCCACACCAGCAAACTTACTGATTTTTATAAATCCCTGTATAGTGCAGAGAAGGCTGACGCCGCTGCCATTGCTTCATCTTTGAACAATATTCCTTTGCCTACCATTGCGGAGGAGGACCGCTCCAGCCTAGACGCAGCATTCACGCCGGAGGAGGTCTGGGCCGCAATCCAGTCTATGCCAAATGGGAAGTGTCCAGGCCCAGATGGGTTTCCATTGGAATTTTTTAAAGAAATTCTGGCCAGAGATCCACCCAATTTTTATGACCGCCATCAATGGTATTTTAAGAGATGGCACCCCCCCCCCCCCCCCCTTCAGATTTTATATCTGAATAAACCTGAGATATCAATTCTGTTTGTTTTACCTTTAGACCCCTGCCTTTTTTAAGTCACTGAATTCTCATATTTCTCGCTATATTTGGAACAACAAACACCAAACAGTTAAGTTCTCTGTACTTACTAAGCCAAAGGATCTGAGAGGCTTGTCCCTGCACAATCTACAACTATATTATTGGTCAACACAACTTAAAACGATGTCAAATTGATTTATGAACAGGAAAGAGTCCTTATGGTTGGGTCTTGAATCCCTATTTTGCTATCCCAGAAGGCTTAACTCCCTTCCTTTTATCAATAATATAGATCAGTTAAATCATCTCAAGAACAACATAATTGTTTATAACACACTGCTGGTTTGGCGAGATGTGAAGAAATACCTGAATAATCCCCCTGTCATCTCTCTCCATTCTCCCCTGGCTCTGAATCCAGATTTACCAGCACAGATTAGGAGTATTGGTTTGATGGAGTGGACATCTAAGGGCCTGTCAAACTTTACAGACCTGTTGGTCTCTGACTCTGTTAAGTCATTTGAGCAAATCAGGGCTGATTTCAATATTCCCCACAAAGATTTTTGTTTTTATTAAGTATCTCCAAATTCGTCACTTTATAGGGTCTCTCTTGAGGACAGGCGGGATCCACATGAGACTGTCAGAGCTGGAAAACACTATAGTTCTGGCCAAATCTCCCAAAGGACTGATTTCCAAGATTTATACTTCACTACTTTATTCTGATTCTTCAGGCTATGACTCTCTGAAGCTGTTGTGGGAACGGGATATGGAGGTGATGTTTAATGCTGTAGACTGGGACAAGATCTGCAGCGTGGTTTTCCCTAAATGTACTTCAATCTCTATAGATGAACAGAACTTTAAATTTTTTCACTGAATTTATTGCACACCTGTTCGCCTCCAGAGAATGTTCTCTGACACCTCCAACCTTTGTTATAAATGTAATATACACAAAGGTACATTTATCCACTTGTTTTGGTCATGTGACCACATCCAGACTTTCTGGAAGGGGGTTCACTCTGTAATCCAGGAGGTCACTGGTAAACAGTTTTTGTTTACTCCTTCTCTCTGTCTACTTAAAGGATAACTACCGTTTTTTACAACCTGGACCTTATTTCTGGCAAAATATATGGTCATTTACTCACCCAGATAACTTTGGTGTCATTCGGCGTTGTTCGGACGAAATTAGATCCAGTGTAGCGGCGATATATCCATATAATGGGAGAGACGGGGCAGCGACACACAGCCTCTATATAACGCATTATCTGCCACGAAACTAGTTCATTTCATCAATATTTTGTTATGAAATGCTAGCGCTATTAGCCTCTGAGTCCGGGCTCGTCTACTGTCAACATCCGGGGTCTGTAGGCTGATCTACTACCTCTGACCTGGAAGATGTCATCTCTGAGCTGCGCGCGCACCCGCGACAGCGCGGCTTGTTTACCTGTAGCTGCTACTGCTAGTTTGACCCCGGATGTTGATAACGGCCGAGCCCGGACTCAGAGGGGAATAGCGCTAGCATTTCATAACAAAATATTGATGAAATTAACTAGTTTCGTGGCAGATAATGTGTTATATAGAGGCTGTGTGTCGCTGCCCCGTCTCTCCCATTATATGGATATATCGCCGCTACACTGGATCTAATTTCGTCCGAACAACGCCGAATGACACCAAAGTTATCTGGGTGAGTAAATGACCATATATTTTGCCAGAAATAAGGTCCAGGTTGTAAAAAACGGTAGTTATCCTTTAACCATGCTCCAGACAATTTCTCAGACACAGACACCAAATCTCGGTTGACCATTCTTTTGTTTTTGGCTAAAAAATGTATCTTGCTGTGGTGGTCAACTCCCCAGATCCCTACAGTCGACATGTGGATATCACAGATTTCTGCTCTTATTCCTCTCGAGAAGTTGACTCATAACCTGGACAAGTTTTGGAGGATCTGGGAACCATTGCATTCCTTTTTACAGAAGCTATAACTCATCATCTGTCCCTGGAAGATGAGGTCTGTCTGCCTTTTCATTTATTTCATGTATGTGCTCTTCGTTTACCTGTCTCCTGTCATCTTTTTATTTACTTATTTATTTTATGCATATGTAGAAATATATAGCGCATCGCTCACTGATAGTTTGGGGTGGGACTTTTTTGTTTTGTTTCGTGTTTTGTTGTCTGGTTTGTTTCTTTTCTAATGTTTGTGCTTATAAAAAAGAAAAACCAATAAAAAGAGTTTTAAATACAATGTTTTCGTTTAATCATCAATAAACCATAAAATCACAAACATTTTATCTCTGTATCAACCTGATGAAGAAAAAGAATACAGTAAGTTTGTCAACTTTTTCCTAAACGTTGTCAACTTTAACTTTTTCTCAAAATTCTGACTTTTTCTCAAAATTTTGACTTTGTTTTTAAAAAAACTTTTCCCCTTCTTCTCTGCGCACTTTGGGTGTTGGACTTTTAAATTCAGTGAGTCTCACAAGAATTGAACCATCAACCTCAGAAGTTAAGAGCAGTCCTCCATCGGCCTGAGCTGTCCGATCAGACAGGTGAACTCTGTCTCTCAGAGCTTTTCACTTTTTCTTTTGGACTTCAGCCTTCAAAGTTCTACCTGAACCAGAGCAACTCAAGGATCAAACCCGCGACCTCAAAACTTGGAGGCAGCGTCTCTACAAACTCAGGAACTTCTGCTTTTTACAAAAAAGTTCAATCAGAATTATTTTTCCAGACTTTTCCTCCTAGAAAAAATTTCGGAAATCTTTGGGAATCCTTCCTTTTCCTTTGGTTTCACTTCATAAAAGAAAAAAAATTGCCTGAGAAGTTTCTGATTTTTTCCCTGAACTTTTACTCAAATTTCCCCTGAACTTTTTCTCTAAATTCTGACTTTTCCCTTAACTTTTTCACCAATTTCTCCTTAATTTTTGCTCAAAATGTTGACTTTTCCCTTAACTTTTTTGTAAATTCTTCTTTTTCCTTTGGTTTCACTTCACAAAAAACAAAAAAAATTGTCTCAATTTAAATTTTAAAAAGAAAATCTTCATATTTTTCCTCCTCGGTTTTTCAGAAATTATTTGGAAATTCTTCGGAATTTCCAGAGATCCTTTGGAAATTTTCTGAAATTTTCAGAAATCTTCGGGATTTTTCGGCAATTTTCAGAAGTCTTTGGAAATTTTGGGAAATCTTCAGATTGCAGAAGATTTCCGAAAATTTCCGAAGAATCTCTGGAAATTCCAAAGAATTTCTGAAAAACCGAGGGGGAAAATATGGAGATTTTCTTTTTCTTTTTTAAAATTCAGACAATTGTTTTTGTTTTTTTGTGGAGTGAAACCAAAGGAAAAAGAAGAATTTCTGAAAAAGTCAAGGGAGAAAAGAAAATTTCTCCCTAAAAGTTCAGGTTTTTTTTTCTAAAAATTTCAGATTTCTTTAAAAATTTCCTATTCATGTGTGAAACTGGTACTGAGTGTGAAAATAATCTGATAGGAGGAAAAAAACATCTAGAAGAAAAATAAATCCATTTTGTTTTCCTAAAAATTCAGATTTTTTTTCTAAGAATTTGAGATTCTTTTCTGAAAATTTTAGATTTTCTGTCTTCATAGATTTCTTTTTCATGTGTGAAACTTGTACTGAGTGCGAAAAGAATCTGATAGGAGGAAAAACATCTAGAAGAAAATAATTCAGATTTTATTTTTCTATTTTTAGACATGGTCAGCAAAGTGTCCAAATGACAGAGTCAAAACCTCCAAGAAACAAGTTACAGAAGTTCTGATTGAGTAGCTCATTTTGTAGATATGCTCCCTCGAAGATTTGAGGTTGTCGGTTTGATCCTTGAGGTGCTCTGGTTCAGGAAACTGATCTGTGTTGAATTTTGAAGGCTGAAGTCCAAAAGAAAGCGTGAAAAGCTCTGAGAGACAGTTTTCACCTGTCTGATCAGACAGCTCAGGCTGATAAAGTACTCCTCTGAACTTCTGAGTTTGATGGTTCAATTCTTATGATATTCAGTGATTTTGAAAGTCCAACACCCAAAGTGAGACTGAAAAGCACCCAGTGAAGAGGACTAGGTGGCGTGGTTGGTTCGATCTAGCCGCTAGTAACCAGAGTTGCTGGTTCAAATCCTGCTGCCTGCCACAACTCTGCTCATGAGTTTTCTGGCTGTGGCTTCTAATAGATGGAAAGAGGATGTTGTCCTGCTTTTCCAATGAGTCAAGTTCAGCTACTTTACTTTCGACAAAGATATTTCACCAGGACTTCAAACGTTAACATGGCCAACAAATCTTTGTAGAATTTTATTTAGCATTTAACAGTGAGCCGTGCCATCTGGAGGCTCCAGGATCATTTGACTGCTGCTGAAAACATAAATACATTATTATCATAATGTTGTGTGAATCAAATGTCTGAGCCAGCTGTTGGAAGTACATGCTTTCAAATCTGACTGCTTCCATTGCTAAGAAACCACAGGACCATCAGCACCATCTCCCACAACTGAGGCTCCAGGTACTGGCTGCCAGCAGGATTCGAAAAAGATCAAAAGCTCTGGTCACTAACAACCGAGAACAAACCCACCGTGCCACCGAGTCCTCTTCACATTGAGACCTTTTCTCTGGGCGCTTTTCAGTTTCACTTTGGGTGTTGGACTTTAAATTTCACTGGGTCTCATAAGAATTGAACCATCAACCTCAGAAGTTCGGAGGAGTCCCCTATCAAGCTGAGCTGTCCGATCAGACAGGTGAACACTGTTTCTCAGAGCTTTTCACTCTTTCTTTTGGACTTCACCTTCAAAATTGTACCGGAGCCAGAGCAACTCAAGGATCAAACCCACGCTCGCAAATCTTAGAGGCAGCATCTCTACAAACTGAGCTACTCAGTCTGAACTTTTGCAGCTTGTGTCTTGGAGGTTTTGACTCTGTCATTTGGACACTTTGCTGACCATGTCTGAAAAAGAGTTTGAAGCAAAAGTCAAAATTTTGAGGAAATGCTTGAAAAAAAGGCAGAATTTTAAGAGAAACTTCATTTAGGGGGAAGAGAATTTTGAGAAAAAGTTTGAAACAAAAGTCAAAATTTTTGGAAAAAGTTCATGGAAAAAAGTTGTGAAAAAAGAATTTTGACCTCAGAGTCACCGCAGTAACACAATGAGAATGTTTTTGGAAATGTTTTCTTTTAATCATCAATAAACCATAAAATCACGTATGTTTTAACTCTGTATCAACATGATGAAGAAAAAGAATACAGTTTGTCGACCTTTTCCTGAAAAATTTGTCTATTTTTCCGAAAGGCAGATTTTTTCCCCCTTAAAATGTAGGGTTTTTTTTTCTAAAATGATTTCTGAAGACTTCCGAAATTTTCCGAAGATTGCCGAAGTTTTCCGAAGATTGCCGAAGTTTTCCGAAATTTCCCGAAGTTTTCCGAAGTTTTCCGAAAATTGCCGAAGTTTTCAAAAATTTCCCGAAATTTCCCGAAGTTTTCCGAAAATTGCCGAAGATTGCCGAAGTTATCCGAAAAATTCCGAAGTTTTCCGAAGATTGCCGAAGTTATCCAAAAAATTCCGATTTTTTTGAAGTTTTCCGAAGTTCTCCAAAAGACTTCCGAATTTTTTCCCCCTCAACCTCCTACCAAATTTCCCCTCATTTTTTGCTCAAATGTTGAATTTCCCTTAACTTTTCTTTTTCCTTTGGTTTCACTTGTGTGTTAAGAATCCTATCAGATTCTTTTCCCACTCATTGCCAGTTTCACACATAAAAAATAAAATATATTAAAAATATATACTTTTTCCTTTGTATTTCAAATCCCCATTTTTAAAAAAAATACCAAAGGATTTTTTCGGAAATCTTCGGCAACCTTCGGAATTTTTAAGGTTTCACCAAAGGATTTTTTCGGAAATCTTCGGCAACCTTCGGAAAATTTCGGAAAATTTCGGCAATCTTCGGAAAATTTCGGATAATTTCGGAATTTTTCGGAAAACTCCGGAAATCTTCGAAAAACTCTGAGGTGATTCCTGAAAAATTTCAAACAATTCCAAAGGATCTCTGAAATTCCAAAATTTAAAATATGGGGGAAAATATGAAGAATATGATGAAAATTTCCGAACGTTTCCGAAAAATCGCCGAAGTTTCCCGAAGTTTTCCGAAAAATTCCGAAGTTTTCCGAAGTTTTCCGAAGGTTGCCGAAGTTATCCGAAATATTCCGAAAAAATTCGAAATTTTTGAAGTTTTCCGAAGTTCTCCAAAAGACTTCCCATTTTTTTCCCCCCTCAACCTCTTACCAAATTTCCCCTCATTTTTTGCTCAAATGTTGAACTTCCCTTAACTTTTCTTTTTCCTTTGCTTTCACTTGTGTGAATTTTTTTCCCCTTCATATTTTTTTAAGGGAGTTAAGAATCCTATCAGATTCTTTTCCCACTCATTGCCAGTTTCACACATAAAAAATAAAATATATTAAAAAAATATACTTTTTCCTTTGTATAAAATTTTTTTTTAAGGTTTCACCAAAGGATTTTTTCGGAAAACTTCGGAGCTTTTCGGAAAACTTCGGAAATCTTCGGGAACCTTCGGAATTTTTCGGAAAACTTCGGCAAATTTTCGAAGATCGCCGAAGTTTTCTTTGCTTTCACTTCACAAAAAAAAAGTGAATTATTTTTCATCATATTCTTCATATCTTCACCCCATATTTTAAATTTTGGAATTTCCGGAGATCCTTTGGTATTGTTCGAAATTTTTCGGGAATCACCTCAGAGTTTTTCGAAGTTTTCCGAAAAATTCCGAAGATTTCCGAAGATTGCCGAAGGTTGCCGAAGTTTTCCGAAAAATTCCGAAGATTTCCGAAGATTGCTAAAGGTTGCCGAAGTTTTCCGAAAAATTCCGAAGATTGGCGAAGAAAGTTTCGAAGATTTCCGAAGGTTGCCGAAGTTTTCCGAAGTTTTCCGAAAAAAATCCTTTGGTGAAACCTTAAATTTTTTTTTTTTAAAATGGGGATTTGAAATACAAAGGAAAAAGTATATTTTACATAATTTCGGAATTTTTCGGAAAACTCCGGAAATCTTTGAAAAACTCTGAGGTGATTCCTGAAAAATTTCAAACAATTCCAAAGGATCTCGGAAATTCCAAAATTTAAGATATGGGGGAAAATATGAAGAATATGATGAATATTTCCGAAGATTTCCGAACGTTGCCGAAGATTGCCGAAGTTTTCCGAAAAACTCCGAAGTTTCCCGAAATTTTCCGAAGATTGTCGAAGTTATCCGAAAAAATCCGAAAAATTCCGAAATTTTCGCAGTTTTCCGAAGTTTTTTTCCCCTCAACCTCCTACCAAATTTCCCCTAATTTTTTGCTCAAATGTTGAACTTCCCTGGTTTCACTTGTGTGAATTTTTTTCCCCTTCATACTTTTTTAAGGGAGTTAAAAATCCTATCAGATTCTTTTCCCACAAAAAATAAAATCTATTAAAAAAATATACTTTTTCCTTTGGATTTCAAATCCCCATTTTTTAAAAAATTTTTTGTAAGGTTTCACCAAAGTATTTTTTCGGAAAACTTCGGAAAACTTCGAAAACCTTCGAAACTTTCTTCGCCAATCTTCAGAAAACTTCGAAAATATTCGAAAAACTCTGAGGTGATTCCAGAAAAATTTCGAACAATTCCAAAGGAATCTTCGGAAATTCCAAAAATAAATAATTCACTTTTTTTGTTTTTTTGTGAAGTGAAACCAAAGGAAAACTTCGGCAATCTTCGAAAATATGCCGAAGTTTTCCGAAAAACTCCGAAGTTTTCCGAAATTTTCCGAAGATTGCCGAAGTTTGCCGAAGTTTGCCGAAAAAATCCTTTGGTGAAACCTTTTTAAAAAAATTGTTTTTTTGAAAAAAAAAAAAGGGGGATTTGAATTCCAAAGGAAAAAGTATATATTTTTAATATATTTTATTTTTTATGTGTGAAACTGGCAATGAGTGGGAAAAGAATCTGATAGGATTCTTAACTCCCTTAAAAAAATATGAAGGGAAAAAAGAATTCACACAAGTGAAAGCAAAGGAAAAAGAAAAGTTAAGGGAAGTTCAACATTTGAGCAAAAAATGAGGGGAAATTTGATAGGAGGTTGAGGGAAAAAAACTTTGGAAGTCTTTTGGAGAACTTCGGAAAACTTCAAAAATTTCGAAATTTTTCGGAATTTTTCGGATAACTTCGGCAATCTTGAGAAAACTTCGGAAAATGTCGGCATTCTTCGGAAAACTTCGGCGATTTTTCGGAAAACTTCGGGAAACTTCGGCGATTTTCGGAAACGTTCGGAAATCTTCGGAAATTTTCATCATATTGTTCATATTTTCCCCCATATTTTAAATCTTGGAATTTCCGAGATCCTTTGGAATTGTTTGAAATTTTTCAGGAATCACCTCAGAGTTTTTCGAAGATTTCCGGAGTTTTCCGAAAAATTCCGAAATTATCCGAAATTTTCCGAAGATTGCCGAAGTTTTCCGAAAAAATCCTTTGGTGAACCTTAAAAATTCTGAAGGTTGCCGAAGATTTCCGAAAAAATCCTTTGGTATTTTTTTTAAGAATGGGGATTTGAAATACAAAGGAAAAAGTATATATTTTTAATATATTTTATTTTTTATGTGTGAAACTGGCAATGAGTGGGAAAAGAATCTGATAGGATTCTTAACACACAAGTGAAACCAAAGGAAAAAGAAAAGTTAAGGGAAGTTCAACATTTGAGCAAAAAATGAGGGGAAATTTGGTAGGAGGTTGAGGGGGAAAAAATTCCGAAGTCTTTTGGAGAACTTCGGAAAACTTCAAAAAAATCGGAATTTTTTGGATAACTTCGGCAATCTTCGGAAAACTTCGGAATTTTTCGGATAACTTCGGCAATCTTCGGCAATTTTCGGAAAACTTCGGGAAATTTCGGGAAATTTCGGAAAACTTCGGCAATTTTCGGAAAACTTCGGGAAATTTCGGAAAACTTCGGCAATCTTCGGCAATCTTCGGGAAATTTCGGAAAGCTTCGGAAAACTTCGGCAATCTTCGGAAAACTTCGGAAGTCTTCAGAAATCATTTTAGAAAAAAAAACCCTACATTTTAAGGGGGAAAAAATCTGCCTTTCGGAAAAATAGACAAATTTTTCAGGAAAAGGTCGACAAACTGTATTCTTTTTCTTCATCATGTTGATACAGAGTTAAAACATACGTGATTTTATGGTTTATTGATGATTAAAAGAAAACATTTCCAAAAACATTCTCATTGTGTTACTGCGGTGACTCTGAGGTCAAAATTCTTTTTTCACAACTTTTTTCCATGAACTTTTTCCAAAAATTTTGACTTTTGTTTCAAACTTTTTCTCAAAATTCTCTTCCCCCTAAATGAAGTTTCTCTTAAAATTCTGCCTTTTTTTCAAGCATTTCCTCAAAATTTTGACTTTTGCTTCAAACTCTTTTTCAGACATGGTCAGCAAAGTGTCCAAATGACAGAGTCAAAACCTCCAAGACACAAGCTGCAAAAGTTCAGACTGAGTAGCTCAGTTTGTAGAGATGCTGCCTCTAAGATTTGCGAGCGTGGGTTTGATCCTTGAGTTGCTCTGGCTCCGGTACAATTTTGAAGGTGAAGTCCAAAAGAAAGAGTGAAAAGCTCTGAGAAACAGTGTTCACCTGTCTGATCGGACAGCTCAGCTTGATAGGGGACTCCTCCGAACTTCTGAGGTTGATGGTTCAATTCTTATGAGACCCAGTGAAATTTAAAGTCCAACACCCAAAGTGAAACTGAAAAGCGCCCAGAGAAAAGGTCTCAATGTGAAGAGGACTCGGTGGCACGGTGGGTTTGTTCTCGGTTGTTAGTGACCAGAGCTTTTGATCTTTTTCGAATCCTGCTGGCAGCCAGTACCTGGAGCCTCAGTTGTGGGAGATGGTGCTGATGGTCCTGTGGTTTCTTAGCAATGGAAGCAGTCAGATTTGAAAGCATGTACTTCCAACAGCTGGCTCAGACATTTGATTCACACAACATTATGATAATAATGTATTTATGTTTTCAGCAGCAGTCAAATGATCCTGGAGCCTCCAGATGGCACGGCTCACTGTTAAATGCTAAATAAAATTCTACAAAGATTTGTTGGCCATGTTAACGTTTGAAGTCCTGGTGAAATATCTTTGTCGAAAGTAAAGTAGCTGAACTTGACTCATTGGAAAAGCAGGACAACATCCTCTTTCCATCTATGAGAAGCCACAGCCAGAAAACTCATGAGCAGAGTTGTGGCAGGCAGCAGGATTTGAACCAGCAACTCTGATTACTAGAGGCTAGATCGAACCCACCACGCCACCTAGTCCTCTTCACTGGGTGCTTTTCAGTCTCACTTTGGGTGTTGGACTTTCAAAATCACTGAATATCATAAGAATTGAACCATCAAACTCAGAAGTTCAGAGGAGTACTTTATCAGCCTGAGCTGTCTGATCAGACAGGTGAAAGCTGTCTCTCAGAGCTTTTCACGCTTTCTTTTGGACTTCAGCCTTCAAAATTCAACACAGATCAGTTTCCTGAACCAGAGCAGCTCAAGGATCAAACCCACGACCTCAAATCTTGGAGGGAGCATATCTACAAACTGAGCTACTCAATCAGAACTTCTGTAACTTGTTTCTTGGAGGTTTTGACTCTGTCATTTGGACACTTTGCTGACCATGTCTAAAAATAGAAAAATAAAATCTGAATTATTTTTCTTCTAGATGTTTTTCCTCCTATCAGATTCTTTTCGCACTCAGTACAAGTTTCACACATGAAAAAGAAATCTATGAAGACAGAAAATCTGAAATTTTCAGAAAAGAATCTCAAATTCTTAGAAAAAAGATCTGAATTTTTAGGAAAACAAAATGGATTTATTTTTCTTCTAGATGTATTTTTCCCCTATCAGATTCTTTTCCCACTCAGTATCAGTTTCATACATGAATAGGAAATCTATGAAGAAATCTGAAATTTTTAGAAAAAAAATCTGAATTTTTAGGGAGAAAAAAAGAATTTTCTGAAAAACCGAGGGGGAAAAATATGAGAATGTTCTTTTTTTTATTTAGACAAATTTTTTTTGTTTTTTGTGAAGTGAAACCAAAGGAAAAAGAAGAATTTCCTAAAAAGGAAAAGTCAACATTTTGAGCAAAAATTAAGGAGAAATTGGTGAAAAGGTTAAGGGAAAAGTCAGAATTTAGAGAAAAAGTTCAGGGGAAATTTGAGAAAAAGTTGAGGGAAAAAAACTGAAACTTCTCAGACAAATTTATTTTCTTTTGTGAAGTGAAACCAAAGGAAAAGGAAGGATTTCCGAAGATTTCCGAAATTTTTTCTAGGAGGAAAAGTCTGGAAAAATAAATTCTGATTTTTCTTTTTTGTAAAAAGCAGAGGTTCCTGACCGAGTAGCTCAGTTTGTAGAGACCCCGCCTCCATGTTTTGAGGTCGCGGGTTTGATCCTTGAGTTGCTCTGGTTCAGGTAGAATTTTGAAGGCTGAAGTCCAAAAGAAAGAGTGAAAAGCTCTGAGAGACAGAGTTCACTTGTCTGATCGGACAGCTCAGGCTGATAGAGGACTGCTCTCAACTTCTGAGGTTAATGGTTCAATTCTTGTGAGACTCACTGAATTTTAAAGTCCAACACCCAAAGTGAGATTGAAAAGTGCGCAGAGAAACTCTTCTACTGTGAAGAGGACTCGGTGGTGTGGTAGGTTTGATCACAGCTCTAGTAACCAGAGTTGCTCATAGTGGTTCAAATCCTCCTGCCTGTGAGAACCCTGCGCTTCAGTTTTCTGGCTGTGTCCCCTGATGTGGATTCTCATAGATATAAACAGGATGTTGTCCTGCTTTTCCAATGAGTCAAGTTCAGCTACTTTACTTTCAACCGAGATATTTCACCAGGACTTCACACGTTAACATGGCCAACAAATCTTTGTAGAAGTTTATTTAGCATTTGACAGTGAGCCGTGCCATCTGGAGGCTCCGGGAACATTTGACTGCTGCTGAAAATATAAATACATTATTATCATAATGTTGTGTGGATCAAATGTCTGAGCCAGCTGTTGGAAGTACATCCTTTCAAATCTGACTGCTTCCATTGCTGAGAAACCACAGGACCATCAGCACCATCTCCCACAACTGAGGCTCCAGGTATTGGCTGCCAGC
This sequence comes from Pagrus pagrus, assembly GCF_965226575.1. Lineage (NCBI taxonomy): Eukaryota > Metazoa > Chordata > Actinopteri > Spariformes > Sparidae > Pagrus > Pagrus pagrus. Next base: position 2,612,100 of record NC_140194.1, read on the forward strand.
AGGACTCGAAAAAGATTAAAACGGCTCTGGTTACTAAAAGCCGAGAACAAACCCACCGTTCCACCGAGTCCTCTTCTCTGGGCACTTTTCAGTTTCACTTTGGGTGTTAGACTTAAAAACTGACAGAGTCTCACAAGAATTGAACCATCAAACTTAGAAGTTCAGAGCAGTCCTCGATCAGCCTGAGCTGTCTGATCAGACAGCAGAACTCTGTCTCTCAGAGCTTTTCACTCTTTCTTTTGGACTTCAGCCTTCAAAATTGAAACCAGATGAGTTTCCTGAACCAAGGATCAAACCCACGACCGCAAATCTTGGAGGCAGCATCTCTACTAACTGAGCTACTCAGTCAGATCTTTTGCAGCTTGTTTCTTGGAGGCTTAGACTCTTTCATTTGGACACTTTGCTGACCATGTCTAAAGATTCAGATTCTTTTTCTAAAAATTCAGATTTTTTCCCCCCAAAAAGTCAGAATTTTAAGAAAAAAGTTTGAAAAAGTTAAGGGGAAAAAGTCAGAATTTTGACCCTCAGAGCCACCGCAATAACACAATGAGAATGTTTTAGAAATGTTTTCTTTTAATCATCAATAAACCATAAAATCACATACATTTTATCTCTGTATCAACCTGATGAAGACAAAGAATACAGTAAGTTTGTTGACTTATTCCGAAAAAAAGTTGACTTTTTCTGAAAAGTTGTCGAGTGTTCCAAAAAAGTTTTTGTGATTTTGTGCATTGTTTTCTGAATTTTTTTCCCTGAATTGTTGTATTTTGTCGAATGTAAAGTTTCAAATGTTGTTGTGTTTTGACCCTCAGAGTCGCCGCAGTAACACAATGACAATGTTTTAGACCATAAACCATAACCATGAAATCACATCTCTTTAACTTATAAGAATACAGTAAATTTGTCACTGACAAAAACAATTCTTTGAAGCCAAGTGGGGAAAATAGAGTTTTTGCGGGCAAAAGTTTTTTGTTTGTTTTAAAAAAAATCTAGTCTCTAGTTTTTTTCCACTCGGTTTTTCAAAAAAAGAAAATTCTTGTGAAAAATGAAAGATGGTGATCCAATTTAAGTTTGATCTTAATTATTTTCTCTCCTGTCTTTATAACTTGAGAAATGGTAAAAAAAAAAAATGTAATCTTTTAAAATCTGTTAAAACATGACCACGAGAACCTTTTCTCGTGAGCACGAGAACCTTTCTCGAGAAAGTATCTTGCGAGCACGAGAAACGCATCCCTCAGCCTGGGATATCGTTTGAAAATGGAAGTTTGATAGGTGAACACTATTCATTGAAGTGTAGTTACGGTGAACTTGGACTGCATCATGATCAGGACTCACAATTGTGTAGTGTAACGATTCTGTGAGAGCTGTCACTGACTTTATTTACAGGCTTTCATAAATCATACAAACCATATTTGCAGGTGGTGAGGATGATCCAGAAGAGCTGACTGGAGAAGGCAGTGTGTGTGCGGAGCCTGCACTGTGACAGTCGTGTCCACTGCAGCGATTTCACACACAAACTACATGAAAACTAAAATCGTATTCGGTGAAACATGAACAGTTGGCTATTCATTCTTTAGTGCTTTTTGATTTAATCTTGGATTTCTACCATCAATTATGATTACTGGATCTGTTACCAAAGAGTCTGGAGTTTATGGAATAATTATTACACTTCACTATAAGCGCAAATACGAGGCCATTACAAATACGAGGTTATGAAAAAGCTCACGAGAAAAGTTTCGAGAGCACATTTTCACAAACATTCAAACCAGCAGTGTTACTTGCGTACATGCACATCCGTATCTGAGCTTATAGTGAAGTGTAATAATTATTCCATAAACACCTTTCAGTTGTAAAAATATCAGCCAACACAAATCTTAAATCAATATTTCCCCATTGAGCGCTGTGCCATCATTCCCTGTCCTGGAGCACAGCAGAAAGGGCCGGACTCTTTGGTAACTAACTGATCCAGGAATCATAATTGATTGTAGAAATCCAAGATTAAATCAAAAAGCACTAAAGAAAAGAAAAAAGCACTTAATGAACTAAAATGACTGTCAGGTGCACTCTGGAGACAACGCAAAAACATTATTCGTTTGTTTTGGTTTTCAGGTGGACAAAAGTTCCCAGGAGAGAAAACAAAGATTTTCAGTTGTGAAAACTTAAAAAAAAAAAAAATTCCTAGTTGGGATCTTGGGGCTTCTGAAGACTTGGATCACACTGGACGAGCTGTCTGGAGCCATTTTATGTTTTATTTTATTTTTTTACATTTTAAAACAAGTCCCCAGCTGCTTCAGTTGTTTAGGAGAATGCTGCAACTCTGTTTTGCTGTGATGAGGCTCCAGAAATGTTGTGAGGACTACGAAACTTCACCTGACTTTCCATCAACATGAGGCTGAGTAGAGTTGAAAGCTGCTTGTGAACAAGCCTCTAACCTTTTGTCGGTGAAAATGTGTTGCTGCAGTGTAGTTGTAGTTGTGCAAACAGTAACAAAACAATCCAACAGGCTCGTTTATTGGTGTTCTTTCACTTTTTTAATCCCCTAGCTAATAGTCCAGCAGTGTTTCATGTCCAGCTAAAAAAACAAACATGTCAGTACCCCATGCATCACATTTAGTCTGATACAAAATCCAGAATATAAAAGCATTAATGTTCTCAAACTAAGCAATTAGAATTAAACCATAACATTTGAATGCACTAAAAATGGTAAAATATAAAAATCTAAAAGTATAAATAGAAATTTGGTCCATCGAGTTGATTACTATAATATTATTTACATTAGATTATTATTTTTAATATTCCAGGCCCCTTTTTTATATTTGACTTCAAGGGCACACTGCTGCTACCGTAGCGATGGTATTTACAGAAAGGAGTTCAGTGCAGGAGCTCTATAAAAGGCAAGCTAACAAAATATCTCATTTGATGTAAAAAGATGCAGTTTTTCCCTTTTTTCCCCATTTGGCTCAGTGCCAATAAATACAAAGGTCTAGGAAAAGTGTGTTAGTTGAGTAAAACGTCTCAGGACAGTACAGCGTTAAAACATTAGACAGTTAGTCTACAGCTTGTATTGAAGTTAGAAGTACAGAATGAAAAATACAAAAAGGCACACATTACAAAATTGCAGGAAGTCCAGATCCAGCGAAGAAGAAAGTCGTTCGCTCAGCCTCAAACTACAACGTCCTGAACGACGAGGACTTTTTTATTTAATAGTTGTAGCGTGAGTCTGGCATCAGGAGAAGTTCTGTTGGTGGTTGAAGAGGAAGGACAAAATGCTGTTGCTCATCTGTAAAAGTTCCTTTTTTCGTTTGAGTTCTTTGTGTGTTTTTGGGCAGTTACACCAGGGACTCGAGGCTCTCGGCAGTGCTGGCGGTTCCCACCACGATGGTACCGTTGTTGTCGGAAGACTGGAGGGTTTTCTCATCTTCTTGTGTCCCGATGAGACTCAGCATGGCTTTGTACAGGAACTGGTATTGCTCCTGTGAGTCAACAACAGGTAAGCAATTGTTACTGTTGTTTCAGTATCGCATGATCATTCTGGTTACACATTAAAGGGGCAGTGCGGGCGATATGGCCAGATCTTACTTGGTAAAAAACAATCTTATTACTACTGATTCAGATGAACAACAGCACATCATCAGCGTATTGTGAGACAGACAACTTACGATGTCGCCGAAGATTCCTGGTCTCATGAGGTTCGTCAGCTTGGCCGCTTGGAAGACATCAACCGAACCTTCGGCCTCCAGCTGGCGAGTCAGAGACGTCAGAGCGCAGAACGTTCCTGCCGTGACTCCGCCCACACTGAAAAAAACCCCCAAACAATCAAAGCTGTCCTGATTTTCACTGATATCTGACCAGAAGGTTACTTATGTAAATGTTGACCAGACTGTGGAGGTCTTACTCATCGTGGACCACAGTGGGGCCGTCCTTCGTGGTGCTCTCCTCCTTCACCAGGTTGAGGAGCTCAAAGGTGTTGCTGATGGGACTGTCTGGGTTCGGCCAGCGGGGGGCGCGGTAGTGTTTCACCTCCAGAACGTAGTCATCCTGTCAAAGATGAAGAAGAAAGAGATCGGATGTCTGTCAGGAAAAGTCCCATAGAGTGAGTCTTTAACTTTTTAATAATTCCATTTTAATTTGATAAAGTTAGAAATCATTTTTAATGTCTCTGTTTTACTTCTCAGTGTAATGTTTTTCAGTGCCAATACAACTTTTTCAAATACAAATGTTTCAATGTCCATGTTTCAGGTCAGGTTTTGTTTTCAATGAAAAGTTGCAGTGCCAGAACTCTCCATCTTTGTTTTAGCCTAATGAAACCTGCCTGAATGGATTAAAATTAAATCTGGCAACATAAATAAGAGTTTTTCATGCACTTTTAGGCCTTCATGTTCCAGGTTGTACTGACCTGTGTGGCTTCCAACACGTACTCCTGGACCACCAGCATGTCTTCGTTGGCCAGACAGATGAGATTCTCACTCCTCTGAGTGACGGTGAACGTCTCATAGCCGATTGGCTGTCCTTTACGAGGCCAGGCGTCACATAGCTCCGCCTCCTCCTCTGTCTAATAACACAGGAAGTCAGCAGACAGTTACATCACACTCTGATCCGACAACATTATGATGATTCAATGCATGTAATCTAATAACAATTCATCAGATTACATGCAGCTTCCTCTGGAGCCACAAAAGGCTTTATATGACTTTTTCACATCAACAATCGCGCCACCTAAGACATGTAAACACATTTTAATGTGTAAAATTGATGGAGTTAATGCTGCATTCATCCCAAGTCTCCAGAGGCTCTTTTTTAAAAAATGTTTTACACCGTCGACAGCCACTTCAGATGGAGCGGACACAAACACTTTTAGCTGAGCGACCACAGTGAAGATTTTGCCTTAAAAAGGGTGTAAACATCTTTTCAAAGCAATTCGGGACCTCAGGGCTTCTGGAGACATAGATTATGCTGGACGAACTGTATGGAGCCATTTTATGTTTTTTTGTTTTTTTTTCCCATATTACCACAACCCTGAGGGCTAAGTAGACATTTTTTGCTGTTTGTTTTTTCTTTTTTTTTCCACAGGAGGACAAAAAAATTCCCAGGAGAGAAATTTGTTTTTGTGACAAAACACTGTTTTCTCCGACCAGCACGACAAACTGATGTGAACTTCACAGACAAAAGTTTTTGCATGAGAAACTTTTTTTTCTGCAAGGTTCCTTTCTCTTTCTTTTTGTTTGTTAGAAAAGACATTTTCAGATGTTTTCCCCACCACTCAGGTCAAACGCAACACAAACATTTTTTTGGAAAGATCATCCTGGCAACTATTCTGGTGATCCATTTTCTGGTCTAAAATGTTTTTTCTCTCCTGTGTTTATGACTTGAGAACTTGTGTGGTAAAACCTTTGCCAGGATAATCTTATCAAGTTTTTTTTTTTTTTACATCTTCGAAAACAAATGAAAAAAAACTTTATTTGAAAAACCACAAAAAAATGTCTTCAGGAGGATTTTTTTCATGTCCAGACAAGGGAAAAAACTTTTAGTAAAAAAAAAAAAAAAAAAAAAAAAGTTTCAGGAGAATTTTTTTTGAAAAACTAATTTTTTTCTCCTGACACAAGATTTTTGGTAAAAAAAAAAAAAAAAAATTCATTTGTTTTTTTTTTCATGTGAGTGAAAAAGAAAATTCAGGAGGATTTTTTTTCCCACGCACGATAACAAAAATGTTTGTGTAAAATTGAGCGGGGAAAATTTTTTCGTAAAGAAGGAAAAAAAAGAAAAAAAGAAAAAAAAAGGTTTCCAGGAGAATTTTTTTTCTAATCTAACATTTTGTTTCTCAAGTCTCAAGTCAAGGTGAATTTTTTCTTTTGTAGGGCTCGTTTTTGTACTGCAAACACATAGAAAAATGAGCTTTCCAAAAACAAATTCTCCTGAATTTTCTTTACACTGATTCACATGGAAAAAAAAAATCTCGGTTTCACAGATGAAAGATTTTCTTTTTTTCTCCTGATTTTTTTTTTTTTTTTTTTGCTTTGGTTTCACACAGCAAAATGTTTTAACTGATTTTTCCCCCCACTTGGCTGAAACACACACACAAAATATCCTTTTTTCACAGATTGAATAGAAAGAATTAAGAGACCTGGAAAGATTATCCTGGCAACAATTCTGGTGATCCATTTTCAAAGTCTGGTCAAAAATGTTTTCTCGCCTGTATTTATGACTTGAGAACTTGTGGAAAAAAACTTTTGCCATGTTGATCTTTACATCTTAGAAAACACACAAGAAAATTTTTTTCTTTTTTCTTTTTTCATGTGTTTTCACAGATGGAAATTTCTTAATGAGCTTTCAAAAAAATATTTTTTTTTCCCTGTCAGGACTTTTTTTTCTTCGCAACTCTGTTTCACAGTTGAACGTTTTTTCTTTTTTAATTTTTTTTCTCCTGAACACTTTTTTTTTGGTCATGTCTGAAAAAGATATTTTCACACATGCCATATTTTTTCCATCTGATTTATTTTCCATCATGTGTTTTCGCTGATGGTAAACTAATTAAGGAACTTAGAAAGATTATCCTGGCAACACTTTTCTCAAGTCACAAACAGGAGAGAAAACAATTTAGATCAGAATTAGAAAATGGATCACCTGGAAGAAATTTCCTCACTTGCTCCTCAGGGCTTCTGTACGAGCTACTTCAGTTGTTTAGGATAATCCTGCAGCACTGTTTTGCTGCCAGAAATGTTTTGTGGACTGGCAAAGTTAACCTTATTTCCATCAGAATGAGGATACGAACGTACTGTTCCTGTAGGTTAAAAGTGTACAGTCTGCACACAGATGACAAACACAACCCGTAAAAAAACAAACATCCTCACCTCGCCTGACTGTGTCCCCAGCAGGGATACAATGACCTGGGCGTTGTGGTCCCATATCATCCTCCAGAAGTCCTTTATGGTGCTGGGCAAAGGATTCTGGGTAATGATGAACTCACTGCTCTGCCTGTAACCCTGCAGGAACACAACCATGGATAAGTATCTGTTCTGTTTTTATTCTTCATAGTGACTGGGCTGAGACACTGCACTCCTGTCTTGGCTAAACACATCCTGGATCTGTCTCTGTCACTGAACTGACTCTGGAGAAGATAATGAATTTGTTCTTACTGTGATGTACGATGCGTTAATGTAGTCAGACGTTTCCTGCTCCGTCGTCGACAGGCGCACTCGCGATCTTTCAACTGCAAAGACAGAACAAAGATTTCAGAGTCATGCAGCACTTTCTTCTCTTTGGTTGAACTAACTTAAGAAAACTGGAGCTGAAGAGACAAATTAAACATCTTTTTCCTTTGAACAGCTCCTGAGCCGACGAACATGTCGGACTCACCAGGTATCATAGAGCAGTTTCTGTTCTTGCTGCGGTTGCAGTCCTGCAGAGCTGTTGAGTAGTCGGACTGCTTCACTCCGGAGTGACAAACCAGCTGTGGAAAAACATGAAACATCTGTTTTTACACAGCATCAATTCAGTGTAAGCTGTAACAATCCTCCACTAGGCAGTTTTTATTTGGCACTGTAGCAAAGTGCTTCTTCATGAGGGAGTTTTGGGTCTGTAAATTAAATAAGTATGGTCTGGACCTGCTCTCACTGTGAAGCAATCTGAAACCTCACTCCTAGATGCCAATAAATCCTACACACTGAACCTTTACTTTAGATTTTATTTTCATCTTATATTGTGACGATTTTGAGGCTGTGTGTTTCTATGAACCTATAAGCTCATGTCTCACTCCCAATGTTTCCCTGACTTCACATGGACTACTTTCTGTTTGCACAGAAAACACTGAATCCAACACGGCAAATGAGCAAATTGTGTATAAAAAAATTGTTACAACAATTACAATTAAAAGTGTATTTTTAATTTACTTTATATTTGTATTTTTTGTTGTTGTCTTGTTGCTTTCACTTTATCTCAACTTCTCCTTAATCTGGTCTTACTTCTTTTTGGCTTCTTTTTTTACGTTGAAGGTGCTATTTAAGTAAAGGTTATTATTCGATATATATTCCATTGCACATATCACACAGAGAGTCATTCTGGTATTATACAGTATAATTATAATACAGACTCTCCCACTAGCTGGCAGATATTTCGGAGCCGATAAACGTGAGCAGAAGTTCAGCGAACACAGTAAACAGTTTGACGAGCTGCTCACCTTGAACTGTTTGTCCAGGCGCGTCCTCCCAGCAGGCCCCGGGATCAGCAGCTCGTCCACGTACCTGTGCAGGTGAGCCGCCACCACCTCTGTCTCTCCGGACAAGATGGCTTCCACCAAGGCATCGTGGATAAAAACATACTGTTCCTGCAGAGAGGAGTTGAAGCTGAAGGAGTTGCATATCAGATAAACACTGAAAAAAAAGTGGCAAAAGATTTCTTTGCCTCCAGGTTTAAACTGGACTTGTTTTTTAGTTGAAATTATCATATTTTGTGCATTCTGCTGCTTTTTATGTTGAATCTTCTTGAAAAAATGTCATGGAAATCTATCAAATAGTTATTGAGAGATATCAGTCTGGATTAAAGTGACGGACCAACGGCGTCATGAATAAAATAAATGATTATAATTCACCACGTAATTGCCAAAGTTTATACTTGCTTTGTTTTGACCTGCAAATGCCAACAGGGTTCAAATTACAGCCTGTTGAAATGTAACATGACGTCTGAACAACACACTGATGTGTGTGGACAGACAGAAAGTTGACCTCTGACCTCTGTCTGAACCAGGTAGTTCCTCTGTGTGCGGATGTGTTTGAGGAAGCCTGTGATGTTGACGGTGCTTTCGTCTCTTATCTGCTTCAGCATGCTGTCCAGGACGATGTACGTGCCCGTCCGGCCCACGCCGGCGCTGCACGGCAACGACAAAGAAAAAGAAAAATGGGATGAATCCAGTATTTATGGACCTGAGGATAGAAAATGAAAACTTTGATCAGATCTTACCTGCAGTGCACCACCACAGGCTCCTTATCATCCTTCTTGGCTTTAGACGACTTGCGGACTAAGCTGAGCAGCGGCAGAGCGAACTCTGGGACGCCCATGTCGGGCCACTGGGTGTAATGGTACTGCATCACCGTCCGCTCGTTGCTCCGCCCCTTCTGGGAGCCCTGAGGATGGTGAACAAAACAGGAAGTGATTAAAGGAAAACCTGCAGTTGTGTCATAAACAGCAAAAGTGCTGCCCCAGATAACAAGAGATTACAATCTGTAATTTTAAGAATTAATCTGAGCACAAACACAACGATTAAAATGTGCACGCTACGTCGTTTCAGTGATAGAGTCCATAGCAACCAACATAGCAACAACAGAAAATTTAGCATTTTGACTATTTTCCCACCAAACCTGAATAAATCTTTGTAATAACAAAGATCATACACGTTCATTGAACCAAGACTCTGAAAATAAAACAGAAGAATTTCTACTTTCACTGGTCAGTTTGTTTGGACCTGAATGTGCATCGATGATCATATTTCTGACAGCACTTGAACACCGTTACTACAGTCACTCTGTGATCTGACTGGCTGTTGGTCTGACCTTTTTGGCGTGGGTGTTCCTGACGGTGAAGGTCCTCTGGGTGTAGTAGGCGAGTGCTCTGCAGCTCTTCACCGTCACCAGGTAGCTGCCGTACTCCTCCTGCACCTCCGCCGGCCAGTACTGATCACACTTCCTCTGAGGACGACGCATCAAATGTGATGAAATAAAAACGATTAAGATGAAGTCTCTGTTTTTTATTTTCCAGCATTGAAATGCTTTTAACTTTGTCCATCAGTTTATAGACCTTCTGTTTATCAAATAAAATGAAAAATGATATTTTGATTTACAGGATTTCGTGTGTTTTTTCAAAGGAATAAAAGATAATTAAATCTGAAAGCTTCTTAAATTTTAGAGTGGAAAATATTCTTAATTTAGCATTATGAGAAAAAACACTTGAACATTAATCAGCTTGAGTCAAGTTGATTAAAGAGTGTCTCTCAATATTAGTCTCAGATAATGTAAGTACAATAAATGTTCTGATCTTTATTTGAGATCTGGTCACTCACTCTTCCTTTCTCCACCAGGTTGGTGATCATGACGATGACGCAGACATTTTGCTCCCAGATCATCCTCCAGAAGTCCTCGGTGCTCGACCTCAGAGGACCCTGAGCGGCGATGTACGACCGTGCCGTCTTGAAACCCTGTGGAAACACACAGCAGCATCGGTTTTAAAAACTCTTTAAAGACCTGATTAAATCTCGAGAACACAGAATACAGAAAACCCCCTTATATTTCCATTTCAGTCTTCTGACAGTAAAGTGTTGTTTTATTATTATTATTTTATTATTACAGACGAGACTACAGCTGCCGCTGTGTTCAACATAAACAGAGCTGCATTTAGAGTTTATGATGGTTCAACTTTTCCATCTACAGAGATGTAAACAATACCGGAGCTGATTTGCTGTCTGAGTCAGTTTTGCAGGTATTTTGTAAAAAACAAATTCACTTCCACCCACTCAACCAAATACGGTCACTTCTGGCTCCAATAGAGACGGTGATGGCCGTAACACCAAACTCGAGGCTTCAAAACTCTAATCATCAAAAAACATTTCTGCAGCTTCACAGCAAAACAGTGTTGCAGCGTTCTCCTAAACAACTGAAGCAGCTGGAGACAACTGAAAATAACATCAAATGGCTCCATACAGCTTGTGCGGCGTTATGTAAGTCTTCAAATGCCCCGAGATTCAAACTGATTTTAAAAGCCGTTATTTGCACCCTTGGGCAGCCACTTCAGTCTTGGCGTGCACTTACATGCTACAGGAAAGATATTTGGCTTAAAAAAGGGTGTAAATAATTGTTCAAATAATTTTGGGACCTCTGGCTTCTAGAGACTTAAAGCCTGTATGGAGGCATTATTACTGTGCTTTTTTTTTTTCAAGCATGGAGGGAGGATTTTTGGTTGAACTGTTCCTGTCACACCAATGGACTGATGCTTGCGTTCGACAGTCCTACCAACTGTGACACATTTTGGACTGATCTACAGGTGTCAGATATGCAGCGATGCACCAGTAAAGGCAGAAAAGACGAATACTGCTAACCAGAAAACAATGCTGGAATTAAAATGCTTAATATTTTGGGTTTGCAAATGTTTCGTGAGAGAGAAAATACATTCAACGAATTTGTTCGAGCTCAAGGATTCACACAATTCATTTTTGTGAGAGGCGCTGAATGTAAATATAACTTTTGTTAACAGAAAACTCCACAGGGCACCTTTAAGGCCAGCGCAGGAAAGAAAGTCACATGTTCTCAGCAGAGGGCAGCATTCAATCACTCCCTTTAATAGTTTAATAACCTTCACATGACTGACAGTGTGAAGCTGCCTTCACTCTGTGAGACGCAGACAAAAGTGTTCGCTCGAGAGATCCTCCACATGCTTTTACCAACTCTGTAACCTGTACGCCGGCTCTCCAGAGAGGCCATGACTGTCGCAGGGTTTTTTTGTGTCATCTCTGCCTTTCACAAAACAACAAGATACTGGAAATGAGATTTTAATGGTGCAGTGATAAGCATAATGGAGAGCCACACAGGTCCCCTCTAACAACAGCATGTCTAATGAATAGGTTTAGAATTATGCAGGGAGGCGTTCTGACTTTGGTTTGGGAAGACAGAGAGAAGAGTGAAGTGGCTCTAAGTTTTTGCTGCACATTCGACTGATTCAATATGCAGAAAGAAGGCTGGGGGTGAGGACGAAGGCCTCCGTTTGTATAGAGCTTGTAAATGAAAGTGAAAAGCAGGTTGAAACAGGGTTCTTACATCCACGTAGTTCGCATTGATGTAGTCCCTCATTTTCCCGTCTTTGTCAGCCTGCGGCGAGAGTCGCACCCGGCTGTGGTCATCTGAGATATAAAGACAAAAAAAGAGCAACATGTGATCAGATCAGTATGGAGGGCACTTCGGTTTCTTTTTTTAAGTCTATTATAGGTTATAGAGTCATTCTGTATTTTTCTTAATGCAGACAAATCCCATGTATAGACAAGAACGAGGTGTCAGTCCTTCTCTCAGTGACTTTAAACACAGAGAACAAATATAAAGTTTAATTTTTAAAACAGCTGCTCATTTTTGATTTTAACCAACATCCCTCAAACAGGAGGAAACTGTGCATTTGTTGGGGACTATGGATTAATCCACAGGACGGTGTGTGGCATCGAGTCAAGATAAACTACAGGCTCACTGATGTGTTTTTAATAGTGTGTGGACAATAATGGAGCTCTGTGGCACAGAGGAAGAAGATATATCAGGCTGTGATACACACTCGAGACTCGTTGGTCGACACATTCAGTGTAAACAATGAGAACAGAACTGAATATCCACAGACTTGTAATTAAAATGCTGAAAAATCTCTTCCACAACGCTGATATTTGCCATTCATGCTGTGATATTCTGTTTTTTAATCTGTTTTAAAGAAGATAAGAGTCTTTTACTGTAATTGTAATGTGCTAAGCTAGGCTAAACATCATTAAAGTTCCCATTAAGTGGCTACTGGAGTGCTATTTGCTTTGTCCTAGTTATGTGTCTCCTATAAAACAGGCAGCGCGGGAGGGACTTGTTGCAGATATTTGATTGGCGTTTACAGTAGCCAATAGCCATGAATGTACGTAACGCGATTAGCACAAGTGTTTCACTGCCGACTCTGTGTACTGGCTAGTTGTACGGCTAACCGATCAAACTTGCAAACAGCAGCTACATTTAGCAGCAGCTGGTGCTTACTTTAGTTGCAGAGCTGCCAGATCCGTCCATCGGTAATGTAACTGGCCTCCGAGTTCGGAGGAAGGCTGCTGGTGAAGTAATGACCATGTGAGGCACTTTAACGTGACTTGAGATGCTTTTTTTTCCCTACTTTATATTTCTCCTTCATGACATTTTGAGGCCAAGTATTGTACTTTTTACTCCAGTACATTAATTTGATAACTTCAGTTACTAGTTACTTTTCAGAGTCAGAAAAAAAAAAAAATGCTGATTCAGATAATCATAAAAAAAGAGGCATATCTGATCCAATCATCTGTTGATCCTTAAATTAAAACATATAAATACATACTTAAATACAATAAAGTGTTTTGTACAGTAACCTGTGCACGGCTCTGCTCTGGCAGCGTGTTTCTTTTCATACTGCCACAGCAGCGTCATACAAATTAAGAAAGCATTTATTGGACAAAAAATGTGTATGCCACCTGAAGATACCACTAAAAATGTGTCGTTATTTGTCCTGATACTGGTGTATAGGTGAGAGCAAGACAAATGTAATATAAACATTATAAACAGCGGTTTTAAAAACATTAAAACTCACCCGTCCACAAAATGAACTTCAATGAACTGCAAACTGACAAAATAATATTATAAAACTCTAAATCTACAGCTGTCGTATCTGTAGCGTTGTGCACTCTGTGGTGGCACAGTGTGGACTGAAGTGTACTCACAGGCCAGGATGTTGCTGTATCTGTTTTTAGTCTTGTTGTCAGGATGGTTTGAGCTGTCGGTCGTCATCCCCATGTCCACCGTGCACGCCTGAACCTCCTGCACACACACACACACACACAACATAAAGCTTAAATCCCTCGAGGACGAGAAGTGAGGAGTAACTACGTACTTCTGTACAGTTACTGGAGACGTTCTAGCTACTGCGATTACTTCATTTGTAGATTAAGAGTTTCTTTTCCAACCAAGATAAAATATTACTCAGAGAATATTACTTGTCAGTACAGCTGGGAGTCATTTGAAAGTTTCAGTAAATAGTAAATCATTTTTTCAATGTGATATTCAAGTTTCAGTACGAGTAACAAAATACTTTTTCTGATATACTTTTAGGAATTTTAATAAATGTTTTTCTGCAGAACTCTTTTTGGAAACAGCCGACAAGAACTAAACAGACAAACTAACCTGCATAAAAATGAAGTCTAAAAATGGCAAAATTAGGATTTAAATCAGGAACTATCTGATCGAGGAATAAGTCAAGAAGATTATGATAAGATAATAAATGACCTTTAGAGATTAAATAAGGCTTTTAGAGAATTTACTCGACCGATCATTATTCAGAATCATTCATAGGCAGTTATAGTGTTTTTATCCTTGGTAGAAAATGGTTTCCTTTGAATGTCCAATGTGGTTATCTGCATGGATATTTTGAATTTTTACATTTCTACTGAAACAGTATGCAACAGTATGTAATGTTTGCTAGCAGAGGTCTCTAAATCAAAACAATGAGAACAACAGACGCAGTGTGACGGTGTTGGGAAGTAGCCTGGGATCATCAGAGTTGTTGTCTTCATTGTTAATCAGAAACTTTGCTGATTTTCAAACCAGCTTTGTCTCGCTACAATTCTGGTATTTTATACAAACGAACAATATTAAACTTCTCCATCTGTCCTGCACTCGGAGACCCCCTCTCTTTTTCTGCAAAAACATGTCATCTGGTAGATTTAGGACCGTTTTATTAACTACAGATTATTGTGCCGTGTTTTGTAAGCATGCATCCAAGGACATAAAGTCTCAGATCAAGTGAGGGTGTCTCACAAAACACTTATCAAACTGCTTAAACTATGCAGTGCTGATGAACTGCAAACCGAGATTCTGTTGCAATGCTTTCAGAAACATGTTTTTCTGACTGTTTAGCTGCAGTAGAGAAGGATCCTGAACCGGAAGTGGCCACCATATTGTGTCTGTACTGTGAAAACAGAGGCTGAAAAGGCTTTTATCAAACTGTAAAACAAGGCAGTGTTGATCAAATCTGGACCACGATCCTGTCAATTTTGTCTCCTAAAATGTTTTCAGGAACGTATTTTAGTGTTCTGTTTGGATGAAATATGATATTGTTTGTTAACAGCTGGCTGCTTTACTGTTTCCTGTTTCAAAACGGACTGTGAGCCAAAACCAAGCACCGCCAAACTCACCTGTCAGCGGGGTGTTCATTGGTCTGCTGCGGCGCAGTGCATTCTGGTCAGTCGAGGTAACGTATGAAGTTTTACTCATGTTGCAATAAATGATGTTTGTATGACAAAACATTTGTTATTTGAAAGTGCTGAATAAAGTTGGGAAAACAATGTTTGCAGACTTCCTTCCTCACTTATAGCAACAGGCGACCACATGAAACGTGCCGTTACCCTGAATAAAACGACGGATTTCTACTTCTCTAAACTACCGTAGCCCAGAAATAATTTTAAAACAATGGAGGTTAATATTTCAAACTTTTTCTCGGAGCTTAGAAAAGTTGTTTTAATGCGCCTGATGTCATCTAAGCGTGAAGTTTTGGGGACAAAGAAGCAAAGCCAGGAAAGAGAAAAAACTTTTGTGCGAGGTGAGCAACTTTGTTTGTAAAGAATGGGCGCCATTTTGGAGTCCAGTATCCATTTCCTTTAATACATCGACAACGACTTCCTCCGGTGTCAAACAGCGATCATGCTTTGTAACATCCACAGCTCCACACGAACACTTTGTATAACGAGACGAGACACAAACACAGCTACGAGTGCAGCGGCGTCCATCAGTGAATAAAGACGTGAGGGGGAGAGCGTCTTACCTCGTAACTCTCCTTCAGTGTCTAATGATGAGGGTGAGGAAGCAGCAGGCAGCAAGGACGTTTCCGTGACAACACAGTCAACCAAAGAGGTGCAAAAATACAAATTACAAGACAACACAGGAAACAACTCCAGACTAATTCATCTCACAATACAGCTCATGCTCCTGCAAACACAAAAGGAAGATCAACCCAAAGGAAAACGAGGTTCAGTTAAAGTTCAAATTCATCTTCAAAAGGATCCTCTGATTAACGGTCGGGCCGCGCCCCGCTGCATTCTGGGATTCTTTAAATTTACACTTTTTCTTCACTACATTTCTGAGAACAATATTATACTTTCACTACATTTAACTGACAATTGTCTTGTTCAACTTCACAAAACAGCCTTGATCTGACTACTCAAGTGACCCCCGAGGGGAAATTGGTGCGTTACAGTTGCTCCATCCACAAACTACTTCTGGCTCTTCATCATAGTTTTTTTTTTAAATATTTACCTACTACTTTCTGGCTCTCAGTTAATTATAGTAGGTGTTGTTTTTTTTGCACCACAGAACACTTCTGGAGATCTTATTGTCCTATGAGTGACCATAAAACTGTATTTGATTTTTTTGGTTTTGACAGCGGCCTCCGAAAGTCAACACAATATCAAAGTTCCTTGCAGCAGCTTAGAATTATGATATTCAATTCAATAGTGCAATAAAATAACAATATTAAATAGCCTATCAATTATTTTATATAAATACAGGCCCACTGTTTAAAATACAGGTTTGGTGCATTAAATAATATGAAAATGTGATTGAAAGTATTTCTAACATCACCTGTTTAGTTCCAAAAAACTTTTTTTTAACAGGTTTTCTGAAAATATAAGAATTTAACAGTTTTTCTTGAATCACCTATTTCTACCACTGATGTCCACTACGGCACATATATTTAATAATAAATAAATAACATCTAACATTTTCTAAACTAGATGAATTTCCAGTTTTGAGAATAAAAACTAACTTTGAAAAAGATGATTGAATAAATCGTGCATGAAGCGGTTAATATCAATATAATGTGCAATGTTCCTTTTTCACTTCTCAATATCACCTACGATTCTACTTTTACAATATCAGGTGCAATATTTCTGATATTATGTTCAATATGACCTTTTATTATGTCTCAGTATCATTGTGTATAGCACCTTTGCTGTTTGGGTTTAACTGTAGCTTATTTATTTTACTAAATGTATCTAATTTCACAGCACTGACAACATTCACTCCTTTAAAAATGCTTTTATTCCTGCTCGCACGTGTTTTCCTTTTTTATTCTTATGCTTCTGTATTTTTGAGAATATTTACGGATATGAATATTTATAGCTTCAGAATCGACCTGGACAAGATTTTATGTCTTTCTTGATGATGTCTGACTATCATTATGCTACCCCTTCGTGTTTCAGTTGGTTTGCAGCCTCCGTTGTCTTTGTGTTGATTCTTCCTTCAGTGGCACTTCGACAACAAAACAAAGTGGAGCTTCGATTCATTAAGTGACTTCTGCTGCTAGTCGACAGGTAAAAGACACCTGAAACGCTGCTCACGTGAATGAATGAATGAAGGCTCCTCACAAAAAGACGAACCAGGACTGCAACATTCACCTCCAACTATTATTTTACTGTAAGTTATAATTATTATTACTGTTGTTATTATTCACAGTGAGTCTGTCTGAATTATGATCAGAGAATCTTAAATAAATCACATAATGTTGCAGTCAACATCATCACAGCTCATCATGCAGCATGCAGACAACAACGCGATCAGACACGACCCTAACAAACACACACAAACACACACAAACACACACACACACCACTGGTGAGATTTTGACAGATATCATTTGTAAAAATATTCAGTATTTTAGGTCGGGCTGTCTTTGTACCTCAAACTCTCGTTGGAAGCCGCCAGTGTCGTGAAGCTCGGCTACGTGTTTGACAAACTCCTTCACTGGAAAAGCTGTTTCTTTGTCTGGAAGTAAAAAGAAAATAACAATGAAGAGACGAGAAGAAGAAGAAGAAGAAGCAGCAGCAGCAGCAGCAGCAGCAGCGTGAGAAGAGATACTCTGGTCAAATGTGTGTATTCGTGTCTCTGAATATTGATGGATGTGATCCTCTCTCTGCTCTAAGGGCAATTTTTAAATCAAACACTTTTTCTGAGGAAATATTTTTAAAGATGAGGTTAAATTTTCAAAGTAAAGACATTTTCAGAAATCGAGGATATTTCTATTTAAATGGACAAAAGGAAAAAGGACATTTTTAGAGAAAAGAGCACATTCTGGAAAGTGAGGACTATTTAGAAGATGACGCTGTATTTAGAAAGTAAAGACATTTTCAGACATTTCAGATATTTTAGAAATTATGGAACATTTTTCAAATGCTATTATTTACACATAAAAGCTGAAATGTTTCTGACCTCTTTAGGTCACACATGTTGTTTACCCCTCACCTCCTCAAAGAAGTGTTCAAGTGTTTAGTCTCACAGTTTTTAACTTTAAGGTTAATATTAGAGAAAGTGTTACTCCTTTTCTTTCCACATCAGAAGATTTTTTTGTGGATTTTTTCTTTCCCTGAAGCCCCTTGGGGCAAATTCGTAGCTAGCTTGAGCTGACAGTTGTGTCTTTATGGGCCCTCACATTTAAGCACATGTTGTTTTCGGAGGTCTGAACAGCAGCTCCTCTGCAGCCGTAACCCCCCTCACTGTGTTTCTTTGTCTCTTTGAAGAACCCAAATTCCAGCTTTATCCTAACCGACAAATCTTTGTTCAAAAGGGCATATTTGAATCCCACCACTTCCACCATCACAGTGTCAAAGCTTTGCTGCAGATTAGTCTCACATTTGTAAATAAAAATCCATCTAACATCACCAAAAATGCTCATAAATGAAGCCAGCTGCAGCTCCTCCTCAGTCAAGTCTCAAATCAATTTCTCCACATCTAAACTTCAACAAGTTCTGCAGCAGCATTTGCAGCTTCCATTACCTTTAGCTGTTATTGATTTCTGTCTGTGTAGATGTGAATAACACAGAACAATAATAATCACCGCCCACCTCCACCGCCTGCCCTTCAACCCCATCATATATCATATGATCTGGGGAGGGCGAGTGAAGTGGAGACTTTAGCCAGAAGACTGAATCTCCTTGAATACGATTTCAATCTTAATCTTACATTGTGTCGAGTGTTTGCATGCGCGTGTGTGTGTGTGTTACCAGATATTAATTCAGCGGTGGACGGTGCAGGGATGACTCTGGGTGATGAGCTGTCGTCGATGTAGAAGTGAGCCGTCTGAAAACAGGTTCTGAGGACAAAACAGAGAGGGAGAGAGTGAACATCAGAATATATTTTCATTCAAAAATAATCTCTGAACATGAAAAGATCTGTTTGTAATTCAATAAAACACAAAAAAAAAATGTGTAGAGAAATTAGGAATGGTCGATATTTTCAGGCTTCATCACAATCAACAATAATCTGAAATGTCCTCACAAGAACTTCATAGATGCAACAAATGGACGACAAATTATATATATGTACTGTCTAAGTGGGTAAAGACAAACATTAAAACGAGTACAGTCTGTTAAATTCAGAAAATGACTTGACTGTGATGCAGCATTTAAAACCAGGAAAAGACAACACTTATGTGATATCATGAAGTAAAAATATCCAATATCTGCCACAATGACCATATATATCATATATATCGCCCAGTCCAAGGAGGAATAAATGGAAATAAATTATCTATATTTTGGGAAAAACACTACTTAGTGTTTTAGATATACACCAACCATTATAAGCACATACTGAAAACCAACAAATATGTTGGTAATTTAAAATATATTATGTAGAAAAGTCTGAAATCTTAAACAGAAAATACAAATTCTATTAAAAAGAGAGTTTTGTTTGTGTTAAAAGTAAAAAAAAAATATATATCTGCTTCAGCCTGGACTGAGTCACAGACTGCAGGATTCACTGAAAGGCAGAAGATGCTTTTGTTTTCATGCGACTCTGCGTTTGGCCCAGATTTGGGAGAATACACGGTAATCTTCCCAAGAACACAGGAAAAAAGATGTTCTGTTAATCCTTGACAAGTTTTTAAACGGATGAGATGAACCTGCGTTGTCTCGGCCAGAAATGGGCATCAGGGATTATCACCGACAGAAAAAAAAAAAAAAAACAGTAAAAGGGTTGAGCTCAGAGATTATAGACGACGTGTTTTGGAGGAAACTGTTATTCTCTCAGTGAGTCTGAAGAGTGTTTATTCGATGACTTTGATTTGTTCAGCATTGACTTTCATCTTAAACATGTTAATTTCCATCAAATTTCACTGTGTTTCATTTTTACTGTTCCATCAAATATAAGAAAAAATTCTGTTTTCATTCATGTAAAGAGCAAAGAGCAGAACTGGTTCAGAAGACGCAGATGAGTCAATAAAATGTACGAAATCCATATTATTTACTGTTTTGGCACCTTCACAGCAATGCTTACTAATGTGCACTGTCTAGTTAAATAAACAAACAACAACAGGAGTAAACAAATGCATGAATAAACGGCACAAAATGCTACAAATGGCAGAATTGTCACAATTTACATCTGCTGTGACATCAGTTATAATGTGTTGTGGTTGAGATCCTGACCCACCGTGCGTCCTGGAAAGTGACTAAGTTACGTGTTTTGCTAAATGACGTCAGTAAATAAAGGACGCTGTCTGACTCTATCACTCGCGGGGAAGATTGCCGTTTTCTGGGGAAAGTTCACTGAAGTCTCGGTCGGGAGGGCTGATCGTACTGTATCGTGAATTATTGTGTGATTCCCACCCCAAGGTGTTCTTTAGGGCTTTTTGTCCAGAGAGAAAGGGTTTTATAAAGTACAAAAAATAAGGTAAAAAAAACCCTGCTCACCCGGTAACAAATGCAGCTGAGGTGCTTGAGCTGTAAAACATCAAACTAGGACAGAAAAATACACCCGCACACTCAATCTGTGCAAAAATCTGTTAAAACTACAAACAACACATCGCAGTCGCGCATATCCAAAAACCGTTTAAGGCAGGTGTCACACACTGTAGGTCCCTTACATGCAATCTATTGACACATCCGCAGGTAACTTTGAGAGCGTTTTACAAACCACAGACAGGTCATTTGTTTTTAGCTGTCATATATATTCTATCTGTAATGTCTGATGTGTCGCTGCCTGTTGACTTCGTTCAAACAATGCTCCAATTAATGTTTAAATTTCCTCACGGCAACACAAAGTTGGTCTTCTGACAGATGGTGTTTGATGTTTTGAGATTATCGGTCAAAAGATGTAGTTCTGATTCTGCTGCTGTTCATTGGCCAACTTAGTGTTTTTTACTTGTTTATCTACTGAGACTGAAACTACTTAATCTGATTATTGATGTCGGATGTAAGAAGCTCATCTGAATCACTTCAAACTAAAATAGGAAAACAGCTGCTGCTCATTAACAAACACACAGTTAGATATTTTCAACCTTTTTTTCAGCAGTGAACACATTCGCCATCTGTATCCGCTCGATGAAGTTTATTTTCAAAGAGTTCAAATGATCAGAAGTGACGTGTTGAAGTAGTTAAATCTAAAGCCTGAACATCTCCGTCTCTTATTAAAGATTCTTTGTTTGACCTCGTTCATTGATCTTTTTACTGAGAGAAGCATTTCTCTGAGACCACCATAGAAAAACTGATCAGACGCCGTTAGAAACGATTCAGCTACATGCTAATTTGCCGTTCATCTCTCAGCTTGTTGTAAACTTGTAAAGTCGACTGAAATCCCCTCAAACTGCTTGACCTCAAATGCACAGCAGCAGTGTCCAAATGAGCACCGTGTTGTCAGGAGGGAGTGAAAAAGGACACAACACCAGCAGGATTAGTGCAGTTTGGCCTCCCGCCGCTCGCCCTACAAGACGCTGACACGATTCCTTCTGTCCGACATAATCAGGCGGATGTCCTTTTCTATCCCCCGACCCTCTCTGGACGCTCTCAGCTGAGTGGACGCTCGCAGCGCTGCAGCCAAGGTACATCCTTCACAGAGGACTAATCCCCCTGCTCCTCAGATTATTACCAGCTTAGTGGTGCTCAATCTTGGAGATACAACAACAAGCAGAGCGCAAAACAAGAATAATATGTTGAGTCTCCAGCAGTTCAGAAACAGTCAGTGAAAAATACGACTAAAAGTGTTTATACTGAATTTGACAGCGTGTCCTTGATTGGATTTCCGAAGTTGCTTATTTCACGGTCTGAGTGGCCGGCAGGTTTTTTTTTTTTTTACTGGATAGTCAAAGATGCTTTCAGAAAAGGAGAAAAGAAACTTTTGGGTTTTTGCCCGACATACAATAATACAGGAAAAAAACAACTTTTATATAAATAAATTTAAAAAATCTCACACACACTTTTGTTTGCTCCGAATCCAATATTTCATACGTTTCAATGAAAAATGAAAAACAGCATCTCTCAAGGTCAAGAAACCAAAAAAATACTGCTGTCAAAAGCGAGGCTTCATTCAGTCCGCCAGCAGCCGCATCAACAGCACAACACAGGAGGCATTGTTTATGAAGGGGCTGCTGGTGAGCGCGCACACACACACACACACACACACACACACACACACACACACACACACACACACACACACACACACACACACACACACACTCGACACAATGTAAGATCAAGATTGAGCTCGTATTCAAGGAGATTCGGTCTTCTGGCTAAAGTCTCCACTTCACTCGCCCTCCCCAGATCATATGATATATGATGGGGTTGAAGGGCAGGCGGTGGAGGTGGGCGGTGATTATTATTGTTCTGTGTTATTCACATCTACACAGACAGAAATCAATAACAGCTAAAGGTAATGGAAGCTGCAAATGTTGTTGCAGAACTTATTGAAGTTTAGATGTGGAGAAATTGATTTGAGACTTGACTGAGGAGGAGCTGCAGCTGGCTACATTTATGAGCATTTTTTGGTGATGTTAGATGGATTTTTATTTATAAATGTGAGACTAATCTGCAGAAAAGTTTTGACACTGTGACGGTGGAAGTGGTGGGATGCAAATATGCCCTTTTGAACATAGATTTGTCGGTTAGGATAAAGCTGGAATTTGGGTTCTTCGAAGAGACAAAGAAACACAGTGAGGGGGGTTATGGCTGCAGACCACGCCTCCAAAAAACAACATATCTTGTGGTGGTTGTTAGACAAACAAACAAACAAATCCCTCAAAAATCTGTACAAGTATAAAGGAGAAATAATCCCAGTAAGGCGCTTGAACTACACCTATACCCGTCTATCTACATGTACAGCGTGGAGAAAGTTACAGTGCACGTAGCATCTGTAAAAATTTTGTTCACAGGTGAATCTGAGGCATCTTTCACCAGGTATTGATCCCCCCCCCTCTAAATGCAGCTTCAGATACACCAGCAGCACTGACCTCCAGTAGACGAGGATGCTGATGAGGACGATCAGGCCGAAGACGGTGAGGGTAGAGATGACAGCCAGGGGAACCACAGCCTTCCTCTCTCTTTCCCTAATCGAACCAACTCTCGACTCGTGGCTGCTGTTACTGGCGTCTGAAGAGGACAGAAGAGGACAACATTAAAGCTGCTGCAGGGTGAGAAAGAAGTCATCTGTTGCATTCTGGAGGTTTACTATCAGCTTACTGTGCTTCTCAGAGGAGAGAGTCAACTGACCAGTTTAACTGTCTCTGGATCAGACACCTAGCGAGATTTCTATATGACCTCCCAGATTAATATTAGTCTTAAAAGAGCTTCCTATGAATAAATGCACCATGTTTAGACAAGTTTACATAAACATTCATAGTATCAGGCCACATTGCTAATAAATGTAGATACATGTCCTCATTCAGCTTGACATGTGACAACCAAACACCAAAACGTATGCGACGCTACACGACGACCTAAGATGACTCAGGTTTAATTCAACCATGAGCTCATTCCTGCCTCCAGAGCAGCTTGACCTCCTTGAACTGTCTGAAGAACTAAAACTCCAACGTTCTCAGATGTTTAACAACTCCTTCAGAGAGAAACATGAAACCTATTCACAGGCCAAACGCGATGCACCACGTTTTATATTCATCCACCTACGGCACAAACACTACACTAACCACATTCGAACCACCGGCCGAACCACTTGAAAGAGACGTAGAAACGTACACAGGCTCATGATCAAAAGTCCATCACAGATCAAACGACAACACATTCATCAAACCGGAGTCAATCAAGCAGCAAAGCTTCGACTTGAATTATGGGAAAAGAAAACCTGACGGCTGACCTCGCTGAGCCGCTGAATCCTTCCTTTATCATCTGATAAACAGTGACGAAAACACTCGTATGGATGAGGATTTCTAAAGCTGAAGGTCAGGGAACATTTCGTTTCTTAGTTTAGGTTGGTTTATTCACACATGTGGTCAGAGTCGGATCTAACACAACTCAGAGTATGCACAGAACAAAAGATCCAAATTTTATTTATTTATTTGTGACGTGTTCACTGATAAACAGCCCTACGCACTACAAGACCACTGATGTGAGTCATAGGCTATACACCATATTGAAATGTCTCCAAAACGTGCCGGATCACTTTCACATCACATGTTTATAAGCTGACTTAAATGTCGGGAGGTGGCGTTAGAGGAGACAAGACTGCCAAGCCAGTGACCGCAGTGTGAGTCTGTGTTTCAGCCTCTGTAAATGGGAAACCACTGGATATTTAAGGAGACCTCGGGACAATTTCCTTCCATGTTTGTGGCGACAAAAACGTGTATTTTTTAAAAGGGACTCGGGCCATCGTCAGCCGTGTTTGTGGCAACAAAACTGGGTGTTGTTAACGTGACTTAGGGACAAATTCCAGACGTGTTTGTGGCCAACGAAACAACAGCAATTCAGCCATGTGTCTTTTGACCGAAACAGGTATATTAAGCCAAAACATGATGGTTTCCTAACCCTAACCGAGGGGTTTTTGTTGCTAAATCTAACCAGAGTATAAGCACAGCGTTGTGGCGATGCACACAACACTACTGAGGAATATGTCACCAAGGAAAAAAGCTTCAAATCTCACACACAGATCGTAGTTGAAGAGAACTGTAGTACAACCAGGACGGATTTGGATTTAATTTGCAAAAGCGTATCTGGAGGGCCAGTACATACTGTAATAATATTATAGATGAAAGAAAAGGTGTCAGAAAAAGTGAGAAACCATTCAGTGAAAACTACAACTGGATCATTTGAGGTGGATTAGGTTCATAAGTCACGAGAGCCAAATGCCCGACCCACTGTGGTCAGTTTTCTGCAGTTGAAGGACAAACTTACTATTCTGGATAAAGCTGAAAACTTAAATGAGGCATTCCCTCAAACTGTCTGGCAAAGAAGGCAGGACGAGAGACAGAGAGAGGTGAAACTGAACCAGCTACCCAAAACCCGCCACAACAAAGGAAGGCCAACACTCAGAGTTTGTCCCATTAGCCTCCAGTAAACGGCATTCACACAGCACTTTGATTACTTAACCACTTCAAATAAGCTCACTGGGCTTTCTGCCTCTCTCTACACTGTATTGTCATCTTTGTGTATTCGTACAAGCAAATGTTGAGGTTGTGACTCCTGATAAGCCTTTAGGACCTTTGTAGCTCATCCCAAACACATATAAAATGGATTAAGCCTTGAATACTACCAAATCAGAAAAGTATATTAAAGAAGTATACAGTGGATCTAAAAGTTGCTACGGAATGATCATGACAATAAAAAATACAAAACATTAAATGTGATTATTCGAGGTCAGCACACAAAAACCACCTATCAATAGATAAACCTTGACTGGGAGGCTGTTTGTCAGAACTTACCTCTTCGGCACAATCTGACTCAGTTCAGCCGTGAATGGCTGGGTCTGCCCTGTTGACTAGTTCATTGAGAGCCTGTTGTGCGCCTTCTACTCTGTGCACCCTCAGAGGAAAACCCATTCATTCAATCATCCAACCAACACATCTTTGTCTGCCTCTCAAAAACTCTGCACACGCTGCTGATGATAATGGGCGAGGAAAAGAAAAAAGGCCGGGACAGGAGATGGAAAAGGTTATTCGTTTTTTCGATGCAAAGACTGAAGACACAAAGTGACTCAAAGAAGATCTGATGAGAATTAGGGACACAAAAAAAATTCCCACTGAAAAGATTTTAAATCAAATGATGAAGTTATAAAATTAAGGATGAAGATGGATTTCTGTTAGTGCAGATCTGGCTGTCAGAAGGTCACAGGCGCAGATGTGGAAATACACCGAGCGGGAAGGATCGTACTTTAAAGAACCACATCAGTGTTTTAGGCCAAAATAATACCGTCAGCTCGTGGACCGATTTCTGACCTTTCAAGCAGCCGTTGGTTTCCGTTTGTTTCCGAAAGAAGTCTCGTCAATTTTATTCGTATATCCCAAAACCACATATCAGAAAATATAAAACATATGCCTGCCTTTATCCGTATATCATTGATTCAGATAAATGTAAGAGACTTGAAACTTGCTGCAGGTAGATTACTGCCATCACTCCCTTTACTTTCCATTTGTTTAAGTTCAGTCCCTGTCATGTTGTAATGTTGCACACAATTTAAAAAAAAACCTCTGCTTATTGAGCTCCAACGACGAAGCGTGCAGCATTCACGAGCTCTGTCGCTGGAAAATCAAAACTTTAGGACCAAAAATAACAGAAATATATAAAATAAGAAAAAATCTTAGTACTTCTTGAATGTAAATTAAATGTCCTTGAATACACAAACTCAAAGAGCTTTCAAACAAAGTATAACAATGTAAGTTACTACACAAAACTGCAGCAAGATTTGAGTCTCTGGAAGTAGATTTTTATAGCATGATTTATCGTAAAGGATGCATGACTTTTTTGTTAATGAGGGACAATTTAAAACCCTAATTATATTTATAAGCTACATAAATTGTTCTACTTAATGAGGATTGAGGACTGAAGTTGTTTGATGTTTTGAGACTGTATACAGTGCAGTGTAGTCAAAGACAGACGGCTATAGGGTGTGATGGTGTTTGAACCAGTTGAAGCTTTGAAGAGCTTTGCTGCGCTCTGGTGGCCGTTACAGGAAACATCTGGGAAGAGAAGACCTCTGTGTTTAACATTAAAATGAGGATTTGGGACATTATTCTATGTACGATAGTCTTTAAAGGATTTCAACGCTGAGTAAGGCACTGTGGATCGCTGTCGGGATCATTGCTCACTTCTGTTTTACGATCTCCTTACATTTGTACTTTTGTAAAATCAGTCTGTATACACTTATATCGTTTTTTGTTTATTCCTTATGATGTGCGCTCTCTTATTTAACATTCAAATAACATTATTTCAAAATGATATTGTTTAAAATTGGCGTATTTGTTGTTTTTGGTTTTAAAATGTATTGTTTTAGTTCATTGATGTCATTCTAGACAATTAAGGTTATTAAACTGTTAAAAATCTTGCCTCCATTACATATTTTTTAGTGGTGACTATTACCTGTTATTACCACTGGAGAGGCATCTTTTTTTTTTACCTTTGGATTATAATGTATTAATTCAGCTCAGATTGTCCAGGGTGTCTCGACCAGACTCTCATAACGCATGCTGGCAGCCCTTCACAACAACCCTGAAGCGAATACGTGGTTGAGAACGTGGGTGGGTGACCGATATTAAGTTTCAAATGATGATGAAGTGATGGCGCGTTTATCGAAGTTACTGGATCCTGTTGGGTGACGTTTTACCTTGCATGCATGAATGTTCCCATATAAAAATGAAAAAAATGAAATGTAGTTTTGTTGTTGAGAGATGGTAGATTAGTCATCGTTATGGTGTCCAGAACTCTTCCCGATCCCTTGGCATTTTGCAGGTGTAATGCAGATTTTTTGCCCCCTCGGACGGCTTTTTTACCTGCGACTGGTTCCTCTTCCTCCGACTCTCTTTCTGTGCGCTCGGGGATACTGAAGTCAGAGGACGTCTCGTTGTCGTACAGGCCTTCACCTTGCCCTGAGCCGCTCTCCTCCTCCCCCCCGCCCAGCGACAAGGGTGAAGCCGTGGTTACCGCAGGAAAGGTCGGCGTCGCTGTGTCTCCTACCTCCGAGGTGACGGCGCTACCGCTCTCGCTTTCAAAATAGAATGCCGAGGAGTGTTCGTCCA
Organism: Pagrus pagrus; assembly: GCF_965226575.1. Taxonomy (NCBI): domain Eukaryota; kingdom Metazoa; phylum Chordata; class Actinopteri; order Spariformes; family Sparidae; genus Pagrus; species Pagrus pagrus. The sequence continues at coordinate 2,639,838 of NC_140194.1, forward strand.
CATCATCAGGGGTTTGGCCGGACTCAGAGGTCGTAGACGGGGGGCTGGTGTTAGTGATTTTGGTTGAATAAGGGAACGCGCTCTCTCCAGAGGCCGAGGTTTGAACCCTGTCCCACTCCTGATCTATGCCTTCCTGGGAGTCAGGGAACAGGGCCGACCCAGAGGCACTGCTGCTAGTGTCTAATGCCTGTCCCTCTGGGGTGGGGGTGAAGGGGGAGGCTGAGGGTGAGGAAGGGAGGGCAGAGGTTTGTAGGGCGGAGTTCCCGTCTGATGCCGAGAACCAGGGATCCCTGACGCCAGACGCTGTGGCTGCAACAGAAATGGGCAGGTCACTATAGGTGACTTGGAGAAGGTGGGAGTGTGAAGAGGATGACGAGGGAGAAATAGCGCTATGGTCTAAAGACAGACCATCAGAACCCGCTACAGACAGAGAGCGCAGAGGGCTGTCAATACCAACACCAGAGACTGAAGGGAAGCCAACGCTAGAGTACAGCTCTAAGCTAGCAGAGTCCCAGGCTGAGGACGGCAGGGGTACATGAGGAGAGGCATGCAACCAGGGCGAGGACACGGACGGCTCCAGAGAACAGCCGCACATGGGGTCCACGTCACTAGCTAACGGAAACCCATCACCGCTGACCTCTGGGAGAAAAGATTCTAATCTGCTCCCCGTGGCATACCTTGAGTCCTCAAACCCACCTGAAAAAGACCGGGATAAGCCCGGAGTTGTGCCGGAAAGGGTGAAGTCACTAGAGAGGAGAACTGAAGGCTGGAGGGTGGGGCTGAGAGACAGAGAGACTGTTGAAAATGACGGATCCCAGGAAGATTCGGACGGCTCGGCGGCGACTGTGGTGCCAGACGGATCCGGCACCGTTTGGAGAGGAGGGGTATCGCTAAATAGTGAGGGGTCACCTGAGGAGACCGATGAAGACGAAGACCCAGACAACAAATCACCATCGCTATCATTATCATTGAACGTGACACCGGGGGAGACAGGGCTAGTCTCCCAACCAGACAGAGGGAGTGAGGGGTGAGGGGGGTGAGGCAGAGTGGAGGCAGGGAGCGTGAGGGTTGAAGGAGAAGCTGGGTCTTTGCTAGACAGCGGCGGTGCGGTAGCGACATGCTGGGCGTCTGATGCGGAGGCAGACAACACAGGCCAAGACGAGGAGGGAGGGTCATGCAGGCAGGTGGAGGGGGCGGCGCCGGGGTCCGCAGTGTCACACAGAGGGGAGGAGGCGAAGGAGGAGGAGGAGGAGGAAGAGGAGGGGAGGACAAAGGGGCGCTCACCGTTGGACAGCGGCTGTGTGGTCTGCAAGAGAACACCACTAAACCGAACAGAGGCCGTGGTAGATGAAAAATTGGGCATGCTGGGCCTTGTGGGCCTACGTGGAGCAGCTGCACTTGATGATGAAGGTGTGGAGGTCGAACTTTCAGCCTGGATCCCTGGAAGACCTCCAGCGGACACACCTCCATCCGTAGTGGTGTCTTCATTCATGGGGCGCGCCAGGCCTCGGTCTGTCTCGGCCCGGACGAAGGATGATGATGTTGTTGTGCTGCTCATGTCGCTGGTACGAGATCTCGATGTGGTTGTGGTGGTGCTGAAGGAAGAAATGCTTTTACCACCTTTTGTCTTCGTACTGGTGAATGTAGCAGCGGTCGTACTGACACCACCTTTCGTTTTTTCAGAGGATTCCTTTGGACTGATGCCTCTGAGAACACCATCTGGCTTTGGAGTGGAGTGTAAAGTAGTGGCGGTGGTGGTGGAAGTGAAAGCTCCCTTGCTTGTTGTTGTTGTAAAATAAATGGGAGCAATGCCACTAAAGTCAGCACTTCCTCTGGTTTCTGGTGACAGGGCGACCTCCGGTGGCCGTGTGGAGGTACTGTGGCGTGCTGTCTCTTCAGAATGGCCATGGGCTTGACCAGAGTGGGTGGATCTGGCCGAGAGAACCGGATCTGTGGTAGTTTTCCTCTGCACAGATTCTGTTGTTGTGCTTCTGATGCCAGGTAGAGGTAAAAGAGGTAATCCAGAAGTCGTGGTCCTCGGTGTGGTTGTAGGAATCCAGGCCTGATCGTAATCTTCTGTTTGGACTGGTTCACTCCAAGACAGATTGGGGTCATAGTTGTCCTGTTGGTGAGAGAAAGGATGATAGACAGAGATCAATAACAGGGATTATTTGAACTACACTAGATGTTCTGTGTATGGTATTGAACATGACATCAAATATAACGCCAATAAGTTTATTAATATGTTGAACAAACAAGGAAAATGTCCTGTCTTCAAATAATACTCTTGAGGTCAGTAATAAGGGGAAATATCTTGACAGTTTTATTACAGATATAATTTCACTTCTTACATCTTTTGTGTAGTTTCGTCTCACTACGTCTGCCGTGCGTGACATGTATTGATGGGTTGAAATCAGTCTTGTGATGTTGGGAAGGCGGCGTGTGATGACACCAAATAAAAATAATCAATAATTCCACTCAGATGCATCAAACTAAAGTAATGAGCCTGACTTTTCTTACTCCTGCTGCACTAAAGCGGCGCTTCAATCACTAATGCTAGCGGGGTACCTACGGTGTCAAACTTTGAAGCATAGGGCCACTGACCAGGCTGCTGGATTTGAAGTACTGTGAGTGAGAACAGGCTGCAGGAGTCAACAATTAAACAACGGCATGTTGTGTTTGAAGAAATGTGGAAGGTTTTCTTACCTCAATGTTAAATTCATCTGAATCTGGATCCAGTGCATTTTCTGGAAACAAAAAAAAAAGGCACAGGTTGCATCATTAGTTAGCAACTCAACATCAAAGTAACTCCTCACTACTTTGATCTTTACGTTTCTCTGAGTTGTATTTATGTTGCTGTTAATTTCCTGAGGCAAAAACAAATGCTAAAAAGCAGAAACATGACAAAGGGTAAAACAACTTGAAAACAGTTTCATGAGAACATCACAGAGAGGAAAAGGCAAAACCCTAGGACGCTGTGTTTCTGGATGATTTTAGAAAAGAGTAACACTTTGATCAGTTTTGTTATATTAAACCTTAAAAACCTGATAATGAAATCTAAATGTGTGTGAAATGAAAAATGGAAGAGAGGAAAAGGTTGAACACACCACCTCAAGCGGTATGTTGGCTTTATGATGGTGACAAACACTTGCATGCAACACATCACACACATCTGGACTTTCATGCATGGATTCCCCCAAAGACACAAGCAAACACAGAAAACCCTGAACAAAAAGCATTTGCAATTAATCATTTCTCTGTTTCATCCGTCTTGAAAAAACCAGACGAGCCAAGAAAATTAATTTGAACCGACAACTCTCAGCTGCTTTCCTCTGATTGTCAAAACGTTTTGGTGTTTGAACTCCACCCGTCTGCCAGCTGAGAGGGATAAAACAAACTCACTTTGCAAATTGCAAATGCCACAAATGTTGACCGAGCTCAGACGCACAGCACACAGCGGGCATGTCAGGGGGGCAGGTGGTGGCGTGGCTCTTACCTGTCTGAGGCTAAGTCACACATCATGGAGACCAGATCAAACTGGTTTGTGAAGCATGAGGTGAGGTTTTACAAGTTTAATGAACTGGGTTTGAGGGAGATGACTCAGGGTTTGACGCAAAAAGGGTGGAAGTGGCTAAAAAACTAACTTTAATTAACAACGGAAGTGATATTTCATGACGATCCCGAATGGAATCAAAGATGACAGGAAAAACATTCAATTTGGAGATTAAATTATTAGGTGATTGAAAAATCACCAGAAAATTAATTGATTATACCTATTATGATAACAATTTCAGTTGCTAAACTTCTACGGCTTCAAAACTGCAAAGATTTGCATGTTTTTCTTTATGTCAGCATAAAATAACATTACATTGTTATTATAAAACGGAACAACAGTTGCACAATTCGTACGCTCAGCTGAGATGGGAACATAAAAACATTTATGTGTCAAGTAAACCGTCACCCATTCATGCAAGCTGACACTGAAATAGGATGCAGGGGATGTTTTTCTTTGTAACAAGACACATTAGTTTATTTAATATAAAGTTCAGTTGAAATACAAAGTTACTATGATTATCATTCCAATCCATGTTACACAAAATGCTTCTGCACACATGCAAACATTTCTCTTACTGTGACAGGCAGAAGGACAGACGCCACACAATGAAAACAAAACAAAGATGGCGACTTTGTCTTCCCATGTGACACGGAGGGACACAATAATGACCCCTTGACCCCACACCAAGCATGTTCTTTCATCTTAGAAATATATAGAGAGAGCAAGTTTGAAAAGTAAACAGACAAGCTTCTGAAACAGTTTAAAACAGAAAAAGACAAAGAACAGAAATGCATGTGTGTGTGTGTGTGTGTGTGATTAAAATCCTCACAAAATATTAACCCCAGAGTGAAAAATAGGGAGGGTGAAGAGTGAAATAAAGAGGAAGAAAAACAAAAAAAGAAATGTCTGTTGTCTCATTCAGAGTTCAGAGGGAGGATGAGTGGGAGGATGGAAGTGCTTCTAAAAGAACAGAAATGTGGCTGGTGATAAAAAATACGTCCAGAAAAACATATTTTTCACTTTCGGTATCAGCTGGTATCAACAGCTTCCCATCGCTTCCATTCGTTGTGCTAAGCTAGGCTTAACCAGTCCGCTCTGACGGACGCACAGAGACTTTTTCCTTTAAATTCAACTCTTCATTTTTCCACCGATGACATAAAGATTGTCAGTTTAGGTGCTAAGTTAAAAGCTTTGGTTATTTATCATTACTCTTTAATGTGGCAGCCCATCTACGATAAGAAAAGGAAAAGAAGTTAAGAGTGCAGTGCATAAAAAGTCAGCTGTTAATTAAGTAAACATCATTTTGAGATATTTAATCAAAATTATGACAATTTAAGTCAAAATGAAAATGCCATCATCTTGATAATTTTGACTTAAAGTCACAAGATTGCTATCTCAAATGTGTTTTTTTTAATTTTTAAAAAGGTCATAACTTACACTTTCAACTTTCTTTTTTTCTTGTCGTCACTGGGCTTCCATAGAGAAGTTAGTCTTCCTCTACTCTTTATCACTTTTAAAAGTTTTACTGCCAGGCTCTAAGAAGCCAGAGGAATAGTTTAAGGTATTTGAGTCTTAATTAAAAAAAAGGACACATTAAATTGCAGCTGAATGAAAAATATCTGTACAGTTCATCTGCCGAACTCTATGCTCGGTCTCGGGCACGGTCGCTCTTACCGGGGTCGTCGATGGGCATGACGACCGTCAGCAGGTCGCTCACACGTCCGTACAGACCGTTGGTGCAGACCGCCACCACCTGGACCGTGTAGCTGGTGTTGGCTAGTAGATCGTCGAGTATCGCCCCCTGGTGGAGGGAGAAGGCATCACATCAGCTTTGAAGCATCACAGCGATGAAGCATAATATATATAATTTACATCACTATCAACAAACATGAAAATGATTCCTTCAGTTTGAGTTGCTGGATCGGGACCTCCAGGTTGGCTGGTTGGCAGTTTTGGATGGTAAATTCATTACAGACTTCTTTAAGTGAATCATTCCTGATATCATGAACTTGTTAACTCTCTCACCACATCCTGGTCTCCGTCGGTCAGGTATACAACGGGGGCAGCGCTTTCTACGTTGGCCAGTCGGTAGGTGACGGAGTATTTCTCGATGCTGGCGTCGTAGACCGCCCGAGGACGCTCCCACGTCACCAGCAGGCTGGTGAGGTTGTGTGGCGACGCCTGGATGTTTTCCGGCTCTGAACTGCACACTGACAGAAGAAGAAGAACTTTTTTTTTTTATAAAGGCTTTGGTTAGAGATACTTTACACAAAAACATAAGTAGAAGCCTACAGATGAGAAGCTCCTTCGCTAACGGCTCCAGATCTGGTTTCAATTTGTGAAAACGGGCCTGTTTTCATAGATTTATATTGTTCCTTCCTGTGTTTTTAAGAGTCCTCTCTGATTCTGGGTCAGAGTTGAGATTAGAGCAGCAGAGCTAATGCAGATGACAGACACTGTGTGGATTAACACAGATTAAAAGAGGTTGTGGATCGATGACAATAAACAGGAGAATGCTCCATCTACCCAAACACTGACACACTTCCTCCTCACTGGCTTTAACCTCTGACTGGACCTTTATCCTCTTTGACAGATCAAAGTGAAAACGTCACATCATGTGTCGGAGCTGCTGCGCTGACAAAACTGTGGTGAACAAATGCAACAACACATGGACACATGTGTAGACTGATTTTTAAAGCAATCAGAGACGTGTGGTCACCGACCAGGAAAATACTAACAGTGACAGAGCTTAGTTCAAGAAGAGGAAGCTGACATCTGTTTCTGTCCAGCTTCAACCACTAGAGGGCAGCGTGAGCCAGGAGAACATCATCGGAGCATTTAGTCCAGTTCAAAAGTTTATAACACTGTGGTTCATCTCTGACACCTGAGTCAATTTGAGTGAAGGTCTGACAGAAATCAAATCATCTGGACTAAATAACTTCACTTGGTCCTCAGACACAGACTCACAAACAAAAAGTGCATGAGAGGGATTCATATTGTAGTCTACACACAGATCCCTCTCAAGTATGTCAAATAGGGCAGCTTTGGTCTCTACCTACCCCTCTAGGGTCAGTTATGCATGTGCAGGGCTCCACGGTCTAATTAGCAAAAATAAATCTGCAACGTCTGATTAGAATTTCAAAATAAAGCTTGCCGAAAAACATTTCAAAATATGAGTATTGGACTGCTAACGTGGATCGATTTAGCCAGCAAAACTACTTGGTTTAAGGATGGTTTGGGCTGAAGTAAGTACATACATTTGGTTGTGTAAGTTAAAAAAGTTTATTTTTATTACACACAGGGCTCCAACTCAGGTTTCCTGGGTGGAAACAAGGAACATAAACAACAAAACATCACCAAATCTTGCTTTGGTGCCAGACTGTGGTGACAGCTGACTCATCATGACTGATTTTTTATTTTTATTTTATTTTCTTTAAAATCAACATGTAGTTCGTCCCTTGGTTTCGTTTGGGAAAGGCTCCTGTTCGCAGTATAATTTGAGTCTCATCAGTGACATCTGGTTGGACCTGCCCCGTTTGGTTACAATATTATCAGCCCTGTCGATCATTTGGGGAAAAAATCCAGTGTTAATCTACTCTCTGAAGGGTTTTTCATTTTCTGGAGGCATTTCCTCTTCAGAAGTTGTACAATATATGTACAACTTATGTTGGGCTTCAGTGTGTTTCTCCATGCATCTCCCACTGATGTTAAAACAGCTGGCAACACGGATCGAGAGCAGGCTGAACACCCAGCTGCACTTTTGATGAAATAACTGTAGTTCTTCAATATCTTCTACTTGATTGCTCTTCTACTTTCGTTTTTTTTTTTTATTTAGCTCTGAACAATAAAGTCAAAGAGACACGTTGTGCACAACAAAGTTCCTAATTACTATGTAACTAAATCAATACTCAATACCATTTTCTGTTGCTGGCAAAATAAAATGAAGCTGGTGTTTTCCCCTGAGGATAAGCTAGATCAGAGGTTTTTAAACTTCTGTTCTCATGTTTTGTTGTTTTAAATATAGAAATCAGGGATATTCCACATTAAATCTGATAACTCTTGAAAATGTGTATTGAATTGTATTTACTGGACCTCGTCCAACACTGAGTCATGATCCTCTGGCCAATAATGTCAGAACAAGCCCTTCCAAAAACCACAGATCAATGCTACTTCGTAACTAGTTATCGAATAAAACCACCGAGCGGCGTAAAAAATCGATGGTTAACCGGGCTGACCTCCCGTCATCGTCACTGAGATTAAATTTGGGTCACTGGAGTTCTATTCTTGTCGCTCCGTCATTTTTTCCCATCACTTGATCCACTTGTCTTTGTTCCATTTAGACCTTATTTAATTAGCATTAACATGGGATTGTTCATACGAGGGGTCACACTAAGGTCTAGCACCAGACAGGTGAGATGTTGTATCAATAAGGAATATAAATGTGTCGGCCTACAGTAGACACTCATAAGACTGACTGTCAGAATAAAAGCTTTTCAAAGCAGGATTTATAAGGCGTCTTAGTAATGTAATTCAAAATAACACACCACGAGATATGAGATACAGTGAACAGTGAATAAAAATAAACGTACTTCAGACGTAGCTGAATACATAAATATAAAAGCATAATAATACAGAAAAAAAAGTGTGATTTTGGACTCGTACCTGGTGTGAGGACCTCCTCGGTGCCGGTGTAGGAGGAGAACACCTGACCCATGAACTGCTCCTGCTGCTCCCTGTAGTTGTTCTGCAGGTAGTCCATCAGCATCACGTATCCGGCCTGCTGCATCGTCATCACCTCGCAGAACATCTCCAGCTGCAACACAAGAGACACAACAACACAATCACCAAACAAAGTCAGCAGTTAAGATCAATTCAACCCAAAGAGTAAACAGTTTGTCTGAGGAATTAATGTACAATTAGTTCTTCAAATGTCTGATTTTTTCCAAAGAATATTCAGTTTATGAAGATAAAAAAAACAGCAAAGCAGCGAATCCTCACAGTGGAGAAGCTGAGTGTGTATTTTTGATTGATAGATTTGATTAAAAAAATGTACTGTGAATCAAAACTTTTGTCAAATATTTTCTCTAAATTCACTAAATTGAACGTATTAGTTGACGATCTTCTTCTATAAACTTTCACAACGATACGCTGAAGAGTAATTATCTTTATTTTTCTAATCATGCAAATCTGAAAATGTATCACATGGAAGAAAACTTTCCAAACACAAATGTTTTGATACAATCTGATAAAAACACACAAACTCTGAATGTGTTCAGCACGACAATAAGGAGTAAATCATCCACAACACACAGCAGCATTTCTCTGAGCGGTCTGGAAGTGAACGGGCGTGAAGGGGCCATGAATCATGCTGGAACCGTCCTGCTGGCTGCCTCCGTACCTGTCCAGGTGAGTCACTCCCCTTTGGATACACAACACTCTGACTCACACAGACTCCATGCTGCAGCACAGCCTCGCTGAGAGCCCATTAGAGCCATTTGCGGTTGTTAAAGTCGTGACTTTAAACTATTAGCTCTGGCAGCTCGACAGGAGCTGGAATGTCAACCAAGCTGAGACACGTCACAGAGGTCCTGGAGAGGTCCTGGAGAAGTCCTGGAAGGCCTGAAACAGCCTGTGTACGTGCTGCAGTGGATACGACAGTACTCTATTTTTACACAATGTAAAAATACTTTATACAAGTAAAAGTCCTGCATTCAGTAACCCGCTGATGTACAAGTACAGAAGTATTATGAGCTCAATTATAGTTTTGAAAGTGAAAGTGCTGATATGTGGGCGCCCCGGTAGCTCAGTTGGTAGAGCAGGTGCAGAGGCTCGGTCCTCGCTGCAGTGGCCCAGGGTTCAAGTCTGACTGTCAATCATCCCATTTCCTGTCATCTCTAAGCTGTCCTATCAAGAAAAAAAAAGGGCTGGTATGTTGTTTTACTAGATTGACTGATGAATCAATGTGTGGTTTTAATGTTGTCGCTGCTGCAGTTGAGCTAGTTTATAAGCAGTCAACTAATTAAGCCCAGTGGTTCCCAACAAAGGGTCACCAGATCAATCTGAGGGGTCGTCGGATGATTAATGGGAGAGAAAAGATGGAAAACAAAGTTCCCATATGCACATTTTTATTAAATGTCTGGACTTTTATCTAATCTTTGTTTTTTTTACCAGATCAAATCTGAAACATGACGGGGAGCCTCTAACAGACACTGACTTTTGGTAAGAGGCCATAAAATTTGAAAACCGCAAGATTAATCTCTGATGTCTGGTCTCTGTATAGCTTAAGGGCCCTAACGTATATAGTACAAACTGTGTGTGTGTGTGTGTGTGTGTGTGTGTGTGTGTGTGTGTGTGTGTGAGAGAGAGAGGCCTCCTGCCTTATGATAGCAGCGTGTTCAGAGTGAATGAGTCTAGTGGAAGATGACGATTGAGCCTCAGCAGGCGTCACACGAGTAACCTTTTGTGTCTTCACATGTTTGTGCAAGTATGTGTGTGTGTGTGTGTGTGTGTGTGTCCATGTGTTCCCTCTTAAATACCGTAAAGATCTTTTGTGAGCTAATATTTGTTGGATGCAATGACTGCTTCTGTATGGCTGTCAATCAGTCACTTGCAGCCTGAGGGCAGTCTCACACACACACACACACACACACACACACACACACACACACACACACACACACACACACACACACACACTGTTGACAGCCTGCCTCACCCATCATTTTGTTGTGTTTCCTGAGCTCTGGTATGATAATTCCTCCTTTCAGCTCCTCGAGCACGTTTCTAAAAGGTTGTTTACGGACATTTCTGTAATTGTGTCACTCGTCTTTTCATCTTGAACAAAAGGCACGAAGTTGACGTCTGACTCTTAAAGGGCCACACAGACATGGTTTCTTCCCTTTAGCTAGCCGTTGGTTTCAGCCTTACACAGCTCAGACGCTCATCAGTTTATTTAGAAAAATATATTTATGGACAGCTCACGCAGGATATTTTAGGAGGTTTTTCAGGACATCTCAGGTGTTATAATGGGGTTGGATCGCTTCATCTGAATTACAGAGCACTTCTGCTAATGTCATAAGAAGCGTTTGCACTTCTATTGATTATATTATTGAAATTCAGGAGAAACAACCACAACAATTCAAAGGAATGGACACCTTTTTTATAATGAGTGTGGGAATCCTTTAAATCAGCATCTAGTCACCACATTCATAAGGAGACAGGGCGCGTTGTAATCTGTCAGGTGACAATAATTAATTGATTAAACCAAAAGGTCACTTTCCACTTCTGCTTACTAATTTCACTACATACACACACACACATAGTGAGCAGAATCTAAAGACTGTCTCCAGATGTTTTTTTTTTTAATTTAAATGCAGGACATTATTGAAAATGAATGCCTGCACAATAAATCAGCTTTCCGACTGCTTCAATCTAAAAATGCTGATACCACATCATCACCTGTTCGTCAGAGATGACCGCTGTGTTCTTGAAGACGATCCACTCGACGGTCTCGCTGCATGGCGGCGTGGTCAGCGAGCCGTTGTAGATAAAGTATTTCTCCGTGGAGTTCGGCAGGAGACCTTGCAGGGCGAAGGGTGAAACCTCGGCGCTCTTTCCTAGACGGCAGACAAGACAGTTTAAAAAAAAGCAGAACAACAGAAAATGAAGAGGCAAGAGAAGAGAAAGAAGAAGAAGAAGCTGACGTACCAAATCTGCTCACGCTGTTGATGCCGTCTATGATGGAAGCGTAGTTCATGTTGTCTTCAGTGCTCGTCTGTGAAGAGAAAACCAACATAATTGACTCAAATATATTATTTATGAATGGAAACTGTGAGTTTAACACAGAACAGGCTCAGCATCAGGAGGTCAGAAATCACCATCTTCAAATATCGTATTTTAAACATATGACAGAATCACATAAACCAGCGGTCTCAACCTGCCGACCCCCTCCCCCTCCATCCAGCCCATGGCCTGATGTCAAAAATATAACATAACCCGGCCCGCAAAATTATTAAGTTGCTTCACACTAATTTAAACTACACCATTATATTCAAAATACATAATTCTATTTGAAAAAACAAAACAAAACAAACAAACCTGACTTGACTTTTATTTTGAAGTTGCACAACATCAGGGAAAACAAAAATATATTAATGATTAGTTAAAAACGAATCATATTAAAATGCATACAAACTTCTGTTTGCATTTTTATATTATTATGTTAATAATAGATTTAAAAAACAAACAAACTGATACTCGAGTTAAATCCATCGAAGCAGGAGTTCCCACCAAATATGTTCCTTTTAATTGATTTTAAACCAGATATTATTTAACCCTGTTAACTATGTGAAATAATCATTTCATATGATCAAAATGTACCAATTTCTTTAGCTTCTTATCCCAACTGTTTATGTTGCATATACATTTAGCCATGCATTCATCCATTTCAACTGTTAATTCATTTACTTACTTTTAGCTAACAATTAGCCTACTTTAAGCTAACTATTTTGACCGTTTATCCAGTAGCCTACATTAAGCTAGCACACTCTTTGGTACATGTGTCCAATACTTTATCTTATTGTGCCAACTGTTAATGTATTAAAGCCTCCCTCCAGTCAGTATTTCTTCCCAGCAGTCCGTCTCAAACAGAAGATTGGGGTGTGGTTGATAGTTTGAGCACCATCATCACCAAACTGCCGTTCTAGCAGCATCAACATCATTAGCATGGATTAGCGATAGCATCGATATTAGCATGGACAAGCAAAGGCGTGAATATTAGCATGGATCACAGATAGCTTCTGTCATCTTCAGCTCCTTGGGTACTGAGCAGCTCCAGAGTTTATTCATGGTCAAACTGTAGCCTGAGCTCCACCTGTCCGCTCCGGCTAGCTCCACCTCTCTGCTCCGGTTAGCTCCACCTCTCTGCTCCGGCTAGCTCCACCTGTCCGCCCCGAGCACCGCCGCTCCCTCTCTTGTCGTCGCTCGACCACTCACACGCTGCCCTGTTTCTTAAAGGAGCCGCGGCCATTTTACTAACGTTTGTTTACAATAACTTCCGGGTAGAAAACCTCCGCGTCACGCATAAAGACCCGAAGCCACGCCCCCTTCCGGTTTGCCCCAGGTGACGTTATTTCAGAAAAAGGCAAATAATTTATTGATCCTGTTTGAATTGTGTCATGAATCACACATATGACGTTGATCGATTTAAAAGATAATTTTTCCGAGTCAACAAAGTCGCAGTTTGTCGTAATTAAAGTAAAATATCATGTAGTTTTGTGTTAAAGCGCTCAGTGAACTACATCGTATCGCTCAACACCAACATGGCCGCCAACTCGGCTCAGAGAAGGTCCTAAAAAAGATGAAAATCACAATAAATCTGCTCATATTAACGGTTAACAAGACAACAAGTTACGGGTCTCGGTGACCATTCAGCGATTCAACTGTCGGCTGTGTTGTCTTTATTATTACGTATTTTCATGTATGTCATTTAATTAATTGTACTGTACAAGAAACTGAGACTTTCTCAAGATGAAAAAATATCTTTTAACTTGACTTCGGCTCTACAAAACGTGTTTGTCAATTTAAAAGATTATTTTCCAAGTCAAGAAAGTCGCAGTTTGTTGTACATAAAGTAAAATATCATCGAGTTTAGATTTAAACCGCTCAGTGAACTACAACATCTCGCTCGAGTCAATAAAGTTGCAGTTTGTCGTAAAACTAATGAAATATCAGACTGTGAAAATACGTCATTAGAAGGACGACACAGCCAACAGCCTCGTTGGTGACGTCGTCTCGTTGAACAGTCACCAAAACTTAAACACTGTAGCGCTGCTCCTGTTTATTAGCAGCTCTCTGAACTGACCAACTCTCTCTTCACATAGGATTTTAAATCTTTCCATGTGCACCTTGTCAACTGCTACTATACTGTAAGTACTCCTGGTTGCAGCTGTATGTATTAATATGCGTTGTAGTAGAAGTGCTGTGGTTTCATGGGGATTCCTGAACGTTGACTCTAATTGCACAATAACAGGCTGGAGGTAAAGCTTCATGGGAACATTATGTCAGATCCCAAACACTAAAGTGGGCGTTCATCAGCTAAACCAGTCGGACAGGAGATCAGCGCAGAAATCCCTCAGTGCTACACATGTATTATTGAGAAGCGAAGTTTCAGGACATTCATTTCAGCATTATGTCAGTGTTCACCTAAACAAAAGTGGAATAATGGTACAACTCTTTTTAAATAGTTTACATTACCCATTGCTAGAGAGACGGTACATTAAGAAAAGAACGGAAATAAGGCCGGAGATTATCACTGGCCTTCACCACTGCAGCCACCAGACTGCCCTCAACACGAATGGCCCGGTGGGTTGGCAGAACGCAGAAACAAAATGTACTTTCTTTTGTGTGTTAGTTATCCCAACCTGCTCCACACCCAACCTGCAGCCCAAAACACACACAGCGCCTGCAGCTTCACATCAGACGTTTTTCAGATTTTCGTTCCAACACGGCCTCTGTCGGCTCGAACATGCCAAACCAGCCGGAGGCAAAACAAATGTGCAGAGCAGAGCACAGGAAAAGACAAAGTATATGAAGCTCAGTGCGAACCCTGGCATTGAAATTGAAAACACAGACAAGAGCTCGGTAATGATCCTCAGCCAGAATATGGATCAATTCAAGCAGTGCACTCGCTGAGGTATTACTACAATGTACTGGTGATAACACTGTGAGACTCTGATTCACTCCCTCAGTGCAAAGTTTTTATCTGCAACAAGAAGTCGAGCACAAGTCATTCAAACTTTATGAATTTCAGAAAAGCTTTTTCAAATCAGACACTTTGGGAATTGAGCACCAACTTTAACTGAAAAATCTGTGTTATGTACAAGAATAAGATCAGGTTTATCGTCAAGAGCCCCGTTAGCTTCGGCACATATCACTCACAATGTGGGATATCTGAGTCATTAGCCCAAAGCTAACTGCTGTAAACTCAAGGAGTGTGGGCCTTCCCAACATCAAAAGTGTCTAAAAAAAAATAAGTCCACTCGGCCTCCTGTGATGTCAAATGAATGTGCTCTGAATGATATTCACAGCACATTAATCCTGGTCTTAATTTAATATAAGTCTTGAAATGAGCCTTAGACTTCAACATGTATTTGCTTCTGACCCGTGGCGCCACATTAAGTTTCAGTTTTGGCCATCGAAGGGAAAAATGTTTGGGCACACTTGGTCTAGACAGCATGAGGAAAATACTGAAGATGAAAAGAAACAACTTTCATTACTCAAAAATGAGTTTTGGCAGAAAAACGTGAACAGGTACGGGGCAGTTTGAGAGGCATGCTCACCTCAAACATGACGGCGAGCGCTGTGATTCTGCCTCCGGCCTTGATGGTTTCATCTAAAGAGTCGAAGCGTTGCGCCTCATAACAGTAGATCTGCATCTGTGGGAGAAAACACAAGTGTGTTAAGCTACCGTGGACAAGCTGTAGCTTTGTCTGTAAGAGTCCCAGTTTCCAAAATGAAAGAAAAGTTGTTGTGTTTTGTTGCGATTGTTCTCCATGAAAGCAGCCACAGTACAAAGTCCTGAAAACACTGTCAACAGAGCAGAAGCTCGGTACTTGATGCTCCACTTGTAACTTGTAAAGCATTTGATTTCTGGAGCTGGAGATTATGAGATCTTATTTTCAGCCACGTGAACTCACATGTCTCGTTGATTTGTGGATTACACGACGTGTTTCTGGCTCAAACCACTGAGCCACAGCAGCTCACGACATCAAGTGTGGGTCAATCATAATCAAGTCCATTAATCCATTATAAGATTCAGATAAATGTAAGTTTTGTTAATCATACAAAGATAAATGGTTTTGTTATTTACTTACGGACCTAACACAACTTAACACAATGTTTTTATTCACGTCTGTATAAAACTCTTCAGAACACATCAGAACCACAGGCTGAACGGACCTGGTTCATAAACATTAAACACGTATTAGAAGACGTCTCACCTCCAGAGGGTATTTGACTCCATCCAGACTGTGTTCGGAGCCTTCTGAAGAGGCGTTGCAGCGCCCCCAGTGGAAGGTGATGCGCCCGACCTTGAACTTTGACCTGAGACCTCCTCCGCTGACATAAAACTCTCCGTCCACATTGACCGCCACTGAGCACAGAGAAGACACAGATGTTAGAAAATAGATGCACGATGTGAACTTCACGTGTACGACGTCGTTTTGTTTCAGCCCTCCACGCGACTTCATATCCCACTGAGATCCTTTCAGCGGAGCCTGATTGATGTTGCTGACTTGCTCAGTTTTAAGTGTATTTATTGTTTTTTATTCTAACGTTGTTGTGCTGTAGATACTGAGTCTTCACAGGGTGTTTTATTTTGAACACTGACCGGATGCACTGTGCCGTTCTGCTGTCTAACTTCCTGTCTGGCTCGATCTGCTCTGTGCAGACTGACATGGTTTGCGGTCCGCAGAGACGTGACGAGACACAGCTAGTAGAAACACGAGGATTGTCTGGAACAGTCGCGACCAGCTCCGGCTAACATATCGCGGGTCACTGCTTAACCATGATTAAAGCTCATCACATCTAGGATCCTCACTCAAAGACACCAGCCACCTAAATACGCCTGATTTTTTCCATCAAAATCCCTGGGAAATTAACGAAAATTTGGAGGAAAAAAAAATGTAAAAACGGCCCGAAGCTGAGGGGGTCTATTCTGGGCCAAGACCCATCCTATATCCAAGTTTCATGGAAATCTGTCAAGTAGTTTTTGTGTAATCCTGCTGACAAACCAACAAACAGACACGGCTGAAACATAACCTCATGGCGGAGGCAACAAACCTGACCACCTTCATCGACTCTGTCTCCTGTTTCTGAAGCTTTGAAGACTCGACCCCAACACAGCCTCACCTCACTCTGAAATGATGGATTATAAACGTACAGAAGATCAAACGGCGGGTGCATGTGATACTCCACTAACACCTTTATTGTCACAATGAGTCAACAGAGGGATCAGGCCAGTCTTTGTTTGACCTGACAAAAGGTCCCCTCGAGGATCGAAACATTCTTTGATGGTCTGATGAAGGTGAAGCTTCGTGCGGCTCTTTCATCTTCTACTGTACACCTCAGCCTGTCGAAATCAGCAAAAACATCGATCAGCTGAACACTAAAGCTCTCCTCACTTTAGGGACCGTCTGTCTTTGGTAGGTTTTCATTCTCTCCGCCTCTTTTATCTGTGTGTGGTTCACGTCGGCTTTGTTGTCTGTGTGTGTCTTCTGCTCTATTATGTTTTAAACCCCGTCTAAAGTCTAATTTCCCCTCCAGGGAGGACAAATATTGACTCAACTCGTCGCTGATTCATTCCTGTTGAAAAGTGTGTTTGTGCTGTATTAAGGCACAAACCGATCCATACGCTCCATCCATCAACTCTTTTTTTTCTAGCACTGAAGTCTGGGTGAACTCCTGACAGCCCCGCAGCTTGAAAAACAGAGTGTATGGATGGCAGCCTGTGCCTTGAACCTACACTGGGCCCATTTGTGGGCTGATAAAAACAGGTTTAAGTACTGTCGGCCTGAATCGTGCTCGGATTGTCCACCAAACATCTCCATTTATAAAAGCCTTTGGTGCAGCTGGCCGACGAACAACAACGACAACAGAGTGCTTCTTATTTCGCTGAGAGTCCCGTTGCTAAGAAGCGCTGGACTCGTCTGTTTGGGGCTTTTCGAAAAGGCGAGGCGGGATCCCTCTTGTCTACAATTTCACTTAACAATCACCTTGAATGCACACTGTAGGTTATTGTGTTTCACGCCACTTAGAGAGAGGAAATATATAAAAGGCTCTCGATCCTGTCAAACGAGAAACTGGTAACAGTATCCTTTACAATAGGACACCACTGTACTGTACCAGAAAAGGCCCTATCGGTCAGTCTCTATCTGGGAGAAACGGTCATTAGAAAAACAGCTTCAGGAAGGAAAAAGACACTTCAGGAAGGAGGGTCGAAGGGGGTAGAGGAACTGAGGAAAGGAAAGAGGCAGTTTTAAGCAAAGACTTAACAAAAAACTGCTTCAGAAACGACACAGAAGCCTTAAATTATGTAAAAAATCTTTTCACAAGGCTAAAATTACTCTTTTTTTAAGTTAGTGTGCAACATTCATCCGAGTGGCAGCTTCATCTTTAAAAGGTTGATGTGAAAATTAAGAATCTTCTGCACAAAAACAATCAAAACTGAACTGCACTGAAGCTACAAGAAAAAGTAATCTGCCTTAAACTGACAAAAGACGCCGGTGTTTCACTTCATGTTATCAACGTGAATTAAATGTTGATTGCACATGTAATGTCTGCAGACCAGTGATCGGTGTTTGAGTCCCCATAAACTCCACTTTCACTGTGCTATTTTATGCCACCGGGCACAAAATTGAAGGCTGACTGGATCGACACCATTATACGTCTCCTTTATAGACTAAATGAATGTATTAACTCACATTTTGTCCTCTGTGGTTGGTAGTTCATAGTCTGAGAAAGTCTGTTTCCACTGAAAAACTGCTTTAGAAACACCTGTGGACGCTTTTAATATCACACATGAAACACTTTTACCGTGTTTTACTCCGTCCAAAACGCATCAGTCTTTCCACCCTGCGCTCGGATAAACTTTTTTTTTCAAGAGTAAAATCCTTTTTGTTTAACCAGAAACCTCCACAATAACGCAGTCTCCAAATGCACCAGACTCCATTTACAAAAACTGTCATTTTATAAGCGTAAAACACAAACTTCATTAAAACTCAACAGAGTCCAAACAAATCTCACTAAAACAATCTCGGCTCATCACGGCGGTTGACATAAACGCCTAATTCGCTGAGTTGGAGGTGAAAACTTGATGAGAGGAGGATGTGGATGAAGTCCACGGGCCCTTCAGCTCTTCACACCGGCAGGTTTTTGGTTCTCACCCGTCTTGCCATCGTTCTTGATGGTCGTGCTGTCGGTCGTGAGGCTCTCCCAGCCGTCAAACCTCAGCTTCTGGTACTGCAGCTTCACCTGAGCCAGGTTCTCCTCGATGTTGATGGGAGACTGCTTGGCGTTGCTGCAGGACGGAAACTTCTTGGCCCAGTTGTTTTGGTTTAATGTTCCTGGAGGGGAGACAGAAAACAAGCGTTGGAGAAGAACGTTAGCGTTAGCTTCCTTTTCACGACTACATTGTGTTACCTATTGATCTTTCTTTCCTGTTCTACTCGCGCAGCATCGAGTGCAGAGGCTGCGTATTTAATTTTGTCCAATTACAGTAAAGATACTCTATCTACTTTCAAATCGACATCAGGAGTCAGAAAATTAAACATAGAAGACAAACGATCAGAAACACAGACGTTGTTGAACGAATAATGTGAAATTGGTGTTTTGTTTTTAACTCTGAAGTCTCACATGTTGGAGTTTCCTGAAAGCACCTGAACGCACCAAAGAAGAGTTTTGATAACAGCTCGGTCTCAATTCAGCCCAGTCACCTGGATATAAAGTGAGCTGTGAATGTTCCTGCAAATCACACATAAAAATTACTTTTTCTGTCCCTGGCACATTTCAGGTCTCTGTGAGTTGTTTAAAACCAAAAGCAAAATTTAGTGAGACCAACGTGACTTTCAGGGAAAAAGCTTCCTGAACGAGAGTAGAAACATCCTGAGCACAGACGTACTGGACACAAGACTCACTGCTGTGCTCCGATCTTCACCAGGTCTCAACCCAGCTGAACTCCTACAGGGTGAATATGAGGAAATACGTTTCGGAGGATTGCGGTGAAACAGCATCTCATCATGTTTGATCCACCTACAGGTGTGTTTTCACTACAAACTTTAACTCATGGAGAGTTTTTAAAACTTCTGTGACCTTTGACTTTGTTTATAGGTCGCAAAACTCTCCCAACCCCACCACTCACACGGCCGTCAAGTTGTCAGGTCGGGTGTAATTATGTGTATTATTTCCAGGAGCATGGAGGAAAAACCACATGGATCACACAAGTACGAGAACCAGAGGAGTGTAAGTGACATTTGACCGACTTTACAGGAGAGCGTAACAATACATGACCATGCTGTCCTGACGTTTTTCCATCGCCGCTAACAAAGTGGCTCCGCTAATTCAGTTACAAACACGTTTCATTTCTTATAACTTCTTCACAATAAAAGCCCCCCGTTATTTAGTCATTTAAAAGCTTTTATTATGAAGCAGCATTACAGGAAACGTTGTGTTTTCAGCAGCAGTGACTGAACACGACTCCTGAAACAGCTGAACGTGAACACGATGAAACAGTAAAACACAGCAGATGTTTGCAGGACGAGAGAAACTAAAGAGATTCAGTTAGAAGAGCTGAACACGCTGACTTTTTAAAACCTCTTTCTCTCAGGTTTCCTGCACAGACATGAGTTGAGTGTAGATTTCAGGGGCAGACGGTGCTTGTTACGGGTTGATGCGGCTCAACTCAGCGCAGTAAAACTGGTGATGGAAAAGCAAATCAGCGCCGGACTTGGTTTGACTCACCGCGGCCAAAAAGTTCTGCTGGAAAATTGCTGATACAACAGAATAGAATAAATAATAATTATAAATGTGTAAACCATAAAATGTTAACTCTACATTAAAGTCAAACTGAATACATGTGTTTTAGATTTGTATTTAAAATATCAGTTAGTGTTAGTCTGAACCTGTGAAATGATATGAAGGATATTAATGTGCTTCATTCCTCCGTACAGCTGTGGATAATATTGTTCCCACATTAGTTGGACTGATGAAGTGCAGACTTCTCTCTCTGTCTAATTATACTGAACAATCGCTCACAGGTGTGCTGCTCTGGGAGAGCTAGCTACGAGCTAACGAGCTAATAACCTCCAGCTGTTCTGCCGCGCTCGGGCTTTAACGTTAATATCAGCTCACATTTTTCACTCTTACAGCTTTCATAAAGGTCAAATTTGAGGCAGACCTTCGTCAAATACAGCCTGCAGCCAACGACCGCTGCACAACGACAGAGCTGAGCTTCAGGTTTCAAACACGGAGCAGGCCGACATGACGGACGGCATAAATACAGAAGGGAAAGTGCGACAGCGCAGGACTACAAATGATCCTCCTGGAGCGGTTCGTTCAGTGTGTGTCAGCTGCAGCCCAAACAGATTTAATCCAGCAGCTCGTGTTCGTGTCAGACTGATCTACAACCTCAGGCTCTTTATATTATGAAAAATAATCTGAGCAGCATGTGACGTCTGACCACACTCCTGTAGTTACAGGACGACATGTTGATCTGTTCACATCTGCTCAGAGTTACTGTCCTCACTCAGGGGATGTCAACATCTCAGACTGACTGGAGACGAGACTGAAGAGCTGCCGTCTGTCGGGTTGATTCACTTTAACTGTCCGTGGTTCACAGCAGCAGCTGGACGGCGTCGATCTAAATAAATACAGTCCGTCCTCACTGATGGACTCACAGTCACATTAGAGACAATCCATGTCCTCTGTCCTCCCTGGATTCAAAGACTTTGGCCTCATTTACATTTGTCAATTCAAGAGTCTTCCGATATAATTTAAGACACTTTCAGTTGTAATCAGACACATTCTGCATCTCTGCTCGACAGAGACACTTCTTTGAGGACTCATTGGTCGAACAGACCAGGGATCACAAACTCTGCAGATCAGCCCTCTGTCAGCCCGTCACCAGGATATGATGTTAGCTGTTAACCACGGATACATCCAAGAGAGGTGGAGGGAAGCCAACAAGGCTGCTAAATGGCTGACTGCAGTTCAAGTCACATCAGTGGAAATGTTTAAGGTATTTTAATCTAAACCATGATGTTTTCTAACCATAACCAGGTGGTTATTTAGCCTAAACCTAACCAGAGCATAAGAACAGCACTGTGATCAGAGAGAAATAGAAAATTCAACCTAAACAAACATAAAGTTGCAACATAAAGAAAACGTACATGGAGAACGACAGTCACAATGATATCTATCTATCTATATCTAAATATATCTATACCTATACCTGGCAGCTGGGACTGAGTAAAAAAAAATCAGTCACTTCCTGTGTTGAGCTTTAAGTCAGTGTCGACTTCACTGAACCTGGACTAAGTGACAGAGCCATAAAAACATTCACCATGCGTCAGCTGTCAGGAGTGGCCCCGGCATCATCATCATCATCATCATTATGATCTGCTCATTGAAACCTGTTTCCAGCCAGACGTCAACATGTACGAACCTCTTCATCATCACATCACAATAAAGGGTTGATGTCTAAATTACAGGTTATGATTCGAGGCATTGAATCCAGGTAGAGATGATGAGAGCTGCGTCTACGGACGCTGCGAGGACAATAATCATCCTCGACCTTCCTGTTCGCTGTACTTTGATTGTTATGTATTATTCAATTCTGTTCATGATGACAGATTAGTTAAAAATCAGGTTTTTAAGAAAGCTGACAGCCTGAACATCTGAATAAAAACATCCAGAATCTTCTCGTCTGAAACAGAAAACAATCCAGATGTTCAGCGTAATGAACCGTCTCCGTTATCTTACAGATGTTTGCAGCTAATTCACTCTTTTCGTGCTAATTATGTGTTGTAGTGTTGTTTCAGCCAGCTGTTGTGTTTATGAGCAGGTACGCCGGCGGTCACGTGACTCCCTGTCCTCGCTCTGATTGGCCGTCGGAGCTTTTTTCCTCCAGAGCACAAAGAGCTCAACCAGGTCAGACGGATATTAGCATGTCAATGGACACACAAACACACACACACACACACACACACACACACACACACACAGCTCAAAATGTGAAACCTCGACTGACTGATGTAGCAGAAGAGTAAAAAACGATATGAAAAGATGAAATTTTAAGAGCCAAAGCTGGAAAATATGGTTGTTGACAGAATGAATAAAGGTAAGAGACATTTTTAGATACTTGTACTTGACTATTTCCATTTGTTTGCTGTTTTTCACTAAATAAAATATTGTACTCTGTCCTCCACTATGTTCATTTGATAACTTTAGTTACTAGTTACTTTGCAGATTACATGCTGTATCAGAGCCGATACACCACAGTTTTTATTTATTTATTTATTTTACTCCTCGAATGGGAGACTTCACTTTTACCAAAGTAATGTTATTTTTACTTTTACTCAAGTACTCAGGGTTTTCAGAGCCTAAAGGCCAGTCTGACCCTCCAGGCAGCTGACTGGGACTAATAAAGCTCTAAATAAATAAAATATATAAAAACTACACCTGTTTCTTCCTGCGTGCCTCTACACTGTGTCCGCTGAGCAGATCAGTAGTTCTGACGACGATGTTAAAAACAGGTCAGCGCTGACTCAGAGACTTCAGAACCTCCTTCACAACACCGACACTTCACCTCTGTTATCATTTTACACTGTAGATGAAACTGAGTGAGACTTCAAAGGTAATAAAAAGAGATTTAAAGGACGATTTTTCCGAAAACTCGTTTAAATACGAAGCTTCTCTCTTAACTTAGTTGACTTTCTTCTTTATTGTACTTTTAACGAGGATCATTAATGTAAATTCACCTGTTGAACTCTAAATATTTACCTTCACTTCCCTCTTTAGTAGCTGTAAAGTAGGATTTAGTTTCCACATGATGTCAGTTTAACACAAACAGTATACGTTCATCTGTATGATGTTGATGGAAATAATCCAGACGTCTTGTTCATCATTTTAAACTCGTCGTTTCCACCAAAATTAGACGTTTTTGGTGTCTTTGCAACCTTAGGACACAAAATCTTCAAACACCAATGAAATCCTCAACTGAAACACACTACATGGCCAAAAGTATGTGGACACCTGAATGAGGTCAGAGCTCTGCGGGACAGTCAAGTTCCTTCACTTCCTTCCTTTAGTCTATAAAAATCCTCCCAGCACAGATTTCCCAAAAGCCTAACGTGATGTCAACAGACCAGAACCCAAAGACTCTTCATCTACTGTCATAAATGGCAAAGAGAAGCAGCAAATTATCACTTTTAACCAACAAACGTTTGATGTTTTTGCTTTAAAAATGACGTAGCAGCGCTTTCTGGCACAAAAAACAGACCCAGACCAAAAGGAAACTGAGGACACCGAAGGTCTCTGCACTTTTTTGGCTTTATAGTGCTTCTCCTCACTGACGACGTCTGAAGAAGACGATACCGTGAAACTCCCTTTTGTTTTCTATCTGACAGCCTGTGTTTTGACGAGCTGCTTCAAACAACATATCAAAGTCTACAAACCACCGACAGTTGTTACAACTCATCCTGTGATATTAATCTGATCAGAGGAGAAGTGACCTTTTTATTAAATCTGTCGAGCTCTCTGCAGAGAACACGCTTCCTCTGATGAAGATCAAACAAACTGTGTGTGTGTGTGTGTGTGTGTGTGTGTGTTTATATTCACATGCAAATCCTTAAAATGAGACTAAAGTGGGTGAAATTGGATTCATGTGATTCTGCAGAGAAGGACGGCATCTTCTCCTGTTCTATGATTTCAGATCAGATAAAACAGAGTCTGAGGTTACACAGGAGAAGAGTTTGATGTTTGCCAGCGAGGTGAACCCTCCAGATATGAGCCGACATGTCTATTTGTTTATAAAGTGAATATTATTTTCTAGTTTCACTGGTTTTGATGCCAAATGTCTGAAGTCCCCTACAGGCTGCCGCATTAATCACAGCCACAGTATGAAACAAGAACAAAAGACCTCCTGATGATTCGTCTATTCTTAGCGCCACACCAGGAGCTCAAAAAGTCAAGTTTAGTCTGAGGGTAATGAGGTCATGAGGGGGTCAGAGGGTTCATCATCTGGGAGCAGGAAGAGGATCAGAGATAGGATCCCTATTTACCTCCTGTGGTCACAACTCTCCTGTCCTCCTCAGTGAGCGAGAGACGGGCAGAGAAATGAAGACGACGAAGAAACAGACGAGACGGATGAACTCCCGTCTCTCATGGAAAGTTTTAAAGGAAAGATGCACACTTTCTGTAAAATCTGCTGCATCGATTTCTTGCATCGACTTACAATCTTTCCTGGGAAGTAAAATTAAAAGGATCTTGATTCTACCTTTGCTCCACATCAACACCTCCTTTCACTCAACACCAGATATGAGCACTTCATGCTCATGATGACCGACGGCTGCCGAGTGACTCACCTGCATACGACCAGTCGATGTCTTCTGAGAACTTGCGTTGATTCCTGTATGCATATCCCTCAGCTGCAAGACAAGAAAGACAGAGACGTCCTTTTAGAAAACGTACAAGGAGAATTCATGGATGCTGAATTAATTCATCTACTGAGTCCTTTTAAGAAGAAGAAGAAGGAGAAGAAGAAGAAGAAGAGGAAGGAGGAGCAGAAGAAGAAGAAGAAGAAGGAGAAGAAGAGGAAGAAGAGGAAGGAGGAGCAGAAGAAGAAGAAGAAGAAGGAGAAGGAAAAGAAGAAAAAGAAGAAGGAGAAGAAGGAGACGAAGAAGAAGGAGAAGAAGAAGAAGAAGAGGAAGGAGGAGCAGAAGAAGAAGAAGAAGAAGGAGAAGGAAAAGAAGAAAAAGAAGAAGGAGAAGAAGAAGCCACAACAACACTGATACTGGATTGAATGCTGTCAATGTTAGCAGCAGATGTTTGTGAGTCCCTTAATAAATCACATGATTTTTAGAGTTGTTGCGTGAAGAGAAACTTAACAAACTTTGTGAAGCGGCTACGACAGAATCTGAACCTTTGGTGCCTTCTTGTAAATTCAGCATTAAATACAAAACATTCAGATGTTTCTTTCCTTTAAAAAAGTCTCGCTCTGAGCCTGTCTCTGAAGTGTGTCGTACTTCCCGACAGCTGTTTGAATTCACTGTTCACACACCAGACTTATTAAAGAATATAACATACTGACGGTAACATGTTGAAATTTACAAACACAGTAAACAGTGACTGAAAAAACCTACTTCTTCGTCGTCCGTGGCGAAAGTCTCCAGACTCCCTTAAAGAAATGCTAAATTTTGAGACTTGTTGCGTCAGGAGAAACTTATAAACTTTGTGAAATGCTGTCTTCAACACATTTTTAACTATTTGGGCGATTTTGTTTATTCGGCAAACGTTAGACATGAAGATTTGTCTTTCTTTGTGTAAAAAGCATCATATCTGTTTGTTTTATTGATGTAGGTGTACATTTGCATACAGAGCGGGGAAGTGAGATGTGATCACAAGTGGTCAGGTGTGAAGTGACGGGCTTCATGATGTCCTCTTGTTATCAGATCACTCAGGACGGATTGTAAAACAGAACAAATGTCCTGTTAAACACCTGAGCTGACAGATTCATTCGCTGGTTGGACTTTGATAGATTTTATGGTTCGACAGTCGATGTGTTATAGCTGGTTCGATTTCATCTGATTTCTTGTCTGACACCGAGTCACCGCTGAGGGTCCAGTGAACAGCTGCCAGAAAAACCAACAAAAAACATAACACAACACACTTTCACCCATCCAGCAGCTGAAAACAGCCACAGGCTCCTGCACTGAAACAACACAACACAAAGCTGCAGAGGATCAGTGAGTCACTTTAAGAAAAATGACCTCTTTTGTCATGTTGGGTTTGTGTGTGGTTTGCTTTGTGTAAACCCCCTTCATGGTTTCAAATCTCAGCTGCTTCCAACAGTTTCGGTAAAGATTTCTTCACCTCGTCCCTAATTGTTGTATCTCTACACTTGGCTCCTGTGTTATTGCCTACAGCACAAACTCCACCCACAACATGTCCATGCTGGTTGGTGATTAATAATATTTAGACCACAAACCACGGCCCATGTTTGGGCGAGTGGAGGCCGTAATGCTCCACACCCTTTCAGATTAATGAAATCCAGCAGCAACGACTTTACATTGTATTCTGCAGACTGAAATCTCAATACAGTACTTTCTCAACAGGTTCAGGTCTGGGGAGATCATTTCACTTCTCTTACATCAGCCTGAGTTGACAATTTAAGCTTTTATTCACTACTGACAAGAGGATCTCCTGCTGGACTGAAGTACTGGACTCTCTTAGTGTGTTTTAACAACTGAAGACGCCTAATTCCATGTTTGTGGCGACCAAAAGAGTCATTTTATTGCTAAAACACGATGTTTTAGGAACCCTGACCAACATTAACCTACCCGGAGCACAAGGACGGCATTGTCCCGAGAGAAAAACTGATGAAACGTACAGTTACAACATGAAGAAACAAAAAAGTTTTAACTTATCTGTAGTTTTGCACGAACGTACTTAGCTCAACATTTATTCTTGCAGAGCTGTAGTTGGAAGACTTCTGGTTTTAGGCTCTTGTTTTTGACTTCAGCCCGGCTCGAAGCTGCTAACTAACCTTTAAGACTCTGAAGTACTGCTACATAAGAAGGCGCCTTTCATTCCTCCTCTGCGACAGCATCACATATCGCTTCAGTAACTGCTCTACTGCAGCCTGAGCTTCTCTGGACACTTCATGGCTGACTCAAATAACTGAACTTCCCCTAATAGCATGCACTTAACTGTGACTCACACACCGGGAGAGAGACTGAGGCCACTGTCCTCACAGGGGACACCGTGAAGACAATATGGACACTGTTCAGTGACTGTAATACCTCTTAATAACACCTGAAAGTCCGGGGACGATAGGTTTTGTTGTCGCCCCGATTCTGGCGCCTATGGCACCTTTACCCATAAGTCACCAGGGTTTCAGCACAGAGGGGTTTCATATCTACTTGACCGACAGGTGTAGCAACCAATAACAACAGTAGGCGCCACCTTGTTGGCCATATTTGGCTACAGCTGTGGACAGTACGGCCGTTTTCCTGCATAATCTAACGAAGCCTTATCCACATCATCAACAACATCCCTCCTGATCTCGCTCCGTTCTTCTGGACCTTTCTGATTAACTCGGGCTCACTCAGACTCTCAGTCATGTATCTAATGAGACCCAACGTGGCGAGATGTCAGGAGGTGACATCATTAACCCCAGCGGCTGTCCAGGCATCTGTCACATTAATGAAGGAAAGCCGTGAGGGAACAACACCTCATTATCATAACAGAGCACCGACCGAGAGACAAAGAGCGAGAGGTCACATGACACACAGAGGAAATGAAGTGACGTGATGAGGTGTGTGTTTACAGCACTGGTGTTCACAGGACTGAGGAAAATGTTGGGAATTTATTGATGGAAAAAAAAAACATGAACTACGATCAGGTATCGGATCACAGCGTCAGTGAACGCTGCTCAGGCTGTTCAGTAACAGCTGAACACAAATATCTGAACTTTCCCCTCCTCACGTTTGATGCATGTGAGGTGAATTATGGATTATTTGTATTTGGCGTCAGTGAATGTGACCGAAACCCATGACACCAGCCACATATCTTCTCTTCTTGATCTGGAGGTTCGGTCACATTACAGTTTAATCGTCCACTCAAACAAACAAGTCTGACTGACTTTGAACTACGATGTAAACATGTTTGACACACAAACCTAACATGTGTGTTTGTTTGAATCCTGTATGAAGAGTCCTTCATGTCCACATTATAACAAAACGTATTCAGCGTGACAAACTGAAAACAGAAACATGTGCTTAGTGCCTCCTTCTCCAAATTTAATTTCCCGTCCCGACCTGTTTCTGATCGGTTCAGTATTAGTCCGCAGTAAATTAGGAGATGAGCTCTCCTGCTGTGCGGTGTTTATTCCCTCTGAGCTCCGGATGATAAGGGTCTAATCCAGGATCACGTGTTTGACGGACTGCAGAGGGAAGACGTCGCAGCACCTTCAGCATGAAGACATTCATACAGGATGTAAAGTTCTCATGTAACGCAGCAGTTTTCCAGGCAGGCTGCCAGTAATCTGACCGCTGTAAGGGCAGACGAGCTGCATTAGATTAAGTGTTTACGAGTGAGGAGGAGATCATGATCACTCTGCAGGAGGACTGGAGCACTTTTACATTGTTATATTTGTCCTTTTCCTGACCTGACCTCTGCTGCACATCTGTAACTCTCTGTTGCTCTGTCAGTCTTTATCTGAGTTTTACCTACAGTAGGTCCATCTGCCTGTGAGACTGAGCTCAGGGAAACAATCTGCAGCCTCCTTCCCTTTGAGAGAATAAAGCTCTTCTTGTTCTGAAGCGAAACATCACAGAATGATCCAGTCGTGCTTTACGTTTTAGTGAAAGTGTAGAAAGTTTAATCCTTAAATCTAAATGTGTTAACATGATCCAGCAGAGAAGACTTTAACAGACTGACAGAGCACCAAAGTGGAACTGAACCTCCTGACTGGGCAGAAACTCTTTCCCATGAATCATTGCATGACCATACATAGAGACCGAATGTGATTTACTGCAACGCTTTCCTGCTGCGTTACAGCTCCTGCCGGCTCATCTCCTTCAGAAAGCAGAGATAAAGAAACAATCGGGCCGGCGTGAAGAAGTGACATCGTTTGTCTTCTCGTCCTGATGTTTCTCTGCCAGACGCCTCGCTCTGGCAGTGTTATTCACTCTGCCGCTTTTCACTTAATCGCTAACCTCCAACACGCAGACGGTGGCAGGGTCACGACCTCCAGTTTAAAAGGTCAGAGGTGAGAAGTTCAAGTAACAAGAAGCAGCTTTCATTTCCTCCACAGTGAAGCGAGGACGTCTCATTAGCCAGCTGAAGACTGGCAGATCAATATCGTCATCCCTAAAGCCGCACTGGACACCTGGCTACAAACTCAAACGTTCAAGAAGCTTGTGGACGTAAAGGAGAGAAGTCAGCTGCGACTCCCTCCTCGTCCTCGTCCTCCTCCTGTTACTTCCTCTGTGACCTCGGAGCAGTCAGGTGGGTCAGGACTAACCCAGGTGGAAATGGAAACCAGAGAGTGTAAACAGCAGCTCTGACACGAAACACCTGTCCGCTCCCTGAACAGTTCATCAACACGGGTCCATTACACAGTGAGTGTGTGTGTGTGTGTGTGTGGCGGGTTTACAAGGAAAATCTTCCAAAATGACGGCGTTTTGTTCAGTTTTCATTTCTTTTACAAGTTTCAATTTAGGCTCCACAGTTAAACCAGTTATAGTTACACCTGTATGAAGCGTCATCCACCACGTGTGTCAGTACTTTTTAGATTCGATGTGCAGCGATCTGAAAAACACATGATGTGGCTCTGCACGTCAAAACGAGCAGACAGACGGATCCCGAGGGAAATTTAAGCATCCAGTAGCTTATACGCAGGACGTACAACATGCCAATACATACAAGAATATAATTTAAAAAAGTGCAGGATTTGAAAAAGTTAGGTCAAATAGTGAAACCAGTTGAGCCCCAACAGTTCGCTTTAATTCAATCAAGCTTAATCCAAAATCAAATCAAACATAGTTAAATTAGCTGGATCTGGATTTTATTTGGATCTGCGTCAATTTGTACTCACTAGTAGATACCAGTCACCTTAATAAGCCTGTTGTTGTTCACCAAGATCTATGCATTATTCCCAAATTAATGAAAATGTCGCAATTTTAAAGAAAGTGAGAAAAATAATCCTGGATCTGTCCCTTTATTTGGATCCACACTAAAGGTCAACAGGGTCTATTCTGGGCCGAGACTCATCCTCCATCTGAGTTGAATGGAAATGCATTCAGTAGTTTTTTGTGTAATGCAGACGTGGGTCAGACCTGCAGAGATAATGTAAATCTCAATCCCATTTCAGGACCTATTCATATGTTAAATGTAGCACCGAGGCACCGATGTAATTCAAACCACAGTGACTCTGTCCGACACATCTGATCGTCTGCTGCCTCAGTGTCACTCCGTCTCATCTTCTCTGTGCTGCAGGACAAACACGACTCGTCCTACATGCACACATCAGACGCCGCAGGTTTCAGTTACAGACCACAACGGCGTCGTGACACATGAGTTGGGTTGGAAACCTTTTGTGTCACTCGCTACAAAGAAAACACCTGCTGAGTCTGTCAAAGTACTTGTGTTAGACAGGAAACGTTACAGCTGCACAAAGGGAGTCTGACAGATGCTGAAGAGTTCATTATTACACGACAGAGCAAACAGCACACCGATGATTTAACTATAAAAGTTTAACGTGTTCGACTTCAGCCCTCCGACCCTCAGGGACTCAACCTTAACAACAGAAACATCACAGTTAAAATAAACTGACCACCTTCAGACATTCATGATCCCCCAGGGGTCAAACTTTTCCTCGAGCGCCATCATCGGATTAAAAATGTAATTTGTTCATGATATTTCATCGGCCTCAGCTGCACCATCCCTGCCAGCCTGGACCCTCACCAGTGTGCTCTCAGAGCCAACAGATCCACAGAGGATGTCATATCCACTGCCCTCCGCTCAGTCTTCACACACCTCGAAAATAAGAGCAGCTACATCCGGATGCTGTTTGTTGACTTCAGCTCAGCATTCAACACAACCTCATTAACTAAACTAAACTCAACACTCTGCAACTGGATATTTGACTTCCTCACAAGCAGAGAGTTCGGATTGGCTGTCGCACCTCCTCTAGGTTAGTGCTCATCACCAGAGGCCCCTCCTGTTCACTCTGTACACCCGAGACTGCACTCCCAGACATCAGGAGGACTCAACACCACCACCATCAGTCGCATCATAAACAATGTTAGAGTTCATATCGGGAGGAAATCAAAAATCTTGCTGAGTGGTGCACAGAGAACAATCTATCGTCAGCAAACCAAGGAGCTGTTGATTTTAGAAAGAAGGAGGCAAAGACACACACCTGTCTACATCAGTGGAGCTGAGGTGGGGCAGGTGAACAGTTATAGGTTACTGAGAACCTTTCTTGGTCATTGGTCAGAAATTGATCTGCCTCCTACAGAAACTCCAGCCTCCTGACTGGAAACATCACAGACTGACGTGGTTCATCACGGCCCAGGACATGAAGGCTCTGCAGCGGGTGATTAAACCCGCCCAGAACATCACTGGTACCATCTACAGAGCATCAGCATCAGGATACTAAAAGACAACACCCACCCAGCCACAGTCCGTTCACCCTGCTGCCATCTGCCAACAGATACAGAAGTATCTGCTGCCGTACCACCAGACTACACAGCAGCTTCACTCCTCAGGCTGCGAGACTCCTGAACTCATCTTCACCACCATTTTATAAAATAGATGTAGCACCAGGGTCGTGAACATAGTTTTATTTCTTAAAACCCTTTACCTTCCCTGTAAGCTTGTAACCTTGCACAAATGATTATGTTCAATGTTGATTAATCTGTCGATTATTTTCTCGCATAATTGTCGGTGGGATATGTAACGGTGAAAAATGTCGATCTGTGTTTTCCTAAATCCCAAGATGACGTCCTCAAATGATTTGTTTTCTCCACAACCCAACAATACTCAGTTTACTGTCAAAGAGGAGGGAAAGAAACCAGAAAATATTTTGGAAGTATAGTCAAAATTATGTTTCCAGCTCGTTAAATGTGAATATTTTCTGGTTTCTCTCCTCCTCTGTGACAGTTAACTGAATATCTTCGGGTTGTGGACAGAAAACAAAACAGTTGAGGACGTCATCTTCAGCTTTAGGACACACAGATCGACATTTTTCACCATTTTTGGACATTTTGTAGACCAAAGTAATTGTTTGTGACCGAGGTAAAATACTTACTTTAATGATTTTTTCCTGAACCTAACCAACCATCTGTGACTGTACTAAGGTCCCGTTTGTCTGTTGCTGGTTCGCTGGACGTAAATAGCTGTTTATAGTCTCAAAATCTAATTCTGTATAACTTGTTAATGGAGACATTAGAGGGAAGAGTTTCAAGGAAAATATGATAGTGAATTTTGTCAGGCCCAGCGTCAAATGATGTACCGGTGCACAACTCGGCTGCTGCTTTATGATCCTGAGAGTTAAAATTTCCTCTGACTGTTGCTGTAATGTTTCGGAGTTGTTGGAGAAATGTAGCGAGCGGAAAACGTTTCTGTTGAAGGAGCGAGAAGAGCTGACGAGAGAAAAGCTGATTTAAGGCGAACGGAGAGGAGGAAGTGAAGACGGGAGGGTGATTGAGCCGGAGGAGGAGGAGGAGGAGGAGGGGTGTGATTCAGGTTGAGGACAGAAAGCAGGAGGGGGGGTACATGCTTATGTCCTACTGGAAAAGAGTGAATGAGTAGAATAGATTGTATGGAGAACTCTTGCTCAGCGTCTGTACGGAGAGAAAAAGACCACAACTGTGTCAGTGTGTTTATTCAGCGGAGAGTGGCCGGCTCGGCGCTCCGGTCTGTGGGAGCCCCGCAGCCTCCAGCCGGACGCTGAATAAGAGGATTAGCCGAGCCCTGGGAGAGCCAGGACGTCCACAGGCTGTGGGGGTGAGAACTGGTGCCCACGCCAGAATGTGTGACGACCCCCCCACCCCCCCCGGCACATCCACCCGAATCTCTGATGCCAGGAGGACGAGGGTCTGCGGAGGGGGTGGGGGCGGTTTCTCTAATACCAACCGCTCAGACTGGAAGGGGATGGCAGGTTAATCTGTGGACAGTCTGTGCTTTTATTTCTTTAAGGACCATCCTGGTGCTTTGGTAGGTTGTAGCTCTTTAATCGCTCATTTCCCCAATTAATTCATTTCATCAGTTGACTTCCTTCCTTCCAGGCAGCCACTGGTTTATTGTACAGAGGCTTGGAAACTTCCTGCTCACAGATAATAACAACTTATTCATCTGTTTAATCTAAAAACTGATATGCGTGGTATGATTTGGGCCTAAAAGTCAGTTTCACCTCCTTTTGTTCAGCTGATTTCAGGTGACCCAAACCTTAAACCTGCAAAATCCAACATATCCTCAAACCTAAACCACTGAAGAGGTGCTGTAGTTTGTCAGCGTCTCCCAAAATGTTCGATAACACTGTTCCCAAAACAACATGTGTCCTAATGAGGCGGTAGACGTCACCTGAGCTGAGCCTTACGAGCAGCGTTGTCAGGCCAGAGTTATCCTGTAGATCGTGAAACTTTTAGGGTAAATTCAGGTCTGCGATTTATATTCTGCCTGTCAGTCCGAGCTCAGGGCAGATATGCACCCTGAAAGAATCTAAGGCCAGTGAACGGGACGATGAGCCTGAACAGCTGGACTGTTTTACACTTCAGAGGTCCGACCGCAGGCCTGATCTGTCAGCAGACCGAGAGAGAGACAACGCTGAGCAGAAAACCTCTGCTGTCATAACAGGTCCACTAAAGCTTCTGGACAAGTCCTGCAACACGATGGTGTTTTATCAAAGTTTGGTGGCTCGTCACAAAACTTCCTGTCATCCTCTGATGGAGGAGAACTGTGAAGTAAACAGGTTTAAATCTCTTCCCAGCAGTAAACTAAGAGCTGAAGCAGCTCGTCGTGTCTGTGGACCTGACAGATCACACCTCATACACGTCATACACTATCTCTGAAGACAGATATCCTCAGACATATATTGCCTTTAGCCTGACACTTCCTGTCAGTGACTCTGAGGCAAAACACTCCCTAATGTGCGGTCTGTGAAGAAGATTATCAGTCAGCTTCAGAAAACAAATGGTTTTAAGACTGATGTGTCGGTTTGAGTAAAACTTCAAACCCTCTTTCTCTAAATCTCTGTTTTTGTAGTTCCTGCTCCTGTTTCTCTTCACACAGAGGCACGTCGCTAGCAGTCACTGTTTTCAGCACGGCATGCTCGTTTCTCTGGCGGTTTTCAGATGCGCAGAAAAGCCAAAATAAGTGATATTTCAGGTTTTTGATGCAGGGTTTGTACGAGATACTGTGTGTAGGAATACAGACGTTGTACGGTTGAGGGAATGTAGTGCCAAAGGAAACGGCTGTTTGACGGCAACGCAAATCACCAAAAACATTGAAAACATCAGCGTACACTTAAACAAATTTATATTTTCTATGCAGTTACAGCCCCGCTCCACTTTACCAAGCTGTTCGTGAACGGCCGTGTCTGTAGCAGCGAGTCTCGGTGTGGTCGGGGTCTGAGGCAATACTGTTTAAATATAGTAGTAAAAATACAGTGAAAGTATTTTAATTTAAGTGCAGCAACAACTTCCAAACTGGCTTTGACTGGTGGTGAAACAGAGTTTGACCTTTGTGAAGCTCAGACAGCAGAGTGATTCATCAAAGTGCTCCTGCTAGATTTACACACAGCTGAAGCTCCACTACAAGACCACCAAGAGGAAATCAAAGCGCCTCGTCACAGCGCTGCAGGCATTAGACAAATGAAATGTCGGTTCTACCTAAAATAAAATCCTTCCAAATTGCTGCTGGGAGCGTTAACACGGGGGAGAACCGGCTGCGGGAAAACTAAACTCATCAGCTGAACAGAAGCAGCGGGGTTGAAGTTCTCTCCATCGATCAGCTGCTCTCATCTTTCTCTTTTAACTATAAATGGCAAAGAACAAAACGCTGTGGATTATCTACAGGCAGAGTCCATCAGCCCTAAAAGGAGGACCGAACATGAAAGAAGCAGCGCTGCTGAGAGGATGATTCCACACGAGCACGCCAGGAATGAAGGCGAGAAAACAGACTGCAGCGGCTGGAAACATGAGCCAGGTCTGCAGGACAATCATCTTTATGAAGTCGCTCGACAAAGAAGCAGAAAGATTTGACACGTTAGTGAGATGTGTTCAGCGTTCGACCGCACTGAAATGTCTGAAATGAGTCGGGACAAGTTTGTGGCAGCATAAACTTTATCTTTTAAACAGGAAGTTGAGATGTCTCAAGCCGTGTTTGTGGCGACAAAACCGGGTCTTTCTAACGAGACCTCGGGACACGTCGAGCTGTGTTCGTGATGACAGAAAACTGATGTTTCTGACGGGACATAGAAATATTTGAGGTAACTATGAAGGCTTTGTTGGAGATGAAGACACTTAAAACTTCTCTGAACAACAACATGATCCGAGTTTGGACATCTGCAGTTGATTACGGCTGCTGTTTGGTGACATCTGGACTTAATGTGTCTCAGATATCTGGAATAAACGTCCTCACGATGTCTTTAAGAAACCTAAAATAAAATAATCTACATAACATCACAGAAAACATGTGTATCAGGTTGGACTTGGCCTCCACCTGTCAGTCAACACACTCACTTCTGTGTGTGTGTGTGTGTGTGTGTGGTCACAGCTTTAACTTTTAACTGCAGTGCCACGTCTCTGGTCTACATCCTCCAACACCAGCATCACTGCACTGAGCTGTGATAAGACCCAACAGCTCTGTGGCAGCATTGTGTGTGTGTGTTTTCATGCACTCATGTGTGTCCTGTATCTGTAGTCAGAAACAAATGATCTGTCTCGGGGGAGGGCGGATGAATAATGGATCTGACCGTCTACAGTTTCCATCAGCAGCCTCTCTGGGCTGCAGCCACCGCGTCCGCTGCCAGCTGAGCATGAGCAGGTTTTCTGTCCTGCTTCGACCAACCAGCAGTGAGTTTCATATCGGCGGTGTCGACGTCGTTTTCAGCTGACACAGACGCTGTGCAGGCGGCTGCTGGAAGCAGTCAACTTTTTAATTGTTCGAAGAAATATTCTCATTTACAAGTCCTGAATTCTGTAAGTCCATTTTTATCGAGCACAGTTGCATCCAGCTTATTAGTCCTGCTAGATGAACCAAGGTGTCGTTAAAAACACTCGACATCCTTGATGAAAGGTCGAGACATCTCAAGCACGGTTTGTGGTGACAAAAAGTTTTTGACGGGAAGTCAGAACATCTCTAGCTGTGTTTGAAGCAACAAAATGTGTGATTATCAAGAGACCTCGGGACACGGTGGAGACTAAACCAGTGTTTTTAATGACACCCTGGGACAACAAACAGATATTTTTGACGAGACCTCGGGTCAATTTGCAGCTGTGTTTGTGGTAACAAACGCACCGATATCTTAGCGGGAAGTTGGGACATTTCCAGCCGTGGTTGTGGCGACAAAAAACAGATATTTTTGACGGGAAGTGGGAACATCTCGAGGCATGTTTGTGGTGACAAAACCTTCTGTTTTAATTAAACCACATGATCTTTTTCTAACCCTAAACGAGTGGTTTGTGTGCCTAAACCTAACCACAACATAGTCACAGCCTTGCCACAACAGAAAAATGTAAAACTGAACCTCTGCAGAAATGTTCATTGCCAACTTTTTTTATGCCATTTAGGTCGCAGTTGTGTCACCAGAGGGAGCTGTGTGAAGTCTGATAGATGTCCTCAAGTGATGTCAGTTGAGTCAGCGGGGTTGAAGACTTCTGGGTAGTTTTTCATTGACTGGACCTTTATCAGTGCAGTCTGACAACAGTGTAGGAAAAGATAGAAACTCAGCTCTCTGTCAGCTTTTGGAAGCTCATCAGACAAATGTTCAGGTCCTGACTTCGCGTAAACAACTGTGGACGACTGCAGATGTCTCAGCTTTTGCTCCCTTTGTTGTATTTACAGCAGTTCTCAGCGCTGACGCAGGCCGTCCCACCAACACCTATTCAGCCTCTGAATGTCTGCTGGGTACCTGCCCGCTGTTCACAGCGTGCCAGCCTCTGCCGCTCCCGCTGCTGCATCAATCTGAAACAAACCCTGCAGCCGAAAACCTTCAAACGGCCTCTCTCTGTTCGTCTGCCCGGCCGTCACCTCCACAGCCAGTGGCTCCAAACACTCAGAGAGCGACCGGGCTGTTTAGACAAAGAGCTCCCACTCAGAGCGACTTGTTTACAGGAAGAGGAAGATTTAGAGGCAAACTGAGAAAGGTACGGCTCCAACACAACCATCTCAGAGACATTTTATTTATATTAAACCTTCGCTGTTAGCTATAGGCTCGGCTTTACGTCTGAGCTGCTACAGAGCAGAACGTAAATAAAGATTTATTACATTAAAAAGCATTAAATGTATGAAGCATGTGGCTCGTGTTGGCATCAATCAGAGAACGCAGCGGTGTGTATGTAAACTTAAACTGTTATTAATCCAATATGCTCCCACTGTGGCCTCCAGAAGTTTATATGCCTTTATATGTAATTTGTGAATAAAACAACATGAGTTTGTGAGGAAATGTCGGCACACCTGGCCCTGGGTCTGTCAAACCTTCCTGGATTAAATCAAAGAGGAAGAGGAAGAGGAGGAGGAGGAGGAGCACTTAACACTGTTGGCTTGACCAGAAACTTCCTCTGCTGGCCTCATCGAGATCAAGCCCCCAGGAGGATCGCCAGGCTTTGAAGCCAGTTTTCGTACTGTGTAATGACATCGTCATGTGATGCACTGGGCCCAAAAATACTTTTTCCCATAAGATAACATTGTGGATAATATTGTGCTACAACTCTCCATCTGAATTTCCCAAAATGTGAAACTTTTGCGTTCAGCAGTCGGAGTAACGACAGCAGCTCGTCAGACTGGCCGCACAGTCTTTGCTGTTGGAGGAAACTGAGCGGTTACACAATCGCTCAGATTGTGGACACAGGCTCATTCATTCACGGCGTCTGGACGGCAGCACAGTGTCGAACATGATAGCCCTTGCACCATCCAACTGGGCTGTTTGTGTGTCAGGAGTTGGTGTGTTCAGTCTGAACACGGATATCAGCAGCATCTCATCAGCTCTCTCTCTCTGTATACAGTATTTATGATTAAACCCAGTCAGAACATCACTCGTACCCATCTATTGAGCATCAGCGACATCAGTGAGCCACAGTCTGTTCACTCTGCTGTCGGCAGGAAAGAGATTCAGACATATCCGCTGCCGTACCACCAGACTACTGAGCGGCTTCACTCCTCAGGCTTCACTCCTCAGGCTTCACTCCTCAGGCTGTGAGACTCGATTCTTCCACGCTCCTCCAGGAACAGTTTATTTCTGTGATTTGTTTTCTCATCCAGCTCAGTCTGATGAA
Source organism: Pagrus pagrus (assembly GCF_965226575.1). Classification (NCBI taxonomy): domain Eukaryota; kingdom Metazoa; phylum Chordata; class Actinopteri; order Spariformes; family Sparidae; genus Pagrus; species Pagrus pagrus. Next base: position 2,678,169 of record NC_140194.1, read on the forward strand.
AGTTGAACCAGGTCTGAGAAGCTGAGTCTCACCGTTGAACTCCACTGCGCGCAACAATTATTCATGTAACTGTTATAAACACAGCAACAAACAGACAAAAGGTTTGTGTTCCCAGCCGAAGGATAAGAAGAAGGGTGGACTTGGATTTGTCTCTTTTTTGAGATTTTTGTGCTGGCTGGAGTGTTTTATTCTGAAAATTAACCGGTTGTTTTGATGTTGTTTCGGTGTCTCACTTCCTGTCTGCTCTGTGCAGAATTATAAATCACCCAAATATCTTTTTCTGCGTTATGTTTTTTAAACCCAAAAGTTTTCATATCGGCCAGTATTGACAACATATACGCCGATATTTGTCTGTGATAGACTAATATCAATTGAACTGTACGCTTTTCCCATACATTGTTGGAAAAGGGAAAATGATCGGCTACAGTTGCGGGTGACTGATGCAGCAAAGATGCATGAAAGGAGCGCCTGTCCTAAAAAGCCCCCCGTACAGAAGACACTTTTTACCCCACTCCTGATAAAGATCTAAGAATAGGAAAGTTCTGGTTTCGACGGTCCGTGAGTTTCTGCAGGTTACCACCCTGAATACCTGATCAGCAGCGAAAAGGGGCAGCGAGTTTCCTTCTTCACCCAGATTTCCTCATGTTTGAAGCGTCTGTTCCAAGCGGCGCTGCTTCGGTTCCAGCAGACGTGTTTCTAATCTGATCGTACACACGGTGACGAAACAGTTTGTCAGAGGCCCAGAGGAAAGCTTCTCTAACAGAAAAACGACTTAATTAAACACCGGAGCTGAAAGGACGAACGAGAGTGCCAACGCTGTATCCCACAGGAAAGACAATGAGAGAGGAAGTGTGTGTGTGTGTGTGTGTGTGTGTGTGTGTGGCCTCGCACTTTTATTATAAACTTCTGAACTTTTGATTTTCTCGTCGGCTCCGGCTTCAGACGGGCCTGATGTTCCTGATGATACGTGGAGGAACATCGACTCGTTCAAAGATTATTTATGCAGTTCATCTGAGAGCTCATGCTACATTCAGGTCATGTAGGATTTCTGAGCTGCCAACTGGGGAAAACAGTCAGTAAACACTGAACAAATCCTCAGATACTGACCAGTCGAGGCTCGAATTTTAAAGCGAGGCCTGTTTTTACCAGCGCTATAAATAACCTATGATGATGTTTATGGTTGTGGATGATTTTAATCCAAAAAGTGTGCCGTTGTCTTACTTTGAGCTTGATTTGTGATTTCTATTTCTGTGACTTTATGCATAAAAAAGTGCATAAAATCACAAAATAAAATATGAAAACTCATTGAACTGTTTTAACACTGTCCTGCCCACGAGAAACCATGTTTATTCTGATTAAAACTGCACTTCTCCAAGTTTTGTTTTTTGTTTTCTGTGTCGCTCTCTCACTGTCTTCTCTCTATAGCTTCCTCCTCCTCCTCTTCCTCCTCCTCTCTTTTTATTCAGGCTCCCTTCTGATGGACCTCGGGCCCCTGGGACCATCTACATCTCCTGGCTCCTGCTGCCTCACATATTGACTGGATTGATCTGGATCATCATACCCTGGGCTCCGCTGGATCATTGCTCTCCTTGTATTTCTGTCAAAATTTGATGCCTCTTCACTCTGATCTTCTCTGTTTTACTGCTAATTATCCTTCCAGGTCACCACGGTGGAGCCTCGTCCTGCTCAGTCGTCTCCTGGATCCACACTTTACTTATATTATACAATTATCTGTATCAGATATTCTGTCAATTCAATTCGTAAACTGTGATTTTGTTGTTCTGTACATGCGACATCTATTGCATGTCTTTCCGTCCTGTGAGAGCGATCCTTCCTCTGTGGCTCTTCCTGAGGTTTCTTCCATCTTTTTTTTTCAAATCGAGGGTCTCAGGACAGAGCGTGTCGCTCACTGTACAGATTGTAAAGCCCACTGAGGCGATGTGATTGTGATTTTGGCCTTGAGTCAAAATATAAATTGATTTAAAATGGATTTGAAAAGATTCAATAAAATGCTATCAAACCTCAAATCTTCTGTAGCCATGTTTCCATCCAAATTCAGCACAATTTAACAGAATTTTACAGAATATCTGCAAGAGGAAGTGTGAATTAACCGTTAAGTGCTGCTGTCCATTACAAGATGTCACGCTGAGTCTGTAAATCCCCGTCAGAGCGACGACAGTCTGCAGACTGTGTTCGGTTCACGCTCCAGCAGGACGCAGTCGGACTCAGCTGAGCATCACCGCTCTGTCCTTCCCAGCATGCCTTGCTCTCTGTGTGTGGCCTTCACTGTCAACGTGAAGCGTTTCACACATCAGCAGCAAAGCAGGGAGGAACCAGCACGCTCCGCCTGCCTCTCTGAGACCTTCACACTTGTCTGATAATCATGTTCAGACCACCCTGCTGATTGTACAAAGTCTAAATGTCAAGATGATTTAGCAAAGTGCAAAAAATTATCATTTAATTTGGCCGTTTTCTACATTAGAGATGTTTAGCAGCTGAATCATCAGCCTCAGATTTAAGTCTCCACGAACTGTCAAGTCTCTGCAACTTGATTTGCATAGAAATAATGACATACTGTTGTTTTTTTGTGCAGCACTTTAGAAAATAAGATGACAAACTGCTTTACAAAATGCAAATTAAATAGCACAATAGAAATAATGAAACAGAAAAGAAGAGCAACACAAAGAAAACAAAGTCAGATGAAGTTTCTCATTTATAAATTACATCGGTTCAGTCTCGACCTTGAAATGACCAAGACAACAGCAAATGAGCAAAATTTTTAAATGGTGTTTAACGCTACATGTTTTCAGCCTGTTTCAGTAAAGATAAATAATCAATCAGAAGCATGTTCACATGAAGTCTGAGCAGCAGCTGCAGAGCGGAAGGATCGTCTTTTCTGTTATCGCCAGAAATGAACTGAAACCGAAGGCAATCTGGAAGGAAGGAAGGAAATCCATCTAAAACCTGATGTATTCAGATCTGACTGTTACAAACTGTGAATTAAACAGAGCAGGTGAGCATCTTTAGCTATTTGTGTGATTTTATTTGTTGTGTTCACATAAAAATGAACACCTGTGCGGCTTGATTAAGTGGATATTTTCAAAATAAAGAGGTCAAACTCAACATTATTTCACCTGGTGTTTAAAAAAATGACAAAAACAGGACAAGTCGTGTAAATGATCAATAAATAATAAATAAATATCCAGATCGCCCCGTCTGACACTAGTGCCTCGCTCTGTCCAGACAACCCTTCACCTGTCTCTCAGCAGGAGGCCCCGCCTCCAGATGATGTCAGCGTGACATCATCTGCGGGTCGCAGCAGGAGCAGCCAAACACTAATTGCTTTTTTCACCTGCATGAATCCAAGCCGGCGAACATCACCAGCACGATCAGCAGCTCATTAACAGGCAGACACTTTGTGACGGAGCCTCGGGGGGACGCACGACTATTTTGAGGAATGACCTAATTGAAATGAGCAGCGGGGGGTCGGACGCAGAGGAAATTATGGATTTTACACTTTGTCCTCCTGTAACCTTGACACACTTCTACTGGGTTTTAGTAATGTAAACCAATGATGGCGGCTGTTTAATCCTCATTATTCTCCGACAATAAAACACATTTAATCTATTTCATTATGAGATTATTGTGTTTAATAGTTTGTAGGTGGAGGCTGACAGACGTCTGCTTGGAGTCAACTCTCTCAGATGGCTGGTGACGATATCTCAACATCGTCCGCTTGGATTTGACTTTTGTTTTGCTTAATGACAGTTTACTAATCAAACTAATCCAAATTAAATCAGTGGGAAAACATTTATTGTGTCATATGTACGACAGGGTTTGTACAGCTTTTTAAAAAGTCAAGTTCATGCACTTTCAAGGTTCCTGAAACAAAACTTTCAAGACTTTATCATCGCATCTGAATTATTTCTCTGAGTATGTAAAACTTAATAACAGTTGAACTCATTTATATTAGTTATAGAACGATTATCGGCCCTGGATGATTGATTACACGTCACAATTAACAGCCTATAAACAGTGAATAATCTGAATCTACGAAGTAACTAGTAACTAAATGTAGTAAATAAATGTCATGGAGAGGAAGAATAAAGTCGCAGAAAAAGGAAATACTCAAGTAAAGTACTTGAAAATATCAGTTTTCAGTCTCCTTGATTTCTAATAATCGGTATTTGCCCTGAAAAAGCCGTACAGGTCGACTATTAATGTGTATCGCAGGGTGCATAAATCTTTGTAAGAGTAAAATGTAAGCACTGTCAAGGTTCCTTGACCAAAACTTTCCAGACTCTTGAGGACTTTATCATCACATTGTTTCTATAAGTGAGTAAAACTTGGTGAAAAGCCTCGCTGCTGCGTTTCAGACGAGCTGAAGACGAGCGAGTGTCGTGTGATTAAAGCAAATAAAAAGTCAAGTTATTACTCTCAGCGATCATTGTGCACTAAACTGTCACTTGTTTATTTTACCAGCTGTTCATATTAACTTTGATTTTAAATCATTTCAGCACCTGAGACAACAAACAAATGTGACTGTGTGATCTTTAACTTCAAATAATAAACATTGAGGTTTACATGAGTGATTGTGTCGATGAAACACCAGATAATGTTAAAAATATATATTCCTAACCTTGAAAACATAATGTCTGGTATTGAGGTGAACTGTTACTGTACTCTGTCCCTAAAAATATCTCGTCTAAATCAGCTCCTGGCGCTCCAGATGCAGCAGTTCGGTGGGAGCCTTTCAGTGTCGACCTCCTGCTGTTCACCTCCACCACCAGCTGCCTCCCGTCCCACCTCCAGTCCTCCCAGTATACCCACTCTGGGCTACAGTACCAGTCAACCAGACGGTAACGCGAAGAGACGTGGAAACATCCGTCTGCTGCCGGCACAGAGGGACTCGCAGGATGATTTTTAAAATTTGGGCCAAACAAAGACGAGAGCTAACGAGCAGCGACAACATGCATGAACGTTCTGCGTCCGTGTTCGAGGGAAAGAGCCGAGCAACATCACAGCAACACACTAACCAGCAGTCCTCCATTCAGTGGTGTCTTTAATCTGTGGAAACATAATACGAGACAACTGGAAGTTCAGATAAACGATGTGCATCTTAATAATGTGTCATTAACGTCAGACGTCCAGCAGTGAGAGCAGACTTGTTGTACGAGACGCTGAGCAGAAGGAGAGTTTCTGAGGTTGAGTTATTTTCTTCACCACAGAGTTTAACGACGTTGTTTAATGCTGCCGTGTGTGTTGGTCAGCTGGTGTCGTTTGTTACCGCTGACCGCTGCTCCGCTCCGTTAACGTCAGCCTCCGAGCGACGTGTATAAAGTGTTTACAACCATGCAGCCTACTTCACGTTCGTATCCAGTCTTTGCTTGCACAGAAGATAACTTGTCCGGGAGCTGAACTACCATCAACATCACGCTATTAATTAACATTTAGAAAATTGTTTTTGACATTTGTGGATCGATTCTGAATCGTAGGAAAAACCCTTTTCCTTTTGACCCTCCCCGACACTCAAGCGATCACCTGAGGACATTTATCAGACTTCACACCACTGTCTCCTCACAAGACCTGTAAACTGACTCTGAAGTGTAAAATCAGTGATGTTGCCCTCGAGCATCAGGACAACATTTGTACTTACTTACGCATAAAATATAAACATCTAGTCGGGGTGTATCGATACATCGATTCGGATCGATATATCTATCTGACATCTAGCAGAAGATATTCATGACATTTCTTAATCACATTCGTGCTCCCCAGAGGATGAACCGTTTAGATTTTAAAGACCCCTTTAACTTCACTCTTCAACCAGCCTCAGCAGGACTGTACGAACATTTAAACAGTGTTTAAGATGTTTGTATGTTCGGGTGTGATTATCAGTGAAATCCTTGGGGAAAATCAATAAATCACCAAATGGTTTGACCTTTGCTGACCTGTGGGTCTCACGGCACATCTGGCAGTTATCAGCTTTGGTTTCATCCCAAATCAACTTCGGCTGCTTTCAGTGACAACGAGAAAACTTCATACTCTGCTTCCACTTAGATGTAACTGCTGTAATTGTGTGGCACTTCACAGACTAACAGGATTAACCTTTCACAGCCTCCACATGCCTCGTGGGGGAAATTCTTCCGATCTGTGTTCAACAGCTCAGGTGTGTCAACACGACCTGAGGCCTCTCTCTGAGGAGCAGACCTGAGCAGAGTGTCTCTGGGGGAAACATCTGCTCTGAGCTGTACGAGTCAGACACTGCAGGTCAAACTGACAGCTGACCTCTGCAGAGTCTTCAGGTGTTTACCTTCAGAACGGACACACCTGAAACAAAGTGAAGCCCTCTGAAACTGCTTTTCGGTCTCATTTACTGCCGGGTTGCAGTGTAGACCATTGTCCACTACAATCAAACTTTCCAGCTTCTTTACATATAAAGCCAAATCACTGTGGTGTTGCGCTCACAACAACACTTCTGGGTCGTAAACTGCCCGTTGAAATCAGCAAACTTCAGACCAAATGCAAAGCAAATTAGTCCTGGGTGTAGATTACATACAAAGTCAATGAAAAGATGAATTTATATTTCTTTGTGCTGGGCGGCGGGAATGGAGAGAACACGAAATTCACATGACTTGAAAATATTGAACTCAGGCGAGGATTTTACGTGGTGCTGTGTTGCGCCATGAAGGTAACGTTGCTGGTGTCCTGACATTCGTGAACAGCAATGGAGGATAATAATCACTAATCGTGGCTGTTTGCAGACACCCAGAGCTGTAGGATAACACATCTACTCGTACCGAGACAGGAGCTAGCGTGGAGGAAATTGAGCGAGGAAGTCTGACTACCTGGTAAGTCGCGCAAATATGTCTCAGCACAGCACATTCAGGGAACAAGTATTTTAAATGTTTACCGTTTGGTTCAGTCTCAACATTTCCACAAGCAGCAGGCAGCAGTTTTCAAACCAGCGCCGATGAAAGTAGACGACCCGCCAGCAGCAGACAGCAGATGTTACACAGTACGAGACGAGCTGGTGAAGACAGCTGAACATCGGACTAACAGGAGAGCGAATACTGAACTCTATTACGTGGACAACAACATAACTTCAAACAGACGATCATGTTGCTTCGTGTCTCATGTAATACCATCTGTTAGGGCGTAAAAACAGACCAAAGAACAGACTCTAAGTGGCCAAAACATCCATTAAATCTGTGTGAAATTCACTTTATATTCCCGTCTTTCACATTTTTGTAAAAACACCAACATATCTGTCTCTTTCTGCCCTTTCTTTCTTCTTCTCTTACTTCTTTGGAGCCTCCGGAGACCTGACATGGCGCTGCACAGCTCGACCCCCTGCTACTGTTAGCTTGTAATGTCGCTGATCGAGGAATTTAAGCTCATTCTCCTCCTGCACTCAATGGAGGCTGATCTGGATAAGAGGATCAGACTAATGTCTGAAATGTAAATGTAAATGTTCTGTAAATACTTGAAAAGCCTCGTTGAGGCCCATCGAATCCTTTTGTGCACGGCAACATCTGCCTAAAGCGTCTCCGCATTCACCTGCTTAGATCCCCTCCACCCGCCGCTGAATGGGGGAGAAAAGGAGTGAATCGGCCCCTTTAGTGAAGAGGACTTTGACCGACCCGCGTCCTCCACGCGGGCCTTTTATCGCTGGCCTTTTTCTGCGTCACATTTCGGGGGAATTCACATTCATCGGTTCGAGAGACGAGGGCCATCGAACGTCCGGGATCGAAGGGAGACCACACACTCGCAGGCAGCTGAGGAGTGGAGAGAACAGGGAGAAAAGTGGAGGACAAATCAAATGGCTCTCCACCAGCTACTCTACGGGGGGCTCCACTTGTTCTCCGCTGCAATGGGCCCCGGTGTGAGTGGCCCCCCCTTTCAGAGGCGCCTTCGGGCCACCCGGATCTGCCCCGTCATCCATTACAGCGTCCAGAGCGGCGGTGGGCACAGAGGAGGAGGAGGAGGAGGAGGAGGAAGGGGGGCGAGTGACAGTGGTGGCAGAACACCAGGCGGACACCAGCAGAGACAAGATGGTTGGCTAACCAGAAAAACACACCCGACACCCCTCATCCCTCACCCACCCAGAAACCAGAGAGGAGACAAATGAGGAGGATTAAAAAACGTTAAGGGGGGAAGAGGAGGAGGAGGAGGAGGAGGAGGAGGAGGAGTGGGGGCAGACAGTAGAGGGATGAAGGCATGAGGCTCGAAAAAGGGGAGAAATGTGGGACAACAGGGTGAGAGAAGATGTGCAGCAGCGAGCAGAGAGGTGGTGAAAGGACGGGAGAAAATGAGAGATTAAGAGCTGAGGAGAGGAAAAAGGAAAAAGGAGGCGGACAGAAAAAATGTTAAAGAAGATTGAAGAGTAAGAAAAAAGAAAAGAGATCTCACCACCAGCAAATACACTGCAAAAAATACCCTGAAATGAACTTCACTCTTAAAACTTTCATTTTCCTCAAACTCTGGAGTCTCCGGTTGTCGATTCAAACATCTCGAGAACTTCATCCTAAAACACAGTCAGGCTGAGTTTCAGGGAATGAACTGATTCACACGATGTGGTCGAGCCATAAAATATAAAAACAGACGTTTCAAACAGGTTTGGAAGTATTTGCTCTTTCTAAACTTAAATCAGTCTGAAGCAGAATCTATCAGACTGGACTCTATCAGAGTCCACCGGGCTCGTTACAGCTGCGATATGGTCGCCGGAGCCGATCGCTGCCGTTCTAGACAATCTTCATGTTTCCAGCTGCTGCACCACGGCACGTTTCAGCAGCGTCCAGGAAGCGGCTCTCTGCTCTGCTCCACGGAGAGTACTCGCCAAATCTCTCTGTGATGCACAGAGCCGATCGAGCCAGACAGGAAGTCAGGTGCTGACTCGGGCTCAACAGCAGCAACGAAGTCGGAAATGTTAAATTAACAGACTGAAAACAGACACACGATGAAACGATTTAACTTCATAGCCTACTCAACCACGATAGAAGCACAAACACCAAGGAGAAACGAGGAAATGAAAACAATATGAACAGGTCAACAGGCAGGCACGACGCCCCGCTTCAGAAACGTGGTAACAGAGACGACACGGTGGATTCAAAGGGTTGTATTAGCAACCTGTGCTCCTACCCTGCCAGTCTGCACTGATATTTTACCCTCACGAGTGCTGAAGGGATCTTTAATTTATCACTTGTAACTGGAACTGTCTCAACTCTCTGCTCTCACTCCTGTAACTTACATTTTTAGTATATAGTTTTTTTTTTTCTTTTACAAGTAGTTTTGTGCCTAAATCTAACCAAACCAGAACTCTTTAACAACGTTAATAACAATCCGCAAGTCAGAATATGTCTCACTATGCAGTGTTTGTTAGTAAGCTTTATTTTGAAAGTCCAATAATTGTATACTATGTATTATTGAGTCCTTAACGTGCAAAAGGGACATTAGACATGTAGGTAAAGCGTCACATCTCACTACTCCGCTTCAGCGTCTGTATGAAAGTCACAGAGGAGGAACGGGGGGCAGTTTCATTCTACCTCTGTTACACCTGCAGAGGTAGTAACAGAGTCGCAACAGGTGAAGCGATGTCTGTGTGTGACGGTAAGACGCCGCTTCCCCGCTGAGAACAGCATCCCTCTCTGGGAGTGAGAGCCAGACAGGGTACAGCTGCTGTGACCCGACCAGCAAAAAAACAACCTCACTTTCAACAATCGTTCAATGACGGAAACGAACTGAAGACCAATCGGCTTGCTGGGATGGGTGTTTTTTTACAGTGTGTGAGGGGAACCGAGGCCTGAGAACGGTGATGGGGACGGGGGGGGGGAGGTGGGGGAGGAGGGTGGAGGGCTAACGAGGCTGGGGGTGTTAACGAAGACTAATGAAGGCAGGAGTGCTGCTTAACCTGCACTCCATCGCTCTGTGAGGCCTCCAACCTCGCGGTGTCGGAGAAAGAATGTGTGTTACTGTGTGTGTGTGTTACTGTGTGTGTGTGTGTGTGTGTGTGTGTGTGTGTTACTGTGTGTGTGTGTGTGTGTGTGTGTGTGTGTGTGCGCCCCCCCCCCCCTCACACACTGCGCTCCCACACTTCTGCTCCAGCTTCTCAGTGTGACAGCGTCCTCTCCTCCTCACCGCCGCCGCCACTGGGACAAATCGCAGTGCCATCGTGCGTCACGCTTAAATGCCCCCCCGCCCCTTCTCCCATTGAAACCACCCCCCCACCCTCTTCTTTTCTCTGTTGCTCTGCATACCCCCCCCTCACCCCACCCTCCCCGCCACCACCCTCCTCAATCTGCCCCCTTACACCTCCCTTCTTTCTGTAGTTGCCCCCTTTCCTACTGTTACAAAACAAATCTCCCCTCTGACAGCATAATTCACCGGGCCGGGCCAGAGGAGGCGGCGCGGGACGGACGGGCCTCCTCAGCTGACCTCCGCTGAGGACCCGGCTGGTTGTTTCCCCACGTAACCCCGGCCTCCATTCAGCCGAGGGCCAGCGGGAAGAAAAAGAGGGGCGACTCGGGAGGATTCAAATCGGTGGCCCCTGTGTATGCCTGAGTGAATACCGTTGAGCCTAATACCCACTAATCTGGTCATCAAATACCCCCGCTGCCACGACTGGAAATCTCTGTTTTTTCCCCCCCTCAGACTTCCAGTGGGGCAGCGAGGGACGTCTGCCCAGCCGAAGCTGCTTTGGCCAGAGATGGAGGGATAAAAAAACCAAGGAAAGAAAAGGGACAGAGAGAGAAGATGGTGAGAAAAAGGAAGAAATAAAGGCATGAATGTAAAGAAGAGGGAAGAAAGAGGAGGTCATCTGAGGTGACCACAGTCCTGTGTAAGTCTTTCCTTAAAGAACAAACTGAACCCAAATGAGCTTGTACACAGTTTCTAATTCTCTGTAAACTCAAATTTAACTGTACTGTCGACGCCAACAGCCTCTCGTGTCTCTCGCCCTCCGTCTGCTCGGTTTCCTTCATCCTATCGCTGTGAATCAGTCCGCAGAAAGGAAATTACACGCGAACTATTTTGACCATCGATTAATTAAAACATTTCCTGCTTGTGAGGATTTTCTTAAAGACTTCGGCTCGATCCCATATCCACGTTTTACCCCTGCAGCTCCCCTTCCCCTCAGAACAGAGGTCAAGGCGTTAGTGGTTGAAATCTCCGGAGATACTAAACTCATCAACGCATCAAATAAACAGATCACTGCTTCGTTACCTGGCCACTAGCGAGGCTGCTCCTTCTCTGCCAGTCCGCACTGATATTAGAGGAGTGGTACCCGAGGGCGTTACATTAAAACCTGGATACATTGTTGGAAGCGGGCCCCCCGTAGAGCGTGCACACTGAGACTTCAGCCAACCGGGTCGGCTGTTTAGCGTCCGGCTAACGGTTTTACAGACGCTTCCTTCACAATGTAAGTGTTTTTGGGCTCCAGTGCGTCACGTAGGCCACCACCAAAGTTGGCTTCAAAGCCCGGCGCTCTTCCTGGGGACAGTCAAGCTCAAATCAGCAACAACAATGTAACATTAGCGAGCTAGCTAGTTAGCTACAGAGTCATCAGCAAAATGGAGGGGCAGGGCTCAGTGGTGGGGGGTTGGGGGTGTGTCGGGATTGGGACTTGAAAAATGTGAATCGGTCCTTTAAAAAAGACGTCCAGCTAATGCCGTTAGTCAAATGTAGCCGGGCTCGGGGTTGCGGTCTGTGGCGGCGGGCATCACATCTACATCTACCGCCTGCATGTGTTTGACTGACGGACTGTCTGACTGTGATGGCCATCTGTCAGCAGACGCCCTGTTAGACAACAAGAGGCCCGGTGGACGAGCCCAGGCGGAGCGCAGGGCACGGCTGGCACTGCCCATTCACAAATATCTTTTGGGAGGACAGATGGTGCCGAGTTTTCTCCTCATGTGTCTTTTCTTCCACCGTCAACCATTCCTGCGCTGCCTCCTCAGCGAGCTGGCACCTCCTTTGTGCCCCGACGTTTCATCAAAGCTTCATTTAAAATGGCCCAAATGAAAAGGGAGGAGGCGTGAGGGAGCCCGGAGGCTTTCTGCAGGTACCGAACCGTCCAGCACAGATCCAGGCTCACTGGCCCGGGCACAAAAGGTTTCACATCTCTTCAGCGAAAACTGGCTCCGACCAGCTTCTCCCCCTAATCTTTGTTTCACGTCTCACCCCCCGAAAAGATTCAACCAAGCAGATCAGTGTCCTCTCTGGCACGCTGCGACCGTACCGTTCGGCTCGGAGGGCAAACCAGAGGATCAGGAGCTGGAAAACCCTTCCAGAGTTCAGGCTTACGGGGACAAATCCTGATTCATCGCCACTGACTTCTTAAACCTTCCTCGACCCTGCACGACGCACTGCTGCGTCTGTTATTACAGGCACACACCTACAAACCCACTGAAACTTGAGTTCCCAAAGATAACGTGTCTTCATATAAAGCACAAGACATCTAGAATATTCATATTCATCATGTTGTTGACCTCTTTCAAACTGTGATGATATCCACTTTAGAGACAGGTTGCATGGTGTCAGGTGTACAAGTCATCATTTCTGCCCTACTCTTTGCTCCAGTCAGGAAAATGCACTCCTGTTTGCAAATACGCTGCAGAGATCTTTAGAAATGTACCATCACAATGTTTTTAGATAATTAGAAACTTGTGAACTTGCTGCAGTGTCATCAAACTGTAACCGGGCCCGTGTCCACATAACGGTTATTTTTTCGGGGCAGAAAGTCGATGGCTATGTGTTCGGGAGCGCTGGGATGTTGTGATGCATTGGAGATCAAAATACAGTGAATATTATCGCTTAGATCAGGAAAAAGAAAAAGAGCGACTGTGACGTCACCAGCGACTTTCTTTAAAGTTGAGAGACTTTCAATTCGAAGCGTTCGTCTGTTCTCTCTTCCAGAATTAAAAATCTTGTTCATTTTTCTGAATTGAGGCTGTTGATTATTATCCACAATCAAGGCTGCTGACAGAACTCGATATTACAATATTAACGAGGTAATACTACAATTTTTTTCCATAAGTGAATAAACAAGCTGACCTCAGAGGAAAATAAGGTCCCAGAACACTGTTTGAAGCTAGAGAGGTGGCAGGGTCCGCCACATATAAACAAAGTAAAACAGTATAAACTGTGTTTTTGTCCTTTAAGGTCAGTTTGTTTATTCAGTTTGTTAATCAGTCAGTGAAGATCTTTCTCGTCTCATTAAAATGTCTTCCACAAAACTACATAATGTACCTTTAATGTGTCAGAGGGCCATCTCTTCAAAGATTGAACAGAGGCGAGATGTCTCACTCTGTAGCTAAAACGGAGCGTTCAAGACAGTGTGTAAACGGACGCTGCAGCAATGAACCATATGAGAAAAATAATGTGTTTTTTGAAAATTAAAGTATGTAAACTTACTCTACCAGGACCCAGATAAAAGTATGAACCCTGGAAATTATCATCATCTGACCTCTTTAAAGCGTCAGAGTTCAAAGTGAGTCATCAATTTGTGTCGGGTATATTACACTAAACTCAACACAAATTGATGACTCACTCTTAACAAACTTTAACTTCACGGCTTTTTGGATTCATGCGAGCGTAATTCGTACAAAGTTGTCAGAAACGAGTGTTATGCTCTTTTGTTGGGGTGTATGATCAGCTGGGTGACACCGTCTTCTGTTACTGTAGACGTAACCACATCACGTCGGTTGGCATCGCTTATGAATGTGAGGCAGTTCACCACTGTAGCCGCTGTTTCCCACCGCTGCTCTGACATGAACCTCCAACTGTCTCACCCTGAAGAGGAAACTCTCCTGTTACCACCGACACACCTCCCTGTGCCAGGTTCAAAAGCGTCCTCGTCTCCGCACCACGTGTCTGTAACTTAGCTTCGTTCAGCCTCGCATGCATAAAACAACGTTGGCCAACTAGCCAAGCAAGCTACGCTAAGAAACTGTGTAAAAACAGCAGGACTGACAGAAACAGCGGCCCGCGGGACAAGAAACACTGCCGCCACAAATTTAAGCGAGTGTCTTGGGTTCTCCTAACTGAGCTGGTTTAATAAGAAAACAATAAACGGGACATGGAGACGTGATGTTAGTGCACCGAGCAGCTACATGCTTCTTTTCATTTCCTCTCCCCACATATCACAAACAGCGGCAGCTCTGAGGGGACACACCTCTTAATTGAGCGTCGTTCATCGGCTCAACTCTAATTAGATTCTTTCATCCGGAGCTGGTGATGGAAGAAAAATCCAAATATGTTTTGGTTCTCACTGACAGGAAACACAAAGTTTACAGAAGGTTGGTGCAACTGGTTGTTTATATTCAGACGTCTATGTAATTATTATTGGATCAGACGTTTAAATATCGTTTTTTTTTTGCCAATTTCAGACTTTATCATGTTTTAGTTTAAGTTCTTGTAGAGAAACAAAATCATACTCCTCAAAGGGCACTTTTTAGTTTTGGAAAATACATTTGATTATTAATTTAATATTTATTATTATTATTATCAATGAGGTAATAATACAAACACAGAAATAAGTATTTTTTCCATAAGTGAAAAAACAAGCTGCTCTAAGAGGAAAATAAGGTCCCAGAACACTGTTTGAAGCTAGAAAAATGGCAGGGTCCGCCACATAAACAAAGTAAAACAGTTTAAATGTTGTTGTCCTTTAAGGTCAGTTTGTTTATTCAGTCATGAAAACAAACAGAGTTTGTTTATTTAGTTTGTTAATCAGTCATTGTGTTCTCTGCTCATTAAAAATGTCTTCCCCCAAAACTACATACTGCTCCTTTAAAGTGTGAGGCATCGAAATGTTTTTAAATCAGTGACTGAAACACATCAGAGAGCATCAGGACACCAAAACAAGACGATTGCTGCTGTTGTGCATCCAAAAAAGATCTTAACTGGCTCCTGGAAGCTGTAAAGTTTGGTCCCAGCTGGATTTCTCTCAGTGTGTCATTTCTCAGACCTGCATCCTTTCATTTTTGCAAACAGACAGGTCGGAGGAGTCGCCACAGTCCAAACAGACGCCACTTAAACACAAACCGAGCCCGTTTACTTTTGCAGCAGACAGAAACTGACAATCACAACAGAGACATCACAACAGAGACATTCACCTGAATGTGTTTACAGTCGCATTAACTGCACCTCCTGCACCACTGTCACAGGCCTGTTAAACGCTTCAGGGTGGGAAAAAAACTGATGTATTATAGTTTCTGCAGTGATAGTATCTGTTTCTGAGAGGCATTATAGGATTACTGCTGTTGTTGTTGCCAGATATGGAGCCTCTGACACCCTTAATAAGCCACCCAGCCTACCGTGTCCAAACCTCTCTTTTCATGCTTGACAGCTCCGGTTTGGAGCTGATATGTGACGCCCTGCGCCCCTCAAACGTTTTAATCTGTGATCCCACAGCAGTGGCGCTGATCATCGACACTAAACATGAATGATATCTCAGTCACATAATAAAATCTGTTTGTTTTTTTTGTTTTAAATCGTGGAAAAAAACCGCGTTGGACTCGTTCCCCTCGAATGTTTCCAAATACGCACAGCGCGTTACGCACTGCGGGAGCGATTCTGGACATAAAAAACTGAGCAAAAGATCCTCAATTCTGACAAAAACACAAGAGCACGGAGCACATGAAGACTTCCTCGGTTTGTCTCGCACAGAGCTCGCTCCTCAGGTCACCTGAAGCTGCTGCGCAATCACCTTCAAGTTGGCGCAGCGAGTTGAAAAACCATCAAATGTGAACACGAGAGAAGATTTTAAGGGTTTCTGTGTCCTGCGAGGACAAAAACACGACTGATAGCACGTCTTACCTTGTTGGCAGAAGAGGATGAAGTGTGCAGCCAGCAGCAGCCAGCAGCCTGTAGTCTCCATGTTGGGGGGGAAAAGCTCTCATATGCGGTAAATAAACAAATCAAAGTGGGTTTTTTTTTTAGGGGAGCAGGTCCCGGTCGGTCCCCGCAGCGCTCACAGCTCCATGCTGCTCCGCTCCTGCCTGCCTGCCGGTCGGTTGTGGTCTTGCTGCCGTGTGTGTGTAGTACAGATCCGGGTCCCGGTGCGCCGCTCCGTCCGCTCTCCTCCACACCGACTGACTGACTGAAGAGGAGCCGCCAGACTGGAGCTGTGCGCCGCCCACAGCCCGCAGACACACCGGCCTCACTGCCTCCACCTGATGTGACAGACTGACTGACGTGATGCGTCTGTAGCTTTATTCACTCACTCATCCTATTAATGGACTGAAATACAGAGGAAATGTTAGAATTATTAAGAGTTAAGGGATTTATATTTAGGTAAGAGAAGAGGATGGATGAATGGAAGAAGGAAGGAAGAGAAAATGGCAGGAAATGAGACAAAACAAAACACATTTTTAAATGTTGATGCTGGGAGGGAGAAGTGATCTGTGGGCTGCAGGTTCCTCTTCTTAGTCATCAATACATTTAAAGATTCTGATCATCAGAAATATGCTGATTATGGATCCAGGCTGATAATCGCTCCAACAATATTATACAGTATAAGCCAAAAGTAAAGATATCAGGTTATAATATATCTTTGATCAGAGTGAAAGTCTCTCATATGAATAGTACTTCAGGAAAAGTGATATTTAATGAACTGAAGTATCAAAAGTAAATTATACACACATACATATACACACGCTGTGTACTACGGGTCGACCAGTTACCTGCCATGAACTGAAATTGTCAACGATATGTGATATCTACTCAACTCAGCATGCTAACCAGCTCCTGTGCTAGTGGTGTCAATGCTAACACTGCCCTAGCCCCCCCGAGCTCCCATGCTAACTTAGCTAACTAGCTATGGGCAGCTACAGCTAGCAGCAGTTAGCGGTTACTTTGGTGACGCTCCCCTCTATTTATTCTGACTATGAATGTGACAGGTGACCAGTTCTCACCTGCTGCGTCATTTATTTCTCTCAAAGCTCAAAAGAAAAGAAAAGAAGTTGCACCATGAAGAAGAAGAACGTGGATACAAAACAACAACAACAACAAAATAACGATTTCTACTCAATCAGCTGCTTCATTGTTGTCATTATCATGAAAGTAATCAATCTGGAATCTGGAGATAAAACTCGTCGGCCGCTGCGACTCCATCAGTCTCCTCGGTGGGAGGCGCAGCAGACTGCAGACAGCGGGGAGTCATTAACGCGACGTAAAGAGTAATTGAGTGAAACGACTCGGAGGAGTGTCTTTTTGTTTCTGGGTGTGTGTGGTGGAGTTCACAGGGCCGCCGACCTCCTGACCTCTGAGAGACGCTTCCACCTCGCACTGAAACGGAGACCAAAACATCAGCGGTGACCCAGAAATCACAATTCACTCCGGGAATGTGGAACAAGTGCGAGTGTGTGTGTGTGTGTGTGTCTTTATCTGTATACTTGTGAGAAAATGTCGGTCCGGATCGCAGGATGCAGATTGTGTCCATCGAGCTGTGACGTGTGTCGGACATATCACAAACTTTCACAGGAGGCTTCTTTAGAAATGAGAAACGATATAACGTGTTGAGAAAGTCTCTTGTTTCTCAGCCGACAAGCTGGAGATCAGCTTCACCTCTGTGGGCGCGTTTAGCCTAGCTTAGCACAACGTGGGAAGCAAGGGGAAACTGCTAGCGTAGCTCCGTGAAAAGAGAAGAGAAACACTTTCCAACATCTCCAACGCCTCTTTGCTTCAACTTAAAGGGGCACTACGTAGTTTTAGAGAAGAGATTCAATGTAACGTAAGTAAGAGACTCGAGTTACGTCACTTATTTAAGTTATATTTGTTATTTTAACCCAAATTACGATCTTTTACTGTAACTAAGTAGTTTTTTTTTTTGCCTAACCCTCAAGAGATTGGTCTTGATTTCCAGACTGCTTTTCCGATTCTACCACATTTTTACTCGCGTTTCACTCTCGGACAAAGTGGATATAATCTATTATATAACTGTGTGATACCTCTGTACTTAAAGGGGCGCTACGCAGCTCTGGAGAAGAAATCCAGACTACAATATTAGTGAGGTAATAATACAAACTTGATTTTCTCCATCAGTGAATAAACCAGCTGTTCTCAGAGGAAAATAAGGTCACAGATCACTGATTGAAGCTAGAGAGGTGGCAGGGTCCGCCACATGTAAACAAGTTTATTCAGTCATGAAAACAAAGTGTGTTTGATTAGTTTGTTAATCAGTTTAAGATTTTTCTCTTCTCATTAACATTTCTTCCTCATAGTGCATCTTTAAAAATTTCAGCGTTAACCTGCAGAAATACATCATCCCTACACCTCGCTGTTTCCTCAGTGAACAGCTTCCTACAGAGTTTATGGTCTCCGTCTGTAGTTTCAAGTCTTCTTCAACACAGCATGATGTTCATTTTATAAATGATGGTCCCACTTGGAGTCAGATAGATGATAAAGCTGGGTATGTTTTAGGGCGTGGCTGCCTTGTGATGGAAAGTCGCTACCACGTCGTGTCCTCGGGTTCTCAGTCAGATCCAATCAGGCTATCCTCCAAACTCCCTCGACTGCGTTATAATACTGTGACAACACTGGTCGCTCTGACGGTCTGAGGTTTTTCGCCTCGTCCCGTCCCCTCAGTGTTTTACAGATGATGCAACGCCGCGGCTTTATTTCCTCACAGGCCGAGCCCTCACAGACTTTCTTAAATGAAGTTTCCCTCGGTTCAGTTTCAACCACTGGCTCAGATTTTTTAACCTCACAATAAACGACCGCACCACCCCCTTCTTTATCTGAGCGAATATATTTGCATAATTTACTCTGGATTATCTTTAATTTATGCAGAAACTGCTTTCCACTTGTTAGGTTGAATGTTTCCAAGGGGGCTAATAAAATTAGTTGTACTCCCACAGAGCTCCCATTCAGGGATTTTTTTTTTTTTGGGAGCTTTCGGACGGTTTTTCCACGACTTTCCTACAAACTGCACTCAGGCTGAGGGTGATTTCTTCCCTCCAACACGAGGCTGTGACCTGAACTGATCTCTCGAGGGAAACGAACAGGTCAGAAAGTGAGGCAGGTTTTTGTTTTCTCTGTATTTACTGTGTGACTTCGTTCAACGGGTCCGGTTCTCACGGTGCCCAGCCCTCACCATCATTCACAGGACAGGAGGATAGTTCTGTTCTGTGCTGATTATTGATCCTGCAGAGGGAAACAGCCACTGATCAATCAGCAACAGGAAGTGAATGCGGTGACGGATTGTTTTTGATGGAGGTGGTGCAGGTTTGAATCCTGCTGCAGTTTAGGACGACGTGACAATTTTTTGTCTAGCACATGACTTAAAGAAATGTGGGCGTCGTCCTCTCAGGAGCAGGAACGGCATTCAGAAATTTAAAATGATTAATTTTCCAGATAACTCATCTGAAGTTGAATTATTTCGACTGCTGTGTGTAACTCTGCACTGTGCGTGTTGCTGTAAGCTTGACGGCTCATGTTTGAAAGTACGTTTCTGCAAAACCACAGAAAAGTTCAAACTGAACCTTCTTTGTGTTGCAAATTTTCTATTTCTCTCTCATCACAGTGCTGTGTTATCCTCTGGTTAGGTTTAGGCACGAAAACCACCTGGTCAGAGTTAGAAAACATCATGGTTCGATTTAAAATACCTGTTTGGTCGCCATGATCACGGATGGAGATGATCCGACCTCCTGAGAAAATAGACGAAGGTTTTGACGGCACAAAAACGGGTGGAAATGCCCGAAGGTGTCCTTAAAAATTTCCAGTTGTGCGACTCGAGCTGTTTGGCAGCCTTGTTGGCTGTAATAATGGCCTCCAACTCCTGCTGTGACAGGTGACTGATAATCATATAATGTGAACGTGATATGCCTCAATATCGTGGAGACTGGGCTGTATTTTTGTGAGCCAACCCGGAAGTCCGCATCGTCCTGGTTCCCTCCACAAATACACAACAACAAAAAACGATGGGATTTTTTATTTCAGACACCATCCCAGTCGGACCCGAACCTATAACTGATAAATTATTGAGAATTATGACAGTTAGACAGCTGACTGCTGGTGTTTCTTGGCTCTCAGTCCTCACAGTGACCCCAGACCTCAGCTGTTAACTTTATTCTGAGTTCATTTTGTCGTTTAAGTATCTGAACCTTTGTCATTCAGGTCAACAGAACAAAACACAGCTCCTCCGAATGGGAGAAATAATGTTGAGATGACAATCAGTTTCCTTTTACAGTCACAGAAAAAGCTTCAGCAAACATCCTTCTCAAATCCACAGAGAGGTTCCTCCCTCGGATGGTGTTACGTGGGAACAAGCACCGGCCATTGAAACTGACGGACAACAACAAATCCCCCGAGGGGAGGTTCTCAGGACGTTTTTCAGGACATCAGATAAGAACATCCAGTTTTTATTGTCGACGTGTTTTTAACCTTTATTTTTACAGAGAGGCTCATCTTCAGCTCCGCCCGGCCTCGACTTAATGCAGGTCGACACAGTCACACAAACAAGCTCACACTGAGAGCCACACATTAAAGTCACGACGCTGGATGTTTAGTGATTGTCCCTCCTGAGTCGGTCCAGCTTCCTGTCCTCCTGGATCACATGATCTGAAGTTTGTGATTTCACTTCCACTTCTTCTTCGCATGTATTTAAAACTCCCGTTGGTGAGATTGTTGATTTTTTTGTGTCTCTTTTTTCAACTCGTCAAATACTGACACTTTTGGATTGTAGCTCTGAAAGCGTCGAGTATTTGACGAATTGGGAGTGAAACTGAAAAATCAACCATCTCAAACAAACAAAGACAATATATTTCATGTTCCTCATGTCCAGATTTCTGCCGCACTGGTTCGGGAACACATAAAAGTGTTGCTGCTAAAAACAGTTTGTTTGCAAATAATAATAAGAATAACTTTATCGATATAATGTAGCACCTTTAAAAACAGGGTTTATTTTTTATGCTTTGACAGGATTCTCATATAGATAATATAAGAGAATAAATGAATATGACTTGATACAAAGTTAAAGGAAAGAAGTGATGAAGAAGGCGAAATCACATTAAATAGGAGGACAGATGAATAAAACCAATAGAGGACGGTAAGAAGACGACATCACAAGAGGAATTAGAAACGGGTGCATTGAGAAGAGTAAAAAGAATAAAACTAAATAATGAATAAATAAATAAAGATAAAAGCAATGAATGAAGGTAAGAAGAAGAAGAAGACGACATCACACAAGGGAAATAAAAACACAAATAGATTAAGAACGGCAAAATGAATAAAAGGACAGAAAGACTCAAAAATGAATTAAGAAAAAGTGTTTCTTCACATAAAAGCAACTAAAGGAAGGAAGGAAAAAAGGAAAAAAGGAAGTTGTGTCTTTTGCATTCGTGTCAACCCTTCTGGGCCACCGTAGATTGTCATAAACAACATACTTACAACACACATGTAGAAATAGTCAATAAACAAGAAAAAGAAAAAAAAATGATAAAAATGACAGAAAAACATAGAATAAAAAACAAGAAAGAGAAATAGGATAAAAAAACCAAACAACATTAAAAAAGATAAATGAAATCGAGCTGAACAGAACATACAGAACATTTACCTCAAAGAGACGATGAAATAAAACAATGAAAAACAAGAACAGCAACTGAAGAACGAGAGAGAAACAAAATGTGTATATGATTTTATGATTTGGTGAAGTGACCCTTTAACAGCAGCAGCAGGGTTGAATGTGTTGTTGGACTCGGGATAATCTCCCCCCTCCACCAGAACGTGGATTGAGGTAATGAGGTCATGTCACACAGAACAGACCGGGTGTCATTAACCCCCCTCAGCCCCCCGCTACCACACTCACTGTATAACCCCCTCCTCCTCACAGAGAGGTCAGAGGTCGGCCTCTGGAGCTGGTAACAGTCAGCGGGCAGGTTCAGAGCCCTCTGGGGATCCTCATCGAACCCTCATGGTGTTTCTGTCACATCACAAAGCGCCGGTCCGATCCATCGATCACACCGGTCAAGTTCGCAGCAGAGCGACAGATATCAGCCAGGAGAAGGACAAACAGAACCGCAGCTGCTGTTCTGGATCATTTATTATTTCACGACTTTTCAGATGCTCCTTACTTTTTGTTTTCTCCCGAGTGTCTTTTTACAATAACTGTCTGTATGTTTTGTGTCACTAAAACCTGTTTTACAAAAAGAGACAGTAGTAACTCACGACCCTGAACACAGTCGAGGCAGCACTGAGTTAAAACCTGTGTTCGGTTCAGAGAAATCCTTTTCAGAGAAACACACACACTAATTGGATGTTTAATTAAGGTGGAAACGTCTGTTGTGGCACATTTAGGAGTCCAAACAAACAGTCTGTAACATCCGCCTCAATGTGACTCCTTCTACATGTTTACTTTCTGCCGAGGCCTTGTTGATTTAGGTGATGGGAACCGGCCGCTCCGCTCTCCCTCCCACTTTGATGTTTCGTTGCCATTGTTGGGCCGGCTCTGAATCGCAGCCGGCTGGATGGTTGGTTTCGTTGGTTGGCAGCCATTGAACCTTTGCGAAGATTAACTGTTATTACCGGCGTCTTTGTGCGTCCGGGCCGCTCTCTGCATACCAGCAGAGAAACAAAACGCTCCTCTCCAGCCTCTCCAGTGGAGGAGGCTTCAGAAAACAGCAGGTCCGATTCGCTTTTATCTGCACACTGACGAGAGTATAAGAGCACTAAGTGGTCTCTCAACTGACAACAAGTTCCTTTTTAGGAGAGGAGAGGTCCGATATGCGCTGTATTAGCCTCGACCACTACACACTCGCACACACACAATGGAAAAACTTTCTATTCTGGGACAGACGAGGTCACAGATCACCTTAATAAAGAGGCAGGAATGTGTTGAGGCACTTCTGCGTTCACTTCAACTATACGATCTCTGACTCTCCTCACACAGTCTCCTGCAGCACTAATGAGCTTTGCATTCAGGCGTTCATTCATGCGCTCCTGCTTGTATTTGAAACACATGGTGAGATACACGCTGCCAACACACGTGACCTCTGACCCCAGCTGCACTCCGCAACGCACCGTCACGAACGAAGAAACTGCTGCAGCTTGAAGACATTTCCTCAGTTGTCCGGCCGTCACGTGAAGTTCACCTGGAAAAAGGTGAAAAATTTGTAATGCGATGAACAAATGTTAAAGGAGCAGTACGTAGTTTGGGGGAAGAAATGTTAATGAGAAGAGAAAGATCTTCACTGGCTGATTAACAAACTGAATAAACAAACTGACCTTAAAGCAACACAATTTTCATTGTTTTACATGCTCAGTTTTAGCTACAGAGTGAGACATCTCGCCTCTGATCAATCTTTGATGAGAGTTGCACATGCGCATTACTTAACGGGCAGGATGTAGCCAATCAGAGGCAGAGTCCGAGCAAGGTAGTGTGATCTAAAATAACAGCGCTACAGCTGGTAACCATGGCTGCAGTACAGTTGTAATATTTTATATAAATATATATGTTTATATATATTTTAACACCTGTTACATAGTGACGCACATACATACATAAGTAAAGGCTCGAGAGAAAGATCTACGACTGACCTTAATTTTAATTTATACTGTTTTACTTTGTTTATATGTGGCGGACCCTGCCACTTTTCTAGCTTCAAACAGTGTTGTGGGACCTAATTTTCTTCTGAGAACAGCTTGTTTATTCACTGATGTGTTATTACCTCATTAATATTGTAAATATTACAATTCTGAGTTTGAATTTCTCCTCCAGAGCTACGTAGCGCCCCTTTAAGATCAGAAGGTGTCACACAATTATATGATACAGTGACATCCCTGCACGTTTGGTCCTGACTGGTCTTGAAATAAAATCCAGAGTCCTCTTTGTCCGAGACTGAAACGAGACCGAGTAAAAATGTGGTCGATTCCGAGACCGAGACCTTCAGAAAGCGGTCTTGAAACCAAGACCAATCTTGTGTACTGTAATATTTGGGTTAGACAAAAAAAAACAACTACTTAGTAACAGTAAAATATCATACTTTGGGTTAAAGTAACAAATAAAACTTAAAAAAGTGACATAACTCTATTAAAAACAAATCACTCTTGAGGCTCAGTCACAAACGAGATGTGAACCCTGCGTCCGGAGAGAAGTCCAACCCAACCAGCTGGACCTCCCCCTGAGGTGGACTGTCTCACTCGTTATGAGACTGCATTAGCGGGTCGCTTCCAGAAAAGGATGCTAGAGGGGTACCATCAAACTTTGAAGCGCACACACGGACCAAATGAAACTCAGGAGAGGTTCAGGCATAAGAACAAAAATATAAATGAATGTACAAATAAAGATAAAGTGGAAAAACTGAGCAGTTGGCCCTCGATGTCTCAGGTATCTTCTTGAAGGGTGAGTTATTAAAATTTTGTTTTGCTCAACATTTCGTTCTGAAAAGTAAAAGCACGTTGACATGGAGAGGATTTAATAATAGACTCTGACTGGACGTTTGTCTGAAACTCCATCCGCTCCACTTCGGTTTGTTTACAGCAGCCACAAACCTCCTGAAGCTAATTACAATTGATCTCCGGTAGTTTTTCTGAGTGACACAGAAACCTGTTTTACTGCTGAACATCCAGTTCACTTTCTGTTCCCTCTGTCTGCTTCCTGTCCTGTTGTTTTGAAATGAGTGTGTTGGACTGTGTCGTACAGGTTTGAGGAGTGAAGGTTACCTCAACGTCTGACGACTCGGGATCGATTCCCAGCTGTGACTCGTATCACTTACATCCACATTTAATTACAGATTTTTAAAAGTATTCTGATTACAGTTGTACTAAAGCACAACTGCATGTACTCTGTTACTACCCAATGGACTCAAAGGTGTCTCTTCCAGCTCCTCCATCGCTGTTTTTACTTCACAAACACGTCACCAAAATGTATTTTTAAGTACTTGGTCAATAAGCTGAAATGGCCAGCAGGGGGAGCCCCTGTGATTAAACGTTCTGTCCTAAGTGTGACAGATTCGGTTGTAAACGAGGCATGAATTCCTCCCAAACAGAGCGATTTTTCAAAGCACTCTTGGCTTTTGCTGAATAAACCTTCCCACCGGTCCAAAAGGAGCCGTTCGCTGGCGACTCGGAGCACAACAGAGCCACCTGACAGAGCCGCCAGCCAGCAGAAATTCACCTCAATGCCTTCAGAAAGCTGCTTTATGTGTGTCCTGCCGGCAACCGAGGGAGGAGAGAGGAGAAAGGCCTAAAAAGAAAAAGAGTCTGCAGAGTGCAACTCCGAGCTGAAACTCAGAGTTTCCTAGCAACATGCTCTGCAAGATGAAACTGAGAGTTTTGCAGAGCTCTCTGGATCTGCGTGCTTTTATTCAGCGCTGCAGCAGAAACAAAGTTTGGTTTTATTAGGTAGTTTTTTAATGCTCATCTTCCTCTGAAGTGTTCGCAAACCCCCGAAACTCACGTCCAACCACACACACGTCTCCCTCAATGAATTTCCAGCAGCAGCATTCGCAGAAATCGTTTGCATGTGCTGTGTTTCCACTGTAATCTCTCTCTCTGTCTCAGACCTGTTGAATCTTAAACCTCACAGCTCCCCCTATTCTCCCCTCCCATGAAAGAAGAAAAAAAAAAAAAACACAAGACAAAAGCATGAATGCATAATTAATATAGTGAAGCTGCATTTTTAATTGTTGCTGGTCTTCAAAGTTGCCCAGTGGCATTGTCTCTCGGTTCGGGCCGGCTGCTTCCGATGGCAGAGCTTCATTCAGGTCTTTTTAGGGCTGGAGCGCTGCAGAAGCACCGGCAGACAACGGCTCCAAGCTCGCCTCTTTTCTCAGGGTGTCTGCCCGCACAATGGACTTCCTTAGCCTGCACACAAAAGAGGGCTGGCGCATGAAAAAACACCCAAATTCAATGGCATTCCTCTCCACAATGCACTCTGAGAATATGTGCTTGTCCCTCTCCTTCTCCCTCTCGTCTCTTTCAGCGCCGGGTGATGTGTGAGGACGATGTGCGAGGATCAGGAAGTGAAATTTTTTCCTGCGTCAAAATGAAACAAACTTGTGTGAAAGTGAGAATGGAGAGTCTGCAGCCAAGCTAGCAGCTCTGTGAGGCTGTGCTTAGGGACGGAGATGGTATTATGTAATTTCTGCCACTAGGGGGCTCTCAATCAAAACAAAACAAAAGATTGGATCATGTAACTACACTGGCTGCATGAGATACGCCTCTTGTTTTTACGTTTTACATCTCTAAAAGATGTAAGTAACGTGGGATCATGGGAGATGTTGTCTTCCTTGCTGAAACATCTGCCGATTAAAATCTATCTGCATGACTGAGGCAGAAACGTACGGACGAGGTTATGTTTTTTCCCTCACTTTCTGACTCTCTCCCAGAAGATTTCTCTGCGTTGAACATTTTTGAAAACATGGAAACATTCAGGATGATGTACACAACTCAACAAAATATCTCACAAGTCATTGTAATGCAGAAATGTTGAATACTATATATTTAAGTGCCAATATCAGACTGTCTACCCTCACTGATACAGCAGCTATAATGTTGAGAACAACTGGGGCTGATGGTACCGTCATTACTTCTTTCTGGACAAATTGAAATTTTGACCTGATGATGGCGCCGGATAAAAAGTTAAGAGGTCATCAGAGTTACAACAAATCATGCTTAAAGGTCCTATTTGTAAGAAAAGTAGAATTTATCTCACGTGCTGACGTTTTGGGGGTGGCGACCATCCCGACCTAACATCCCAAAGCGTCAGTATTTGACGAGTTGGGACTCTTTTCTTACAAATAGGACCTTTAATGTGAAGACGGGGACGCCTAGACCAAATTTCATGACAATCCATCCAATAGTTGTTGAGCCATTTCACGGAAAACCATAAAAATGTCATAGTTTAGGCATGTCATGTTGAGCTGCGCCAGAGATGACGAGCAGCAACAGAACAGGACGGCTCTCCAAGCTAATTGCAGCTAACGTTACGTTTACAGCAGTTCGCACTTACTTTAGCACCAAAGCTACCGATATCTGTACCAGGAAACTCCATAAATCATCTGGGTACTCCATCTGTCCTCTGTTCGTCCCGGTCCTGAACACCACTGTGCTCCGGCAGCGTTCCTCTTTTTATACATCCACGGCAGCGTCATAAAATAAAGAAAGCGTTTATTGGACGAAAAATGTATATACACCCACGAGTGCAGGATGAGTCATCAACATTTTTAATGATTTTCCAGGAAGAAACTCCAAACTAGCATCAAATATACCTACAAAATGCCTGCAACTGATGTAAAGTTGGATCAAGACATATGTAATTAAATCACTTCGACAGCGATCTCGACTTGATGTGTGAAATTGGACTTAAAATTAAATGTTGTCTTTCTGGGACCGTTCTCGTGTCCCCGGATGAAATTACGGTCCCCACATTGTGAGTGCGTGAACAGGTTGTTCATCAACCATCATCACACACACAGCCTCACTGTTGCTGGTCAGATGGGGTGGCATTAACTCCCCCATCACATCCTCTGTGTGAGGAGTTGCAGTGGGTGAGGAGGGGTGAGTTTACTGGGTGGGGGGGAGGTCGTTCCACCATTGTCGGGCGCACATTGAGCACCGTTGGCACGCCGGCAGGCAGCTTACCATCCCGAGGCTGCCGGGAGCCACAAAGGGCCACGATGGAGGGAGAGTCGAGCCGGGTGAACGTCACCAACACCCGCAGCCTAATCCTCCTGCCCTGTACATCTGCGCCGGGCCGGTTTCAAAAGCCAGACCCCCTTTTTTTTCCCTCTCTCCCTCTCTAAAATCCCCCCTCCTCCATCATGCACCACCTCTTTTCTTTTCTCCCACTGTTATTCTGCAGCAGGAGAAAGGACGGGCTTTTGTAGAGGCTCATAGTGTCACACAGACACAAGACCTGAGGCTGCCAGTCATCAAATGGAAGCTCTCTCTGGGCCTTTCACAGCGCTCACTTTGCTCATGTCGACTCGGGGAGAGAGGGGGAAACTCTTATTTTAGCACGTGAAAAGGCTCCAGACGGGGACATGAAGGCCGGCTCTTCACATCGGACACAATTGACTTTGAAAGCCAGCGTTTCTCTGAGAGTAGTAGGGAGTGTTTGCCGGGATGTTGGCATCATGTTTTAATTGAATTTGACTGTCAGCGGGTCTCAAAGGGGCCCAAACAAGCTTATTATGAAAACGCTCCTCTGGGATCCTGCCGAAGTAAACCAGCGACAAACACGATAAAGAAAAGGTCAAATGGCTTTTTACACACGAGGCCGCAAATCAGTCTGCCCGTTTCAAACTTTTACACAAATGAATGTAAATAAACAAACTGATTTAAAAACTAATTCAACGGCTAAAAGGATGCAATTTTATTTAAGTATTCTACTTTTCAAAAAGAAGAAAATTTAGATTAAAACAAACAAAATAAAATGTAAACATATAAAACAAAACAAATAAGAATCTGCTGCACAAACTTTCTCCCTCAGAGGGCTGAAAGCAAACACTTACTGTAGATATATGTATTCAATATATTATACACTTTTAAGATGTTAAATATTACTAGGAAAAATAATTAATGAAAAAAAAACTGCATAAACATATTTATATCATAATTAATAACAAAGGTGCAATATGTCATGTTTGCCATGAATTTAATTTATAATCAGAACAAATAGGGGGCAGCATTTCACCAGCAGTGAGCGACACTGCCACACAACACAATCTCAAATGTAGACGACGTCCTGATCCGATTCTCTGGATGTTGTCTGCATTGATATGAGATAAAATTAAATTAAATTAAAATTAAACAACCCATCCAACCAAACTCTGCTCCTTTTTCTTTGCCTACTGGTACTTACATACGGACAAATGTAACTTAAATGACATAATTATGTTATTAATGCATTTATTTTAATCAAAACCATGAACCTTTCCTTAACATAAACAAAGTAGTTTTGGTGCCTACATTTAATTGAAATGTTGATGTTTCACAGCGTATGTGAGCTCCTGTTCTGCCTTGTCCAGCTGTGATTGGCTGGTCCTCGACGATGTTAGCTGTGAGCACAAGTCCGGCCCTGAGACTCCCTAAAAATTGATGTTTCCTGCAAAACCATCTCCATCCAGGTGAAACATCAAGTTTTAAGAGAGTCTCTCTGAGTGCCTGTGAGGATATCAGCTGATGAGAGCAGTTTAGACACGAGGTCCTGGTGGAGGAGTGGGACAAAAACAGCTGATGATTCTCTGGTTTCATCACTACGAGGGATCCATTTAATATTTTCACAAGTTGAACGTTTTTGAGCCACAGAGCGGCGCAGCTGTCCAGATGTGGCCTATGAGAGTTCAAGTCCAGTCTGGGATCTTCAGGACGTTACTACTAAAATCAGTTTTACAATAAGTTTGACTCAGAGGAAACTTGGAGATAAATCTACTCAATGTTTAAAAAGGAAAATGAAAAAATTGAATGCTACATTTTACATAACATTCATCCAAATATCTACTTGTTTGCTTTTCTGTCTGATGACATCGACCTCTGCAGTGTCAGTGACTCGAACACACACAGCTTCTTACAACAAGAACAAAACCTGCAGCAGGTGGTCGACTCTTCTCTGACTCATCTGTTTTAGAAACCAAACACCTGCATGATGTGTGAGTCAGGTTTAATGATGTTCAGCTGTTTGAGGAGGTGAAATGAACACAACACCAATGTTAGTAGAGATTAAATGACAGCTGAGGTCGCCCTCTGGTGGAGATTTTAACAAACTGCAGCCTGACGCTCTTCTGCTCCGTCTACACTTCAGGATTTTCAAAATAAAGTGAGGAAATAAAAGTGATAATTATAAATCCCTCTGTTTTATCAGACAGACTACTGATTTTTGAGTGGTGTCTCCTCTCTCTGAGGAGATTTTTCTACAATACACAATTTTAATTTGACTTAAAAGTCCAGCATGGAGGATTTAGTAGCATGTAGCAGTGAGGCTGAAACCAACGACACAACAAAACAAAAACTTGTTCCAAAACTTTGTCAACAAGTTTCACACTGAGTCACTTAAACTGACAGAGCTTCACTGAGAGGAGGAGCAACAAGAAGAAAAAACTGCGTCACATTTCCTGAAATGAAAGTGAAAGTTTGTCAGAGCGACAGCAGAGCTGCAGTCCAGACGAGTCTCTCTGTTTTCAGCTGAATCCATCAGGTTTTTCTCAACTAACCAGCAGAATCTCTGCAAACACTGGTGAGTACACTGACCTACACAGACCTGACTGAATATTTCTTCAAGACTGAGTTAAAACCAGAATCTGACATGTTTACACTGTTCACAGGAAGTACAGAGCAGATTAAAACCAAACCACAGTGACTGAACTCCAGCTAGTTAAAGTTACACAGAATCCAGTCACAGCTGGTTTTAGTTTAAACTGATTTACCGTCTTTCTCTGACCTGTTTCTGGTATTAACACAGAACCTGAGCTCTACTCAGACAGGAAGTTTCACTCAGGGCGCCGCCACTTTAACTGCCACCCATCAGTGGCTGAGGGTTGTAGAGAGAAACAGCTTCAGTTTCCTGCAGCTTCCATCTTTTCTTCTTCACATTCAATGTGTGTGATTCTCTGCTCTCTGTATCTTCATCCTCTCTCTGCACCTCCTCCTCCTCCAAGCTGACTCTCTGACACTAAAGCTCTTTATTTATTTTTCTTCAATAACAGAAATAATAAAGACAAATACTGGCAAAATATATTATCAGCCTGAAACTGTGACTTTCATTATATTAATTACATGTAAATGTTTCATCTAATTCTACACACGTTCAATGTAAATGTCACATTAAATGCAGAGTTTCAATGTGGAAAATGAAATAACGAGGTGTGCACCTTATTACAGGAGACAGAACAACAAATATTACATGTTTTTTAATGTTTAATGTTTTTAATGTTATGTATAAAACTTGAATCATTAACCAGTTGAAACACACAAAATGTTTATGTAGAAGTTCCACATAACTTTACATTAATAATTAAAGAAACACATGAGGTTTATGTAACTCTGCATTCATTTAATTTAATCAGACTAAATTATTTAATCACATCGACTCAACATGAAAACTTTGCATTAAATGTGACGGATGTGATGGAAAATTGTACATGTAATTAAAATACTTAAATTCACTGTTTTAGGCAAACGATTTTTTTCATTCACAGGAAATCATAATAAATGTGTTAAGTTAAATATTAAAATGGTCTCAAATCAGTGAAGAGACCTGCCAGTGTAATAATACATTTAGATTGTGATGTTTGAGTCACTGGGTCACATTACATCGACTCTGTTAAAGGACATTTTCTTTAAAATATGAGACCACATCAGTTAATTACACGTGAGAAATTAATAATCTTCATCAATAATGCTACATGAGGCCAATTAAGTCAAATGTTTTAATGGTGGTTTTTTGATGGTCTCAAATTCGACACTGAAGCACGACAGCTGGAAGCAAACTGTCCTCCTGCTGCCAATAAAACAACTGAATTCATGATGATTCTCTGAATATTAAACCAATCATTGTTTAGTTTCATCCAATTAAGTGTTTTTTTTGTTTGTCCTCAGACTGTAAACATGTCTGCTGCCAGCTGTCTGCTGATTGAAGATCAGTTTCTGTGCTCCATCTGTCTGGATGTGTTCACTGATCCAGTCGCCACATCATGTGGACACAACTTCTGTAAAACCTGCATCACTCAACACTGGGATAAAAATGACAAGTGTCAGTGTCCCAACTGTAAACAGATTTTCAACACCAGACCTGAGCTGCAGGTCAACACGTTCATCTCTGAGATGGCTGCTCAGTTCAGACAGTCAGCTCAACAGAAAGCCAGCAGCAGCAGCTCAGAGCAACAAGTTTCCAAACCAGGAGAAGTTCCCTGTGACGTCTGCACTGGAACCAAACTGAAGGCCCTGAAGTCCTGCCTGGTGTGTCTGGCCTCCTACTGTGAGACTCACCTGGAGCCTCATCTGACAATGTCAGGCCTGAAAAGACATCAGCTGATCGACCCTGTGGAGAACCTGGAAGACAGGATGTGTACGAAGCACGATAAACTGCTGGAGCTGTTCTGTAAGACCGACCAGATGTGTGTCTGCATGCTCTGCACTGTTTTAGACCACAAGACACATGATGTTGTTCCTCTGAAAGAAGAATATGAAGGAAAGAAGGCAGAGCTGGGGAAGAGAGACGCTGAAATTCAGCAGATGATCCAGAAGACACGACTGAAGATTCAGGAGATGAAGCGCTCAGTGGAGCTCAGTAAGAAAGATGCAGACAGAGAGATAGCAGCTGGTGTTCAGGTCTTCACCGCTCTGAAGGAGTCTGTTGAGAGAAGCCAGGCCGAGCTCATCGACACCATCAAAGAGAAGCAGAGACAGACAGAGAAACAGGCTGAAGGCTTCATCAGAGAGCTGGAACAGGAAATCTCTGAGCTGGAGAAGAGAAGCTCTGAGGTGGAGCAGCTCTCACAGTCTGAAGACCACCTCCACCTCCTCCAAAGCTTCCCATCACTGAACGCGAGGATAAAAATTTCTGAGTTGAAGAAGAGAGGCTCTATGCCTTGGTCGAAACTACTTTTCCAGAGCTCCCCATCACTGAACACTGCTCCACCCACCAAGGACTGGACAGGAGTCAGCTTCTGTCCTCCTTCATATGAGGGGACTGTGGTGAGAGCTGTGAATCAGCTGGAGGAGACGCTCAGTAAACAGATGAAGAAGCTGCTTGAGCTGAAGAGGGTCCAGCAGTATGCAGTGGATGTGACACTTGATCCTGATACAGCACAACCAAACCTCATGCTGTCTGATGATGGAAAACAAGTATATGACACTGATGTAAAGAAGAATCTCCCAGACAACCCAGAGAGATTTGATTATTGTCCCTGTGTCTTAGCAAAGCAGAGTTTCTCTTCAGGAAGATTTTATTATGAGGTTCAAGTTAAAGAGAAGACTGACTGGGATTTAGGAGTGGCCAGAGAGTCGATCAACAGGAAGGGAGACATCACAGAATCTCCTCAGGATGGTTACTGGACGATATGTTTGAGGAATGAAAATGAGTACAAAGCTTTTGCTGGCCCTCCAGTCCGTCTCTCTCTGAAGTGTCGGCCTGAGAAGGTGGGGGTGTTTGTGGATTATGAGGAGGGTCTGGTCTCCTTTTATGACGTTGATGCTGCAGCTCTTATCTACTCCTTTACTGGCTGCTGCTTCACTCAGAAACTCCACCCATACTTTTGTCCATGTCCTAATGATGGTGGTGAAAACTCTGCCCCTCTGATCATCTCTCCTGTCAATCACACTGAGTAGAACAAACATTTGATTTTCTACAGAAAGATTCACATCATTTAATGTAATAAATGTACATTTATTGGTGATGTATGATGTATACATGTTGTTTTACCACATTGATTGATATTATCTAATGTAGCCTCATTTATTCTAATAACTGCATTACCTGCCTTCAACACTGTTAAATCATCAGAAAACAATGTACTCAGATATATGAAACATTTGTGTGTTGAGTTTAACCTTTTTATTGTCTGATCATTGTAAATATAAGAAGAGCTGCATCCTGACAAAAATGTTATAAATAGTGCAAAAATAATTTGATTTTTTCTTTATGAATAAAATAGAAAAAGCAACAAAACATTTTATTGTGTCTGAATCATTATTTAGTTTGTTATTGATATCAACAGCTGATGTTTCTAATGACGACCAAATCATGTGATTAAAAACACCATCAGCTGTTCTCAGACTGACTTGAGCTGAGGAGCTCCAATCCTCCATCACACCTGAGACAGCTGGTAGTGTGAGATGATGTCATGTTATTGAAGGTTTGAACAGCTGATATGAACTAAACCAGAGATCTGAGGTCGCCCTCTAGTGGAGCCACCACCACAACAAAAACCCTCAGTCTCTTGTCATAAGGAGAAAAGTTATAAAATATTTGCTTGTTATTACTGGATACAAATGATTCTGGTTATTAAAAAGATTTCACTTTATATCACAGAACTCATTATTTTCATAAAATAACATATCTCTCTTATTCAATCAATCTTTTCTGGTTATCACATGATAAAGTGGCAGGTTGTTATAATACAAAACTTCTCCATCGCCTCCAGCAAACGTTTTCCTCTTTCACAAACTCACAAGGTCTGTCAATAATTTGTTATTATAAAATACTGATGAAGGTTTTTGAACACAGAGCGGTGCAGCTGTCCAGATGTTGCCTAAGGTGAGAGTTCAAGTCCAGTTCAGGATCTTGAGGACGTTCCTCTCCCTCTGTTAAATATCTCAGTGGAACTAAATCTTTCTGTTTTTGGATCCTATATAATGTAACGTGACGTCTCAGAGGAAACCAGGGGACAAATGTACAAATGTAGAAGAAGGCTCAAATGAAAAAAGTCGACATTACAGACAAGACATCCACTTGTCTCCTGCTGCAGACCATCCTGTCTGATGACATCGACCTCAACCAGTCAGTGACTCAAACACATAACAGCTTCTTATAAGAAGAACAAAACCTGCAGCAGGTGGTCGACTCTTCTCTGATTCATCTGTTTTAGAAACCAAACACCTGCATGATGTGTGAGTCAGAGAGAATGAGCCTGAACAGAAGATGTACTGAGTGTTATGTCGAGTCATCTGATGTCAGATAATGTAAAGTGTATGAGGTCATTTAATGTAAAGTAAAGCTGTTGTTATGTTTGAGAAGGTGAAATGAACACAACACAAATTTTAGTAGAGATTAAATGACAGCTGAGGTCGCCCTCTGGTGGAGATTTTAACAAACTGCAGCCTGACGCTCTTCTGCTCTGTCTGCACTTCAGGATTTTCAAAATAAAGCGAGGAAATAAAAGTGATAATTATAAATCCCTCTGTGTTTTATCAGACAGACTACTGATCTTTGAGTGGTGTCTCCTTCTCTGAGGAGATTTTTCTAAAAAACACAATTTTAATTTGACTTAAAAGTCCAGCATGGAGGATTTAGTAGCATGCAGCAGTGAGGCTAAAACCAACTACACACCCCTCGCCTCACCCTCTCCTAGTGCAGTTGCTAAAGTGTTTGGTTTGTCCGTTCTGGGCTACCGTAGAAACCTGACAGACTTTGTGGAAGAGGAGCTGCTCCCTCCGTGGATATAAAAGTCTCTTTCTAAAGTAGCGAAAACACAACGATTCTTAGTTTCAGGTGATTACACACTAATGAAAACACAATTATTAATATTATATTTCATTTCTGCTGATACATCGTCCTAAATCCTACACACTGGACCTTTAAGGCGGCTTTGAAAGTATTTTAAAATCACAGTGAAGCCCACTTTCTGTATTTCCTCCCTGTAATGTGACAGGTTAGAAATCACACAACAAAAGTCTGACAAAGAAAAGATGCTGAACAGTTTGTAAAGCAGCAGAAAAGTGAAATGACAGACTCAACAGTGAGCTGAACACTGGAGTGTTGGTGGGATTGCAGAGGGAGCGTTGTGGCCTGTTGATCTAAAGATACAGTTTGTTCTTGAATATCTTCCACTGACTTCTTTTCTTATGTGCTTTATTTGTAACTGTATCTTCTTCTGGCTGCTGTAAACTTCCACTGCTGAGAAAAGACCAAGAAACAAAAAAGTAAAAACTTGTTCCAAAACTTTGTCAACAAGTTTCACAATGAGTCACTAAAACTGACAGAGCTTCACTGAGAGGAGGAGCAACAAGAAAAAGCTTCAAGGTCACATTTCCTGAGATGAAAGTGACAGTTTGTCAGAGCGACAGCAGAGCTGCAGTCCAGACGAGTCTCTGTGTTTTCAGCTGAATCCATCAGGTTTTTCTCAACTAACCAGCAGAATCTCTGCAAACACTGGTGAGTACACTGACCTACACAGACCTGACTGAATATTTCTTCAAGACTGAGTTAAAACCAGAATCTGACATGTTTACACGTGTTCACAGGAAGTACAGAGCAGATTAAAACCAAACCACAGTGACTGAACTCCAGCTA
Organism: Pagrus pagrus; assembly: GCF_965226575.1. NCBI lineage: Eukaryota > Metazoa > Chordata > Actinopteri > Spariformes > Sparidae > Pagrus > Pagrus pagrus. The sequence continues at coordinate 2,714,116 of NC_140194.1, forward strand.
GTTAAAGTTACACAGAATCCAGTCACAGCTGGTTTTAGTTTAAACTGATTTACCGTCTTTCTCTGACCTGTTTCTGGTATTAACACAGAACCTGAGCTCTACTCAGACAAGAAGTTTCACTCAGGGCATCGCCACTTTAACTGCCACCCATCAGTGGCTGAGGGTTGTAGAGAGAAACAGCTTCAGTTTCCATCTTTTCTTCTTCACATTCAATGTGTGTGATTCTTTTTTCGTAAAATGTAAATTTTCTACCTAATTCTACATACATTCAATGTAAATGTCACATTAAACACAAAGTGTTTCTGTCATGTTTAGTCAATGTGTAGAAACTAAATAACAAGATGTGCAACTTATTACAGGAGACAGAACAACAAATATCAAATGCTTTTTTAACTTACTTTTAAATATAATACTTGAATAATAAACAGTTGAAACAAACATTATGTTTATGTAGAAGTTCCCCAAAACTTTATATTAATAATTAAATAAACGCATCAGGTTTATTTAACTCCGCATTAATTTAATTTTTTCAGACTAAATTATTTATTCACATTGACTCAACATGATAGGAAAACGTATTAAATGTGACCCTTTGTATTAAACTTATGTAACAAAAATGTACATGTAATTAAAACACTTTAATTCACTGTTTTAGGTAAAGTTTTTATTAACGTGCACAGGAAATCATAATAAATGTGTTAAGTTTGATATTAAAATCAGTGACGAGACTTGTCTCACTTGTCCAGTGTAATAACATCTTTATTTCTATATTTTAGTACTTTTAATATTTAATTCTAAAATGTATTTTTAATACTTTATAAGTTTTATCCTTCCGTTACTCGTGTCATATTATCTTTCTCTATTTAAATCTTGTTTATATCTACAGTGTGATATTTTTTATTCTAGAAGGAGCGACTGTAACGTACACATTTTCCTCCTCAGGGATCAATAAAGCATTTCTGATTCTGATTCTGATTTTGGCTTTGATTTGGAGTCACTGGGTCACATTACATAGACCCTGTTAAAGAAAACTTTGAACATTTTGTTTAAAATTAAATCAAATCAGTTTATTACACATTACAAATCAATAAACTTGTGCAACTGGGAGCTAACTGTCCTCCTGCTGCCAATAATACAAGAGGATTCATGATGATTCTCCTCATAATCCACCAACCATTGTTCAATTTTAACTCATTAAATATTCAAAATAAATGTATTAAAGCTGTTTTTTGTTTTCTTTTCATCCTCAGACTGTAAACATGTCTGCTGCCAGCTTTCTGCTGACTGAAGATCAGTTTCTGTGCTCCATCTGTCTGGATGTGTTCACTGATCCAGTCGCCACATCATGTGGACACAACTTCTGTAAAACCTGCATCACTCAACACTGGGATAAAAATGACAAGTGTCAGTGTCCCAACTGTAAACAGATTTTCAACACCAGACCTGAGCTGCAGGTCAACACGTTCATCTCTGAGATGGCTGCTCAGTTCAGACAGTCAGCTCAACAGAAAGCCAGCAGCAGCAGCTCAGAGCAACAAGTTTCCAAACCAGGAGAAGTTCCCTGTGACGACTGCACTGGAACCAAACTGAAGGCCCTGAAGTCCTGCCTGGTGTGTCTGGCCTCCTACTGTGAGACTCACCTGGAGCCTCATCTGACAAAGTCAGGCCTGAAAAGACATCAGCTGATCGACCCTGTGGAGAACCTGGAAGACAGGATGTGTACGAAGCACGATAAACTGCTGGAGCTGTTCTGTAAGACCGACCAGATGTGTGTCTGCATGCTCTGCAGTATTTCAGACCACAAGACACATGATGTTGTTCCTCTGAAAGAAGAATATGAAGGAAAGAAGGCCGAGCTGGGGAAGAGAGACGCTGAAATTCAGCAGATGATCCAGAAGAGACGACTGAAGATTCAGGAGATGAAGCGCTCAGTGGAGCTCAGTGAGAAAGGTGCAGACAGAGAGATAGCAGCTGGTGTTCAGGTCTTCACCGCTCTGAAGGAGTCTGTTGAGAGAAGCCAGGCCGAGCTCATCGACACCATCAAAGAGAAGCAGAGAGAGACAGAGAAACAGGCTGAAGGCTTCATCAAAGAGCTGGAACAGGAAATCTCTGAGCTGAAGAAGAGAAGTTCTGAGGTGGAGCAGCTCTCACAGTCTAAAGAGGACCTGTTTGACTTCTTCCAAAGCTTCACATCACTGAACACTGCTCCACCCACCAAGGACTGGACAGGAGTCAGCGTCCGTCCACCTTCATATGAGGGGACTGTGGTGAGAGCTGTGAATCAGCTGGAGGAGACGCTCAGTAAACAGATGAAGAAGCTGCTTGAGGCTGAGCTGAAGATGGTCCAGCAGTATGCAGTGGATGTGACACTCGATCCTGATACAGCACATCCTGATCTCATCCTGTCTGATGATGGAAAACAAGTTAAACATGGTGACGTAAAGAAGAATCTCCCAGACAACCCAGAGAGATTTTATCCTTCTGTTGATGTCTTAGCAATGCAGAGTTTCACTTCAGGAAGATTTTATTATGAGGTTCAGGTTAAAGGGAAGACTGGGTGGACTTTAGGAGTGGCCAGAGAGTCAATCAACAGGAAGGGAATAATCAAACTAACTCCTCAGAATGGTTACTGGACGATATGTTTGAGGAATAAAAATGAGTACAAAGCTCTTGCTCGCCCTTCAGTCCGTCTCTCTCTGAAGTGTCGGCCTGAGAAGGTGGGGGTGTTTGTGGATTATGAGGAGGGTCTGGTCTCCTTTTATGACGTTGATGCTGCAGCTCTTATCTACTCCTTTACTGGCTGCTGCTTCACTCAGAAACTCTACCCACTCTTCAATCCATGTCTTAATCATGGTGGTAAAAACTCTGCCCCTCTGATCATCTCTCCTGTCAATCACACGGAGTAGAACAAACATTTGATTTTCTACAGAAAGATTCACATCATTTAATGTAATAATTGTATATTCATGGTTGATGTACGGTGTGTACATTTTTTTTTTTTTCAGAATCTGATTAATGTGTATCATTTTTACAGTAAATGTTTTTCTTTGATGTGTCACATTAATATTTACTACAACAATACACCAGCACTAATTCATATTATCTAATGTAGTCTCATTTATTCTAATAACTGTTACCTGCCTTCAAGTGAGTTTAACCTTTTTATTGTCTGATCATTGTAAATATAAGAGCTGCATCCTGACAAAAAAAGTTATAAATGAGCAAAAAGTAATTTGATTTTGTTTTTCTTTATGAATAAAATAGAAAAAGCAACAAAACATTTTATTGTGTCTGATTCATTATTGAGTTTGTTATTGATATCAACAGCTGATGTTTCTAATGACGACCAAATCATGTGATTAAAAACACCATCAGCTGTTCTCAGACTGACTTGAGCTGAGGAGCTCCAATCCTCCATCACACCTGAGACAGCTGGTAGTGTGAGATGATGTCATGTTATTGAAGGTTTGAACAGCTGATATGAACTAAACCAGTGATCTGAGGACGCCCTCTAGTGGAGCCACCACCACAACAAAAGGACAACAACAAGGATCTTGAGGACGTTCCTCTCCCTCTGTTAAATATCTCAGTGGAACTAAATCTCTGTTTCTGGATCCTATATAATGTAACATGACGTCTCAGAGGAAACCAGGGGACAAATGTACTCGATATTTCAAAAGAAGGATCAAATGAAAAAAGTCGACATTACAGACGAGACATCCACTTGTCTCCTGCTGCGTACCATCCTGTCTGATGACATCAACCTCAACCAGTCAGTGACTCAAACACATAACAGCTTCTTATAAGAAGAACAAAACCTGCAGCAGGTGGTCGACTCTTCTCTAATTCATCTGTTTTAGAAACCAAACACCTGCATGATGTGTGAGTCAGGGAGAGAGAATGAGCCTGAACAGAAGATGTACTGAGTGTTATGTCGAGTCATCTAATGTCAGATAATGCAAAGTGTGTGAGGTCATTTAATGTAATGTAAAGCTGTTGTTATGTTTGAGAAGGTGAAATGAACACAACACAAATGTTAGTAGAGATTAAATGACAGCTGAGGTCGCCCTCTGGTGGAGATTTTAACAAACTGCAGCCTACACACCCCTCGCCTCACCCTCTCCTAGTGCAGTTGCTAAAGTGTTTGGTTTGTCCGTTCTGGGCTACCGTAGAAACCTGACAGATTCTGTGGAAGAGGAGCTGCTCCCTCCGTGGATATAAAAGTCTCTTTCTAAAGGAACAAAAACACAACGATTCTTAGTTTCAGGTGATTATACTCTAATGAAAACACAATTATTAATATTATGTTTCATTTCTGCTGATAGATCCTCCTAAATCCTACACACTGGACCTTTAAGGCAGCTTTGAAAGTATTTTAAAATCACAGTGAAGCCCACTTTCTGTATTTCCTCCCTGTAATGTGACAGGTTAGAAATCACACAACAAAAGTCTGACAAAGAAAAGATGCTGAACAGTTTGTAAAGCAGCAGAAAAGTGAAATGACAGACTCAACAGTGAGCTGAACACTGGAGTGTTGGTGGGATTGTAGAGGGAGCGTTGTGGCCTGTTGATCTAAAGATACAGTTTGTTCTTGAATATCTTCCACTGACTTCTTTTCTTATGTGCTTTATTTGTAACTGTATCTTCTTTTGGCTGCTGTAAACTTCCACTGCTGAGAAAAGACCAAGAAACAAAAAAGTAAAAACTTGTCTAAACTTTGTCAACAAGTTTCACAATGAGTCACTTAAACTGACAGAGCTCCACTGAGAGGAGGAGCAACGAGGAGAAAAAACTGCGTCACATTTCCTGAAATGAAAGTGAAAGTTTGTCAGAGCGACAGCAGAGCTGCAGTCCAGACGAGTCTCTCTGTTTTCAGCTGAATCCATCAGGTTTTTCTCAACTAACCAGCAGAATCTCTGCAAACACTGGTGAGTACACTGACCTACACAGACCTGACTGAATATTTCTTCAAGACTGAGTTAAAACCAGAATCTGACATGTTTACACTGTTCACAGGAAGTACAGAGCAGATTAAAACCAAACCACAGTGACTGAACTCCAGCTAGTTAAAGTTACACAGAATCCAGTCACAGCTGGTTTTAGTTTAAACTGATTTACCGTCTTTCTCTGACCTGTTTCTGGTATTAACACAGAACCTGAGCTCTACTCAGACAGGAAGTTTCACTCAGGGCGTCGCCACTTTAACTGCCACCCATCAGCGGCTGAGGGTTGTAGAGAGAAACAGCTTCAGTTTCCTGCAGCTTCCATCTTTTCTTCTTCACATTTAATGCGTGTGATTCTCTGCTCTCTGTATCTTCATCCTCTCTCTCTGCACCTCCTCCTCCTCCTCCTCCTCCAAGCGGACTCTCTGACACTAAAGCTCTTTATTTATTCAACTTCAATAACAGAAATAATAAAGACAAATACTGGCAAAATATATTATCAGCCTGAAACTGTGACTTTCATTATATTAATTACATGTAAATGTTTCATCTAATTCTACACACGTTCAATGTAAATGTCACATTAAATGCAGAGTTTCAATGTGGAAAATGAAATAACGAGGTGTGCACCTTATTACAGGAGACAGAACAACAAATATTACATGTTTTTTAATGTTTAATGTTTTTAATGTTATGTATAAAACTTGAATCATTAACCAGTTGAAACACACAAAATGTTTATGTAGAAGTTCCACATAACTTTACATTAATAATTAAAGAAACACATGAGGTTTATGTAACTCTGCATTCATTTAATTTAATCAGACTAAATTATTTAATCACATCGACTCAACATGAAAACTTTGCATTAAATGTGACGGATGTGATGGAAAATTGTACATGTATTTAAAATACTTAAATTCATCAAACTATTTTTTTCATTCACAGGAAATGATAAATGTGTTAAGTTAAATATTAAAATGGTCTCAAATCAGTGAAGAGACCTGCCAGTGTAATAATACATTTAGATTGTGATGTTTGAGTCACTGGGTCACATTACATCGACACTGTTAAAGGACATTTTCTTTAAAATATGAGACCACATCAGTTAATTACACGTGAGAAATTAATAATTTTCATCAATAATGCTACATGAGGCCAATTAAGTCAAATGTTTTAATGGTGGTTTTTTGATGGTCTCAAATTCGACACTGAAGCCCGACCTTCGAAGCAAACTGTCCTCCTGTTGCCAATAAAACAACTGAATTCATGATGATTCTCTGAATATTAAACCAATCATTGTTTAGTTTCATCCAATTAACTATTCTAAATGTTTTTTTTGTTTGTCCTCAGACTGTAAACATGTCTGCTGCCAGCTGTCTGCTGACTGAAGATCAGTTTCTGTGCTCCATCTGTCTGGATGTGTTCACTGATCCAGTCGCCACATCATGTGGACACAACTTCTGTAAAACCTGCATCACTAAACACTGGGATAAAAATGAAAAGTGTCAGTGTCCCAACTGTAAAAAGGTTTTCAACACCAGACCTGAACTGCAGGTCAACACGTTCATCTCTGAGATGGCTGCTCAGTTCAGACAGTCAGCTCAACAGAAAGCCAGCAGCAGCAGCTCAGAGCAACAAGTTTCCAAACCAGGAGAAGTTCCCTGTGACGTCTGCACTGGAACCAAACTGAAGGCCCTGAAGTCCTGCCTGGTGTGTCTGGCCTCCTACTGTGAGACTCACCTGGAGCCTCATCTGACAATGTCAGGCCTGAAAAGACATCAGCTGATCGACCCTGTGGAGAACCTGGAAGGCAGGATGTGTACGAAGCACGATAAACTGCTGGAGCTGTTCTGTAAGACCGACCAGATGTGTGTCTGCATGCTCTGCACCTATTCAGACCACAAGACACATGATGTTGTTCCTCTGGAAGAAGAATATGAAGGAAAGAAGGCCGAGCTGGGGAAGACAGACGCTGAAATTCAGCAGATGATCCAGAAGAGTAGACTGAAGCTTCAGGAGATGAAGCGCTCAGTGGAGCTCAGTAAGAAAGATGCAGACAGAGAGATAGCAGCTGGTGTTCAGGTCTTCACCGCTCTGAAGAAGTCTGTTGAGAGAAGCCAGGCCGAGCTCATCGACACCATCAAAGAGAAGCAGAGAGAGACAGAGAAACAGGCTGAAGGCTTCATCAAAGAGCTGGAACAGGAAATCTCTGAGCTGGAGAAGAGAAGCTCTGAGGTGGAGCAGCTCTCACAGTCTGAAGACCACCTCCACCTCCTCCAAAGCTTCCCATCACTGAACGCTGCTCCACCCACCAAGGACTGGACAGGAGTCAGCATCTGTCCACCTTCATATGAGGGGACTGTGGTGAGAGCTGTGAATCAGCTGGAGGAGACGCTCAGTAAACAGATGAAGAAGGCCGAGCTGAAGAGGGTCAAGCAGTATGCAGTGGATGTGACACTCGATCCTGATACAGCACACCCCAAAGTCATCCTGTCTGATGATGGAAAACAAGTTAAACTTGGTGATGTAAAGAAGAAACTTCCAGACAACCCAGAGAGATTTGATACTGGTCACTGTGTCTTAGCAAAGCAGAGTTTCTCTTCAGGAAGATTTTATTATGAGATTCAAGTTAAAGGGAAGACTGAGTGGGATTTAGGAGTGGCCAGAGAGTCGATCAACAGGAAGGGAAGAATCAGACTGGCTCCTCAGAAAGGTTACTGGATGATATGTTTGAAGAATAAAAATGAGTATGAAGCTCGTGCTGGCCCTTCAGTCTGTCTCTCTCTGAAGTGTCAGCCTGAGAAGGTGGGGGTGTTTGTGGATTATGAGGAGGGTCTGGTCTCCTTTTATGACGTTGATGCTGCAGCTCTTATCTACTCCTTTACTGGCTGCTGCTTCACTCAGAAACTCTACCCACTGTTCAGTCCATGTGTTAATGATGGTGGTGAAAACTCTGCCCCTCTGATCATCTCTCCTGTCAATCACACTGAGTAGAACAAACATTTGATTTTCTACAAAAAGATTCACATCATTTAACATAATAAATGTACATTGTTGACTTTGGTGATGTATGATGTATACATTGTTGTTTTTTCAGAATCTGATCAATGTGTTTTTATCCTTTTTACAGTAAATGTTTTTCTTTGATGTGTCACTGATATTTGTGACAACTCACCAGTTTTACCACATTGATTGATATTATCTAATGTAGCCTCATTTATTCTAATAGGTGCCTTACCTGCCTTCAACACTGTTAAATCATCAGAAAACAATGTACTCAGATATATGAAACATTTGTGTGTTGTTTAACCTTTTTATTGTCTGATCATTGTAAATATAAGAAGAGCTGCATCCTGACAAAAACGTATAAATGAGCAAAAAGTAATTTGATTTTGTTTTTCTTTATGAATAAAATAGAAAAAGCAACAAAACATTTTATTGTGTCTGATTCATTATTTAGTTTGTTATTGATATCAACAGCTGATGTTTCTAATGACGACCAAATCATGTGATTAAAAACACCATCAGCTGTTCTCAGACTGACTTGAGCTGATGAGCTGTAAGTACTGCAAGTGCTGTAACTGAGTATGTAAGTACTTTTACTTACATACAAAATCAGGTCACCGTGCTTTTCTTGAGGAGTTCTGTTTTTGGGTTTTTTTATTTTTCCACCAAATCTGAGGAGGAAATATTGTCCTTTTACTGCACTACATCTGTCTGTACGACTTTATAGATATACATTTTACATTCAACAGGAAATAAACTCATGTCTCTGTTGTTGTGTAATCTTGTAATTAGAAATAACTTTGTTTCAGGTAACTGTTGGTGCATTTTGACGTTCTGAACCCGTAGAGGGACTTCATGTGATCCATCATCTCATCAAGAAAACTACAGATGTTTTCTGACCGACAGCCACAATATGATGCATTTAACTTTCTCAAATATATATTTGAGACCAACACCTTACCGTGGTGGAGGGGTTTGAGCACCTGAATGATCCTAGGAGCTATGTTGTCCGGGGCTTAATGCCCCTGGTAGGGTCACCCAAGGCAAACAGGTCCCAGGTGACAGGTCAGACTAAGAGCAGTTCTAAAGCCCCTTATGATAGAGACTACATCGAGGAAGTTCACGTCGCCCAGAATGGCGTCACCGGCGCCCCACCCTGGAGCCAGGCCCAGGGCTGGGGCTTGCAGGCGAGCGCCTGGTGGCCGGGTCTTTGCCCACGGGCCCCGGCCGGGCACAGCCGAAAGAGCGATGTGGGCCCGCCCTCCAGTACGCCCACCACCCGCAGGAGGGTCCAGAAGGGGCAGGTGCGGTGGGATTTGGGTGGCTGTCCTGGGCGGGTGCCCTGGCGACCCAATCCCCGGACGGTGACTCTAGCCATGGGGACATGGAATGTCACCTCGCTGGGGGGGAAAGAGCCTGAGCTAGTGCGGGAGGTTGAGCGCTACCGACTAGAGATAGTTGGGCTTGCCTCCACGCACAGTCTGGGCTCTGGAACCCAACTCCTTGAGAGGGGCTGGACTCTCTTCTACTCTGGAGTTGCCCACGGTGAGAGGCGGCGAGCTGGTGTGGGCTTGCTCATAGCTCCCCAGCTCAGCCGCCATGTGTTGGAGTTTTCCCCGGTGAACGAGAGGGTCGATTCCCTGCGCCTTCAGGTCGGGGATAGGTCTCTCACTGTCATTTCGGCCTACGGGCCAAACAGCAGTGCAGAGTACCAAGCCTTCTTGGAGTCCCTGGGAGGAGTACTGGAGAGTGCTCCAACTGGGGACTCCATCGTTCTACTGGGGGACTTCAATGCTCACGTGGGCGGCGACAGTGTTACCTGGAGGGGTGTGATTGGGAGGAACGTTCTCCCCAATCTGAACCCGAGCGGTGTTCTGTTGTTGGACTTCTGTGCTAGTCACAGTTTGTCCATAACGAACACCATGTTCAAGCATAAAGGTGTCCATCAGTGCACGTGACACCAGGACACCCTAGGCTAGAGGTCAATGATCGACTTTGTGGTCGTGTCATCTGACATCAGGCCGTATGTCTTGGACACTCAGTGAAGAGAGGGGCTGAGCTGTCAACTGATCACCACCTGGTGGTGAGTTGGATTCGCTGGCAGGGGAGGAAGCTGGACAGACTTGGCAGACCTAAACGTATTATGAGGGTATGCTGGGAACGTCTGGTGGAACCCTCTGTCGGGGAGGTCTTCAACTCCCACCTCCGGGAGAGCTTTGACCAGATCCCGAGGGAGGCTGGGGACATTGAGTCCGAATGGACTTTGTTCTCCGCTTTCATTGTTGACGCGGCCGTTCGAAGCTGTGGCCGTAAGGTCTCCGGTGCCTGTCGTGGTGGAAATCCCATAACTCGGTGGTGGACACCGAAAGTAAGGGATGCTGTCAAGCTGAAGGAGGAGTCCTATAGAGCCTGGTTGGCTTGGGGGACTCCTGAGGCAGCTGATGGGTACAGGCAGGCCAAGCCTGCTGCAGCGTGGGCGGTCTCGGAAGCAAAGGTTCGGGTCTGGGAAAGGTTCGGGGAGGCCATGGAGGAGGACTACCGGTCGGCCTCGAGGAAATTCTGGCAAACCATCCGGCGCCTCAGGAAGGGGAAGCAGCCCTCCACCAACACTGTTTACGGTGGAGGTGGGGAGCTGTTGACCTCGACTGGGGATATCGTCGGGCGGTGGAAGGAATACTTCGAGGATCTCCTCAATCCCACTGACATGCCTTCCAGAGAGGAAGCAGAGGCTGGGGACTCGGAGGTTGATTCATGCATCACCCAAGCTGAAGTCACTGAGGTAGTTCGGAAGCTGCCCAGTGGCAAAGCACCGGTGGTGGATGAGATCCACCCTGAGTACCTCAAGTCTCTGGATGTTGTGGGGCTGTCTTGGCTGACACGTCTCTGCAACATCGCGTGGCAGTCAGGGACAGTGCCTCTGGACTGGCAGACCCGAGGTGGTGGTCCCTCTATTCAAAAAGGGGGACCGGAGGGTGTGTTCCAACTATCGGGGGATCACACTCCTCAGCCTCCCTGGTAAAGTCTATTCCAGGGTACTGGAGAGGAGAATTTGGCCGATAGCCGAACATCGGATTCAGGAGGAACAATGCGGTTTTCGTCCTGGCCGTGGAACACCAGACCAGCTCTATACCCTCCGCAGGGTGCTCGAGGGTTCATGGGAGTTTGCCCAACCAGTGCACATGTGTTTTGTGGACTTGGAGAAGGCATTCGACCGTGTCCCTCGTGGCATTCTGTGGGAGGTGCTTTGGGAGTACGGGGTCGGGGGCCCTCTGCTAAGGGCTGTACGGTCCCTGTACGACCGGAGCAGGAGTCTGGTTCGCATTGCCGGCAGTAAGTCAGACCTGTTTCCAGTGCATGTTGGACTCCGGCAGGGCTGCCCTTTGTCACCGGTTCTGTTCATTATTTTTATGGACAGAATTTCTAGGCGCAGTCATGGGCCGGAGGGGATCTGGTTCGGGAACCACAGGATTTCATCCCTGCTTTTTGCGGACGATGTTGTCTTGTTGGCTCCTTCGAGCCAGGACCTCCAGCATGTCCTGGGGCGGTTTGCAGCCGAGTGTGAAGCAGCTGGGATGAGAATCAGCACCTCCAAATCCGAGGCCATGGTTCTCGAACGGAAAAAGGTGGCTTGCTCCCTCCGGGTTGGGGGAGAGTTCCTGCCTCAAGTGGAGGAGTTCAAGTATCTTGGGGTCTTGTTCACGAGTGAGGGACGGATGGAGCGTGAGATTGACAGGCGGATCGGTGCGGCGGCCGCAGTAATGCGGTCGTTGTATCGGTCTGTCGTGGTGAAGAGTTTACCGGTCAATCTACGATTTACCAGTCAAGCTACGTTCCTACCCTCACCTATGGTCACGAACTTTGGGTCGTGACCGAAAGAATAAGATCCTGGATACAAGCGGCCGAAATGAGTTTCCTTCGCAGGGTGGCGGGGCGCTCCCTTAGAGATAGGTTGAGGAGCTCCGCCACACGGGAGGAGCTCGGAGTAGAGCCGCTGCTCCTCCACATCGAGAGGAGCCAGCTGAGGTGGCTCGGGCATCTGTATCGGATGCCCCCTGGACGCCTCTCTCGGGAGGTGTTCCAGGCATGCCCCACCAGGGGGAGGAGACCCTGAGGAAGACCCAGGACACGCTGGAGTGACTATGTCACACGGCTGGCCTGGGAACTCCTTGGGATCCTCCTGGAGAAGCTGGAGGAAGTGTCCGGGGAGAGGGAAGTCTGGGTGTCCCTGCTCAGACAGCTGCCACTGCGATCCGGCCCCGGATAAGCGGAAGAAAATGGATGGATGGAATATATATATTTTAAAAGTGCTCAGATCTCAGGCCTCCTGAAACAGCTACAACAGAAGCATCAGTACTTTTACTTTGAACCAGATTATTGCTGTTGTACTTATCTCGACCTGAAGGAGTGAAAACTAATACAGTTTGCTGATGTTTGAAAACATTATGATCGAACTACCGTCAGACTTTAGTTTTTTTAACATCTCATATTTCTCAGTGGTAGTTGTGTCAGTGTTTTGACACTTATTAACCCACACAGGTTCAACTATAAGAGCAAGACCTCACTTAACAATGAGGAACATATTGGAGTTAGAAAGACTTGATTCAGAGTTATTTGGACACTTTTAACACTTGTAGTTTTGAGTTTTGTCACATAAGATTAAACCATATTTATACATGTTATTAAGGACGAATGACTTTTCTCTTGAGGCTCATACTGAACAAAGCAAATTAAGATCGTAATTCATGTCCAACAACTTCCTTATTTACTATCAATAAGCAGTAATTAGGAGGTTATTGAGGGAAACTCTTCATAAACGTTCTAGTAGTTGTAGAAAATGATCACGCAGAATAAGGAATTAATAAGTGCTTTATAATGACTAATAAAGAGACAATATGCAGCGAATAAGCAACTAGTTAGTGGTTAATATGTGTCGCCTGATATCAAGTGATACTGAAAGAATAAGAAAAAGTAAAGACTCATATTGTTCTAAAGCTTTTTCAAGGTGTTTCCCAACGAGGCAATAAAAGCTCACTTACAGAGCTCCACTGAGAGGAGGAGCAACTCTGAGACAAGAAAAGCTTCAACGTCACATTTCCAGCAGTAAAAGAGGAAGTTTGTCTGAGTGACAGCAGAGCTGCAGTCCAGACGAGTCTCTGTTTCTCTCTGAAGAAAGATTCAACTGAATCCATCAGGTTTTTCTCAACTAACCAGCAGAATCTCTGCAAACACTGGTGAGTACACTGACCTACACAGACTAAATGACCTGACTAATAATCAGGTCCAACATCAGTTAAAACCACAATCTGACTTTTTTTTTTACATTCATGTAAATGTTATGTTCAACATGTTAGTCATTGAGTTTGTTATACCAAATACTGCACACATAGAAGACACTAACTCAATCCACCAGAGAAAAAAGTATCACCGCTTGTCGTGCTAAAAGCTAACTAGCCTAGCTTAGACGCCCTTTGGAGAATCCAAAGTACAGACGACAGTATCTGACTTCAGCTGACTCTTATTTAATTGCCTTTAAAGGTATAAAACTGATGTGTGACAACTTATTTAAAAACTTTGATAAGTAGCTTGAACTTTGGACACTTTATCTCAGCCTCAGTGTTTCTGTAGTTGCTGTTGTCTGCCTTTATAAAGCAGTACAGCTGATAATATTTACCCTGATATTAACGCAAACCTGAGCTCTACTCAGACAGGAAGTTCCACTCAGGGCATATTTTCACCTGAGGTCCGTCAGTGGTCGTGGGAGTTTTGGAGAGAAACAGTTTGAGTGTCCTGCAGTCCAGGAGCTTCCATCTCTTCTTCTGCACATTTAATGTGTGTGATTCTCTGCTCTCTGTATCTTCATCCTCTCTCTCTGTACCTCCTCTTCCTTCTCCTCCTCCAAGCTGACTCTCTGACACTAAAGCTCTTTGGACACAGATGCTGATTTTTCTCTTTCTGCCTCAAACGCTTCAATAAAACAAACAATAGAGACAAATACTGGATAAATATATCAGCCTGAAACTGTGACTTTCAGTATTTTAATAAGACATAAATAATAAACAAATAAATAATAAATTTTCCATCTAATTCTACATACACTCAATGTAAATGTGACATTAAACACAAAGTGTTTCTGTCATGTTGAGTCAATGTGTAGAAACTAAATAACGAGGTGTGCAACTTATTACAGAAGACAGAACAAATATTACATGTTTTTAAAAATTAGTTATGTATAATACTTGAATCATTAACCACTTGAAACACCTATAATGTTTATGTAGAAGTTCCCCATAACTTTTTATTAACAATTAAAGAAACACATCAGGTTTATGTAACTCTGCATTCATTTAATTTAATCAGACTAAATTATTTAATCACATCAACTCAAGATGACAGAAAAACTTTACATTAAATGTAAGGGGAGGGGATGGAAAATTGTACATGTGATTAAAATGAACTATTTTTGCGTTCACAGGAAATCATAATAAATGTGTTAAGTTAAACATTAAAATGGTCTCAAATAGGGCTTTGACATCGAACTTCGGTATTCGAATATAATTCGAATATTAAAAAAAAAAAGATATTCGAACGAATATCGGGCAGCTTCTAAATATTCGAACCTATAATAAGCATTATTTTTGGTAAATGTGTTTGCCTGAAAACTTAGTTTTCAATCCAGATTCGAGGCTTTTTTCAGCCTGTTTTGTGAAACGCGAGCTCATGAGCATTGATCACCTGGGGCTTCTGTACGTTATCACGTCGTTAGCGCCTGACGCCTGTTTACACTCTTTCACAGAAAAACAATGGCGGAGCAAAAGGCTGCGAGTGCGGAAGGAGAACTATACACGCCGGAAAATTTAAGGAGTTATGTGTGGCGCTTCTTTGGTTTCCTGAAACAAGGAAAAATAATGAGAAAGGACAAAGTTATTTGTAAAATATATAAGACTAAACTTATCGACCACTCCACGACCAGCAACTTGAGAGCCCACCTGTCAACACTTTTCTGTCTATTGATTGATACACTGCCCTCTGGTGGACAGAACATAGAACAACAGAAAAACGACTTTCTTTTGATACTAATATAGGTCTTACTGGAGGCATTTAATGATCAAAATATTATCAATAAATATTCGAATATATTCGAATATTAATATTAATAAACAAACGAAGTTCGAATATGATTTTTTGGGCAAATGTCAAAGCCCTAGTCTCAAATCAGTGAAGAGACCTGCCAGTGTAATAATACATTTAGATTCCGATGTTTGAGTCACTGGGTCACATTACATCGACTCTGTTCAAGAACATTTTCTTTAAAATATGAAAGCACATCAGTTAATTACACATGAGAAATCAATAATCTTCATCAACAATGCTACATGAGGCAAATTAAGTCAAATATTTTAATGATGGTTTTCTGATGGCATCAAAGTCGACACTGAAGCACGAGGGCTGGTAGCTAACTGTCCTCCTGCTGCCAATAAAACAACTGAATTCATGATGATTCTCTGAATATTCCACCAATCATTGTTCAGTTTCATCCAATTAAATATTCTAAATGTTTTTTTGTTTTTTTCTGTCTTCAGACTGTAAACATGTCAGGGGAAGTTCTCTGTGACGTCTGCACTGGAACCAAACTGAAGGCCCTGAAGTCCTGCCTGGTGTGTCTGGCCTCCTACTGTGAGACTCACCTGGAGCCTCATCTGACAATGTCAGGCCTGAAAAGACATCAGCTGATCGACCCTGTGGAGAACCTGGAAGACAGGATGTGTACGAAGCACGATAAACTGCTGGAGCTGTTCTGTAAGACCGACCAGATGTGTGTCTGCATGCTCTGCACTGTTTTAGACCACAAGACACATGATGTTGTTCCTCTGAAAGAAGAATATGGAGGAAAGAAGGCCGAGCTGGGGAAGACAGACGCTGAAATTCAGCAGATGATCCAGAAGAGACGACTGAAGATTCAGGAGATGAAGCGCTCAGTGGAGCTCAGTAAGAAAGATGCAGACAGAGAGATAGCAGCTGGTGTTCAGGTCTTCACCGCTCTGAAGGAGTCTGTTGAGAGAAGCCAGGCCGAGCTCATCGACACCATCAAAGACAAGCAGAGAGAGACAGAGAAACAGGCTGAAGGCTTCATCAGAGAGCTGAAACAGGAAATCTCTGAGCTGAAGAAGAGAAGCTCTGAGGTGAAGCAGCTCTCACAGTCTGAAGACCACCTCCACCTCCTCCAAAGCTTCCCATCACTGAACGCTGCTCCACCCACCAAGGACTGGACAGGACTCAGCGTCCGTCCACCTTCATTTGACAGGACTGTGAGGAGAGCTGTGAATCAGCTGGAGGAGAAGCTCAGTAAACAGATGAAGAAGGCCGAGCTGAAGAGGGTCCAGCAGTATGCAGTGGATGTGACATTCGATCCTGATACAGCACATCCCAAACTCATCCTGTCTGATGACGGAAAACAAGTAAACTGTGGTGATGTATGGAAGAATCTCCCAGACAACCCAGAGAGATTTAATTCATATGTTTATGTCTTAGCAAAGCAGAGTTTCTCTTCAGGAAGATTTTATTATGAGGTTCAAGTTAAGGAGAAGACTGAGTGGACTTTAGGAGTGGCCAGAGAGTTGATCAACAGGAAGGGAGACATCACACCGACTCTTCAGAATGGTTACTGGACGATATATTTGATGAATGAAAATGTGTACGGAGCTCTTACTGACCCTCCAGTCTTGTTCTCTCTGAAGTGTCGGCCTGAGAAGGTGGGGGTGTTTGTGGATTATGAGGAGGGTCTGGTCTCCTTTTATGACGTTGATGCTGCAGCTCTTATCTACTCCTTTACTGGCTGCTGCTTCACTCAGAAACTCTACCCATTCTTCAATCCATGTACTAATAATCGTGGTAAAAACTCTGCCCCTCTGATCATCTCTCCTGTCAATCACACTGAGTAGAACAACCATTTGATTTTCTACAGAAAGATTCACATCATTTAATGTAATAAATGTACATTTATTGGTGATGTATGATGTATACATTGTTGTTTTTTCAGGTTGTGATCAATGTGTTTTTGTCCTTTTTACAGTAAATGTTTTTCTTTGATGTGTCACATTGATATTTGTGACAACACACAAGTTTTACCACATTGATTGATATTATCTAATGTAGTCTCATTTATTCTAATAACTGCATTACCTGCCTTCAACACTGTTAAATCATCAGAAAACAATGTACTCAGATATATGAAACATTTGTGTTGAGTTTAACCTTTTTATTGTCTGATCATTGTAAATATAAGAAGAGCTGCATCCTGACAAAACATTTATGAATGAGACAAAAAGTAATTTGATTTTGTTTTTCTTTATGAATAAAATAGAAAAAGCAACAAAACATTTTATTGTGTCTGATTCATTATTTAGTTTGTTTTTGATATCAACAGCTGATGTTTCTAATGACGACCAAATCATGTGATTAAAAACATCATCAGCTGTTCTCAGACTGACTTAAGCTGACGGGCTCAGGAAGTAACTAAGTACTTTTACTTACATACAAAAATCAGGTCACCGTGCTTTTCTTGAGGGTTTCTGTTTTTGGAGGCTTTTTATTTTCCCACCACGACATCTGAGTAGGAAATATTGTCCTTTTACTGCACTACATCTGTCTGTACAACTTTATAGATATACATTTTACATTCAACAGGAAGTAAACTCATGTCTCTGTTGTTGTGTAATCCTGTAATTCAACACAACAACTTTGTTTCAGGTAACTGTTGGTGCATTTTGATGTTCTGAACCCGTAGGGACATCATGTAATCCATCATCTCATCTGATGACATGACGCCCAAAAAACTACAGATGTTTTCTGACCGACAGCCACAATATGATGCATTTAACTTTCTCAAATATATATTTTAAAAGTGCTCAGATCTTAATATCTCATATTTATCAGTGGTAGTTGTGTCAGTGTTCTGACACTTATTAACCCACACAGGTTCAACTATAAGAGCAAGACGTCACTCAACAATGACGACATATTGGAGTTAGAAAGACTTGATTCAGAGTTATTTGGACACTTTTAACACTTATAGTTTTGAGTTTTGTCACATAAGATTAAACCATATTTGTACATGTTATTAAGGAGGAATGACTTATCTCTTGAGGCTCATACTGAACAAAGCAAATTAAGATCATAATTCATGTCCAACAACTTCCTTATTTACTATCAATAAGCAGTAATTAGGAGGTTATTGAGGGAAACTCTTCATAAACGTTCTAGTAGTTGTAGAAAATGATTTTTCCAAAGCTTTTTCAAGGTGTTTCCCAACGAGGCAATAAAAGCTCACTTACAGAGCTCCACTGAGAGGAGGAGCAACTCTGAGAGAAGAAAAGCTTCAACGTCACATTTCCAGCAGTAAAAGAGGAAGTTTGTCTGAGTGACAGCAGAGCTGCAGTCCAGACAAGTCTCTGTTTCTCTCTGTAGAAAGATTCAACTGAATCTGTCAGGTTTTTCTCAACTAACCAGCAGAATCTCTGCAAACACTGGTGAGTACACTGACCTACACAGACTAAATGACCTGACTAATAATCAGGTCCAACATCAGTTAAAACCACCAGCTGACTTTTTTACATTCATGTTATGTTCAACATGAGTCATTGAGTTTGTTATACCACATACTGCACACATAGAAGGCAGTAACTAAATCCACCAGAGAAAAAAGTATCACCACTCATCGTGCTAAAAGCTAACTAGCCTAGCTTAGACGCCCTTTGGAGTGTCCAAAGTACAGACGACAGTATCTGACGTCAGCTGACTGTTGTTTTATTGCCTTTAAAAGGTATAAAACTGATGTGTAACAACTTATTTAAAAACTTTGATCAGTAGCTTGAACTTTGGACACTTTATCTCAGCCTCAGTGTTTCTGTAGTTGCTGTTGTCTGCCTTTATAAAGCAGTACAGCTGATAATATTTACCCTGATATTAACACAAACCTGAGCTCTACTCAGACAGGAAGTTCCACTCAGGGCATATATTCACCTGAGGTCCGTCAGTGGTTGTGGGAGTTTTGGAGAGAAATAGTTTGAGTGTCCTGCAGTCCAGAGCAGCGTCCATCTCTTCTTCTGCACATTTAATGTGTGTGATTCTCTGCTCTCTGTATCTTCATCCTCTCTCTCTGTACCTCCTCTTCCTCCTCCTCCAAGCTGACTCTCTGACACTGAAACTCTTTGGACACAGATGCTGATTTTTCTCTTGCTGCCTCAAACGCTTCAATAAAACAAACAATAGAGACAAATACTGGATAAATATATTATCAGCCTGAAACAGAGACTTTCAGTATTTTAATAAAATGTAAATTTTCCATCTAATTCTACACACGTTTAATGTAAATGTGACATTAAACACAAAGTGTTTCTGTCATGTTGAGTCAATGTGTAGAAACTAAACAACAAGATGTGCAACTTATTACAGGAGACAGAACAACAAACATCAAATGCTTTTTAAAATTACTTTTAAGTTTAATACTTGAATAATAAACAGTTGAAACAAACATTATGTTTATGTAGAAGTTCCCCATAACTTTATATTAATGATTAAATAAACTCACCAGGTTTATTTAACTCTGAATTAATTTAATCTATTTAGACTAAATTATTTATTCACATTGACTCAACATGATAGAAACACTTATTAAATGTGACCCTTTGTATTAAAGTGAGAGCTATTTGTGACCGACTAGGCACTTTGGAATATGAGTGTATTAGATGATTAATCAGTCGCTTCGGTTCTCATCATCCTGCTACGTACTACGGTAAGCGTGTTGCGTCATTGCGTCATTTCCTGTTGTTGTGTTACTGACTGATAGCGTAACTGTGCTGCTCCGGCTCGTCCAAGCAGATTATTGTTGTATTCCTTTCTGCAGCGACCGAGATCCCGCTTGTGATCGGGCACTTGCTGGTCCACTAAGGCATTCAACAATACTCTGTGTTTATAGCTTGGTCGCCGGGCTTGCTGCTGTTTGTAGCTCTCTTAGCTCTGCTGGCTAATCTATCGTGTCCTAGCTTAGCCACTATCAGCTAGCGATGGCTTCTCTCTCTCCCTCTCGCTCTCCTCTTTTCTCTTGCTCAGTGTGCCAGATGTTCAGTTACACCTCTGCCTCCCTTAGTGATACTGGTACATGTATTAAGTGTAGTTTATTTGTAGTGTTGGAGGCGAGGCTCAGTGAGTTGGAGGCTCGGCTCCGCAGCATGGAAACTCCGACTGTAACTGCTGCAGCTAGCCACTTAGCTAGTGCGGACCGAGCGACCGTAGCTTCAGCTAGCCGTCCCTCGGCAACTCCCGAGCAGCCGGGACAGCAGGGCGGCTGGGTGACTGAACGAAGGAAGCATAATACCAAACCAAAGCCCACGTTACACCACCAGCCGCTTCACGTTTCAAACAAATTTTCCCCACTCAGCGACACACCCGCTGAGAAACAAACTCTGGTTATTGGCAGCTCCATAGTACGAAACGTGAAGTTAGCGGCACCAGCGACCATAGTGAAATGCATCCCAGGGGCCAGAGCGGGCGACATCGAATCAAATTTGAAACTGCTGGCTAAAGCTAAACGTAAATATAGTAAGATCATAATACATGTCGGCGGTAATGACTGCCGGCGACGCCAGTCGGAAGTCACTAAGATTAATGTTGAGTCGGTGTGTAACTACGCCAAAACAATGTCGGACTCCGTAGTTTTCTCTGGGCCCCTGCCAAACCTAACCAGTGATGACATGTTCAGCCGCATGTCATCATTCAACCGCTGGCTGTCGAGGTGGTGTCCAGCAAACGATGTGGGCTTTGTTGATAATTGGCGGACTTTCTGGGGAAAACCTGGTCTCATTAGGAGAGACGGCATCCATCCCACTTTGGACGGAGCGGCTCTCATCTCTAGAAATTTAACCCATTTCATTAGCCAACAACCAGCCTGACAACCCAGAGTTGAGACCAGGAGGCAGAGCTGCAGTCTTACACGCTTCTCTGAGCTTCCATTAGATCAGTTGCACACCCAAAACTTCATTGAGACTGTGTCTGCCCCCCGACCACCTACATTAATTAAATTAATCAAATCAAAAGTCCACAGAAGAGGAGTTGTGCATGAAAATCTAATAAAAATTAACAGCAACTCTGCAATCTCAAAACAAGACAAGAGAATTAAATGCGGACTCCTAAATATCAGATCCCTGTCATCGAAAGCTGTACTAGTAAATGACTTAATTTCAGATTGTAATATTGATTTATTCTGTCTTACTGAAACTTGGCTGCATCCTGAAGAATATGTCAGCCTGAATGAATCCACTCCACCCAGTCACATTAATACTCACATTCCTCGAGGCTCCGGCCGAGGAGGTGGTGTTGCAGCTATTTATGACTTAAGTCTGTCAATCATTCCTAAACCTAAATTAAATCATAACTCATTTGAAAGCCTTGTTCTGAGTCTTTCACATCCAACGTGGAAAACTTTACAGCCAGTTCTATTTGTTGTAGTGTATCGAGCACCTGGTCCTTACTCAGAATTTTTATCTGAATTCTCTGAGTTTTTATCAAGTCTAGTCCTCAAATCAGATAAAGTAATTATTGTAGGTGATTTTAATATTCATGTGGATGTCGTTAATGATAGCCTTAGTACTGCATTTATCTCATTATTAGAATCTATTGGCTTCTCTCAGTGTGTACATAAACCAACTCACTGTTTTGACCACACCCTTGACCTTGTTCTAGCTTATGGTATCGAGATTGAAAATCTAACAGTTTCTCCACAGAATCCTCTTTTATCAGACCATCACTTAATAACTTTTGAAGTTCTATTACTGGACTACACACCATTAGGCAAAAACTCCTTCACTAGATGTCTATCTGATAGTGCTGTAGCTAAATTTAAGGAAATTATACCGCTGGCACTAAACTCAATGCCATGTCTCAATATAATAGAGGACTCCTCCACTAACCTCAGTTCCTCACAAATCGATCATCTTGTTGATAGCACTGCAGGCTCATTGCGAACAACACTGGACTCTATTGCCCCCCTGAAAAGGAAACCTATAAAGCACAGGAGGTTAGCACCCTGGTATAACTCGGATACCCGCAAATTGAAGCAAACATCACGGAAATTTGAAAGGAAATGGCGTTCCACCAACTTGGAAGAATCCCGCTTAGCCTGGAAAGATAGCCTTAAAACATATAGGAAGGCCCTCCGCAATGCCAGAGCAAGCTATTACTCGTCATTAATAGAGGAAAACAAAAACAACACCAGGTTTCTTTTCAGCACTGTAGCCAGGCTGACAGAAAGTCACAGCTCTACTGAACCATGTATTCCTACAACGCTCAGTAGTAATGACTTCATGAGCTTCTTCAATGATAAAATTTTAACTATTAGAGACAAAATCCATCATCGCTTGCCCTCAACTGGCACTATTGTATCTTTAAACACAGGAACCTCAGAAACAGTTGTAAATTCTGACTTATATTTAGACTGCTTCTCTCCCATTGACCTCCACCAACTAACTTCGATGGTTTCTTCATCTAGACCAACAACTTGTCTCCTAGACCCCATCCCAACTAGGCTGCTGAAAGAAACTTTACCTTTAATTAGCACATCTTTACTAGAAATGATCAACCTGTCTCTATTAACAGGATACGTACCACAATCCTTTAAACTAGCTGTAATTAGACCGCTCCTTAAAAAGCCTAATCTTGATCCAGAAACTTTAGCCAACTATAGACCTATATCCAACCTCCCTTTCCTCTCCAAGATCCTTGAGAAAGCAGTCGCCAACCAGCTATGTGACTTTCTTCATAAAAATAGTTTATATGAGGATTTTCAATCAGGTTTTAGAGCACATCATAGCACAGAGACGGCACTGGTGAAAGTTACAAATGACCTCCTAATCGCTTCTGACAAAGGACTTGTCTCTGTCCTGGTCTTACTAGATCTTAGTGCTGCATTTGATACCATTGATCATCACATTCTACTACAGAGACTGGAACACTTAATTGGCATTAAAGGACCCGCATTAAACTGGTTTAAGTCCTATTTATCGGATCGATTTCAGTTTGTACATGTTAATGATGAGTCATCCCTGTATACCAAGGTTAGTCATGGTGTTCCTCAAGGCTCCGTGCTTGGACCCATACTATTCACCTTATATATGCTCCCTCTAGGAAATATAATTCGGAAACACTCCATAAACTTTCATTGTTATGCAGATGATACACAGTTATACCTATCAATAAAGCCAAATGAAACTAATCAGCTTACTAAACTCCATGCATGTCTCAAGGACATCAAGACCTGGATGACCTGCAATTTTCTGCTGTTAAACTCAGATAAAACCGAAGTTATAGTACTTGGTCCTAAACACCTTAGAGATGCATTATCTAATGATATAGCGAGTTTGGATGGCATTAACTTGGCCTCCAGCACCACCGTCAGGAATCTGGGAGTTATCTTTGATCAAGATATGTCCTTCAACTCCCACATAAAACAAATTTCAAGGTCTGCATTTTTTCATCTACGTAACATTGCAAAAATCAGGCCCATCCTGTCTCAAAAAGACGCAGAAAAGCTAGTCCATGCATTTGTTACTTCCAGACTGGACTATTGTAATTCTCTATTATCAGGCTGCCCTAACAAGTCTCTAAAGAGTCTCCAGCTGGTCCAGAATGCTGCAGCACGTGTACTGACAGGAACTAAGAAAAGAGATCATATTACTCCTGTACTGGCCTCTCTGCACTGGCTCCCTGTAAAATCAAGAATAGAGTTTAAAATCCTTCTCCTCACTTACAAAGCTGTTAATGGTCAGGCACCATCATATCTCCAGGAGCTCATATTACCCTATCACCCAACTAGAGCATTACGCTCCCAGAACGCAGGATTACTTGTAGTTCCTAAAGTCTCCAAAAGTAGAATGGGAGCCAGAGCCTTCAGTTATCAAGCTCCTCTTCTGTGGAACCATCTTCCTGTTTTGGTCCGGGAGGCGGACACCCTCTCTACCTTTAAGAGTAGACTTAAGACCTTCCTCTTCGATAGAGCTTATAGTTAGGGCTGGTCCAGGACAGGCCCAGGCCTGTCCTGGACCAGCTCTTAGTTATGCTGCTATAGGCCTAGTCCGGGGGACAATGACACACTGAGCTTCTCTCTCCTCCCCTCTCCTCTCCTCTCCATCTGTATACATTATGCCTGTATACATGCCCCATCTCTGCATGTCACTGACTTGCTTCTTCCCCGGAGTCCTTGTGCTTTCTAGTCCTACAGGCTCCCTTGGATCCTGGCCGCGCCCGGGTCGTGGATCGTGGATGCGCCCACTGCTATGGCCCTGCCTGATCGTGGATGCGCCCACTGCTATGGCCCTGCCTGATCGTGGATGCGCCTACTGCTATGGCCCTGCCTGATCGTGGATGCACCTACTGCCATGACCCTGCCTGACACCCATATTAGTCACATCTCTGTTACATACGTTCCACTACTATTATCGTACTGCATTGCTACATACCATCCTTGCCATTGATCATTACTACTGTTATCACTAGTAATCACATTTCCATGTGCATTTCATCATTATTGCTGTAATACATCTTTGTGTACTTTCACTCCTGTCAACCATCGCTTATAATTGAATACATTGTGATCTCGTTGATCTGCTCTGTACATGCGACATCTATTGCACGTCTGTCCGTCCTGGGAGAGGGATCCCTCCTCTGTGGCTCTCCCTGAGGTTTCTTCCGCATTTTTTCCCTGTTAAAAGGGCCTTTTTTGGGGCAAGTTTTTCCTCACTCGAATCGAGGGTCGAAGGACAGAGGGTGTCGTCTCTGTACAGATTGTAAAGCCCTCTGAGGCAAACTGTGATTTGTGAATTTGGGCTATACAAATAAAATTTGATTTGATTTGATTTGATTTTAAACTTATGTAATAAAAATGTACATGTAATTAAAACACTTTACCTAAAACAGTGAACACAATTCACTGTTTTAGGTAAAGTTTTTATTAACGTGCACAGGAAATCATAATAAATGTGTTAAGTTTGATATTAAAATCAGTGACGAGACTTGTCTCACTTATCCAGTGTAATAACATCTTTATTTCTATATTTTAATACTTTTAATATTTCATATTAAAATGTTTTTTTTATATATCTTATTATATATATTATTTATTATATCTTGTTTATATCTACAGTGTGATATTTTTTATTCTAGAAGGAGCAACTGTAACTACACATTGTTCTCCTCAGGGATCAATAAAGCATTTCTGATTCTGATTTTGGTTCTGATTTGGAGTCACTGGGTCACATTACATCGACTGTGTTAAAGAAAACTGTGAACATTTTCTTTTAAATGAAACCAAATCAGTTTATTACACATTAGAAATCAATACACTTGTGCAACATGAGACCAATTCAGTCTAATTTAACTCAAGTCCACATGAAGTTATTGGAAATTATAAAACATCAGCATTGTGTCATTTCAACAATAATTTATTGATGGTCTCAAAGTCAATACTGAAGCACGAGGGCTTGGGAGCTAACTGTCCTCATAATCCACCAATCATTGTTACATTTTAACTCATTAAGTACTCTAAATGTATTAAAGCTGTTTTTCTTTTCTTTTCTTCCTCAGACTGTAAACATGTCTGCTGCCAGCTCTCTGCTGACTGACGATCAGTTTCTGTGCTCCATCTGTCTGGATGTGTTCACTGATCCAGTCACCACATCATGTGGACACAACTTCTGTAAAACCTGCATCACTGAACACTGGGATAAAAATGTCCCATGTCAGTGTCCCAACTGTAAAGAGGTTTTCAACACCAGACCTGAACTGAAGGTTCACGTTCATCTCTGAGATGGCTGCTCAGTTCAGACAGTCAGCTCAACAGAAAGCCAGCAGCAGTGATCCATCATCTCATCTGATGACATGACGCCCAAGAAAACTACAGATGTTTTCTGACCGACAGCCACAATATGATGCATTTAACTTTCTCAAATATATATTTGAGACCGACACCTTACCGTGGTGGAGGGGTTTGAGCACCTGAATGATCCTAGGAGCTATGTTGTCCGGGGCTTAATGCCCCTGGTAGGGTCACCCAAGGCAAACAGGTCCCAGGTGACAGGTCAGACTAAGAGCGGTTCTAAAGCCCCTTATGATAGAGACTACATCGAGGAAGTTCACGTCGCCCAGAAGGGCGTCACCGGGGCCCCACCCTGGAGCCAGGCCCAGGGCTGGGGCTTGCAGGCGAGCATGGTGGCCGGGTCTTTGCCCACGGGACCCGGCCGGGCACAGCCCGAAAGAGCGACGTGGGCCCGCCCTCCAGTACGCCCACCACCTGCAGGAGGGTCCAGAAGGGGCAGGTGCGGTGGGATTTGGGTGGCTGTCCTGGGCGGGTGCCCCGGCGACCCAATCCCCGGACGGTGACTCTAGCCATGGGGACATGGAATGTCACCTCGCTCGGGTGGAAAGAGCCTGAGCTAGTGCGGGAGGTTGAGCGCTACCGACTAGAGATAGTTGGGCTTGCCTCCACGCACAATCTGGGCTCTGGAACCCAACTCCTTGAGAGGGGCTGGACTCTCTTCTACTCTGGAGTTGCCCACGGTGAGAGGCGGCGAGCTGGTGTGGGCTTGCTCATAGCTCCCCAGCTCAGCCGCCATGTGTTGGAGTTTTCCCCGGTGAACGAGAGGGTCGATTCCCTGCGCCTTCAGGTCGGGGATAGGTCTCTCACTGTCGTTTTGGCCTACGGGCCGAACGGCAGTGCAGAGTACCAAGCCTTCTTGGAGTCCCTGGGAGGAGTACTGGAGAGTGCTCCAACTGGGGACTCCATCGTTCTACTGGGGGACTTCAATGCTCACGTGGGCAGCGACAGTGTTACCTGGAGGGGTGTGATTGGGAGGAACAGCCTCCCCAATCTGACTTGGACTTCTGTGCTAGTCACAGTTTGTCCATAACGAACACCATGTTCAAGCATAAAGGTGTCCATCAGTGCACGTGGCACCAGGACACCCTAGGCTAGAGGTCAATGATCGACTTTGTGGTTGTGTCATCTGACCTCAGGCCGTATGTCTTGGACACTCGGTGAAGAGAGGGGCTGAGCTTTCAACTGATCACCACCTGGTGGTGAGTTGGATCCGCTGGCAGGGGAGGAAGCTGGACAGACTTGGCAGACCTAAACGTATTATGAGGGTATGCTGGGAACGTCTGGTGGAACCCTCTGTCGGGGAGGTCTTCAACTCCCACCTCCGGGAGAGCTTTGACCAGATCCCGAGGGAGGCTGGGGACATTGAGTCCGAATGGACTTTGTTCTCCGCTTTCATTGTTGACGCGGCCGTTCGAAGCTGTGGCCGTAAGGTCTCCGGTGCCTGTCGTGGTGGAAATCCCATAACTCGGTGGTGGACACCGAAAGTAAGGGATGCTGTCAAGCTGAAGGAGGAGTCCTATAGAGCCTGGTTGGCTTGGGGGACTCCTGAGGCAGCTGATGGGTACAGGCAGGCCAAGCCTGCTGCAGCGTGGGCGGTCTCGGAAGCAAAGGTTCGGGTCTGGGAAAGGTTCGGGGAGGCCATGGAGGAGGACTACCGGTCGGCCTCGAGGAAATTCTGGCAAACCATCCGGCGCCTCAGGAAGGGGAAGCAGCCCTCCACCAACACTGTTTACGGTGGAGGTGGGGAGCTGTTGACCTCGACTGGGGATATCGTCGGGCGGTGGAAGGAATACTTCGAGGATCTCCTCAATCCCACTGACATGCCTTCCAGAGAGGAAGCAGAGGCTGGGGACTCGGAGGTTGATTCATGCATCACCCAAGCTGAAGTCACTGAGGTAGTTCGGAAGCTGCCCAGTGGCAAAGCACCGGTGGTGGATGAGATCCACCCTGAGTACCTCAAGTCTCTGGATGTTGTGGGGCTGTCTTGGCTGACACGTCTCTGCAACATCGCGTGGCAGTCAGGGACAGTGCCTCTGGACTGGCAGACCCGAGGTGGTGGTCCCTCTATTCAAAAAGGGGGACCGGAGGGTGTGTTCCAACTATCGGGGGATCACACTCCTCAGCCTCCCTGGTAAAGTCTATTCCAGGGTACTGGAGAGGAGAATTTGGCCGATAGCCGAACATCGGATTCAGGAGGAACAATGCGGTTTTCGTCCTGGCCGTGGAACACCAGACCAGCTCTATACCCTCCGCAGGGTGCTCGAGGGTTCATGGGAGTTTGCCCAACCAGTGCACATGTGTTTTGTGGACTTGGAGAAGGCATTCGACCGTGTCCCTCGTGGCATTCTGTGGGAGGTGCTTTGGGAGTACGGGGTCGGGGGCCCTCTGCTAAGGGCTGTACGGTCCCTGTACGACCGGAGCAGGAGTCTGGTTCGCATTGCCGGCAGTAAGTCAGACCTGTTTCCAGTGCATGTTGGACTCCGGCAGGGCTGCCCTTTGTCACCGGTTCTGTTCATTATTTTTATGGACAGAATTTCTAGGCGCAGTCATGGGCCGGAGGGGATCTGGTTCGGGAACCACAGGATTTCATCCCTGCTTTTTGCGGACGATGTTGTCTTGTTGGCTCCTTCGAGCCAGGACCTCCAGCATGTCCTGGGGCGGTTTGCAGCCGAGTGTGAAGCAGCTGGGATGAGAATCAGCACCTCCAAATCCGAGGCCATGGTTCTCGAACGGAAAAAGGTGGCTTGCTCCCTCCGGGTTGGGGGAGAGTTCCTGCCTCAAGTGGAGGAGTTCAAGTATCTTGGGGTCTTGTTCACGAGTGAGGGACGGATGGAGCGTGAGATTGACAGGCGGATCGGTGCGGCGGCCGCAGTAATGCGGTCGTTGTATCGGTCTGTCGTGGTGAAGAGTTTACCGGTCAATCTACGATTTACCAGTCAAGCTACGTTCCTACCCTCACCTATGGTCACGAACTTTGGGTCGGGCCCAGGATAAGCGGAAGAAAATGGATGGATGGAATATATATATTTTAAAAGTGCTCAGATCTCAGGCCTCCTGAAACAGCTACAACAGAAGCATCAGTACTTTTACTTTGAACCAGATTATTGCTGTTGTACTTATCTCGACCTGAAGGTGTGAAAACTAATACAGTTTGCTGATGTTTGAAAACATTATGATCGAACTACCGTCAGACTTTAGTTTTTTTAACATCTCATATTTCTCAGTGGTAGTTGTGTCAGTGTTTGGACACTTATTAACCCACACAGGTTCAACTATAAGAGCAAGACCTCACTTAACAATGAGGAACATATTGGAGTTAGAAAGACTTGATTCAGAGTTATTTGGACACTTAACACTTGTAGTTTTGAGTTTTGTCACATAAGATTAAACCATATTTATACATGTTAAGGACGAATGACTTTTCTCTTGAGGCTCATACTGAACAAAGCAAATTAAGATCATAATTCATGTCCAACAACTTCCTTATTTACTATCAATAAGCAGTAATTAGGAGGTTATTGAGGGAAACTCTTCATAAACGTTCTAGTAGTTGTAGAAAATGATCACGCAGAATAAGGAATTAATAAGTGCTTTATAATGACTAATAAAGAGACAATATGCAGCGAATAAGCAACTAGTTAGTGGTTAATATGTGTCGCCTGATATCAAGTGATACTGAAAGAATAAGAAAAAGTAAAGACTCATATTGTTCCAAAGCTTTTTCAAGGTGTTTCCCAACGAGGCAATAAAAGCTCACTTACAGAGCTCCACTGAGAGGAGGAGCAACTCTGAGACAAGAAAAGCTTCAACGTCACATTTCCAGCAGTAAAAGAGGAAGTTTGTCTGAGTGACAGCAGAGCTGCAGTCCAGACGAGTCTCTGTTTCTCTCTGAAGAAAGATTCAACTGAATCCATCAGGTTTTTCTCAACTAACCAGCAGAATCTCTGCAAACACTGGTGAGTACACTGACCTACACAGACTAAATGACCTGACTAATAATCAGGTCCAACATCAGTTAAAACCACAATCTGACTTTTTTTTTTACATTCATGTAAATATGTTATGTTCAACATGTTAGTCATTGAGTTTGTTATACCAAATACTGCACACATAGAAGACACTAACTAAATCCACCAGAGAAAAAAGTATCACCGCTTGTCGTGCTAAAAGCTAACTAGCCTAGCTTAGACGCCCTTTGGAGCATCCAAAGTACAGACGACAGTATCTGACTTCAGCTGACTCTTATTTAATTGCCTTTAAAGGTATAAAACTGATGTGTGACAACTTATTTAAAAACTTTGATAAGTAGCTTGAACTTTGGACACTTTATCTCAGCCTCAGTGTTTCTGTAGTTGCTGTTGTCTGCCTTTATAAAGCAGTACAGCTGATAATATTTACCCTGATATTAACACAAACCTGAACTCTACTCAGACAGGAAGTTCCACTCAGGGCATATTTTCACCTGAGGTCCGTCAGTGGTCGTGGGAGTTTTAAGAGAAATAGTTTGAGTGTCCTGCAGTCCAGAGCAGCTTCCATCTCTTCTTCTGCACATTTAATGTGTGTGATTCTCTGCTCTCTGTATCTTCATCCTCTCTCTCTGTACCTCCTCTTCCTTCTCCTCCTCCAAGCTGACTCTCTGACACTAAAGCTCTTTGGACACAGATGCTGATTTTTCTCTTTCTGCCTCAAACGCTTCAATAAAACAAACAATAGAGACAAATACTGGATAAATATATTATCAGCCTGAAACTGTGACTTTCAGTATTTTAATAAGACATAAATAATAAACAAATAAATAATAAATTTTCCATCTAATTCTACATACACTCAATGTAAATGTGACATTAAACACAAAGTGTTTCTGTCATGTTGAGTCAATGTGTAGAAACTAAATAACAAGATGTGCAACTTATTACAGAAGACAGAACAACAAATATTATATGTTTTTAAAAATTAGTTATGTATAATACTTGAATCATTAACCACTTGAAACACCTATAATGTTTATGTAGAAGTTCCCCATAACTTTTTATTAACAATTAAAGAAACACATCAGGTTTATGTAACTCTGCATTCATTTAATTTAATCAGACTAAATTATTTAATCACATCAACTCAAGATGACAGGAAAACTTTACATTTAATGTAAGGGGAGGGGATGGAAAATTGTACATGTGATTAAAATGAACTATTTTTGCGTTCACAGGAAATCATAATAAATGTGTTAAGTTAAACATTAAAATGGTCTCAAATCAGTGAAGAGACCTGCCAGTGTAATAATACATTTAGATTCCGATGTTTGAGTCACTGGGTCACATTACATCGACTCTGTTCAAGAACATTTTCTTTAAAATATGAAACCACATCAGTTAATTACACATGAGAAATCAATAATCTTCATCAACAATGCTACATGAGGCAAATTAAGTCAAATATTTTAATGATGGTTTTCTGATGGCATCAAAGTCGACACTGAAGCACGAGGGCTGGTAGCTAACTGTCCTGCTGCTGCCAATAAAACAACTGAATTCATGATGATTCTCTGAATATTAAACCAATCATTTTTCAGTTTCATCCAATTAAATATTCTAAATGTTTTTTTGTTTTTTTCTGTCCTCAGACTGTAAACATGTCAGGGGAAGTTCTCTGTGACGTCTGCACTGGAACCAAACTGAAGGCCCTGAAGTCCTGCCTGGTGTGTCTGGTCTCCTACTGTGAGACTCACCTGGAGCCTCATCTGACAATGTCAGGCCTGAAAAGACATCAGCTGATCGACCCTGTGGAGAACCTGGAAGACAGGATGTGTACGAAGCACGATAAACTGCTGGAGCTGTTCTGTAAGACCGACCAGATGTGTGTCTGCATGCTCTGCACTGTTTTAGACCACAAGACACATGATGTTGTTCCTCTGAAAGAAGAATATGGAGGAAAGAAGGCCGAGCTGGGGAAGACAGACGCTGAAATTCAGCAGATGATCCAGAAGAGACGACTCAAGATTCAGGAGATGAAGCGCTCAGTGGAGCTCAGTAAGAAAGATGCAGACAGAGAGATAGCAGCTGGTGTTCAGGTCTTCACCGCTCTGAAGGAGTCTGTTGAGAGAAGCCAGGTCGAGCTCATCGACACCATCAAAGACAAGCAGAGAGAGACAGAGAAACAGGCTGAAGGCTTCATCAGAGAGCTGGAACAGGAAATCTCTGAGCTGAAGAAGAGAAGCTCTGAGGTGAAGAAGCTCTCACAGTCTGAAGACCACCTCCACCTCCTCCAAAGCTCCCCATCACTGAACACTGCTCCACCCACCAAGGACTGGACAGGAGTCAGCGTCCGTCCACCTTCATATGACAGGACTGTGAGGAGAGCTGTGAATCAGCTGGAGGAAACGCTCAGTAAACAGATGAAGAAGGCCGAGCTGAAGAGGGTCCAGCAGTATGCAGTGGATGTGACATTCGATCCTGATACAGCACATCCCAAACTCATCCTGTCTGATGACGGAAAACAAGTAAACTGTGGTGATGTATGGAAGAATCTCCCAGACAACCCAGAGAGATTTAATTCATATGTTTATGTCTTAGCAAAGCAGAGTTTCTCTTCAGGAAGATTTTATTATGAGGTTCAAGTAAAGGAGAAGACTGAGTGGACTTTAGGAATGGCCAGAGAGTTGATCAACAGGAAGGGAGACATCACACCGACTCTTCAGAATGGTTACTGGACGATATATTTGATGAATGAAAATGTGTACGGAGCTCTTACTGACCCTCCAGTCTTGTTCTCTCTGAAGTGTCGGCCTGAGAAGGTGGGGGTGTTTGTGGATTATGAGGAGGGTCTGGTCTCCTTTTATGACGTTGATGCTGCAGCTCTTATCTACTCCTTTACTGGCTGCTGCTTCACTCAGAAACTCTACCCATTCTTCAATCCATGTACTAATAATCGTGGTAAAAACTCTGCCCCTCTGATCATCTCTCCTGTCAATCACACTGAGTAGAACAACCATTTGATTTTCTACAGAAAGATTCACATCATTTAATGTAGTAAATGTACATTTATTGATGATGTATGATGTATACATTGTTGTTTTTTCAGGTTGTGATCAATGTGTTTTTGTCCTTTTTACAGTAAATGTTTTTCTTTGATGTGTCACTTTGATATTTACTACAACACACGAGTTTTACCACATTGATTGATATTATCTAATGTAGCCTCATTTATTCTAATAACTGCATTACCTGCCTTCAACACTGTTAAATCATCAGAAAACAATGTACTCAGATATATGAAACATTTGTGTGTTGAGTTTAACCTTTTTATTGTCTGATCATTGTAAATATAAGAAGAGCTGCATCCTGACAAAAATGTTATTAATAGTGCAAAAAGTAATTTGATTTTTTCTTTATGAATAAAATAGAAAAAGCAACAAAACATTTTATTGTGTCTGATTCATTATTGAGTTTGTTATTGATATCAACAGCTGATGTTTCTAATGACGACCAAATCATGTGATTAAAAACACCATCAGCTGTTCTCAGACTGACTTGAGCTGAGGAGCTCCAATCCTCCATCACACCTGAGACAGCTGGTAGTGTGAGATGATGTCATGTTATTGAAGGTTTGAACAGCTGATATGAACTGAACCAGAGATCTGAGGACGCCCTCTAGTGGAGCCACCACCACAACAAAAACCCTCAGTCTCTTGTCATAAGGAGAAAAGTTATAAAATATTCTTCATGTTATTTGAAATATTTGCTTGTTATTACTGGATACAAATGATTCTGGTTATTAAAAAGATTTCACTTTATATCACAGAACTCATTATTTTCATAAAATAACATATCTCTCTTATTCAATCAATCTTTTCTGGTTATCACATGATAAAGTGGCAGGTTGTTATAATACAAAACTTCTCCATCGCCTCCAGCGAACGTTTTCCTCTTTCACAAACTCACAAGGTCTGTCAATAATTTGTTATTATAAAATACTGATGAAGGTTTTTGAACACAGAGCGGTGCAGCTGTCCAGATGTTGCGAGTGAGAAGGTGAGAGTTCAAGTCCAGTTCAGGATCTTGAGGACGTTCCTCTCCCTCTGTTAAATATCTCAGTGGAACTAAATCTTTCTGTTTTTGGATCCTATATAATGTAACGTGACGTCTCAGAGGAAACCAGGGGACAAATGTACAAATGTAGAAGAAGGCTCAAATGAAAAAAGTCGACATTACAGACGAGACATCCACTTGTCTCCTGCTGCAGACCATCCTGTCTGATGACATCAACCTCAACCAGTCAGTGACTCAAACACATAACAGCTTCTTATAAGAACAAAACCTGCAGCAGGTGGTCGACTCTTCTCTGATTCATCTGTTTTAGAAACCAAACACCTGCATGATGTGTGAGTCAGGGAGAGAGAATGAGCCTGAACAGAAGATGTACTGAGTGTTATGTTGAGTCATCTAATGTCATCTAATGCAAAGTGTATGAGGTCATTTAATGTAAAGTAAAGCTGTTGTTATGTTTGAGAAGGTGAAATGAACACAACACAAATGTTAGTAGAGATTAAATGACAGCTGAGGTCGCCCTCTGGTGGAGATTTTAACAAACTGCAGCCTACACACCCCTCGCCTCACCCTCTCCTACTGCAGTTGCTAAAGTGTTTGGTTTGTCCATTCTGGGCTACCGTAGAAACCTGATAGACTCTGTGGAAGAGGAGCTGCTCCCTCTGTGGATATAAAAGTCTCTTTCTAAAGTAACGAAAACACAACGATTCTTAGTTTCAGGTGATTATACACTAATGAAAACACAATTATTAATGTTATATTTCATTTCTGCTGATACATCGTCCTAAATCGTACACACTGGACCTTTAAGGCAGCTTTGAAAGTATTTTAAAATCACAGTGAAGCCCACTTTCTGTATTTCCTCCCTGTAATGTGACAGGTTAGAAATCACACAACAAAAGTCTGACAAAGAAAAGATGCTGAACAGTTTGTAAAGCAGCAGAAACGTGAAATGACAGACTCAACAGTGAGCTGAACACTGGAGTGTTGGTGGGATTGTAGAGGGACCGTTGTGGCCTGTTGATCTAAAGATACAGTTTGTTCTTGAATATCTTCCACTGACTTCTTTTCTTATGTGCTTTATTTGTAACTGTATCTTCTTTTGGCTGCTGTAAACTTCCACTGCTGAGAAAAGACCAAGAAACCAAAAAGTAAAAACTTGTTCCAAAACTTTGTCAACAAGTTTCACAATGAGTCACTAAAACTGACAGAGCTCCACTGAGAGGAGGAGCAACAAGAAAAAGCTTCAAGGTCACATTTACTGAGATGAAAGTGACAGTTTGTCAGAGTGACAGCAGAGCTGCAGTCCAGACGAGTCTCTCTGTTTTCAGCTGAATCCATCAGGTTTTTCTCAACTAACCAGCAGAATCTCTGCAAACACTGGTGAGTACACTGACCTACACAGACCTGACTGAATATTTCTTCAAGACTGAGTTAAAACCAGAATCTGACATGTTTACACGTGTTCACAGGAAGTACAGAGCAGATTAAAACCAAACCACAGTGACTGAACTCCAGCTAGTTAAAGTTTCACAGAATCCAGTCACAGCTGGTTTTAGTTTAAACTGATTTACCGTCTTTCTCTGACCTGTTTCTGGTATTAACACAGAACCTGAGCTCTACTCAGACAGGGAGTTTCACTCAGAGCGTCGCCATTTTAACTGCCACCCATCAGTGGCTGAGGGTTGTAGAGAGAAACAGTTTCAGTTTCCTGCAGCTTCCATCTTTTCTTCTTCACATTCAATGTGTCTGATTCTTTTTTCGCAAAATGTAAATTTTCCATCTAATTCTACACACGTTCAATGTAAATGTGACATTAAACACAAAGTGTTTCTGTCATGTTTAGTCAATGTGTAGAAACTAAATAACAAGATGTGCAACTTATTACAGGAGACAGAACAACAAATATCAAATGCTTTTTTAACTTACTTTTAAATATAATACTTGAATAATAAACAGTTGAAACAAACATTATGTTTATGTAGAAGTTCCCCAAAACTTTATATTAATAATTAAATAAACGCATCAGGTTTATTTAACTCTGCATTAATTTAATTTTTTCAGACTAAATTATTTATTCACATTGACTCAACATGATAGGAAAACGTATTAAATGTGACCCTTTGTATTAAACTTACGTAACAAAAATGTACATGTAATTAAAACACTTAAATTCACTGTTTTAGGTAAAGTTTTTATTAACATGCACAGGAAATCATAATAAATGTGTTAAGTTTGATATTAAAATCAGTGACGAGACTTGTCTCACTTGTCCAGTGTAATAACATCTTTATTTCTATATTTTAGTACTTTTAATATTTAATTCTAAAATGTATTTTTAATACTTTATAAGTTTTATCCTTCGTTACTCGTGTCATATTATCTTTCTCTATTTAAATCTTGTTTATATCTACAGTGTGATATTTTTTATTCTAGAAGGAGCGACTGTAACGTACACATTTTCCTCCTCAGGGATCAATAAAGCATTTCTGATTCTGATTCTGGCTTTGGCTTTGATTTGGAGTCACTGGGTCACATTACATCGACCCTGTTAAAGAAAACTTTGAACATTTTGTTTAAAATTAAATCAAATCAGTTTATTACACATTACAAATCAATAAACTTGTGCAACTGGGAGCTAACTGTCCTCCTGCTGCCAATAATACAAGAGGAATCATGATGATTCTCCTCATAATCCACCAACCATTGTTCAATTTTAACTCATTAAATATTCTAAATAAATGTATTAAAGCTGTTTTTTCTTTTCTTTTCGTCCTCAGACTGTAAACATGTCTGCTGCCAGCTGTCTGCTGACTGAAGATCAGTTTCTGTGCTCCATCTGTCTGGATGTGTTCACTGATCCAGTCACCACATCATGTGGACACAACTTCTGTAAAACCTGCATCACTCAACACTGGGATAAAAATGACAAGTGTCAGTGTCCCAACTGTAAAGAGGTTTTCAACACCAGACCTGAGCTGCAGGTTAACACGTTCATCTCTGAGATGGCTGCTCAGTTCAGACAGTCAGCTCAACAGAAAGCCAGCAGCAGCAGCTCAGAGCAACAAGTTTCCAAACCAGGAGAAGTTCCCTGTGACGTCTGCACTGGAACCAAACTGAAGGCCCTGAAGTCCTGCCTGGTGTGTCTGGCCTCCTACTGTGAGACTCACCTGGAGCCTCATCTGACAATGTCAGGCCTGAAAAGACATCAGCTGATCGACCCTGTGGAGAACCTGGAAGACAGGATGTGTACGAAGCACGATAAACTGCTGGAGCTGTTCTGTAAGACCGACCAGATGTGTGTCTGCATGCTCTGCACTGTTTTAGACCACAAGACACATGATGTTGTTCCTCTGAAAGAAGAATATGAAGGAAAGAAGGCCGAGCTGGAGAAGACAGACGCTGAAATTCAGCAGATGATCCAGAAGAGACGAC
This sequence comes from Pagrus pagrus, assembly GCF_965226575.1. NCBI lineage: Eukaryota > Metazoa > Chordata > Actinopteri > Spariformes > Sparidae > Pagrus > Pagrus pagrus. The sequence continues at coordinate 2,751,468 of NC_140194.1, forward strand.
TGAAGATTCAGGAGATGAAGCGCTCAGTGGAGCTCAGTGAGAAAGATGCAGACAGAGAGATAGCAGCTGGTGTTCAGGTCTTCACCGCTCTGAAGGAGTCTGTTGAGAGAAGCCAGGCCGAGCTCATCGACACCATCAAAGAGAAGCAGAGAGAGACAGAGAAACAGGCTGAAGGCTTCATCAGAGAGCTGGAACAGGAAATCTCTGAGCTGAAGAAGAGAAGCTCTGAGGTGGAGCAGCTCTCACAGTCTGAAGACCACCACCACCTCCTCCAAAGCTTCCCATCACTGAACGCTGCTCCACCCACCAAGGACTGGACAGGAGTCAGCGTCCATCCACCTTCATATGAGGGGACTGTGAGGAGAGCTGTGAATCAGCTGGAGGAGACGCTCAGTAAACAGATGAAGAAGGTGGAGTTCAAGAGGGTCCAGCAGTATGCAGTGGATGTGACACTCGATCCTGATACAGCACATCCTGAACTCATCCTGTCTGATGATGGAAAACAAGTCAACTGTGGTGATGTAAAGAAGAATCTCCCAGACAACCCAGAGAGATTTGATAAATGTGTTAATGTCTTAGCAAAGCAGAGTTTCTCTTCAGGAAGATTTTATTATGAGGTTCAAGTTAAAGAGAAGACTAAGTGGGATTTAGGAGTGGCCAGAGAGTCGAACAACAGGAAGGGAAACATCAAACTGGCTCCTCAGGATGGTTACTGGACGATATGGTTGAGGAATGAAAATGAATACAAAGCTGGTGCTCGCCCTTCAGTCCGTCTCTCTCTGAAGTGTCAGCCTGAGAAGGTGGGGGTGTTTGTGGATTATGAGGAGGGTCTGGTCTCCTTTTATGACGTTGATGCTGCAGCTCTTATCTACTCCTTTACTGGCTGCTGCTTCACTCAGAAACTCTACCCATTCTTCAGTCCTGAACCTAATTATGGTGGTAAAAACTCTGCCCCTCTGATCATCTCTCCTGTCAATCACACTGAGTAGAACAAACATTTGATTTTCTACTGAAAGATTCACATCACATCATTTAATGTAATAAATGTACATTTATTGGTGATGTATTGTTGTTTTCAGATTCTGATTCATGTGTTTTCATCTTTTTTACCAGAAATCTTTTTCTTTGATGTGTCACATTGATATTTACTACAACACACCAGTTTTACCACATTGATTGATATTATCTAATGTAGTCTCATTTATTCTAATAACTGCATTACCTGCCTTCAACACTGTTAAATCATCAGAAAACAATGTACTCAGATATATGAAGCATTTGTGTGTTGAGTTTAACCTTTTTATTGTCTGATCATTGTAAATATAAGAAGAGCTGCATCCTGACAAAACATTTATGAATGAGACAAAAGTCATTTGATTATTTTTCTTTATGAATAAAATAGAAAAAGCAACAAAACATTTTATTGTGTCTGATTCATTATTTAGTTTGTTATTGATATTAACAGCTGATGTTTCTAATGACCACGACCAAATCATGTGATTAAAAACACCATCAGCTGTTCTCAGACTGACTTGAGCTGACGAGCTCAGGAAGTAACTAAGTACTTTTGCTTACATACAAAAATCAGGTCACCGTGCTTTTCTAGAGGAGTTCTGTTTTTGGAGGCTTTTTATTTTCCCACCACGACATCTGAGGAGGAAATATTGTCCTTTCACTGCACTACATCTGTCTGTACGACTTTATACATTTACATTTTACATTCAACAGGAAGTAAACTCATGTCTCTGTTGTTGTGTAATCCTGTAACTCAACACAACAACTTTGCTTCAGATAACTGTAGGTGCATTTTTACCTTCTAAAGCCTTCGAGGCTCCTTCAAGAAATATATAAAATGATTACGTTTATTTAAGTTTCAGCTAACCTTTTAATTTTTGACTATAAGTTGATGAGCTTCCTGCAGGTCTGACGCTGCTCACTGAAGCTCCACTAAAAAGGATTTTATTTATTTTTATATTTCACCTTAATTCAGTTTGAAACTAACATTACTGTGAGCAGCAGGCAGAAGGACATAATTAAGACTGTTGTTAATTAAATGTTAGATCTTTAATTACCTACATTGAATCTGTCACAATAGAGTCAGCTTCAGTTCTGCTGCAGCAGAAACAGTCTGAGCTGCACTGCAGCTGGTTGTCCTGCAGGGGGAGGCAGAGCTCTGTCCCTCCACACTTCAGACAAGTGACTGATGGTTTTTTCACTACTAACTGAGAAAAACTTCAATTACAGTGTGGAGAGAATGTTAAAAATAAATATGCAGCAGATTAAATGATGACAAAGTGAGCAGAGCACCACTCTGTCTCTGAGAGATTTCTATCTGGCTGAGGAAACAAGATGTCTGTAAAACGTCCACAGAGAGGAGAGAGGGGTGGTGGTTGTGGACTTCATTTGGTGTTGGAGAAACAACTTCCTCTCAGGGTGCATAAAAAATATCACCTCCATCCCAGAGACTGAGCAACACCAACCTCACTCTGATAGCTGATAGGCTGGAAAAACACTAGGAACAGAGAGGAGCTAATGAGACAGATGTAAGAAAATCAGGCAGTTGAGGAGCGCAGGGACACAAGAACACGGGAGGGAAACGGAACAAAAGACACCACAAAAACCCAGAAAACACAATATTAAAAAGAAAGAAATGACAGATGCACAGACAGGACCTGTACGTACATGTTAATGTATGGAGAGAAGTCAGAGAGAGCAGTTTGGGGATTTTGCTAAAAATCAACCAGTTAACACCAGGAGTTTCTTGCTTTTAAAAAGAAAAGAAAATTGCAGACGAAACAAAGAAAATTGTCAATAAGTCCCATCTATCGCACTGAAATCCTGCTTTCTAGTTGTGTCTTGTATATAGTGTATAAGCAGCAGATATGGAAGCAGTTGTCTGTATTTTCACTTCTTTTTTTAGCAATCTGGCCAAAATGCAAGAAAGGTACATTGTAGAGCATCCAGTAGCTGACGCAACCCTGCAGAGACGCTGCATAGCGAGCTGACATATATAAAAATGCAAATATGAAACTATTTGGAGCAGAATATGATGCTGTGCTCATGTGGGCTGTTTGTCACTGATCCTCCTGACTGTGTTTCTGTTCCACACTCAGCTGTCTGTCCTCGAGGCAGCAGGATTTTCTTCTGTTTTTCAGTTCTGCTGTCAGAAACATTTTCCTCCTCCAGCGGCCTGCTGTGATCATCGTGTCTCTACCGCTGTTACTGATTTCACACAACAAAGATCTGAGGGACATAGCGAGCTCTGCACCAACACGGCCGATAAGATTCGTCTCGTTTCGTCACAGCTCGGTTCTTAAAAAAATAATATGTCAGCTCGCTCAAACAGGTACTGATACTGACAATACACGGGTAGAGCCACTGAGAGCTGCTGGGACTCACTGGACAGTTAAATTAACATGCTTCATGTCCAGTTTTTTTTTTTTTAAAAGTCAGTTCAGTGAGTCTTAAAGTGGCAGTAAAATACATTAAATGAAAATCAAAAGTAATTTCCTGGAGATAAATGTACTTAAGTATAAAAGTACAAGTAAAAGCATGTTTGTACTATATGCTTCTTTGGCTCTGATGCAGCATGTAATCCACAGAGTAACTAGTAACTAAAGTTATCAAATAAATGTAGGAATGATCTAATCTGGTACAATGAAAGAAAACTGTGTTTTTTTAATTTCTTGAAGGTTTTGCTTTAAAAAACTGCTGAAACTTAAACAGAATAATTTGACACGAATTCACTTCTCTTGCCGAGGGTGAGATGAGAAGATCGACAGCACTCTCAGGCTTGTACAAAAAAACGTAAGGCTCCAGCCAGCAGCTGCTTAGCTTAGCTTAGCATAGTGACTGGAAACAGAGGGAAACAGCTAGCCTGGTTCTGACCGGAGAGCGGACAAAATAATCCGCCTACCAGCTCAGAGTAAAACTTCCCGAGTTAATACAGAGTTCATTGTGAAATAAAAACACATTCGGTCGTGTCTGGAATGTGCAGCGCTCGGTCCTGAAACACACTCGCTGTTGAGTTTTGTGAATGACTGAATTCCTGAGCACAGTGAGATTTTATGTCACAACACATCATTTCACGTCTCCTCATCCATATTCAGGACTCGTCAGCATCAGCTGGTCTTTCAGAAGAGTCCAGTATGTGAGTGACAGAGCTGCTCTGGTGAACAGCCGGCCTGTTGTGCTGCGTATGAATATTTCATGTCCTGGATCTCCTCCTGGTTTCTGCTGCGACGTGAAGGTTTGCAGCTGAACACATCTCCACAACAGACTGCTGTTGTGTTGAGATAAGCTAGTTGTGAGTGTAGTCTTGTAGTTGTAGTTCCACATTTCACGTATCAAAGTGTGTTTACAGGACTTACAGGTGCTGCTGCATATGTGGAAAAAGTATTATAAAGCCTCTTGTGCCACCAGAAGACGCTGCATGTAATCTGATAAATTGCCTCCAGTGATGTCACTCAGTGGCTAAGTTGCATTGTGGGTAAGGGGCGGAAGTTTTTGAAAGGATGAAGAATGTGTGAGATTAAAGATGTACAATATCTCTATTGATTTTGATAATTTGTTTTTAAACAGTCCATAATGAGTCGAATAGGGTATCATCAGTAATTTAATGGAGAATCCAAAATCAGAAAATGAAAAAAGTATTTGTTATCAGCAATAAACCTTATGAATGAGTAGATACCCGTGATAACACATCAACCACCGGAGCTCTGGTGGCAGATGATGCATCGGTCGCTGATGTCAGTCGCAAATATAAAACAAACTTATGCGAACAACCGTCAGTAACTGGATCTTAAAACTTAAAATCATGATTAGTTCATCAGTTGTCATGTGCGTCCCCGCCTTGTAGAAATGCAGCCATTATCTTCCCAGTCAAACTGTTTCTCAGATGGAGTCAGGTGAGGTCTGATCGCTGCCTGAACCACAGCCTCTCTCCCTGGTGGAGCCGTCGCCCTCCGTGCTCCGGCAGCCTGGTTCGGCCCGGCCCAGTCTCGACCCGGCCGTCCTCCTGCCTGTATAATCTGCTCTGTCAGATGGAAGCTGTCGTCCGGGGGGGAATAAGAGCTTTATTGTCCCGGTTCTTCTCCTTTGTTGGGGATTGCAGCAACATTTCTAGGTCACCGGCTGTGACTGAACGCCCCGCTGCCCAAACTGATTCTTCACTGAGGGAATTCTCCCCCTGCCTTCACCCCACTCCCCATATTTCAGCCAGCACTGTCAGGGGGAACACAATTAGAAAATGCTCCCAGCAACAACAGCCGCGCTGCGATCTGTCAAATGATTCTAGCTTCTGTTTTCAGTCGGAGCAGATACATTATGGATGCCGACTCAAACCTTTAGTCAAAAGGCTCTTTCATGGCGGTAATTGGGCGGAAGGGCTCTCAGATCCTCTCTCTATTCATATTTCTCCCCGTAATTATTGTTAACCTTTCACCCTGATCTCTCTCAGAGGGGTTAAGCACACATTAATGTTCTCGCCTGATGCAATGTGAGGCTGTGCTTAATCGCTGATGATGGCGTTTTTAGAAAACATACTGTATGAGCGTCTAACTTAATACTTTCACACTAATGTATAAAAATGTTTTGAGATTACAACTCTCCTAACATGCTGCATCTCATTTGTTTAATGCATAAAAAAGCCAAAGTGTTCAAGCAGTTCGTGTTTTATATTTTATTTTGGCGTCCAGCGGAGACTCCAGGAAGTCACTGGTATCTGTAACCCCTCTTTGCCTGATAGGGTCACAAGTAGTAGTAGGTTTCAATTTCAGTTCGCAGTTTGGACTACACACACTCACACCAAATGTAGTTTTCAATAATGTATTGTCAGTCATCAACATTGAACAACATGACAACAATATTATTAAATTGAATATGAAAAATAATAAAGCGCGCACAACATAAAATAAAATAAAAAATTGTGTCCTTTGTTGTTGGTGTATTTGGTCTGTATTGTCTTTTTTCGTTGGGGCCCTTTAATCTGTGTGTATATCACTGTCCTACCACACCGCAGGTAAGGAAGGTGAGTTCATTCCTCTGCTCTAGCCCGCCATCTGGTTCTCCGGATCCGTCTCTCGAACAGGTGTCCACTGGTGGCATCCTCTCTCTAACCTCGACTACTGGTGTCGCTGATGTCCTCTTTAAAACGTCAAGTCTCACCGAATCATATCCACAAAAAAACCTGACCTAAAAAACAGGCCACATTCACTTGTCTCAGTAACTTAAATTACTATAAGCCATAAATTCTTAGTTAAAATAGATAACATGAGTATGACCTATCTATACATTTCAAATAATAACACACACGCACACAATAGCTCAGCATTTTATATAGATTACCGCACAATGTTAACCATTAGTTCATTTGTTAGCTCAGTTGTTAGCTAAGGTCATTACAAACTCACATGCACTGTGACCTTAGCGGCTCACACACACGCGGTAGCGCATTAGCGGTTAGCAGCTAACATTAGCGCGGCAGCTAACACCGCTTTCACTCGACACTCTCATCCTGAAAATACACATTAAACTCACCGCCGAGCAGGAAACATCAACCGAACACTCTGTAGCTTCAGCTCGCGGTACATTCTGATCATTTCACTCCGTTTTAACCACTTCTGGACATTTTTTCGGGCAGCGCTGTCCTCACGCAGCCGGACGGTGCGGTCTCCCAGAGTGCTGCGCGCAACTGCGACACGGTTGGCCCGTGACGTCATGACGCACTACGCTCTCTGCTCAGGGAGACGTGGTTAACCCTATAAATGCCGGCTATCACTCTCACACATACATAGACAAATAACAACTTCTACTCTTTTTTTCTTTTAACCTTTCCACAGCTTATGTATGGAAAGCCCTTTTAGTCATAATGAAATTAATTAATAAATTAATAAATAATGCCATGAAATGGGTCCCAAATTAGATAAATAGACATAAATTAAATATAAATACATAGATTAATTTATATTTTTATTTTTAAAACAAATTTTTTATTTTTTCAGGAGACTTTTATTTCCTTACGCCTCATTTATTTATTTCCTGATACTTCTGTGAGCTGGTAGGCGGATGTGATCACGATGTGCCACATTGACAGCAACATTAGCTAAAATATCATCTGCTGATACTATGTTTTCTTCTATGCTGTCACTCAAGGAGAGCATACTGTAGCACCCCTGAGCTAATCTATGTCCTCCATGTCCTCCACCTCCCGGTCTCCAAATCTGACAGTTGTTTTATTCTGAAAGGGTACAGATAACCCCGCCCCCTCATTTGAATATTGCAGCATGAACTAAAAGAGCAGTGAAATAAATGTGACGTTATGAAATAAATTCCCCGGAAATAAATAAATGTGACGTTAGGAAATAAAAGTATCAGGAAATAAATAAATGAGGCGTGTTTTAAAAATAAAAATATTAATTAATTTATGTATTTATATTTAATTTGTGTCTATTTATCAACCTATTTATTTAATTTGGGACTCATTTCATGGCATTATTTATTTATTTATTAATTTATTTATTTATTTCATTATGACTAAAACGTCTTTCCATACTTATGAAGCCTGGACTACATATCCGTCAACACAGTTCAGCACTTAACCCTCCATAAAACGGCAGATGGTTGTTTTTAATCTGTATTTGAACACAAAATAAAATAAAATAAAAGATGCAACATGTAAATCACTGAGCTCTGGAGGTTGATTCTGACTTCAGTGATCTTCAGGTTTTGTTTCTCGCACCACTGGAGGTTCACATTTGTGTTTTCTTTAAGTTAAATATCTCCAAAACGATCGGATTGATTGCCCTGAAAATTGCTGCGCTCCATGTTTGTCTCAGGATGAACAGTAGTAACTTTTGGATCATCAGCAGGTCAAAAGGTTTTGCCAGTATTTCGTCCAGCACTTAAACTGATGACATTCCCATCAGCCTCAGTTGCACTTTGTGTTTGGTGGTAAACAGCTAATGTTAGCATGCTAACAGGCCAAGATGGTAAACATTGCACCTGCATAACATCAGCATATAAGTACTGTCACTGTGATCCTCTTACTGCTCTCATGTCTCCTGCATCCACTTCCTGTTTTCCTTCGCTGTTCATGCTTTTAACTTTAAAGTCACTAAATCACCATTAAACACTCTGCAACAGAAGTGGGTCGTATTAATGCCACTCGGCAGTATTCATGCAGCCCTATAAGGACTGTGTGTGTGTGTGTCGTCTCTTCAGTGGTTCACTTCCTGTTTGTGTTTTGCATTTTTCAGACCGTTTGCTGTCAGAAGCCGCCTGCAGTTTCTCTTCTTTGTCTTTTCTGGATGTGAGACTCGGCAGCAGACTGTGAGGAGGTGACACTTCAGTCTGCAGAGTTTCAGTTTGTTCTGGGAGGAAACAGATTGGATGTGAAGAGTTTGTGGAGGGAGCTGCAGCAGACGCCTGGGGGGATTTTTTTTAGATTTTTTTTTTTTAGAGTGAATCAGATCACTGCAGCTTTCTGACAGCAGCTGCAGTCCGCCTCCATTAATACTCTTCACCCGGGGGCGCAGAGGGCTGCTGCAGAGTCGGGGTTGGTTAACAGCAGAAACACTGTCACACTGCAGAGGAGACGGGAGAAGAAGTGGGTCTGCAGTCAAGAGTTGTCTCTTCTTAGTCTGAAAACAGCAGGGAACAAGGAAAGTGCTGTTAGTTTATCAGCCCAACATTTTGTTTGAGGGGCAGATATCTCGACAACTTTTGGTCAGATATCCAAGTCAAAACGTGCTGTGGATGATCACTTAAGCAAATTTCTACCTTCATATTCATCAGCTGCGGTGTTTTCTGTCTGTATTTATAACAAACAAACAGCCTGTGAACTGACTGTAGAGACAATTAAGTGCTACAGCAACACATCCTCATACCAACACGACTGAATGACTCTAAAAACATCAGAAGTGTTGCAGCGTACCAGCGACAGGCGTACCAGACCTTCGTCAGTCACTCGCTGGGTGGTTGGGTTTGGGTGGGGAGAAAAATGCCTAAAAAACAGCTCCAACACGCATAAATATAAATAAAAAATATATATATTGATGGGGAATCCCAACGCTCGCCATGTTCCCAATGAAATGAAATGGGGAAAAAACTGAAGGTGCGTAGAGGGGCTTGGATATGAAGGTCTCATGGAGTTAAGACTACAAAAGAAACCTGCAGACGCCTCATGCAGGTAACTGGATGTTAACTTTTGATGGTCAAACAACACAGTTGAATATTCTCACAATTTTTTCTTTACTTCGTCCTTCGCAGCTGTAAAAGTCCTACATAGGGGTTTAAGCAACAATGGCACTTTCAATAAGGTTGGGGAAAGATTGTGCATTTCAGTTAAACGTTAAAATTCAGGTTGTGTTTCATGATTCAGTTGTTTCTTTTCTGTATTAAACCAGACGGCAATCTTTCTCGAACCTCTAAGTGCTGAACGTGAACGTTTAGTAACCGTCAACACCACCAGCAGATATCGTCTTGCAAGAGCGCATATTTTGATGAAAACTAATGTTACTGGCTAGATTTGTAAATTAACATTACTTCATTATGTTACAAGAAAAACATAATCCAGTCTGCATCAGATTTCCTTCAAAATGTACTTCCTGTTGCAAATTAAATGAATAACTGTATAACTTCTATGTCTTGATTGGCCTTTTTTTCTTTCTTTTGGCCAAGCGATCACGGCATACTGCTAATAGTGCTCACCAGAAGAGTGACAGGTTACACTTGGCCAGTACTAACTGCTGTCTCGTAGGCAACTGGACTTGTTTCAGTTTGTTGAAGACGTCTCACCTCTCATCCAAGAGGCTTCTTCAGTTCAAACTAACTGAAGGGGAGTCACAGGGTTTTAAACTCTGTGTGGGAGTGTCCTTACAGAGTCGGTAAGGACACGTGAGAGCTCTGAGTTTCAGAGTCGTTAGGGCCACTGGTGGGTCATTGACCCAACCGGCCTCCATGTGGGTTGCTAGGGCTAGGTGAGCCCAGGTGTGAATGGTTATTAAGCTGTCTGGGGAGGGAACTCAGTACTAGAGTGTAGCTGGGTGATAAGTAGTGTCGTAGTCCATCGTAGGAGGTCAAATTACCGTGACCTGGATGACTGAGAACCTTCATCAACACTTGGCCAATAAAATAAAAACTGACCATTAATTTATTAAGACAGAATTAATTGCAGGACTGCTGTATTTGACCACATTAGTTGTAGCTCATTAGCAAATATACTGGCAACTGAGTGCATATTTAACCGGGAAAGGGCCTGAAAATGAATTTTACACAGATTTAGAAGTCAGGGACTAAACCTCCAACTGCCGCCAATCAACTAGTGTCCAAAATGTGAGTAGTAACATAAACACACACAAATATAGAGATGTCTGCTTATGTTATCCCTGTTTTGATGTTTCGAGCAGAAAAAAGTGATCTTAATCTGCACCATCCAGGACGAGGGGTTTGGTTGCCGAGGAAGCCTGGCTCCTGTCCACCAATCAGGGCCGGCGATCCCGGCCCTCCCAGGACGTCCGTCTCATTCCAGCACACAGTCCTGGGAGCAGTTAGGAGAAGGTCAGTGAGCAGCTTGTTCAGCAGCAGAGCCTCAGTGTACCCGTTGCCCCATTGTCTCTGAATGAATGGGGATGTCTAATTACTGGAGCAGCGACAGGGCCAGCCAGCCTCGTCTACAAAAGAGTCCAACACGCAAGTTTGGTGCCAGAGAACAAATCAAAGCTAAACGGGTGATTAGAGAAGAATGTGGTTTACATACAATGAGTCCCCTCTCGGTGATTTAGGGATGAACTCAATTAGACAAGAATGTTGTGTCATTATCCGAGAACATTGATGCTGTAACTGCAAATTCAAATTTAGATCATATTCTCTTGAATGAAGGCGGAAAGTAGAGTCAAAGATCTTAAAGAAAAATTTAACAACGTGTCCAAACTCTTTGAATAGTGCCACTCAAACTGGAGAGACCATGAAGGAGTTCAGCTGAGACAACATTTCTGACAGCAGCATGATGAAACATCTTCTCTCTCTCTTCATGTCTTTGCAGATGTAATCGCTGAAGTGTTTTATGTTCAAGCTTCACATGTTGCCTGCATTCAGGAACGGGAATTTCCTCTTAGATTCATGCTGGGAGCCACACAAACGCCCAACTATCTGTCAAGTTCAACATAAAGGTGCAAAATTTCAGGCTTAGATTGGTTTTATGAGCTAACAACTGAATTTCTAGGGAAGCTATGTGTCCAATCACGTCTTATCATTGACTTTGAATGTTATCTAGTCGTGCGAATAAGTCGTGTCTCGTTTGGTCCGAACATTACATTCTGAATAATTAGTGCTTTCATGCATTATTGCTGTGCAACATGCTAAATTAGAGCATGTTACTATGATAACTGTACCATGCATATAAATACCAATATGCAAAAAAAAATATGCAAGCTAACATAACTTAGATGTTAAGTGTTGTCAAGTCAATCTCATCTAACCTGCTTATTCTTGCTGTCGATCCGATCCATGATGTGATAACATTAGGCGAGACAGAGGCGGAGTACATCCTGGAGAGGTCGCCAGTCAGTTACTCAGCATGCTAAATGTTACACGCTAAGGTCAACGGGTCATCTTCCTACACGTTTTAGCGTAGGCCAACTCTTTAATGATACCTTTCTAACACCTGTACTGCTCCATGTTGCAGGTTCAGTGTGCATGTCGAACAGTTTGGTAGATTCACACTGGTTACATTTAAAAACAGTAGAGCTGAAGGAAGCTGCACCAGGAACTTGTGCACTTGTACAGTAATATGAATGGAAGCTGTAGCTCAGGTGCCGTCAGGCTTTTGTTGATCGGGCTGTTTACCAGGATGCGTCCTTTAGAGGCCACACTGCACCAGATCAGACAAGAAACCATCAGTGACAACTTCTTTCAGTATAAATGAGCCTCGACGCGTTGTCTGTGGTACTGTAGCACTGTTCACTGTGGCGGCCAGCTGAGAGGCAGACTCCCTCCGTCGTCATGACGACGGGAGGCGAGGACAATGGCGCGCTGTGTCCTCCCCGGCTGGGTGGAGACGATGATGACGAAACGATGGCGAGAGAAAAAAAACAAAACAGCTGAGATTCTGTGCTGAGCCTGACGCTGCAAAATAAAGTGGACTCAGAGGAGGAGAAGTCGGTTTGTGTTTTTAAGGTTTTTTTCATTTGATCAAATTAAATAAATATTAAAACTATTTTAAATAAAAAAGGATCTTCTTGCATTGACTCATCAAAGCTGTCTGCGTGCTGTCCATGCCTGAGGACGGTCCTGTTGTTTGTTGGACTGACTGTAACTCTGAGTAGATGAGGACACGTTGTGTTCAGACTGAACTGTACAAACAATAGTGACTGTGTGCTCTGGATGAACAGTCTGCACATCATCTCTTCTTCTTCTAACAATGATTACACTGACAACTTCAATTACACATTTTAAGCTCCGCTAATGGTAAAGCTTTGGATAACCTAATCATCAGTTTATTCTTTGTGCCGTCCAACACGCTCACATAGTGCGCCACTGAGCAGTTTGCATAGGAATGAACAGAGCTCCACCTCCAAAGCGCTATCGAGAAATTTTCTATATATGTTGCCTGCACAAGCTCGTTGTGCAGGCAACATATAGGGTCATTTTTCTGGTGAGGGCAAACCGTTTGATTCAACTGTAACAAATAGAAGTTTAAGTTTTTATTTAAAACGGTTCCAACATGAAAAAAAACAGACCTGGTTTAATTTCTTCTTTCTTGCTCTGTGAGGCCGTACAGAGCTGCCACTGAACAAAGAAATCATCAGTCTAGATGCAAAACAGCTTCAAAAGATTATTTTAAAATACTTTTTAATTAAAGTGACATCTCTCTGGTGGCTAAAAAAAACAACAATAACTGTCATTACATGTGAACTGAGCGGCGTGCAGTTTTTCTGCTATCAAACACACAGTGAAGAGAAACACACTCACACAGCTGGAACTGATTCACAAGAACATCTGCAGCAAACACAACAACAACAGCATCAACAGCCATTTTCAATATATTACTGTACATCCCATTAACTCACTCACACAAAGAAAGAAAACATCCAAAAGAATGAAACTAGCGCTGCTGACAGCAGCCGTGGTTGGTTGATAAAAGTGTTTATGCAAATTTCAGGTAACGCTTTATTTTCAGGGTCTGTTAACCACTTTAATTATCACTTTGTCAAGATGTTAACCACATTTTTTGTGATCATTACTTATATCGTTGGACTAAGTGATGATCTCAGGAGAAGTTCAGGGTCCATTTCGGCTCTCAGCGTCTGTAAAATACACTGACGATGTATGAAGTAAGACTGAGTGCACGTTCTGTAAAAATACTGGTGAGTTAATGTAAAAGAACTAAACATATAAATGCTATTAACTAAGTCCGACTGTGTTCTTTTATATATAAATTCTGTAAACGGTGAACGGACAGTCAGTCAACACAAACGTGTTCAACAGTTTGGAGTCGATTCCAACTCAGGAAGCTACAGCCTGATATGTCAACGCGTCCATCAATCAAACGACCCAGAAGAAGCTCCGCCAACACTGTTGATCTTTGACCTTTGACCTCAGCAGTGCGTCCCCACAGCCGTGTAGGCGGCGGAGGTAGACGCCTCCCTGCGGATGGTGCCGAAGGGCGACAGCTCCAGCTCGGTGGTGGTGCACTCGTCGCCGTCGCTGGCGGCGGTGGCTGGGGAGCGGGGTGGGCCGCACTCGTCGCAGCAGCAGCAGCAACAGTCCAGGAAGGCTCTGGTGAACGGCTGGCACAGGCAGAACAGCAGCACCGGCGTCACCGCAGACTTACAGAACAGCAGCAGCTGGCTGACCAGGTGCAGGATGTCCAGGGTTCTCCTAGGAACGCCGGCTGCCATGTATACGCTGACGATGTTGCAGATGTTCTCTGGAATGATGCAGAAGCCGTAGAGGATGGCCAACGCCACCACGGCGCAGTTCATCTGGCTCTCCAGCTGGATCTGCTTCTTGCTGCTGCGCACGCAGGTCCGCTCCGCGTGGCGGATCTTGCGGGCCGTGACCAGTGAGCTGCAAATGGTGAACAGCGTCGGCAGGCAGAAGTAGCAGCCGAAGTACCACCAGAGACGGGCGCCGTCATACGTGAGTCCCAGGACGTAGAGCGTGTCCGGGAGGTCAGTGGAGATCCGGACCACACAGCGCTCGCATGGCGTCACGTCGGGCGGGTCGCCGTCCTCGGTGACCAGCTGTCGGATCAGCAGCTCGGGCAGCGCCAGCAGCAGAGCGCCCACCCAGATGACGGCGAGCTTGGCCGTGGTGGACGCCCAGTTCTCGATCATCTCGTAGTACATCTGCACGTTGGTGGCGGCGCGGAAACGATCGATGCACAGAGCGCACAGCGTGAAGGTCGTGACCCCGAGAGAAGCCACCTGAGAAGAGAGAAGGCATGTCAGGTTACACACTGCTCACAGGAAACTGAAGGAAGATCTCTACACTCGTCTGTCAACCAAGTAACGCAGTGGAAACCAACCACATAATCTGTGTGTGTTTTCTTGTATCAGTTGGAACACACACACACACACACACACACACACACACACACACACACAACTGGTTCCCCTGTCTGTTGTCTTTCATACAGTGTGAAGTGTTTACAGCTGCTGAGACACAACAGATGGGGTTTGTGACATCATGACGCAGAGCAGAGTGTGTGTGTGTGTGTGAAGTGTGTGTGTGTGTGTGTGTGTGTTTGAAGACGTGAACAAACTGAAAATGTGCATAAACAACACACTTACTGTATCGTTGGTCACGTGAGGGTTAATAATAGTCACATTAATTAAATTTATGTTGGATTATCATGAAGAAGATGTTTGTTCTGTGTTCAGTCACTTTCGTTGTATTTATTTATTTTTTTATTTTGTGTGTGTGTGTCTGTGTGTGTGTGTGTGTGTGTGTGTGTGTGTGTGCGTGAGCTCCCTCTTTGATAAGTAGACGTCACACACAAAAGACCACATTTGAAGTAATATTCTGGTAAAAGACCTTAAAAGGTCTATCTCAGAGGTCCCCTCTTAGATAGTGGATACATGTAGTGCCCTGTTGGCAATATTGACGTGTGTGTGTGTGTGTGTGTGTGTGTGTGTGTGTGTGTGTTGGGGGTCGGACTGTCAAAGCAGCTTAAATCCTCTTTCTGTTCTGTGATCACGCATCATTAAACAGTTAAGAGGCGACAGCGGTCAGTTTTGAAATGAATAAATGTTTGTTTTCTCACTTGCTCTGTTAATGTAAACGTCTGTTGTCCGTGCCAATAAAGCTTTATTTGAATTTGATTAAACTACCAGTGACGAAGTAAAAAACTGTTATTTCACTTACTGACTACTGAAATTTTAATCAGTTTGGATCTTAATGAATGGACTGTCTCCACTTAAGACTTAAAACATATACGTATAAAAATAAATATAAATAAAGTAAAAATGACAATAACCAGGAAGTAAAGTCAAGCGTGAAAAGAAGGACAATGGTTGGTGACATCAGTAAATATCAGTGATGTCATGTAGGTCATCATCTCAAACAAAGAGCTCTGCTGCTGTTAAGAGGATTAAACTCAATAAATACGAGCTTTTGTTTGTCAGATGTGTCAGATTTTACACACACGATAACCTGCTGCTGATATTTACATTTCAGACATTCAGCTGCTTTTAAAACATGTCTGTGAAGTAAAAAGTCTCCCTCTGAAGGACATTTGTGGTCAAAGCTAACTGAAGCTCACATCATATTAATATAATTCACAGACTATTAAAGTTAAAGGTAGAGTCAGCAGGATTTGTCCCAGCTGTTCCTGAACGCACCACAAAGATAGTTGATTGTTGAGTCTCATTCCCAGGACGTCAAATAGCCACATGTTGGGTTGGTAAAGCGTCCCGAGCAGCAACAAAGAGAGAAAATAAGAAACTCTCTGCAGATACGAGACACTAACACGCCTTTTCTCCCCATTCCAGCCTCCCTCTCTGTCTGTTCACGTCTTCTTACGTCTCGCGGCGTCTGAAATCAGTCTGGTGATGTTGGGAAGGCGGCGTGTGATGACGCCAAATAACAATAATCCATAATTCACCTCAAAAGTTCGAAAGTTCAGATGTAGAGAGGAGAAGTCAGAAGCTGTCAGAGAAATAAATACTCAAGTAAAGATACCTAAAAACATCTACTGAAGTACAGCAGTTACTTCTCACCTCTGACCATCAGTATCAACTCTTCTGGTTTCAGACCTGCCAACACGCTTTAGACTAGACTTTTATTTTGGAAGGATGGCACACGAGGACCAGCTGCAGTCAGTGTGTGTGTGTGTGTGTTAAAGAGGCACTAAGATGAAACTCATTGCTCTCTCTTCTTCACATTGTTGGACCTCAGTTCATGTCAGATTCTGATAAACTGACACCACAGTGCAGTGAATACATACATTATCCCTTCTAGGGGTTTTTGTGCGCCTCAGTCAGACAGTGATGCATCATTAGACGAGACGATTGTCGCAGAAATTGTGGACAAAACAAGACATCCGAGGACGTCGTGTTGGGCTCATCATCTTACATTATTCACAGACCAAACAGCTGATCGATTTAATTGAGAAAATAATCGACAGATAAATCGACAATGAGAATAACGGTCAGTCAGTATCAGCCCTAAATACATCTAGAGCTAATCCGTAGACCTCCTTGTTTTCTCTGATGAGGCCTGATCAGAGGGGGGTCGTCCGTCCCTAATCTCAGTCTGAGAGACTCTTCATTAATCCAGATCTGCCCTCTGATTGGACAGCAGGAGGTCACGTGTGCAGCAGGTGTCGTCTTGTTTACTGTGGCCTGATGTGACACTGATCAGATTAAAGAGTCTTCGTATGAGGCGACATTAAACCTGATTTAAATCCCGACTACAGTCTGAAGCCACCGTCCACCTAATTCAACTCAGGACAGGAAGACGTGTGACGACATAAAGATACATATTCTGCAAAACCTCTTTTATCTTTATTTCACTGTAATAACATCAGTTTGTCAGTTTCAGAATAACTGAAATCGTGTAGTTCTGACGTTCAGGACGGATTCACAACTGATAAATTGAAATTAACTGGTTGTCGTCCAGAGTCTTTCCAGCACAAAGTCCTTTTTCTTTGGTTTCTTGCCGAGTTGTGTTGTGGGATCAGTCACATGAAGGGAACTCGGTTCTTAAAAAGTCCCTCGGGAGCCTCACGTTGAGTAAAGACTTTATATTTTGTCCTCCATGACTCACATTAAGAAGAGATCTCTCCAGGGACCGTACAGACATGACGAACATGTGAGGGTCTCTTAAAGAGGAACTACACAATAAATGAGTCATTAATGATGTTAAAGGTAAAGTTCACCCAAAAATGAAAATTCAGTCATTATCTCCTCATGTCGATGGAAAGTCAGGTGAAGTTTCAAAGTCCACAAAACATTTCTGGAGCTTCACAGTAAAACAGCGTCGCAGCGTTCTCCTTAACAACTGAAGTGGATGGAGACTTGTTTTAAAATGTAAAAAAAACAAGAAGGCTTTCAAGGCTACGTGAGCCCAGAGGACCCAAACTGATCTGAAAAGACGCTTTTTACATGGTCGGCTTGTGAACCCACTTCAGGTTTTAACGTAGTAGCTGCAGTGAAGATTAACGTCAGGGACCATTTTATTGTTTTTGGTTGGTTTTTTTTACGTTTTAAGTCTCGAGTAAAAATACAGTGACTGTCTCTAAGGGCCATGAATGTGCCTGTAGTGACGGTCAAAGCTCCACCTGACTCCCCGTGTCTCCAGCAGAGTCTGACAGCTCGACCTGCTCCATGCTGCACTGACTGGTGGTCAGTCAAGCCATCACCACTAAGAGTCTTACTACACAATTACTATAAACTGATCAATGCACAAGTTGTAAAGTCAGAGTTAGAACAGTGTGTAACTAAAGTCGGCCTGTAAAGACGGACTAGTGAGTAGATGAGTCTCTGTGTTCGCTGTGATGACGTTTAATGTCCCCGACAACCTCTGTAGTCTCATTTAGACACTTTTAGCAACCGCTAACTGTTTTTTAACACATGGAAGAGCTTTATAATTAAACTGTGGGACATTTAATGATGTCGGAGAACAAAACATGTAAATATCTACAACCTGTGGTAACCACACACCTTTATTTCAGACATATAACATATTTACTTTGAGACGAGGGAACCAGAACTGCAAAAATGCAAACTAACTTCTGGGTTATAGGACAACAGACTACACAACTCTACTGGGGTGGTAAATAAAGGACACACAACTTCCTGTTTTGACACCAATAACTGAGATAAGACTTCAGCAGGCTCAATCAAAGTTGGTATCTTCCTAAGTTTCAGGGTTTTTAGTACAAAACTTCATCTTTGTATTATTTTTCAAAAAAGACTGGAAGAGCTGATTAACTCAGGCGATGAAGTCTCACATTAGTTTCAGATAAACTTTGAAGTATAAGGATTTTGTGCCCCGTCACTTACAGACTTACAGGTCTTGGAAAAATGTGAACTTTTCCTTTAATTCAAGCTGTTCAATGCTGGGTCTTGGGTCTGTGTATGATTGGTGTGTGGTTCAAATAACTGTTGACGTGAGCAGAGTCACAGTGCTCATCACATTGAAGCCTCTCACAGATGTGGGGAAACTGTGGGTCTGCCTGCAACATGACGTCATGCGTGATCCTCCCTCCAATCACCTGTCAGACCTGCTCTCACCTGTCAACTGACATGTAACTCATGAGCACCATCATCAGCACCAACTGCAGCACCCTCCTCCCCCCCCCTCTCCCTCTCACCTCCAGGTACGGGATGATCCTGCACGAGAACTCCCCCAGCAGCCAGTTCTTGGTGAGCTCGTGAAACACCACGAGCGGCAGGCAGAAGAAGATGATGACGAAATCCCAGAGCGCGAGGTTGGCCAGCAGCGAGTTGGAGATGCTCCTCATGTAGTAGTTGTGACACACGATGCACATGACCGACACGTTCCCGATGATCCCGACGCTGAAGATGAGCGCGGCGGTGATTATGACCGCGTACGCGCCGTACGACTCCGCGGTGACCGGATAGAACGGGTTCTTCACCTGCTTCCGTCTGGGCCGCGTGTTCACCGGCACGAACGGAGTGGTGTCGGGAAAGTCCGGCACAGAGTACTCCTCCTCGTAGTCACTGGTGTTGAGTCCGAACGGGGCTTCGGCGTCTTGTTCCTGCGCCATGGCGGCGGGCAGAGCTTCCCACGCGGCTCCGTCCTGCAGCGGCTCGCTCCGCTTCTTCCGGCCCGGTTTTGCGCTCCGTCTCTGCCGCCGGTGGTGTCCGCTCCTCCCGAGGCTACAGGTGCGTCCATGCGGGGTTTGTGTAAGCACTTCACCCGGACTGCATCCACCCCTCCGCGGCTCACCAGCCTTGTTAACATCCGTGCGTAAAGCCTCGTCTCCGTGTACAGGTCGGATGCGCCGCGCTCCGTTTTGCGCATCGCTTTTACGCACAGCGCGCCGGTGTGCCTGAGTCCCCAGCCGCCCAGGGGGTGACGGGTTTACAGTATCCAGCCAAGAGGCCTGCGCCTGCGTCCCCCCATTGTCCTCCCCGGTGACTGTGCGCCATCTCCGGCTCTGCGCATTCCTATCAGCGGCGGGGGATTCATAATGAGGGCTGAAAGTCGTCTTTGTTTTCCAGTGGAACTGACTCGCGACGGCCTCGCTGCAGAGCCACAAACACACTAACCTCGAGAATGGAAGCAGCAGCATCGTGTGGTTCTGTCTAACCCGTCAGACCAAACTCATCCGAAATGATCGATCCATCTCTGGTTTCTGATAATCAGTCCAAAAAAAATCTTTTTTAAAAATCTTAACTCCAAACCGCCACAAAAGATCAGTTTTCCTTCATCTTTGCGCGCAAACAGGCTTCACAAAGTCTTTGGTTGGGTGTTAGAGGGGCACCTGTCGGGTTTGGGTGCGTCCCGGAGCGACTCCAGTCTGGAGGCATCACCAAAGAGATCCAAACCAAAAAAAATGTCCTCAAAGTGGGCTCAAAAAGGGGGAGCAAACCGTCCGGATCCTCCTCAGCTGAGGGTGGAGGTGTGGGGAGAGTTCTTTAAGGTCCACCTCCGTCACATGAAGTCTCAGCGCGCACAGCTGCTCCGGGGCACCGGGGGAGGACGCGGTGAAATGCGGCCGGTGGAGACGCCGAGCCCCGTCTGAGAGAGAGAAGAGGACCCGAGAGTAGGAGGAGGAGGAAGAGGAGGAAGAAGACACGAGGGAGGGGGTGAGGAAGGAGGGAGGGGGGAGTAATCTGTCAAACACTGAACTGTAAACTGTGTGGGATCATCAGGTTTATATCCTGTTCATCTGGACGTTCAGTCATTTTAGACACTTTTTCAAGAAGTGACACAAATAGCAGCTCCTCAAAAATCCTCAAGGAGAAAATTATCAGGAAGAATAAATATTAAAGACTTATTTAAGAATAAACAATTGCTTTGCAGTTAATCTATTTAGTGACCTAATAATAAATGAATATAATACAACAACTAATAAGATACACATAGCAAACACATGTTGATATTTAAGGAAGTTCAGTAAACTACTGTAAACTACTGTGACAGAAAAACATTAATACACAGTAAAAAAACATCCTGCAGGAATTCACCGTGTACTTTTCTTATTTAATCATTATCACTTCAATTTATTGTTGAACTACTAAAAGTTTTAAAAACGTCCTGGTTGCCTCTGCAGTTTCAGTCCAGTCACTCACAAACCTTTAGTTTCCCACTGAGTCAAGTCAGGACCAATGTTTATAGGTCCTGTGCGCCCTCTGGTGTAAAGTCAGGGTATTACACCTGCACTGATCTGCAACATTTAATCTGTAAGAGAATAAAGTTTTTTGGTTTTTGACTCGCAGGTTTCACACATTTATCCCCTGAAAGCAGAGCCGGCTTCAGACTTTCTCAGATGAAAGTGTTTGAATCCCTTTTAGGAGTTGATCCTGAGTGTGTGTGTGTGTATGTGTCTGAATACTTTGGGTCTCCTGTGGCTGCATGATTTGATCTGTACTGACCTCCTCGCTCTAGTTTGGGTCCTCAGTTATTTTCTTTTGGTACTCACTAGTTGTGTTTGCTCTATGCTGCATCTATACGTCACATTTGGCCTCAGATTGTATCAGTAAAGACTCAGTAAGAGAAAACACTTTATTAAATGTGTAATGTTGTCAGTTGACCAGCAGATGTCGCAGTAACACCACAGATGAGTACGAGAAGTGAAGAGCCCGGGCTTCACGTTTACATGTATTTTATAAAATACACCTGAAGTAACGTCGGTTCTCATTGATGAGCAAAGAAATGTTAACAAGATTATTAAAAACAACTTGATTAAAAGTTATTTCTTTTATTTTGAAAGACTCCCGCACAGGAAACAGCAGATTTTTTTACATACAGTCACGTCAGTTTTCTACATTTTTGCAGCAACATTTTATTTACATTTATTTAAATCTACACAATAAATACAGATAAAAAAAAACACACAAAAGGAACAAAACCAAGAGTCTTTCAGCAGGACTCTGGTTTCACGGTGACCTTTGACCTGCAGGTGGTTCAGGCGGGGTCGGGGTCGGACCGTGTGGAGGGGAGTTTAGTGACGGAGGTGTGACAGATCTGGTAGCAGGTTCGGTTCTGTCCCCCGTCGTCCTTTGCTCGGTACGCTGTCAGACACAAATCGAGCCACGGACGCTCACCTGAGGACACACAAACACACCTGAGAACAACTTCACACACACACACACACACCTGAGAACAACTTCACACACACACACACCTGAACTCGTTCACACTGAGACGCTGTGTTTTAAAGGAGCAGTCTGAACAAAACATCTTATTCCTGAGTATGATGCATTTTTCAGAATACTTCTTCTTGTATCAATTTTACAGCCGATCATTGTTCTTCACTAAAACGATAACGTCACCGTTAAAGACGCTGCTGCTGCTGGACAGAAGAGCATCAGACGTACCGGTGCTGCCCTCTGGTGGACAGAGGAAGTCCATTGTTTGATGAATCCTGTCCTGAGCCTCCTGATTGGCTGCTGCGTCCTCTGCAGACACCCTGAAGAACAACTCCTGAAGAAAGACACAAACCATCATCATCATCGTTAACTTTGACTTTAAAATCACTTTTTAAAAACCTTTCAACATATCTGAGACAAGCAGTAGTGAAACAAACTTCACACGGCTTCCTGTATCATTTCAGGTAATAAAATCTGATTTTCTTCCTTCTCCATCTGATCTGCTGTGATCCAGAGTGAGCGGGACTTGAGATGTGCTCTTGAAACTCACGGCGTCTCTCCACAGGAAGACCTCCAGCGTGTCGGTGGCGTCCTGCAGCTCGAGCTTCATCAGCAGGCAGAACTTCAGCAGCTGAACACCGAGAGCTGCAGACCAGAAGAACCAGAGACTTTACAGTGTGATTTATTTTAGAGCAGGGGCGGACTTACCATTAGGCAAAACTAGGCGGTTGCCTAGGGCCCCAAGTTCCTGAGGGCCCCATAAAAATCCTCATACACTCATGGTTAGTACAGTTATTACTTATTTGCGCACATTAATTATGTTTTTGATTAAAATCCTCTCGCTAAAATGCAGCAGAATGCTAATCGTATTATGCGTATGTCGGGCCCCCCCTTCAGTCTCCACTACATTGGATCAGTCCATCTTAGTGCGCATGTGCAGAACGGATCCAGGAAGACAGCAGCAAAACGAAAACAAACGGCGCGAAGTGGAGATTTGAAAACGGTTCCTAAAATTGAACAGTGTATCTCCATCTTGGGGGTTGATCTGAAAATGCTGATGATGAATGAGTATTTGTAATTAATGAAAACATCGGTTATTCACTGGGTTGTTGCAAATGTGTGTGATAATCTCTGGACACGAGGGACCTGAATTTAAAGAGAGTGATGAATATAAACTTTATTCAGGGAGAACTTCATGATGAGGCGCACATGTCATGGAAATGCGAATGGGTGGATGTCCCGTGGAAAGGGGGCGTTATGTCCCATTCACTGCAACAAGAAGAAGCAGCTGTGGTGTCGTTGTTGTAAAGGTGAGCCCAAACTATTGTTTTCATGATATGTGTGGTAGGAACTTTTCTTGGGAAAGATGAACTGATGTGAACCAATATCGGCAAATGTACAAATTATAGTGTGACTAGAGATAACAATTTTTTTAATAGCGATCATGAGTGTATGTAGTTTATTATATGCCCCCATTATTGTTGTACCTGCATTTGATCTTGTTTAGATGGCAGAAGCCCTGATAAAGGCTTTCCCAGCCATCCCTGACATGAACTTCAGCACATCTAAAAAAAGAAATGGAGGAGGGGAGAGATCTGGCTCTTCACATCCTGGAGGCCTCAGGTAAAGGCTAATTAAGCATACAAATCAAAAACACGATACATACGAGGTATATAGAATTAAATAAATGTTGTTTTTTTAGTCTTTGATGATCAAACTTGCTGTGCTATGTGTGCCACCTTCAAGCCACCAGGACCAGGAACTGCCATTGTACAATGGGTGAGTAATTGAAAAACAGTTACAGACGTGTTGAATTGTTATATAGCCATGAAAAAAATATAATAATGTTTAGGTGTCAAATAATAATGAATAAAAATAATGAAACATATAATTTGTTTTCAATTAAACAGATCCAATGTGATGACTGCGACCAGTGGATCCATGGCTCATGTCTGTCCATGGACAAAACCTGGAAATGTCCCTTATGCCAACAGAAACATGGGACATGTTTATGTTATAATAAAATCATTGGAGCCCGACTAGTGTTGCATCATGTTATTCCACTGGCTGCATGAGATAAACCTCTTGTTTTTACATTTTACTTCTGTTCATGATTTTTATTCATTTTTATATGTAAATATTAGCATTTTAGCTCAATAGCTTCCAGGTCATGTGATCAATTGACTCAAAATCAGTGTGGGATCATGCAACTACACTGGCTGCATGAGATACGCCTCTTGTATTTACGTTTTACATCTCGAAATATTTTTTATTCATTTTTATATGTAAATATGTTGTTTTGTGTGTTGTCTTCTCATTTCAGAGGGCCCCATGCCTGCCTTTGCCCTGGGCCCCAAATTTCTTAAATCCGCCACTGTTTTAGAGGAAAACAAAACTAGCTAGATCAGACCTGAGATCAGCGGAGGAGGGAGGACAAGGAGCCTTTCACAAAACTCTGAGTGAAGGAACAAGACGAAACATCACAGGACACAAACTGCACAGCAACAAAGGCTGAGGAACGGTGAAGAGACTAGATCTCCTCGTCCTTGACGGTGGTTTAATTTTGATTACATTTGAAAAACTGCCACTAGTTTATGTTTTGGCCACTTTGAAGCAGAAGAACGAGCAGAAAAACAACACTGATATTTTCTAGTGGGAGCTGTTTCCTGTGGGTTTTCTCCACCTCCTCAGTTTCCTCAAAGCAAACTCTCTCTCACCTTCTGCAACGATCTTCTCATCGATCAGCTCGACTCCTTCAGCACACGGTTCCCTCAGAGCCGCCTCAGAGCACCGAGTGCACCTACGACACACACAGGAAGTCACAGAGAGAATAACTCATCAGCTCGGGGACGTCCGTGCAGGACGCTTTTATTGTGAATAAAACAGTGATGTGGTCGAAAAGTACCTTCAAACAAATCCTCTGATTAGCAGTGAACGTGTGCAGTAACACAAAAAGTTTAAAAATATGTGATTATCGCTTTTTATCAATGAGCTCAGCTGCAGATGTTTAAGCTCAGAGCCACGTTGGAGCATCCGTTGGATAAACATCTGTGGACATGCTGAAGCTGTTAAAAACTACTAAAAACCTCTAACCCGTAGTATCTCTTCCTGCCTCTGAACAGGAAAGGCGCCGACAGGTCCAGCAGGGTCAGGTGACCTCCCGATGACCTCACAGGGACGATGTTCTGGTAGCCGGACGCCAGTTGACACGTTTCCGCCAGAGTCGAACCTGCAAGACACCAGAACGTCTGTGAGCAGCTGCCTGAGTTCAGGATGAAAACGTCTTCACTTTGTGTTTCTATGGGTTCGATGCAGCATCAGACGGGATGCTGATACTTGTCTCGATGTCTGTTTTGATAATCGATGAATCAGTTCAGTCAGAAACATTTGCCGGTTGCAGCTTCTTAAATGTGAGGATTTGCTGCTTGTCTTTGTCATTTATGACAGTCGCTGACGAGTCGTTGGGTTCTGGACTGTTTGTTGGACAAAAGAAGGAACTTCAGCTCTAAACTTGTTACCCATGAGGAAGATGAGCTCCTTGGTTTTGCCCTCAGACATGAGCTGTGTGGACAGGTGAACACTTAGAGCTCGCTCCGCTGATCCTGAGGAACCTCCGGGGGTGTCGACTCGACCGGAGAGCGCCCACGCCGGGGGGCTGCAGGGTCCAGAGTCCCTGGATGCCTGAGAGAAGAGACCTGCTACCAGTTCATCATCAGGGACGTCCTGCCTGAGATCACAGAGCAGAGTCATTTCATCAAATCTTATTAATTTAATCTAATCCTCTGTCTGAGCAGTAAAATCCATCACGTCTGTGCCGGTGACGAAAATAAAACCTTAAACTGGAGTAAAAGTTTGCAGGAAACATTAGTTAATCTTGTGATATTGTGCGTGTGAGCCTACATGGATGTGCACTTGCTGCAGTAGAGTTTCAGCGCCTGGTGGAGTCTTTGGGGCTCGTAGGATCTCAGCTGGACTCTAACGTGGTGAACTGGACCCGGATCGGATCGCTTTAGCTCGGACAGCGTCGCCGGCTGTACGTCGTGACCGCAGCTTCTCTCTATGACACACAGACAGCGAAGATACAGATAAATAAACACGGTTAGGATGTTAACGGACACAAGTAGAGTGAGTAATAACTCGTCTGTTGAACCTCCGTCAGACCTGTTGAGCTGCTGCAGTGTGCTGTGCTGCTCTCAGCTGCTCCAGCATCTAAATCAGAGAAAGAGAAACCATCGATAACTGAACAGGAGGCAGAGACACACATCAATAAGCAAAACGTAACACAGGCCTGCAAACACACTGTACTCTGCTGAGGAAAACAAAACCACTGGTCTGAACATCACTTTATTAGAAGGCTTCAGCTCATTTATCCCACAGCACGTGTATTCTGAGTTTTGTTTCTAGTGAATACATATAACAACTCATATAACTTAGTCCCCTAAACTGTGGAGAGGCGATAATATTAATTAAATATGAATCATTAATAACTTATAACAAACAATATACAAGCATTATGCAAACGAGGAGCTTTGAAAGAAAGAGAGCGTTAACTGAATCTGACACCTGAAGGAGAATTAAAGGGAACGTTGCATATCAGCGTCTGTTGTGAATTAAATGTCATTTCGATTTTTTCCCGTCGTTAAAACTAAATTATTTAAAGACCCCTCCACACGTGTCTAACAGGGTTTTTACAGAGAAAACTGCCACTTTAAAATCCTTAACTTCTTCCTCTGTGTGTCTAATAGTTTGTTCTCCTAGAATAAATATAAAATATAAAATATCCTGCTCGCTGTCAGTGGACGCGTCCTCTTTCATGTGACCGTGCTCGTGGCGAGATGTGGAATCCTGGGTGGACTCATCGAGTTGATAACCAGCTTTGGTTTGACCGCTGAGCATGATTACGATTGTCAGGGTTAGTGGAGCCAGATAACAGACATGTATCCTGCGTATCAATTAATCAATCATTCTTTATTTGTATAGCGCCAATCCACAACAAAAGTCATCTCATGAGCAGGTCGAGACCCTTTGATTAATTAATCACCTCGCTTCGCAGTACAGGCCCGACGACTGGCTCGCAAACTCTTTGTGATTTTATAAATCACGCTCGTTGGCCCGTCGCTTAAAATCTGATTTTCAGAGAAAATTAACACTTTGAGCGATGAATGTGAAAACAGCCGTCTGGTGTCGAACTCTTCACTGCACAGTGGAGCTCAAACATTCAACCGTAGGAACAAGAAGAGGAGGGAGACTTTAAGTCCGCACAAAGACAAAGTGCTGCAGGTTCATGAAGAGGTTAAAATAAAATAAGCACTTTCTTCCTGCGTCCCAAATATTTTGTCCACTCAGAGTTACACAACGGACGTCAGGCCTGCAGGTAGCTTTTCTAAACTTCTATTAAAGCTGCAGCAGTTTGTCTGTCTGTGTGTGTGGAAACCTTCAGGTCACAGTCAAAGTTTGGACTTTTATTATATCCCCAGTGAAGCGTGGGCTTTTAGAAGGCTCAGCTAATGGAAGCAGCTCCCTGCAGCTTCAGTCCGTCCATCCGTCCCTACGTCAGTGAAGAAATTGGTTTGTCTGAGCAGTCAGGATGTTCATATTTCTGCTGCTGGCAAACATGTTTGTTATTCAATCAACGACCTGCAGGCCGCCAGCGCTCACATCATTCTTCCTTCTTTGTATTTCGCTAACGCAATAAAAATATTGTGATTTTCATTCTCAGTTGTTTGTAAGCAGAACCACAAAGGAGGTTTAATGGAAACACAGGAGGGACGTCAGGTCTGTGCAGGAAGGCTTTTCCATCGGACGCACTTCTGACTGAACAGACGCACCGAACTACTTCAGGACTATTTTCGTCTGTTTTACATGCGTAACTACAGCAACTCTGTGTTGGCTTTAAGTGCACTGTGCCTGAACACATCCTGTGTAGACAGCATGAGAGCGGAGTGGAGCGCACTCACATCGTTCACCGCTCGCTCTAAAAAAAAGAAAAAAAATCTATGTTGTATTTTAATTTTTGCTTCCCCTGTAGCCTAGCAATCCCAAATAACTGAGAAGCCAAAGCCACATTTTCCATCGGGGACGCTTCGGACTAACGGTGTGCGAGGTACCGGAGCCAAACTAACAATCTAAATTGAATAGAAAACTCTTTTTGCACCATCATAAAATCCTCCTGCTCGTCCTCCCAGCCTGCTCACGCTCCGCTCACATGCTCTGACAGATACAGACTAAGTGTAAACCCACCATGATGCTACAACTTGGTTTATGAAACGCGATTTTTATGCCTCAAGTTCGGATTTATGGCCTTTTCCATTTTTGTTTATTGGAGCTGGAAGCGACCAAATTTGGACTTGAGGGTGGAGCTGGGAAGGATATCCTGATTGGATCTGCCTGAGACCTCGAGGACACGCTGTAGTAGCGACTTGTCAGGTAGCCACATGCTAAAGCACATCCTGCTTTATCGTCTATTTGACTCTAAATGAAACCACAGTTTGAGAAGTTGGGTCATTTTCTCGTAAGCTTACATACAGTCAGACTGCTGGACATTAGAAAGCCTGCATGTTTTAACCACAGTGGCTTCACTATCAGACTCAGAAACTCTGTCCACCCTTTATACTTTCAGCCTGCTAACATGCTGCTCACACCAGGCCTCCTGTGCAGGCGCAGTGTTAGCATCATGCTAGCATCTGTGAGACTGTGCTGTATAACTGTAGCAGTGATTTGAGCTCAGTGCTTCCAGCAAATCCAGATTCTGAGCTGATGATGGTGCGAAATGAAAAGTCTCCAAGTATTGTTGTTGGTGCTGCTGTCACAGAGACAACTGGGTCGCTTTCTGTTCTGTTCCAGCTACCAACAACACAGGACACAACATGAGTTTATTCATTCATTCAGTGTATTGTGGAGATATGAAAGCAGAAACGGTGCCAGGATGGATCAACAGTCAGCCTTCATTATTTCCCAGGAGATTTTGTGCCCGGTGGCAGAACAGAATTTCCTAGAGAAGGTGAATTTACATCATAATGATACGCCGAAGCATAAAATGTGTCTATTGCCAGTTTAGAGGATCACCAAAATCATAACAATTCACCCGGAGGGAAACATCTTCAACAAATTCTCACGTCAACGTGTCCAGACGACTAACAGGTTTTGATATTTGATGTGTTTGATTCCAGCATCCAGTCATACCTGACGGAGACTCTGGTGGTGTGCTCCAAATCTCCAACAACACCGAGTCATTCAGCTCGTCATCCTCTGGGAAGCTCTCGATGGCTCTACAGAAGCACAAACACAGCGGATACATTAATCAACTACTGTTCAACTTTTACATTAAAATCTACATTTTAGAACTGAATCTAAAACCTAAATTCAACCGTCCCTCGTTTTGTGTTCCAGCAGTTTTAAATCCCCAAAACCTTTTTCTCTAAAATGCTCAAATGAATCCTTATCTTCACCTCCTCTCTTCTGGTCCAATTATGCTGCACAACCAGAACCAGTAAGTGGAACTAGAGCTTATTATGAAGCAGGTTTTCAACAATGACTTTAAATCCTAGCTTCAAGCCCTCTCAGGTGTATCTGCCCCTCGTCTCCTGCCGTACCTCTTCAGCTCCTGCACGTCGGGGCTGTTTTCTGGAAGGACCCGGATCCCCCTCCCGAACGCCGTCCCTCCATGCAGGTGAAAAGCCAGGTGATCCACCTCATTTGACTGGCTGCTGGCGAGGCCGGGCACCTTACTCGATCCTGGGATCGCTCGAAGGTTGTAGATCCGAAGGAAGTCCCCGGGCTGAAGGGACAAATTTTACACAAAAAACATTCAACAAAGATAAGAAAAAGTTACTGTTTTAAATGTTTACTGGCAAACAAGACAGAGAAAATACTCAGACAGCTGTCATACAAGGTGATTGTGTGTCGGACATGTCATCGTTTCCAATCACGGCTCCTCGGATGGTCCTGGAGTCGAAAATGTGTTCTTGAGACTTTGGCGTGTTCCTGCGCGTCATGTTGGTTGAGAGCAACATGGACATAACTCTGACAGCACATGAACGCACAGTAAGTCCCTTGTTTGGGACCGTCTTTCAAACTCAACCCCTCCAGTTTGAAACGCAGGCCTTCAGATATGAATACCTAAAATAACCCAGATTAGAGCACGGACAGCCAACCCGAACCCTTCAGGACGATGTCTGGGTTGAAGTCGGTTCGGTCATGTCGACTGATGTGCTTTCAAGTTTTTCTTTAGTGAAAATAAAGTTTAAAAATAAATGATAACTAAAACAAACTGATGAATGCAAGTCCAGTATTAAAGGAGACATATTCTGCTCATTTTCAGCTCCTCTTTGATACAGTGTCAACAAGGAAACATGCTTCATGAAGATTCATCCAAACACTCAGTCACACTGTTCACACCTTTTTCTGACTTCACATCAGGTTCGATCAATCAGCAGATGGCGCTGTTGCACCAGACTTACAGTCAGCGTGGTGACAGTGATTCAGAGGCTGCTCAAAAGGACTCAGTTCGGAGGGTTTGTCATTTTTTTCTCTTTTTTTCTCTTCGGCTCTCCGTCACGACGAGCCTGCAGTCGCCAGAAATGTTTCCTCGCTCTCATCATCAACAAACGCTTCAGTGATCAAGTGTCAGAGGGACTCACTCTGCTCAGATATTTCACTGAAGACTTTACAGTTTTTACATGACTGGGTTTAGTCAATAAAAGACCCAGATACACACACACACACATACACACACACATACACACATGACCCTTAATTGCATTATAGCTGGAGAGCAGAAGAAAGACTCAGAAAGTGAATCCTCTATAAGCTGTGGCTTCCTTTAAATCCATTTTCTCCGTATACTGAGTGAAGTTTCAGTCAGTGTCAGGGTGGATTAACGGCTGATCTCCTGAGGCCTCTCCTCCTCTGAAGATCCACATGAAGAGCTGAGAGATGAACTGGGAGGACTGGAGAGCTGCACCCCCCACTCACATGGAGGCATTTGATTATCTGGAATCATCCTTTCATCTAGAATTATGCCCGCATAACCGGATGTTACTTCAAAACTGACGAGCAGCAGGAGCGCTGCCGTTTGTGCGAGTTCAAGACATCAAAAATTGAAGTTCGCTTGGTTTTATTTCGTCCGTGTCACGATCTGAAGATATTTAACGAGACAATGGCAAAAATATTTAATATCGAAAGAAGAGTAAAACAGTGAAGAGACTTCATAAGAGATTTTCCTCCTTAAAGCCGTTTCACACTGGCGCGATACGAAAATGCGGCACGGATTTGCGGAATATCCGTGCAGCAATTTTCCGCATGTAAAGCATGCGCACTGAGTCCGGTGCAAAATGTTCGCATTCCTGTGTTCTAATTTCGCACCAAAAGAAAAAAAAGTTGCGGTTCATTATCTGACAGAAAATGGACATCGGCTCATCCAAGGAGCTGCGCCTGTATCATCATTCAGACACTATTTTCAGGATGTCCATAGCACAGTTTGAAGCCCCTCTTGAGATACTGGGTCCTCACCTCAGGAGGACACGAACCAACTAGCGTGAGCCAATCGATCCTGAGCAACGGCTTGCTGTGTGTTTGAGGTAGGAAAGTCATTTAGGCTATTTATGCTGTCTGTGAAGCGTAACCATTCTCTCAATTTGACAGGAGATACTTTTAGCTGGGGATATAGCATCCATATAGCCTGCCCAGCCAAAGCGGATCAGAGCGTGTGCGTAAAGGCGCACGACGGTGTGGTCACAGGCTATATGGACACATGATGACTCGTTTGTTAGAAAGTGCATAAAGCGAAGATATATTAATCAGTGGCTTGGCATATAGCCAAATAGCTGGTAGCCTATGCCTAACGATGAGCCAACCAGTATAAATGTTTTCATATCGGCCTCGATGTTGTCCAGCCGCGAAGCATAAACATGCCACCAAGATTACAGCCGCTCTCCAGCTCGGCCGGGATGAAAGCGGCGAACAGCTCACTGAGGACATTGTGTGGTTGAGTTTAGGAAATAAATAAAAATAATAAATGTTTGCCTATATGAATGGAGTTAAATAAAACGAGTAGCTTACATAACATATATTTGTATGACCGCAGTCGCCAGCATTCAAATTATTTTTTTCCTAGTCTTCCTTATATCAATAGAGATGTTTTTTCGTTTTATATAAATATTAAAGATTACTACTGATGCCTTTTCGTCTGTATATTGTAGCCTACCTGAAATTATGAGAAAACCTCTACCTTATACATTACAATGATCAGACAAAGTCAATTTATCAATCGAAAGCCAAATGTTGTCTTTCACCTCCGTGTTGAGATGATCATCCATACTCTTGTCAAATAAAATAAGGTGCTGAACACCAGAATGATTAATCTTTAGCTCGTTTTATCAGCATCGTTTGCTTTGTATGATGAGGCGGAAAGTGACATAATCCGCACGGAAATTCGCACTTGGTGTGAAACGGCTTTTACTCTCCGACTCTCTCCTGGCAGTTTCAGCGACCACATGAAACGTACCGATGATTTTGTAACTGAAGACTTACTGAATTACCTTAAAGGGGTCATATGATGCTTTTTGGGTTTTTGCCTTTCCTTTATTGTGTTATGAAGCATTTTTGTGCATGTAAAAGGTCTGCAGAGTGAAAAAGCCCAAAGTCCAGTTACTCTCTCCCACGGAAAACACTGCTGCACTGCCTGAAACGCCTGGTTTGTAGTCGAGCCTTTGCTCCCGTAACTTATGTGCATCACTATGTAACAAGCCTTATATACAAATATACAAATATATATTTATCATAAAATACATACAGCTGTACCGCAGCCATGGTTAGCAGCTGTAGCGGTGTTATTTTCAATCACACTACCTTGCTCGGCATGACCCGCCCTACTCTGCCTCTGATTGGCTAATATCCTGCCTGTTAAGTAATGCGCATGTGCAACTCTCATCAAAGATTGAACAGAGGCGAGATGTCTCACTCTGTAGCTAAAACGGAGCATGAAAAGGGATGCTGAAGCAATGAACCATATGAGAAAAATAATGGACCCCTGAATAAATGTATGAACTTAAAAAATTAGCATAATATGACCTCTTTAACTCTCGTATGGGTCATGTGATCAGTGCCATTTCTTTACAGTATTTAAATAAAACTGGTTTCCACGAAGTTAAATTTAACGCAACAAAAGCTAAAAGTAGCACTCTCCTTTCAGATCTTCAGCAGCACTTTCTAAGTACATAAGAAAACATTCTATTTGAGTATGAATCATTATTAAGATCATATAAATCCCACTGTGGCAGGAAGCAAACAATGAGACCAAACAGACAGTGTTTTTGTTTGCTGAATCCCAGACTCTGCCCGGGTTTCTACTGCCTCTCCGGAGACCTGGATGTTTAGCAGAATGAGACGGAAGAAAACAACAGTAAGTACTTGGGAGTCTGGCTGTGTTTTCTCAGAGCTACACGAGAGTTTAGCAGTATTTGTGTTTAGGAACAGGTGTAGAGAGAACTGAGAGAGTGACTAATGCTGGGAGACCGTGAAAAAAACTCCAGAGGACAGACAGCAGTTTGAATAAAGACGGAGCCATGTGGTGTCGGCACTGATCTGAGCCTGGCCGAGCTTCCTGTCTGTATTCACATATTAAATCCTCTCTAGCGGTCCTAAGAGGTCAGGTGTGATTAGAATGAGCAGACTTTTAGCTGAGAGAAGCAGCACATAGTTTAGACCAGGACCATGACTCATCTGGCCGTAGGAGCAAGGTCACAGTGTGTCCTGAAGTCAAGGAGATGGTTTTATAGATGAAGAAAGTTGTGGCTGCAGTATCGATCGACCATAACGTTGGTAATCTACACACAACACTGTCAATAACAAATGCAGACCGCCTGTAGGAGGACTCCTTGTCATCAGGGTGCTGACCATGTATTGAAGAGCTGTGGACTGGAGGCCTTGAAGTGCATCTGTGTGGAGCAGGAGGACTTCACGCTGCAGGATTTCCTGGCGCTGCTAATTCCAGTCTCCAGAGTGGCAGCAGAGCGCCGGTCCAGAACCAAATCAAAGTGGCCATGACAAACCGTCTGTCCGAGGCATGACACCAAATCCAGCCAACAGCAGGTTAATTAAGTGCAATTACATTGTCTTATAACTGGTTTGTTTATCAAATCAAAGTGATGATAATGAATCATGATGGGATTTTAACAACCCCGTCAGTGAAAATGACAACGAGAAGGTCTGATACAACCTCTGATCCACTTACAGACAAACATGGGCTGTCAATTAAATGGATTTACCACCTTGATGACCTGCAGAGCCCTGACCTCCACCCAGTGCAACACCTCTGGGGTGAACTGGAACACTGACTGTGGGCCGGACCTGATCCGTGATCAGAGTCGGACTTAACGAATACACCGATCAGCCACAGCATTAAAATCACTGACACGTAAAGTGTATAACAGTGGTCATCTCGTTGTAATACATGTTCTTCTGGGAAATCCTGAGTCCTGCTCTTACATGTCGATGCCACTTGACAGACACCAACCACCCAAACACTGCTGCAGACCAAGTAGACCCCCTCATGCTAGCAGGACTCCCTGATGGTGGTGGCTTCCCCCAGCAGGACAATGCTGCCTGTCACACTACAAAAAACGCCTCGGAGGCACGTTTCACGGATACTAGATTGGATTGGTTTCTGGGGATTTTGGAGGCCAGATCAACGTCTTGAACTCTTAACTTTGGGCACGTTGTCCTGCTGGGAGGGGCCACTGCCATCGAGGGAGGAGTACCGTTGACATGATGGGGTGTACTTGGTCCACAACAATGTTTGGGTGGGTGGTGCATGTGAATACCAGGGCCTAAGATTTCCATGCATCGTAACGAAATGATGAATTTCATTCACTTCATCCGTCAGTGGATTTAATGTTGAATTATTGTGTCTGAATGTGATCAAATCCCTGCAGGTTCAGTCTGAAACCAGACGAGTGGAGGCTGTCGTGGTCGACCTGCTGCAGAGCACTAAATCACTGCCTACATTCATGTTATTTCAGTGTTTCAAATAGGTCGGGTGTTGGGCTTTATGCAGACCATTTCCAGTGGAGACTGAACAATATGGACCAATCAGAAGCGATTTTCCTACAAAGCTCGCAGCTACAGCGATGAAAAAACCCCAGCAGAAGGTCACACGAGAAAAAAAACAAAGCAAAACTAAAATTGCCTCCTTTCAACAGTCCCCCTTTTGTACTCACCCATAGATACAAGCCACTAAAATACATTTGATTTTTTCCCACAAAGATCCATGATTCACTCCCTGAGGAATGAATGGGGTCTTTTCTGGGTCATCCTCCGTCCAAGTTTCGCGGAAATCCCTTGAACAGTGTTTGTGTAATTCTGCTGAAAAACCAACAAACCAACAAATAAATAAACAAATGGACACAGGTGAAAACACAACCTCCTTGGTGCAGGTACAAATACAGACACTACCTGATTATATGGTCTGTTGATTATCAAGAGGGAGAAAACTTCTCTTCATCAGAAGAAGAAGAAGAAGAAGAAGAAGAAGATTACCTGAGAAAGACCGAGACGGAGAGAAAGAAAATCCGGCTTGATCATTACTGAAAACAGTTGGCATAGCAACCAACAGCAGGAGAGTCAGTGGTATCGTTACAGCTTTGTGAGCGGCTTTTTTTTTTTTTTTTTAGCTCTTTGACCAATCAGATCATTCAGCTGAGACTACATTTAGTTTAATGGGTGCATTATCACCATCGGCATGTACACAGGGGGGGCAGGACACACCGTAGGTCCACAGCTCCGAGAGCGATCGGCCTGTCTGACAGAAAATGGCTCCCTGCAGCTTCTCCTGCAAACAAACCATTTTCTTTTTAAAGAGGCCGAGGGAACGGAGTGGAGCAGCCTGTGGTGGCTTCTGTAAGTACTTGATCTGTATGAAAACTAAACACTCCACCGTCCGCCCACTGCCAGACAGCCGAGACGCCGCTGCCGCTGTCTCATGGTATTAGTGCTGCTCGGCTGCTCAGTAAAAAGGGATTCCTTAAAATTCAAAAGATTGCTTTGGGCTTCCACGGCTTCTCGTCAAAGTGAGGCTCAATAAAGCAGCCAAAAAACTTGTGCCCTCGCTGAGAAGAAGAAACTGTTCATTTCACACTGGCTTCTTTATGGAGCAGCAGGAAATGGGCTTTAAAAGCCAGACAGATACAGCCTAACTCGACAGCGGGGCTCTTTGTGCTGGAAAATCAACTCGATGGGGAACAGGGGATGTGACCGACTGAAGTACACCTCATTTCAGATTAAATACCCAACTGCACTCTGAGCCTTCAGAAAACAATCAAGGACAGAACATGCAGACTATTGTTATTATCGAGTTATCTGTCAATCAAGTTTAATATTCATTAATCACTACTAGAGTCCAACAGATATATAGACGCGGCTTATTCCATGTTGTCACTGGTCAATAACAAGAAATGTCTGAACATAATTATCACAGATCTCTTTGAGGTCATTTAGAAACAAGAGAGTTGGAGAGTCCTGGAGAGTCGGTAAGAAGAGATCAGTGGTTCTCAACTTGTTATCTATGTAGAGGCGGGGCGGCTTTTGCTCAGGAGGTTGAGCGTGTCGTCCACTTATCAGAAGGTCGGTGGTTTGATCTGTGTTGAAGTATCCTTGGGCAAGAAACTGAGCTCAGACTTGAGTGTATGTGTGAAAGGCTGAGCACAGAAATATTGTACGCTGTCTGCTCCTGATGAGCAGGTCGGCAGTTCGCAGCAGCGTATTAATGTAAAGTGAAGCAAGAGAAAGCAAATCCATCCAGACACGAGACGAGACGACGGATTAAAATATCACCTCACTCATCATCTGTTATCTTTGATTATTAATGTACCTAAAGTACTTAATTTCCTTTAAATTGAATAATCCAGATTACAATTTTCAGAAAAGTATAATAATGTCGTCCAACATTCGTCAAAGTGCTCTTTAACTAAGGTGAGGCGGGACACCTGCATTAAAAATTGTCGTGGGACAACATTACATATCGTGTCCACCACAGATCACTGACAAGGTTATTTTACATCTGTACAACGTCCCACTCAATGTATATAGACCAGCTAACCCCCCAGTCACAGGAGACTCTGTGGCCAGAAAACATGGGCGATTTGAGAAATCTTCACTTTGAGAACTTCTTGTGTCCTTGTTGGTTTTAAAAGTGGAGCTTCAAAATAAATTATTGACCACAGATCCTTGAAAAGTTCAACTTACAAGGCAACAAATGCACATTTCTGCACGCCATCACCACTCTGGACCTGTGAGCTGGAGCGTTGTCCGAGAGACTGACTGGCAATTTACAATTACCTTCAAACTTCATCATAATCACTCAGAGTTGAACTTCACGTGCACGGCAACTCTCGCTCTCGGTTGCGTCCTCCTACACCGCTACACGGCCCTGCAGTAATGGCCGCCAGTGGCGCCGAATTGATTTAAACGGTGGGGGGAAAAAACTGTGAGTAATGTTTAATGACGTGGCCCTGTGAGGAAACTGAGAGCTCCAGCTGAGTTTGGGCTGAGTCGGGAGGTTTCACTGAAGGGTTCCAGTTTATCTGTTGCTGAAGTCACAACGCATATCCTGATCAATAATCTCACTAATGAATGTGATTGTATGTTATCTTTCCAGACCTCTTAACCGTAGTTAAGAAGTTTAATCAAAACGACAATTCAGACTGGTCTTTATGTGCAGCTGGCTGTCAGGCGCAGGCACAGTCTAAAAGTGCAACACGGGAAAAGAGAAAAGATTCAATAACTTTATTCTCATGCAGTGAACTGTCACCACATTCATTTCACACAACAATGGTGCTAATAGCCGAGGCCTTCCTGACGAGGCTTGGCCGGTAACACAAGTGCAAGTAAGCGATAGAAGTCATGAGCTTGGATATTATTGGCAGAACACTACGACTGTGACACCTGGCTCTGACATCACCGCTTTGAACAATAACACCTTAAAGTGGAGGGACAAAAGGTCTTGGTCCACTCTATTTCGGCGCCAGTGATCACTGCAACGCCTCAGTTTAGTGTAAAGTTCACAACAAGGACACCAGAACACAAAAGAGGTTAGCTTAGAAGTTTGAGAGGAACTGAAGTTAGATCGAGTATAAAAGATACGAATATTTGAGATATATTTGAGTTGGCATGTGTGATGACTGCTTCGTGTCTGAACTCTCTCGTTGTGATGTTGGATCAACTGTATGTGTTTTGTTCTTCGGTCTCTCTTGTAAAAGAGATCTTGATCTGAGTGAGACTTCCTGCTGCGTCTCTGAGTGGGATTATCTGTCACATCTGTTTGTTCATCAAAACTCAATATGACTAAAACCACTAAATAAACCACTGCTTTATTTGCTTCATGCAGAGAGGATCTGTGTTGTGCCTCTCAGTTTTCTGGTTCCTTATCTTCTCTTCATGAATAATAGAAGGAGGAGGTCGAGGCGGTCAGCGAGGCCACTGTGGAGGCAGACGGCCGCCAGATCCCATCGCTCACAACTTTAAAAAACCTTCAGCAGGAGAATATTTTAATCAAAGCGGGAGCGGACGTGGACAGTTTTACTCTACATTAATGCAAGGTTTGTTTTTATCGGATTAAACGGTTGAGGGTCCAAATGACACACAGCCCGACATGCTGACAAAGGTGGAAAATAAAAGCTGTTTTTAAACTCTGCTCCTCAGATTAGACATTACACCCACTCACAGAGATAAATCTGACCGAAGCTGTATTATCTAAATAAATGATCTGCACACGAGATGAAGCGCCGCACAGACGAGAGCTGTGTAATGAAGCGTCGGTGTGAACGTGGATCTGAACTCGCGGTTGTTTGAGTGATGCTCTGTTGACTTCTCGAGCGCCAGGAGAAGCAGCATTTCCGTTGCGGTCGGTGGTTTTTTGGAGGAGATTTGAGCCCGCGGGCCGACAGAGCTGTGTTCACTAAACAGGAAACAGTGTGGGAGTGAAGAGCGCGCTGCATTAGCGCTCGACCCCCCAAAAACATTCAATGACATGGAAATGTCTACTCGGTCGAGCGTGAGTGCTAAAAATGAGATAATGAGCGGAAGCTGTCGGAGCTGAACACAGGCCGAGGAGATCATGACGACGATGTGAACACGAGAATCAATGGCTCAAATTTTCTCTACAATATTTCAGGATGTGGCTATTAAAGAAAACAAAAGGGAGCATTTATGAAATACACCGCCTGAATCTAAACATCCTCCCTGCTGGGCGAAGACTCGAATAATGACCTCGAGTCCACGAGTACTGACATTGGTCATTTATGCAGTATAATGGGGATAAACTATGGTTGATGTGCACTTTTGTCTGAGCATTCAAACCCTTGGCTGAGTGTCTTCACATTGCAGGTGGTCACCAAGTTTCCTTCTCATTTTGGTGAAAAGCCTTTGCGGTCTTATTTCTGCAGATTAGTAACACAGCCATTACCGGTGGGGGCAGAGTTGAACTGACAGTGAAAGCGGAGATATTTCGATTAATCACGGTCGACCAGTCAGCAGCCACTTGTGCAGAATGTACTATTGCATGCCGCACCGTAACCAACAAGTCGCTGATGCTGCCTCGCCCCGGACTGGCAGCTTCCAGTGAACACAGCCAGACTGGGACATTACACAGCCTCCAAGAAGATGGGGACAGGTTTGAGGACAGGACATAAAGTACTGAGACTGTTCTCTTGCCAAGTTTGGCTCCTGGCATCGTGGAGGAGAGTCGAGAAATAGGACCGCTGTACCTGGCCTCCGTCGCCGTCTGGAGCTGTTCATCGAGGTATCAGTAAGTTTGTTAGCAGCTACTTTAGCAACAAGTAAAGTGATCAGGCAGCGGAGGGAGAACCAGAAAAAATTTTCCCCATAAAACATGACTCAGATTCACCTAAATCACTGAACAAAGTAAAAGCAGGTGGGTTATTGTACAGTAATAGTTGAGGTCTGGTCCTGAGCTACACACTCTCCTTGCATAATACTTTCTTTTTATACGTCTATGGCATCGTCATAAAATAAGTGTTTATTGGATGAAAAATGAAAAACTCAACTGAACATTAAAAAATGAATATACGCCCCTGTTAAAAACTCTATAATAGATAAAAACGACCGATTTCCACGGTCGAGCCTGTTACTGATGTATAGGTAAGATATGGAGCAAGATATATGTGAACAATTTTCAGCCATCTTTGCCTCACTACAGCAATGGTGTCCTGTGGTGTCACGTGGTGTCATGCATCATGCAAAAGCGACGTATGTACAAGCCGTGACGGTAGATCCGTGTTCATAAAACTAGCAGCACACGGTGCGCTATGATCTACATGCTCATCATCTCAGTGTGCATGCAGATTTATCGGTGTTGCTGCTGATGAAGGGAGTGTAGGAGTGACAGACTGACATATTTTTTTGCTTTGATTAACTCTGCCGAGGATTTCTTTCCTTTCTTAAACAAGAACCATTAAAATACTAAATGTTTTATCAGCTGTGTCTGTTTCTGAGAGAATCAATGATGGAGGAAGGCAACACACACACACACACACACACACACACACACACACACACACACACACACACACACACACACACACACACACACACACACACACACACACACACACACACACACACACACACACACACACACACACACTGCAGCACTCTCCTCCTCCTCGCTCTTGTTCTCAGCTTCTCTTTTCATCATAATGGGCTCCTTTCTCTCCTAATGGCCTTCTTCTCCCAGAACCGCCTCAGTCGATTTCACACAATATCACTGATGATTCACCAGAGGAGCTCGGTAATTGGAGGAAATATTCCTGTTCAAACACTTCTTTAGTGGAAAGACTCTCACTGTGTGTCACACTGCGTAAGTGTGAGGTGAATTGACTGACGGGTGTGTGAAGAAACACCTGTGAAAAAAAAAAAAAATCCAATCAAAGGGACATTTTTACCCACGATGCATCACTGCGAGTTTTAGTCACAGGCTTTATGTGTTTTGAATGGATTCCACTTCACCATTCAGAGTTTAGATCTGTTTGTGTGACTGTGTGCAGCCTCCCGTCAGCCACACGTGATCGCACGTCACTGAACAGATCAGAAATATTCTGGGAAACGGCCGAAAGAAGAGAAGTAAGTGTAATTACCTCGAGTAAAAAAAAGCACAAAGAAGAGAACTGATATGCTCAGAAACAGACAGTGGATGTATTTGTGTTACAGCGACAGCCCATTGAAGTAATAAAGGTATAATTTGACTGCAAGGCTGTGATGAGACGACGACATGCTACAAAATGATTGAGCCAAATTAAATTTATCTAATGAATTATGTCTGTTTATCACAGGTTTCTTGAACGACAGTTTGGCTTTATTGATCAACATCTTTGTCAGTTATTGAAGCTTCAAAATCTGAAAGATGTTTTTCAATTTTCAGTAAAACCGTGAGATCATA
Source organism: Pagrus pagrus (assembly GCF_965226575.1). Lineage (NCBI taxonomy): Eukaryota > Metazoa > Chordata > Actinopteri > Spariformes > Sparidae > Pagrus > Pagrus pagrus. The sequence continues at coordinate 2,792,703 of NC_140194.1, forward strand.
CATCGATTTGAAAAGATGTTATTTACACCGTTTTTAAAGCCAAAATCTTCACTGTCGCTGCTAAACTAAGAGCACACTGCCTGTCTGAAGTGGGTACATGAGCTCACGTGTGTGTGGAGGGTGTAAATAATATCTTTTCAAATCAATTTGCGATATCTGGGCTTCAGGAGACTTGGATTACGCCGGACGAGCTGTATGGAGCTTAAAACAAGAGTCTCCAGCTACTTCATTTGTTTAGGAGAATGCAACAACGCTGTTCAGATGTAAAGATCCAGAAATGTTTTGTGGACGACAAAACTTCACTCAAATTTCCATCAGCATGGTGGTGAGTTCAAACCCTGGAAAAGACGACAGTCACCGTTTACTGCAGAGAGAAATTACATCACTGATCTTCCAACAATTACATTTAAATCAGAGTTTACGTTTCCTGTCTAAACATGTTACTGTTCTCTACTAAGGACTGACAACAGGATCTAAAATGAGCCTGTTCTTAATTGAAGTTTTACAGTTTTCACACACCTGACAGTTTTCTGCTCAGACAGAGAAAGTCTCACTCTCACCTCTGTCACATGGTGCCTGTATTTCCTTTCTATCAGTGTTTGTCTCTCTGTTGCTATCGATGTCTGAGTTCACACTCAGCTGATCAGGGCACAAATAAAACATCTGCAAATACACAGGCGTGATCGCAGGTCAAACACGGTGAAGACAAACTGGGACACAACACATCTTTGAAGGTGGATATAAGGACACATGCTGGAGCGGGAGCAACCCAATCCTTACTGCAACGATCCAAACACCAGATCCTAAAAAGTATTCTCCAAAAACCCGATCATAAGTGCAATAACCCAAAAAAACAGATTCTATAAACACGGAAAGGATTGGGTTTTCAGAGTATACTTTTAACATAAACCAGGTCCTAAAAAGTATATTTAAAAACCCAATCCATACCGCAATAATGCATAAACCAGGTCCTAGAAAAGTATACTCTGAAAACCCGATCCTAACTGCGATAATCCAAAACTCAGATCCTAAAAATTTGTACAATTCCTGATGTTATATGTCGTTTTTCTTTTCACACAGCTGCTCAACAATGGAGTCTGGCAGCGTCCTTGTGGTTGGATTATAATGTTTTAATTAGTTTAAATGGACACGAAAAAAGTATCAAACAGTACCCAGTCCTACCCTCAACCTGTGTATTTGATTCAGATCACTCACTTATTAAATTGTGGACGTGTTGGAGAAACAATGAGTCTATCGCCCTTTTTTTTTTCCCCCCATCACACAGATTTACGTCTTTGGTTTGCAACACGCAACAAAACCACACAGATGAACATCCTGCGTTCATGTGAACATCTTGCACATACATTTAAACTCGGTGAAAAGCTCTGATCCCAATGACTCATTTCAAAACTCTACTATAAAAGTGTGCTTTAAATGTTCAGCGCCGTACTATGCAGCTCCAGCTGAGGTCGAGACAGCTTTTGCTCTGGCTTTTAACATTTCACCGAGCTGTATTTAATCCAGTGACCTTGAGAACATCTCATTCAACACTTGAGCTCAAAGTCATTACACCGACAGTTGTTTTAAGTCAAATCATGTGTTGATGAAGTGTACTTACAGCATTTAGATATGGTTAAAGACATTCTGTGTAATGAACCGATTCTGTTCGACTGTAAAGAGCTCTTGAACGCCTCCAGGGTTGAATGTAGATGTGCGTCACAAGGACAGAGTTGGAGAGTTTTTCACATAATAAAGCAGAAAAACAGACCCCGCTAATCCTCACAGGCTCGACGTTCAACCGACTCCATAACAACAACTGACAGACGATCACTTCATACGGAGATAATTAAGAAAATGAATGAGAAGGAACTAACTTCACTTAGGCAAACGATTGGTAAATAAAGCAAATATTAAGGAATAACATCAGAGTGATTTGAGTCAGTTTCAATCACCATTAAAAAAACTCGCTGATGAATTCTCCACAGGAAGAAGCAGCTCCCACTGTCTGTTCTGAACAACTTCCAAACACTAAACTGAGCTACTGAATACAAAAGGATCAAAACTTCACTGCAGCTTTTTACTTTCTGGTTTTATGATTCATGAAATGGGCCTCAAACAGGGACATGCACATGCGACTGAGCTACGAGCTGAACGTTACAGAAACAACAATTTATATTTGCATTCTAAGTTATAAAAATGGTTCGTTAAACATTAATGATGTTCGTCAGCTTCAGTGTGGATCTGCTAAGCCTGGACATGCCGAGACGTGATTTCTAATAATGCCTCTGTGAATGGCTCGCAGTCTGTGCGGTTTACACAGTACATGACTGATCAGCGACAGGAGGTCACACAGGCGAGACGTTACAAGATGATGTTTGATGATGCCCCGATGATGCTGTCCAAGGAGTCGAAACTGTTTGTGCGATGTGATTTTCAGCGAGTAAACAAGGAAGAAAAAGATCAGAGTACGTGCAAGAGGATGGATTAGGATGCACGGGAGCAGGGGTGATTTTCACACTGAAGACGTATGACTGCCTGCTTGTACTGTGGTTCAGCAAGGATCACACCGATCAGCCACAACATTAAAACCACCCGCTTGATATTGTGCTGGTTCCCCTCAAGGCACGGACACAAGACTTCTGGGGTTGTCCTGTGGGGCCTCTGTGGATCGAACTTTTCCCGGCACGGGCCACAGATGCTTGGTCAGGTTGGGATCTGGGGAATTTGTGGGCTGAGTCAAAGCCTCAGGATCTTTGTCACATTCGTTGGGCCGCTCCTGAGGAGTTTTTACGGTGTGGTAGGGCTCGTTGTTCTCATCGCCATTGGTGAGTGCTGTTGCCAGGAGCTTGTTTGCATGGTTACATTGCTTTGTAATGAGATGCTCAATGTTAATCACCTCACCTGTCAGTGGTTTTAATGTTCTGGCTGATCGGTATGGACAGTTGTACATTCTTAAGAGCTTGTGTGTCTATTGTGACGGGAACTTTAAGCTATTATTGTGCCCGCTCCATACAGACAGATGCATGATAAGACTGGTTTCAGAGAGCTACTGAGGCCCAACCAGATACATCAGCGGTGCATTGGCGAGCTCCTGGATCACGTACATAAACAGTTCACACATGGCGATTGTCCCTTACGGCCAATCTGCCTTTGATCTGGGTCTTTTTGTCAGTGATCTCCCCAAACCATCCGCGAGTGGAAAGTTAGGGCTGTGGTGTTCACTGAGGTCGAGTACGACTTGCTGGTAGATATCAGTGTTTCTGCAGGATTCTAAAAAATTATATCCGAAAAAGTTTGATTTTGAAATGAAGACTCATTTATTAGTTATAGATGGCATTTATCCTAACCTTCTGCAGTTATACTTCCCAATATGTGAGATAATGTTTTAATATTTGTAGTGCAACACTTGTTTCTCTTAGAAGTTCGGTAACTTTGAGGAGATGAAAAACAAACAAGCAAAAACTGCAGTAGCAGCCAAACAGACGCTTTGATCTTCTGTTTTTCAGCATATTCTACAGTTTTGAATCTGAGCGTCTTCACAGGGCTGTCCTGAAGTTATTATTGCTGTGAGTTATATACTTACACTTCTATATACTGTTTCCACTGCCCAAACCTTGACTGCATCCCTCAAACACTGCTGCTTATGTAGCATTTGGTACTTCTGCAGTGAACAAGAGATCTAAACAACCTTTCATTCTGCTGAGAGCTGTGCTGAAGTCAAAAACACAAAACCTCCGGCTCTCAAACATCCAAGGCTTCAAGGCTTTAAAGATCTGAGTCTATTTAAAATGTTCAGGGATGTTAAAATGAAGGTTTTAATAAAAGATCAGTTCATCTACAAGCAAACAGCAATCTCTGAATTAAAGTCTGGCGGAAGTGCCGTGGTCCTCTAGATGACTAGGAGACGTATCACAGGAAGTAGAGAAACAACAGAAATGCAGGGAAACTACCCAGAGGTCAGTGCAAACTCATTTATCCTTAAACATATTCAGAGTCCCGGGTGTAAAGTAAAAAAGCAGCTGTGGCAGCGTGAGATTAGCTCTGCACCAGGAGGTCGGTGAAAGTCGTTTCCAGACCTATAATCAGTGATTTCTCCTGTTAGAAGAGAGTTATTTGTGATTATTACAGGGTGAGTGTCCTTGTAAAGAAATAGTGAAACGGACAAATGAGCTGCCATTTGCTGCCAGCTCTCCCCTGGCGCTTCAGCCGTCATGCAGCTCCACAGGCCACTCTGTCCTTTTCAGTTTTTAACCTGTATAATAATCAGTACAAAGACCCAAGGGTGCTGAAATAACAGAAAATCTGAAAATAAAGCACTTATGAATGTGATTCAAAGAACTATTGAACGTAATACTCTACTCGCTGAAGAAAGAGAACTTTGACACTGCTGGGGAACGTTTTAACGACTGTTATTTGACGTTCTGAATATACTTCCTCTTTTAAAAAGCACTGCCACAGAGGGAGGGAGTGGACATTGTGATCCTCCAGAAAAGACGTCACACAAAAATGATCAGTATTCAAACTTTGAAATCAGTTGCTATTGGGTTTGGAGCTGTTGGTCTGGCTGCACTCATAACCAATTTTAAATAAAGGCTCCAAAAAGTACTCAATAAGCCATCACTGAAGCAGAATTGCAAAAGAACGTTTGTTTTCGATGGCCACAGGTAAAAAAAAGCCTCTGGATGCATGAAACAAACTGTGTTCAGAGATGGACTGGAACGGTGCAGCATCGATACGACTGTGAACATACAAACTCACATATTTATATATTTTGGAGCGATCAAACCCACACCATATTAGATAAACTGTTGTGATTGGTCCGTCACAAACCAGGACAGATAGAAATCTGTCTGAATGGACGAGGGACAAGATGCATCTGCAAATAAAACACGAGTTTGCAGATTTGTCTGGTTCTTTGTTTTGTGACACAGTCGAATATGTATAAATCAGTTCTCACAGTCACTGATGAACGTCTACCTGTTGAGTTAATGTTTGAGCAGGTGAAGCGAGAGACGTTTGTGGTCTAAAAAAACACACAAGGGGTTACATGAAGTTTGTCATCTACAGTTAACATCCCTTCGTGTCTGTGTGGACTTTAAACACATCTGTTAAAGACGACAGAGGAGTGAAAAGCTGAGTGTAATTCAATGTGACTTTGTGACCGACGCAATGTAATTTATGTCTCAGAGACACGTATCAAGATGGATGTGCTTCCCTGCTACAGTCACACACACAGTCACACACAGTCACACACACACACACACACACACACACACACACACACACACACACAGAGCAGACTGAGACAAATCATTCTAGAAAGACTTGGGTGGATTTGTTCAGTGTTACATCCAATCTATCGAGCTGAATGAGCCTGAATCTCAGTGGAGGCAGTGATTCCCCTGACAACACACACACACACACACACACACACACACACACACACACACACACACACACACACAGTAAAGCCAGAGGTCATATAACATGTAGGTGGCGGCTTGACACAACTCTGGTCTTCAGCGCTGTCCATCACTTTGATCAGTAATAACATTGTAATCATTAAGCTGCTACTTCTACTTTCTGTTGATTCTGGCGGCCCCTGTGGACAAAAGCGGTATAGGCGCCATCAGCTGTCTTTAAATTGTCTGTTGTCGGTTGGTTTGTCAGCAACATTACACAAAAAATACTGAACGGATGTCCAAGAAACTTGGATGGAAGATGGAGCTCAGTGCAGAATCGACCTCATTAAGTTTTGGGCAGACTACAGAGCTTCTTCCCTCCTCAGGCTGTGACACTCATTAAGCACTCAACCATAAGAAGAGTTTTAATCTCTGTAATGCAAAATGAATGAAAGCCAATCTTCTCTCTGGTAACTTGTTTGATCGTGTAGGTCATACGGAGGCATCGGTGTTAAATTAAGGCCAGTTCAAGTTCCTTGTAGTACGTTTAATGCCTGAGATCTGTGAACACGGTGACATCGCTGAGAGGAAGTCCACAACATGTTCACTCTTAGTGTTTCAGCACAGGTGCTAAATGACAACAAACCTCAGGTATCATAAGCGTCAGAGCTGCACAGCTGTATGCTAATGAATCTCTGTCTGCAGCGCTGATACCAACAGCTGAGAAGCAAAGAGGAACAAAGCTGCCGTTTAACTTTCCAAAGAACGAGGAAGAGAGAGAGCGAGATGGAAATGAGTGAGGTGAGATCTCAGACGGCAACCTTTTTAAAAATGTACACTGATTATTAGATGAGTGTGATCTCCAGTGAGCCTGAGGCGCGGCGAGCTGCAGAGAACAAACTGGTTTGTTTTTAGCAGAACAGAGAGTGAAATAAATGAAAACATGAAGACGGAAGTCTCTTCTGCACAACACAGGACTCTCAGTGACCGTGGCAAAGTCTGATTTTATTTTTACGAGCTTGTCTTGTGCGATCTTAAGGCGGCAGCTTTTGATTTACAGGTTCAGTGTCAGTGGTTTGTTTGGTTGTTGGTTGGTTTGTCAGCAGAATTACACAAACACTACTGAGTGAATTTCCATGAACCTCGGATGGAGTTTGGGCCCAGAATTGTATCTGTATGACGTCGATAAAGTGCTGGTGCATTCATGATTTCAAGAATTTTAACGGCTACTAACAGCTGTACTGTGGTAGATTAGTGTTCAGGATGTCGTTTTTTGTCAGTGAACTCTGACCTTCAGCTGCTTGGCCGACTCCACGTGGTTGTCGTAGATGAGAACGTTAGCGATGAGGTTCTCTTTCTCCGTAGAGAAGGAGGACGGTCCCTCTATGACGTCTGGCTCGACGATCACCTTCAGCAGAGTGTGAGGACACCTGGTCCCGTCCCACACCTGAAAAGACACAAAACGTGGCTTTAGGATGAATGAACCATCTTTTCCATAATTATGTGTCATCTTCTGTCTGCTCGTCTCATCATTACATCTCTACATCTCAGCGCCTGGTCTACACTACTTAGCTCCAACAAAGGGAAATCTTACTGCCTCAGCATACATAGAGCAGGTTTTCATTCACTTTTATTATTTCCTGTCACTTCCAGTTTTATTTCTGTACTTTCAGTCACGTTTGCAGACTTCCTTCCTCACTCGCTGACTCTCCAGGAAGTTATAGCCACAGGTGACTAAACGAAACGCACCAGTACCTTAAAAATAACTAGAGATTTCTCTGGATTTGAACTTTGTTGGAAACATTTGGGATGACATAAATACACTGCTCAACTGAATACTTAAGAAAGGTTTTGTAGTTTTTAGACATTTTGATGCAGAAATCTTTAAATTCAAATGATGGTGTGACCAATCTCTAATAAGATCTACTCTAATAAGATCTTTAATAACCTTTTTTATAATTTGGAAAACATCCTCTCCTGGTCTCCGTTATGTAATAGGGAGCTCAGTGAGCGCAGACTGGCAGTAGGCCAGCAGTCGCTGCCAAATCCTGCTTAAATTTATCTCCTCTATCAGACTCACTGGCAGGAAACCAGCCGCCATTTACAGCCTCATTTCTGTTCTGAAAACTGAGGTGGCAGGTAAAACAGCTCAGGACCAAGATAAAATACAGGAGACCTCCTCCTACTGAGGCCAGCTGACTGTGAAGCAGATTTACTATGAAACAGATGGAGGATGAAAGCAAACAGCTCCGTTATTCCCAAAGGGAAAAACACAATATGAACCACTTAAGCAGGTGAGAAGGTTTAAAAAGGAGCTGTAGACGGAGGAACAAAGGGCACAAGAAGCTTCCTAACGAGGCAACAAGTCACATTAACATCGACAGCAAGAATAAAACAGGTTACTGCGGGTGATGAAAACAACATGGTCAGAACAAATGGATTCAAGCTGAAAGCAAACAGCCTGCAGGGAAGCTTCCTGGTGACTCTGGTGCTGCAGTGTGAACACAAACTGTGGGGATTTATTAGCAGGAGACATCACACGCTGAAGGTAAACTTCACCCTCATCTGCTTGTTATTATCATGAATCTGTCATGTCCAATCTATTCAAATTAAATCCTGGAGTCAGGACACGCTTAAAAAAACATGGTTTCTGTTAAATCTCTATTATTGTATTTTATATTTACGAAGAAATGAACACAGGACGTGAGAAACTGAGCTAGTTTGCTCGTTCTAGTGCCGGATGCCAGCAGCCACGAGGACGGCCCGTGTGAGGATGAATTATTCAGACACCTTCCCGTTAATCTCAACCACATTTCAGAACCAGATAAGCTCGACAGAACGTCACAAAACTCACCGACGGAAAGGCTTTTAAATGACAGTGAGGGATATCTGGGATCCAGTGACTAGAGTGAAGGTTTTCTGATTGAAAGCAGCTTCTGAAGAACCAGAATGCCTCAAACCTGGTGGGTCTTGTTTATCTGAAAGTGCTTTTGAAATCACCCCTGATGGGAGAAGTACAATTGTTCATGATTGAGCCATTTGCTTCTACTTTTCTCAACTTGTAAAAGCTCGATCAATCCATCACCTGCTGAGCTAATTTAGACCGATCCTGACACGTCGTAGTTAATACATGACTGTTGGAAACCGCTGATTTACCCTGAAGCTCACTGTGCCTAACGTCGTATTTCATAAAAATGTTGTAATTTCCTTTGTCATCAGTGGAAGTGGTCGTCATTCAGGTAATGCGGGGCACCTCCACTGTGAAATATACGAGGATGGGGTTATCACCACATGCAGAGGGTTGCAAATTGGCTTCTGATGAAAAACTCTTTGAGCGATACTTCAATTCAGTGAGACACGTTTGCACATTTGCAAAAAAGGCTGTTAAAAATATGAACCTTCCAACATTGATACAGCAGCAAACAACTACTGACTATGTTAAGATATAGTGGAGTAACAGATGTTAGTGCATGTGAGCGTGCATGACCGAAGACACACCAATCATTCTCCAACAAAAACAGACAGGAGGAGTTTCAGCCTATCAGACATGTTCAGTACTTGTTTGATGAAGTTTTGCAACGCTTTCAAACGGACAGTTACTCCGACTGTACGCGTGTAGTATGTGTATCCATAGGAAGGCAGCTCACACCTGCCAGGTATGAGGGGTAAACTTCATACTGCCCACATGCCAATGTGCTTCCCATCAGGCTGTGACCGTATGAAGCTCGACTAATTCTCTCCCCCACTGCCAGAAACCTCAAAGTGACCATCAGTCCATGTAATTAGTATTTTGAGGCACAACTGGTTTAACCTTGTCCAACAGCCTGCAGGAGGCGACTGCTCCGGGGCGGCTCAACAGAAGATTACACATTTTTCTTCCAATATTTTAAAATCTTCTTATTACAGGGAACGTCTGTAAGTTACAGTAGATATCATTCTCCATTTTGAGGTTATTTGTCAAGTCTGACTGTTCGACCTCATGTTTGATTGGGTCCATGATTCATTCCTGCACTTTTACCTTTTACATGATTCATTTCACCTCGTTGTAGCCGTCTATCGTTGTCTCTATCTACGAGCTTTCTTCCGTGACTTTAGTTGCATCTGACGTTATTTTGTGTTTATATCTTGGCACCATTATAAATGAAGCGTCTCTCTTAATGTGTTTTGTTAATGAAAAGCTGAAGGTGACCCAGATTTTACACCTGCTTTGGTCTGGTGCTGCAGCTTTTGTCTCGTTCTTCCAGTACAGAACACAACTACATAATAATTACAGATAAACACAATCTGGTTCACTAAGTTGTAGAAATGCACCGCTTATCATTCGTAGTTCGACTTGTTAGTTACGTGTGCAGTGTATCTGCAGTTCTTTCGCCGTCTCACCCTCAGCAGGGTGCAGGTGCTGTCGATGTCGGCTCTGGCCAGCAGCTGGCAGGTCAGGTCGAAGTAAGCTTTGGGCTGAACGGCAGACAGAGGGATCGTGGGAGCCGTGGGGAGGACAGCCTGACCGGAGGCCCAAGATCTCAGCTCCTCCACGGTTCGACGGTCCTCCTGGTCGAGGTAGAAGGAGCGGCTGGAGGTCCATGGCTCCATGGCGCCACCTACCGCCCCGTCAAACGTCACCACGGAGAAACCGAAAGTGTTGACCAGCGTGACGGAGTCATTGAAGACCTGAGTCTGTGTAGAGAAACATGGAATCATTTATCACCCAACATTAATTTATCTCCAAGTCACATAATCACATTTGAAGAACAAGAGATGTTTTAGATGTTTTAGATTCTAACTTCCTGCCATCAAAATCTCAAGATAACATTAATGTATTTTTTATTTGATAAAACAGGACATGGTTACTAAAAGAAGGCTGGACCTTGACTCTGTGCATGCGGATGATGTCTCCGATCTGAAAGATCTTGGGATGGTCCTCCAGCTTCTCACAGAAGATGGTGCAGCCGATCTTCTTGTTGGACTGATCTGTAATCTTCAGGCTGGAGCAGAAGTCTGTGGAGAGAAACCTTCCTGTGGTCAGATCTCTGAGAGACAAACATGAAGATCCAAGGACGGAAAACAGTTGAGCTGCTCTTCATCACGAATACGAGTTCACTTCACAGTCTTTCCTTTGACTTTGTAACGCTTCGTGAAAAAACCCGAAGTGAATGATATTAAACTTAAAGCAACATTGTGGAAGAATCGAGTGCAATTCGCTTTTTTGTGTAATTTTGTGTGAATCCTTGTGTGTCCGCACCTCACGTCTCTGGAGGAGGTGAGGTGCAGAGTTAGCACGACTAATAGAGTCACAGTGGTGCTCATTTATGGGAAATAGGAAGAATTTCACTTTAAGAAAGATCTTACGTGTCTGTAAATCACTGTAGTTGTTTGGTTTTAGCAGTGGATACATTTGAGCGTCATCAGCATTGCAGTGAAAGTTGTATTTGGGATCAAGAAGCACATATAAGAAAACAGACAGTGTGGAGGATGTAACATCACAGCAGACAAGAACTATGGAGGAGAAGAAGTCGTCCAAATTGCTCAAAAGTAGTGAAAGTAACTAAAACTCAACTTAGTGGATTTAACTTACACTGTACATATGAGTCCTACGTGACAGGGTTTGATCTGTGTATATAGTGTATGACTGTGTATCTGTGTGTGTGTGTGTGTGTGTGTGTGTGTGTGTGTGTGTGTGTGTGTGTGTGTGTTTCTCCAGTGTCGGATCAGATGGATTTTTCTAATATCTTTGTTTACTTTAAAAGACGCCTGAAGGATCCACAAAGATGATGACAAAGTCTGGACGGTTTCCAGCCCTGCTGCTTCTTTCTCCTTTATTAACCCTCCAAACACACACTCTCACACACACACACACACACACACACACACACACACACACACACACACACACACACACACACACACACACACTCACACACTCACACACACTTTCTCATCCTGTGCTCATGGCTGCAGGTCGGCTCAGACTGATGGGCGTCTGGTGTTTTTTATTGTCTCGCCTTCATTTCCATCGCTCTTCTTTCCTAATTCTGGCACAACTGCTCTTTCTGCACTTCATGATATCAGCAGCAGTGTGTTAACAGGGAAACGAGCTAAACGACTAAACATTGTCGCAGAGGTTCAGCGGATTAGATTAATGCAGCTTTCTGTGTGATGTTGACGAGCACTGAAGCTTTTACAGCCCGAGCAGCCTGTTCAAACCCAGACTGCCATTATGAGACTATCAACACATAAACTGAAAAATATATTTCGCCGTCCCACTCCTCTCCACACCTTTCTGAGTGTGTTACAGGAATAATCAGAGAAATTTCCATCGCAAAAAAATAAACTGCTCTCTCAGCACTGATCGGGCGTTCATCGCTTCACGGAAGATTTTCTCCTCTTTTCTGTCTGTCAGCTCATTTCTGTCTCACAGGAGCTGATTTATGTTCCCAGGTCTCGTTTACCAAAAAACATCTCTTACATTTTTAAGCACGTCTCTCTAAAAAAAACAACATGTCTCAAACACAGATGGAGAGCAAATGATGTCTCTGTCCGTGGTGCTGAAAAGGGTGAAACTGCTCAGAACACCAATGTTACACTTTCATATACAGATAAATGTCCAGTTACATTTTTTCTTAAATGTAAATGAAAACTAAAGTAGTTAAATCTTGATTAAATTTAAATTGTTTTATGCTTTACAAAAATAATTAAATGAAATTCATTAGACGCTTGTTGGAAATGTTACTTACACAATCAGAGGTCTCTCAGAACAACTGACTTGACTGCATTGCTGTAGATGTTCATCTGATATTTTGGCACAGTGACGTTACAGTGCATCATGTGAGGTTATTCACATTCACACAGGTCGATGTTGTTGAGCAAATATTTGTTTAAATTTAAGGTATTTATAGAAGGAAAAACACCTGCTATCCCTGCACGAACTGTAAATATCTTATTTAGTCTATTTTATTCTATCTTTATTTGATTTGTTTTTATCTTTTCCAAGTACTGACTTGTTTTATGTCTGTGTGCAACTACTCCACATGCCTTAAATTGCCCTACGAGAAAAAAGTATTTTGAGTTGAATTTAATTGAAAGCAGTTGAGTTGTTACTGCAGTCAAACAGTCTCTCCGGCTCAGACAAGCTTGCTGAAGATGAAGTCCAATCAGATTGCAGCTCATTTGTCGACGGCCTTCATTAGTTAACTTGTTGAGTGATGTTATTGGGTTTAAAGAAATAAAATAGGATATATCTCCTGTGATTAATCAGTCATTTGACAACCAAACCGCTCGCCCATGTTTCTGTCCATCATTCTGTCTGCTTCTTGACTGACCTGTGCCGCGGCTCTTGAACGGCTGCTTGAAGAAGACCACCACTCCGAACACGTTGACTACAGCGCCGGGCTTCAGGTCGCCCAGTTTGACATACGTGTATTTTGGAGCCTTGGTCGCCCTGGAAACCTGAGGAGAGAAACACAGCGGAGTTAACAAAGAGGCAGCAGCAGCCGGGGTTAGCATGCTATGCTCTGTGCCAATGCTAACACACCAACTTTCACTTTAACATTAACACACATTACATTAGATTATTTGGCAGATGCTTTACATTTATGTTCTTCTCACACACCTACTGAGAGGTAGTAGGTTTACTGCTGTAAGCTTCCTGCACAAGCTTCAGAATAAATGTGTTTTCATGTCGGGGATGTTGATGATTAATCATTAATCAGCGTTGAATTTAACCGATTATAAAATGTCTTAATCGACTATCTGTTATTTTACAATAACAGCGTACAGAAACTTGTTTTTCAAATATATCCAAATAAAACACGAAATACTGGAATGAGAAAATGTATTTGATTAAAATACAAGTACTTTGTCATTTAAAAAATACAAGAAGACATTTGACACAGACTCATTATGACATTTGAGCCATTTAATATCATTTTGTTGCCAGTTGTTGAAAAGTGACAGATGTGAGCCTTGTAATTAAAATAAAGTCATTATATTGAGTTATTTCATTTAAAACTCAAGTAACTTTATGTTCACTTCATCTGTTCCTTTATCTCCTAATGTGGCCGACTCTGATTTTACATCAAACATAATTTATATCCGTGATCAAAACAGTTTGCTAATGGAAAAAAATTCAACATATTTCATATTATTAATGATTAATCGATAGTTCAGGCAGCCGACTATCGATTAAAGAAATTACTTACAATTTGCATCCTTATTTAATGTGAAGGCAGCGGTGGTCTTTTGCTGCGAGACAACCACGTGTGGACAACATTAACAAACACTCCACTCAAAAATGTGTTTTTATCATTTTAACTTCACCTTCATGTTTGAGCCTCACTGAGTTTGTTTTCTGAATTTGTAGCTTCATTATCAAAGTCTTTGTTTATCAAAACAAATAATGATTATCACCAGAGTAACTCTTAAACAGCTCTCTCAAAAACATGCCTGCAGGGGTTCACTGTATCAGAAAATGGATTTAGAAATGTTTGGATGAAATGGATTGTTATTACATCTCTGACAGAGTGATTTAGGACGACAGGTCAGAAAACAACAAGGACTGTAAAATAATCAAATGTCTACTGGGGTAAACCAAAATCCATCCCTCCATCCATCAGGTTGGGTTTGTTTTCGATTGAAAGAGAAGGAAAAGATGAAGGTGATGTGATTTGACGTGGGGCAGTCAGAGCCAACTTCAAGCTTCTCATATAACAAAGATTCATTCATCTGTGTCTCCTCCTCTTCGTCCATGTGGACGTACAGAGGGCCGTGATCACAGCAGCTCAGTGTTGTTTGTAGAGTATGTTCAGTTTTTTAATAAAAGACTGAGCCTACGTGAGGCAGCAGGTTTATGCAGATTTGCAAAATCTTGGGAAATGTCTAAACAAAGGTTTTAGTGTTGCAGGTGGTGCATGATGTGAAGCCGCACTGTCAGTGTTATAACTGTGTGTATAACGGGGTCAACAGCTCCATGCTAACATGCTAACTGAGTGTGAACAGTGAGGACACCATCGACTCTCTGTATCACCGCACTGCAGACTGTGATGAAGGCAAACTGAGGACATATAATAATAAATAATAATCACGTGTCTGAGATTGACATCTGTTTTCATCTTGGCATTTTAAAATAAAATGTCACTTCTTAAAAGCTTCGCAAAAAGTCTGATCAGAGCGGATGATAGTTTCCAACTTGGTGCATCTCTTTCAGTGTTTCCTCAGTCAGATGTGATTTTCCACCGAAAGACAATAAAGATATGAAAAACTGAGCATATGCCCACACAGAGGAGCCCGGACAGAGGCAGTCCGTCCAGCTATTATTTTTACCAGCATTTGTTCTACAGTACAAATCAGAACCAGAATCAGAATCACTGCTTTCTGAACATATTTAATCTCTTATTTATTGTTGTGTGTCGTTCTGTCTCTTGCATCTGTTCATTTATTCTGTTTCAGAAATGTTTATCATCAGCTCCACCTCACTGTTACTCTGTCACTGGCTTTACATTATATAATATTTGTCTCCTTTATGTATGTTTTATTATATAATCGTATCATTAACCGTGGCAGCAGATTGTCTCCACGGTTCAGAGCCGACTTCTATATTCGCTCTCATGTGTCTCTGCGGGCCGACACTCAGATGAGCTTTGATCATCAAAGTCTGAAGTTATTTTTGCAATTTTGCTTTACATTCACTGAGGAGCCGAACTGTCCCTGTGCAGCAGCCAATATTTGTGATGAGCCACCGTGCTGTTGCGTTTGCAACACTGATTCCCTATAGACATTTTCATTCATGTTATTTCAACACTTGCTGAATCATTGGCAGCTCTCACACACTCAGTGCTCTGTTCATCCTGCAGTATAGAGAGGACTGGGGCGATAGCTATCATTAGCTGTCTCTCTTTCATGGCTCCCACTGAGGTGACGGCAAACTACCAGACTTTTAACATAGACGGTGACGGGAAGTCCTGTCACTTCTGCACTATGTGTGTTAGAGATGATTTGAGACAGAACAAGGAGTCACAAACAGCAGGAAAGCTCAAATCATTGATGCTACAGAACAAAGGTGAACAACATCAGCCCCCAGCTGACTGCCTGTGTGGCCACTGGTACAGAAGCTGCACTGTGGTCTTAAACAAGTTGCCTTGTTTCACCATCGCTATCTTTTGTCCAACAGGGTCCACCAGAAAAATGTAACGTTGCTTGTAGTATATTTAAGGGAGTGAAGGGGGAAGACTGCGTGTATATAACAGAACGATGAAGGTATTTCGGCGCTTTTTACAAAATATCTGGAAGAGATTGGGTCTGACTCATGGATCTGACATTTAAAATCTGGATACAGCTTCAGAGGTGCAGCCCCATTCATTCCTATGAAGCTCGACTTCCCGGGTAAAAACACAACACGTCTGTGTTGAGGGGCTCGACCGAGCCAGCTACCTTCCAGTTTAATCTTGTGGCTCTTCTCGACTTTCCAAATGTTCTCGAACCAAATGGCTCAAATTATGACGGTGAAACCAGTCACTCTGTGGGTGATGTGATGCATTGTATTCACTGTTTTACAGCTACTTCTTTCTCAATGTAAGCTTTTGGAAAAAGCCTTTTAGGCCCACAGTGCGTCACCTGATGCTGTAATTACGCAGTTTGGCCACTACACAAGTTGGCTTCAAAGCCTGCCGCCTTTCCTGCAGGCTTTTCTACCATCTTAAAAATTATGTAGAGCATAAAAATGGTCGTAGTTCTTCCAAAAAGCTGTAATAATTTGTAAAGTCATAATGTTATGACAAAAAGAAAAAAGGAAGACATGTATACTGATCAGATAAAGTGTGTTGTCAACATGTCGGATTTGTTTTTCACAGCTGATTTAACACTTTCCTTTTCTACTGCACTTTTTTTAATTTCTTGCATGTTACCAAATAGTGACAACCTTCACCGCCACATTATCACCACCACAGAGACACAGAGGCCCGGTGAGACCCTGATCCTGTCCAGGTGACTCTGGGTCAGCCAGCAGCCGACATGAAGCATCCTGACAGATACAAGACTTCCACAACACACTCCAGCAGCCTCTTCAGTGAACCAGGATTCAGGAGTCTGACCTCAGCGGAGAGCGTGGAGCTTCTCTTGACGGCCAGCGGGGATCTGGGGTCGGGAGGAGGCGGCGGGCGTGACACCTGACGGGTGAAGACAGAGAGGAGACGTTATATCCCTTATATAAAATAACATTTTGGCCGTTTAGCAGCCTCAGTATGGGTTGGAACGGTTGGGCCAGTTGTTGGTGACAGACGGGAGCTGACGTCATTATTTTGTGTTATTTAAAATAACTTGGTGTTTTCTTTATCTGTTCCTTTAACCCTTCATGTTGTTTACTCTGATTATCTGACATGACAGTGGTTACAGTTTTGTGATGGAAAAACATTCAGCATATTTAACAAGTATCAGAATTATACTTAAGCACAGTACTTAGTAACATTCATTTACTGATATACTGGGGAAAAAAGCTTTAAAATTGAACATATGACATTTGGTTAGCAGTGGGTGCCTGCAGGTAAAACATGAGAAGGATGTGAGATTCATCAACAGGTAAACAGAGGCACGTCTCCAGGTGACGCTGGTGATGTTGATATGTCTGTCTGACATTGACATCAGAGTGAGACGGGGCCAAAGATGAGTCATGTTCAATTTACAGCTCACCCACAAGATCTAATGCTCCAACCCACTGTGATAGCCTGCAGACTGGATTCGCACACACACACACACACACACACACACACACACACACACACACACACACACACACACACACACACACACACACACACACACACACACACACACACACACACACACACACACACACACACACACACAGAAGCTGTGATGCATTGCTTCAGACGGAGAGGATGAGCAGGAAATGTTTTCACGACCTCACTGATAGTCACCAGATCAGAGTTAAGGCACCACATTACTTTTTAAATTTTGCACTTGATGGACAACAACAAGCTAAACAACCTGAGCAGAGGCTCGTTCGCATGTTGTTTTACTTTGTAAACTGTGCAGAGACTATAATTGATGAGCACTTAAAAAAAACTTGGAAGTTGAAGCTTTTGAATTCATGCTAAAATCACACTAATCTACTATCACCAAATACTGCTCCATTTGCTTTCAGACCACAAACGAACGACACCAGAGTTAGCTTGGAAGCAGATGGAGACAGTCCAAAGTGGTCTCGGTCCAGTTGTTTTGTCCGCACCAGAGTTTGATTCACAGCTTTCACACCAGCTCAAACGCACCAGACTCAGAGGTCCGGTGTAAAAGCACCTAAACGAACTGTGTAAGACAGTGAAGTGAATGACAATGATCATCTCTGCTGGGAAACTTTGGGTCCTGTAAATCTACCATTGGTATCGTTTAGAATTGTACTGTGGTCACCTGTTGGGTCCGTTAAAGGTTGTGGCTGACTGGTGCATGCATACATACAGTGCATATTACTCGGATTAATGAGAGTCCTTACATAAACACAGGCGTCGTCTCCTGACAGCAGCAGGTTAAAGGGATGCAACTTGTCCTTATGAACTGTGGGAGATTTACCCACAGTGAAGCCAGCAGCCACCACCACATCCTGCAGGAACACACAAGGCAAACAACAAGAAGCAGAGACATCAGGGATTATAAATGGGAGAGCGCAGAGAGATAAATATACATCCTTCTTCCCAGAGGGAGGACAGATTGAAGCAGCAGATGTAGCATCCTGGGAGACATTAAGTAAGGCGTCACAACAAGCCGCCGATGATAAGCTGGTGTGAAAAGTGGAGATTGTCTTTTGTTTGGCGTGTCAGCTGCCCCCGAGACGGCTTTAAAGCCTGACAAAGGGACAGCAGATAGTTTGAATAATCATGTTAGAGAGACACATGGCCTGACAAGAACTCTGTGATCTACAGTGAAGCGCAGCGGCTCAGGATGAGATGACTTCAGCGAAGCTTTACGGCGCTTTTGGTTTCATCAAGACGCTGCTGTAGGGAAACCAAAAAACACAGTGAGATACTGCTGACAGGAGGATTATCCCTGATGTGTTCACTGTCCCCGACCAGGTCAAAAACAGATTCAGGGCTCTGTAAACAACATCAAAGCTGCCACTGTGTGCAGATGTGTACAGATGTGACAGTGTCAGAGTAAAAGATACAGCGAGCTGCAGGAGGTGAACCGTCACACCAGAGTCCTGACACATGAAGAGCCAAGTTAACGGAGCACAGGACCGTCTATTCTTTGAAGGAATAATAAAAGTTGTAATCCTCGGGATTTCAGTCCCGCTTGGTTTCAGTGACACTTATGGTTACCACGGTAACAGCAAGAGCTGTTTAAACACTAGAGTTTCAGAAACAACACAGCAGCTAGTGGTGACAAAAACACCATGTTTCCTGTGGCTGCTTCAAAATAAAAACATCTCTTCAGACACAAAGTACGTGGATTAATTCACCTCCTCCTCAAAAATTGATGTCAACACATCACATGCATCACTCGGCTCATTACCTTATTCAAATCAGAGGTTTAATCATCCGGAAAAACACAATTTCCACAGACACACCTCCAAGTATTCAAGCCTCGTTTTTAATGAAAAATAACATAATGCGTTCCCATCAGCATCGCATGAATATTCATCATAAACAGACTTTCAAACTGCTCTTCACTCAACGCTCTCAGGCTGAAAGGAAGCAGCCTCAAAGGAGTGACTTCTTCAAACTCCTCTCCGTCTCACAAGGACACTCTCTACTCGCATGTATTATCTAATCGAATAAATCTGTCTGATATAAACGTAATAAATCATATATTCTTCCAAGCAGAATGATGGATTTGGAGAAAAAGTGGAGCCAGTGAACTGTAACTTATTTGAGGGAGCACGAAGAGAACTAATGATTAAGTGAGTTGTAAATAGTGAGTCGCCACCAGTTTGTGCAGAACGACTCATTAACAAAGTGGTCAGTATGCTTATTGAGAGATTTCTATAAACTAATTACTCCCCAGTGATTTGTTGATGCAGTATCTCCCAGTCTGTTCTCTAGTGACATATCACTATCTACTATACAGTCCTCCAATCAAAGTTATTCAGGAATAGCTCATTAAAGCCTGATTATTTACTGTCCTGATTAATTCCTCACTAATTATCTACTCACATTTTTGTGTATCGTAGTTTCTTAAATAACCAAAAATTAATTACTGATAATTTTGGCCTCTCTGTGAAGCATTAAGGGACATCCAGATAGAGTCTGAGTGGTCTGGGGAGGCGAAGAGGGCGCGATCTTCACAGAAAAACGCACACCGTCAGAGTTCGTTAACACTCAGGTGTCACTAAGGAGAGAAAAGGCATCAGAAAATAACTCAAAGTGTAAATTAGATTCAGCAGCAAGACACAGTCGGCCTGTGAACGTCACCACATCCGTCCGCACCTTATCACAAGAAGCATATCTGCACTCACTAAACATAGATGAACATGACAGAATAATCATATCAAGACTGAAAAATCTGCTGAAGATGTCATTAACAAGAAGTTAGTATCTCCAGGACAGTGAGACCCCTGAGGAGTTATCAGGGAGCGAACCTACCCCTTGATTGACAGCTTGACTGAAGTCCTTGGCCAGCGCTCCCATGAGGACGACATTAATAGACGTTGCATCCGGTTGGGAATCTTCTTCTGAAAAACATATGCACAACATGTTTTTTAAACTGGCGGAAAGTTTACGTCATGTATGGAAATATTAAATAAACTATATGTAATTTTTGCAGTCCGGTGCAGAGCCAGACCTTCTGGAGGAATAAACACCCTGAGTCAGCTCTGATCCGGAGTCGTTTACTGACGGGAGGAGGGCTCTGAGAGTACTTTTCAGGCGCTAACGTTACCAGATGAGGTAATATTTTAGTTTCTTCATGTTACATTCAGTCTCATTCGCTGACTTCCTTCCTCACTCTGACTCCATCTTGGAAGTCATGGTCAGTTGTGACTAAATAAAACACATCGTTACATTAAGCAAACTTTTCAAACGATTTCTCTGCCGTGAACATTGTTGGAAACATTAAGGATAATGTAAGTTAACAACTCAACGAAATATGTAACGAAGGTCTGGTCATGTTATTATTTTATTTCATTTTAATGCAGAATTCTTACTCATATTTATTTTTAATCACAAGGACAGGGAACTTCTTATTGACTGGACTTATGAAACCCTATGAACTTCCAGACATATCCCTAAACCGGTTCCACTCTCTGGGACAGGAACAACTTTGCAACCAAGTGGAGTTCCCTAATGCTCAAATTTAGACCTCTATTATTCAATGTTTACATGCTTCCATTAGACCGAATTATACAAAACTATTAAAATCCTATCAACATTGTTGAGAAAGCACATTCATTTTGCTCTGCCATCAAGTGAATACAGTCTTATTAATTCAGGCTGCAGTGCACTGAAGAAAGGGAAATTGGTTTTGGTACAAAGAAAAAGCAATAATTAACTTCCATTCAGAGGTAAAGAGCTTGTATTTCAAAGATGTTTTTCACAGCTGCAGATAACACAACACTGGGCCGTCTCTGTAACAGAAAGATGCAGGTCAACAGGTAGAAAACCTACAACGACCAGAATGTGCAGTACGTCAGCGGCTGGTGGAGGATGTGATGTGAGTCGAGCGGTGATCACAAAACGGTACACCAAATAGTATTAGTATTTGATCAGCACTACATAGTTTGACAGTTTGATTGTATTATCATGAGTTTTGAAACAGGAAATCATTTGGCAGCCACCTACCTGCACTGTGAATGATTTCAAACAGGCTGGAAATGGGCAAAGTTTTGGTTTTCGGTGGCTCTATTAATGTTTACATTTCTGTGACTGAGTTTTGCCTCTTCTGTGCGCTTTCCCAGATGTGATGACAGTAATCAAGTGTCAAACCTGGTGGTTAGGAGCCCCTAATGCTGCAGTAGGGCCGTCACTTCCAATGACTGAGAAGCAACATGTAATTTGTGTGCAAAATGTATGTGGTTCTGTTCATTAGTGGCGCCTCCACTGCCTCACTTGAGTGACGGATTGCAGAGCAGTCAGGCAGCTGCATTTTATAAGGCATCTGTGGCGTTGAATCCAAATTGCTCCCACATATTACTTCTCAGAGGGATTGGTGTCATTTTTATCTGTTCAGCACAGCCTGCTAGTTTCCTCCATTTTGCGGTAACAGTGAACAACAACAGCGTAGTTTACTGACAGGACAATAGGACATCAATGGATACAAATGACAGTCAAGTACAAGACAATGCCTGTTGAATCTTTAATCAGAAATCAAAAATGAATATTTCTCTCCCGTGCCGTGATAGTAGTCGAATGAAATGTTGTGTTCTGATCACGGACAAAACAAATTCTTCGAGGTGTTTTTCATCAGTCTCAGCAAACTGGACTAAACTGGGGAAATGCAGCACAAATCAGGTTAAAGTGAACACAGCATCTCTCACTCTCTACGGAGCCTTTAAAAACTACAAGAAAAGCAGCAGAAAGTGGAGAAACATTAGTGAGACTGTCACAAATCTAACACAAAACCAGCAGGGTCACACACTGTACCGAAGCTGATAGACCGTCTATAAACCAACAACACAGGAGAGGCTGACCGGCTCATCCTGGAGCCGGAGCCGCAGGCAGGGTGTCAAAGAGTTTAAATGGATAGGAGGGAAGGATGTCCACCGCCACAATAAGAGCCTCAGCTCTCTGTGGCTTTTTAATCAGGCTGCTCAGAGATAAGAAGGCCACAGACGAGACAACAATGAGACACAGTGGCCTCTGTCTGCGTCTACAATACAGGCCAGCTAAACAGCTTAACACACACACACACACACACACACACACACATATACACACATACACACACACACAGTCCTGATAGATCCACACACACCCAGTGAGACACTGTCAACTCTGCAGTGGTAAAACAGCCTTTTAGTATATTTACGCTCCTAGTTTTGGTTTTACAGCACATGAACTATCTGGTTCAATGTTCAATGCTTCAGTGTTAACGAGCTTAAAAACACTGCACTCAGTCGAGCCTTCGTTAACTTTTACATGCAAATCCTCATTGTTGATCGACAGGAAACCTCTTCACAGTTTTATATTATATTTTATAACCATGTGATTAATCACTTATTTGATTTACAGACAATTAATCGCCAACTATTTTGTTAATCAATTAATCATTTGAGTCATATTTCCAAGCAAAATGTTAAATATTTGTTGGTTCCAGCTTCTTAAACGTGAGGATTTTCTGCTTTTCTTTGCCATTTAAGACAGACAAAAGAAGCTATTTGAAGACGTCTCTTTGGACTCAGATGAGCATTTTTCACAATTATAGACCAAACGATTGTGACTGTAGTTGGTAGATTAATCATGATGAACATAATCATTCGTTGCAGGCCTGATGAATCTAAAAGCCACAGAGAAGCAGCATCTCTTGAATAAACTGTGTGAACTCATTGTCTCATTAATGACGTAGCCAGGTAGCCAGCTTCCCGACAGGCCGGCAAAAAGCTTGGACTGTCGGCAATTGCGGTTGGTTAGCATTGGCGACCATCTTAGTAACCACCACTTTATAAACACAGAAGCTTGTTGGGTTGTTTCAAGACTTATTGGAAATCAGTATCAGCGAGTCATTAATGTTCCAATACCACATTATTTATTTATTAGAAACAGGACCCTGCTACGTCCCATGATTGTCCCGGACACCTGTGAAGCTTCTGGCAACACTCATCATGTGTTTCTGGTCTTGAATGGTTGTTATTCACTACATGTGTCTCTTAACTAAATAGAAGTAGTTCATTTGAGTTTTTATTGCAGCATCCGAGGGGAGGCATGTGAGAAAGCCTGGAATTACGTCCAAGCAGTCCGCTGTTTGCGTGCCGTGGTATTATGAAAACAACAATACTCACACACTCGCCAAAAATAGCCACTTATTTCAGTCACAACTCCGCTAAAAAGCTTTTCCTTGAATTTAAAAATGCAGCATCAGATGAGCAAATTATGTTATGCCTCAATTTTTTATGTTGAGTCAAGGTTCCTTTATTCAGTGCATCACAAAAATGACTAAAGTGGAAAGCCAAATTGTTCATTAACTATCTGTAATGAGTACCAGATAGTGTGCGATAACGATCACCAACAACTCCCATTAATCTAAATCTAATCTTGTATAAAAAAAAGAGTAATCTAACACTATAAATTGAGGTTTTTCCTCTTCTAATCAAACACACTGTTTAAAGCAAAAGCAAAGTACGCAAAGAGATTATTTTTTGACTGACAGGGAGCTGAATGGCTTCCTTGTAGCAGTTTCCTTTAAAGCACCACAGGACTGAACTCACTGTTACATCCGTACTAAAATGCTTTGAAAACTAATTGATGGCACAAAGAAACCCAGCAGGCAGCTGAAACAAACAAACAGCCGATACACACACAGAGACTAACACATGTTGAGAGGTACCTTGGATGACAGTCTTCAGGATGAAGTTGTCATCTGCTAACGACACCAGCCGACCCTTACGAACCACTTTCCCCTGGAAAACAACATAAAACATGCAAACGCTCAAGCACAATAAACTCAAGAGACAAACTGAAGAGCATTTAGCTCTGACTGAAGCTCTGCAGAGTTTCAGGAGCCCGTCAACTGATCAAAGCCACATCAGACAACTGAGCAGAGTTGATGAGCGGCACGGGGAAATGAGCTGAGAGACAGAAGGTGGATTATTCTGATCCTTCGGTTCTCATACAGTAAATATATTCCTGCAGAGTACTAATCAAGAACAAGAAAATAACGTTGTGCAAAAGAAGAAAAGAAACAAGGTGGATGTGAACAGATGGTGGCAGGTGACAGAAACACTGGTATCAATGTATTTTCCCTCTTTTTTCCCCCAAGAAAACAGGAAAATACAGGAAATTCTTGAACACTGCAGAAAGACGTGGAGCCTGTGGCAGTCCACACTTAAACATCTTTAAGCTTATTTTTAACCACGTAGTCACAAATGACTAGAATTAGCATAATTTTGTAGTTTATTTCTTAATTATTTAAATACTGATTTATTTTGTTGGTAGTCTTGCTGCTCTTAATCCAAAACCCCAAACTTGAGAAAGAGTATGTATATGTTTAATGAAACTAACGCAGTATAATTCAATGCCTTAGATGAGCAAATGTACACAGTAATAAACAATCAGTTTTCAAACCACTGCAGTAAAATTATTTCCAGTCTATACTACTGCTGCGGGATCACAACAATATTGCCGCAATCATGCCAATTAAAAACACTGACAGCTGAATACCTTAAAACTGATATACCTCTGCAGTCTGAGCAGGAGGCGGATTTAATAAAGTAGTGCTAAGTGAGTATTTTGGCATAAAAATGTCTCCTACATGAAATAAACTTTTATCTCAGTTCAGCATTCAGAAGCAGTGAAATCCACAGTCGGGGTTCAGGACTGCAGGTAGAAGCTTCACTGCAGGTCTGGGTCTTAGTTGCTGGTATTGTGAGCAGCAGCAAATTAGTGAAGAAATTCATAGACATGAATCTTACAATTCAGCTGAAAACTAGCTATTATTCAGTGCAGGGACTGTAGAAGAGAGCTCTTTATTCTTTCCACTTTTATTAAAAGTGTGAATAAGCTTCTCTAACATCTCTGCGAGAGAATAATGGTCTGCCCTTGGTAAAATCTGTAAGTGACAGAACACCGTGTTCCTTCTACAGTTTGAGGCTAAAAGGTTCGATCAGAGTCGACGGTCACGTCTGATGTTACAGTGTTTAAGGTGTACAAACAGTTTTATTACTCCTATCATTGTATAAGAATTAAATCCTCTCCGCCTGCTGCAAACAAACCTTGACTGTTTTATTGGAGCAGTCGGCGCTGGTGCTGATGAGCGAGATGGGAATCCTGGTCAGGTGTGCTGGTACCTTGGCGCCTGGCCCCGCCCCCTCAGACAGCACATGGACAGGCATGACGTCCAGGTGACCTGAAGGACACGGATCAGAAGTTATGATTCATTTCTGACCCAACGAACTGGGTGACAAACACTGTGGGTTAGAGTTCAGTCTGTGGTTTAACAGAACTGATTGTGTCATTAATGATGTTTGAAACAGCTGAAAATGTTCAGTTAACGTTTGTCTGGTTGGGCAGAGCATCAGCAGCCGTGGGCTTTAATCTGTTGTCTATCTAAAGAGACAGGACAGACAGCTGCTGACAGACACTGATCCGGCCTGTGATCTGTGGTTTGAAGGTCTTTGGTTTGAAGTCCAGTCCGACTGTCCTCCACCACGGACGACTCATTACCAGGATAAAACCTCTGACAGCAAACACCAGATCCATGTCGACAGCACGGCAGGAGGGTTAAAGTCTGTGAGGCGTTTCAGAGAGAAACCCAGGAAAGTGTTGGCCGTGTTCCCAGCAGGTAGCACGTTGCTTCCTGTCAGAGCTTGTTAGTTTGATTTCCGGCAGATTTGACTGGCGAGTCCCTCGGTGGTACCTCGACGACCGAGGACGGCAGAGCGGGAACAGCCTGCGAGGCAAACGAGCTGTTCACTCGGCCGTACAGTCAACTGCTCAGTCAGGCAGAAAACCAAGCCAGGAAAAAATAAAATCAAACAAACCTCTCTGATTTAGACCAGAGGGGAGGAGCCGCAGGCCTGAATTAGAGCACGACGAGTGATTCATTCATCAGTTCAGAGCAGCTCTGTGCGAAGGTACCACATCTGACCTACAGCTGCGACAAGTCACTCCGTCAGTCTGTTTGCCCCCAAAACATCACATACCTCACCTACACCTGCAGGTTCATTAGCCAAGACGCTGGAGCTGCACCTGACACTGAGGCTTTGAAAAGCTTCAAAACACCAAAATCAGTCATTCTGGTGTCGTTGTCGCACATTGAAACCGTGTAAAAATGTGTATAGTGCAGACAGGAAACGTGATGGTAACCTAAAGCTGACATCAAGTGTCTGAGCGAAGTCTTTGTTCTTTGATAATCAAAATGCAAGCAAAGATGAGCGCTTCAAACTATTTGGAATGAAAAGAGGTAAAACCCAGAGAAATTCAGAAATACATTCACCATGACGCAACATAAAGCAAAGTCACGTTAATACAGAAACGCTTTAAATCACACAAAACAAAATGTCAGCTGTGTTACAACATAAACAAGTTTCTCAGGAGAAAAATTGCCCGTCGGGCTGAACAATCTGAGGAACATATTTATTTGTGACTTTTCCACGGTAACACCATCCTGACAAAAACCCGCCTGTATGATAAAATCCTGACACCTGGACCTGCTGGACCTTCTCTGCACACAGTGACCTGACCTGTGTCCTCCTGTAAATGGTCTGTTTGTCAGTTTCAAGTAAATAAATGGTAGAGACAGAGCTGTGAATCAGAGTCCCACCCACAGAGCAGCAACATATCAGGGAACACCAGTTGGCTGTAAACAGTCGGATGATCCCCGCGGTGGGACAGCAGCTGATCCCTGCAATATGACGGCCGGGCCATCCCCAAGCAGGCGGCCTTCCTTCTCCTCAGAGCGTCACCAAAACCCACCGCCCAGCTGCTCCGGGACACTCATTAACTCAGAGGGTAACTCAAGTTCGTAACAACTACATCGTTCATGAGGAACAGAGAGGCTGAGAGGGACAGAGGATGGATCTCCAAACAGCACCTCACAGCTGAAACATGGACTCAGTGCAGCACTTAGGACTCAAACCAGACATGACTGGAAGGGTGGGAGGACGCTCGGTGGTCACGCAGTCTGAGTTATAACTGACCTGGCTCCTTCTAATGGCAGTGTGACCTGCTGAGGTGCCACTGAGCAAGACTAGTGTCCCTCCCAAGTCAGTAGGACAAAGTCACATCTTCTGATGGCTGAAAAGTTAAATCATTCATCAACCATATTCAAAAAATACTGTTGAATACAGCTAAAAATATTCAGTTCAGTTGTTCATCCTCTCTTCTTACCCTGACGCGTCCATCACTCTGCAACAGGGTAAATCTGGACTCATCAGACCACAGGACCTTCTTCCATCGCTCCAGAGTCCAATCTTTATGCTCCCGAACAAACTGAAGCCTTTATTTTCCCATCAGCCTCACTGATAAGTGGTTTTCTTAAGGCTACACAGCTGTTTAGTCCCAATCCCCTGAGTTCTCTTTGCATCATGCGTGATGTTTCCATCAAAATGAAGCACACATTTTAACTGAACTTCTATAAAATCAGCAGAGAATGAATGTGTTTCTATCCACAACTGCAAATATTAGGAGAAGGGCACATAGATGACTATCAAGCCATTAAAAAAACACTGCAGAAGAAGAGGGCACAACAAGGTGATGTCATTTAAAGAGCACCAGTTAAATGTGAAGAGGAGAGTGGAGAACGTGATGAAAGTTCAGCATTTATGTTTGTTTAACGTGTTAATCAGATATGTGTCATCGGTCGACACGTTCACAGAGCAACCAAAGTTAATGTACAGGTAAACACAAACAGCACAACAGCACAGAACGTGACTCTCACATCCACTGAGAGACAAACCAAACTCTTAACTCACATATTTAATTGCCATTTTACAATCTCCAATTTCCATAAGTACACTCATTAATTATGGACAGAGGTGAACGCCGACACACACACACACACACAGCTCTGGTCTGGCTGAAACCCGAAAGGTTCATTTTCTACAACATAAAACCTCCAGCTGCCGCAGGCGCACGCTCCGGCAGTTTCACCTATTGAATAAATAAAAAATAAAGTCACACAGCTCAGCAGGTGATTTCAGGGTTTTTTATCAGGTCAGGAGCAGCTTGTGAGTGCAGAGTGGAGGGAGTGTGTCGAGGGAGAGCAGCTCTGCAGTGCTCAAAGAAGCCCATTTATTAAAACCATTTAAAACCACACTTCAGTCCTGAGTCACAGGCTCTCTGTGGACCAGAGCAGGGAAAAAGGCCCGACCGACAGACCGACAGACAGACAGACGGACCCTGGACACAGACAATCCTGTTTAAATTGTCTCACATCTGCATTACACTTCTCCTGGGGAAGAAGAAAAAAAAAGTAAAAGGTAGCATTTTTTTTAAAAAAGCCATTCGTTTGCTGCTTCAACCTGCAGCTCCTCACACTCCACAACCATCGAGTACAAACTGAAACCTGCATCCAGACGTCTGATTCACAGACTGCAGTTCAATCTATATTTTTATATTAACAATGGAGGGACTGGCGATATATTATGTGTAAAATATCAATCAAACCAAACCCAGACACACTCAGCAGTGTCCCTCAGCTCTAGGGAGCGTTCTACCCTCTTTCGGCTCCTAGTTTTGGTTTATTACTTCACATGTACCGTTTGGTTCAGCCTCGGTGTTCACAGCAGCAGCAGCCAGCTGTTTTATCCCCCTTTCAAACTGGACAAAAACCCCCACTAACATCTGGCTTTTGTCTTCAATGTCAATGTGTTTAATCGGCATTTACTCCCGGGTCAAATGACTCTGCCATAACACGGGTGTTCATCACCTCCGGCTCCAGTGGGCTGTGATGAAACCACAACACCCTGGTGAACATGTTATTTTTATGCCCCTTGTCAAGCGCGATGATTTGTCGTGTGTTGAAGTTCAGGCTGCTGGTTTGTTCGTACTTTTAAATCTGTCTCTGTTCAAACATCTTGAACGTTCACTCGGTGTTGAGTTTGAAAGAAAGAAAATTAACTGCTGTGAGTGGCTTCCTTACCTGCCTGATCAGTACTGCCCATGTGCAACTCTCAACAGAGATAAGAAAGCAAGATAAGCAACTTCCGTTATTCCATAAAAATGATGCGTCTAATATTTATCTAGAATACAATTGATTAAATTAAATCACTTTGGTGTTTTTGTATAATTTTCACACCTTTTTGCCGTTTATTTCCATCGTTTTCTCTCCGTCTTTGTCCAAGACAAGAGTTTGAGGAAGAGAGACCGAAAAAAAAAGTATAAAAAAGTAATGACGGCTGTTTCCTCAATGGCTGTTTTCCAACACAATTGCAAGTTGAACATAACACACCAGAAAAAAAAATTTGAAAGGCAAACTCATCTACTCGCAATGGGAACTGCTAAAAGAATCAATGACTGAATCATGATCAGCTTGTGAAGAAAGTGCAACATCCAGGACCTGAAGAGTTGGTGGACACCAATCCAGCGCTAAATAATATCTGACTGATATCCAACCATATACATGTTTAAGGTGATAACATGTCTATTTAGTGTTGTTAGATGTTAGAGCGAGTCCAGTAAACCTGTTGGCCGGTTTTAGCTGACGCTCTAACCCTGCCCGTGTTGGAGTAAAACTAAATATTTCTTCTGTTCATGTCAGAAGATGCAGAATATATTCAGCAATTCAGAAGACATGGAGGAGGTACAATGATACTGTCTGTGTAGTGGAGGGCGCTTTTATCTTTGCATCCTCACAAATCATCCGTCTCATCTGCTCACCTCCGGGTCGGAAACACACATCTAAAAGGCTTATTTCCATGCAGACCGGAGGAGTTTCCTCTGCAGCGGGACTCAGAGGAATCCTCCCACCGGGCGGTGAGAGATGAACCTTCTTACACCTCGTGCAGCGGATAAGAAGAAGCTGACACAGGCTGGATAATAAAGAAATCACAGCACTGTACGTGGAGAAACAGGACAACATGCAGCTGTTTAACACAGCCACAGAAACACGACGATTAGAGCTGCAGCTAATTATCATTATCGATGAATTAACAGCTGAGGAGTCGATCACAGTGTACCAGCATCTCTTTCAGGATTCATTAGAAAAAGTGCAGTGATTCAACTGAACAAACGTTGATGATTCAGATTACTGATGATTAAAGGGGCAGTCGTAATTTAAGCCTTCAAAAGATGAGCTAACATGTGGGGCTTTTCCACTGGCACTTTTGGCCGCGCTAATTTGCATTTCCAATACCAGTTTTACTGCACCGGGTTGGGCTGAGCCGCGCTCAGGATGAAACGTGTCCGGAGAAAAACCAAAGTGCGCAGGACACGGCACCGGTCTCGTGACCGTAGCCAGCACATGACAACCTCCGTCTTTCCCTCAAACGAGCTTGTGTTGCGATACTCAACTCTAATTTTTGAGAAAGATGTTTTTAAAAGTCACCGTGTGTTCAGCTCTCTGTAATTTCTCTGATGTTAAGAGTTTAGTTTCTCTCCAGTGTCTCTGTTCGTGCTTTCAGACATCTGCTGTGTTTTTCTGTTTCATCATGTTCGCTTCTGGCTGTTTCCAGATGTCATGCTAACATTTCCTGATTTTGCTGCTTCATAGTAAATGCTTTTAATCAACTACAGAACCGAGGACTTTAATTGTGAAGAATTTATAGAAAAACAAAGGTGTTTGTCACTGATTCAGCGGGGCTTTGTTAGCAGCTATTCTTCGACACGACTGCAGGTAGAAGGAGTATTTACAGCGGCTCGTTCACCACTACACAAGACAAGCGCGTCGTCACTTAAAGACACACCTTCAATCGGTGAAATCCCTGCCACACTGGGCTGCCATGCATAGTCAAACCAAGTCAAGCAGCACATATGTATGGAAAAGCCCCATATGAACATGTTATTGGTAAATCGGACACAGCGTGGGGAAGAAGACAACAGCTTTGTGAATGCTAGTTCCTCTGCTTCTTCTCTTTTTTTGAAAAGCTGACTCTTACAAACTTCTCCTCAGGTTAAAGTAAAGTCAGTTAAAGGATTATGACCTTTATGACGATGTAAGTTTCTGTGCTTGTGGAAGCAGATTTGGATGAGCTTCTCAAAATTGAAACACTGAAGAGTTGCTGACTGCAGGCCCCAGAGTTACTGGCTTTATCAGTTTAATGGAGATGGTTAAAGGTTTTAATGAGCTCCTTTGGAGCTATCATCTCACAGAAAAAATTAGTTCTACTAAAATTAAATCTAATTTTTGACTGAGAAGCACTCAGGGCCAAAGCTGTCAGATAAGACGACAGAATCAGCAGGTCTGTAATTACAAGATCAGAGAGGATGACAACTTAATTAATTGCGGGAGGTTTTTGTAAAAAAAACAACAACAAAAAGTAAATAACCAACAGCAATGTAAGATATCAAGAAAGTATCGCTGTGGGATTAGTGGCATTAAAATGACAGCCCATCATGGTGAGAAGGTAAAGAAAGGCTGACACACATGTTAACTGGCATCATAATTAATTCTCCACCTGAATTCATTCTGTCAACTCTCAAATTAAGGACAGTTTCCAAATAAAGATCTGTTTCTACCTTACATTTTACAATCAGTTACATTACTGTCAAGGACTCTCGACACTTCCTGCAGATTCTTCACAATAAAAGCATTCCAGGAGGAGGATCGGGTGTCCTTTGAGCTGCAGGGAGGCTTTAATTGTGAAAGCTTAAGAAAACCTGACTTAAAATAGTGTTTTTTTTCCACATGTAGGAACTCACATGTGAAGCACTCTGCAAAGTTACAGAAAACTGGGATTGGGTACCAGTCACGTTTGAACCAATATTGGTGCCCAATGGTACCATTTTTTTGTACTTTCTGTAATAACACAGCTGTAATTTTAGTGACCAAATGCATTTTATGACCAGTGATTATTCAAAGGGGGAGGCTGTTCAAAGACCTGAAACAGCTGGAGAAACGGTTTATATGTTAGGCAGTTGAGTAAAACTGAATAACTGGACTAAAATGAATAAACTGGTGTAACATCAGCACAGTGTCGTATTATACAACTGTGGAAAGGAACATTATCAACAAACAGTATGGCAGCAGTTGCCATTGCAGCGTCTAATCTGCCAAGAAGAAGAAAAAAAAGCAGCAAGCAGCATTACACAATATGAAAGATGAACTTTCAGATTGCTATTTCAAACTAAAATTGATTAACAGCCAAGTTTAACCAACCAGTGTTCCTTATTAGGGCTGCAACAGCACACAAACTTCTCAGTTCAGTGTGTACCTCAGTGTTAGGGCCACGGTTGGCGACACAGAAGACAGAACTGGAACAGAAATGCATTTGGTCTCTGTTTTAGGACCATTACACATTACTTACACAGAACCATTGGCCTGCAGTCATAGCTAGCTACCTGCTGGACAGATTCAGTCTGCTCTTTCAGTCTCTTCAACGGGAAACCAGTCAGAGTCTGGAGTCTCTTTTTTACTCCGACCAACCGTGTTTTCAGGTGCAAAGAGTGAAATAAGTGGCAGTTTGTGACTGTAGCTCAGCAGCCACCAAGGCAAGGAGGAGAAATACCAGGATGCCACAGTCAGATGAAAGTCTAATGTCCTCAAACACTCATACAGCTGTCCAGCAGGGGGTCACCGGGGTCACGCATTGTGTGATCTATCCCACAGCGAGCGGCCGCCACTTCAAAAGCAGGAGGGAGCACTGGCCTTTTAACTCACACAGGCAGGTGGAGTCAGGATGAGTAAGCTCTTCAGACCTCACAAAAATCTGTCTGCACAGCCTCAACCAAAAAAGAGTAATAGCAGCTCTGTGTTTTAGCACAGAGCAGCAGAGGCAGAGATGACTATAAGTCCAGAGTACATTTCCCATAATGCAACAGGTGAGTGTCTTTATTTAGATCCTCCATGCCTAGTACCGCTGAATCCACGCCGTATGTGATGGATGGTAGATTTACAAATGAATCCCATGTTTACATCTTTCGTGTCCACGTCATCAAGACGGTTGTATTAACACCATAACCAGTAAAATTTAGATTTTTCTTGCTTTCAGGCACTTCTATTAGTGCTTGCCAAGTCAGATAATTCAGAAGAAATGTAAAAGTCAAGTCAAAAACACGTACATGAGATGAACAAGGTGTTAACACACAGATACAACCTCCTGTATAACAAACCACAGCTCAACAGGAAATCATCTGAAAGACATTTTGTTTAGCCGTCACTTCTATTAAATACCCCGCAGCCTCTTCCCTTAAGAAAATAAATTAGATTGAGATGCAATTTTCGATCATGTGCTCTAAAATAAGAAAGGTGTAAAACAGCAAAATCCATTTTCCGAGTTGTTAGGCCCCACACTGTCATCCCTTCATCTGATTAACCAAGCAGCGCCTCAATAAAATGTCAGCACTAAAAGGCAGAGCTGTTTACAAACACAATCACATCCCATTTGGACGGAAGAAGTGGAAGAAATAGATGGAAAATCAGCTTTTATGTGGCCCATTAGGGCTGAGACGGCTAAATCTAACAGAGATGTCTTCTTCTACTCCTGCACCTCGAAGCTCACTGACTGTTCACCTTCATATATAAATAATATAGACACGAACGGCCAAAGGGACTAAGACTCAGGTTTATAAACTAACTCCTACGTGATGTAGGAACCAATAACACACAGGACCAGGGTTAAAGGTTACAGCACTCTGACAGATCCAACGCCACAGTACTGCAAACAGATTCACTGCTTCAGAACAAATGTCAACTACAGAAACTTCAATAACACCTGATCTGAACCCTAGTCAGCACTAGTCAAGGAATCATGATGTCATAAAGAGAAAGTGGAGTGGTGTGTGCCAGTCAAACAGCAGCAGGCAACTTACAAGCATTCATTTAAGAGCCTTGAGCCAGTACAGCACCTGTGACATGCCACTCAACATCAGCATAATGCCACTGGAACAAGTGTGCCATCATTAAAAAAAACCCAGCAGGCACCAATAGTCGTAAAAAACAATGTTTCTCAAAGGGTCCTCTGCAGTTTCAAATGGCAGAACTATGTTTTAATTAAAGGGACAGATGGTGAGGCCACCTCTGTGTTATTGGTGCTGTGCACAACGCTATCTGCTGGTCCACCTGTCACCGCTCGTCAGGCTGTTAGGAGTGATGAACAACTACACTAACAGTTAACTATCAGTGAGCACGCACCGATATGCTGATTCATATGTGTGCTTCAGATATCAGGAGTGCGGCCACAGAAAGTTAACGTTAACGGTTAGTTAGCCTGCTAGCTAACTTTAGCAAACACGACCACTGAGAGCAGCTTAGCCTCCTGTTTAGCACGAACATAATCGTCTTACAGAAGCATTCGTAACAAACTATACCCTTCAAACTAATGTTAAACAGTGTTGTTGTAAGCTAGCTAGTCAACAAAGAAAAATGCAAGAGCGCATAGCGAGCGAGATACGTCCTATTCCGTCCTTTAATCGAATGTCAAGTGAACTCCGTTAGAAAATCCTCAGATTTAAGGTTGTACTGATTTTTTGAAGCCATACACAGAAAATAACAGACAACATACACATGTATATGAATAAAAGGACCCGATTGGTAAATTCGGCAAGCAAACAATACATGTAGACGCACGTTATCTAAATAATATCCAAACTTTCCCCTTGTAGGGCAAGCAGTAGAAATAAGCATGATTTCGGGGGCAAGGAAAACATCACTGTGGATTGGGTGTAAGCCGAATAATAAAGTGGAATTAACAGATTTGTAAAATGTCTTTAATCGCACTCTAGGTGGTTTACGATTGTGGCAATAAGCAATCCAATGTCAAATATAAGGATTTTCAGAGTGAGTCTCGCCACCGATCTCTTCCTGAAAGACAACGGAGGTTTGAGTGGCTCAAACTGTCACTAAACATGCTTCTATAAACTAATGCACAACGTTTCAAGTACAGGTGATAAAATACATATCGTCAGCAGTGATCATAAGGAAGAAAACTCAGCATTAGATACTGGAAGAAAGAGAGGAAAACTTACGGCTGCAGAAGTTTGGTTTGTTTTCCCTCGCTGGGTTTCGAATTGACAGGCTTCGCGCATGCGCTTAGTGAATCCGGGCATCACTGCTGCAGAAGTAGAGAAACTGAGTGTGG
The DNA here is from genome assembly GCF_965226575.1 of Pagrus pagrus. Lineage (NCBI taxonomy): Eukaryota > Metazoa > Chordata > Actinopteri > Spariformes > Sparidae > Pagrus > Pagrus pagrus. Next base: position 2,827,929 of record NC_140194.1, read on the forward strand.
TCCATTGAAAGTAACGTGGAAAAGAAAATTAAGACTTTAAAACAATAATACAAAATAATGCAACAGAAAATAAAATACAGCTTGAGGAAATAAGCAAATACAATTAAAAAATAACCAAAAAGTATAAATAAATAACGTTAAATCATCAGAAGTTATACATACAAAAATAACATTGTTGATTACTTAAAACAAAACAAGCATTTTATCTCAGCCTTTGTTATTTTTTTTAGTAAATCTTTCGTTGAATTGTTCTCATCGTCAAACTTGAACAAAAAAGGAACCAAACTTCTCCTCACCCCCACGATTTCCACTGTTCATATAATATTTATTCCAACTGCGCTCAGTGTTTACACTTCAACTAAAACAATGTCTGCCTGAAAATTATACACGTTATTGGCATCTGAACTGACAATAGCAGCTGTCAGAAATTCAACTTCAACTGTCCCTTCTAGTGCAATTTGTCACTTAAACTTTGAGCTAACATTTCAGCTCTTGAACTTAATTTTGAATCGTCAGCTATTTACGGCACTTTGACTTAAACGTTTACACTAAAAGAGACACTTCAACTGCCACGGCAATACTTTTTCAGTTTCTTTCAGTGGTTCACCTTCAGCTATTGCTGCCGTTGAAAGGCATTTCAAAAGCTTTCACTATGTTAAACTATACTGAACTGGTAATAGACAGGTTTATGTCATTATGAAGTAAATGTTGATTGCACAATGTAATGGCTGGAGAATAATGACATCGTGCTTTCACTGGGCATGAAAATGCCGGGAAAATGGAGCTGACGATCCGGCCAGGTTGGCAGCCTGGCACCATTTCTGCTTTCACATCCCCATCATAGACTAAATAAATGAACCCTGTTCTGTCAGCAACAGAAACCATCGAATTTGCTCCAGCAGCAACAACAATTATACCGCTTGAAAATGCTAGAGGGTGGAAGGAGGTCCACACTAATGTAATTTCTCTGTCATGGCACTGAATGCGACCTCTCCACAGGTTCACGCGGCTCTGTGTAACAGCAGTTTTCTGTTTTGGCCGACTGACATGAGCTGAAGTCTGTCAAGGAGAGGAGGTGTGATCCTGACATCAGGCAGGGTGACCTGCCAGCATCCACACTCTGACTGCAGCCACTGGAAACGGCAGCGGCCAACTGAGGACATCACACTTGGTGGCTCTGCCTGTTTGGGAGGCATTTCTGCAGCACTCTGTCCTGTCAGGAGTCAAAATAAGGTGAGCTGGGCTGAGATGACATGCACACTCCCTGATCCAGCCTGGCCTGTTCATCAGCTGTCACAACAGCTTCTCATGGAGATTCAGAAAAAAATACATAGTGTGAAGTACTGTCACGCCACCTGACGCACACTGGTGATATGAAACTCTCGCCTAGTGTGAACTCCTGAGGACATAAGGACCACGATCCTAAAGCGTAGCGGCGATGTCTTTGATTAGTGGAGCTTGCTGTTAGCATGGAAATGTTAGCTTCTGATCTGTGATCAGATCGTTTAAGTTATGTTTACCACAGAGCAACCGTGATTTATCTTTCTGACATGTTGCGTATTTTTAGAAATGGAGAAAACTGTCTTTGCCTTTTATGGTTACGATTCATCCCTTAGCTGGTTGGCTTGATTCAAGGCTTTAAACTCTTTATATAAGGATTTTCAGAAACGTCAATGGAAGAAATGAATGAATCTGGATATTCAGCAGAGCCAGAGCTGTTCACATTCACATCTGTATTCTGAATGTGATGTCAGCAACACATTTCAAACAAAAGACCGGTAACAGGTGATAGTATCATGACTGGGTATGAAAGGAGCATCCTTCGAAAGGCTCAGCTGTTCACAGCGAGGTTCACCACTTTATAAAACACATGACTGCATAAAGGATATTACTACACGGGCTCAGGAACACTGCGTAAAACTGTCGTTGGTAAACACAGTACGCTTGCAAATGACTGTTTCTGTGTTTATTTACGTCTCACACAGCGTCCCGGCTTCTCCCCAGAGGGAATTTCATGTCGATCTGTCAAGTGATTATTAAGATATCTGAGCGTGGATGAATCTGGATCAATCAGCATCGTTCTGTGCAGGGCAGAAACAACGACTTCCCTCTCGCCAGACAGCAGCTCTGCTCTGAGCTATCGCCAGTGTCATATTCATGGTACGTTATAGATGGAAACTTCAGAAGCTTTTACAACCAGATTACTGACTGTTTAATTAAATTGAAAAATGCCAAACACTCACAGAGCCTGTGATAGAGAGCATAATTCTGCAGCTGTATTAGCAGGAGGCTCATTACTCAGCACTAATGAGTTTCCTCCAGCAGAGACGCACCGCACCGCAGCGGACCCGAGGTCCTCGTCCTGCTTTATGTTTCTAATCAAACGTCCTGCTCAGTGAAGAATATCACCAATAAACTACATACATGAAGCTGTCTTACAGATGGAGAACAACAACTTCCATATTGTTCTATTAGGCACTGTTAGTGCATGGGAGGAGGCGGGGGGGGAGGCATTAGCTCTCCCTGATGGACACGGACCTGAGGATCATGCTGCCGCTGCCTGCATTCAGTTAAGAAATGGGAATCTGGAGCTGTGTTGCATCTCCACCATCGGTGTGCTTCAGAAGCAGCACAGATTTCCCGTCAGTGTCCTGCGTTTATGCATAAAACAGAATTTTGTGCGTCTCTTCCTGGAAACTTTTGTTCATTTTCAGGTTCATACTTTTATTCGGGGTGTCATTATAGACATATTAGTTTTCTTTTTGTTTCTTTGTAGACCATAGTCTCATAGCGGACATCACGCTCAGGCAGGTCAAATGTCATGCGAGTCCTATATACTTAAGAAAATAAATAAATTATTATCATGTCAGCGCTTCCTGATTGATCAGCAACTAAAAAGACAAAAAATAGTGAAAATCTGGAGGGACACTGGGCAATATTTCAAGGTAAAACAACATATGTGATAACCGGTTAGCTAACATTAGCATTCAACCACTGTTGGATTGTGTTACACGGAAACGAAAGGTGTAAAATTCATACTAAAGCCTTGAAATTAAACACACTGGATGTAAAAAGATGGTCATGTTACAGTAGCTTGGAAGTGATTAAATGCTAACGTTAGCTATCGGTTATCAAATATGTTGTTTTACTTCGAAACATGGCCAGTGTCCCTCCAGATTTTCAAGTGAGAAGCGGTGAAATGAAAACAATGTGTTTGAGTTGCAACCGTGAACACAGCAGCTAACATTATCCCAACATACAAGCTTTCCACCCCAAGACTGACGTCAGAGTTCATTTAGCCCCTGTCTCTTAAGCCCAGTCTGCTCTGATTGGCTGGCTCCAGCAAGCCTGAGCAGGCACCGCCCACTCTCTTCTGGCATCAACTCTGCTGGTGTTTTGTTGCAACCATGGCCGTGCTGGGGCTGTGGCTGAGGGCGGTGACTGTATAGTTGTGACTTGACCATCTTACAGACTTTGTGACGGCTCGCTTGAATACAGGGTCTGAATAAGGATGTCTGCATGTCTCTTAATACATGGGCCTGCTTCATAATCAAAAACATTCGTCTCACTCTCAATCTTGCTTTCTACATTATGAGAGCTTTAATATTATGCAGTGTTCACAGACACATTAGAAGAAATAAAAACTAGTTGTGTGGTCGGACCATGTTTGTGTTTCTAACTGTGCTGAACGTCGGGGTGAGAAGTCTGCCGCCTCGTCCTGGACACATCCCACTGCCTCCTGATGTCCCTCCAGAAACTTTGTGTCTTTTGTAAGTCTTTTACTTACTCAATGCCTGTAATCGTCCAAATGGGGGTAATGGAGCAGACTGTCCTTGAGACATTCGCGGTGTTAGACTCAGTTGTTCAAATGAAAAGTGACAGAAGAAGCTGTGAGATGAATGTAAGAGCCTGAGAGAGAAGTTCAAACTCACAACCCACATCGATCACTGTGTAAAGTGGGCACGCTTGTTTGGATTGAAAAGTCATGACTTTTTATCCAGTCTAATGTAATCTAGACTAATCAAGTGTTCTCTCGTCTAATAATCTAATCTAATCTAAATGTGTCTGGTCTAGTTTATTCTGTAGTCTAATTTAATACAAACTATTCCAGTAATCAAGTCTAGTCTCACGTATATTCCCATCTATTCCCTAATCTAATGATGTAAAATGCTTTTGTCTATTTTCTAATCTAATCCAATTGATTTCTTATCTAGTAAAATCGAATCTAGTCCAATAATCTAATATACTTTAGTCTATTCTTCAATCTAATCTAATCTAAACTCATCCAACCCCAGCCTTTACCCTCACCCTTATCTCATCTAATGTGTCCAATGTGTCTAATCTCTCTAGACTCTCTCTCTCTAATCTAGAAAAATCTAATGTGGTCTAATCTAGTTTTGTCTATCTCGTCTATTCTCTAGTCTAATTCAATAAAATCTAATCCTGTCTATCAACTAGTCTGATCCAGTTTAATCTAATCTAGTCTGGTCTCGTTTTATCGAGTGTTGTCAATTCTAGTCTAATCTCTAATTTTTATCTACCTAAAATATTCTCCAGTCTAATCTAATCTAGATTAATCTAATCTAATCTAATTTACGCTAGTCAATTCTAGTCTGCTATCTAGTCTAAACTAATCTCACCAAATATAATCTAGTCTGATCGATGCCTTAGTCCAACCTAATTGAACTCAATCGAGTCCTTTCTCTAGTCTAATCTAATATAATCTGATTTTATCTAGTCTATTCTCTAGTGTCACCCAATTAAATGTAATCCTCTAATCTAATATATTATGTTTCCAACGACAATAATGTATTTCTTTTTATCTATTCTGTTATGTAATCTAATCTACCCTGATCTACTCTACTCACCAGTAGATCATTTTGTCTATTCTCTAGTCTAGTCTAATCTAATCTAATCTAATCTCAGTATACTGAACAAAAAAAGCTGCAGCACACAGGCGCTGTGTTGCCAGCACTCATAAATAATCTGATGAAAATAACCGGCAGGTCTGCTGCAGGTTGAGTTGGTGTCAGTGTCACCGAGCAGCAACAAAGATGACACAAAAATATGACCATAAATCCTGACGCTGACCTCCCAGCATCCTCAGGGGCCAGGAGGAGGAGGAGGAGGAGGAGGAGGAGGTGATTTACTCGTCCTGTCCACCCCACAGATGAGCTCCATCATCCCTGTGAGTTTCAGGCCGGGCCCTGTGGAGCGGCGGTGTTATATGGTGTTGTTGCAGCCAGAGAGCCGAGGGCGTGGTGGCCTGTGATCCAGACTGAAACATAACCTGAGCCCTCCGCTCTGTGGTCACAGCTGTTCATTAAACTGACAGCAGCTCTGTGTAAAAACCAAGAAAAATATCGTCTGCTCCAAGTTCATGTCAGAGAGATACGATAAAAACCTGTATTTATCTTGTACATGCAGAGATACAGAGTCCTCAGTGATGTTTATTTAATATCATGATATGATCGTTTACGGTAGCATCAGTATGTGAGATCACGATGGGGGTCGGGGGTCCTGATGGTCCTGATGTGATGTGATTTATTCCTCGATGTAGACTCAGAGTCGACAGCTGTACACGCTGGATGAAGCATATAGGCTCAGTGAGACTGTGCTTCAACACAGCAGTTGATCTTGAGCTAAAAACTAATGTTAGCATGGCAGCAGCTCACACTGACATGCGCTAACATCCGACTTCTACGTCATATTGGACCAAAATTAGCATGTTTCATGAATATTATGTCGTATTTTGAAGGAAGTTAATGATGCATGGATTAAGTTCACTTACACTTTTCATGATTTCCCTTATTTTTCAAAGTTAATAAAACATCTGAGCAGATGTTTGCTTTCACTGTTTCCTATAGTGTAGCATGAATCTGTTGTGGGTCCTATTTCAGTCGACAAATATGTGTGTGCTCGCTGAAAAAGCCGATAATTGCAGTGAGATGTGGAGTTATTTATAAACGAAAGGCACAGAAAATTCAGCATCTTTGTGCCTTGATCACATTTCTTCCTTCTTTGCTCAATGAACACTATAAGCCACATTCTTCATTTACAACTCTCTCCTGAGCGCTCCAGAGACTTACAACAACTAAAACACAACAAACTCTGACCAGCTTCCAGCTTAAGGAGGAGAGGATTAAGAGGATTAGAGAAGGTTATCGCCTTGTGCACCTATTCCCTAAAAAAACAGCCTGAGTGAAAGTAGCGGTACAAGTTTTTCCCCATTTTATCTCAGAAAAAAACTCTTGTTTCAGAAACTTCACTTTAGTTTCTCAGTCACGACTGACATCAATCAGTGAAATGAGTCCAGAACCGCCGAATTGGAGATAATTGATCGCAGAATTAATACACGAGTTAACAATGAAATTGCAAATAACATTTTTATGAAGTTAATTGCCGCGGGCTGATAGAGATTTCAGCAGTGGATCATTTCCTTGATCAACGATAATGTGATGGAGCACGTTGGGAGCCCGATAACAGCAACAACAAAGAGGAATGAAGGTCTGGATCATTACAGACACAAAGCACCAGAGAAGATCTGAAATCTAATCAAGCAGACGGAAAAACACTGACGCAGGAATATTCATTCAGAAACGTCTGATGAAATGAACATTCAGTGGAGGTTTACAGCACTGAAACAACAATCATCAATCAGCTGCCACAAGATCTCAAATGATTCATCTGATGTGCAGAAAATTATTTCAGTTTTTCAGATATTAACTCTCCTGTGCCGACAAGTTCAATCAATTCAGGCCTTTAACACATCATCTCAGCTTTTTACTGTCTGTGTGATACAAAATGTTTTTGTGAATGAGGTAAATCCTGCATATTTCAGAATAACAAATGCTACAATGGCCCCTTAAGGAGCACTGAAATATTTATTTCTTCCCTGACTGAATAAACAAGTTGTTCTCAGGGGAAAATAAGGTCCCAGAACACTGTCTGAAGCTAGATAAAAGTGGCAGGGTCCGCCACATATAAACGAAGTAGAACATTATGAAACTGTGTTGTCCTTTAAGGTCAGTTTGTTTATTCAGTCATGAAAACAAAGAGAGGTTGTTTATTTAGTTTGTTTAAAAAAAAAATCAGCCATTGAAGACGTTTGAATATTCACTAATGATGTTACCATCATCATTGTGAGCAGGTTAGCATGCTATTGTTAGCATTTTTAGCTCAAAACATAGCTGTGTTTGTGAGGCTACAGCCTGACAGAGCTGCTAGCATGACTGCAGAATCTAAGTGTTGTTGAGAAAATGATTTTTTTTTATCTTTACACAAGTTAATTAAAGTTCTTATTTATAACCCGGCAACTGTGTGGGCTTCGGTTGAAATGTCAACTATCACAGGCAGATATCAGCTGCAGGAAGCTCGTCAGCTAATTGAATTAACGTCAGCGACATTAGTTGGACTCTTAAATGTTTCCAGCTGACTTGCCTTTAAAATGAGAACACTGTAAAATGGTCATAAATATGCACTTGCGACTAAAGTGAACAGATCACAGGTGAATCCAACATCCTCACCAGCTTGTGATTCCTGCAGAAGACGAGGACGTGAACACGTATTCTTGCATTGAGGTGATTTCATGAAGAGCTTTACGACTCCCATGACTCGCTCTAGTGTTGCAATATCAGATTGTACACGTGATTACCGTGGCCATAATTATTCATGACAAGGACATTATCACGATATCTACAGCCACTGCGGGAATAGTAGTTGTGTAGCTCTGTCACCTGGATTTATCCTTCACAGGGTCGTGGGCGGCTGACATCAGTTCCTGACAGGAAGGTACGCCGAGCACGTAGTCTGACTTTAACATCGCCACTTCACCACAGGGCTGACATATACAGGTAGAGACGTTCACACTCACCTACAGGCAATTTAGAAAGAACATTTTACCTTACTTGCATGTCTTTGGACTGTGGGAGGAAGTCAGACTACCTGGAGAAAACCCACGCACGGGGAGTCCATACAAACTCTGCACAGAAAAGCTCAGCCCCAAAACCCGGACCTTCTTGAGACGGCGACAGTGATCCCACCGTGCTGTGTCTCTTCTTTTCTGTCGTACCGCCTCAGACTGAACACAGCGGAGGATTAACAAGCGCCAGGTGTTGCTGTGAAAGACTGCCCAAAGAAACAAAATATGAATCTATTGAACTGTAAGCAGGGCAGACAGCACGGTGCTTTAAAAGTCCTGTATTGACCCAAATAAAGATGAAGACCAACCGCATGTGGAGAGGATATATTTTTTTATTTCTCTCACTTTGTGTACAGAGAGTCGTTGATTCCACTTCATGTTCATAACTTCAAAAGAGATTTGTCTGGCTTCCTTCCAGCAGCTGCAGGTGAGTAACCGTACATCATCAGCCGCTGCTTAAAGTCAGACTGTGCTCAGCAGACCTTCCTGGGGTAATAAAGGTTTACAGGGGAGAGCTGACCGTTAGCGCTCTGAGCCCGTCTCCTGTGGCTTCCCGCTGTGTCGAAAAACCTCGTCCTCAGAGAGCCATTATTCTGAGCAACGGGCTGGCAGGAGGGCCTCGGGATGAAACGCGCCCGAGCTGCTGCTGCTGCTGGACCAGAGGTGCAGATATAACGAGACCGAGGAGATGGATCATTACGGGGCGTGTGAAGTGCGAGTGGGTGTGTGACGGCGTGTTTGACAGCAGTGGAGTGTCATGTGGAGGCCTCCAGACAGACTGAGATGGTTAGTTAAATGTTTAGTCTCCAGAGAGTGGGCTGAGAGCTCAACAGTTCAGCTGATTATCACACCAAACCAAGTCTTCACAGTTAACCCTCTCCACCCTCCTGAACGATCGGCATTTGACATACTCGGCCGGCGTTTCAAAATCTCTTATTTAACCTTAAATATAACACGTCTGTAACACTGTCGGTTTGGTTGGAAGAATTTATTTCATCCTTCCTTTTTTTCGTCGTCAATATTTGGCGCCCACATTTCTCGTGACGAAAATCGACTGCCAACAGTTCTTGTTGGAGATTCGGGTATGTTGTGCTAATAGCGGCTACTGTAGCCTCGAGCTGCTACCTGAGGCAGAGAGGAGGAGCAGATGGTAAACGCCACATCCACAGACTCTTCTTCTTCTTCAAACGTGTTTAAAATCTGAATTTGAAAACATTATCTAGATTAGGAAAAAGGCTTGTTAAATGCAATTTTAAATGTATTTTCTCCCATTAGGGTGTGAAGTAGCGTGGGATCATGGGAGTTGTTGTCTTTACTGTTAAACAACCATCATTGCAGATAATGATAATGTTTTAAAGTTTTATTTATGTTACATCTAGTCATCGATGGTTCCCAGGGAGGTTAAATTGACAGGCGACCAAATGAAATTTACCTTGAGCAAAATATGGATTTCTCTGGGTTTGAACATAATTTGGAAACCAAATGTGTATATGTTGGTTGTTTTTAGACATTTTCATGTGAAAATGTCACACGTCATATGTTTAATACTCAGTGTACGGCTCAAGCTCCAAATCACTGGATCCTACGACCTCCTCGCCTGTTTTTTATTTTTGGTAACCAGGCGAGAATCTCAGAAACACAGAGGTCACGATTAAAATTTCCCCAAATAAGTCCGGACGCTTCCTCCTGTTCGCTGGCTGTTATTTTAATGTGGTTGCATATTACAGCATAAATCAGAGTAATAACAGCTTACTGTTACTGGAAGCTGCAGCAGCTGAGTTTAGTTTGAGCTGCCTGCTTCTCATAATGACGCTCTGTGGAAACAGACGGGGCTTTGTTTGTCCAGCTCCATCATGTGCACCATTACAGAGGCCGCAATATTTGTTTCGTTGTTTAATTAAAATTGTGTGTGTGTGACGGGGGGATATCGCTCTCAGTCTGATAAGACACTGTGGACGTTATTTGTCCGAACACTCTCATTGGGTTTCATGTGAAAAATGAAAGTCGTTCACCTCGTGCTGGATCTCAATTATCATACTTCAACGGTGGAGCTGTGCTAAGAGAGAAAAAATGGCTCATTATTGGAATTGTTCTGGAGTAAACATTTGATTAAAGACACGCTGCGCTCTGCTCCGCCGCCCAATAACTTTCATTTATAAAGTGGTTTAACTTAATGAATCCTGGAGGACAGCTTCGCACCAGCTAGATTTAAATAATCTCAGAAGAACATTTGTCGATCACAACTTTAAGTAACTGAGGAGAAAACTTAAGGAGAGGTTTTCTGCAACTTAACAATCCTTCATCGTGAAATATTTTGCAATTACAGCCGTGCTGCTGCGCTACAAATCTGTTGTGTTTGGCATCTTGCATAATTACTACAAATGTGCTGCATCCAGAGGGAGACCCAGTCTTCTCCTCCTGTTAGATCACAGATTCAGAGTTTAAAATAGAGAGCGTGAAGATGTTTGAACACTTCTGCTCAAGTCAGACTGTCAGTGCGTTAACATGTTCATCTCTCCACACAGTGAAATAACCTCTGGAGATGTCGAGTCGTAGCTCTGTTCATCTGAGGATGGCTTCTTGGTTTCTACATGTATGAAAAACACAAGCAGACCCTGTCACATCAGTGTGTGTCAATCTGAAATATTAACACACACCAGATGTGCCAGGCAGAAGCAGTGATGAAGGTATAGGTGTATGTATAAGACCGTCAGGAAGTGTAGGCGATAACACTGCTGCTTTTTGAGTGACACACTGATGGTACCACCAGTGTGTGGGCTCATATGGACGTGAATGAGTGTTCTGCAGGTGTTCTGACCTGCGTCATGTAGTCTGCTGTCGGTGTGTGTTGCCCCTTAGACATGTAACATTTTAGAAGAGCAAAAAAAACATGCTTTGGTAAAAGTTTGATTTACCGACTAGCTGTGCTGATGGTAGCGCTCTCCTCCTGTTGATCTGATGGCTTGAGGTTATCCTGTGATAGATGGATGGTTCGTCCAATCACCTGCTGAGTATCTTTTGCGAGTCGCTGCCCTTTTTCCAAACTGTTTCTAGCGGTACGTTTCCAGACAAACCATCCACCAGGTTACTAATTTTCCTCCGACATGGAAAAGTCATCCAAGTTAGCATCTAGGGCAAAGATCTGTGTAGCCTGCGTTCACAGCAGTACGACGGCAAGTGAACAATTACTTTTTACCTCGTCATCACTTTATACTTCACAGTGAGTGTTTGTTTGCGAAATGTGCAGTAAATAACATTTGTAGAAGCCTTGGACAGTATGTGTTAGGAGCCTACTCCGACTTAACGGTCAGATCAGCTGTTGCTTGTGAAGTTCACAGACTTGCCATTCAAACGCCAGTTTGCAGCGAGCGTCCGTGTTTTTCAGAGCAGATGCAGCGGGACGCTTTCCAGATTGGAAAATCGAGAATACCGACTTCGGTCTTGCAGTGAACTGTTGGTGGCTCGACCAGCCCAACTGTACTGAAGACGGAAAAGGGTTTTTGTTTCTGATAGACATTTAGTCGCCATCTAAATGTAGTCCAAGTTTTCTGGAGATCCAGAGATCCCAAATTGATTTGAAAAGACTTTATTTACACTGACGATGCCCGGTCGAGCTCGTGCACATAAATAAGACAAAGAAACATAATTCCTACAGTCTTTGTCACCTCAACAATGTGTTGTTTTTGGCCATTTCCTGATACGACTCATGCTGTGTCGTATAGAAAAGCTCTGCATCAACAGGGGCCGTAACAAAAAATGTTCCCCCCGAGTCAGAGTGCAGAAAAAGCCTCTGGTGCTGTACAGTTAGCCCTGACACGGACCCCTGACTGCCCTCAGACCTCATGCACAAACACAACCAGAGCCTCCTGCCATGTCCAGAATTGAATCTTTCTAAGTAATTCAGTTTCCCGAAACCTTGAAACTTCAACCTCGATTTGATTTTCGTGTTTTCACCTCGGTTTCTGAACCCACAACGGAGCCTGCAAACCTTCAACTCAGTCAAACTTCTGTTGCAGCATTAAATCACAATTTTTATAGGAGTTGTTAAAAAGGGGAAAGAGATTTTTTCCGAGCCTGTAGAGAGTTACGAGAGAATTCAGCCGTGCTGCAGAGAAAACGCTGCAGGTAATCTGCAGGAGGCGTTTTATCAGCATCATACAGATGTTCATGTTTGATTTGATGCCTTTTTACGTGCTTGATTACCCTTTTACTCTCTACAGTAAACTCATATTCTGTGCCTCTGCGGTGACCCAGTCTCGTCTGCATTAATATTTCACGTCGCCTAAAAACTTTAAATGGGAGTGAGGCGTGCCAGTCTTTAATTCCAACACGTTAAATAATAGATGCTGTTGGATTCTGATGCACTGCAGAGCTTCAGCAGCGTCTCCACTGGAAGGAAATTTACATCCACTTACCCACTGATCTACATTTCCCATCAGGCTTAGAGAGTGCCTGCCAAATCCGTCACTAAACAGAGAGAGAGAGATGAACGGTATCGAGTTAATTCATCGTTCAAGCGCTGCTGTTCTTCGTCTGACTGCTATATTGTCTTTTTTTCAGCAGTAAACTTTTCTTGCATCGATAACCACGAACATTAAAAAAGGTACCACGCACAATGAATTCTGGTCATGGTCGAGCTCTAATACTACGTGTACGTTCGTGTAACACGTGCACTAATAAATGCCACAATTAATTAATTAATTAACAAGATATTTAGTAACACTAGGTTGGACACTTAAATGAGCCGAGCAGAGAAAAATGCGGCTCCCGCAGCTGTTTCTAAAACTCTCACATTTCTTCTTCTGCTTTGTTTACCGAACACGGCGCTTCATTTCTATTATTCCCAAATAAATCCTTGTTCCTGGAATTTAAATCAGCCGCAGGTTTTAAACTCAAACACTGATAATAACAGAGGGTTTTCAGGGGACAGTCCTGGATTTGGATCTCCTGGTTTCTCTCCGTGAGGTCTGTTTATTCCTTCTAACCTTCTTATTTTCAATACACGACTTCTTACTTTTCATCTCGAATCTTTCTACTGTCTTTAAAAGCGTTGAACTTCACAGCACTTCTGAGAAACGCTCCTAAATCCTACCGTGACGCCTTATCTCTACATTTTCACTGTTCCTCGTTTTCTCACTGCTTTAGATGTAAGATGATCGCTCACACCGGCTCTCTTTCACTATCTCCTCATCTCTGTCGACATGATGATTGATTGTGTGCAGTACAGGTAATTTTAGCAGTGTGGAATATCTCTGACCTTTGGACAGAGGCTTTGGGTAATTTAATATCTTATCTATCGGTCCTTTAATAAATACTATCTCTGTAAAGCTTATTATGTTCAGCTTTCTTACTCATTCAGAGAGAAGCTGATTAAACTGTGGTCACTTTGTGCATGTAGTTAGTTGTGGTGTTGTGGTTGGTTGCATTATATTTACATATTTTATCTGTATATTAGAGAAAAGTGCCCCTATTTAAACGGAGTTATACAGTAAAATAGTTTGGAGTGAAGCAGCTGTCCAAAAATTTGAAAAATATGTATTTCAAAAGCTAGAAGTTGTATTCTGCTCTCCATGGAGAGTTCCTTCTGTCCTGTCAAGGTTATAACTACAGCTTTTAGTTCTGCTGAATAAATGTGCCACAGTATTTGTAACAGTGACATTAGTGTGTGCATGAGAACGTTTAACATGACTGGATGCAGCCTCTCTAATCATTAAGCGTACGTTTTACTTTCTGTATAGTGCATACATGATAAATACTGCACCTTTGCGCCGCTGGTATAAATACAACAGGATGCTGTACTGAGGTCTGAATCAAGATTGCGTTCCTGATACGATTAATCATGCAGCTATTGATTCGTCATTATTGGACTCCTTTAATTTAAGTCTCTATATCGACTCGTCTTTGATTTGGGATCAATACAATTCTATTTCCTTTAAAACGTTTGGGAAAATTGCCAGAGAGTAAAAATCAATGCAGAGAGTTTATCTGCCTTTGAAGCGTCTGAACAGCATGAGGAGGAGTCTGATCTGGTGATAACATCAGGTTGTTTTTCATACGAGACTACGCACCCTCCACAATCTAGAACATCTTACCTAACCCCGCTCTCTCCACACGTATCCGCTCCCATTATATATATTTTGTTCTCGGAGAATGCAGTGATTCAGGTTTCTGCTTCGGCACTTGCACTCTCTTGTTTTCTGTCAGTGAAATCATTTGAGAAGCTCCAGAGGTATTTCAACGTATCGGCAGGAAGCTGCTGTTTTTCCTCCAGCGGGGCAGAAAATGTGAAACGCTTCAGGGAGTTTCAACAGGCTCTGAACTGAGGCACAAACTCCTAAAGTGCTTTCATCACTCCGGGGACAAACAGGATTTCACAGCTTTCTGCAGCGAATCCTGCCGTCTGGGACTGAAAATGGCTTTCTGCCGCGAAATACCTGTAAAAGCTGCAATAAAAGGGAACAATGGTGGTGTTTAATACTAATGACAATCCTGATTCTAAACCACAGACAGAAAAAGAGGCTCTGTGAAGTTCAAATGGATAAACTGCTGGATCTCTGAATGCATTTACTTATTGTTGTTAGTCTATTTACTACTCTTTATCTGAGTCAGATAAAAGTGGCAGCAAAGCAGCTAACTGCTCCTCACTACACTCTTTGCTGTAGCTATCTTTGGCTGTAGCAACTAGCTTCCGTTAGCAAGTAGCTCAGTAGGGAGCTAAGTGGCTCTTTTAGCTAATGGGAGTCTGCAAGCACATCAACCTCGATGAGACTCCCAGTGAACACAGCTGGACACCAAACTGGGACTGAACACAACCTCCAAGACCGAAAGATGCAGGTTTGAAGACGGGGGAAACAGTATGGAGGCGATTTACAGCAGCTCTGACCATCTGACTATAGAGCGCCAAAGCCACGCCCCTTCAGGTGGACCACCGTGGGACCTTACCATGTATGGTAGTGTGCCATGAATCACACACATATGATGTTTGTCGATTTAAAAGATCAATTTTCAACTTGAGAAATTCGCAGTTTGTCATAAAACTAACGAAATCTAAGAAAATGTAATTATAAAGACTACACAGCCAACAGTCGTCTTGTTGAACGATCAGCGAAACCCGTTACTGAAAGCTTGTAGAGCATAACTGCAGCTGACCAGATTTATTATGATTCTCACCTTCTGTGGCGACGCGGCGGCCATGTTGTTTTGTGGTGACAGGTGTTGGGTGAGAAGACGCAGTTCATTGAGCAGTTTAACACAAAACCTGATTATATTTTACGATCTTAACGACAAACAGCAACTTTATCGACTTGAAAAATCTTGAAAAAAAGGGGGATGACTTCAGCTTTCAGGGCAAAGTCCAACTTATTATTACTACAACTGCACATTACTGTGCTCATGTCCTACCTCAGTAAGTGTGTGGCAGTTGCACTGTTCGTCTCATTATTTCTGCACCAGGGTTGGGGAGCAATGGAATAAATGTAACAGGATTAATTAATCTGGATACAAAAGTTTCAGGAAAAAGATGTAATTAGATTACAGAATAATTCAGTAAAAAGGAGGATTACCAACCATGAATCGTGCAGTAGTTGTGCACTCAGCATACAGATGGGATGTGTCCAGCTTTCGAATCTTGTGTTGGACTCAAGGACACAGCTGGAGGAGACGGACAGACACACGAACAGACACACACTTTCACACCAATTCACACATGTACTGCATAAATAAACACACACACACACACACACACACGCTCTGAGCCACCCACAGACAATTACAGTATAATTACAGAACTCATTATTTGTCTCTGCAGGAGGTTCAGATGGTTTCTCTGGGAAAAGGAACATTTTTAAATCAGCGGCTGTAGCAGGAGAGAGACGAGCGTGCCGGCTGTTTGCCCTCACTCAGAGTCAGCTGCAAGAACGTCGGCAACACCAGGAGCAAGTCAGATCCACGAGGGTCAGAGGTCACAGCTGTACGCAGGAGGTCTGTGCCCATGTGAGAAATTACTCAAGTTATAAATTAAATGCTAGCTGTAATTTTAAATTAGGCATGAAGATACCCTGTGGGGTTTCTTACCACTAGTGGCACTATGGAGCAACGTTTTTATGAGTGGGCTCCTGTTCTGCGTGCCTGTACGAGACCGCGCAGGTGCTCGATATACATTTGTTCCAGTGTTTCCACACTGTTTCACTAATTTAAAAAGGTGGAGTAACGTGCAAAGAAACACAGCAAAGGCATCAACAGAGGCAGTGAAGAAGAAGCATGAAATCAACAGATGTTAATAATCTGTTTACAGCAGATGTTTCATGAGAAGGACGTGCATTCAACTTATTCTCCACATCGAGGTCACACACTGAACGACAACACGACTCGTGTGTTTACAAGAAAACACCACGAGATCATCTTTCCATAAACGAGCTGCACACAGCGCGTCATGCACATGAGTTACTAATGCTGTTATTAGTATATTAGTATTTGTACAGTTAATAATTTGTGTACACTGCAGGCTGCTGAATTAAATTACTGGACCCTTAATTCTGGTTCGAGCACCAATATTTGAATTCAGCTCAAAGAAGACGAACATCTGAAGAATCCTGATGGTATGTTTTGTGTGAAATGCGGTTTCTTTTTGTTAGCATGTTATGAAACAAACTGCTAAGATCTATCTGATGACTGTGGCACAAATGTTCACAAATGAGGTAATGTATTCCAGTTTTATTCACCTTAAATTTACTCTATTTTGTTGATTTTCCTGCCTTGGACAAAGTGAAACACACTGTTACTTTGAGTAAACTGAGGATTTCTCTGGGTTTGAACATTATTTGACACATTAGGGAGAATGTCGGCAACAAAAGTCATTTTTAGACATTTTAACGCAGTATTCATACATAATATATCTTTGACTTGTTGCGGTACGTTCTGTGCTTCTTCAGGAGGAATGACCTGAATATCCCTCCAAACTGATTCATGTGTTCGTCCGACCAGAGCTTCAGTGTCCTTGAGAAGCTGCTGGACTTTGACCGCCAACTCACTTCTCCATGAAACACAACAATAACTACTCTGACACCCCAAATTGAATTTCCAACTTTTGTCTGGCTCTGTGTTTTCCTCCATCAGAAGACTTATTGAAGTGTCACTCTGAGCGGTGCCACTGCCCATTTATTTTTCCATTATTCCTGCTGATAAATATTTTGATGTCTTGATGTTTTGTTGCGGCGGAGTTAAAGCGTCACTTGAAAGTCACACAAAGAGAAAGAAATGCTCCAGATTCTTCTCAACATTTTGTTTTCATCAACTTCAAATCAAACTAATTACAGCACAGATGATGCTCACAGTCAGTGTTTGACATCAGGCTTCATTATATTTCCAAATTTTTTCTTAAACCCAGCAACTATTATCAGACTGCAGGTTTGTCTGCTAGATGCGACGGAAAAAAGGTTAAATGAAAGTCAAATGAAAAGGTTTACTGTAGATGATCTCAGCTCTGTTGATGAGTGGAGAACGCAGAATAACTGTTATTGTTTCTTTTTTCCTGGAATATAAATATTTAGCTGGAAACTTTCATACCTGAAAAGACATTTTATTAACTCACCTTCATCAGGGTCCAAGTTGGTTGTCTGGTTTGCTGGTTGGCTGTCTTGCTAATCGCTTGGCGTGTTGGTTTTTTGTTTAATAGGTGATTGATTTGGTGCTGACTGCTTAGTTGTCTTCATTGGTTGGTTAGTTAGTTGGTTAGATGTTTGGTTCATTGGGTGGTTTGTCGGCTGGTTGGTTAGTTGGTTGGTTGGTTTGTCAGCTGGTTGGTTGCTTGATTGGTTGGTTAGTTAGGTGGTTTGTTGATTGGCTGGTTAGTTGGTTGAGTTTGTTGTGAGTTGGTTAGTTGCTTGATTTGCTGATCAGCTAGTTGGTTAGATGTTTGGACCATTGGTTGTTTGGTCAGCTGGTTAGCTGACTGGTTTGTTAGTTAACTGGCTGTTTGCTTGATTAGTTGGCTCGTTGGTCATTCAGCGTGTTTCATCTTTTTGACTGTTTAGCACCGAACAGCTGGTTTGCTGGTGGAACAGAACTAACAGTATCTTGTCACTTTGTTCATGCTGCTGCGTGTCGATCTGGACAGCGTGGTGCCTTAATAAACATTTGCGAAAGTTTAAATGCTCTCTGATCGGCTGATGAGCAGCCCAAGGACCGGAGTTTGTGTGCGTCTGATCTCATAATCACTTCTATTCACTGAGTTTCCTTTTGTCTAAATAACCTCGAAGGGATAAAGTGTTTAGTTTGACGTGTGTTGGCATACTGCCGACATGAAGTCTGACAGGGTGTGAGTTTCATTCACTGCTCTGCATTGTGGAACCATCAGTGTAAGCCTTCATCCAGACATGTACCTGAAGGATGATCTTTATGCTCGATGGCATGAGAGGATTAACATTTAAACTCTGAACTTTCGAGTGTAAATCATCAACAGTGAAGTGCAATTCCCTGCGCTGAATATTCAGCGTTGTGTTATCTGCTTCTGTGACAGTCAGCGATGGTTGTCAGGGGTAACAGAGGAGATGAAGGCCGAGAGCTTCAACAGGAGGATTCCTTGCGACTTACTGCTGCATGTGACACAACTGTATTTACAAAGAGGTGCGTTTGATTTTTATGTACACAGACAAGACGATGGGGTTCAGTCGCTCCATCTCAGCGTGAGGCGACGTCTGAAGACAACATGTCGGATGACAGCAGGAGACGAGTGATGAGTAACAGCTGAGCTAAAGGCTCCCGTGCAGCTCCACGTCTCATCCGCACTGACAGATTCAGGACGGCGACATCGCAGCACATAGCGATCTGCATCAGCGAGACACGCAACAAAACAACAACAAAACAACAACAGCTGCACGGTATTTTCAGATCAGAGAGTTCAGGTTGTGATTAAGCACATTACATAATGTGAATTTGCCAGGTACGATATAAAGTGATTTTGTTCATAAACAAAAAGAAGACACATTCATTCACAGCTCTGGAGGACGTTCCTGCAGTCAGCACAGCATCTGAGGCATTATGTCGTGTGTTAACACTGAGTGGCCTTTTATTGTGAGCACACCTGTGCACTAAATCATGCTGTTCAATCATCTTGATATACCTCACCTGTCAGGTGGACGGATCATCTTGGCAAAGAAAAAGTGCTCTCCAAAACAGATTTGAATACATTTCTGAGAGACAAGTTTTGGATCTTTTTTCGACTGCAAACAAAAGTGTTGCATCCGTGTTTTTATTGAATGACAAGACTTAAAAATGTACAAATATCTGTTACAGTCGCTGACGTCTGCCGACTTCCTTCTTTACTCTTCGACTCTCTCTGGAAGTTATAGTGAGATGATGTTGATCATCTGACCTTGATGTATTTTTTTCTTCCTCCCTTCCTGTGAATGATTCATCTCCTCTGGTCAGATGTTCTGTGGAGAGATTCGATCTTAAAACCCCAAATTCATGTGTCTCGTCTCGTGTGTCTCCAACATAGAACGTGACTCGTGACACTTTCCCTCACTTGGTTCCTCGCGGGGTAAAAAAAAAGATTTTCTTCTTCTCTGCAGCTCTTCTTCTGTGGCTGTCTTGGAAACATCAAGAACTCTTCACTTCTTCTCATCTTCGAGGCCCTTTTATTAATTCTTCGATGCACAGACTGGTCCTCCACAAAATCTTCATCCTTGTCTTTGTTGCTTGTTGGGCTCATCTTTCCTTCTGTGTTTTCTTTAAATGAGGACAGTGTTTTTGGATCGTCTCCATCTCTTCATACAGAAACGCCTTGATGCAATCCCATCGCCATATGCTGGGATGTAAGCAGCCATGGAAGCATCATCTGTTTCTTGAACTACTGAGCTGTAATAAAAACGAAACATGAAGACAAATTAGTTATCTTCAATCTAAGAGAGAGCTCGGCTTAA
This sequence comes from Pagrus pagrus, assembly GCF_965226575.1. Taxonomy (NCBI): domain Eukaryota; kingdom Metazoa; phylum Chordata; class Actinopteri; order Spariformes; family Sparidae; genus Pagrus; species Pagrus pagrus. Next base: position 2,847,771 of record NC_140194.1, read on the forward strand.
AATATACATGCATTACATCCAGAACTAGTTGTTTGTGTGCTAAAATTCAAGACAACTAATTTTAATAGCCCAATTTTTTTCCGAACAGAAAACTCTGTGACGCACTGAATGTCTGCAGTATAGACTGTAACGAAACGAAGTTGATACATTTGTGTTGTACTTTTATCCTATTGTTAATAAAGTTTTTCTCATATTATTTGAAGAATTAAGTCTTACTGCATGTAATGTCGATAATAATAGAAATTCAAAACAATACCATATCACAAAAAATATAAGATATAGCGTTGGGGAGTAATATTTACATCACAAACAACACCCAGAATGCAATGCAATTTTACTGTAGTAATTTATTGGGCATTTCAAGTTCTCTCCTGTAACATTCGCTCACGCTAACAGCTAATGTTTCAGGTAGATACCTTAAACACCTCACCTGTAATCATATAGTCGAGCACTGTCATGTGAAGCTTCTCACAGGATGTTGAGGTATCTTGTGAATTCAGAGAAATATCATTTTTCTCTGAGCCGGGCTTCCAGGCTAACGTTGGCTGGGTTAATATGTTCGGTGGAGCATGAACGCCAAAATGACTCAATAAAAATACCCAGATCTGACGCGTTGTGCAGAGCGTGCTCACTAGAGACTGAGCCAACTAGCTTCTGGTTTGGTGCCCGGTTAACTTGAAAAGAGATAAAAGTATTTTTATCGTCTCTTGTAGACTTTCCAAATTTTACTGGAGCAAACAGCTCAAACTATGACAGTAAAACGAGTCACTACGTGGAGGTTGTGACGCTAAAAAAAAAGCAAAAAGCATATTAGTAAACTAAAGAGTCCGTCTGTGTCTGTTTGATGCATCTTTTGTCTTTTCGTTTCTTTCTCTGCAGCAGTTCGTAACTCTCTCTTCTCTCGTCTCCTCCTGGTTGTTTGTCATCCTCTGCATGTTTCTCAGCTCGGAAACATCGCTCTCTCCTCCCGCTCTCAGCTCCGTGTTTGAACAGACAGTAGAGGACAAAGTCTTCAAATTCAGACAAAAAGGCTTAGACTGAGTATATTTAGCAGCTTAAATCCTGATACAGGCCCATCTACAGAATGATCCATTGAATGTATGTTTTTGTGTGAAGGTATAACTGCAGTGTGTCGGTGTCGTCTCGCTGGGACTCCTGTGATGCTGGATTTCTGTACAAACACAAAAGCATTCTTTGTTTCAATCTGTTTAGGTGTTACTCATCACACTTATCTGTCCACAGCATGTGTTCTTCTCGGCTGCTGCCTCATTCTGAATGCATTACACCAAAAAAACAACCCAACATTCAGCCCCCGTCAAACAGTACACCTGTACGCCCAGATACACTTCACTGATTCTCTTCAATCCCCGCTGTCCTATTTACATTCCCTCCACTGCTCATCTGCGGAGGAGAGGGAAAACATGCCGCTGGAAGGCCCGCAGCCCAGAATTATTCAAGTGTTTCTGTGGGCAAGAAATAAAAAAACGCACACGAGCCTCAGTGACGAGGAAAACAATCTGCACACGTTAGCATCCTAATCATGTTCCTCCTGTCGCCAGGTTGATCCATCACTGAGCCGGGGGAGTGTTTCCTGCCTGCTGGCCGTCGGCAGCATCACCGGGTCGTTTCATTTTATCGAATGAGAATCACATTTACTGATAACCCTTACAGTGACTGCTACAAAAGTGGGTATTAATGAAAAACTTGACACCCCATTTAAGATCGAACACTGTTTCCGCATTCCCGTGGATATGTTGAAACTTGTTTCTTTACCTTTCGATTCTCAATTTGATGTTATAACAACGCTGTGCTCACTGTTTGATTAGGTTTAGGCTCAAGAACCACTTGGTTAGGTTTCGGAGAAGATCAGAATTTGGCTTAAAATACTCAGTTCGGTGACCACAAAGACTCCTGCGAAGTGTTTTTGTCGGTTGAAACAGTAATAGTTAGTAATTTAGTCTCTCCAGTGGAGCTTCAGTTGACTTTCTAACTTACATGCTTGATGTACAATCATTATTTCAGCCCATCCCCACAAGAAAAATGTCAGTTCCCATCATCTGTACATCCCACATTTACTGTACATTCATCATTAGGTGGTGACCTCTCTTGGCTGTAGTAATTATGAGAGGAGCAAAGGAGGCAATCAGGTGACGTAGTAAATGGACTAATGCATTTATAAAGCCCCTTTTTATTCTACTAAGCAACATCATTTCTATGTCACTACTGTAGCTTATTCATTTTAAACCCAACGATGATATTTTTGTGCCTAAACCAAACCGGACTGTGACGGTCTACAATGCTAAACCTGTGCCTGCCGCTGCTGCTTTATGTTGTGGGAACCGTCACTTATGTCATTTTTGGAGTCATCTGACTCATTCAGCCATTGTAATTTGTTGTATCTTGCTGTAAGTGTCAAACACACAATATCCGTTCTTTATACCCACTTATCCTGACCAAAGAGTTGTGGGGGGGCTGGAGGTGTCAATCTTGAACTCTACTTTCCTCACCTTCACATTCCCTCAACTCTCTGACTCCATTTTTTTTTTTTACGTGTTTCACGAATAGTTTGACCTCCGAGGGACAAATTACCTTCATTTTTATCTGCGGGATCTTTAGAAGACTTGGAGGAAGCCTCGGCTCAACTCCCTCTCAGTCTCAATCAATAACAGCAATGATGTGGAAAAGAAATGAAGGTGGGTGTCCTTGTTACGTTATGAGGAAGGTTATCTTAATCAGAGGGTGCCAGGGTGGCTGTGGATGAGTGTGTCAGCTGGCTAAGGGAGGTAAGCATGACACTCAGTGTGAAAATCCAGCGAGATCTCTGTCGTGTCGTCTTAAGTCTCCTCTGTCAAAGCTACCATCGAAATAAAGTTTGATTTACGGAGTTTATTCTAGCTAGCTAAGATTGGATTGGTTTTTCATCTGCTGCTGATGTCTGACTCGATGTCGTTTCTCTCCTGCTCGCACGCCTCTCCAGGAAGTGCAAAGAAAAAAGCAAAAGCACCTGATAACGTAACGAGGAAAGATGGTTAGTTACCTCACTGAGAAGTTGGAGGTGTGCAACCTATCGCCTGCAGCTCTTCGTCTAACAGCTCCCTCCCAGTATAAAACTACTCCCAGACATTTTTCAAACTGATCCTCTGTCAACAAATGCTGAAAATCACTGCTGTTTTGCTCTGAAGATGCATTTTTGACAGTGATAATTGTGTTTCGCCGGTAAAATACTTTTAAAGTGAAGCTGTAACTGTCCAGATGTTGAGCTTCTTGTAAAAAGACCGGTGTGCGAGGTGACACCGGTGTTGCCACGAGTTTATTAGCCGGTGGGAAAATGTCTTTGCTGTGAAAACCCTAGTGGGCAGTTTCCTTGTGAAATCATTTTCATCCAGTCCTGTCTGGTACTGGTTTCTCACCAGTTTGAGCCACTTCACACCACCTCCTCCTCTCAGCTCAGACTGCAGCGCCTGCAGCAGTAAAACCCCGAAAACGACATGTGCAGACAGATGGCGGGGCGGTAAGGAAGAAAATAACACTAAACCCACAGCTATTAGCACCGATGTCGTCCTTGGTTCCTGAGCCGGTTGCTGTCTCCCACGATCCTCGGGGTGTATTTGTGAATAAACACTCTCCCTCGGAGCGACGCCTTAATGAAGAAAAATGAAGAGTTTTCTTCACAGCCAAAGTTAACTGTAAATAATGCACCGTATGCGTGACAGAACAGCATGTGGATCATTAATTGCAGAGCATCCAGGATGGGTCATCTGCGCCTGTAGGGGCCCCACGGGGCCACCGCTAATTATAGCCTCCGCCCAGGAGGGAGATGATGAAGAGGAGGCTGCTGCAGAGAGAAAGTGTGTGTTGAGCTGATGAGTCGCTATGTGCAGGTATGTATCAGCAGTCCTGTGTGTGTGTGTGTGTGTGTGTGTGAGGTGTATTCAGCACCTGTGTATATTTTTAGCTACAGTTTAAATCACGTGTAGTTTTTTACTGTAAATCATCTGAATGATTACGTCAAAAAAGGAAACGTATGCCAAGCGAGCAGCTCCGTCAGCTCACAGCGATAATGCTTACATGCTAACATGTCAAATAGTTTGTGGCAAGTTGTGGTGAATGGAAACATGTAGCAATCACGGCCGTCTGTGAACGGACTGTAAAGTGACGGGAAAAATGAGACCTTCCTCGTCCTCTCCGGTGCCTTCACAAGCCTGTTGACGATTCAAGTTGTTTAATGCTGCTGGACGGTGGATTTGGATGTGAAGGGAAGCTGAGGCTTCAAAGATTATAATAAAACATAAATCCGAGTCAATTTTAAGTTAATGTCACTCTCCCCAGGTTGTGCACAGCATCAGATTTAATAACGTCAAATTAAAGGCTGTAGCAGCACATGGAGGAGAATTAAACTCACATGTTGTTTACCTAATTAAAAACAACTGTAATAAATGTATCACTTCATTATCATCTCCCATCATAATTAAGCTCGATGTATGAATAATTAAATATCCAGCAAAATGCTTAATTTCACGAGGAGTTATGGACCAGGCATCATGAGCTACATCATATTTAGCACGTATTTAGTTTAAATACGTGCTTTGTACTGTTATTTTACACATTTACATTTATTTATGATCTTTGTACCCACACTATGTTAACTCTGGTACATTACGTACTGTTTTTGGTACATTAGTTTAACATTTCCCGTCCCAACGCTGACTACACTGAGAGCCAGAGTTTGTGAATCGAAGCAAACGTTTATCTCCTCGCTGTAACTCACCTCTTGCAGTACAAAGTGGTGTTGGGAGAGAGGACGGGGCCGAGGCTAGCTGGTTAGCATGCTAACTTTGGTAGCTACTGTATCTCTGCGACACAGTACACAAGTTACATCTTTGACTTTCTGTAAACACTTTTGTTTCTTAACACTCTGTGTGAAGATGGTGTTCGCTAATTTTTAAACATTTTTTGGCCGATACTTTTAGAGTTTGTCTTGACTTTCTGTTCGACTGCTAATGTGGTAAAAACTGTGCTCTGTTGACACATTTTGAAGCCGGTCCATCAGTTCGACAGACACCTCAGGGAGCAATCTGACGTGTTTCTGCTGAAGAAGTCCTGTCTGCAGAAAAATAAGCCGCTGCACTGGAGACTCATGCATATGTATGAGTTTACATTGAGGAAAAGTCAATTTGTTAAAACCCTCGTTTCCATTGTGCCGTTTATAAATAGACGATGCCTGAGAGATGCAAACAGCAGATTTCAGATGCTAATCATCCATCTGATTTACATGTTAATATCACACAGGAATCACACAGCCTTTATCTCAATATGAATATGTTAAACACCCAGAATGCAGCGAGCGAGCGAGCGCACACCTCCTCCAACATGTGAGAGGCATTGTGCAGAAGAAAACAAAATGTGGCGCGTGACAGCAGTTTAGTTTAGAGCTGATGGTGACGCACGAACACACGAGCTGTCATTTCAGGCAGCGATTGTAGTTTTATATATTTTTTCTTTTTTAAACTTTGGAGGATTTGTAGTTTGGGGACAGTTTAAAGAGCAGAGCTGAAGTCACTCTCTGCTGTAAATACTCCTGCAGTTTCATCACAGATGGCGTTTTGAGTTCAGGTGAAGAAAAAAAAAGAAAGAAGTTTATTGTCCACAGGCGGCTCGGGGCATAAATCAAGAGTGTGAAAATGCAAACTCAGCTCTTTTTAGATTCACTTCTCCAGCTTTATATCTTTGAAATTCTCAGTTCAGGACATACATGTCATTTAAAACAACGGTTAGAGATTCATCAACACTATATGATTATATTTTGTACCAAATCTCACACTGATCGCTGATCAGATAATTAAAGTAAATGAATTTAATTAGTCAATCAACAATCAGAACTTTTCCTCAGCAGTGTTTTTAGTCTCTTTATGACTAAACCCGACTTGTTTGAGACTCCAGTTGCGTTTAATAATGTTTAATCTGCATCTCCAGGTGTGCCTCCAGTTTGGAAAAGCAGTTAGAGGAAAACATTTGATTTGAATTTGTAAGAACTGTGGTGAAGACTTGATGAAAAGCACTGGAGGAGGGTTTTTTAGGAAAGACTTTTTGGGGCTGATGCTGAAAACAGGGAGGGAAATTCAGACATTGATGTATCGGCTGGTATACACACATTTTTGGCAGTTATCCCAAGAATGTGATGTTCAAACACCTGCGACAAAAGATTTAAACACTAATAATACAACATAAACTCTATTAGGCTATCTTAAATGAACAGTAAACCTTAAAGAGTGCAGTAACAAGTCCTAAAACCCAGAAATCAGTTCGCACTTTGCACTTCTGGATCCCTCGTCTCAAAGTAAATGAGTTTTTTAATTGGTTTTCAGTTAAATGTGTGAAATAAGGTGTGTGGTTACCACAGGCTGAAGATATTTACATGTTTTATTCATTAAATGTCCCACAGTTTAATTATAAAGCTCTTCCGTGTGTTGAAAACTGTAAGCGGTTGCTAACGAGTGTCTAAATGAGACTACAGAGGTTGTCGGGGACATTAAACATCATCACAGCGAACACGGAGACTCATCTACTCACTAGTCTACTACGTTTAGGTCATGTGACCGTGATGTCGTCTGTTTATTAGCTTTTTACTGCTGGAGATTTAATTTACGTTTCGAGAGTCACAAAGTGGTGTTCGTCTGTGAAGATTATCTTGATGAACAAAATGTGTAAATATCATAAACTTGTGTTTGTCACAGAGATTATTTTCAGCAATAATCCAAAACTCTCAGAGGCTTTTTGTGGAGGGAACCAGAGCGATGCTAACTTCCGGATCAACCTACAAAAATATGTCATTCCTGCAGCGCTCGATTGGAAATTTAAACTACCCCAGGCATATTTTTCCTGCAAGATAATCTCTAAAAAGAAAAGTTTTCATACCTGACATCATATATACAGACACTGATATAACTGTGATCAGCCAACAGACAAACTGTTCATACTCTTGTGCTGAAAAACATGAATCAGAAGCTGTTTCCAATGAATACTAAATATAGTAACTTCTGATCAACACATATCAATTTCAGGCTTAAATTAACAACGTCCAGTGATCCCGCCCACTTCCAACTCCAAGCTCCGCCCTGACCGAACACATATATGGACACAGATAATATTATTGGTTGAACAAACACTGTGTGTATAAATACTGTATGACTACAGTATATATATTCAGCATGTTCTGGACCCAAAGCTCAGCGAACACGGGGTGAGCAGTGAACTGTGAGCTGCCTGACCTCCTCTGAACCACGGCCACCGAACGTGTCGCTGCAGCTCGCAGACCACCTGCGACTGAACCCACCTGCAGCCAATTAAAACCTCCAAGAGTCAGAGAGAAGCTGTGACCCCCCTCCAACACACACACACACACACACACACACACACTGTGTCTGCTGATCTCAGAGCTGTGAACCGTCGTCGCCCGAGAGGTTAAAAATAAACTTTGTTTTGTGCGTCAGAATTCTTCGGGGCTGACGAGTTGTGAAATCAGCTGATCACACGACGGGAGGATCCTGTGAAAACGGGAGAAAACCTCAGATAAATGCTTCGATGCTGAATATTAGAGCTGTTTATAGTCTGCAGCTGCAATAAATATGTATTATTGAAGCGTCTGAGCAGCGGTCTTGAACGAAAAAGGAGGAAAATGTGTTTCTTTGTGCAGCTGCTCTGTGTCAAACTGTAATGGACACCAGTCGATGTTAATCACATAAAAACTGCACAGTTTTGAAACATTTTGCCATCTCAGTATAAAAAACTATAAGCTTTCTTTCACCGGTGTTTAAATTGATCCGCTTGTGTCTGCGATGCAGATTCCTTTAAAACAATGTAAACTCTCAGAGAGTAATTGGCCCCGGGGCCACCTACAGCTGCTGGATGAAAGTGCTTCGTAATGAGAAAGAAACTACAGCGTGTCTGTCAAAGAGCCAATTAAGCTGATGTTGCAGGATTTCCCCGTCAGTGTCAGCCTGGTTTACTGAAGATAAGTAGCAGAGAGGAAGACGCTGAACCTGCTGGAATCACTGTTATCAGTCGGAGAGGAGAGACTGACTGCACAGCGTTGTTTCTGTCTTTGTGGTGAGTTTATTACGGTAAAGACCGGTTTCCCGTCCACATACAGTCGGGGATGCACGTGCAGAGGGAGGGTAGACAACACATGAACACAATGAGATTCTGGGTCTAAATAAAGCACGAGGCGATGAGCTCCACTGGTTTCAAAAAGAAGTCCAATCGTATGTGAGCTTATGAGAAGATGATCCCACTTCTCACTCGATTTATCACCTCTGTAAACAGTTTCCTGATGAGTTTATGGTCTCAATCGCCCAGTTAATTCAGCATGATGCTCATTTTTAAACATTACAGAAGCACTTAGAGGAAAGAGCTGATAAAGACTTGGGGCGTTGACAAGCTGCTCAGTGAGATCACATCCTCCCCGGCTCACCATCTCGTCCCGTGCAGCTACAAAAAAACAAGATGGTGGAGGCGGTGATGCTTCAAAACAGAAGTTTCATCACACTGGGTTTACAACCAGGCCATCATCATCATCCAACCCCTCCTGTGTGCACATGTTGTATTTACAGTACAATATTTTAACACAATACAGCATTTAAAAGTGTGGGTGGACTCACAGAAACTGGCAGCGATGCACGAAATCTTTCCAAAAATAACGTCAGTCTGACACTCGGAGGGGAAACAGAATAACATTTTTCTGCAAACGTTTACAGAGCCAGAATTTGCATTGCGACTTTGCCGGCGCCTCGTTTTCTTCCTCCTTAGATCAGAAATGTAGGTGAGCGCTCTGTCTCTTAATTTAAATTCTTATTTTGGACACCTCAGTGGGATGAATTTAATTTTTCTTTTGTTGATTGCTTTGGCAGCGTCCACCCTGGAGCTGATTACTTCCTGGCAGTCACGACAGCCAGTGTGTTCTGCCAGGCTGCTCGGCTGATTCTCCCTCTGTGGGAACAGATTCAGACCGGTCTGTCACATTTCTCCCTCAGGCTCAACGCTGAGAACTGCACACTGAAGAACTCCTGATTATTATTGATTATTTGCTACTGGATTGCGTTTAAGACTTTCTGACACACTTGCTAAAGGGCAGTTAGGAGGCTTCAAACGTCGACTGGTTCACAGTGAGCTTCAGTGTTCTCAGTCACACAGTCAGCGCCTGAAGACAGCATCACAACACATCAGGTCATGTTCAGGCAGCTGATGACTTTTTTTTTTTCTCCTGGTCTTTAGCTCAGTTGTGTAGAAGTTCATGTTTTGCTCAAGATGAACAGACACAGTCAGAAACAGCTGTCAAACAGTCTACAGCCTGATGGCTCTGTGTGCTGCTTCCAGCTAAATGCTAACGTCAACATGCTCACAGTGAAAATGTTCATATTGCTGATATTTAGCAGGTTTGATGTTTTCCATACTCATCAACTTAGCTTAGTGTGTTAGCATGCTGCAATATGATAATCGGCACTAAACTAAAGCTGAGGCTGGTGGAAACATCAGCACTTTTGCAGGTATTTTATACGTAGTGAGGAATTCAAATGTCGACCCAGTGGTGGCGCTAGATGAAAAGGCGGATCAAGAGGGGAACGTCTGAAGCCATTCAAAAGTTTGATCCACAGCACTAATGTTCCCACAAAGAGTCCTGATCCTTTGTGTCTCTCACACAGACGACGCAGCAACAACCAGGTCAGACATTTTAATTTTTGGCATGAGAAACTGAGCACACAATATGCTCAGTGTTAAAGTGTTCGCCAACTGACTATCAATTCCTTTAAAAGAAACAAACGACTAATTATTGTACTTTCTATATTTAACTGGAATGCTAGGAGCAAAAGCAGGTTACAGGAGAATAAAAATGATCAGAAAAAACACATTTTTAAATAAGTAACGTCTCCTTCATGTTAGAAATGATACTTAACTTTTAGAAACTTTAAACCGAGCTGTTGAACTCACTAGTGAACACATTTAATCTGAATTTACTTCAGGCACCAGAAAACTAAACTGAAACTACACGTTGTTTTACCAACACATGCTCATACTCGCTGCCTGTGACCTCCAAGACGACATTTATTACCATTCCTGAAACAACATGACTGTTGCAGGGACACGTTTAACTTGACCTTCATCGAACGATCCCGAGAAAACTACTTGGTTAAGTTTAGGAAGACGTTGTGGTTTTTACTGTGACGTCACTTTACTACAGTAGAGGTCGTCGCCTAACGAGAAATGTAAATAAGGGGATGCACGATGTATATCGGACACAATTGCGACTTACGTGTAACTTACAATACGTGATGTTGACGTTATATGATTTATAATTTTTAGCTCTCATGAGTCTTTTTACCCTCGAGTGCATAAACTACACGTTATGAACTTATTTTTAAAATGCAAACATGTGAAATTTTGATCAGTTATTGGTATCGACAAAAAAATCCATATTAACATGTCATAATAAGCTGCTTTCACAGTCGACTGATGTGGTGTTAATTTTACCCAAACTGGTCGTCGGCGTGTCTGAAGCCTTCAGTTGATGAGATCTCACATTTGTGCAGATTTTCACGGGGAGACATTCAAATTATTTGAAAAAAACTGTCCTGTTATTTTCTGACATGTAGTTGTTGTGTTTCTTTTACTCCCTCTCTGTAATTTTCTGTAATCTGTAGTTTTTCATGTTGAGACATAATTGGCCCCCTTGTGTTTCACTGCTGCTCAGGTCAGAGGTCACCACCACATTAGTCCCATCTCACTGAACAAACTGGGTCACGTGACCGAAACAAAACAACCTCTGAACCTTTTCTTATCGACATTTTCAGCAGCTGCAGGTTTTTGGATGTTGTGACTCACCGGAAGCTGCCACACTCTTCAGCAGCGCACAGTGGGACCAGTAAGAGATATTGGTACATGTTGTACTGCTGCAGCTCTTAGGAGGAAAAAAATTCATCTGCAAGTCAATCACAAATAAATAAACATGTAAAATGGCTGAAAATCAGGATGCTGTATTCACCAGACTGAGTGTTGATGAACAGCAGCTGGGAGACGGTACAGACGGATGTAGGACAGACGTCATCCTGCAGTTAATGGGCCGCTTTGGGACGACGATGTCAATATTTATCAGCGGCTCCTTCAACTGAAATGTGGACAGCAACAATCAGATCAACTCATTAATCCCTCTGTCTCAGACTGTCTGAGTTCCCCTCAGGGCGTCATGTCTGTCTGTTAAATATAAAGTTAGTGCCAGCCGGTCGTGCTGCAGAAAGAGTTTGGCACTGTACGTTTCTGCAAAACCGCGATGTCACCGCCTCGATCAGAGGCGGAGAAAGATGGGAGACCAGGCGAGTCAGCAACCAAGAGAAATGTGATTTATTTACAACAAAAAAAACATAAATCAACCGATGTAACAGAAGATGAAGCTAACAGAACGGCTTCCCTCATGAGTCAGGCTTTCATGGGGTCGGCCAGGCACAGGGAGACTCCACCCGGACGGAGAGAGGCTGGTACTGAAACAGTTTATTTTTTTGACAACATCAGTCAGATTACATGTATATGAGCTGACATGTTCTGTATGTCAAAACCACTGGATTATTTTTTTAACATCGGGACATTTTCCAGCCGTGTAAGTGGCGATGAAACAGGATATTTTTGACCAGAAGTCGGGACAATTTACAGCCGAAAACCAGGTTTTTAACGAGACATCTGGGCATTTTTCCAGCTGTGTTTGTGGCAACAGATCCACGTAGACCCCTTTTTATTCACTTAAACTTAACCGGAGCAAAAGCACAGTGTTGTCATAACATACAATTTTATAAAATTGGACATAAAGCTACGTTAAGTTTCAACATATCAAACACAACGTCTCAACATATCTGTGGTTTGCAGAAAACGACACAGACGACCTTTATTCTGGCGATCGGGTTGAGCCAGCAGTTCGTTAGCTTAGCTTAGCACAAAGACAAAAGAGGCGGTAACAGGTAGCTGAATCTTTCTGAAAAAACTAGTGTGATAATGACAATTTGCTGTTTAATGGGAGGGCTGCATGACGGACTATTTCTTGACCTGGATCAGTATCATTGTGGACTCTCTGTTGGTTGGACGGTAACTACCCAGAGCCAAGAAATCAAGGAATAGAAACCAAACATCCTCGTACAGGAACGTAAAATAAAATCAGTGAAACACCCTCTGAGGAAGGTCAGAGTTCAAAGGTAAAGGTTTTGTCTAGTTTGAGACTGTGTGCACATTGTAACAGACACATAGAGAGAATATGATGCAGCCTAATGTTAAAACATTTGATCATAACATTTACTAAGAGCTGTCGAGTGTAGACACAGTTTGAGTGTAATGACTACAGACATCGTGAAGGCAGAAAAACTAAAATCAAACCTGTGGAGGACGAGCCGCTTCATCCTCAGCCTTTATTTCAGCGATGAAGACGGAGCTTCTTTTCTTTCAGCTGGCTGCGAGAGCGAGAAACGGGAGCCGTGTCGAGGGAAATAAAAGCAGGACGCCCGGAGGCTTCATCACTCAGGCTGTACCTGTCCTCGTCTTCTCTGCCAGGAGATGCAGAAATATTCATTACATGCATGAGGAGTTCTCTCTGGCAGCTCGTATTGATCCGGCCTCTCCTGTTCTTCAGCACGTATCGATCACATCGACTGCCTTTTTTTTTTAAAAGTCTGTAATGAGGCGCACACTGTGCCGAGTTTCCTGCCAGACTCTCAGGTTTGCATGTTAAAGGTCGGATCCGGTGTGGAAGGAGTTCATGTTCATTTCCTGCTCTGCAGCTTCGTCCGGTCGGGAGGTGAAGTTACTGTATCTTCTGAATAAACACGTCGAAGTCTCTCTGGTCACATCGCGCTGATCATCCGCTAGTCGCACAATGAAAAATATTCTTTCTCGTTAAATCAGAGCTCACATTCGTACACGTCGTCTTCACGAGGACCACTGGACAAACGCAGATGTGCAGCCGCTCCAGTGGAGTCTCAGCGATGACGATCTACAACGGTTACTTGCTTCACTTGGCTCAGTCTCTCCAGAATGATTCGGTTTAACTGCTTTTTAGTTGTAAGATTTAGTAGTTGTCATGTGAAACCAACAACTACCAGGAGACATCTGTGAGGTCTATCGGTCCCCTCATCTGTATTTATAACAACGAGCTCAAATCAGATAAGTTCAGTGAAATCACTGTAATCAGTGGGTGTGGGCGCAATACGACTACGGTCTAGACGATGCTCTCGGTTGCAGCAACGATTCAGCAGCAACCCAGAAGCGTCTTTTCCTGCTGCTCTGTGGAGAAGATGCAAGTTTATTTTTGACGGAAGCGGACGACAGCTGCGTCAACCTGCACTGAGTAGATCGAGTCAGACAGGAAGTCAGACAACAGCATAGTGCATCCGGTCAATTTTCAAAATAAAACCCCCGTGCAGCTACGTAGCCTATTCAACCACAGTAGAAGCACAGAAATCAAGGGGGAAATGACAAAGTAAACACAATCTGAGCAACATCAAGGGCTCCTGGTAGGATATGAAGCCGCGTGGAGGACCGAAACAAAATGGCGTGGACAACACGAGGTAGCAGAGACATGCCAAGTGCAATAAAAGCGTAAAATAAAGGGAGTTAGCTTAATCCACAGATCTGTAATGAAACTAGTCACCGGACGCAAAGATGGTGCCGGATGGTGCTCGCCAGTCTGCTAACTATCATTTAGCAGGCCAGCTTTCGTGGCTAGCTAACATGTTGATGCTCTAAACCTCTGAAACAAAACTCACATCCCCGATTGGTTCAGTGTTGAAGTGAAGAGCTCTGGTGTATCAGAGTTTTTTAGGGTTAGAAGTAATTTGTTATCTCACCACATAGCTAGCTCGCTAACAAGCTACATGTAGCAGCCATTTTAATGAACACGACATGCAGCTTAAAGACTTTTTCTCGACGACGCCCCAGCGACCAGAATAAAAACATCCTCTTCGTTTGTTCTTCTCTCAGTTGAACAGAACGAGCCGTGGCACCGACTTGTGAAACATTCCTTTATTATAAATAGATCATTTGTATAAAAAACTGCATGCTTCAATTCAACCATGGCATTTAGACATTTTCACAACCAAAAGCTACTTGTTCAATTAGCCGAAAAAACAGCGACGGACTCATCTCATAATGCAGGTCGACGGACGGACGACATGAGACAAGAACCAGAAATTTTCACAACCACAAGTTTTTTTTTTTTTTAAACGTACAATTAGAATAACAACAAATATGGTTGGTCCCCACAATTTCTTTTTTGTATTTCTTTTTGAAGACTTGTTTTAATTTTTTTTTTTTCCCCAGGTTACCATCCCGCTGCTTCCTCGCGGCCTCTCGGATGGTTTTGACTTGTGATCCTTTCAGGTTTTTGGCGCCGGTCAAGCCGGTTCCCTGCTGTCTGTAAACATAAAAACACCACACGTGTTGCTTCAGTTCGTCAGTCGTTCAGATTGTTCAGAGCGCCTCCTTTTTTTCTGTCTCGAGCTCTGACGACGTCTCCTCTGAGTCCGTCTGAACTCTCGTTAAATGTCCCGCGACGTCTTCGTGTCCAAGGCGTTGTTTTTTCACATGGCGTGGTTGGTGTAGCTGACGTAGGTGTTTTTTGTTGGCGGCACTGAGGAGAGAAAAACAAACAGCAGTTTGGTAAAATGGCGACTTCTCTGACCTTAAGTCAGGTTTAGTTCAGAGGCTGATTTCTGATCAGTGGATGTCAGAAGTCAACAGATAACGAGGCAGCAAAACTAACATTTGACTCTTGAGATTTTTGACACTTCTAGCGGCACCTTCAGGACATTTTTCAGGACTCTCAATACTTTAAGAACAGCATGATTAATCCTCTGAACACTGTGGACTTGGACTTTTGAAGCATTTGGACCAAACGAGCGTTTTAATCTGATGAAGTTAATCTGTAACTGAATCTTCCTCTCTGACTGAACGCTTCAGGATTACAGAGGAAGTTCAGGCCTGTGTGAGGCTGAGAAAGTAAAAGTGATGTGAGCTGCAGCTTGTTAGATTATAAGCAGATCAGTTCAGTCAGCACGTCTCTGATGAGTAAACAATCCGACGTCTCCCGGTTTTTCTGCTGACGGGCCGAGAAGCTGCTTTGAAGTGAAACTCTGAGCGGTAAACAGTTTGGCTTCATCAGATCTGGTCCCAGGTGACGTCTAAACAAAGTCGAGTCAACTTCCTGTTAACATCCTCATTACTGCAAAGAGGCTTCACTCTTACTCCGGCCGGTCTTTGTTCAGAGAATAATTAAAGGTGTTTGTGGTTCATCATCACGTGCTGCCTGTTTACTGTCTTCATCGCCATCAGACAGGAAGATTTATGTTTATGTTTCACGTATTCTCATCTCATTGCTGCATCAAATCTACAAAGCCACGTGAGCTCCACTGACGAACATCCGACGTAGAACGGATCAATGAATCTGTGATTGGACGCCGTCTTTCCAAGTCTGTTTGTCAACGTTTCTGTCCTATTTCAGCTGTAAGTGAAATTCAAACTGTAAATCAGAGGCTCTCAAAGTTTGATGATTGAGGACTGAACAGGAAGACCTGTGAACTAGTCGTGTGATCGGTCTCATGTCCCGCTTTTCGACCAGAGCAAACCCAAGTGCTGGTTCCAGGCTGGTTCAACCTTTAAGGAACCGGTTTGTTTTTCCACAGAGCCACTGTAGAGTCTCATCATTCAGTCACTGTATACGTCTCCTATGGTAAGAATTACTATGGCGGACTACATCGGCTCTTTAAACTTTTGTTTGTTCTCTGATGAGTCTTGGACAAAATAACTCCACCACCAGCCGCTAGACGTAAGGGATTATTCTGTTGGTTCTGCTGGAACCAGTTTTCCCAGCCCAGAGCCAGTTCTACCGCAAAGAACTGGTTCCAGATCTGAACCAGCACCTGAACCGACCTTGGTCGAACAGGTAATAATGTAATTTACGCATAAATAGAGGACTAACTTTTTATTCTACTTGCATCTTCGTCAGTCTTTCTGACCGGACACGGATCCAATTCTGTTTCGTCATGTCGAGTCGTGCTGAGTGACTGAAAACCCAACATTTCCTGATTTTGCTGCTTCATAATAAAAAGCTTTTAAATCATTATAAAACATTTATAGGAAATGAAGCGTGTTCATCACTGAATTAGCAGAGCTTTGCTTTGGAGAGGAAAAAGATTTACAGCTGCTCCTTTGAAGAACTGCTCAGGACGAGTTTAGTTACATTGATATAATAAATAAAGTAAGTATTGTTCTGATTTCATGGACCTGCTTCCACCTATTGAAAGGTGGTAGAGTCAGGAGCCCCTCAGCCCACTCACCGCTGGCCTCCACGCCCTCGCACAGCTCCGTCTTCACCTCGCCGTTGGGCCGCTCGGCCGCCAGCTGCGACAGCTTGCTGGTCATGGTGGCGGCGGTGACGATGGCCTTGAAGCTGCGTTTGCGTTTGGGGACGTTCTGCTCGGGGTGGAAGATGATGATGTAGACCTTCGGCATGTAGAGCATGCCCAGGGAGACGGAGGCGCTGAGGCTGAGGGAGACGGTCAGCGTGGCCGTCTGGATGTACATCTGGGGAGAAAGACAGAGGAGGGAGGAGTCACAGGGCGGCCAATGAGAGTCAGGAACACAGCAGGACGTCGTCTTTAATGATCATCACCATAACTATGAGAAACTTTTACTGTGAAGTGAAGATCTATTATTGTATTCTCGTGACTCACGTATCCGTCACTGAACTGGATTTCTGACAGTTTTGAAAACACTTTTTCTCTCGACTGCGTGCAGATAAAACCGGAAAAATGTACTTTAATGTTAATGTGAAGGTCTGAACTCAGCAGCAATAATCCCATCAGCCTTCATTAAAGCAACAGATGGTCGACTCCGCTCGCTTCATTTACTGGAATCAGTCTAGTGACTCGTGTTAGCGGCTGCTCGGGCCGATACTCTGGCTCCTGACCAGCCGTCACTTAAGAGTTTTTTTTAAACTCTCCAGCTGACTGGTGGGAAAGTCAAAGTGGTGAATAATATCCTGGTTGACAGTTTATTTGGCTTTTTAAAAAAATTATTATTATTATTATTACTGCTACTGCTCATAAAACTCAACACAGATCTTCACATTAAAAGCTGATCAGGACAGAGGAGCAATTACTGTTTTGAGCTGAGTTTTAATGTGAAACATCTGCAGGAAGTTATTGGCTTCAATGTCAGTAGCTTAATAAAACATGCCCGCTACGTAGGCTAAGGTCTCAGGAGGACTCAGCAGAGGAAGAAGTTGCTTTACTTTAGCTATGCAGCAGTACTCAGTTACACCTGTAACACACTTTAATGTGTAAAACTGTTGGAGTTTCCCTTTAAGTCTCAGTCGTATGCGTGTTTGACTGTCGGCGCTCCATCATGTGAGCAGCTGGACGATCATTAACTGATAATCTCTGTCTCTTTAAACAGGATCAACAACGGAGCAGAGAAACACCACGACGCTCTCTCTCTCTCCTCGTCTCAGTTTGACAGATGACCCTGAACGCATCATTAGGCTCCGTGCTGCGTTTATGAGCCAGTACGAGACTATTGATTCTCGGTGTTGTTATCTCTGTCTGCGGTGTGCTGTGAAGGCCTCTCGAGTGTAACTGCGGGTCTTTACTGACAGAAGGAGGCATTTAGAAAGCTGATCCACCGTCAGGCACACTGTGAACCTGAACCCAGCAATCTCCCCTCACTTCAGACTCCAGAGCTTTCAAAACCAAGCTCAAAATTAAAGTAACTATTTATTTATCTATTTACTTTTAGTGGTTAACAACAGAGCAACGGCAGCCGAGTGAAACCCTTCAGCCACAAGTGGAACAAAGTGGAGGCTGTGCTGAACATCTGGGGAGATAAATACCCAGATGTTGGACGTTTTCTTCTCTTTCATCATACATCCATGATGTACAGCGCAGTTAGCATCTCGTGATTGAAATCTGTGGCCACGGGGGGGCGCTGTTCAGCCAAAGTTACACTCACTTTAAATTATTAAAGCAACATTACGTAAAAAAACGCATTTTGTGAGAAGTAGCGCCCCCTTACTGTGGTAAATACAAATCCCAGGTCTGTAACAGTTTGTTAGATGTAATGTAGGTGCTGACTACAAACACAACTCATGACATCATAAGTATATTGAAGTAAACGTGTGTGTAACGCAACTGACACCGTTCACCCTGGTATGAGACATAATGTTGCTTTAAATGAATAAATATTAAGTCAGTAACAACAACAACAACAACAAAAAAACGCGTTTAAAATAGGAATTTGGTGTAAATCACTATGTTTAGCTTTATCGCAAATAACCGGTATTGACGATAACAGTCATAATTTAGAAATGCAATATTGATATTATGTTAATAATACACATGTGATAATATCATATGAATAATCCAGTGCCTCTTCAACATTTCCGCTTCTCTCCGTTCTCGTTTTACTGCTAACTCTCAGCTAGCTAGCGTGTAGCTGGATCTGCTGTGTGGCTGCGAGTCACTGGTTCGTTACTGCCGTGGAGCCGACAGACACTTTCTCTCCAGCTCTCTACAGTCGTGTTGTGAGTGTTATTAATTTACAAAAAACAGACGAAACACCCAATAAACAAGATGAATTTGACTGACAGCCATTTTGTTCAACGTTTCTATAGATATCGCGATAACACTGTTATCCTGAATTGTTTTGGCCAATGAAAATCTGATATGGTGACGACCTAATTCAAACCACCTGAGGATTTGATTGCAGATTAAATACAGCAGACGTTTCTTCCAGACTGGCGATGGATTACAGTCCTGTCCCTTTCACGTCCACTGGAGACGGATTTATGTAAATAGACGTCTGCTGCTCGCGTCTGATGGATGTGGTGGAAACTTTGTGTCTCTACTTTATTTTTTGAATATTGTGTTTTAATGACCGTGACACTCGTCCTGCTGCTCCTCAGACTTCAGAGGACGTCACACAAACAAACAAGAAGAAATCTTTTTGTCGTTTATACGTGATAATAAAGTCCATAACTGATGAAATGCAACAGCAAATATTATATTCACGTCAGTTATCAAGAAATACATGCAAAGCTGAAACCACAGAGCCTGAATGAGACGTCCACGTGGACGCTGAGGGCGAAAAGGTCGAGAGTTGTAACAGGAATCATTAAAGTCGTCCGTGTTCTCTCTCGTCATCGCCGTTGATCCTGATAAAAACTCGTTTTGGGGCGAAAACCAACCGCCTGCTGCGGCACGAAGAAACCGAGTTATTCAAGTTTGCTCCACAGCACACACACACACACACACACACACACAGCATGCAGAGCTCGACCAGGCAGCACAAACCTGTTTCCTCTTCCCACCCTCCAGCATCTGTCACAACACACCTGTGCACACGCTCCCACACAAACACCGCCCAGCCGTCACCGCTGCCCAGAGACCACCCACGTCGTCATGGCAACCACCCCACGTTAAGTCGATGCCCGGGTTAATGGTCCTCTGACTGAGCGTCGAACTGACGGCGGGGGGAATCCTCGACGGGGGGGAGCTCGGCTCAGCCAACAGGACGGGGAAAAAAAGGAAGGAGAGGAAGGAAGGGAAAAAGGAAAACGAGGCGACAGATGGCGAGTTTTCCCCCCCGAGAGCCCCAGAAACAACGACGACGGTGATTCCAGCAAGGCATCAAGGAATCATTATGAAAATGTATGACAGACAGCGAAGCATAAACTCGTTTGTGGGCCTGAGAGAAAGAACAAGCTCTAAAGTGATTTATGCGGTCGCTCCGACTCAAGCTGTCACTGCAAAAAACCATCGCCAGGAACGGTGTGAAGGTCAGACGAGTGTGAAGACGTGTTGGAGGAACAGCACTCTGTTATGAAAGTCACATTAAGGGATGTTTTGTTTCCTCCTACAGCAGAAGGACACGGACCTTTTTCAGGAACCTGCTGTGTGGAGAAATGTGTCTGTAATGACAATATTTCCATCTGATGGAGCCTTGAAAAAAGTTTTGGTTTCGCTCGGTGTGAGAAACTTTAAATCCTCTGAAAGGGGAAGTTTATAAAAGGTTCGGGGAGGTTAATGGAGGGCTGAGTCCGGTGACCGGACGGCTCTGTGTCTCTGTGACCTGGACGCCACCTTCCCGCCTGATCAAAGCAGCTGGTTCAGAGCTCAGCACTGTGGGAGTCTGAGCGGAGAGCAGCTGAGGCCCCGAGTGAAACTGGAGCAGCTATAATCTGAACGTCAGAAGAGACCAGGTGGAAGAACCAGACGGGCTCATACGATGAAAGAATATGCAGCACAGTTAACGCATTTTTCATCGTTTTGGGAGACTGCGATTGCCCCAGAGAGCTCGGGAAAGGAATAAAACTCCTAACTGTCGGAGGAAGTCTGATGTATATTCAGACGGATCAGAAGTTTCAGTTTTTGTTGGTGATGTGATTCAGCTCATTCCTGATCACCTGTGTCTCCTCATCTGGCCTGGAGCAAACTTTCCCCTCATACAAGTAAGAAAAAAAGCAAAAGACACGCTGCGTAAATGACGGCTATGGATGGCAGGCAATAACACCGCGGCTGCTATTGACTTTTCTCTCCACAAGTCTGAGGCTCATAACGAAGATAAGCAGCGGAGCAAAGCTAATCGCTGCTCACACACAGTTTTTATAAAGAGGAGCAGAATAAATTGGTCGCAGTCAGAAGGCATCGACAGCAGGTTTTAATGTTGTTCGTCACGACAACAACAAAACATGGAGCAGCGAGTGAATTGTCCTGCAAAGACGGGCCGTACAAACAACTGAAGAAATGAGACTTTCATTAAAAAATCTATACGTAATGTTTATATGATTGTTGGTGGCAAAAGTCCACACGTCGTTTCCTCCAGTAGAAGTTCAGATACTAAAGAAAAGACTGGTAAAAACTTTTTTACATCATGTATGAATATAAAAAAAATACAGATAGAAAAACTGTGACCTTAAAAATGTGGTTTCAAAGCTGCGGACGGTCCGACGGTGCCGTAAATCTTCAGAAACTTTACGTCTGAATGGATCACACCGATCCATTTGTTTTAATTTGGCTGATGAGGAGTTTAAAGACATCCTTCATTGAGTTTACAGATGAGGTTTTGAGTCAGCACTCTTACACACTCGCCTCAGTACTCTGATTACTCTGACTCTTCACCTTGAAGGAACAGTCCACAGCTGTTTAAGCTATCGTGTGCGGTTTGGTTACACCTGGAGAAACATGTGCGAGGACTGAGGCATATTCTTGTCTAATTTCTACCCTCCCAGATAAATCCTGGCAGTGTAGCGGTTGTTGGCGCAGATAATAACACTAATAATAGCACCGTTAGCATATTAATATGATAAAGTAGCTCATCAGTCGAGGTCAGAAGAGTTAGATTCCCCGGAGGAGCAGCTGTGGGCGGAAGCTGCATGTTAATCTTCTCTGGGATCCTCCGGCTGGATATCAAAGCCCGGCTCATTATGTATGGAGGCAGCGTGACTCTCTCCCAGCGGCCCCGACTCCTCTCCGTCTACCTGTGAACGGGAACGCCTCCTCGGGCAGCCGGTGGTGCGTTCAGGGCCCAGCACTTCTGATGTGCTTATTAGTCATTCTCTGGCTTCTCTCTCGCTCTCTGTTGGCCTCAGCTGGAGCCGGCACACAGTCGACTGCTGCTGCTGCTGTAAATGTCACGAGCGAGCGTCCTGCTCCAGATTCACAACCGGACCTGAAAGATCAGCTGATTAGTTCAGGTTCAACACAGTTACGATGGAGTCTAATTATCTTCGGGTCTATTTTCGGACTGGCTAAAACTTAATTTATGCACGTCAATCACTGGGACAAATGGACAAAATGTTTTAAACACGTTTTTCTTCTTCTTCTTCTTCTTCTTCTTCTTCTTCTTCTTCTTCTTCTTCTCCTCCTTTGCTTCATGAATGAAATGACTGTGGTCACATGCGGTCCAGACCAGCTCTGAATGTGAGTTATCAGACGCGTCCTGAATGCCTTCACACCTGTGTTCACAGCTGTTCACTTGTGTTCAGATCACGCAGGGCGGGTTTGGTAAATGCAGGTCTGAACCGGGCCAGATCAGAAAAGCGCTCCGCGTGTCGGTGACGTTTGTCGATTTAAATCCGTCCAAGATGAATTTGACTGTGAAGCGTTTCAAACCCAGACGCTGAATATTTGACAGAGCTGAGGGCGCTCACACGCTGAATATCTCAGCCCACAAATAGACATTCGGCTTCTTAAATAACACGGTGAGAGGCTGACAAAGTGTCGGCGAGTGTACGGCGGGTTAATATTACTGAACGGGGCGACAGAAACGCTCTGCTGTCATCTTCATCGACTGGATGTTCAACCTTAAAGTACAAAATGAAGATCTGCAGCGAGGACGGGGATCAATAAACGCTCTGTTTCAGAGCTGTGTTTTAATAAGTCACTTTAATGAAGAGCTTTATCTTTATTAAGTTACTCTACACTCCCGCAGAGCGACAGAGGAGGAGGAGGAGGGGAGGTTTACAGCCCGACTGTTTCAGGCTGCTGAGAGGATGAAACAGAAACGATGACAGACGTTCCTTCCTGATCGGGTCTTATCAGTCAGACCTCGTGCCTCTAACACCGTATCCTCTCCTGGAAGAAAACAAAGACATCAGCCTGGCTACCAGTGGTTCATTTGACATGGATAAAGAAATTACAGGCGTCGCCGGCCTTGTCGTTTGTGCAGGCGGCTGTTGTGCAGCTAACTTCTGAGAGACAATTCATGAGACGAGCTGTTATGAGAGCGATTTGTGAATGTTCCTCTGTTTAGCAGCGTCCTCGACCCTACATGAAGCGCCAAAACTGGTGCCTGTCCGTCCTGATCGACTTCAGCGGAAAGAAATGTAGCTTTGCGTGTGGAGGGAGGACGATACGGCACGTTTTGTACAAATGTCGATACGGTAGGACTTCTGGTGGCGCTAAAACATAATGGACGTGCAGCGGTGAGCTCCTCGGAGCCGGTTTGTGAAGGACCTCCTATCCTCTCATTATAAAAAAGCATCGAAACCAGTTCAATGTAAGTATTAAAGGAGGAAGATTGCGAGGGAGTCATAAGCCGAACATGACAATTAACAAAACACAGGAAAACTGAGCAAAAAGAGGATGGCGACAGTGAAGAAACAACGACAGGAGAAGCTAACCAGAGCGCTCTGCTGGAGAGTCCGACCTTATCTCTCTTTACTGAGTTTAAAGACGAAGTTTTGCTCGAGCTGCAGAGTCAAAACACAAGCAGAGCAGAGGCACAAACCCGGATGGCAGACCTGGAGTCGGCCTGCCTCGAGATGAACGCCACGCTGCTGGAGTGACGGAAGATAAAGACGGGAGATCAGACACTGAACTTGTGACTGAGCCATTTAAAAAAACAGCTGTGGATATGTGGCGCTCCACGACCTCGACTCAGAGATCAATAATAGTTCATTTCCTACAGTTTAATGTCAATGAACCGGTCCTGAAGAATGCAGAGGCAGCAGAGGAGTTAACTCAACGGCGAGCGACTTTACTTTGACAACTGATGCCTGAATATGACACGTACGTATAGATGCATCTGTGGTTTGTAGAAATGCTGACTGATAACATTTCATCCTGTTGACTGTGCTGTAGTGTGGATGAAGCCTCACAGGTCCACTTATAGCTGCAAATATACAGCGGTGTTTAAATTATATTCCTCTTTTACTTTTACATTTGCAGCATTAACTCACGAAATTCCCTCAAAGTGCTTCTTTCATCACAGTCAGCGCGCCCCACATGCAGACGCGACTGCACGCTGACGCTCACATAAACACATTCATCGCTAAAGACGCTGAATCTCTGATGTCTGAGCCCGGAGGTGACGCGTCCTGCAACACGACATCAAACCCACAGAGTTACCTCAGTGGGCTTCCAGGAAGGAAGAAGAAGAAAGTGAAACGTTCATTAAAAAAAAAACCCATAAAGGTGACTTCTTTTTTTCCTTCCTGAAGCAGCTGCGTCTGACAATTATCGTCACTTTCTGGCAGACAAACAACAATCAGTCGCTCTGTACGCTGTCATTAGGCAGGTTTGAGAGAAGGGAGGGTTTACATGTCTCGCAGTCTTTTGTTTCTTCAGTTTTAGCTCAATTATCTCGACCCATGGGCGGATACTGGCCACAGCTGAGATCTGATTGGCACCAGAAGTCCCCATGTTCACTTCAAAGCACTTAATTGGCTGAATTTTGAAAGAATAAATGACATTTGAACGAATAACAATGTTGTCTGGTGCCTGAGCTTTGTGTCGTTTCAAAGACAAAACCAGGTTAATGTGCAGACATGAAATTTAGCGTCTAACACACACAGACCTCCCACATTACACCCGGTCCTGCTGTGTTAAGTACGATCCTGTGATTTAGAAAAATGTAAAGCAGACATTTGTCTTTAAATTGTCCACAAAGCTGGACCAGATGAGCAGAGAGCCCCTGCTGAGAAATATACAGTTTTTCACTTTCAGCTTTAAAGTCGCTGTGTGTCAGAGAAATGATGATGATGAAACTCCAGGAAATGATTTTTTTTCTCCAAAGAAGATATAAAGCATCGAGGAGTGAAAGAGTTGATAGATGGGAAAAAAAAAAACAGTCAAATAAATGTGGAGGAGCCTGACAGAGAGACGAAGAGCTCAGGAAAAATGTTTTTCTGAAAAATTCACCACAGAGTCTAAAAAAGTGTCGAACTGCTGGGAGTGTTTGCACGAATCTTTCCTTAGAAAAGTGAAGCTCGTGGGCAAAATATCACCTCACGGAAAGAATTAAGACCCCGAATCCACCTGCTATCAACATGTGATCTGCATCTACAACAAAAATCAAAAGTGTAGTTAACGTTTGCGTCGTGTTTCTTCTCACGCTCGCTGTTCGAGTGCAGCAGCTGCAGATTTCTTATTTGAAGATAAACTGAACCTGGACGAGAATCTGCGAGCAGCTGAGTGGGAGTTACAGCTACTGAAAAGGCCAAACCGACAGTCGATCAACAGCGCTGATCCCTCGCTAAATGAACAGGGCTGACCTCTGACCTCCCGCAGTCTACTTCCTGGCGGGGTTGACATTTAGCTTTAAGAGAAACTCCAACATCACTTCAATCTATTCTCTGCCTTTGATTCCTGCTTGCGTGTAAACTGAGCTAAAAAGTCTCCGGCTGTTTTTCTTTCGGGCTTTTGTTCCCCTGTATGATCCAACATCCAGGATCCCTCCCTGCTCGACCTGAGAGTTCAAACATGTTGTTGGGATCTCCATCGTGAACCATGAGATGGGGTCACGTTGTGCCGGGGGAGGTCGAGAACAAAACACAAAATCATCCTGAATCGAGGCAACAAGAGTTTCTGTTCGAACGATTTCGCTGCATAAATCAACTCAGACTTGACGTGGATTTACATTTTAAATGTTGACTCTGACGTACGGCGGTTTATTGATACACCTGGTCTGATTATGTGAAACCTGTCACATTATTCTCATGTTTACAGCAGGAAGCTCTGGTCGGTTTGAGCTACAGCAGCAGAGCGGATGTACAACAGTGTTCAGTGAATAATGGATAAGAAGGCCTGAGGCGGTTGTTGCGTCTCTCTCTACAATTAACTGTGTGGATGCTCCGAGGTCTGAAAAACCAACAGTGCATCTGCTGCTCTGTGTTTACAGAAAAATATTAAATACGTTCGATTTTTCTGTTTAATCATCTTGGAAATCTCCGGTTCTTCCTACTCCGTGTCTGCTGGGTGCAGTTTTTCAGTCAGAACCGGAGATTTGTTGCAGGAGAGGCGTCTTCTGTCTGCGGACTTCTGTTCTCGGATGCCTCGGGGAGGGAAAAGCCGCCGGCTGCTTGATGTGACACCTCAGTCTGTTTGGGGGACGGTGATGTAATCTTCATCTGAGCGTGTCTGAGTGTTCGGTCTAGATCTGCTGCATCAGTCTTTTTCTCGGGGTAAAAATAACACGAGGTAAAAACTGAGACTGCTGTCGGCCATTTCCAGTCCCTGTCAGATCAGAGTAAACCTGAACATGTCGGATACGCTCTTCTCCTCAAGACTGCACCTGTTAGCTTTTTCTGGGGTCATCGTACGTGATATTCTTACCCGGCTGCTCCCAGTCGTCATTATTTGACTCGTTCAAATGATCGGTTAAGAAAAATTTGAGAAAACTGCTTCAAGCTTTTGTGCTGCTGTTACTAATTTCCCTCACACAGTCTTGAAAAATTTGATTTCATGTCCAAAATGTCATCATCAGTCGTGCAGAGTTCCCAGTTCACATCCCAAACATCCCCTTCAGATGCTCAGTAACTGAACAGTAGCAACAGAAAAAGACTGATAAACTATATTTAGAGGAGATCTCAGCGAATCGCTCCACCTGTCCTCTAGATCTCCCCACAGACACGATAATGAGCAAAATCCTCCATCTGGCAGCTCCCTCACTGCAAACTCAACCCAAAAAACTGTTGTCTGAATGTGCTAAATTTAATTCTGCTCTAATTAGTTTTGTGTCGAGAGGCTGCAGAGCAGACTGGGCTGCGCCTGTGGTGATCAGAAACTAATCAATCATCAATCAGTCAGTCAGAACAGAGTGTGGCCTTCAGTTAGGCCCAATCTCATTTACAAGTTTTACCCCCGACCCCCCTCAGAACAGAGATACAACGAGCAGCGGTTCAAATTTCTCCCCTATGAAATGTGACAACCCCCTCAAGACCCTCAGACGTCGTCAGTCGACGACAGTGTTGGCGTTTTGGCCGGACATTTTCAATATGGCGTCTTCGGCTGCAGGGAGGTCTAATGTTAGCAGTGCTTTATAGGCTAACATTAGCAACCCGTGCTCCTACCCTGCCAGTCTGCACTGATACTAGAGGAGCGGTGCAGCAACTTCACTGCTGGACTGAAGTTATATTTCAGGCCTCATGTACCATCAAAGGTGGGGATGCAACATTGAAATACGTCAAAATGCACAAATCAGCAGTAGCAATGTAACGTTAGCGAGTTAGCTGGTTAGCTGGTTAGCTCCTGAGACATCAACAAACTAAACAAACGGTTCTTCCCTCTTATTTCTTATAGCTTAATGTCTATTAGTTCAGCAGTGACATGCCAGCAAAAATGGCGCCTTGACGAGCGTAGCAACTGATTTAAGCTGAAAATGTCAGATCAAGTTCTCATTATTAACGGCCAAAATTCATTAAGAAGTGGACACGGTTTGCTTTAAAACTCCCAAAACCCCACAGAGCAGTGTGTGAAGTCCTTTTCTCATGATTAATTATCTCGTTAACTTGGAAAAACAACATTTCGTAGTGACATAAATAACTCGTTATCGAAGAGGGAGGAAATATTATGTCTGACCCGTGACCGTTGAGGACTCTTGTACGATCCCCGCCACGTTCAACTTGTCTTTGGAAATGACAACGAATGGCGAGCTCAGCAGCGTGTGCGGCAGCTCGCTGTCCGCCGTCATTGTTGTGTGAACGTGTGTGTTAAAGGGTGAATGAGCATCATTCACAGAGTAACGGAGCCTCACTGGGCTCCTCTAACTGTCTCAACCATACGTCTGTGTATCAGGATACATCCTTGCAAGTTTTCACAAATATAACCCAAAAAAAAGAAAAACAGAAAAGAAAAAACATTATTCCAAACTCATCATGCTGTCATTAGTGTCACACAGCAACATGTATGTGCGTGAGTAAGTGTAGATGCTGCTGACACTGTATGTTTCCATTTATAAACTCTGCTGCGGGGCAGAACGTTACATTAAACCGCGCCAGTACATTATTTATCAGAGAGGAACACTCACCCGCTCTGCCGACTGTGCCGTGCCAAAGAAGATGGGGATGAAGGCGAGCCAGATGATGCAGGTTGTGTACATAGTAAATCCAATGGGTTTGGCCTCGTTGAAGGTCTCTGGCACGCCGCGCGTCTTGATGGCGTAAACAGTGCATGTGACCATCAAGAGGATGCTGTATCCCAGCGAGCAGATGAGCGACAGGTCGGAGATGTCGCACTTGAGCACGCCGCGAGCGTTCCCGGGATCCTGCGTGCGCTGCTCGCCGTAGTCCACAAAGGTGTGCGGCGGGTCGGCAGCGAACCACACGAGGACACCCAGCAGCTGGACCGAGATCAGAGAGAAGGTGATGACCAGCTGGGAGGCTGGTGAGATGAAGCGTGGCGCCGTCACCGCCTTCTTGCCCTGCTCGAAGATGCGGTGGATGCGGTTGGTCTTGGTGAGCAGAGCGGCGTTGCTGAAACACATGCCGAGGCCCAGGAAGATTCGACGGAAGGAGCAGACGGCAACATCAGGCGCAGCGATCATGGGGAACGTGATGATGTAACACAGGAAGATGCCCGTCAGAAGCACGTAACTCATCTCCCGTCCAGAGGCGCGAACAATGGGGGTGTCATTGTAGCGGACGAAGGTGACGATGACAAAGGTGGTGGCGATGATGCCCAGAATGGAGATGAAGACGGGCAACAGGGCCCAGGGCGAGTGCCACTCCAGCTTGATGATGGGGATGGGCTGGCAGCCCGTGCGGTTCTGGTTGGGTCTCTTCTCGTAGGAGCAAAGCTCGCAGGTGAACTCGCTGGCCTGGAAGTGGTATCCCTCGCAGCGCTCGCAGTGCCAGCAGCACGGGACGCCCTTCACCACCTTCTTCCTCTCGCCGGTCCGGCAGGGCAGGCTGCACACCGAGGCCGGCAGGGACGGGTCGCCGGTGGTCCACTGCATGACGTCCACCTGAAGGAGGAACCAGGCGGGTCAACACCTTCGTCTTCAGACAGAGAAGCTGAGCAACATCACAATCATCACAGAACGACATGTTTGTTTAACCATCGCTCTAAAGCAGAGTAAATAAATGTGCAGGTAACCATAGCAACAGTACTGATGCTTCAGGCTCCGTTAACTGACGACACACACACACACACACACACACACACACACACACACACACACACACTCTGACACGGAGGTGGATTTAAACACAGCTGATTTTTCCTTCCTCTTGGTCAGTGGAGGGAAAACAACTCCCAGGTGTCGACCTCAACACAACAACGACTCCCACACAGAGTCAACATAGATTCATAATGTGGAAATATTGCAGGAGTTTACAAAGTTAAGAGAGACGGTCACACCGGAGGGATCACAGAACTGCCCCCTGCTGGTCAAGATGGCTGTTCATTATTACTTTTCTTGGTGACGTTTGGGAAAAATGTGTGTTTCAAGTAGTTTAAGTAGTTCGACTCGTGATCAGCGGGAGGCAACTCTGCACTCAAATCATCTTATGACGGTTTCTTTTATAAATGAAGCTTTCCCTCCTGCTGATGTGTTTTTCTTTTGATGCAGAACAAATCTCTGCTGCAGCGCTTCAGACAGACTGAGGACCAACAAATGATCTTTATCTTTCATGGAGGAAACATCGTGCTTCAATAAGTAAAGTTAACCTGCTTCTTTCGGTTTGTTAACAAAGAGAAGGTTTAGTTTAACCTCCAACAGACGACTATTTTGCTTTAACTTTAACTCTGAGGTTAAATGCACGGAGAACAATGACAACATCCGCTCATTTCCCAGAAAAACGAAGGTCGAATCGAGGCACAAAGGAAGCACATCTTCCAGAAAGAGACACTGTTTTCCCCGGTCTCCACCCTCAGGTAACAGTGGAACAACTGGAATAATTGGACTTGCATTTCTATAGCGCTTTTCCAGTCTATAGACCGCTCACGCTGGGGGAGCCGGGGATTTGAACCAGCTACCTTTCGATTCCTAGAGCTACTGTGGCAACTCTACACTGCGAAAGAAAAGTAGAAAAGAAAATGTTGAGATAATTTCTGTTTCTTATGTAAAGTCTGCCACTTCGATGTTTCTGTCAATCGTTGGGGAAGGAACAAAAAAATGAATGAATTAATGAATGAATGAAAATGTAATAGATCGAGATTACTGTTCCTTACGTTCAGATGCAGCTGATTGGTCCAGTGTCCGATGACCTTGTACTCTGCCGTCGACCTGTTGTTGATCTGGTACTGGAAGATGTCGTAGCGTCCGGGGGCGTCGCCGTTCTCGTTAAAGGTGACCGGAGTCCCTGCACTTCCTGTAAAGACATAAAGACACAGAAAAAGACTCAGGTGTTGCTCAGGTGTCTCCAGGTAACACACCAACCTCACCTTCACTGTTTTCTTCTGCAGTAAGCGTGGCGTGTGTTCGGTGTGTTACAGGCTTCACACGATGAAATGATGCAGTCTGTGTGAGCAAAGTGTTGTTTTTGTTTGTCTGCCTGTGTCGTCTTCAGGAAAGCAGCGAGCTTTTTATTTCCTCTGGTGTCTCGTTGAGTTTTCCTCTCAGTCTGAATCATCTTATCACAGTTTCTGCGCCGCCTCGTCACCAAAACAGCCTCACGAACGTCTTGTTGCCATATTGACTAAATCCCTCCTGCCAAGTTAAAATCACATGCTGTCTGACACTGTTCACACTCAGCCTGCACTTTAATAATAATAATAAAAGAAAAACATCCGCACAAACATTTTCATCTCAACCGTCGACCTCCGTCAGACTCAAATGTTTTCGGCATTTCTCCTGAGCAGTGATGTAAAAACTGCCACAGTGTTGAGACCACGAGGAATAATGATATCCTGACATTTTACATATCGTCTTTCATCGTGTTTTCTCACGTGTGACTCTTAACAAAATAAGTTATTATGGTGTTTTATTCAGTTTAACTCATGATCCTTTTTAACTTTAGTTGTGAATGTGAATGAGCTCAAACTGAAAAGTCGTTATCTACTCACCACCATGCCGACTGAAAGGGAAGTTTCGTGGTCAACGAAACATTTCTGGAGCTTCACAACAAAACAGGGTTGCTACATTCTAACAAACACCTTAATTATAGTCTGCAGGAGCCCCGAGATCCCAAATTGATTTGAAAAGACTTGATTTACACCCTTGATGGGCGGTCCAGGTCGTGCACTTCAGACGGGGGGATGCCTTTTGGCTTAAAGAGTGTGTAAATAACAATCATATAATAAATCATTTTGAGATCTCTGGCTTTCCAGAGACTTGCCCTGCGTGTCAATACTCATACTACCATAAAGAAAAGATTTAGCGTGTCTCAATATGACGTATGTGAAATGCAGTACGCCAAAAATACCAGGATGTCCTTCTGCATCCGTCATATTTTGCAGTATGCAAGCCAGCGTGCTTTTCCGGCTGTTCTGACCCACAATCCTCTGTGCAGCAGAAGATACGTCACATATGTCACAGCGTGTCACGTGAATATGAACAAAGAAGAGCGAGCACAAACAGGGTCAGAGTTCAAGGTGCACGGTCATGAAGTAGTATGTCTATTGTTTGGATAGTGTAGTGATTGTAACGATAGCTGCAGTGCTGTACGTACTAAAAGTAAAAGAGATTAATCACATTAGACGAGCTAAATCAAGTCTCCAGCTACCTCAGTTGTTAACTGACTTTCAATCAGCATGTCGGGGGTGAGAATGACTGAATTTTCATTTTTGGGTGGTATTAATGCATCCAAAGAAACATTCACGACAAACTGAAATCCAATTATTTAAACTATCTTGGTATGGTTGGTTTGAGATAGAAAAACATCTCTACATGTGGTCTTTTTCTTTATTCACACCTGTGACACAATAAAGAAACACATTTTAAAGTGAAAACTGTTGGATTACACCACGTTTGAACATCCGGATGTTCAGTTAATCCTCCTGTACTTGATGTTTTGTTTTCAGATTCAGTCTCTCAGCTGCCGTATCTGCTGTATTGTGTTGCTCTCGTACAGTAGTGGCAGTGTGTTATTGTATTCCTCGCTGCAGGGCAAATTTAACATCGAGGAGAGCCGAGTCTCGAACTTAAAGTACATCCACTCGGAGATGCCGAAGCGGAGACGAAGAGCAGCAGATTGGAGTTAAAGAGCAGAACAACAACAGAAAAAGAAAACAGATTTATAATGAAGTGAGTGGGCGCTGGTTTGATTCTATCCTGCCCCGATTTCCT
Source organism: Pagrus pagrus (assembly GCF_965226575.1). Classification (NCBI taxonomy): domain Eukaryota; kingdom Metazoa; phylum Chordata; class Actinopteri; order Spariformes; family Sparidae; genus Pagrus; species Pagrus pagrus. The sequence goes on from NC_140194.1 coordinate 2,879,799, forward strand.
TCTTCAACATGAATAAAAGCATCACAAATCACATCAGCGTGGCTGTGAATCACCAGAGATCGCCTCAGGTTGTAGAAACCCCCCCAACACACACACCGCCACCACCACCACCTCGTCCTCTCCATCCCCCACTTCACTTCACTTCATTTCACTTCAGAGGATCTGTGCTGATACAGAATTAACATCCTCGCTCCACATTATATCCAAACATGGAAATCATGATGAAACTCTGCGGTGACACGAGCCGCAGCTTCCTCATAAACACAGTAAAGACGACCCGCGAAACAAACCGCAGAATCTAGAACAGATGTTCAAGTCTCGTAAAGAGGACGCTGATGTCTGTCCGTCCAGATTGGAGGTTTTCAAAGTGTAGGTGGACCTCCCCCCCGGGGGGATAGAAGGAGGGTCTCTGAGGGAGAGACATCAGGTAAAGACACTGCGTGAGGAGAAAAGAGACAGCAACACAACAGGAAGACATTAATCATAGTTGATGTTCACTGGGAATAAATGTCCATAAATTAGCTTCGAAATCAGGAAAAAGATGCTTCAGAACTTGACTGAGAATCATCGTGTTTTAAATTTAATCCAGAGATAGTCTGTACATGGATGAGCCCCAATCCAAAGTATATTCAAACACAAGAAATATCCAGATTTAATACTGTCATGAAGTGTGGTACCCTCCCTCTGTTTGGGTCTGCTCAGATCCAAGACAGTTTGGATCCATTGTCCGAATATTTAGATAAGTTGTTGCTGTTCTCAGGTCAGTTTTGGGTAATCCATTTAAAGAAACAACAACTGTGTATATGTTGATGAAGGTTCTCAGTCATCCAGGTCATGTTTATTCTAGCTGCTGTATCGTAGGCACCTGGACGTGTTTCAGTTTGTTGAAGACGTTTCACCTCTCGTCCATTCTTCAGTCCTAACTAACTGGAGGGGAGTCGCAGGGTTTTAAACTCTGTAAACTCTGTGCTTAACGACTCTCACACAGAGTTTAACAGCCTGCTCAGCATTACTTCCCACCTCTGGCTGTTAGCGGTTACTATAGCAACAAGAAAAGCCAATCAGGAAACTCTTAATCAGTGAGGGTTCAGGTGGAGCTGCTGGAGGACATCAGAGGGAAAACCAGAAATCATTGTCTCCGCTCCTCTTTTGTTTGACAGGAAGAAGACGTGACTGGATTTTGAAAATACAAAGAAACTGTTAAATAGGTGCACAGCATTGTCGTGGATGTGATGTCAGCTCGACTCGATTAAAAGTCTCTTACGTCGTCTTTACCTACACTTGTTTCCACAGAGACCATCCTTTGACACTTAAACTATAAATACTTGTTCAAGGTGATGTTTTGCAGCCATCAGTGACGTCACAGCTGCAGTTTGCAATCAAATCAGAGCAGAAAGAGGCCTGACGCTCCATTAATCTACTCATTCGATCTCAACGGATGCGACAGCAGCGGCTCTTCTTCACCGCGCTGACAGGAAATGTGTGGAGCGCAGCGGAGCGAGGCCTCAGAGTTTTACTGAACGGGTCTCTGTTGTTTTGGAGAGACCTTGGCGGACGGTGTGGGCGGTCGGAGCTGCAGCCCGGCAGGTCGTCTATTCATCAGCGCGATAAAACCTCTGAGCGTTTTTGCACTCTGCTCTTACATCTGCATCCTGCAGCTTTACACTCATTCAGGTTCATTCACTGATCGTTAAGCTGCGAAGATGTTCTGTCGATTTCAACCTCACTCAGTTTTGATCATTTCTGATTTCACACTGAATTACCTCGGAGTGTTTGTCTGTCAGCCGCGTCAGATGTCTCGATCTCACATGCCACAGGGAGCGAAGCTGACATCTACTTTTACAAATCTGTCATCACCCACCAGGAATCCTGACAGGTGAGGATCGCTGGTGGGTGATTACGGATGTTGAATTGCAGAGGAGATTTGTGAAATTATGTTTGAGCTTTTCAAAAAAGAGTGAGAGAGAGAAGAGACCCTGCAGACGGCCGATAACCTGAAAGTAGTTCAGTGCTTTTATTTTCAATTAAAAGTAGGAAAAGCCAGCCCAGTAGCCACTATAAAATGTTGGCAGTTGAAGTTCCCATCAAGTCAAAATTGCAGTTTAAGGGCCTGAGTCCACAGCCAGCGTCTTTTTTTAATTGTTCCCAATGAAGAGCGAGCGTTTCCAGCAGCAGCAGCCGGCATCCCAGAGAAATGACGCTTCTACGAACGATTCGAGTCAAAAAAATCTCTCAACTTTTCAGAAACTTTCTCCCGGCCGAGGCGATAAAATTCACCGTATTTTCGTCTCCTATCGATCATGTCATCCACCCACATCCTCCCTGCTCTGACGCCCCGATGTCAAATAAAAAAAGCAAACAGATATTCATGGGAACTTTTATGTTTCTATCAACCATGCGATCAGATTTGTCTCATCCATATTGACATTTCTACAATCGTCACATTCACGTTACAGTGTTTAAAAGTCAAGTTTTTTGCAAAGGAAGTTCAAACACTGAGGATCAGTGATGGGTTGATTCACAGGTCATTCACGTGTGTGTCTGGCTGATGATTGGTCGACTGAAGCGTTTCTCCAAACTGTTTTTTGTTTTTTTACAGTTCTGTTTATGCGCTCATTGATGTTCATCTGTGAGCTGCTGGTGGCCTCGGGGTTCAGATGCACCATCCGGAGTTCGACATGAGATCCAGCTGAACGTCTCACTCTGACAGAAAGAGAAAAAAAACACGTATTTTCCCCAGATGCAGAACTGCTCCTTTAATCCTGAAGTTCACACGGCGCGGTGACAAACCGCTGAGCTCTCGCTGGTTGTTTCCTCTTCCTGCTTTGTTCAGCAGTTTATAAAAAGCAGCATATTTGAAGTGAAGTCACAGCGGGAGGAGAGCTCTTCACATATTCATCACTTCACTCACCTACAGTATCTCCTCCTCCCCCTCCTCCCCCTCCTCCCTCCATCGCTGATCTGACTGTAAAGGGTTTTTCTCGTCCTGCAGCTCCACAGGGTCAGTCACGCTGCATCCCTCTTAAAAATGGCAACAACAAGCTTTTATCGCCTCTCAGTAAGCATCCACTGTCCAAATGAATCAGGGGGGGATCTCCCTGACGCCCCCTCCTCCCCTCCCCCACTACTCTCCCCCTCGCTCTGCTGATCGTGTTCAGACGGGACTCGAAGATGGCTTTAGCACAGCGGACGCTAACATTAGCACAAGCGTCTCAATTAGCCTCCCCGACGCTCCTCTAAAAATAAGCGCACAGGCGAGGAGCACACGGGTGAGTTAGCGATTAGCCCCCCCGGCCGCCACCGCCGCCGCCGCCACAGTGTCCTCGCTTCATGCTGGATTCCCTGCGTTTCATACATGGAATTATGGGTAACCTCGCTGCCCCGTGTTCAGAGAAGTGAAGCATGAAAAAACACAAAGGCGGCCAGAGTTTGATTTATGTCAACGTTTGATGTATGTGAAGGCCCAACGGAGCATGCTGTTCACAGATTCACACAGGAAAGCCCCAAACGAAGCATGACATGACCGTGTGTGTCTGTGTGTGTGTGTGTGTGTGTGTGTGTGTGTGTGTGTGTGGAGGCCTTAATAAGCTCAATCAGGCAAAAATCACACATGAGCCAAATGCTGCTGAGCCAGGATTCGGCGGTGATGCACGTGCGCCGCTGCAGCGCTCGGAAGCTGAGGAGCCCGAGGAGACGTTCTGAGGCTGCAGATTAACTCGTTATCATCATCTTCAGTTCGTCACCGAGACTGTACGACGAATTGAAGCCAGTGTCGATCTGTAGCAACCCGCAGTCCAGCTGATTCCTCTATAGGTGCAGAGGATTAGTCAGTCCAAAGAGGAGCAGGAACCAGATAATGTTGGACATGTTTACTTCACAACTGAACAGAGAAATGATTGAAAAATTGTTTAAATATTAGCTTATAAATGATCACAACTTCATCATTACACAACAAATGAACAAAGCGGTTTTTAGTTTCTCTGTTCATTTTTTTTGCATTTTATGGCCCCAGTGAAGGTTTCTGACATCAGGTGAGGATAGCAAACAAGTCTTCCACGTTAAACGAGAAAATAAGTCAAAACCCCGTCCCAATCGACAGAATAAATGTTACTGCAACACCACAGGTTGAATTTTCTGTTTCTCTTGTCACGACGCTGTGGCTAGGTTAAGGCACGGAAACCACTTGAGGGTTATAAAAAACATCATGGTTTGGCCCAAAATATCTGCAACACTGATAGAAATGTCTCCAGGCCTCCTTAAAAAAACACCCGATTTTAGGTCGCCACAGATGAAAATGTCTCCAGGTTTCTTGAGTTTTGATGGAGCTATTACAGATTAAGTGTAACGTGAAGGGTTACACAGCTCAATAAAGTTCTCTGGTGTGATTTTTTAGGATCAGTTGTAATCTACTGAGAAGAGACTGAAAAGTTTCCACAATGTCATAAAAAAATCAAAAAAGTCAGACTGGGTCCTCTCAAAGATATGAGAGCAGGAAACACACAAACACATTATTTTCCTGCAGAGAGATGTTTTCTCCTCCGGGCTTTAATCTGAAAGACGACTGACTAATCTTCCTGTGTGTGACACGTTTCCTGTTTCTGCCCTTGTTTGCTTTAATTCACTGAACGAGGCAACGAACTGTTTAATGTTTAAAAACGACGGCGTGCCGCCTCGAACCGGCTTTAACTGAGCGCAGATTTACTGTTTCGGGCCCGCAGCTGAAAATTCACCGCTGATTCAATGTTTAATGTCTCTCCTCCTCCTCCTGAAGAAATAACAGCCAGCAGCTCCTCACATCCATCAGCTGCAGAGAGATGAATCCCTGAGAGCGCATCACCCACAAAATCTGCTCAATCTCCTCCTCTCTCTGTTTTATTTTTGTCCCGTATCTCTCTGTGCTGAGCAGGTAGATAGAAAAATTATTCAAATCGAATCCCTGCAGGTAGAAGGGAGGGAGAGGAGGAGAGAGGGGAGGGAGACATATGGAGATATAAGAGGAAGATCTTCTGTCTGATGTATTATAATTTACAAGAGGAATCCTGGTGGAGAGGAAGGTAAAGAAACCAGAGAGGAGAGGATCTTTCTTGATTTTAGCCACAATTAGTGAATGAAAACAGTTGTGTTGGTTGAACAGAGGAAGAGAAAGTGACGTGACAAACTATTTAAAGCGTTTTGAATAGAAAAGTCTGTAACAACAGAGATGACGTCTGTATGACACACATCCCACCACCGTCTGCTTTATAACAGCCGTACCAGTAAACACATCATCCAATCACGTTGTTGCACAGACGAGCAAACAGCTGAGAATCACGACAGTTTCAACTGATCGGACGCGGTTGCAGACGGACTTTGAAAAGCCACTGAAGAGATTTCCACGACGAGGTTATTCAGCTGAGTAAAGACACGTCCAAGAGACGTCTTCAACTGAGGAGTCATAGTAAAAAAAACAACCTAAAAAGGTCGACTGTGAAAGCAGCTTATTGTGACGCGTAAGAAAAACAGGGAATGTACAAAGCAGCAGATCATAAACCTCATCAGACTTCATCCAGACGACGTCAAAACTTGTTTTAAAAAGTCTTAATTAATAACAAAGGAGTGAGACATCCTCTTTCTGATCTCTGAGCAGACTTGCACATTTCAAACAATACGGAGTAAACACCTTCACTTCAAGTCTCTCTTTCAAACTCAGCGCCGTCTGACCGATGTTCAAGAAGCTTGAACCGAGACGGATTTAAAAGTATTAACAAGTCAGCGTCCGACACTTTAACACACATCATAGCAGCGCTCCTGACAAGGGGCTGAAGACGGGTGATGTGTTTTCATCACAGCCCCTCAAAGCCAGAGCTGATAAATAGCCGTGACTATCAGTGACCTGACCTGAGTCCACTGATGCAGGAGTAAATGCTGGTTATGCACATTTACACTGACGACAAAAGACAGATGTTAGTGGGTGTTTTCTCCAGTGGGAAACGAGTCCTACACGTCCAGATATTTATCTTTCGTTGCACAGACGTTCAAATAAGTGAAGCAATGCCTCTCTCCCTGTTCATTTAGATGGAGGCCTGGCCTCTTTAGCCTGAACCTGAACAAGACGGCTGCTGAGAGGAGAGACTGGCCTAAAAGGACTTTGGTGTAACATGACTGATGTACTGACCGAAAAATGACATGAAACTGAATTTAAATAAGTAATATTTGACCGTTTACAGTAGTGGGTGACGGTTTTCCTATCTGAAACTACACACCTGGAATAAATATCACTCAGAGACCTGTTTCTTGTTGGTTCACGGAGAGTCCCTCATGTTTTATTTCTACTCTTGGTGTCTCTGTTAGTCACGTGTCGCGTCGGGAGTCGGAGTTACATTATGTGATTGTGTATCTGGTCCCTGAGAGGGTTGACAAACACGCTCACCTTGAAAAAAGAAAAAGAAAAATGTCACAGTGAGCTTCAGCCTTCAGCCGGAGAGAAGAAGATGAAGCCCTCTCCGGGAACATGTGCTTTTTCTTTTCACTTTAAATGACAGAAATTCTCTCTGCAGAGTCGTGAAAGGAAAGTCAGCCTTGGCAGAAAAAAAAAGCTGCATTCAGAAGCCAGAGAGGGAATGTGAGCTTCATCAAAGCTTTTTGTGAAACCAGCGGACGGCCTTGACTCAGCCAGAGAGAGAAGGTTCACCTCACATGTTCCTACACAGGATTACCGGCAGGAAGAAAAAGCACATAAATCATGAATCTTTTTTTTTTACTGGAGCCCCTAATAAATCCTACAAACAGTGGTGGGATTTGTTGTGGATGGTAAACTGACCGTACGTGTTTCAGCAACGACACGATGGCTCGCTTTCTGCTTTTTGTTGTCTTTTATCTTCCTGCCTACAATAAAAATGAGAACATGTCCTGTCATCGTGGGTCACATCTGCTGCTCGTGATCACTTTGATCAATATCTGATTAAACTGAGAACTCCTGACAGAGCTGAGCGACAATGAGAGACGCTCATCCATCCTGGTCTGATATTGACGTAGCAGCGCTGATAAAACCAGCTGGTTGTGTTTGTGACTGGTCAGTGTGTGTTTACTATGTGTGTTAACTCTTATAACACTATGATATCATAAAGAAATTGTTGTTACAGTCCAGTTTTCTGTGACATGGTCTTATTATTGTGTAACAAGCTGATTACTCCACATTGTTTTATCAATAATAATATGTATTACTGTGCGTAGGGTCCAACACGTCCTTGTCCTCTATCACAATATCAATGTAATGTAACTTGATTGCTTTCCGTTAGGTTTTGACTCTCAGTAATGAACATATGCAAATAAAGAAATATTAATAAAACGATTATTCTTTATTTAATCTTAATCCCAATAATCCATCTTTTCGACTAAATGTATCTGCGACCTAAATCACATCTTCTTTCTCTAACTTTGCTGGGATACAGTTACCTTTTTTTGTATCCTGATTACATAATTCCCTTACATGTTTTTTATTACTCGCTGCCTAAATGACCAAAAAGTATGTTACGTAACTTAAGTTACATTACGTACATTTGTTGTTTGATTCATCCAACCCTCCTTCTCTCCTTCTCCTTCGGCAGACTTCAACTGACTTCCTCCTTTGCTCCTGTCATAATTACTACAGCCACTAGATGTCGCCGCCTAACAATAAATGTAAATGTGGATCCTAATAAGCTGCTGGCATCAGACTACTTGAACATTTAATTACAATAACAGATGCACACGATAAGATGGGTGAGATAGTTGTAAGTTAATTAAAGCTGATTGTCTGAAAAATCGCCTTTTTGGGCCAGAAAACCTAAAAAATGTGGACGTGTGTTCCCAAGTTTGAATAACGTACTGTATAGCAGACTGTACGAGCCAATCTGGGCCTGTGTAAGACGACAGTATCAACCGGACGCTGTGAGACAAATGAGAAGAGGAAACATGAAGCTCCGACGAATTGCAGACAAAATTTGATTGCTTGACTTGACTCATTTTCTCCTCCTCAAACTAAAAACTCTATAGAAAGAACAAAGTCCTGCATATTTTCTGCGACATTGGATCTGTAAATAATATCTCAGTATGAGGAGTGTGAGGTTTAATATACTCCGGAGCTGAGTGTGTGTAACGTTTTGTGATTATTGAAGTTGTGTGAAAGCAGACTGCGGCAGCTCCCACTGAGCTGAGGATAATGAATGTGGAAACAGGAGGAAATAAGCCCCGACGACCATATTTGGTGTTTTAATAATGAGTGGATGATTCCCTGATGACGGCGTCAGCATTCACACTTCCTGCTGACGAAGGCCTCCACCTGCCGGGAGGTCGACCGCCGTGAGAAGAGCTCAGACGGCAACGGCGAGGAAGACGATGGAGTAAAGAAGAAATCGTTTTAGCACTTTTTACGCTGCTAAGTGGAGGGGACTACGGTGCAGACCCGGCTGCAGAAAACAATTTAAGGGGGGGCATTACATTTTTTCAGGGGGGCAAACTTTTTCAACCTACATTTTATTTGCTTCAGGCTGAACAATGGCTCTGTGACCACTCCTACAGTGCGGAGAAATAATTTTCCTCTTACTAAAAAGGGGCAGTTCATCCCAAAATCTAAAAAACAAACAAACAAAATAGTGTAGTGCTGTGTCCATTTATTCAACTCAAGCATTTATTCAAATTCTATCAAGTTTTACTCTTTCAAATAATCAACCATCTACAGAACTTTTCAGTACGCTATTTTTCTACTTCTTCTCATCATCATTATCATTAATTATTGTTATTAATAATATTGTTTAAAGTGAGCCTCTTATCGTTTAACAGAAAAATACATCATACAAACAGCAACTTTTGCAGCCTTGTCAGTCTGATGGCGAGTTCTCACTTTCTGTCATCACTAACATGCTGTTTATAATCCAAGAAGCTCTGAGGCTTTGTTCTATATGTTATAATACAAGATTTCAGCATTGAGCTACAATCAGGCTACATTCATGACTCTGTACAGTCAAACTAACCAAAAACTTATTATTGATCATCAGTATAAAGTTTCAGGGCTGTAACCATGGTAACTCACGGTGCCAGAGGGGAGGGAGAGACGCTGAATGAAGCCGTTTACACAGATACACTGCAGACAAAGTCCAGACTATAGCTGTTATTTCACACATGTAGCACACAACAGGAGACTCTCCGTGTCAGACGAGTTCTCACGTGCTGACTAAACTCAGCTGATAACGTAGCAGCGCGACGAGTCCTTGCTAGCTAAGCAGCTAAACTTTAGCGCCGCTCCGTGTTGAGATCCCGCCCTGTGTGGGTCACTGCACTGTCATTGGTCAGGCGAGCACACTGTTAACGATACCATTGGCTGTAGAGTGTGACAATCTGTCAATAAACATCAGCCAATAGTTTTCCTCCGATCTACATTGATCTCACAAGTCGCCTCTGTTAAGTTTGAATGACGGAAGTCCGTCGTAGCGACGGAGAACTTTAATCCATGCGAACGCCACAGCTAACTAGCTACTCTATGAGCAACTGCGAACATGAACGTCAAGTACTAACAGCGTTACCCTCTCATGAGGATGACTCAGTGACCCGCCCCCCCACCACTTGTAATTGGCCAGCACGTTTCCTTCGTTCGTTGGTTGAATTGTATGATCGACAAATCGAGATAGGAATAAAAGAGCGTTGGCCACTCCGAGGTAATAAACAAAACCCAAATAAAATTAACAGCTTCCAGCCCAGGGCGGGCACGGCTGACTCTGTGGGCGGGCACGGCCCGCCAATGCCCGCCCATGCCGCCGGGACTGTACGGTGGCTGACGAGGCCAAACATGCTGCAGCTTAACACAACACATGCAAGTAGACAAAACACGAGCAAATAACAGTAAAACTGTTTTTAGTGCATCACTGTGATGTGAAAACATCAGATTTACACTCAGTCAAAGAAATAAAATGAACTCCCTCTTCTGATTGGCTCCTGACGGCACCGTCAATCTGGATGAAGCAGCTATCAGAGTCTGATTTGGTTCAGCAGCGCGAACATCAGAGCAGAAACAAAGACAGAAATGTGTGGAGCCGCTCTGCCCTCCTGTTTGATCTATTTTCATTGAAGTCATTCTGAAATAAGACCTGACAGACGAGGTTTGCGGCTCCTCAACTGCTTTCCCAAACATTGTGTCTGAGCGTGACCGAACAGTTGCAGTAAAATAAATGTTAATGAGTTGAAAAACGCTAGAAATACGAGGACGAATGATGACGAAGACACTGACGATCTTACCGTTGAAGCCGACGGCGCGGACGTGGGCCAGCAGCTCCTTCCCGTCGATGTTGGCCATGCGAGGACACAGGCCGGGGTATCCGGCGCAGAGCTCGCGGTGCATGTGGTGCAGAGCGTGCGCCATGGCGTACACGGCGTCCATCACGAACTGAACCTTCCCCTCCTGCTCGTAGGTGGAGTCACGGCCAACTTTCTCCAACCCTGGAACATAAAACAGTGTCAGGCGATCGAACAAAACATGACTAAACATGACTGTTTAGTCAATATTTATATACGGGAAGTGTAGTTTAAATTTAAATTCTGACACACGGGGCATTTAATTACGATTAATTTTCCTGAAGTGTGAGATAAGGATCTTGTAATTACGACTAAGTTGTCACAGTTATGAATCTTGCAACTCTGAGCTAATATTTTAATAAATTCGAGATCCTGACCTCATAATTATAGGATAGTTCTCTCAGTCATTATGAGATACAGATCCAGTAATTAAAAAAGTTAATCTCATAACTATGAAAACAGTCTCTGATATCTTAAGATGTGGATATGTGAAGATAAGCACTGAGCTTCCATAAAATGTGCCTCTATAGGGTTCATCCTGTTTTTGATCTCATCGTGGATTTCATGACAATTTGAATTAATTATTGGACGTCATCATGTTGAGGTTCTGGGCTAATTAAGACCGTAAACATCGACATTCAGAGAGAAAATGGACGCCTGTAAACAAACTTAACTCATTTCCGTCGGAGCTCTTTCAGCCTCTGTGTTTCCTTTTGCTTTTGAATGCAAAGGTGTTGGAGTTTGTCCTTGCCACCAGGCAGAGTGTAACTCACAAAGGATTATGGTGAATGTGAAATGAGACACATTTCCTATAACTAACCCATTAACATAAAAAAAATACATTTGGCTCCATCTCATTAGCCGTGATTAAATGACAGAGTGCAGAAGACATTGTCATCTTTTATTAGAAAACTCTGTAAAGTCCCAAAAAATGTTCACTGAGTAATTACCGTTATTAGAGTGGCGGCGCTCTGCAATCACGCCGCCGGCCGGAGAGCAAAGAGGAGCGCCAAAGAGAGGAGGAGGAAACTAACTGCCGGACTGGACCCTCCATCAACAGACAAGACTTCTCTGAATTAATAGGAGCTTAGAAATGAAATCCAATTTAATTTTAATAGCAGGCGGGCAGCGGGGGATCTGTCCGAGGGGAGACATTTGCTCCGGCAGTAAAGACTGATTACACGTCTGCGCGGTGGTAATGAATGAGCCTTGAACGGCGTGCGGAGAGCGGAGGATGTCAAACAGCCGAGGCAGGGAGGAGATGTACGGCCGAGCAGCTGATGATCGCTGCTCGCTGCAGATGATGAGTGTCTCCTCAATATTTAAAGAATACATGTTTGATCCTGGAAATTCAAAGTGTGGCTGAATGCGGCGTTTTGAATTTACAAGAAGCTCCGTGACTCCATGTCTGACTCCGGCCTCCGTGGAGGAAACTTCTCATCTTGTTCACAAACAAAAACTATAATTCTAATTAAGTGTGATCATCTCATATTTAGATTAAATTCTGATCTTGTTTGGAGTATGGATTGGATCATCATTGACTTGAATTATCACCTAAATCTGCAGCTTCCCTCGGCGCCCCATGGAGCTAAATAATCAGTTTTCAGCTCATTGTTCTGGTTCAGCCTCACAGCTCTCATGGTGTCGTTTCCGACCCCAAAAGCTCACACTACACTTCCTGCTCGGCAGCAAACAGCAGGTAGACACGGTTAGAGACTAGCTGGTGAACATAATGGAGCATTTAGCCACTAAAGAGGAAGACATTTCCCTCGGGAGATGGTGGAGACCAAAAATGGAGCTAAAAGAGAGGGAATATTGGACCTACAGTCATCATGTGGACACAAACATGACTCCAAACAATAACAATAAACATGTTCAACATATAAACATAACAGCTGATCACAGTTGATGTTGTGTTCATGAAGTCATACTTGAATAAAAGTAAAGATATCATGTTAAAATATGACTTTGGTAAAAGTGAAAGTCACCTATACGACTAGTACTTGAATAAAAGTCTGAAAGTATCTGATATTAAATGTACATATATATTGTATACTGTGGGTCCAGTGATTATCGGATCAGATATTCAGCATGTTTTTCTTTTGTCAAAATCAAAGTAACTAGTAACAAAAGTTATCAAATACATGTTGTGGAGTAAAACAATAAATTAATTGACTCCAAAATGTGGTGGAGCAGAAGTATAAAGTAGCAGAGAATAGAAATACTCAAGTAAAGTAAAAGTACTTCAAAATTAGCACAGAGCTTGAGTAAATGCACTTCGTTAAAATCACTAGTGTTCATAAAAGTGTTTCCACTGCCCCTAAAAAATCCCTTATTGCTGGTTAAAGTCCTGAAATATAAATCTCCAATTTCAAGTTTTTTTCCTTAGATAACATTCATGCTTAAGATGGTTTACATCTAACTTAATTATATAGTTAAGAAAAATATAGAATCTCACATTAATAAAATATGTAACCACCTGAAAAAAAAGGACCAACTCTAATGTAAACACTTGGTCAAGGTGTCTTTAAAAAGTAGCCTCACTGATAATATACCAGACTAAGAGTCGACAGCCGTGATGCAGCGTCTCTGTGTTATTTTAACATTATCACAATTCATCTTGGGGGGGGAAACATTAAAATGTCTGAATCAAATTTCGTAGCCGTCCATCCAATACTTGCAAAGATATTTCAGTCTGGATGTTTCCTAAACACTCCGCGCCCTCTTAACCTGACAGTTTTCATAATTTCCCATCATTGACAGACAATTAGGCTGGAGCGTTTCCAAAAGTCTCAGTTTACTGAGCCGTGCCATCATTAAGAAGCTGTTTGTTCAATGAGCACAAGAGTTGGACTCAAAGTTTCTGCTGTCAAAAAGAAAATAATTCAGTTTTGCTGATGTGCAGTGATTTGTAAATGTCAAACTTTGTAATTATGTGTTTATTATCTTTGTATTATTAACAGTGTTAGTTCAGCTGCAGCAGAGTTTGTATATAATTTATCATTGCTGCTAATAACAGTGATAGAAAGTGTGTTACATTATATTTTACAAGTTTAGGTTGTTAGTTAACTTGATACTGACACTGTTCATCCAGCAAATGTTTAGTTGTTGAGTTTTCTTCACCATTACAACCCGAAATCCCTCGAAACATAAGAAGCTGTTCAACATAATTAAACAACGTCTTCAATGTTTTACATCATCAACTTTATTGATTTTATTGGTACGACTGTCCCATTGAAAACTGGAGTTCGGATACCGTTTGTGATGAAGAGTCAAGAGGAATTTGTTTTTAATTTAAGTCACAAAAGTAAGTGAACATACGTAATTAACGTCTCGTCACGTTTGTAACACGACTTGAGTTATGTCTCTTAACTAGTGTGATCTTTTGCTGACCTTAACCAAGAAGTTTTTGTATAAACCAAACCAAACTGCAACCGTTTGATGACGTTAATAACGTTCAAAGCATTCACCACGTTTTATTTTGAAAGTTTAACCAGATGTTGCATACGACGTATAATTGCTAACTTGAACATGGAGCCCATCATATCCAAAGCGTCATATTTTGAAGCTTAACTCACTGACAGTTGTGTGACAGTGGAGTGAGACAGTGTTTGTGTCACGTGTGAAACCAAAAAATCCTCACGTCTGTTAGCTAACGTACATTGTGTCATGTAGGAGGGCCAACTCCTCAGGTCAAGACTTTGCTGTCGACTTACATCTGAAGGACAAAAATTATTTTGAGGACAACAATGTGAACATCTTGGCCAGAGAAGACAGATGGTTTGAACGAGGAGTAAAGGAATCCATCTGTGTCAAACTGGAACGACCGTCTTTGAACAGAGGAGGTGGCCTACGACATTACTTGTCACCCACCTACAATGATGTACTGAGTTCCTGCCCCAGACAGCTTATCAACCATTCACACCTGGGCTCACCTAGTCCCAGCAGCCCACATAAAGGCTGACGACCTACAAGTGGCCCTAACGACTCTGAAACTCAGCGCTAACGACTCTGTAAGGACACTCCCACACAAAGTTTAAAAGCCTGCAACTCCCCTCCAGTTAGTTAGAACTGAAGAAGCCTCTTGAATGAGAGGTGAGACGTCTTCAAGAAACTGGAACAAGTCCAGTTGCCAAACGATACAGCACCTAGAATTACCATGACCTGGATGACCGAGAACCTTCATCAACATGTCATGAACGTAACTTCATCTTTTCCTGAACTAAATCAAGTAGTTTTGCTGCCTGAACCTTTCCAAACAGGGAAGGATTGGTGTATCGCCATGCAAAGTTAGACTTTGTCGTCTGCACTGCATGCAATATTAAAATATTTAAGTCGTGTAATATTTTTTGCAGATTGATGGGACACAGTTGTTCCTGTAGATTTATTAGAACTGTGGCCTGTAGTTGTGAAAATATTTGGGTCATGAGACAAACAGTGACACTGACGTTCTGGCAGAAAGAGCAGGAAACATTCACAGCTTCTTCATTTGCACAAATCTCGTCTTATTACTCAGCCACTCACTTGAAAGACGTCACCGACTGAAATAAAAAACATTATGAATTATCCATCAACACCAGAAACTTCATGAATGAACATGATTTCTGGGAGGAAGTGGAAAGAGGCGACCTGAATGCCGTTCGCCTCTCTGTTTGCTAACGGGCTTCAATGACCGATGATGATGATGAAAGTCCAACGCTGACTGAGATGAGGCGGCGCACTCGACAGACAGCTTCATCATGGCTGCTGGCATTTCAATTACACATCACTTAGAGGGTAAATTTAATTCCTTCTCGACAGGACGAACGTGTTTCTGTTTCCCCGTCGCTCTCTCTCTGTCCCTCTCTCTCTCGCAGGCATCCTTCTGTTTCAATTAGATCGGGAAATTAGATAAACGGCAAACTAATTACAGAGGTTAGCAGTGATGGGATGAGTTCGGGGGGGAAACCAGCCAAACTGTTGCGTCTCACACGTCTGAATATATTTACATTAATAGAGTTTTAATAGTTGGCTGTGTTTTTATCAGGAACGTCTGTGTCAGATTCATCAGCGAGGATTAATAATGATGTTTCCTCACAACACTGATTCTGACTGAGTCATAAAAAAACACGACAGGCACGTGTGAGAGCTGCTCAAACATTCATGAATTCATCCCACATCTGTGTCACAACTGAAGACTATTCTTTACAATAAAACACTGCCTTTCATTTTTCTGCTCATCTTCATGTTTCGAAGGTGATTTGCATAAAAAAAAAGATGAAGCAGTGTGTCACATGGAAATAATGAACCCACGGCGCATGAGAAAGAAAAGTGACATAAATCATTTTAACAGTCATTCAAATGTCAACCAGCGCAAGATTTCTCTTGTCTGTGACATTTTAGATTTATTATTCAGAGTTTAACGTCTGATTTTCATTCAGGGTTTTTCTTGTTAAAGAAAATTTAGTCTGAAGTGAGAGAAAGTCGTTGACCTGTAAGTACCTCAGCCTTTCCTCAGCAAAGGTGGCTGTCTTTTGGTTCTGAGTTGGGTACCGAACTCGAATTTACATTAAATCAATCGGCGTCAAATTTTTGGTACCTGAGAGCTCATCTTTAGAGTAACGTTCTGGAAGATTATTTCCCCTCACTCAAATGATAATGCTAATGCTGAGATGTCTTTCTGAAGCTAGCGAGCTAGTGCTGCAAGTGCTAGGGCTAGCAAGTAGCCAGTTGAACTAGCATTCTGGGTCTGATTTGATGTGAAAGGCAGAGCTGTAAGTTGTTTAGTCTCTCCTGGTCCCAGGGCTGAAGTAACATTTTCCTGCCCTCAGGGCAGAGTGGTCTAAATCAGCATTTGTCTGGGGCAGTTTAGTCTCTCTCCTGCTACTACGTTGCCCTGAGAACAGAAAAATAGGACTTCTGGCCTGAGACCAGGAGGGATTGACCTGCCCTCAGACAACTTCTGCTCTGAGACCAGAGGAGACAGTTGACTCCCTTTTGTCCAACTACATTGCCCTGAGAACAGAAAAATAGGACTTCTGCCCTGAGACCAGGAGAGATTCACCTGCCCACAGACAACTTCTGCCCTGAGACCAGAGGAGACAGTTGACTCCCTTTAGTCCAACTACGTTGCCCTGAGAACAGAAAAATAGGACTTCTGCCCTGAGACCAGGAGAGATTCACCTGCCCACAGACAACTTCTGCCCTGAGACCAGAGGAGACAGTTGACTCCCTTTTGTCCAACTACGTTGCCCTGAGAACAGAAAAATAGGACTTCTGCCCTGAGACCAGGAGAGATTCACCTGCCCTCAGACAACTTCTGCCCTGAGACCAGGAGGGATTCACCTGCCCTCAGACAACTTCTGCCCTGAGACCAGAGGAGACAGTTGACTCCCTTTTGTCCAACTACGTTGCCCTGAGAACAGAAAAATAGGACTTCTGCCCTGAGACCAGGACGGATTCACCTGCCCTCAGACACAATTCTGGGAAACAATGGTCTCTGCCCAAGGACCAGATGAGACTAAACAGCCATGAGGAAAATCCTACAAAACAACTTCTGCCCTGAGACCAGAGGAGACAGTTGACTCCCTTTTGTCCAGCTATGTTGCCCTGAGAACAGAAGAATAGGACTTCTGCCCTGAGACCAGGAGAGATTCACCTCAGACAACTTCTGTCCTGAGGTCAAGAGAGATTCACCTGCCCTCAGACAACTTCTGCCCTGAGACCAGAGGAGACAGTTGACCCCCTTTTGTCCAACTATGTTGCCCTGAGAACAGAAAAATAGGACTTCTGCCCTGAGACCAGGAGGGATTCACCTGCCCTCAGACAACTTCTGCCCTGAGACCAGAGGAGACAGTTGACTCCCTTTTGTCCAACTACGTTGCCCTGAGAACAGAAAAATAGGACTTCTGCCCTGAGACCAGGAGAGATTCACCTGCCCACAGACAACTTCTGCCCCGAGACCAGAGGAGACAGTTGACTCCCTTTTGTCCAACTACGTTGCCCTGAGAACAGAAAAATAGGACTTCTGCCCTGAGACCAGGAGAGATTCACCTGCCCTCAGACAACTTCTGCCCTGAGACCAGGAGGGATTCACCTGCCCTCAGACAACTTCTGCCCTGAGACCAGAGGAGACAGTTGACTCCCTTTTGTCCAACTACGTTGCCCTGAGAACAGAAAAATAGGACTTCTGCCCTGAGACCAGGAGGGATTCACCTGCCCTCAGACACAATTCTGGGAAACAATGGTCTCTGCCCAAGGACCAGATGAGACTAAACAGCCATGAGGAAAATCCTACAAAACAACTTCTGCCCTGAGACCAGAGGAGACAGTTGACTCCCTTTTGTCCAGCTATGTTGCCCTGAGAACAGAAGAATAGGACTTCTGCCCTGAGACCAGGAGAGATTCACCTCAGACAACTTCTGTCCTGAGGTCAAGAGAGATTCACCTGCCCTCAGACAACTTCTGCCCTGAGACCAGAGGAGACAGTTGACTCCCTTTTGTCCAACTACATTGCCCTGAGAACAGAAAAATAGGACTTCTGCCCTGAGACCAGGAGAGATTCACCTCAGACAACTTCTGTCCTGAGGTCAAGAGAGATTCACCTGCCCTCAGACAACTTCTGCCCTGAGACCAGAGGAGACAGTTGACCCCCTTTTGTCCAACTATGTTGCCCTGAGAACAGAAAAATAGGACTTCTGCCCTGAGACCAGGAGGGATTCACCTGCCCTCAGACAACTTCTGCCCTGAGACCAGAGGAGACAGTTGACTCCCTTTTGTCCAACTACGTTGCCCTGAGAACAGAAAAATAGGACTTCTGCCCTGAGACCAGGAGAGATTCACCTGCCCACAGACAACTTCTGCCCCGAGACCAGAGGAGACAGTTGACTCCCTTTTGTCCAACTACGTTGCCCTGAGAACAGAAAAATAGGACTTCTGCCCTCAGACCAGGAGAGATTCACCTGCCCTCAGACAACTTCTGCCCTGAGACCAGGAGGGATTCACCTGCCCTCAGACAACTTCTGCCCTGAGACCAGAGGAGACAGTTGACTCCCTTTTGTCCAACTACGTTGCCCTGAGAACAGAAAAATAGGACTTCTGCCCTGAGACCAGGAGAGATTCACCTGCCCACAGACAACTTCTGCCCTGAGACCAGAGGAGACAGTTGACTCCCTTTTGTCCAACTACGTTGCCCTGAGAACAGAAAAATAGGACTTCTGCCCTGAGACCAGGAGAGATTCACCTGCCCTCAGACAACTTCTGCCCTGAGACCAGGAGGGATTCACCTGCCCTCAGACAACTTCTGCCCTGAGACCAGAGGAGACAGTTGACTCCCTTTTGTCCAACTACGTTGCCCTGAGAACAGAAAAATAGGACTTCTGCCCTGAGACCAGGACGGATTCACCTGCCCTCAGACACAATTCTGGGAAACAATGGTCTCTGCCCAAGGACCAGATGAGACTAAACAGCCATGAGGAAAATCCTACAAAACAACTTCTGCCCTGAGACCAGAGGAGACAGTTGACTCCCTTTTGTCCAGCTATGTTGCCCTGAGAACAGAAGAATAGGACTTCTGCC
Organism: Pagrus pagrus; assembly: GCF_965226575.1. Classification (NCBI taxonomy): domain Eukaryota; kingdom Metazoa; phylum Chordata; class Actinopteri; order Spariformes; family Sparidae; genus Pagrus; species Pagrus pagrus. Next base: position 2,898,660 of record NC_140194.1, read on the forward strand.
CTGAGACCAGGAGAGATTCACCTCAGACAACTTCTGTCCTGAGGTCAAGAGAGATTCACCTGCCCTCAGACAACTTCTGCCCTGAGACCAGAGGAGACAGTTGACCCCCTTTTGTCCAACTATGTTGCCCTGAGAACAGAAAAATAGGACTTCTGCCCTGAGACCAGGAGGGATTCACCTGCCCTCAGACAACTTCTGCCCTGAGACCAGAGGAGACAGTTGACTCCCTTTTGTCCAACTACGTTGCCCTGAGAACAGAAAAATAGGACTTCTGCCCTGAGACCAGGAGAGATTCACCTGCCCACAGACAACTTCTGCCCCGAGACCAGAGGAGACAGTTGACTCCCTTTTGTCCAACTACGTTGCCCTGAGAACAGAAAAATAGGACTTCTGCCCTGAGACCAGGAGAGATTCACCTGCCCTCAGACAACTTCTGCCCTGAGACCAGGAGGGATTCACCTGCCCTCAGACAACTTCTGCCCTGAGACCAGAGGAGACAGTTGACTCCCTTTTGTCCAACTACGTTGCCCTGAGAACAGAAAAATAGGACTTCTGCCCTGAGACCAGGAGGGATTCACCTGCCCTCAGACACAATTCTGGGAAACAATGGTCTCTGCCCAAGGACCAGATGAGACTAAACAGCCATGAGGAAAATCCTACAAAACAACTTCTGCCCTGAGACCAGAGGAGACAGTTGACTCCCTTTTGTCCAGCTATGTTGCCCTGAGAACAGAAGAATAGGACTTCTGCCCTGAGACCAGGAGAGATTCACCTCAGACAACTTCTGTCCTGAGGTCAAGAGAGATTCACCTGCCCTCAGACAACTTCTGCCCTGAGACCAGAGGAGACAGTTGACTCCCTTTTGTCCAACTACATTGCCCTGAGAACAGAAAAATAGGACTTCTGCCCTGAGACCAGGAGAGATTCACCTGCCCACAGACAACTTCTGCCCTGAGACCAGAGGAGACAGTTGACTCCCTTTTGTCCAACTACGTTGCCCTGAGAACAGAAAAATAGGACTTCTGCCCTGAGACCAGGAGAGATTCACCTGCCCACAGACAACTTCTGCCCTGAGACCAGAGGAGACAGTTGACTCCCTTTTGTAGAAACTACGTAGCCCTGAGAAGAGAAAAATAGGACTTCTGCCCTGAGACCAGGAGAGATTCACCTGCCCTCAGACAACTTCTGCCCTGGGACCAGGAGGGATTCACCTGCCCTCAGACAACTTCTGCCCTGAGACCAGAGGAGACAGTTGACTCCCTTTTGTCCAACTACATTGCCCTGAGAACAGAAAAATAGGACTTCTGCCCTGAGACCAGGAGAGATTCACCTGCCCACAGACAACTTCTGCCCTGAGACCAGAGGAGACAGTTGACTCCCTTTAGTCCAACTACGTTGCCCTGAGAACAGAAAAATAGGACTTCTGCCCTGAGACCAGGAGAGATTCACCTGCCCACAGACAACTTCTGCCCTGAGACCAGAGGAGACAGTTGACTCCCTTTTGTCCAACTACGTTGCCCTGAGAACAGAAAAATAGGACTTCTGCCCTGAGACCAGGAGAGATTCACCTGCCCTCAGACAACTTCTGCCCTGAGACCAGGAGGGATTCACCTGCCCTCAGACAACTTCTGCCCTGAGACCAGAGGAGACAGTTGACTCCCTTTTGTCCAACTACGTTGCCCTGAGAACAGAAAAATAGGACTTCTGCCCTGAGACCAGGACGGATTCACCTGCCCTCAGACACAATTCTGGGAAACAATGGTCTCTGCCCAAGGACCAGATGAGACTAAACAGCCATGAGGAAAATCCTACAAAACAACTTCTGCCCTGAAACCAGAGGAGACAGTTGACTCCCTTTTGTCCAGCTATGTTGCCCTGAGAACAGAAGAATAGGACTTCTGCCCTGAGACCAGGAGAGATTCACCTCAGACAACTTCTGTCCTGAGGTCAAGAGAGATTCACCTGCCCTCAGACAACTTCTGCCCTGAGACCAGAGGAGACAGTTGACCCCCTTTTGTCCAACTATGTTGCCCTGAGAACAGAAAAATAGGACTTCTGCCCTGAGACCAGGAGGGATTCACCTGCCCTCAGACAACTTCTGCCCTGAGACCAGAGGAGATAGTTGACTCCCTTTTGTCCAACTACGTTGCCCTGAGGACAGAAAAATAGGACTTCTGCCCTGAGACCAGGAGAGATTCACGTGCCCACAGACAACTTCTGCCCACGAGACCAGAGGAGACAGTTGACTCCCTTTTGTCCAACTACGTTGCCCTGAGAACAGAAAAATAGGACTTCTGCCCTGAGACCAGGAGAGATTCACCTGCCCTCAGACAACTTCTGCCCTGAGACCAGGAGGGATTCACCTGCCCTCAGACAACTTCTGCCCTGAGACCAGAGGAGACAGTTGACTCCCTTTTGTCCAACTACGTTGCCCTGAGAACAGAAAAATAGGACTTCTGCCCTGAGACCAGGAGGGATTCACCTGCCCTCAGACACAATTCTGGGAAACAATGGTCTCTGCCCAAGGACCAGATGAGACTAAACAGCCATGAGGAAAATCCTACAAAACAACTTCTGCCCTGAGACCAGAGGAGACAGTTGACTCCCTTTTGTCCAGCTATGTTGCCCTGAGAACAGAAGAATAGGACTTCTGCCCTGAGACCAGGAGAGATTCACCTCAGACAACTTCTGTCCTGAGGTCAAGAGAGATTCACCTGCCCTCAGACAACTTCTGCCCTGAGACCAGAGGAGACAGTTGACTCCCTTTTGTCCAACTACATTGCCCTGAGAACAGAAAAATAGGACTTCTGCCCTGAGACCAGGAGAGATTCACCTGCCCACAGACAACTTCTGCCCTGAGACCAGAGGAGACAGTTGACTCCCTTTTGTCCAACTACGTTGCCCTGAGAACAGAAAAATAGGACTTCTGCCCTGAGACCAGGAGAGATTCACCTGCCCACAGACAACTTCTGCCCTGAGACCAGAGGAGACAGTTGACTCCCTTTTGTAGAAACTACGTAGCCCTGAGAAGAGAAAAATAGGACTTCTGCCCTGAGACCAGGAGAGATTCACCTGCCCTCAGACAACTTCTGCCCTGGGACCAGAGGAGACAGTTGACTCCCTTTTGTCCAACTACGTTGCCCTGAGAACAGAAAAATAGGACTTCTGCCCTGAGACCAGGAGAGATTCACCTGCCCACAGACAACTTCTGCCCTGAGACCAGAGGAGACAGTTGACTCCCTTTTGTCCAGCTATGTTGCCCTGAGAACAGAAGAATAGGACTTCTGCCCTGAGACCAGGAGAGATTCACCTCAGACAACTTCTGTCCTGAGGTCAAGAGAGATTCACCTGCCCTCAGACAACTACTGCCCTGAGACCAGAGGAGACAGTTGACTCCCTTTTGTCCAACTACGTTGCCCTGAGAACAGAAAAATAGGACTTCTGCCCTGAGACCAGGAGAGATTCACCTGCCCACGGACAACTTCTGCCCTGAGACCAGAGGAGACAGTTGACTCCCTTTTGTCCAACTACGTTGCCCTGAGAACAGAAAAATAGGACTTCAGCCCTGAGACCAGGAGAGATTCACCTGCCCTCAGACAACTTCTGCCCTGAGACCAGAGGAGACAGTTGACTCCCTTTTGTCCAACTACATTGCCCTGAGAACAGAAAAATAGGACTTCTGCCCTGAGACCAGGAGAGATTCACCTGCCCACAGACAACTTCTGCCCTGAGACCAGAGGAGACACTTGACTCCCTTTTGTCCAACTACGTTGCCCTGAGAACAGAAAAATAGGACTTCTGCCCTGAGACCAGGAGAGATTCACCGGCCCACAGACAACTTCTGCCCTGAGACCAGAGGAGACAGTTGACTCCCTTTTGTCCAACTACGTTGCCCTGAGAACAGAAAAATAGGACTTCTGCCCTGAGACCAGGAGAGATTCACCTGCCCTCAGACAACCTCTGCCCTGAGACCAGGAGGGATTCACCTGCCCTCAGACAACTTCTGCCCTGAGACCACAGGAGACAGTTGACTCCCTTTTGTCCAACTACGTTGCCCTGAGAACAGAAAAATAGGACTTCTGCCCTGAGACCAGGAGGGATTCACCTGCCCTCAGACACAATTCTGGGAAACAATGGTCTCTGCCCTAGGACCAGATGAGACTAAACAGCCATGAGGAAAATCCTACAAAACAACTTCTGCCCTGAGACCAGGAGGGATTCACCTGCCCTCAGACAACTTCTGCTCTGAGACCAGGAGGAGACAGTTGACCCCCTTTTGTCCAACTACGTTGCCCTGAGAACAGAAAAATAGGACTTCTGCCCTGAGACCAGGAGAGATTCACCTGCCCTCAGACAACTTCTGCCCTGAGACCAGGAGGGATTCACCTGCCCTCAGACAACTTCTGCCCTGAGACCAGAGGAGACAGTTGACTCCCTTTTTTCCAACTACGTTGCCCTGAGAACAGAAAAATAGGACTTCTGCCCTGAGACCAGGAGGGATTCACCTGCCCTCAGACACAATTCTGGGAAACAATGGTCTCTGCCCAAGGACCAGATGAGACTAAACAGCCATGAGGAAAATCCTACAAAACAACTTCTGCCCTGAGACCAGAGGAGACAGTTGACTCCCTTTTGTCCAGCTATGTTGCCCTGAGAACAGAAGAATAGGACTTCTGCCCTGAGACCAGGAGAGATTCACCTCAGACAACTTCTGTCCTGAGGTCAAGAGAGATTCACCTGCCCTCAGACAACTTCTGCCCTGAGACCAGGAGGGATTCACCTGCCCTCAGACAACTTCTGCCCTGAGACCAGAGGAGACAGTTGACTCCCTTTTGTCCAACTATGTTGCCTTGAGAACAGAAAAATAGGACTTCTGCCCTGAGGCCAGGAGAGATTCACCTGCCCTCAGACAACTTCTGCCCTGAGACCAGGAGGGATTCACCTGCCCTCAGACAACTTCTGCCCTGAGACCAGGAGGGATTCACCTGCCCTCAGACAACTTCTGCTCTGAGACCAGGAGGAGACAGTTGACCCCCTTTTGTCCAACTACGTTGCCCTGAGAACAGAAAAATAGGACTTCTGCCCTGAGACCAGGAGAGATTCACCTGCCCTCAGACAACTTCTGCCCTGAGACCAGGCGGGATTCACCTGCCCTCAGACAACTTCTGCCCTGAGACCAGAGGAGACAGTTGACTCCCTTTTGTCCAACTACGTTGCCCTGAGAACAGAAAAATAGGACTTCTGCCCTGAGACCAGGAGGGATTCACCTGCCGTCAGACACAATTCTGGGAAACAATGGTCTCTGCCCAAGGACCAGATGAGACTAAACAGCCATGAGGAAAATCCTACAAAACAACTTCTGCCCTGAGACCAGAGGAGACAGTTGACTCCCTTTTGTCCAGCTATGTTGCCCTGAGAACAGAAGAATAGGACTTCTGCCCTGAGACCAGGAGAGATTCACCTCAGACAACTTCTGTCCTGAGGTCAAGAGAGATTCACCTGCCCTCAGACAACTTCTGCCCTGAGACCAGAGGAGACAGTTGACTCCCTTTTGTCCAACTATGTTGCCTTGAGAACAGAAAAATAGGACTTCTGCCCTGAGACCAGGAGAGATTCACCTGCCCTCAGACAACTTCTGCCCTGAGACCAGAGGAGACAGTTGACCGCCTTTTGTCCAACTATGTTGCCCTGAGAACAGAAAAATAGGACTTCTGCCCTGAGACCAGGAGAGATTCACCTGCCCTCAGACAACTTCTGCCCTGAGACCAGAGGAGACAGTTGACTCCCTTTTGTCCAACTATGTTGCCTTGAGAACAGAAAAATAGGACTTCTGCCCTGAGACCAGGAGAGATTCACCTGCCCTCAGACAACTTCTGCCCTGAGACCAGAGGAGACAGTTGACCGCCTTTTGTCCAACTATGTTGCCCTGAGAACAGAAAAATAGAACTTCTGCCCTGAGACCAGGAGAGATTCACCTGCCCTCAGACAACTTCTGCCCTGAGACCAGAGGAGACAGTTGACTCCCTTTTGTCTAACTACGTTGCCCTGAGAACAGAAAAATAGGACTTCTGCCCTGAGACCAGGAGGGATTCACCTGCCCTCAGACACAATTCTGGGAAACAATGGTCTCTGCCCTAGGACCAGATGAGACTAAACAGCCATGAGGAAAATCCTACAAAACAACTTCTGCCCTGAGACCAGAGACAGTTGACTCCCTTTTGTCCAACTACGTTGCCCTGAGAACAGAAAAATAGGACTTCTGCCCTGAGACCAGGAGAGATTCACCTGCCCTCAGACAACCTCTGCCCTGAGACCAGGAGGGATTCACCTGCCCTCAGACAACTTCTGCCCTGAGACCACAGGAGACAGTTGACTCCCTTTTGTCCAACTACGTTGCCCTGAGAACAGAAAAATAGGACTTCTGCCCTGAGACCAGGAGGGATTCACCTGCCCTCAGACACAATTCTGGGAAACAATGGTCTCTGCCCTAGGACCAGATGAGACTAAACAGCCATGAGGAAAATCCTACAAAACAACTTCTGCCCTGAGACCAGGAGGGATTCACCTGCCCTCAGACAACTTCTGCTCTGAGACCAGGAGGAGACAGTTGACCCCCTTTTGTCCAACTACGTTGCCCTGAGAACAGAAAAATAGGACTTCTGCCCTGAGACCAGGAGAGATTCACCTGCCCTCAGACAACTTCTGCCCTGAGACCAGGAGGGATTCACCTGCCCTCAGACAACTTCTGCCCTGAGACCAGAGGAGACAGTTGACTCCCTTTTTTCCAACTACGTTGCCCTGAGAACAGAAAAATAGGACTTCTGCCCTGAGACCAGGAGGGATTCACCTGCCGTCAGACACAATTCTGGGAAACAATGGTCTCTGCCCAAGGACCAGATGAGACTAAACAGCCATGAGGAAAATCCTACAAAACAACTTCTGCCCTGAGACCAGAGGAGACAGTTGACTCCCTTTTGTCCAGCTATGTTGCCCTGAGAACAGAAGAATAGGACTTCTGCCCTGAGACCAGGAGAGATTCACCTCAGACAACTTCTGTCCTGAGGTCAAGAGAGATTCACCTGCCCTCAGACAACTTCTGCCCTGAGACCAGAGGAGACAGTTGACTCCCTTTTGTCCAACTATGTTGCCTTGAGAACAGAAAAATAGGACTTCTGCCCTGAGACCAGGAGAGATTCACCTGCCCTCAGACAACTTCTGCCCTGAGACCAGAGGAGACAGTTGACCGCCTTTTGTCCAACTATGTTGCCCTGAGAACAGAAAAATAGGACTTCTGCCCTGAGACCAGGAGAGATTCACCTGCCCTCAGACAACTTCTGCCCTGAGACCAGGAGGGATTCACCTGCCCTCAGACAACTTCTGCCCTGAGACCAGAGGAGACAGTTGACTCCCTTTTGTCTAACTACGTTGCCCTGAGAACAGAAAAATAGGACTTCTGCCCTGAGACCAGGAGGGATTCACCTGCCCTCAGACACAATTCTGGGAAACAATGGTCTCTGCCCTAGGACCAGATGAGACTAAACAGCCATGAGGAAAATCCTACAAAACAACTTCTGCCCTGAGACCAGAGACAGTTGACTCCCTTTTGTCCAACTACGTTGCCCTGAGAACAGAAAAATAGGACTTCTGCCCTGAGACCAGGAGAGATTCACCTGCCCTCAGACAACCTCTGCCCTGAGACCAGGAGGGATTCACCTGCCCTCAGACAACTTCTGCCCTGAGACCACAGGAGACAGTTGACTCCCTTTTGTCCAACTACGTTGCCCTGAGAACAGAAAAATAGGACTTCTGCCCTGAGACCAGGAGGGATTCACCTGCCCTCAGACACAATTCTGGGAAACAATGGTCTCTGCCCTAGGACCAGATGAGACTAAACAGCCATGAGGAAAATCCTACAAAACAACTTCTGCCCTGAGACCAGGAGGGATTCACCTGCCCTCAGACAACTTCTGCTCTGAGACCAGGAGGAGACAGTTGACCCCCTTTTGTCCAACTACGTTGCCCTGAGAACAGAAAAATAGGACTTCTGCCCTGAGACCAGGAGAGATTCACCTGCCCTCAGACAACTTCTGCCCTGAGACCAGGAGGGATTCACCTGCCCTCAGACAACTTCTGCCCTGAGACCAGAGGAGACAGTTGACTCCCTTTTTTCCAACTACGTTGCCCTGAGAACAGAAAAATAGGACTTCTGCCCTGAGACCAGGAGGGATTCACCTGCCGTCAGACACAATTCTGGGAAACAATGGTCTCTGCCCAAGGACCAGATGAGACTAAACAGCCATGAGGAAAATCCTACAAAACAACTTCTGCCCTGAGACCAGAGGAGACAGTTGACTCCCTTTTGTCCAGCTATGTTGCCCTGAGAACAGAAGAATAGGACTTCTGCCCTGAGACCAGGAGAGATTCACCTCAGACAACTTCTGTCCTGAGGTCAAGAGAGATTCACCTGCCCTCAGACAACTTCTGCCCTGAGACCAGAGGAGACAGTTGACTCCCTTTTGTCCAACTATGTTGCCTTGAGAACAGAAAAATAGGACTTCTGCCCTGAGACCAGGAGAGATTCACCTGCCCTCAGACAACTTCTGCCCTGAGACCAGAGGAGACAGTTGACCGCCTTTTGTCCAACTATGTTGCCCTGAGAACAGAAAAATAGGACTTCTGCCCTGAGACCAGGAGAGATTCACCTGCCCTCAGACAACTTCTGCCCTGAGACCAGGAGGGATTCACCTGCCCTCAGACAACTTCTGCCCTGAGACCAGAGGAGACAGTTGACTCCCTTTTGTCTAACTACGTTGCCCTGAGAACAGAAAAATAGGACTTCTGCCCTGAGACCAGGAGGGATTCACCTGCCCTCAGACACAATTCTGGGAAACAATGGTCTCTGCCCTAGGACCAGATGAGACTAAACAGCCATGAGGAAAATCCTACAAAACAACTTCTGCCCTGAGACCAGAGACAGTTGACTCCCTTTTGTCCAACTACGTTGCCCTGAGAACAGAAAAATAGGACTTCTGCCCTGAGACCAGGAGAGATTCACCTGCCCTCAGACAACCTCTGCCCTGAGACCAGGAGGGATTCACCTGCCCTCAGACAACTTCTGCCCTGAGACCACAGGAGACAGTTGACTCCCTTTTGTCCAACTACGTTGCCCTGAGAACAGAAAAATAGGACTTCTGCCCTGAGACCAGGAGGGATTCACCTGCCCTCAGACACAATTCTGGGAAACAATGGTCTCTGCCCTAGGACCAGATGAGACTAAACAGCCATGAGGAAAATCCTACAAAACAACTTCTGCCCTGAGACCAGGAGGGATTCACCTGCCCTCAGACAACTTCTGCTCTGAGACCAGGAGGAGACAGTTGACCCCCTTTTGTCCAACTACGTTGCCCTGAGAACAGAAAAATAGGACTTCTGCCCTGAGACCAGGAGAGATTCACCTGCCCTCAGACAACTTCTGCCCTGAGACCAGGAGGGATTCACCTGCCCTCAGACAACTTCTGCCCTGAGACCAGAGGAGACAGTTGACTCCCTTTTTTCCAACTACGTTGCCCTGAGAACAGAAAAATAGGACTTCTGCCCTGAGACCAGGAGGGATTCACCTGCCGTCAGACACAATTCTGGGAAACAATGGTCTCTGCCCAAGGACCAGATGAGACTAAACAGCCATGAGGAAAATCCTACAAAACAACTTCTGCCCTGAGACCAGAGGAGACAGTTGACTCCCTTTTGTCCAGCTATGTTGCCCTGAGAACAGAAGAATAGGACTTCTGCCCTGAGACCAGGAGAGATTCACCTCAGACAACTTCTGTCCTGAGGTCAAGAGAGATTCACCTGCCCTCAGACAACTTCTGCCCTGAGACCAGGAGGGATTCACCTGCCCTCAGACAACTTCTGCCCTGAGACCAGAGGAGACAGTTGACTCCCTTTTGTCCAACTATGTTGCCTTGAGAACAGAAAAATAGGACTTCTACCCTGAGACCAGGAGGGATTCACCTGCCCTCAGACACAATTCTGGGAAACAATGGTCTCTGCCCTAGGACCAGATGAGACTAAACAGCCATGAGGAAAATCCTACAAAACAACTTCTGCCCTGAGACCAGAGGAGACAGTTGACTCCCTTTTGTCCAGCTATGTTGCCCTGAGAACAGAAGAATAGGACTTCTGCCCTGAGACCAGGAGAGATTCACCTCAGACAACTTCTGTCCTGAGGTCAAGAGAGATTCACCTGCCCTCAGACAACTTCTGCCCTGAGACCAGAGGAGACAGTTGACTCCCTTTTGTCCAACTATGTTGCCTTGAGAACAGAAAAATAGGACTTCTGCCCTGAGGCCAGGAGAGATTCACCTGCCCTCAGACAACTTCTGCCCTGAGACCAGAGGAGACAGTTGACTCCCTTTGGTCCAACTACGTTGCCCTGAGAACAGAAAAATAGGACTTCTGCCCTGAGACCAGGAGCGATTGACCTGCCCTCAGACAACTTCTGCCCTGAGACCAGGAGGGATTCACCTGCCCTCAGACAACTTCTGCCCTGAGACCAGGAGGGATTCACCTGCCCTCAGACAACTTCTGCTCTGAGACCAGGAGGAGACAGTTGACCCCCTTTTGTCCAACTACGTTGCCCTGAGAACAGAAAAATAGGACTTCTGCCCTGAGACCAGGAGAGATTCACCTGCCCTCAGACAACTTCTGCCCTGAGACCAGGCGGGATTCACCTGCCCTCAGACAACTTCTGCCCTGAGACCAGAGGAGACAGTTGACTCCCTTTTTTCCAACTACGTTGCCCTGAGAACAGAAAAATAGGACTTCTGCCCTGAGACCAGGAGGGATTCACCTGCCGTCAGACACAATTCTGGGAAACAATGGTCTCTGCCCAAGGACCAGATGAGACTAAACAGCCATGAGGAAAATCCTACAAAACAACTTCTGCCCTGAGACCAGAGGAGACAGTTGACTCCCTTTTGTCCAGCTATGTTGCCCTGAGAACAGAAGAATAGGACTTCTGCCCTGAGACCAGGAGAGATTCACCTCAGACAACTTCTGCCCTGAGACCAGGAGGGATTCACCTGCCCTCAGACAACTTCTGCCCTGAGACCAGAGGAGACAGTTGACCGCCTTTTGTCTGACTACGTTGCCCTGAGAACAGAAAAATAGGACTTCTGCCCTGAGACCAGGAGGGATTCACCTGCCCTCAGACACAATTCTGGGAAACAATGGTCTCTGCCCTAGGACCAGATGAGACTAAACAGCAATGAGGAAAATCCTACAAAACAACTTCTGCCCTGAGACCAGAGGAGACAGTTGACTCCCTTTTGTCCAGCTATGTTGCCCTGAGAGCAGAAGAATAGGACTTCTGCCCTGAGACCAGGAGAGATTCACCTCAGACAACTTCTGTCCTGAGGTCAAGAGAGATTCACCTGCCCTCAGACAACTTCTGCCCTGAGACCAGAGGAGACAGTTGACTCCCTTCTGTCCAACTACATTGCCCTGAGAACAGAAAAATAGGACTTCTGCCCTGAGACCAGGAGAGATTCACCTGCCCACAGACAACTTCTGCCCTGAGACCAGAGGAGACAGTTGACTCCCTTTTGTCCAGCTATGTTGCCCTGAGAACAGAAGAATAGGACTTCTGCCCTGAGACCAGGAGAGATTCACCTCAGACAACTTCTGTCCTGAGGTCAAGAGAGATTCACCTGCCCTCAGACAACTTCTGCCCTGAGACCAGGAGGGATTCACCTGCCCTCAGACAACTTCTGCCCTGAGACCAGAGGAGACAGTTGACTCCCTTTTGTCCAACTATGTTGCCTTGAGAACAGAAAAATAGGACTTCTACCCTGAGACCAGGAGGGATTCACCTGCCCTCAGACACAATTCTGGGAAACAATGGTCTCTGCCCTAGGACCAGATGAGACTAAACAGCCATGAGGAAAATCCTACAAAACAACTTCTGCCCTGAGACCAGAGGAGACAGTTGACTCCCTTTTGTCCAGCTATGTTGCCCTGAGAACAGAAGAATAGGACTTCTGCCCTGAGACCAGGAGAGATTCACCTCAGACAACTTCTGTCCTGAGGTCAAGAGAGATTCACCTGCCCTCAGACAACTTCTGCCCTGAGACCAGAGGAGACAGTTGACTCCCTTTTGTCCAACTATGTTGCCTTGAGAACAGAAAAATAGGACTTCTGCCCTGAGGCCAGGAGAGATTCACCGGCCCACAGACAACTTCTGCCCTGAGACCAGAGGAGACAGTTGACTCCCTTTGGTCCAACTACGTTGCCCTGAGAACAGAAAAATAGGACTTCTGCCCTGAGACCAGGAGCGATTGACCTGCCCTCAGACAACTTCTGCCCTGAGACCAGGAGGGATTCACCTGCCCTCAGACAACTTCTGCCCTGAGACCAGGAGGGATTCACCTGCCCTCAGACAACTTCTGCTCTGAGACCAGGAGGAGACAGTTGACCCCCTTTTGTCCAACTACGTTGCCCTGAGAACAGAAAAATAGGACTTCTGCCCTGAGACCAGGAGAGATTCACCTGCCCTCAGACAACTTCTGCCCTGAGACCAGGCGGGATTCACCTGCCCTCAGACAACTTCTGCCCTGAGACCAGAGGAGACAGTTGACTCCCTTTTTTCCAACTACGTTGCCCTGAGAACAGAAAAATAGGACTTCTGCCCTGAGACCAGGAGGGATTCACCTGCCGTCAGACACAATTCTGGGAAACAATGGTCTCTGCCCAAGGACCAGATGAGACTAAACAGCCATGAGGAAAATCCTACAAAACAACTTCTGCCCTGAGACCAGAGGAGACAGTTGACTCCCTTTTGTCCAGCTATTTTGCCCTGAGAACAGAAGAATAGGACTTCTGCCCTGAGACCAGGAGAGATTCACCTCAGACAACTTCTGCCCTGAGACCAGGAGGGATTCACCTGCCCTCAGACAACTTCTGCCCTGAGACCAGAGGAGACAGTTGACCGCCTTTTGTCTGACTACGTTGCCCTGAGAACAGAAAAATAGGACTTCTGCCCTGAGACCAGGAGGGATTCACCTGCCCTCAGACACAATTCTGGGAAACAATGGTCTCTGCCCTAGGACCAGATGAGACTAAACAGCAATGAGGAAAATCCTACAAAACAACTTCTGCCCTGAGACCAGAGGAGACAGTTGACTCCCTTTTGTCCAGCTATGTTGCCCTGAGAGCAGAAGAATAGGACTTCTGCCCTGAGACCAGGAGAGATTCACCTCAGACAACTTCTGTCCTGAGGTCAAGAGAGATTCACCTGCCCTCAGACAACTTCTGCCCTGAGACCAGAGGAGACAGTTGACTCCCTTCTGTCCAACTACATTGCCCTGAGAACAGAAAAATAGGACTTCTGCCCTGAGACCAGGAGAGATTCACCTGCCCACAGACAACTTCTGCCCTGAGACCAGAGGAGACAGTTGACTCCCTTTTGTCCAACTACGTTGCCCTGAGAACAGAAAAATAGGACTTCTGCCCTGAGACCAGGAGAGATTCACCTGCCCTCAGACAACTTCTGCCCTGAGACCAGGAGGGATTCACCTGCCCTCAGACAACTTCTGCCCTGAGACCAGAGGAGACAGTTGACTCCCTTTTGTCCAACTACGTTGCCCTGAGAACAGAAAAATAGGACTTCTGCCCTGAGACCAGGAGGGATTCACCTGCCCTCAGACACAATTCTGGGAAACAATGGTCTCTGCCCTAGGACCAGATGAGACTAAACAGCCATGAGGAAAATCCTACAAAACAACTTCTGCCCTGAGACCAGAGGAGACAGTTGACTCCCTTTTGTCCAGCTATGTTGCCCTGAGAACAGAAGAATAGGACTTCTGCCCTGAGACCAGGAGAGATTCACCTCAGACAACTTCTGTCCTGAGGTCAAGAGAGATTCACCTGCCCTCAGACAACTTCTGCCCTGAGACCAGAGGAGACAGTTGACCCCCTTTTGTCCAACTATGTTGCCCTGAGAACAGAAAAATAGGACTTCTGCCCTGAGACCAGGAGGGATTCACCTGCCCTCAGACAACTTCTGCCCTGAGACCAGAGGAGACAGTTGACTCCCTTTTGTCCAACTACGTTGCCCTGAGAACAGAAAAATAGGACTTCTGCCCTGAGACCAGGAGAGATTCACCTGCCCACAGACAACTTCTGCCCCGAGACCAGAGGAGACAGTTGACTCCCTTTTGTCCAACTACGTTGCCCTGAGAACAGAAAAATAGGACTTCTGCCCTGAGACCAGGAGAGATTCACCTGCCCTCAGACAACTTCTGCCCTGAGACCAGGAGGGATTCACCTGCCCTCAGACAACTTCTGCCCTGAGACCAGAGGAGACAGTTGACTCCCTTTTGTCCAACTACGTTGCCCTGAGAACAGAAAAATAGGACTTCTGCCCTGAGACCAGGAGGGATTCACCTGCCCTCAGACACAATTCTGGGAAACAATGGTCTCTGCCCAAGGACCAGATGAGACTAAACAGCCATGAGGAAAATCCTACAAAACAACTTCTGCCCTGAGACCAGAGGAGACAGTTGACTCCCTTTTGTCCAGCTATGTTGCCCTGAGAACAGAAGAATAGGACTTCTGCCCTGAGACCAGGAGAGATTCACCTCAGACAACTTCTGTCCTGAGGTCAAGAGAGATTCACCTGCCCTCAGACAACTTCTGCCCTGAGACCAGAGGAGACAGTTGACTCCCTTTTGTCCAACTACATTGCCCTGAGAACAGAAAAATAGGACTTCTGCCCTGAGACCAGGAGAGATTCACCTGCCCACAGACAACTTCTGCCCTGAGACCAGAGGAGACAGTTGACTCCCTTTTGTCCAACTACGTTGCCCTGAGAACAGAAAAATAGGACTTCTGCCCTGAGACCAGGAGAGATTCACCTGCCCACAGACAACTTCTGCCCTGAGACCAGAGGAGACAGTTGACTCCCTTTTGTAGAAACTACGTAGCCCTGAGAAGAGAAAAATAGGACTTCTGCCCTGAGACCAGGAGAGATTCACCTGCCCTCAGACAACTTCTGCCCTGGGACCAGGAGGGATTCACCTGCCCTCAGACAACTTCTGCCCTGAGACCAGAGGAGACAGTTGACTCCCTTTTGTCCAACTACATTGCCCTGAGAACAGAAAAATAGGACTTCTGCCCTGAGACCAGGAGAGATTCACCTGCCCACAGACAACTTCTGCCCTGAGACCAGAGGAGACAGTTGACTCCCTTTTGTCCAACTACGTTGCCCTGAGAACAGAAAAATAGGACTTCTGCCCTGAGACCAGGAGAGATTCACCTGCCCACAGACAACTTCTGCCCTGAGACCAGAGGAGACAGTTGACTCCCTTTTGTCCAACTACGTTGCCCTGAGAACAGAAAAATAGGACTTCTGCCCTGAGACCAGGAGAGATTCACCTGCCCTCAGACAACTTCTGCCCTGAGACCAGGAGGGATTCACCTGCCCTCAGACAACTTCTGCCCTGAGACCAGAGGAGACAGTTGACTCCCTTTTGTCCAACTACGTTGCCCTGAGAACAGAAAAATAGGACTTCTGCGCTGAGACCAGGACGGATTCACCTGCCCTCAGAAAAAAATTCTGGGAAACAATGGTCTCTGCCCAAGGACCAGATGAGACTAAACAGCCATGAGGAAAATCCTACAAAACAACTTCTGCCCTGAGACCAGAGGAGACAGTTGACTCCCTTTTGTCCAGCTATGTTGCCCTGAGAACAGAAGAATAGGACTTCTGCCCTGAGACCAGGAGAGATTCACCTCAGACAACTTCTGTCCTGAGGTCAAGAGAGATTCACCTGCCCTCAGACAACTTCTGCCCTGAGACCAGAGGAGACAGTTGACCCCCTTTTGTCCAACTATGTTGCCCTGAGAACAGAAAAATAGGACTTCTGCCCTGAGACCAGGAGGGATTCACCTGCCCTCAGACAACTTCTGCCCTGAGACCAGAGGAGACAGTTGACTCCCTTTTGT
Source organism: Pagrus pagrus (assembly GCF_965226575.1). NCBI lineage: Eukaryota > Metazoa > Chordata > Actinopteri > Spariformes > Sparidae > Pagrus > Pagrus pagrus. The sequence goes on from NC_140194.1 coordinate 2,914,662, forward strand.
CCAACTACGTTGCCCTGAGGACAGAAAAATAGGACTTCTGCCCTGAGACCAGGAGAGATTCACCTGCCCACAGACAACTTCTGCCCCGAGACCAGAGGAGACAGTTGACTCCCTTTTGTCCAACTACGTTGCCCTGAGAACAGAAAAATAGGACTTCTGCCCTGAGACCAGGAGAGATTCACCTGCCCTCAGACAACTTCTGCCCTGAGGCCAGGAGGGATTCACCTGCCCTCAGACAACTTCTGCCCTGAGACCAGAGGAGACAGTTGACTCCCTTTTGTCCAACTACGTTGCCCTGAGAACAGAAAAATAGGACTTCTGCCCTGAGACCAGGAGGGATTCACCTGCCCTCAGACACAATTCTGGGAAACAATGGTCTCTGCCCAAGGACCAGATGAGACTAAACAGCCATGAGGAAAATCCTACAAAACAACTTCTGCCCTGAGACCAGAGGAGACAGTTGACTCCCTTTTGTCCAGCTATGTTGCCCTGAGAACAGAAGAATAGGACTTCTGCCCTGAGACCAGGAGAGATTCACCTCAGACAACTTCTGTCCTGAGGTCAAGAGAGATTCACCTGCCCTCAGACAACTTCTGCCCTGAGACCAGAGGAGACAGTTGACCCCCTTTTGTCCAACTATGTTGCCCTGAGAACAGAAAAATAGGACTTCTGCCCTGAGACCAGGAGAGATTCACCTGCCCACAGACAACTTCTGCCCTGAGACCAGAGGAGACAGTTGACTCCCTTTTGTCCAACTACGTTGCCCTGAGAACAGAAAAATAGGACTTCTGCCCTGAGACCAGGAGAGATTCACCTGCCCACAGACAACTTCTGCCCTGAGACCAGAGGAGACAGTTGACTCCCTTTTGTAGAAACTACGTAGCCCTGAGAAGAGAAAAATAGGACTTCTGCCCTGAGACCAGGAGAGATTCACCTGCCCTCAGACAACTTCTGCCCTGGGACCAGAGGAGACAGTTGACTCCCTTTTGTCCAACTACGTTGCCCTGAGAACAGAAAAATAGGACTTCTGCCCTGAGACCAGGAGAGATTCACCTGCCCACAGACAACTACTGCCCTGAGACCAGAGGAGACAGTTGACTCCCTTTTGTCCAGCTATGTTGCCCTGAGAACAGAAGAATAGGACTTCTGCCCTGAGACCAGGAGAGATTCACCTCAGACAACTTCTGTCCTGAGGTCAAGAGAGATTCACCTGCCCTCAGACAACTTCTGCCCTGAGACCAGAGGAGACAGTTGACTCCCTTTTGTCCAACTACATTGCCCTGAGAACAGAAAAATAGGACTTCTGCCCTGAGACCAGGAGAGATTCACCTGCCCACAGACAACTTCTGCCCTGAGACCAGAGGAGACAGTTGACTCCCTTTTGTCCAACTACGTTGCCCTGAGAACAGAAAAATAGGACTTCTGCCCTGAGACCAGGAGAGATTCACCTGCCCACAGACAACTTCTGCCCTGAGACCAGAGGAGACAGTTGACTCCCTTTTGTAGAAACTACGTAGCCCTGAGAAGAGAAAAACAGGACTTCTGCCCTGAGACCAGGAGAGATTCACCTGCCCTCAGACAACTTCTGCCCTGAGACCAGGAGAGATTCACCTCAGACAACTTCTGTCCTGAGGTCAAGAGAGATTCACCTGCCCTCAGACAACTTCTGCCCTGAGACCAGAGGAGACAGTTGACTCCCTTTTGTCCAACTACATTGCCCTGAGAACAGAAAAATAGGACTTCTGCCCTGAGACCAGGAGAGATTCACCTCAGACAACTTCTGTCCTGAGACCAGGAGGGATTCACCTGCCCTCAGACAACTTCTGCCCTGAGACCAGAGGAGACAGTTGACTCCCTTTTGTCCAACTACGTTGCCCTGAGTACAGAAAAATAGGACTTCTGCCCTGAGACCAGGAGAGATTCACCTGCCCACAGACAACTTCTGCCCCGAGACCAGAGGAGACAGTTGACTCCCTTTTGTCCAACTACGTTGCCCTGAGAACAGAAAAATAGGACTTCTGCCCTGAGACCAGGAGAGATTCACCTGCCCTCAGACAACTTCTGCCCTGAGACCAGGAGGGATTCACCTGCCCTCAGACAACTTCTGCCCTGAGACCAGAGGAGACAGTTGACTCCCTTTTGTCCAACTACGTTGCCCTGAGAACAGAAAAATAGGACTTCTGCCCTGAGACCAGGACGGATTCACCTGCCCTCAGACACAATTCTGGGAAACAATGGTCTCTGCCCAAGGACCAGATGAGACTAAACAGCCATGAGGAAAATCCTACAAAACAACTTCTGCCCTGAGACCAGAGGAGACAGTTGACTCCCTTTTGTCCAGCTATGTTGCCCTGAGAACAGAAGAATAGGACTTCTGCCCTGAGACCAGGAGAGATTCACCTCAGACAACTTCTGTCCTGAGGTCAAGAGAGATTCACCTGCCCTCAGACAACTTCTGCCCTGAGACCAGAGGAGACAGTTGACTCCCTTTTGTCCAACTACATTGCCCTGAGAACAGAAAAATAGGACTTCTGCCCTGAGACCAGGAGAGATTCACCTGCCCACAGACAACTTCTGCCCTGAGACCAGAGGAGACAGTTGACTCCCTTTTGTCCAACTACGTTGCCCTGAGAACAGAAAAATAGGACTTCTGCCCTGAGACCAGGAGAGATTCACCTGCCCACAGACAACTTCTGCCCTGAGACCAGAGGAGACAGTTGACTCCCTTTTGTAGAAACTACGTAGCCCTGAGAAGAGAAAAATAGGACTTCTGCCCTGAGACCAGGAGAGATTCACCTGCCCTCAGACAACTTCTGCCCTGGGACCAGAGGAGACAGTTGACTCCCTTTTGTCCAACTACGTTGCCCTGAGAACAGAAAAATAGGACTTCTGCCCTGAGACCAGGAGAGATTCACCTGCCCACAGACAACTACTGCCCTGAGACCAGAGGAGACAGTTGACTCCCTTTTGTCCAGCTATGTTGCCCTGAGAACAGAAGAATAGGACTTCTGCCCTGAGACCAGGAGAGATTCACCTCAGACAACTTCTGTCCTGAGGTCAAGAGAGATTCACCTGCCCTCAGACAACTTCTGCCCTGAGACCAGAGGAGACAGTTGACTCCCTTTTGTCCAACTACATTGCCCTGAGAACAGAAAAATAGGACTTCTGCCCTGAGACCAGGAGAGATTCACCTGCCCACAGACAACTTCTGCCCTGAGACCAGAGGAGACAGTTGACTCCCTTTTGTCCAACTACGTTGCCCTGAGAACAGAAAAATAGGACTTCTGCCCTGAGACCAGGAGAGATTCACCTGCCCACAGACAACTTCTGCCCTGAGACCAGAGGAGACAGTTGACTCCCTTTTGTAGAAACTACGTAGCCCTGAGAAGAGAAAAACAGGACTTCTGCCCTGAGACCAGGAGAGATTCACCTGCCCTCAGACAACTTCTGCCCTGAGACCAGGAGAGATTCACCTCAGACAACTTCTGTCCTGAGGTCAAGAGAGATTCACCTGCCCTCAGACAACTTCTGCCCTGAGACCAGAGGAGACAGTTGACTCCCTTTTGTCCAACTACATTGCCCTGAGAACAGAAAAATAGGACTTCTGCCCTGAGACCAGGAGAGATTCACCTCAGACAATTTCTGTCCTGAGACCAGGAGGGATTCACCTGCCCTCAGACAACTTCTGCCCTGAGACCAGAGGAGACAGTTGACTCCCTTTTGTCCAACTACGTTGCCCTGAGTACAGAAAAATAGGACTTCTGCCCTGAGACCAGGAGAGATTCACCTGCCCACAGACAACTTCTGCCCCGAGACCAGAGGAGACAGTTGACTCCCTTTTGTCCAACTACGTTGCCCTGAGAACAGAAAAATAGGACTTCTGCCCTGAGACCAGGAGAGATTCACCTGCCCTCAGACAACTTCTGCCCTGAGACCAGGAGGGATTCACCTGCCCTCAGACAACTTCTGCCCTGAGACCAGAGGAGACAGTTGACTCCCTTTTGTCCAACTACGTTGCCCTGAGAACAGAAAAATAGGACTTCTGCCCTGAGACCAGGACGGATTCACCTGCCCTCAGACACAATTCTGGGAAACAATGGTCTCTGCCCAAGGACCAGATGAGACTAAACAGCCATGAGGAAAATCCTACAAAACAACTTCTGCCCTGAGACCAGAGGAGACAGTTGACTCCCTTTTGTCCAGCTATGTTGCCCTGAGAACAGAAGAATAGGACTTCTGCCCTGAGACCAGGAGAGATTCACCTCAGACAACTTCTGTCCTGAGGTCAAGAGAGATTCACCTGCCCTCAGACAACTTCTGCCCTGAGACCAGAGGAGACAGTTGACTCCCTTTTGTCCAACTACATTGCCCTGAGAACAGAAAAATAGGACTTCTGCCCTGAGACCAGGAGAGATTCACCTGCCCACAGACAACTTCTGCCCTGAGACCAGAGGAGACAGTTGACTCCCTTTTGTCCAACTACGTTGCCCTGAGAACAGAAAAATAGGACTTCTGCCCTGAGACCAGGAGAGATTCACCTGCCCACAGACAACTTCTGCCCTGAGACCAGAGGAGACAGTTGACTCCCTTTTGTAGAAACTACGTAGCCCTGAGAAGAGAAAAATAGGACTTCTGCCCTGAGACCAGGAGAGATTCACCTGCCCTCAGACAACTTCTGCCCTGGGACCAGGAGGGATTCACCTGCCCTCAGACAACTTCTGCCCTGAGACCAGAGGAGACAGTTGACTCCCTTTTGTCCAACTACGTTGCCCTGAGAACAGAAAAATAGGACTTCTGCCCTGAGACCAGGAGAGATTCACCTGCCCACAGACAACTTCTGCCCTGAGACCAGAGGAGACAGTTGACTCCCTTTAGTCCAACTACGTTGCCCTGAGAACAGAAAAATAGGACTTCTGCCCTGAGACCAGGAGAGATTCACCTGCCCACAGACAACTTCTGCCCTGAGACCAGAGGAGACAGTTGACTCCCTTTTGTCCAACTACGTTGCCCTGAGAACAGAAAAATAGGACTTCTGCCCTGAGACCAGGAGGGATTCACCTGCCCTCAGACACAATTCTGGGAAACAATGGTCTCTGCCCAAGGACCAGATGAGACTAAACAGCCATGAGGAAAATCCTACAAAACAACTTCTGCCCTGAGACCAGAGGAGACAGTTGACTCCCTTTTGTCCAGCTATGTTGCCCTGAGAACAGAAGAATAGGACTTCTGCCCTGAGACCAGGAGAGATTCACCTCAGACAACTTCTGTCCTGAGGTCAAGAGAGATTCACCTGCCCTCAGACAACTTCTGCCCTGAGACCAGAGGAGACAGTTGACTCCCTTTTGTCCAACTACATTGCCCTGAGAACAGAAAAATAGGACTTCTGCCCTGAGACCAGGAGAGATTCACCTGCCCACAGACAACTTCTGCCCTGAGACCAGAGGAGACAGTTGACTCCCTTTTGTCCAACTACGTTGCCCTGAGAACAGAAAAATAGGACTTCTGCCCTGAGACCAGGAGAGATTCACCTGCCCACAGACAACTTCTGCCCTGAGACCAGAGGAGACAGTTGACTCCCTTTTGTAGAAACTACGTAGCCCTGAGAAGAGAAAAATAGGACTTCTGCCCTGAGACCAGGAGAGATTCACCTGCCCTCAGACAACTTCTGCCCTGGGACCAGGAGGGATTCACCTGCCCTCAGACAACTTCTGCCCTGAGACCAGAGGAGACAGTTGACTCCCTTTTGTCCAACTACGTTGCCCTGAGAACAGAAAAATAGGACTTCTGCCCTGAGACCAGGAGAGATTCACCTGCCCTCAGACAACTTCTGCCCTGAGACCAGGAGGGATTCACCTGCCCTCAGACAACTTCTGCCCTGAGACCAGAGGAGACAGTTGACTCCCTTTTGTCCAACTACGTTGCCCTGAGAACAGAAAAATAGGACTTCTGCCCTGAGACCAGGAGGGATTCACCTGCCCTCAGACACAATTCTGGGAAACAATGGTCTCTGCCCTAGGACCAGATGAGACTAAACAGCCATGAGGAAAATCCTACAAAACAACTTCTGCCCTGAGACCAGAGGAGACAGTTGACTCCCTTTTGTCCAGCTATGTTGCCCTGAGAACAGAAGAATAGGACTTCTGCCCTGAGACCAGGAGAGATTCACCTCAGACAACTTCTGTCCTGAGGTCAAGAGAGATTCACCTGCCCTCAGACAACTTCTGCCCTGAGATCAGAGGAGACAGTTGACTCCCTTTTGTCCAACTACATTGCCCTGAGAACAGAAAAATAGGACTTCTGCCCTGAGACCAGGAAAGATTCACCTGCCCACAGACAACTTCTGCCCTGAGACCAGAGGAGACAGTTGACTTCCTTTTGTCCAACTACGTTGCCCTGAGAACAGAAAAATAGGACTTCTGCCCTGAGACCAGGAGAGATTCACCTGCCCTCAGACAACTCTGCCCTGAGACCAGGAGGGATTCACCTGCCCTCAGACAACTTCTGCCCTGAGACCAGAGGAGACAGTTGACTCCCTTTTGTCCAACTACGTTGCCCTGAGAACAGAAAAATAGGACTTCTGCCCTGAGACCAGGAGGGATTCACCTGCCCTCAGACACAATTCTGGGAAACAATGGTCTCTGCCCTAGGACCAGATGAGACTAAACAGCCATGAGGAAAATCCTACAAAACAACTTCTGCCCTGAGACCAGAGGAGACAGTTGACTCCCCTTTGTCCAGCTATGTTGCCCTGAGAACAGAAGAATAGGACTTCTGCCCTGAGACCAGGAGAGATTCACCTCAGACAACTTCTGTCCTGAGGTCAAGAGAGATTCACCTGCCCTCAGACAACTTCTGCCCTGAGATCAGAGGAGACAGTTGACTCCCTTTTGTCCAACTACATTGCCCTGAGAACAGAAAAATAGGACTTCTGCCCTGAGACCAGGAGAGATTCACCTGCCCACAGACAACTTCTGCCCTGAGACCAGATGAGACAGTTGACTTCCTTTTGTCCAACTACGTTGCCCTGAGAACAGAAAAATAGGACTTCTGCCCTGAGACCAGGAGAGATTCACCTGCCCTCAGACAACTCTGCCCTGAGACCAGGAGGGATTCACCTGCCCTCAGACAACTTCTGCCCTGAGACCAGAGGAGACAGTTGACTCCCTTTTGTCCAACTACGTTGCCCTGAGAACAGAAAAATAGGACTTCTGCCCTGAGACCAGGACGGATTCACCTGCCCTCAGACACAATTCTGGGAAACAATGGTCTCTGCCCTAGGACCAGATGAGACTAAACAGCCATGAGGAAAATCCTACAAAACAACTTCTGCCCTGAGACCAGAGGAGACAGTTGACTCCCTTTTGTCCAGCTATGTTGCCCTGAGAACAGAAGAATAGGACTTCTGCCCTGAGACCAGGAGAGATTCACCTCAGACAACTTCTGTCCTGAGGTCAAGAGAGATTCACCTGCCCTCAGACAACTTCTGCCCTGAGACCAGAGGAGACAGTTGACTCCCTTTTGTCCAACTACGTTGCCCTGAGAACAGAAAAATAGGACTTCTGCCCTGAGACCAGGAGAGATTCACCTGCCCACAGACAACTTCTGCCCTGAGACCAGAGGAGACAGTTGACTCCCTTTTGTCGAACTACGTTGCCCTGAGAACAGAAAAATAGGACTTCAGCCCTGAGACCAGGAGAGATTCACCTGCCCTCAGACAACTTCTGCCCTGAGACCAGAGGAGACAGCTGACTCCCTTTTGTCCAACTACATTGCCCTGAGAACAGAAAAATAGGACTTCTGCCCTGAGACCAGGAGAGATTCACCTGCCCACAGACAACTTCTGCCCTGAGACCAGAGGAGACAGTTGACTCCCTTTTGTCCAACTACGTTGCCCTGAGAACAGAAAAATAGGACTTCTGCCCTGAGACCAGGAGAGATTCACCGGCCCACAGACAACTTCTGCCCTGAGACCAGAGGAGACAGTTGACTCCCTTTTGTCCAACTACGTTGCCCTGAGAACAGAAAAATAGGACTTCTGCCCTGAGACCAGGAGAGATTCACCTGCCCTCAGACAACCTCTGCCCTGAGACCAGGAGGGATTCACCTGCCCTCAGACAACTTCTGCCCTGAGACCACAGGAGACAGTTGACTCCCTTTTGTCCAACTACGTTGCCCTGAGAACAGAAAAATAGGACTTCTGCCCTGAGACCAGGACGGATTCACCTGCCCTCAGACAACTTCTGCCCTGAGACCACAGGAGACAGTTAACTCCCTTTTGTCCAACTACGTTGCCCTGAGAACAGAAAAATAGGACTTCTACCCTGAGACCAGGAGGGATTCACCTGCCCTCAGACACAATTCTGGGAAACAATGGTCTCTGCCCTAGGACCAGATGAGACTAAACAGCCATGAGGAAAATCCTACAAAACAACTTCTGCCCTGAGACCAGAGGAGACAGTTGACTCCCTTTTGTCCAGCTATGTTGCCCTGAGAACAGAAGAATAGGACTTCTGCCCTGAGACCAGGAGAGATTCACCTCAGACAACTTCTGTCCTGAGGTCAAGAGAGATTCACCTGCCCTCAGACAACTTCTGCCCTGAGACCAGAGGAGACAGTTGACTCCCTTTTGTCCAACTACGTTGCCCTGAGAACAGAAAAATAGGACTTCTGCCCTGAGACCAGGAGAGATTCACCTGCCCACAGACAACTTCTGCCCTGAGACCAGAGGAGACAGTTGACTCCCTTTTGTCGAACTACGTTGCCCTGAGAACAGAAAAATAGGACTTCAGCCCTGAGACCAGGAGAGATTCACCTGCCCTCAGACAACTTCTGCCCTGAGACCAGAGGAGACAGCTGACTCCCTTTTGTCCAACTACATTGCCCTGAGAACAGAAAAATAGGACTTCTGCCCTGAGACCAGGAGAGATTCACCTGCCCACAGACAACTTCTGCCCTGAGACCAGAGGAGACAGTTGACTCCCTTTTGTCCAACTACGTTGCCCTGAGAACAGAAAAATAGGACTTCTGCCCTGAGACCAGGAGAGATTCACCGGCCCACAGACAACTTCTGCCCTGAGACCAGAGGAGACAGTTGACTCCCTTTTGTCCAACTACGTTGCCCTGAGAACAGAAAAATAGGACTTCTGCCCTGAGACCAGGAGAGATTCACCTGCCCTCAGACAACCTCTGCCCTGAGACCAGGAGGGATTCACCTGCCCTCAGACAACTTCTGCCCTGAGACCACAGGAGACAGTTGACTCCCTTTTGTCCAACTACGTTGCCCTGAGAACAGAAAAATAGGACTTCTGCCCTGAGACCAGGACGGATTCACCTGCCCTCAGACAACTTCTGCCCTGAGACCACAGGAGACAGTTAACTCCCTTTTGTCCAACTACGTTGCCCTGAGAACAGAAAAATAGGACTTCTACCCTGAGACCAGGAGGGATTCACCTGCCCTCAGACACAATTCTGGGAAACAATGGTCTCTGCCCTAGGACCAGATGAGACTAAACAGCCATGAGGAAAATCCTACAAAACAACTTCTGCCCTGAGACCAGAGGAGACAGTTGACTCCCTTTTGTCCAGCTATGTTGCCCTGAGAACAGAAGAATAGGACTTCTGCCCTGAGACCAGGAGAGATTCACCTCAGACAACTTCTGTCCTGAGGTCAAGAGAGATTCACCTGCCCTCAGACAACTTCTGCCCTGAGACCAGAGGAGACAGTTGACCCCCTTTTGTCCAACTATGTTGCCCTGAGAACAGAAAAATAGGACTTCTGCCCTGAGACCAGGAGGGATTCACCTGCCCTCAGACAACTTCTGCCCTGAGACCAGAGGAGACAGTTGACTCCCTTTTGTCCAACTACGTTGCCCTGAGGACAGAAAAATAGGACTTCTGCCCTGAGACCAGGAGAGATTCACCTGCCCACAGACAACTTCTGCCCCGAGACCAGAGGAGACAGTTGACTCCCTTTTGTCCAACTACGTTGCCCTGAGAACAGAAAAATAGGACTTCTGCCCTGAGACCAGGAGAGATTCACCTGCCCTCAGACAACTTCTGCCCTGAGACCAGGAGGGATTCACCTGCCCTCAGACAACTTCTGCCCTGAGACCAGAGGAGACAGTTGACTCCCTTTTGTCCAACTACGTTGCCCTGAGAACAGAAAAATAGGACTTCTGCCCTGAGACCAGGAGGGATTCACCTGCCCTCAGACACAATTCTGGGAAACAATGGTCTCTGCCCAAGGACCAGATGAGACTAAACAGCCATGAGGAAAATCCTACAAAACAACTTCTGCCCTGAGACCAGAGGAGACAGTTGACTCCCTTTTGTCCAGCTATGTTGCCCTGAGAACAGAAGAATAGGACTTCTGCCCTGAGACCAGGAGAGATTCACCTCAGACAACTTCTGTCCTGAGGTCAAGAGAGATTCACCTGCCCTCAGACAACTTCTGCCCTGAGACCAGAGGAGACAGTTGACCCCCTTTTGTCCAACTATGTTGCCCTGAGAACAGAAAAATAGGACTTCTGCCCTGAGACCAGGAGAGATTCACCTGCCCACAGACAACTTCTGCCCTGAGACCAGAGGAGACAGTTGACTCCCTTTTGTCCAACTACGTTGCCCTGAGAACAGAAAAATAGGACTTCTGCCCTGAGACCAGGAGAGATTCACCTGCCCACAGACAACTTCTGCCCTGAGACCAGAGGAGACAGTTGACTCCCTTTTGTAGCAACTACGTAGCCCTGAGAAGAGAAAAATAGGACTTCTGCCCTGAGACCAGGAGAGATTCACCTGCCCTCAGACAACTTCTGCCCTGGGACCAGAGGAGACAGTTGACTCCCTTTTGTCCAACTACGTTGCCCTGAGAACAGAAAAATAGGACTTCTGCCCTGAGACCAGGAGAGATTCACCTGCCCACAGACAACTTCTGCCCTGAGACCAGAGGAGACAGTTGACTCCCTTTTGTCCAGCTATGTTGCCCTGAGAACAGAAGAATAGGACTTCTGCCCTGAGACCAGGAGAGATTCACCTCAGACAACTTCTGTCCTGAGGTCAAGAGAGATTCACCTGCCCTCAGACAACTTCTGCCCTGAGACCAGAGGAGACAGTTGACCCCCTTTTGTCCAACTATGTTGCCCTGAGAACAGAAAAATAGGACTTCTGCCCTGAGACCAGGAGAGATTCACCTGCCCACAGACAACTTCTGCCCTGAGACCAGAGGAGACAGTTGACTCCCTTTTGTCCAACTACGTTGCCCTGAGAACAGAAAAATAGGACTTCTGCCCTGAGACCAGGAGGGATTCACCTGCCCTCAGACACAATTCTGGGAAACAATGGTCTCTGCCCTAGGACCAGATGAGACTAAACAGCCATGAGGAAAATCCTACAAAACAACTTCTGCCCTGAGACCAGAGGAGACAGTTGACTCCCCTTTGTCCAGCTATGTTGCCCTGAGAACAGAAAAATAGGACTTCTGCCCTGAGACCAGGAGAGATTCACCTGCCCACAGACAACTTCTGCCCTGAGACCAGAGGAGACAGTTGACTCCCTTTTGTCGAACTACGTTGCCCTGAGAACAGAAAAATAGGACTTCAGCCCTGAGACCAGGAGAGATTCACCTGCCCTCAGACAACTTCTGCCCTGAGACCAGAGGAGACAGCTGACTCCCTTTTGTCCAACTACATTGCCCTGAGAACAGAAAAATAGGACTTCTGCCCTGAGACCAGGAGAGATTCACCTGCCCACAGACAACTTCTGCCCTGAGACCAGAGGAGACAGTTGACTCCCTTTTGTCCAACTACGTTGCCCTGAGAACAGAAAAATAGGACTTCTGCCCTGAGACCAGGAGAGATTCACCGGCCCACAGACAACTTCTGCCCTGAGACCAGAGGAGACAGTTGACTCCCTTTTGTCCAACTACGTTGCCCTGAGAACAGAAAAATAGGACTTCTGCCCTGAGACCAGGAGAGATTCACCTGCCCTCAGACAACTCTGCCCTGAGACCAGGAGGGATTCACCTGCCCTCAGACAACTTCTGCCCTGAGACCAGAGGAGACAGTTGACTCCCTTTTGTCCAACTACGTTGCCCTGAGAACAGAAAAATAGGACTTCTGCCCTGAGACCAGGACGGATTCACCTGCCCTCAGACACAATTCTGGGAAACAATGGTCTCTGCCCTAGGACCAGATGAGACTAAACAGCCATGAGGAAAATCCTACAAAACAACTTCTGCCCTGAGACCAGAGGAGACAGTTGACTCCCTTTTGTCCAGCTATGTTGCCCTGAGAACAGAAGAATAGGACTTCTGCCCTGAGACCAGGAGAGATTCACCTCAGACAACTTCTGTCCTGAGGTCAAGAGAGATTCACCTGCCCTCAGACAACTTCTGCCCTGAGACCAGAGGAGACAGTTGACTCCCTTTTGTCCAACTACGTTGCCCTGAGAACAGAAAAATAGGACTTCTGCCCTGAGACCAGGAGAGATTCACCTGCCCACAGACAACTTCTGCCCTGAGACCAGAGGAGACAGTTGACTCCCTTTTGTCGAACTACGTTGCCCTGAGAACAGAAAAATAGGACTTCAGCCCTGAGACCAGGAGAGATTCACCTGCCCTCAGACAACTTCTGCCCTGAGACCAGAGGAGACAGCTGACTCCCTTTTGTCCAACTACATTGCCCTGAGAACAGAAAAATAGGACTTCTGCCCTGAGACCAGGAGAGATTCACCTGCCCACAGACAACTTCTGCCCTGAGACCAGAGGAGACAGTTGACTCCCTTTTGTCCAACTACGTTGCCCTGAGAACAGAAAAATAGGACTTCTGCCCTGAGACCAGGAGAGATTCACCGGCCCACAGACAACTTCTGCCCTGAGACCAGAGGAGACAGTTGACTCCCTTTTGTCCAACTACGTTGCCCTGAGAACAGAAAAATAGGACTTCTGCCCTGAGACCAGGAGAGATTCACCTGCCCTCAGACAACCTCTGCCCTGAGACCAGGAGGGATTCACCTGCCCTCAGACAACTTCTGCCCTGAGACCACAGGAGACAGTTGACTCCCTTTTGTCCAACTACGTTGCCCTGAGAACAGAAAAATAGGACTTCTGCCCTGAGACCAGGACGGATTCACCTGCCCTCAGACAACTTCTGCCCTGAGACCACAGGAGACAGTTAACTCCCTTTTGTCCAACTACGTTGCCCTGAGAACAGAAAAATAGGACTTCTACCCTGAGACCAGGAGGGATTCACCTGCCCTCAGACACAATTCTGGGAAACAATGGTCTCTGCCCTAGGACCAGATGAGACTAAACAGCCATGAGGAAAATCCTACAAAACAACTTCTGCCCTGAGACCAGAGGAGACAGTTGACTCCCTTTTGTCCAGCTATGTTGCCCTGAGAACAGAAGAATAGGACTTCTGCCCTGAGACCAGGAGAGATTCACCTCAGACAACTTCTGTCCTGAGGTCAAGAGAGATTCACCTGCCCTCAGACAACTTCTGCCCTGAGACCAGAGGAGACAGTTGACCCCCTTTTGTCCAACTATGTTGCCCTGAGAACAGAAAAATAGGACTTCTGCCCTGAGACCAGGAGGGATTCACCTGCCCTCAGACAACTTCTGCCCTGAGACCAGAGGAGACAGTTGACTCCCTTTTGTCCAACTACGTTGCCCTGAGGACAGAAAAATAGGACTTCTGCCCTGAGACCAGGAGAGATTCACCTGCCCACAGACAACTTCTGCCCCGAGACCAGAGGAGACAGTTGACTCCCTTTTGTCCAACTACGTTGCCCTGAGAACAGAAAAATAGGACTTCTGCCCTGAGACCAGGAGAGATTCACCTGCCCTCAGACAACTTCTGCCCTGAGACCAGGAGGGATTCACCTGCCCTCAGACAACTTCTGCCCTGAGACCAGAGGAGACAGTTGACTCCCTTTTGTCCAACTACGTTGCCCTGAGAACAGAAAAATAGGACTTCTGCCCTGAGACCAGGAGGGATTCACCTGCCCTCAGACACAATTCTGGGAAACAATGGTCTCTGCCCAAGGACCAGATGAGACTAAACAGCCATGAGGAAAATCCTACAAAACAACTTCTGCCCTGAGACCAGAGGAGACAGTTGACTCCCTTTTGTCCAGCTATGTTGCCCTGAGAACAGAAGAATAGGACTTCTGCCCTGAGACCAGGAGAGATTCACCTCAGACAACTTCTGTCCTGAGGTCAAGAGAGATTCACCTGCCCTCAGACAACTTCTGCCCTGAGACCAGAGGAGACAGTTGACCCCCTTTTGTCCAACTATGTTGCCCTGAGAACAGAAAAATAGGACTTCTGCCCTGAGACCAGGAGAGATTCACCTGCCCACAGACAACTTCTGCCCTGAGACCAGAGGAGACAGTTGACTCCCTTTTGTCCAACTACGTTGCCCTGAGAACAGAAAAATAGGACTTCTGCCCTGAGACCAGGAGAGATTCACCTGCCCACAGACAACTTCTGCCCTGAGACCAGAGGAGACAGTTGACTCCCTTTTGTAGCAACTACGTAGCCCTGAGAAGAGAAAAATAGGACTTCTGCCCTGAGACCAGGAGAGATTCACCTGCCCTCAGACAACTTCTGCCCTGGGACCAGAGGAGACAGTTGACTCCCTTTTGTCCAACTACGTTGCCCTGAGAACAGAAAAATAGGACTTCTGCCCTGAGACCAGGAGAGATTCACCTGCCCACAGACAACTTCTGCCCTGAGACCAGAGGAGACAGTTGACTCCCTTTTGTCCAACTACGTTGCCCTGAGAACAGAAAAATAGGACTTCTGCCCTGAGACCAGGAGGGATTCACCTGCCCTCAGACACAATTCTGGGAAACAATGGTCTCTGCCCTAGGACCAGATGAGACTAAACAGCCATGAGGAAAATCCTACAAAACAACTTCTGCCCTGAGACCAGAGGAGACAGTTGACTCCCCTTTGTCCAGCTATGTTGCCCTGAGAACAGAAAAATAGGACTTCTGCCCTGAGACCAGGAGAGATTCACCTGCCCACAGACAACTTCTGCCCTGAGACCAGAGGAGACAGTTGACTCCCTTTTGTCGAACTACGTTGCCCTGAGAACAGAAAAATAGGACTTCAGCCCTGAGACCAGGAGAGATTCACCTGCCCTCAGACAACTTCTGCCCTGAGACCAGAGGAGACAGCTGACTCCCTTTTGTCCAACTACATTGCCCTGAGAACAGAAAAATAGGACTTCTGCCCTGAGACCAGGAGAGATTCACCTGCCCACAGACAACTTCTGCCCTGAGACCAGAGGAGACAGTTGACTCCCTTTTGTCCAACTACGTTGCCCTGAGAACAGAAAAATAGGACTTCTGCCCTGAGACCAGGAGAGATTCACCGGCCCACAGACAACTTCTGCCCTGAGACCAGAGGAGACAGTTGACTCCCTTTTGTCCAACTACGTTGCCCTGAGAACAGAAAAATAGGACTTCTGCCCTGAGACCAGGAGAGATTCACCTGCCCTCAGACAACCTCTGCCCTGAGACCAGGAGGGATTCACCTGCCCTCAGACAACTTCTGCCCTGAGACCACAGGAGACAGTTGACTCCCTTTTGTCCAACTACGTTGCCCTGAGAACAGAAAAATAGGACTTCTGCCCTGAGACCAGGACGGATTCACCTGCCCTCAGACAACTTCTGCCCTGAGACCACAGGAGACAGTTAACTCCCTTTTGTCCAACTACGTTGCCCTGAGAACAGAAAAATAGGACTTCTACCCTGAGACCAGGAGGGATTCACCTGCCCTCAGACACAATTCTGGGAAACAATGGTCTCTGCCCTAGGACCAGATGAGACTAAACAGCCATGAGGAAAATCCTACAAAACAACTTCTGCCCTGAGACCAGAGGAGACAGTTGACTCCCTTTTGTCCAGCTATGTTGCCCTGAGAACAGAAGAATAGGACTTCTGCCCTGAGACCAGGAGAGATTCACCTCAGACAACTTCTGTCCTGAGGTCAAGAGAGATTCACCTGCCCTCAGACAACTTCTGCCCTGAGACCAGAGGAGACAGTTGACCCCCTTTTGTCCAACTATGTTGCCCTGAGAACAGAAAAATAGGACTTCTGCCCTGAGACCAGGAGGGATTCACCTGCCCTCAGACAACTTCTGCCCTGAGACCAGAGGAGACAGTTGACTCCCTTTTGTCCAACTACGTTGCCCTGAGGACAGAAAAATAGGACTTCTGCCCTGAGACCAGGAGAGATTCACCTGCCCACAGACAACTTCTGCCCCGAGACCAGAGGAGACAGTTGACTCCCTTTTGTCCAACTACGTTGCCCTGAGAACAGAAAAATAGGACTTCTGCCCTGAGACCAGGAGAGATTCACCTGCCCTCAGACAACTTCTGCCCTGAGACCAGGAGGGATTCACCTGCCCTCAGACAACTTCTGCCCTGAGACCAGAGGAGACAGTTGACTCCCTTTTGTCCAACTACGTTGCCCTGAGAACAGAAAAATAGGACTTCTGCCCTGAGACCAGGAGGGATTCACCTGCCCTCAGACACAATTCTGGGAAACAATGGTCTCTGCCCAAGGACCAGATGAGACTAAACAGCCATGAGGAAAATCCTACAAAACAACTTCTGCCCTGAGACCAGAGGAGACAGTTGACTCCCTTTTGTCCAGCTATGTTGCCCTGAGAACAGAAGAATAGGACTTCTGCCCTGAGACCAGGAGAGATTCACCTCAGACAACTTCTGTCCTGAGGTCAAGAGAGATTCACCTGCCCTCAGACAACTTCTGCCCTGAGACCAGAGGAGACAGTTGACCCCCTTTTGTCCAACTATGTTGCCCTGAGAACAGAAAAATAGGACTTCTGCCCTGAGACCAGGAGAGATTCACCTGCCCACAGACAACTTCTGCCCTGAGACCAGAGGAGACAGTTGACTCCCTTTTGTCCAACTACGTTGCCCTGAGAACAGAAAAATAGGACTTCTGCCCTGAGACCAGGAGAGATTCACCTGCCCACAGACAACTTCTGCCCTGAGACCAGAGGAGACAGTTGACTCCCTTTTGTAGCAACTACGTAGCCCTGAGAAGAGAAAAATAGGACTTCTGCCCTGAGACCAGGAGAGATTCACCTGCCCTCAGACAACTTCTGCCCTGGGACCAGAGGAGACAGTTGACTCCCTTTTGTCCAACTACGTTGCCCTGAGAACAGAAAAATAGGACTTCTGCCCTGAGACCAGGAGAGATTCACCTGCCCACAGACAACTTCTGCCCTGAGACCAGAGGAGACAGTTGACTCCCTTTTGTCCAGCTATGTTGCCCTGAGAACAGAAGAATAGGACTTCTGCCCTGAGACCAGGAGAGATTCACCTCAGACAACTTCTGTCCTGAGGTCAAGAGAGATTCACCTGCCCTCAGACAACTTCTGCCCTGAGACCAGAGGAGACAGTTGACCCCCTTTTGTCCAACTATGTTGCCCTGAGAACAGAAAAATAGGACTTCTGCCCTGAGACCAGGAGAGATTCACCTGCCCACAGACAACTTCTGCCCTGAGACCAGAGGAGACAGTTGACTCCCTTTTGTCCAACTACGTTGCCCTGAGAACAGAAAAATAGGACTTCTGCCCTGAGACCAGGAGGGATTCACCTGCCCTCAGACACAATTCTGGGAAACAATGGTCTCTGCCCTAGGACCAGATGAGACTAAACAGCCATGAGGAAAATCCTACAAAACAACTTCTGCCCTGAGACCAGAGGAGACAGTTGACTCCCTTTTGTCCAGCTATGTTGCCCTGAGAGCAGAAGAATAGGACTTCTGCCCTGAGACCAGGAGAGATTCACCTCAGACAACTTCTGTCCTGAGGTCAAGAGAGATTCACCTGCCCTCAGACAACTTCTGCCCTGAGACCAGAGGAGACAGTTGACTCCCTTCTGTCCAACTACATTGCCCTGAGAACAGAAAAATAGGACTTCTGCCCTGAGACCAGGAGAGATTCACCTGCCCACAGACAACTTCTGCCCTGAGACCAGAGGAGACAGTTGACTCCCTTTTGTCCAACTACGTTGCCCTGAGAACAGAAAAATAGGACTTCTGCCCTGAGACCAGGAGAGATTCACCTGCCCTCAGACAACTTCTGCCCTGAGACCAGGAGGGATTCACCTGCCCTCAGACAACTTCTGCCCTGAGACCAGAGGAGACAGTTGACTCCCTTTTGTCCAACTACGTTGCCCTGAGAAAAGAAAAATAGGACTTCTGCCCTGAGACCAGGAGGGATTCACCTGCCCTCAGACACAATTCTGGGAAACAATGGTCTCTGCCCTAGGACCAGATGAGACTAAACAGCCATGAGGAAAATCCTACAAAACAACTTCTGCCCTGAGACCAGAGGAGACAGTTGACTCCCTTTTGTCCAGCTATGTTGCCCTGAGAACAGAAGAATAGGACTTCTGCCCTGAGACCAGGAGAGATTCACCTCAGACAACTTCTGTCCTGAGGTCAAGAGAGATTCACCTGCCCTCAGACAACTTCTGCCCTGAGATCAGAGGAGACAGTTGACTCCCTTTTGTCCAACTACATTGCCCTGAGAACAGAAAAATAGGACTTCTGCCCTGAGACCAGGAAAGATTCACCTGCCCACAGACAACTTCTGCCCTGAGACCAGAGGAGACAGTTGACTTCCTTTTGTCCAACTACGTTGCCCTGAGAACAGAAAAATAGGACTTCTGCCCTGAGACCAGGAGAGATTCACCTGCCCTCAGACAACTCTGCCCTGAGACCAGGAGGGATTCACCTGCCCTCAGACAACTTCTGCCCTGAGACCAGAGGAGACAGTTGACTCCCTTTTGTCCAACTACGTTGCCCTGAGAACAGAAAAATAGGACTTCTGCCCTGAGACCAGGAGGGATTCACCTGCCCTCAGACACAATTCTGGGAAACAATGGTCTCTGCCCTAGGACCAGATGAGACTAAACAGCCATGAGGAAAATCCTACAAAACAACTTCTGCCCTGAGACCAGAGGAGACAGTTGACTCCCCTTTGTCCAGCTATGTTGCCCTGAGAACAGAAGAATAGGACTTCTGCCCTGAGACCAGGAGAGATTCACCTCAGACAACTTCTGTCCTGAGGTCAAGAGAGATTCACCTGCCCTCAGACAACTTCTGCCCTGAGATCAGAGGAGACAGTTGACTCCCTTTTGTCCAACTACATTGCCCTGAGAACAGAAAAATAGGACTTCTGCCCTGAGACCAGGAGAGATTCACCTGCCCACAGACAACTTCTGCCCTGAGACCAGAGGAGACAGTTGACTTCCTTTTGTCCAACTACGTTGCCCTGAGAACAGAAAAATAGGACTTCTGCCCTGAGACCAGGAGAGATTCACCTGCCCTCAGACAACTCTGCCCTGAGACCAGGAGGGATTCACCTGCCCTCAGACAACTTCTGCCCTGAGACCAGAGGAGACAGTTGACTCCCTTTTGTCCAACTACGTTGCCCTGAGAACAGAAAAATAGGACTTCTGCCCTGAGACCAGGACGGATTCACCTGCCCTCAGACACAATTCTGGGAAACAATGGTCTCTGCCCTAGGACCAGATGAGACTAAACAGCCATGAGGAAAATCCTACAAAACAACTTCTGCCCTGAGACCAGAGGAGACAGTTGACTCCCTTTTGTCCAGCTATGTTGCCCTGAGAACAGAAGAATAGGACTTCTGCCCTGAGACCAGGAGAGATTCACCTCAGACAACTTCTGTCCTGAGGTCAAGAGAGATTCACCTGCCCTCAGACAACTTCTGCCCTGAGACCAGAGGAGACAGTTGACTCCCTTTTGTCCAACTACGTTGCCCTGAGAACAGAAAAATAGGACTTCTGCCCTGAGACCAGAAGAGATTCACCTGCCCACAGACAACTTCTGCCCTGAGACCAGAGGAGACAGTTGACTCCCTTTTGTCGAACTACGTTGCCCTGAGAACAGAAAAATAGGACTTCAGCCCTGAGACCAGGAGAGATTCACCTGCCCTCAGACAACTTCTGCCCTGAGACCAGAGGAGACAGCTGACTCCCTTTTGTCCAACTACATTGCCCTGAGAACAGAAAAATAGGACTTCTGCCCTGAGACCAGGAGAGATTCACCTGCCCACAGACAACTTCTGCCCTGAGACCAGAGGAGACAGTTGACTCCCTTTTGTCCAACTACGTTGCCCTGAGAACAGAAAAATAGGACTTCTGCCCTGAGACCAGGAGAGATTCACCGGCCCACAGACAACTTCTGCCCTGAGACCAGAGGAGACAGTTGACTCCCTTTTGTCCAACTACGTTGCCCTGAGAACAGAAAAATAGGACTTCTGCCCTGAGACCAGGAGAGATTCACCTGCCCTCAGACAACCTCTGCCCTGAGACCAGGAGGGATTCACCTGCCCTCAGACAACTTCTGCCCTGAGACCACAGGAGACAGTTGACTCCCTTTTGTCCAACTACGTTGCCCTGAGAACAGAAAAATAGGACTTCTGCCCTGAGACCAGGAGGGATTCACCTGCCCTCAGACACAATTCTGGGAAACAATGGTCTCTGCCCTAGGACCAGATGAGACTAAACAGCCATGAGGAAAATCCTACAAAACAACTTCTGCCCTGAGACCAGAGGAGACAGTTGACTCCCTTTTGTCCAGCTATGTTGCCCTGAGAACAGAAGAATAGGACTTCTGCCCTGAGACCAGGAGAGATTCACCTCAGACAACTTCTGTCCTGAGGTCAAGAGAGATTCACCTGCCCTCAGACAACTTCTGCCCTGAGATCAGAGGAGACAGTTGACTCCCTTTTGTCCAACTACATTGCCCTGAGAACAGAAAAATAGGACTTCTGCCCTGAGACCAGGAAAGATTCACCTGCCCACAGACAACTTCTGCCCTGAGACCAGAGGAGACAGTTGACTTCCTTTTGTCCAACTACGTTGCCCTGAGAACAGAAAAATAGGACTTCTGCCCTGAGACCAGGAGAGATTCACCTGCCCTCAGACAACTCTGCCCTGAGACCAGGAGGGATTCACCTGCCCTCAGACAACTTCTGCCCTGAGACCAGAGGAGACAGTTGACTCCCTTTTGTCCAACTACGTTGCCCTGAGAACAGAAAAATAGGACTTCTGCCCTGAGACCAGGAGGGATTCACCTGCCCTCAGACACAATTCTGGGAAACAATGGTCTCTGCCCTAGGACCAGATGAGACTAAACAGCCATGAGGAAAATCCTACAAAACAACTTCTGCCCTGAGACCAGAGGAGACAGTTGACTCCCCTTTGTCCAGCTATGTTGCCCTGAGAACAGAAGAATAGGACTTCTGCCCTGAGACCAGGAGAGATTCACCTCAGACAACTTCTGTCCTGAGGTCAAGAGAGATTCACCTGCCCTCAGACAACTTCTGCCCTGAGATCAGAGGAGACAGTTGACTCCCTTTTGTCCAACTACATTGCCCTGAGAACAGAAAAATAGGACTTCTGCCCTGAGACCAGGAGAGATTCACCTGCCCACAGACAACTTCTGCCCTGAGACCAGAGGAGACAGTTGACTTCCTTTTGTCCAACTACGTTGCCCTGAGAACAGAAAAATAGGACTTCTGCCCTGAGACCAGGAGAGATTCACCTGCCCTCAGACAACTCTGCCCTGAGACCAGGAGGGATTCACCTGCCCTCAGACAACTTCTGCCCTGAGACCAGAGGAGACAGTTGACTCCCTTTTGTCCAACTACGTTGCCCTGAGAACAGAAAAATAGGACTTCTGCCCTGAGACCAGGACGGATTCACCTGCCCTCAGACACAATTCTGGGAAACAATGGTCTCTGCCCTAGGACCAGATGAGACTAAACAGCCATGAGGAAAATCCTACAAAACAACTTCTGCCCTGAGACCAGAGGAGACAGTTGACTCCCTTTTGTCCAGCTATGTTGCCCTGAGAACAGAAGAATAGGACTTCTGCCCTGAGACCAGGAGAGATTCACCTCAGACAACTTCTGTCCTGAGGTCAAGAGAGATTCACCTGCCCTCAGACAACTTCTGCCCTGAGACCAGAGGAGACAGTTGACTCCCTTTTGTCCAACTACGTTGCCCTGAGAACAGAAAAATAGGACTTCTGCCCTGAGACCAGAAGAGATTCACCTGCCCACAGACAACTTCTGCCCTGAGACCAGAGGAGACAGTTGACTCCCTTTTGTCGAACTACGTTGCCCTGAGAACAGAAAAATAGGACTTCAGCCCTGAGACCAGGAGAGATTCACCTGCCCTCAGACAACTTCTGCCCTGAGACCAGAGGAGACAGCTGACTCCCTTTTGTCCAACTACATTGCCCTGAGAACAGAAAAATAGGACTTCTGCCCTGAGACCAGGAGAGATTCACCTGCCCACAGACAACTTCTGCCCTGAGACCAGAGGAGACAGTTGACTCCCTTTTGTCCAACTACGTTGCCCTGAGAACAGAAAAATAGGACTTCTGCCCTGAGACCAGGAGAGATTCACCGGCCCACAGACAACTTCTGCCCTGAGACCAGAGGAGACAGTTGACTCCCTTTTGTCCAACTACGTTGCCCTGAGAACAGAAAAATAGGACTTCTGCCCTGAGACCAGGAGAGATTCACCTGCCCTCAGACAACCTCTGCCCTGAGACCAGGAGGGATTCACCTGCCCTCAGACAACTTCTGCCCTGAGACCACAGGAGACAGTTGACTCCCTTTTGTCCAACTACGTTGCCCTGAGAACAGAAAAATAGGACTTCTGCCCTGAGACCAGGACGGATTCACCTGCCCTCAGACAACTTCTGCCCTGAGACCACAGGAGACAGTTAACTCCCTTTTGTCCAACTACGTTGCCCTGAGAACAGAAAAATAGGACTTCTACCCTGAGACCAGGAGGGATTCACCTGCCCTCAGACACAATTCTGGGAAACAATGGTCTCTGCCCTAGGACCAGATGAGACTAAACAGCCATGAGGAAAATCCTACAAAACAACTTCTGCCCTGAGACCAGAGGAGACAGTTGACTCCCTTTTGTCCAGCTATGTTGCCCTGAGAACAGAAGAATAGGACTTCTGCCCTGAGACCAGGAGAGATTCACCTCAGACAACTTCTGTCCTGAGGTCAAGAGAGATTCACCTGCCCTCAGACAACTTCTGCCCTGAGACCAGAGGAGACAGTTGACCCCCTTTTGTCCAACTATGTTGCCCTGAGAACAGAAAAATAGGACTTCTGCCCTGAGACCAGGAGGGATTCACCTGCCCTCAGACAACTTCTGCCCTGAGACCAGAGGAGACAGTTGACTCCCTTTTGTCCAACTACGTTGCCCTGAGGACAGAAAAATAGGACTTCTGCCCTGAGACCAGGAGAGATTCACCTGCCCACAGACAACTTCTGCCCCGAGACCAGAGGAGACAGTTGACTCCCTTTTGTCCAACTACGTTGCCCTGAGAACAGAAAAATAGGACTTCTGCCCTGAGACCAGGAGAGATTCACCTGCCCTCAGACAACTTCTGCCCTGAGACCAGGAGGGATTCACCTGCCCTCAGACAACTTCTGCCCTGAGACCAGAGGAGACAGTTGACTCCCTTTTGTCCAACTACGTTGCCCTGAGAACAGAAAAATAGGACTTCTGCCCTGAGACCAGGAGGGATTCACCTGCCCTCAGACACAATTCTGGGAAACAATGGTCTCTGCCCAAGGACCAGATGAGACTAAACAGCCATGAGGAAAATCCTACAAAACAACTTCTGCCCTGAGACCAGAGGAGACAGTTGACTCCCTTTTGTCCAGCTATGTTGCCCTGAGAACAGAAGAATAGGACTTCTGCCCTGAGACCAGGAGAGATTCACCTCAGACAACTTCTGTCCTGAGGTCAAGAGAGATTCACCTGCCCTCAGACAACTTCTGCCCTGAGACCAGAGGAGACAGTTGACCCCCTTTTGTCCAACTATGTTGCCCTGAGAACAGAAAAATAGGACTTCTGCCCTGAGACCAGGAGAGATTCACCTGCCCACAGACAACTTCTGCCCTGAGACCAGAGGAGACAGTTGACTCCCTTTTGTCCAACTACGTTGCCCTGAGAACAGAAAAATAGGACTTCTGCCCTGAGACCAGGAGAGATTCACCTGCCCACAGACAACTTCTGCCCTGAGACCAGAGGAGACAGTTGACTCCCTTTTGTAGAAACTACGTAGCCCTGAGAAGAGAAAAATAGGACTTCTGCCCTGAGACCAGGAGAGATTCACCTGCCCTCAGACAACTTCTGCCCTGGGACCAGAGGAGACAGTTGACTCCCTTTTGTCCAACTACGTTGCCCTGAGAACAGAAAAATAGGACTTCTGCCCTGAGACCAGGAGAGATTCACCTGCCCACAGACAACTTCTGCCCTGAGACCAGAGGAGACAGTTGACTCCCTTTTGTCCAGCTATGTTGCCCTGAGAACAGAAGAATAGGACTTCTGCCCTGAGACCAGGAGAGATTCACCTCAGACAACTTCTGTCCTGAGGTCAAGAGAGATTCACCTGCCCTCAGACAACTTCTGCCCTGAGACCAGAGGAGACAGTTGACTCCCTTTTGTCCAACTACGTTGCCCTGAGAACAGAAAAATAGGACTTCTGCCCTGAGACCAGGAGAGATTCACCTGCCCACAGACAACTTCTGCCCTGAGACCAGAGGAGACAGTTGACTCCCTTTTGTCCAACTACGTTGCCCTGAGAACAGAAAAATAGGACTTCAGCCCTGAGACCAGGAGAGATTCACCTGCCCTCAGACAACTTCTGCCCTGAGACCAGAGGAGACAGTTGACTCCCTTTTGTCCAACTACATTGCCCTGAGAACAGAAAAATAGGACTTCTGCCCTGAGACCAGGAGAGATTCACCTGCCCACAGACAACTTCTGCCCTGAGACCAGAGGAGACACTTGACTCCCTTTTGTCCAACTACGTTGCCCTGAGAACAGAAAAATAGGACTTCTGCCCTGAGACCAGGAGAGATTCACCGGCCCACAGACAACTTCTGCCCTGAGACCAGAGGAGACAGTTGACTCCCTTTTGTCCAACTACGTTGCCCTGAGAACAGAAAAATAGGACTTCTGCCCTGAGACCAGGAGAGATTCACCTGCCCTCAGACAACCTCTGCCCTGAGACCAGGAGGGATTCACCTGCCCTCAGACAACTTCTGCCCTGAGACCACAGGAGACAGTTGACTCCCTTTTGTCCAACTACGTTGCCCTGAGAACAGAAAAATAGGACTTCTGCCCTGAGACCAGGAGGGATTCACCTGCCCTCAGACACAATTCTGGGAAACAATGGTCTCTGCCCTAGGACCAGATGAGACTAAACAGCCATGAGGAAAATCCTACAAAACAACTTCTGCCCTGAGACCAGAGACAGTTGACTCCCTTTTGTCCAACTACGTTGCCCTGAGAACAGAAAAATAGGACTTCTGCCCTGAGACCAGGAGAGATTCACCTGCCCTCAGACAACCTCTGCCCTGAGACCAGGAGGGATTCACCTGCCCTCAGACAACTTCTGCCCTGAGACCACAGGAGACAGTTGACTCCCCTTTGTCCAACTACGTTGCCCTGAGAACAGAAAAATAGGACTTCTGCCCTGAGACCAGGAGGGATTCACCTGCCGTCAGACACAATTCTGGGAAACAATGGTCTCTGCCCTAGGACCAGATGAGACTAAACAGCCATGAGGAAAATCCTACAAAACAACTTCTGCCCTGAGACCAGGAGGGATTCACCTGCCCTCAGACAACTTCTGCTCTGAGACCAGGAGGAGACAGTTGACCCCCTTTTGTCCAACTACGTTGCCCTGAGAACAGAAAAATAGGACTTCTGCCCTGAGACCAGGAGAGATTCACCTGCCCTCAGACAACTTCTGCCCTGAGACCAGGAGGGATTCACCTGCCCTCAGACAACTTCTGCCCTGAGACCAGAGGAGACAGTTGACTCCCTTTTTTCCAACTACGTTGCCCTGAGAACAGAAAAATAGGACTTCCGCCCTGAGACCAGGAGGGATTCACCTGCCGTCAGACACAATTCTGGGAAACAATGGTCTCTGCCCAAGGACCAGATGAGACTAAACAGCCATGAGGAAAATCCTACAAAACAACTTCTGCCCTGAGACCAGAGGAGACAGTTGACTCCCATTTGTCCAGCTATGTTGCCCTGAGAACAGAAGAATAGGACTTCTGCCCTGAGACCAGGAGAGATTCACCTCAGACAACTTCTGTCCTGAGGTCAAGAGAGATTCACCTGCCCTCAGACAACTTCTGCCCTGAGACCAGGAGGGATTCACCTGCCCTCAGACAACCTCTGCCCTGAGACCAGAGGAGACAGTTGACTCCCTTTTGTCCAGCTATGTTGCCCTGAGAACAGAAGAATAGGACTTCTGCCCTGAGACCAGGAGAGATTCACCTCAGACAACTTCTGTCCTGAGGTCAAGAGAGATTCACCTGCCCTCAGACAACTTCTGCCCTGAGACCAGAGGAGACAGTTGACTCCCTTTTGTCCAACTATGTTGCCTTGAGAACAGAAAAATAGGACTTCTGCCCTGAGGCCAGGAGAGATTCACCTGCCCTCAGACAACTTCTGCCCTGAGACCAGAGGAGACAGTTGACTCCCTTTGGTCCAACTACGTTGCCCTGAGAACAGAAAAATAGGACTTCTGCCCTGAGACCAGGAGCGATTGACCTGCCCTCAGACAACTTCTGCCCTGAGACCAGGAGGGATTCACCTGCCCTCAGACAACTTCTGCCCTGAGACCAGGAGGGATTCACCTGCCCTCAGACAACTTCTGCTCTGAGACCAGGAGGAGACAGTTGACCCCCTTTTGTCCAACTACGTTGCCCTGAGAACAGAAAAATAGGACTTCTGCCCTGAGACCAGGAGAGATTCACCTGCCCTCAGACAACTTCTGCCCTGAGACCAGGCGGGATTCACCTGCCCTCAGACAACTTCTGCCCTGAGACCAGAGGAGACAGTTGACTCCCTTTTTTCCAACTACGTTGCCCTGAGAACAGAAAAATAGGACTTCTGCCCTGAGACCAGGAGGGATTCACCTGCCGTCAGACACAATTCTGGGAAACAATGGTCTCTGCCCAAGGACCAGATGAGACTAAACAGCCATGAGGAAAATCCTACAAAACAACTTCTGCCCTGAGACCAGAGGAGACAGTTGACTCCCTTTTGTCCAGCTATGTTGCCCTGAGAACAGAAGAATAGGACTTCTGCCCTGAGACCAGGAGAGATTCACCTCAGACAACTTCTGTCCTGAGGTCAAGAGAGATTCACCTGCCCTCAGACAACTTCTGCCCTGAGACCAGAGGAGACAGTTGACTCCCTTTTGTCCAACTATGTTGCCTTGAGAACAGAAAAATAGGACTTCTGCCCTGAGACCAGGAGAGATTCACCTGCCCTCAGACAACTTCTGCCCTGAGACCAGAGGAGACAGTTGACCGCCTTTTGTCCAACTATGTTGCCCTGAGAACAGAAAAATAGGACTTCTGCCCTGAGACCAGGAGAGATTCACCTGCCCTCAGACAACTTCTGCCCTGAGACCAGGAGGGATTCACCTGCCCTCAGACAACTTCTGCCCTGAGACCAGAGGAGACAGTTGACTCCCTTTTGTCTAACTACGTTGCCCTGAGAACAGAAAAATAGGACTTCTGCCCTGAGACCAGGAGGGATTCACCTGCCCTCAGACACAATTCTGGGAAACAATGGTCTCTGCCCTAGGACCAGATGAGACTAAACAGCCATGAGGAAAATCCTACAAAACAACTTCTGCCCTGAGACCAGAGGAGACAGTTGACTCCCTTTTGTCCAGCTATGTTGCCCTGAGAGCAGAAGAATAGGACTTCTGCCCTGAGACCAGGAGAGATTCACCTCAGACAACTTCTGTCCTGAGGTCAAGAGAGATTCACCTGCCCTCAGACAACTTCTGCCCTGAGACCAGAGGAGACAGTTGACTCCCTTCTGTCCAACTACATTGCCCTGAGAACAGAAAAATAGGACTTCTGCCCTGAGACCAGGAGAGATTCACCTGCCCACAGACAACTTCTGCCCTGAGACCAGAGGAGACAGTTGACTCCCTTTTGTCCAACTACGTTGCCCTGAGAACAGAAAAATAGGACTTCTGCCCTGAGACCAGGAGAGATTCACCTGCCCTCAGACAACTTCTGCCCTGAGACCAGGAGGGATTCACCTGCCCTCAGACAACTTCTGCCCTGAGACCAGAGGAGACAGTTGACTCCCTTTTGTCCAACTACGTTGCCCTGAGAACAGAAAAATAGGACTTCTGCCCTGAGACCAGGAGGGATTCACCTGCCCTCAGACACAATTCTGGGAAACAATGGTCTCTGCCCTAGGACCAGATGAGACTAAACAGCCATGAGGAAAATCCTACAAAACAACTTCTGCCCTGAGACCAGAGGAGACAGTTGACTCCCTTTTGTCCAGCTATGTTGCCCTGAGAACAGAAGAATAGGACTTCTGCCCTGAGACCAGGAGAGATTCACCTCAGACAACTTCTGTCCTGAGGTCAAGAGAGATTCACCTGCCCTCAGACAACTTCTGCCCTGAGATCAGAGGAGACAGTTGACTCCCTTTTGTCCAACTACATTGCCCTGAGAACAGAAAAATAGGACTTCTGCCCTGAGACCAGGAAAGATTCACCTGCCCACAGACAACTTCTGCCCTGAGACCAGAGGAGACAGTTGACTTCCTTTTGTCCAACTACGTTGCCCTGAGAACAGAAAAATAGGACTTCTGCCCTGAGACCAGGAGAGATTCACCTGCCCTCAGACAACTCTGCCCTGAGACCAGGAGGGATTCACCTGCCCTCAGACAACTTCTGCCCTGAGACCAGAGGAGACAGTTGACTCCCTTTTGTCCAACTACGTTGCCCTGAGAACAGAAAAATAGGACTTCTGCCCTGAGACCAGGAGGGATTCACCTGCCCTCAGACACAATTCTGGGAAACAATGGTCTCTGCCCTAGGACCAGATGAGACTAAACAGCCATGAGGAAAATCCTACAAAACAACTTCTGCCCTGAGACCAGAGGAGACAGTTGACTCCCCTTTGTCCAGCTATGTTGCCCTGAGAACAGAAGAATAGGACTTCTGCCCTGAGACCAGGAGAGATTCACCTCAGACAACTTCTGTCCTGAGGTCAAGAGAGATTCACCTGCCCTCAGACAACTTCTGCCCTGAGATCAGAGGAGACAGTTGACTCCCTTTTGTCCAACTACATTGCCCTGAGAACAGAAAAATAGGACTTCTGCCCTGAGACCAGGAGAGATTCACCTGCCCACAGACAACTTCTGCCCTGAGACCAGAGGAGACAGTTGACTTCCTTTTGTCCAACTACGTTGCCCTGAGAACAGAAAAATAGGACTTCTGCCCTGAGACCAGGAGAGATTCACCTGCCCTCAGACAACTCTGCCCTGAGACCAGGAGGGATTCACCTGCCCTCAGACAACTTCTGCCCTTAGACCAGAGGAGACAGTTGACTCCCTTTTGTCCAACTACGTTGCCCTGAGAACAGAAAAATAGGACTTCTGCCCTGAGACCAGGACGGATTCACCTGCCCTCAGACACAATTCTGGGAAACAATGGTCTCTGCCCTAGGACCAGATGAGACTAAACAGCCATGAGGAAAATCCTACAAAACAACTTCTGCCCTGAGACCAGAGGAGACAGTTGACTCCCTTTTGTCCAGCTATGTTGCCCTGAGAACAGAAGAATAGGACTTCTGCCCTGAGACCAGGAGAGATTCACCTCAGACAACTTCTGTCCTGAGGTCAAGAGAGATTCACCTGCCCTCAGACAACTTCTGCCCTGAGACCAGAGGAGACAGTTGACTCCCTTTTGTCCAACTACGTTGCCCTGAGAACAGAAAAATAGGACTTCTGCCCTGAGACCAGGAGAGATTCACCTGCCCACAGACAACTTCTGCCCTGAGACCAGAGGAGACAGTTGACTCCCTTTTGTCGAACTACGTTGCCCTGAGAACAGAAAAATAGGACTTCAGCCCTGAGACCAGGAGAGATTCACCTGCCCTCAGACAACTTCTGCCCTGAGACCAGAGGAGACAGCTGACTCCCTTTTGTCCAACTACATTGCCCTGAGAACAGAAAAATAGGACTTCTGCCCTGAGACCAGGAGAGATTCACCTGCCCACAGACAACTTCTGCCCTGAGACCAGAGGAGACAGTTGACTCCCTTTTGTCCAACTACGTTGCCCTGAGAACAGAAAAATAGGACTTCTGCCCTGAGACCAGGAGAGATTCACCGGCCCACAGACAACTTCTGCCCTGAGACCAGAGGAGACAGTTGACTCCCTTTTGTCCAACTACGTTGCCCTGAGAACAGAAAAATAGGACTTCTGCCCTGAGACCAGGAGAGATTCACCTGCCCTCAGACAACCTCTGCCCTGAGACCAGGAGGGATTCACCTGCCCTCAGACAACTTCTGCCCTGAGACCACAGGAGACAGTTGACTCCCTTTTGTCCAACTACGTTGCCCTGAGAACAGAAAAATAGGACTTCTGCCCTGAGACCAGGACGGATTCACCTGCCCTCAGACAACTTCTGCCCTGAGACCACAGGAGACAGTTAACTCCCTTTTGTCCAACTACGTTGCCCTGAGAACAGAAAAATAGGACTTCTACCCTGAGACCAGGAGGGATTCACCTGCCCTCAGACACAATTCTGGGAAACAATGGTCTCTGCCCTAGGACCAGATGAGACTAAACAGCCATGAGGAAAATCCTACAAAACAACTTCTGCCCTGAGACCAGAGGAGACAGTTGACTCCCTTTTGTCCAGCTATGTTGCCCTGAGAACAGAAGAATAGGACTTCTGCCCTGAGACCAGGAGAGATTCACCTCAGACAACTTCTGTCCTGAGGTCAAGAGAGATTCACCTGCCCTCAGACAACTTCTGCCATGAGACCAGAGGAGACAGTTGACTCCCTTTTGTCTAACTATGTTGCCTTGAGAACAGAAAAATAGGACTTCTGCCCTGAGACCAGGAGAGATTCACCTGCCCTCAGACAACTTCTGCCCTGAGACCAGAGGAGACAGTTGACTCCCTTTGGTCCAACTACGTTGCCCTGAGAACAGAAAAATAGGACTTCTGCCCTGAGACCAGGAGCGATTCACCTGCCCTCAGACAACTTCTGCCCTGAGACCAGGAGGGATTCACCTGCCCTCAGACAACTTCTGCCCTGAGAACAGAGGAGACAGTTGACTCCCTTTTGTCCAACTACATTGCCCTGAGAACAGAAAAATAGGACTTCTGCCCTGAGACCAGGAGAGATTCACCTGCCCTCAGACACAATTCTGGGAAACAATGGTCTCTGCCCAAGGACCAGATGAGACTAAACAACCATGAGGAAAATCCTACAAAACAACTTCTGCTCTGAGACCAGGAGGAGACAGTTGACTCCCTTTTGTCCAACTACGTTGCCCTGAGAAGAGAAAAAAAGGACTTCTACCCTGAGACCAGCAGGAATTCACTTGCCCTCAGACAACGTCTGCCCTGAGACCAGGAGGGATTCATTGCCCTCAGTCAACTTCTGCCCTGAGACCAGGAGGAGACAGTTGACTCCCTTTTGTCCAACTACGTTGCCCTGGGAACAGAAAAATAGGACTTCTGCCCTGAGACCAGGAGGGATTCACCTGCCCTCAGACACAATTCTAGGAAACAATGGTCTCTGCCATGTGACCACATAAGACCAAACAGCCATGAGGAAAAGCCAAATTTATAAATTAGACGACACTGCCCTAAATAGCCATCTACCTTTCTCTGATAAGAACCGCACACTGCAACATTTTAATGCAAGCTACAACACTAGTGGCTAGCAGCTAGCTTACTTCTGAAACAGTAGGCTAGTCTAAACTTACAAGCTGAGCCATTACACTATGATTTGAGTGAGGGCAGAAAAAAAATCACGCATAGCTGCACAATGCTCCATTCTGGAGAAAATTGCTCACATTTTCTTTGTACAAACTTACTTTGAAATGACATCCAGCTGCAGGGCGCAATTTTCCCCAAGCACAACTTCAAAATGGTGGCCCCGCCTCTGCTATTCTCTCCTCTCTTACGATTGGTTGTCAGATTGAACCAATCACAAATGTTTCTGCCCTCAGGACAACTTTGAGTAAAGAAAATTCCCACCAGCTAATTGCAAAGTCATGAGATAAAAGAGACACTTGCAATGCTGCCTTTTTCTTAGATGAACTGCTGCACATCCCTCGGAGTTCAGTTCCTCCTTTTTCGATTTTTGACATCTGTGAATCGATTCTGTTTCATGGAGATAAGGATCAAGAACCCTGCAGTGATAATAAGGCACAAGTCAAGACCAAATTCAAGACTAAGTCCAGACAGGTAACTGCGTACAGAGTGAGAGTGAGAGTCCACACTTTTCATACTGATCTCATCACTGAGAAGCAAAAAGGAAGCTGCTGACAGCCACTTTCTCCTCTTCAAAGCTGTTGACATAAAAAAAAAAATATTCTTGAGTGCTGCTGAACACTAAACAGCTGCTCGATCTCTGACACGGAGGCAGCTTTTCCCTCAGAGATCACTGCTGCTCTCAAACAGAAGAAAGAAAAGACACCCGGCCTCTGTCGACATCGCTTCTTCATCCGCTGACGATTGTAACCAAACAAACTACAGCGCCAAGGTAAGAACGAAATGTACACGAGGCAACACAAAGAGGCGTTCAAATGCAAATCTGCCTTTTATATCCACTGAGTGTATTTCAAGGGAATCTGCAGCACAGAGGAGTACAAAGGGAGGGAACAGTGCTGTAAAAAGGTGAGAAAACAATGAGACTCTTAACTCAGCAAACACATCGTTCAACAGAGCACGAGAACACAATCAAATATTCATGTTTTCTGGTGAAAGAGTGTTTGTGGAGTCTCCAGGTGAAAGAAATGATCCTCAGAGTGGAAGAAGAAGTTTATTCTCCACACCTGTCTGGTGCTGAGGGAACAGTAACACTGCCAAAATATCTCCAGCTTTCTTTTCTGCTTTCAAACAAAGTGAAAGTGACTGAAATGTTCATTACAACCACACAAACAAACAAACAAACAACATCCTGATGATTTCACTTCTGCCCTAAAAACAGCAGTCGAGCTAAAAAATGCTGTCTTTGTCTTGAAGGTGGCGTGAGAGGAAATTAAAACTGGACATGTGGACACATCGTCTAAACGACCACCGCTCTGATTCTGATGAAGTGATTTGAGAAAATGGTTCACCAGCACATCAAAGATAACATTCTGGCAGCCTGGACCCTCACCAGCATGCTTTCAGAAACAACAGATCCAGAAACAGTGCCA
The DNA here is from genome assembly GCF_965226575.1 of Pagrus pagrus. Classification (NCBI taxonomy): domain Eukaryota; kingdom Metazoa; phylum Chordata; class Actinopteri; order Spariformes; family Sparidae; genus Pagrus; species Pagrus pagrus. The sequence goes on from NC_140194.1 coordinate 2,947,997, forward strand.
TATCCACTGCACTCCACTCAGTCTTCACACAACTAGAACAGCTACATCAGAATGCTGTTTGTCGACTCACCCATGAAGCTGATTGGAAAACTAAACACGACAGCACTCTGCAGCTGGATATTAGACTTCTTTACAAGCACGAGGCCAAAATTCTGGTCAACTTTTACAGAGGAGCGATAAAAAGCATCCTGACTGGAAACCTGACGTACTGGCGTGGTTCATGCTACAGCGCTACAACATTAAAACCTCCTAGAACATCTGAACATCTCTGGTACCATCTACAGTGCGTCAGTGACATCGGCAAAGTGAGATTTCTGCACAGAGCCCAAAGGATACTAAAAGACAACACTGACCCAGCCACAGTCTGTTCACCCTGCTGCCATCTGACAACAGATACACAAGTATCTGCTGCTGTACCACCAGGCGACAGAGCAGCTTCATTCAGGCTGTTCATCATCAGCACTCCAACTCAAAACCCAACTTTCTTCTTCACTTTAAATATAACATGTAACGGGAGGTAAAAAGATACCATGAACACGACATAATTTGTGTTGAGCCCGATTGCTGTAATTTGTGACAAAAGTCCAGTGAAACCGCTGGATATTTTGACATCCAGCCATGTTTGTGGCAACATGACCCATTTTTTAAGCCAAAACATGATGTTTTCCTCGCCCTATCCCAGCAGCTTTTGTGCCTAAACCTAAGCAGCAGTAAAGCTGCAACACAAAGAAATGTAAATGGACTGCATTTATATGGCTGATTTTCAGGTCCGATCCTTTCAGACGAGTGGACGACCACTCCTGAACCACAGGCGCCTCTAAACGTACTTTGCTGGGCTTTAAATAAAACATAGCAGGTTGTTTTCTGACCAAAGTGTTTGTCAAGAGGAGGTTTTGTCGTGATTGTGTGCTCGCCACACCTCCATCCTCCAGTTAGAGTATAAGAATAAATAACTCGTCAGGATTTTGTTTTCTCTTCATCGCTGCAGCCGATCAGCTGACATGCTGTAATCAGGATCTCAATGCCTGAATCAGGTGTTCACATGACGCACGTGTCTCCATTATCCAAGCAAGCCTGTCTGTCGACGGCTGCTGCTGCTGCTGCGAGCACACGAACAAACAGACCACTAATTATAGATCAGAATCAATGAGAGGCTGACAGAGAATCCATCGGCTGGAGGCTGCTGAGATCAGGGACGACTCCGAGGCACGACGGCTCAGACCTCGACCTTCAGAGAGGAAGAGGAGCACGACTGTGAAACTGAGACTGACGGTTTCAGTCTGATTATTTGGCTGCCTCAGCAGCTGGAGGGGCGAGTCTGCGTCTGACTGACAGCAGCGAGACAAAGTGAAGAAACTTGTTCTGTAGCCAACGTGTCATGAGCAGACAGTGTGCGGTTAGTGGTACTGAAGAATGAGGACCGCATCATAATCTAACAGACCCAAAGTGACATTTACATGCTGCTGCTGAGTTTCCTATGTGAGTGTTTGTTTGGAGGCTCTTTCAAACAGCTAAACTACGGACAGGACGGGACGTGTGTTCATGTTTGTACACCAAATATAAGAAAATATGTTAATCAAGGAAGAAAATATTAAAAACTGTTAATTAAAGTGGATTAATCATTCAAAAAGCCAACATGTTTGGACCACTAGGACGTCATCAGGGCTCCAAACAACCTTTAGTGTCAACAGCCAATTGGAGGCAATCACATTATCCAGAAAATAACAAAACAGGTGATTTGTTTTTCTTAAATTAGCAACTACCAACAACACAGGACAAATAGTGAGTTTATTCATTCATTTAGTCTGTAATGGAGACGTGAGAGCTGACAGAAATGGTGCCAAGCTGCCAGCCTGGCTTAATTTTTCCCGGGAGCGTAGTGAAAGGGACCCGATCTGAACGGTGATGGTGTCATTATTCTATAGCAGTTATATCGTGCGACCACATTTACTTACATAATTATTTACTTAATTAACTCGTCTCTTGCCAGTTTAAAGGTCCAGTGTGTAAGATTTAGGAGGACTGAGGGACAGAAATGGAATATAATACTCATAATTATGTTATCATGAGTGTATAAGCACCTGAAACTAAATATCTTTGAGTTTTCGTCCCCTTTAGATTGAGCTTTTTATACCTACAGATGGAGACGGACCTCCTCCACTGAGTCTGCCATGGTACAGTAGCCCAGAACGGACAAATCAAACACTGAGTCTGGAGTTAGTTTATTTTTTTTTTTTGCGTTTTAAGCAGCCGCTCTAGTGTGAGACGAGGTGTGCTCAGTTGGTTGCAATCTGCAACAATACAGATCGATGCCACCGAATCCTGCACGCTGGACCTTTTTGAGATGGAAATGAAGGAGCATCTGTAAAGTCATTTGTACATTTTAAGGGTTTTTAATCCTTAATGAACCTATTTATGGATGCAAAAAGGGTAAATCTATCAAATGCCTGAATACTGAGTAATTCAGTGCTCTAAAATTAAGCAAAATCCCAACCGTAATTACACTTTAACAAATCGTTAATGGATTTTTCAAATGTTTCAAATGAGTGTAAATTAAGGGGAAAGTCGTGTACCTCTTAAAATATCGTTTTTTAATCGAGGGCTTTTAGAGGATTCAGTTTGTTAGATTAATGGACAAATAGAGGGATCTTTGGTGAACTAACAACTTGATTTAGATTCAAGTGTTTTAAATTAAGGATATTTTTAAAGGAGTATTGTTTCTGAGTGAAAGTCTCAGTCATGAGGAGGTGATTCTGATGATCGCATGTGAAAGAGGGAAGAAAAAAAAAAGATTTTCTTATTTACTCTCATCTGAGCGTTCAGGACGGGGGAGGGGCTGGTGGTGGAGGTTGGAGGTGGGGGTGGAGGTGGAGGTTGGGAGGGTATAATTACAGTATTGGATTGCCTTTAAAAAGCGACATACTCTATCTGGCAGAAAATGAGATACTCAGAGGCGGCGGTGGCGGCTGTAAACGTGGCGGAGCGGGCGGGCGACGAAACGTCACCCTCAGACCTCGGGCCACCGTGGACATGGATATTTAATTATCCTAATTAATTACGATTAATGAGCGGGGTCCCCGGTGCCCTCTGGAGGGATCGCACTGAGCGCGCTCTAATCTCTGTCAGCTGGTGAGACGCTCCCGAGGCCGCTTCTTCTTCTCTGCTGGAGGGTTTGAGGCTTCACAGCTGCAGACAGACACGACTCATACCAGATGTTTACAACACACACAGTCACACACACAAACGTGTTTCTCTCCACTGACATCCCAGCGTTTATATTTACAGGAAGCTATGAGCGGTTATGATTAATTCATTTTCCATTGATACAAAAACTGTTCAGAGTCATGAAATGGTCCAGCACATAACCCGTCGTCGGCCGGTAGGTGGATTTTATGAATGCTGGACAGAGCCAGGCAACCTGTTTCCCTCTTTAGAGCTAAGCTAAGCTAACTTATGGCTGATGGACAGATATGAGAGTGGCATCAATTATTTTGATCTAACTCTGTGTCACAACGCAAAAAAAGAGTCACTCCCAAGATGTAGAAATAAATCCTGAGCATGAAATGAATGTTTCTAGACATGTTTCCTGAGCTCCACCTCTGTGAGGTAGCACACTGAGGTATTTGCATCTTTATAATCTTTATGTAAATAAAAAGAGATGTGATGCATGAAAATAGGTTTTGCCAGAGGGCGGTCCATGACAGCTGCAGCCTTCAGCAGTCTGAGCTAACATCTCCACAGCTCTGAAACACACAAACATCTGTCTCTGCACACACAAACACAGGCAGATGGACGCTGACCTGCTGACTCAGCTGTTTGTCTGTTTGTGTGATGACTCTGCTGCAGCTCAGAAACTCAATCTGGAGCTTCTAACACAATCAGTCGAGAGCTGCGTCCAGACAGCAGCCGTCCATCGAGCTCAGGTAAAAGACTCGCAGCAGCGATTCTCAGAGCGCTGACGCCGTCGTTCTGTTGTTTCACTTCTGTCTGCACGACTCGCCTGTGTTTAGCCAACACCTTCGGCAAATCCCATTTCGCGTGTCGGACATGTTTGTAAAGGATTTGGCCCTCAGTGGCCCCCTGTTCTACAGAGAAAGTCCTCCTGATTCAGAGGGGGATTACATTGTGCTGCAGGGTCTCTGCAGTCAGCACAGAGAGACTCAGCAGAGGAGAGCTGGGTGTGATCGGAGAGGAGAAGAAGAACTCATTTATCATTCAGAATTGACAGCGTTTAATTTACGTCTGCTGTCAAGTTGAGGCCTGAATCTGCTTTGACTTTAAACAAGGTTACAAGTAGAGGAAGACACTTATTGTTCAAATGTAGAAAGAAGAATCAGAGCTCTCAGGAGGTCCGGGGTCCTCTTCTACCTCCTTCTTCTTTCCTCTATGTCCTCATTTCCTTCTCTAACTCCTCCTTCCTTCCTACATGTTTGTAGGAAGGAAGCAGCGGCAGTCGAGCAATGGCTGCTGCTGGGGTACGGCAACACAACTTGGACAAACCAAACGCAGAACTGCATTACACTGTAATACTAGAACCGGTAGCCAGAACAATGACAATCTGTTTGCGTGTGTCCGTCATATATATCAATATTATGTCCTTGGTTTTCATTACATTCTAGTTTCAGAGTCAAAGGGCGACTCCAACAATTTTAAAGTGTAAAAAAAGTAGCAAAAAGCCTTTTGTGGCTCCAGAGGAAGCTGCATGTATTCTGATAAATTGCCTCCAGTGATGTCACTCAGTAGCTAAATTGCATTGTGGGTAATGTAGGCACCAGGTTTTGAAAAGAAGGAAGAATGAGTGAAGTAAAAAAAAGTTGTTATCTCTGGTTCTGCTGCAACGATTTTCATTGTTTGTTTCAACTGTCCATAATGAGTCCAACAGCGTTACAGGAGTTAAATGCAGACCAGTGGACTAAATTACCCACAATGCATCTTAACCACTGAGTGACATCACTAGAGGCAATTCATCAGAATACATGCCGCTTCCTCTGGAGCCACAAATTATTTATACTACATACTGTATGCAGTAGTACTCCCCAAGACCTGTAAACACACTTAAATGTGAAAAATTGGTGGTTTATGAATCCCTGATGTTCTTTAAAGAAAAACACAGGAGTCTAGTGAACCACACTTATAAAGTTTATCTGCATATCGTTTTAAAAATGTATCTGCGCTCGTGTGCAGGTATCTGTTGATAGAGACAGAGCACACTGTTTTTCTGAAATTCAAACTACTGTTCAAATGTGAGAAACAATAAATACAGCTTAGCCAGCACAGTGTACATCTTTCATCATGACAATCACGAAGTCAACAGTAGAAATACTTAAATACTGATCATGTTACAAAGTAATCTACCACAAATGTGCTCGATCACTTGCCGTCTGACAAAGATGGAGAGCAGCTCAATGTTTTTATTTTGCCAGGCGACATCCTGCCCTGCTGGACTGGCTTCATTTAAATGAACAAAGGGGCAGGATGATTCGACGTAGCGCTGAAGTCGGTCTGAACGCAACATCAGGACCAGCTCGTGCCAGGTTGGACTGCAAAGGTGAGCCTGTCCCCTTCACTAATCCAAAAACTAAAGATAACTAGTTTATGTTCACAAATCTGATGTGTTTTCAAGGCTCAGGCCGTCTGGCTGTTGAAACTGTCAAACTGGTACATTTGCCTTGGCGAAAGTCATCTCCAGCTGGGTAAAATGGGCAGAGCGAGAGCACTTCTGGTCATTTGGAGCGCTCTTGTCGAATGTGGACTTTGTCTTTGACGTCACTACGAATCAAACCCAATTGTTGTTCTTTCTTGTTTTTGTTTAATTTCTGTTCTTCTCTCTTTCCAGACCCTCGTGAGAAAGGTGACACATTACCTTCAGATTTTGAAAGGTTCAAAATAGCACTGTCTTCTTCTCTTCCTGCTGACTGTAGTCACTATTATACTATCCCTCAGTTTCATATGGGAGCTGTGAGTTAAACTGCTGACACCTTTTCATATTCACACTCAGCGGGATTGAGTGAATGTCGGATTAATTACTGACAGTCAGAGACGCTGGGGTTGAAAGCTCAGGCCCCAAAATGATTATCCAGCGTGTTAATTGGCAGTCGCTGGTCAGAAATCCAGTTCATGAATATAAATGGAGGAGAGGTTGAGTGTTGGAGTGTCCCAAAGAGACAAGAGACCCTGTTAACCCTCCAACATGGAGGAGTTCCTGGACCGCCGAGGTAAAATAACAAGCCGGTCTCTCAGGTTCTCTGGATTTTCACTCAGATCCTCCCTCAGTGGTTAGAGGACAATATCACCTCTCTTATTATTTGTGGTTGCTAGAAGTCAAGATGATGTCATACTCATCTTTTTCTGTCTTAACCGAGCTGCTGTTTTTACTGAATTCAGACTCTTATCACATCTAAAAAAAGGCAGAAAGTGGAAGAGGAAAGAAAGGAGGAGGAAATGAGGAAATAGAGGAAGGAGGAAGGAAGAAGAGAGGGAAACGAGGAGTGGAGGAAGGAAGGGGGAGGTAGAGGAAGGAAAAAGTGGATAGAGAAGGGAAGGAGGAAGTAGAGGAAGGAAGGAGGAGCTAGAGAAGGAAATGAGGACATAAAGGACGGGGGAATAACAGAACGAAAGCAAAAGCAAATGGCCAAGAAAAGAGGAGACAGCTAAGAAGGACACGGCGGAGAGGTAAAAAAGTTTTTGCTCTTTTATAACAAAACTAGTTCTCCTTGCTCGTATAATGAAGTCCATGTTGACCTTTGACCTCTGTGTTTCCTACCTGTACATTTCTTGGGGCTGCCCGGTCTCTTGCCGTGCATCCCCAGCTTGCAGCCGAAGTTCTCCTCCCAGAACTCAGCGAACCAGACGTTCCTGCGGTTGTTGGAGAGGGAGCGGCTCTTGAAGTATCGGTCAAACGCTGCGGACAGAAGGAAACTTACATCACACTGATGGTCTACTTGTTAAATGACGTGCTGCTCTGAGATCTGTTTCCTGCCTCACCGTCCACTGACGCCCTCTTGGGGAGGATGGTGATGGCGCCCTCGGCCACCCGCTCCTGCTGGACCACCGGAGAGATCTTGGAGCCCCAGCTGTCAGAGCCCACCCACAGGAAGTGACCTGTCAGGTTGTTGCGTTTTGCCGCATCTAGGATTCGCCTGTCAGAGTCGGACAGCAAATGAGAAAGAGCAGAGAATCAGTTCTTGCTGCCACCTGGAACATTTTTGAATAAATTGTTATGATCCTACAGCCATGTGTGGAGAAAAAGTAGTATAAAGCCTTTTGTTGTTGCATTGAGGGTAATGCAGGCACAAGCTTTTGAAACACAGTCCACTGGTCTGCATTGTACCCTATAACAATGATTCCACTCATTATGGAAAACAAATGATCAAAATCGATATAGCAGAACCAGAGATGGAGCCCAGAGAACAGAGAACTCAATTAGGTCATAAACCAAAGTACTGCAGTGTTGCGGTGATGGCGGCACAAGATGAAAAGTCAGAGGATCATCAAAGTGATTCCACATCATCCCGAGGAGGAAATGAACCAAACTAATGGCAATCCAATCAAATCAGACAAATGAAACATTTGCACAAAAACCACAAATGTAAATCTGATCCGCTGTGTTGTTATTGTAAATTAATGTCTTCATTAAATGAGTTCAAACATGAGCGATGATCCATCTGGTCCTTTACATTCTCATCCTGTCTGTTCTCTCTGTGTGTGTGTGTGTGTGTGTGTGTGTGTGAGGTCTCAGGGTGAGTGATTTCCCTCTGTGTGTGATTCAGAGCTGCAGATTAACATCAGCTGTTACACTGGTATCAAGTGTGTGTGTGTGTGTGTGTGTGTGTGTGTGTGTGTGTGTGCACGTGTGCGTGTGATGCTCTCAGTTCACTCAGATAATTGGAAGCTTGTTATCTTAATCTGCACTCAACACTTGGTGGATGTACTGATTAAATACATTTGGAACATACAGATACAGAATATAGTGTGTGTGTGTGTGTGTGTGTGTGTGTGTGTGTGTGTGTTATGTTTGAAGACTACTTTCAGATGAACTGCAGGGACGTGGGTGTTAGTACTTTGTATTCACCACAGTAACCTTCAGAAGATGATCAACTGATTCTTCTCAGTGTGTATTTTCTAACACAGCGCATACAACACAGGGTTGCTTAGTGAAATGGAAGTTGCTTCATGCTACATAGATTACAGAACATATATACAGTTATTTATGTGCATAAACATGTAGCACATGTTTTGAATCTGCGTCGAAGTGAATGAAAGCAGCAGCAATAAGATGGGGATGAAAATGTGGTCGGCATCTTCATATCAAAGGAGCGACATCAGGTAAATACTGTCCATCAACTTTGATTGTGTGTGAGCACCAAGCATCAATGACGTCTCTGTAAAGATGTAGTGGAGACAGGTCTCTGTAAAGATGTGGTGGAGACAGGTCTCTGTAAAGATGTGGCAAAGTCAGGTTTCTGTAAAGATGTGGTGAAGACAGGTTTCTGTAAATATGTGGTGGAGACAGGTCTCTGTAAAGATGTGGTGGAGACAGGTCTCTATAAATATGTGGTGGAGACAGGTCTCTGTAAAGATGTGGTGGAGACAGGTCTCTGTAAAGATGTGGCAAAGTCAGGTTTCTGTAAATATGTGGTGGAGACAGGTCTCTGTAAAGATGTGGTGGAGACAGGTCTCTATAAATATGTGGTGGAGACAGGTCTCTGTAAAGATGTGGTGGAGACAGGTCTATAAATATGTGGTGGAGACAGGTCTCTGTAAACATGTGGTGGAGTCAGGTCTGTGTAAAGATGTGGTGCTGAAGGGTCTCTATAAATATGTGGTGGAGACAGGTCTCTGTAAAGATGTAGTGCTGAAGGGTCTCTATAAATATGTGGTGGAGACAGGTCTCTGTAAATATGTGGTGGAGACAGGTCTCTGAAAAACAATGGGACACAGCAGTCTGATCTGTCCATTTCCTTTTCCTGCGACTGGTCGTTAGCCAGGAGCAGCCTTAAACCATGCTCTCTTCCTCCCTGGTTTCTCCTGGCTGGTCAGGATGGTCATAAAGATGCCGCAGGCGGTGATGGTCTGAAAGTCCACCGCTATTAATCCAAAACTCCCGCTTTCTTCTCCGATTATGAAGACAGTATTTCTGCCATAAGCAGCACATGTTTCACCAATATAGCCAAAAAAAAAAGCCAGTTAAATAAGATAAAATGTAGCATAATTTGGACGAGCTGCATCTTCTGCTGCATCTTCATGTGCCACTGTTGCCATAACAACAGACAGAGCATGCTCACAATGAATATGAATAGAATAAATGAATAAATACAAATTTGGTCATAAACCAAAGAATTGGAATCCATAGTTTATGAGATATTTCAGTCTATAGCAAAGTGATTGACTAACATGGACAGTGTTAGATCGATCTTGTTGACTAACTTTACAAAATCAAAAACTTTTTTTTTTACCGGATGTCGTCCTCGTTTGCGAACATGATGACGGCGCGGGCGTTGGGCGTCTCCAGCAGACGCAGGATGATCTTGTCGAACTCTCCAGGTCTCGGCTCCCGAGGAATCTTCAGGGACTGAGCGATACAAACCCCACCTGAGAGAGAGACACAGAGAGAGAGAGACATTGAATATTTAGAAAGAAAAGCTTAAGCCAGGATTAGTCTCGAGGATTCTTGAGACATCATTGTGTTTGATAAGTAGATTGCAGTCATACAGTCTTGGTGTGATTCTTCTGAGAGATGGGTCAGACTACAAGTTAGACAGCGACAAATCATTCCTCGACTGGTGTGACGTACAAAGGGCGCCTGAGATCTGAATGCAAGCCTGATCCCAATGCATTCTGGGTGCAGCACCCAAGCCGTTTTGGGACACCACCTTGGCTTGCATATTCTGCGTCTGTTTGGCGTGTCGGTTGTGCATGTGCTCAGAAATTAGTGCTACGTGTGCACAAGATGCAATATGCACATGAACGGTAGGAGCCAGTACAGGGATTTAACAGGGTCTGGAGTTGGTAAGCATGTCAGCAGCAACTAGTGGCATCCTCCAGTAACACGCGAAGGCAAGTATGCACCAACTACACTCACAACTCAGCCGGTTGTCTAACTGGGATCATAGCACTATTTTGCATCTTTACACCATAATACAAAATGTGTTTTCTTTTTGCCCCCACCCAACATTGAATTTCACTTTTGGCCCTCAAAGGGAAAAACGTTGAGCATGTGTTGTGAAGCACTTTGAGTGGTCGGTAGATGTGATGTAAATGCAGTCCATTTAAACACTGATCCTTCATGTGTAGCTCTGCTGGCATGTTTTTGTTCAGCAGTGTGAACATACAGCAGCAAACGTGTTAACACATCTGCTTCCATCTGTAAATCTGTTAATGAACACGTTTCATCTTATCCGTCGGTATGGTTTTCTCTGTGTGCGTCATTATGCTTTAAAGTTTTAATTATCTTCGCTGTTGTCTTGTTCTTATCTTCGCTCCGTCGCAGTGAAGTATCACCACAGGGATCATTAAACTTTCATCTGCAGTCACTGAAACAAAGGTCGGGGGGTTTATTAATGCTGCCAGACACTAAATACTGTCAAATTATTACCAGCATCTCCCTAATGATACTGCAGGAGTGAGACTGCTTCATGCAGCATTTACTGCAAATTTGGTTTGCTTGAGAAACAGCTTCATTAGTGTGAAATCTTTTTTATACTGAAAAAAATGAAGAAAAAGAAAAAAAGAAAAGGACTTTAGGTTGAGTTTACTTAATCTTTTTCCAAAGACATGTCAGTTTGACTTGATTTATTCTGTCTTGTCAGGCTTACAAGCCGCTGAGGAGGAAGCTGAGGACGTGAAGGAAGAAGGTGGCAAAGGGGGAGGAGCAGAAAGTGAAAGTAAAAGACGAAGAAAGAAGAGGAAGGTCGTGAAGGTGATAAGAAATGTGGTGGAGGAGGAAGACGGTGGAAGAAGAGGAGAGAGGGAAGAACAGGAGGATAAAACTAACTTCTTGGTGATTATTTCTACTGCAAAAACTGCTCAGTCCCTCCACTCCAAGCTGATCTGTAAAAAGAGTTTTGACAAGATATTGATGGGTGAAGCTGTTGGAGAAGGCTGATTATTAAAGGTGTAAAAAGCAGGTTTGATTTTTCAGCTCCTTAGAAAGCTGTCAGAAAAAGAACCAAAAGATTTTCAGGTAAAGGTTTGATCTCATTTTCATTCACGTCCTTTAATGTTGTGATAATTAGCGTGTTTCCCTTCAAAGTTCTGCAATAAAAGTCGATGTTTTCTCTTCCTCACATCATTAAACTCTGCTTCCTCCTCACCGAAACACTCCGCTGCTGGAAACACACTCGAGGTTTGAGATATTGTTCCTGCAGCGTCGCCCCTGGGGCAGATAAATGAGAGCAGCGGTGGAGTTTTGAAGATGAACTTTGTGCCTCTGTAGTACAGTAGAGGCTGCGGAGGCACCAAACCTCAGACTGTAAGCTGTTCCAACTTAATTGGCTCTTTCATTTAAAAAGACGAAGCGACTCTGGAAATCTCGAGGGGGGGAAAGGAACAAGAATCGCAGCTGAAAATAATCTCGTCTGGTTGGTCTGACCTCAATTGTGTAAACAGCAGAGCCGTCCAAGAGGTTTTTTGAGGAGACAGAACTGGAACTAAAGAGTTTAAAGATTCCTGCAACTAAGAAATGAATAAAAGTATTTCTAAGGGAGACTGAAGGTGTCTCTAGTCTGACTTTACGTAGGAGATCTTAGCTCTCAGGTAGTTAAAGGTGTTTCTGTTGCTTCTCACAAACCAGAGATGTGACTTCAAATGATCGAAACATCTATCAGAGTTGTTTGACAAATGAAACCTGTGTTTGTTCGATAAAGTTAACTCACTGAGAGGATGTAAGTAGCACGAGTTTGACATCAGCCACATCTAATTTGGATTCAAGAATCGATTTATACATTTTCATTCTTCAGTATCCCTTTTTTTTTTAAATCAGAAGGTGTACTTTTATTTAATTTTACCAAAATGTTTCCAGGACCACATGCAATAAGGTGAATCACTCCTCTCCCAAAGAAAAAGTCACTTTATTTTATATACTTCTTTCCAGGAAGCTTCAGAGGAAATTATTAAGAAATCAGCCTACGGACCTGTAGAATAAAGCGTTAGTCGCTTCATTGCTGTAAAAAATACTCTGTAATATTACAGAAATGTCACAGAGTTGGAGTTTTATCTCAGTCCGAGTGAGAGGAGCTGTGTGCGTTCAGCTCTTGTCTGTTCAGGCTGATCTCTGAGGCTTCAGGGGAAAGGATGGAGATAAAAAACATTAAAGACCCTGCTGCCATTATCATCATCACACTGTCCACAGCGAGCTGAGAGGCCATCCACGGTCTCTCCCCCAAGACACGGCTTCACTCAGACGCTTTCAGAGGAAAATTGATTCCATTTTGAGCTCATTTCTACATTTGCCCAGGACCACCAGGCCATCAGATTGGAGCTGCAGCATCTCTCTTGTACAGATCTCTTTTTAAAACGAGGGCTTGGGATTATAAGGTTTGAAGATCAGGCTGCTGAGAGCCTGTTGACAGCAGTATCGTCTCACATCTTAGAGGATTTTTTTTTTTAACATCGTGCTGCAGTCAACATAATCTTAGTTTTATTGACACTTGAAGGTCATTAGTTTAGAAAATTACAACTCTAAAAAGCGAGTTTCAATGAGAGGTGGATGGTGAGAGGGATGTTTTTATGATTTTCGTGAAGGTACCAATTAAAAAGCCTCTGACTCATCTCCCAGCTGCAGGAAATTATTCAGAACATTACTGTCCTCATTTGTTTTTTATCCAGCACCAACAGCAAAGACAGTTGTACCTCTGAAAGTAAAAGACTTGTGATTAATGCAAGCAGAGCACATACAAACGCTCCCATAATCACGATAATCTGCTCTCTGTTACCATATTGTTGTGCGGTCAGACTGAAAACAGGACTCTGTGAGATGGGGCTGTGTTGTGTTCAGGTGCATGTGAGACGTGAATTGCAGGAAGTCTGTTGTAAGTAAGAGAGTCTGAGGGCTTATCAGACAGCAAATGACCTGATGGATGGATGGTAAGATAGACAGAGGACCCCCAACAGCAGCAGAAGACCGGGAGAGAGGCTGAAGAGATTGGTGTGTTTACCTGCAGAACTACAGCCTATAAACTGCTAATGACAGACATTACCAAAGCTACTGTGCGAGTTTCCGATGTGAGTTGCGTTCATGGGAAGTTCGACAGTGGAATATTCCACTTGTTAACTTGTAACCCCGGCGATAACGCAGCGTTCACAGGCCGGGAAAAATTCATGCTTTTCGAGAGGAAGAAACTCTTTAAATACCAAGGCCATGTCGGGGAAATTTCATCGTTGGTACTCTGACGTTCTGTTCCTGTGAAGGCAGCATGAAGCCGTGCGGCAGTAAGCTGACAGAAACACTGAAGTAAACAGGTATGCCTTATAAATATTGCAGACCACATTCTCGCAAGGAGACGTAAGCTTCAAATCGTCTTGTTGTCGATTGTCGGTGTAAACTTGCAAATTCTCAACGCCCCCCTTTCAAAAGTATGACTTCCAGCACTCCTGACATTCTCTGAACGCCGCCTGGGAGGCGGTACCGCACCCTTGGGAAACACTGGACTAGAGGAAAGGTCTGTTGGTCCCCAGAGTCAGTAGGCTTCATCCTCTGTGGACCGTGTATGTCTGTAACTTTTCATCTGACAGTTGTTGAACTATTTCAAGTGACTGATGCAACAACAAAAAGCTTTACAGCACTTTTGCATCCGTCGCTAAATCTTCTCTCAACCCTGCTCCAAACACATTCTGAAGTCTTGGTCTCATGTTTGTTGACATCTGATCCTCTGCGGTTTGAACAGCTGTTTTTCATTTGCAGCTAAATGACTCTGTCTGCCTCTCCTGCTTCACCTTATTGTTTTCTGTGTTTTCCAGCTTTCCTTCATGTTTAAACTGCAGCGATCCATCCGTCCCCGTGTAGTCCCCGATAACTGCTCCACAGTTGAGATTTTAATTTGAAAGTCTCTGCAGCAGGAAAGGAAAAGCAGTTCTCATTTGTATGCAAATATGAGGCGCAGAATACAGAGTGTGAGATAATGTTCACCTCAGTGTGAGCAGCTAATATTTAAACCTGACATGTTAAGATGAAGATGATAACGCACGGCAACGTGATGTATTAACTCGAGCTTTAATTAAACTACTGTAGAGACAAAGTGCTGAATAGTGATGCCCTGAAAATAACCTGTGGTGACACATTTTGGGTCCTCAAACAAGGATTTTCTCACGGTTTCTTTTTATGTTTGAAGTCATTATGGTACATCCACTGGGTACCATGAACATCTGTACAAAATCTGGATTCATAATAAATTGGTGGCATTGTACGCTTCTGCAAACCACAACACTCCACACTCTCCATTAGGCCATTAGATGTTTTTTTATGAGGGCAGCCGACCCGGCAGCCTGGATACACATCTGAAATTTAGCTCCCGTTACAGGCGTCCAGTGAGCTCGCATGTTCTTCAGCTCCTAAACCTCGTTCAGCGTTATGTTTTTCTTTGTAGCCTATATACAGGCTTCCAGTCAGAGCGCGTGTCGGTGTGAAAGCGCTCATGATTATTAGGTTTGGCAAAACAGAGAGCGTGCAGAGCTGATATAGAGCGATTCTACAAAACCCCAGATTATGTCCAATTATACTTTATTACTGAGCTGCTCCTGATAATAAACACATTTATCTGTATGAAGGAAGCCAAGGAGGGTGCGAAACACCGGGGTGGCCCTCTGAAACCACTGCAGATAAATGTGAGAATAATAAAGATGGACACACACGATGTGATTTTAATGAGGTTTTATATTCGGCTGATTTTTTCCAACAGAGGAAAAACCAACGTGGAAAATCCTCCGCTGGGGTTTTTACTCCTGCTGCGCTCACACCACCAAATTAACTTTGGGTGACAATGTGGGGAAATAATCACTTAACAGACCCGGCATGAAAGTTGTCATCTACAATTTACACTTCAACGTGCACTACTGTCTCACACACACACACACACACACACACACACACACACACACACACACACAGGCAGATGTTATAATGTGGGAATGTGCTCCCATTTCCTGGGAAACAGATAAGGAAATCCCTGCTGCTTCTAACGGGATGAGGATTTACTTTAAGCTCTGCTGGGAACATCTCGGCTGTAAGCTGCTGCTCTGAACTGAAGGAGTTAATTCAATGAAACAGCTCCAGATTTATACGTCTTTTAAAAAGAGAAAAGGGAAAATCATTACCTGGAGCCCGTCACTCAGCATCTCTTCATAAACACCACTGAAGTTAAATTGTTATTGTGGCTGAAGTTACCTGCAGTCTGATTGATCGTTTCACATTACTGGATTCTGTTTTGAAGCTGCTGTCACTTCTTCTTTTAGGCAGTTTTTCTTTTCTTTAATTTGGACCTTCTGCTTTCTGCCTGCGTGTTTTTTTTTTACAAAATGAAAATGAAAACACAGTGAGGACTTTTTGCAAATGTGTTATGCAGATGGGCGTCCTTAAAGAGAAGTGCATGTAATGATAATCAGTGACTCAGGGGGCAGAAGTGTAAGTGCTTGGGATGGAGGGAAAATATTGAAATTGGTCCAAAATATAAGCAATCATGTAATCATTTTAGTAATTAGTTTGGGGGTTTTTTGTGTGTGCATGGAGCTCAAGGTTTTACAACACACAATATATTTCATTATACAATTCTCTCTGGCACCGGGCCGATGCTCACCAAAACAAACGAGAGGTCGGCCATTGTTGGTGTTTCAGGTGCGTGATTATTAAACAATACAACAACGAGTGTGCACAAATAGGCCTGATGTCGTCGTTTCCCAAATGCTCCATCTTTAATGTCCACATGGACACACAGGAAGTTTTGAAAACTCTGCACTTAACAAAAAAAAAATCTCTTAAACACAGATTGGGTGTGAACACAGTCCAGTCGTCAGGATATAATGTTAGCGGCTAACGTTTCTGCAAACAACAGATACGTCCACGGTTGAGATGTTTAACAAATGTGGCGTATCACGTTCATATTACATGTTTATTAGCTGACTTTCACATCAGGATAGGTGGAGGGGATGGTGGCGGCGTAATTACCACTAATAAATGGACGAGCATTTCTCTTTCTTCTTTCTCACAACGCTGCCATGCAAGGTGCAACTGCTCGTCAGGAGCAGTCTGGGGTTCAGTATCTTGCTCAAGGAAACTTCAACATGCAGCTGGAGGAGCCGAGGATTTGAACAAGTGACCTTACAATTACTAGACGACCCGCTCTACCTCCTGAGCTACAGTCGCCCATCTAATAAGGCTGCCAAATGGGCGACCGCAGTTCGAGTCAGACACATTGAGACATTTCAATCCATTTTTGTTGCATCCAAACCGAGTATTTTTTCACGATGTTGGACCATCCCGATCCCTGATGGTGGAGGCCAAAACATTTGACATTTGGGCATTTTAAGCCAAGTGGTTTTTGTGCCTAAACCTAAAAACAACATCAGCACAGCTTTCTGACAAAAGAGACATAGAACAATGATACCTAAACAAACGTAAAGTTGCAACTTAAAGACGCTCTCAGTTTTAACTTATCTGTGAGACTTTGCAAACATTTATTCTGGAGATCGGGTCGTGCAAACGAGAGGCCATGACGCAGAGGAAAATGTCTGTAAAAAGAGTAGGAAAAGAGACGTTTTACTGAATTTATCATACAGCAGGAAATATGGAGGAAGCTTTGTGTTTGTATCACCAGCAGATTAAACCTGCAGCAGACGAGAAGACAGGGAGGCTTCATGGGAACCTGTTCACAAACAGACTCTCTGTAGTTGAGATAAATAAAAACCTCAGCTACTTTTTTTACAATTTACAGTCTGACAGAAACATGAAACCTAATACATGTGTGAATCTCTTCTGATTTCTAGCAGCAAGACGGAGTTGTTTATTAGCATAATGTCCAAATTGCTGATGTGAGCTAGAAAACTGGATGTTTTCAAGCTGACGCCTTTTGTCTTTCACGCACAAACACAAGCTGTAATTCAGCACAGCTGTAATGATGTGGAATCAGCTGGAGCGTATCAGAGGGACAAAGGACCAATGAGAGGAAATAATACAATTTCACTTTGACTTTCAATTTAGTCTCACAGCGGAAGCCGCTGAACTCAAAGGCGGACCGAATAAACATGGCCGGGACATTCAAAGGCACGCGGGACTAATGGAATTATGGGTAATAACAGATATCATTAAAGCTAGCCTCCGGCAAAGCCTTTACACTGACCTTTCAATTAACAGTTCACCATGGCAGCGAGTGTTTACCCCCCTCTACATACTGAGTCACAGTGACAGATAAGGACAGGACGTATGTGCCCACTCGCCTCTTTCATTCCTCGCCTTTGAGCAGCTGAACGCCGGACCATGAAAGGTTTCCTGGGTAACACATGCGCAGCCTCGACTTGAAAGCCAGACGAAACAGGAGAAGCAGTGTGCCCACAACGCTCCCAGTCCACCTTAAAGCAAAAGAAATCCCTCAAACTTCAAAGCCTCTTCCGGGTGTCTTTAAGATTCTTGGTGAGTCTTCTCTGACTTCATTTTCAGGAGTCTCCGAGTTAAACTTTCTTATGAAAATAGACATCAGACACTGATCCAATTAATAATCCTGAATCGGGACCGCTGTTGTTTGGAGAAAAGTTGTGAACTCTGGAAAATAACGTGCAAAGGTACGGGGATACAGCTGTTCAAGTGTTCCTGCCTTCTCAGACAGAAAAAGGTGATAACAGATCCCAACAGAATCTTTAAAACCCCTTCACCTCCGTTGGCTTCTCGCTTGGTTACCTTGCGAGGCAGCTGGATTTGTGAGATCAAGTGATCTCGCAAAATCCATCTTGCCAGGCTTCCAGCTGCGTGCCTTTGGCCGAACAACGAATCTGCGTCCTTTGAGGAAGCACTGGCGGCTAAAGACCAGCAAGAGAAGCGACTGTTTGTTTCAAAACAACCATGGCGGCTCCTCGAGAGGTTAGCGTAGCTGCTAAAGCATCAGTGATATCAGAGCAAAGAACGACACTGAAGGCTTCATTAAGAGTTTGATTTATTTACCAGCTGGCTCCGCTGGCGGTAGCACTCTCTTAATGTTGATCTTATTGGTTTGTCCATTCACCTTCCAAGTTTTTCTTTTTTAAAGTGCCCGACCTTTTGCAAACAGTTTTTTAGCCGATTGGTGAAACAAACCATCTGGCACGTCGAGTTAGTGTCTTGGTGTTGGAGCTGTGTTTCATTTAGGCAGAAAAATGGCGATGCTAGCCTGCTAGTCGAGCTTCTTTCAGTCCAAATAGTATCTCATGAGCTCATCTTTATGTGGCGTGTCAGTAAAACAGTTGGCAGAGCGTGTCGCCACATGTACAGAGTCCTTCGCTTCCAAGGCTTCAAATCCAACCTGTGGCCATTTGCTGCGAGTCCTCCCTCTCTCTCATCCCATTTCCTGTCATCTCTCTCAGCCGTCCTGTCTAGTAAAGCCAGGGGTCGGTGTCAGGGTGGAGGAGGGGGGAGCGGAAGAAGTTTATTCTTTCATTTATACCACCATTCCGACGTGCAAACAACATTCACTACATAACGACATGTTAAAGCATGAAAAGCTGTCAATTGCCGGTTTAAACTGATGTTCAAAAGTCGTACTGAAGAGGTGAATTTAAAGCGAGGGACACTTTACTCTTTTATTATTCAGCTACAGATCAGATATCATCAGACCTGCAAAGTTTGTACCAGAACTTCACACGGCTCTAAAAATATCCACACAGCAGGGACAGAGAGTCAGAATTGGGACACTTTCAGCTGCAGTGTGAAAGGTCTTCTTTTTAGTCAGACTCTGGGCTCGTTTGTTAAAAGGAGCAGAAATTTTGGCTCAAGCTTTGGCTCAGACCCAGTGACCCACATATGAAACTGCTTACAGTGTTATCAGTCCTCTGAATGGTGCCAGAGGTAGGCTGGGCTGCCAAAGTTTCACAAAATGAGCACCGTGTTCTTGAAATGCAAACGAGGAAGAGAGAAGTGTATTTCACCTGCAGTGGAGATTTAGTGGCCTGGAGATGAAAGTGACAGAGACAGAAACTTTAACTCGCAACTCTGACAAACGAAGTTCAACAACTCCACTTAAACAGAAAATTAACCCGGCCCACATGCCCATTGACATTTCTGTACAACTGTAATGTAATGAGCTGACGTTCACGTCAGGAGGTGGAGGGCATGGTGGCTTTACAGCTGGGCGGGACCACTGCCAAGCCAGAGACCACTGTCTGACCACTGCTGGGCTCAGCCATGGTCGTGGCGACAGAACCAGGTCAGCCAAAATGGGATCTTTTTACGAACCATAACCGAGTGATTGTTGTGTCAATCATTACAGCCAACAAGCCTGCCAAATGGCTGACCACAGTTCAAGTCACACCAGTGGATGTTTTTTAGGACAGTTGTGGATATTTTGAGCCATTTCTGTGCAGTGAAAAGCGGGTGTTTCTACAGGATACCTGCGGATATTTCCATGACTAAAACCGGCTATTTCTCACAGGAAGTCAGGCCATCTCCATTCATCATCCTTGTTACCAAAACAGGTTTTTTAGGTCAAACATTAGTGTTTTCGAAACCCTGACCGAGTGGTATTTGTGCCTAAACCTAAGCAGAGCATAAGCACAGCATTGTGCCAAGAGAGAAACAGAAAATTTAACCAAACTTGCAACATAAAGAAACGTTCAGTTTGAACTTATGTGTTTTTTGCAGAAATGCAGATACACCAACCGGGTTTTACTGCTACTTTTTAATCAAGAATATGTCCGATAAAAAGTTGCAGATGGTCCTGGCGAAGAGGTTGAGGCAAAATATAAGCAGAAATTGCGCTAAATGGGCGATATCATCGATAAGACAGCGACAGGCTTCTCTTCTCCTGCACTGATTCTCTTATCTTATAAAAGCATGAAAGGACTCAACAGTTACAGGTCACATTTACATATTTTTAAGTTAAACTAACAGACATTTTTATTTAAGGAAGCATCAGAGTTGTCGACACAGGACTGTCTACGTACTACGGTAAGCGTGTTGCGTCATTGCGTCATTTCCTGTTGTTGTGTTACTGACTGATAGCGTAACTGTGCTGCCCCGGCTCGTCCAAGCAGATTATTGTTGTATTCCTTTCTGCAGCGACCGAGATCCCGCTTGTGATCGGGCACTTGCTGGTCCACTAAGGCATTCAACAATACTCTGTGTTTATAGCTTGGTCGCCGGGCTTGCTGCTGTTTGTAGCTCTCTTAGCTCTGCTGGCTGATCTATCGTGTCCTAGCTTAGCCACTATCAGCTAGCGATGGCTTCTCTCTCTCCCTCTCGCTCTCCTCTTTTCTCTTGCTCAGTGTGCCAGATGTTCAGTTACACCTCTGCCTCCCTTAGTGATACTGGTACATGTATTAAGTGTAGTTTATTTGTAGTGTTGGAGGCGAGGCTCAGTGAGTTGGAGGCTCGGCTCCGCAGCATGGAAACTCCGACTGTAACTGCTGCAGTTAGCCACTTAGCTAGTGCGGACCGAGCAACTGTAGCTTCAGCTAGCCGTCCCTCGGCAACTCCCGAGCAGCCGGGACAGCAGGGCGGCTGGGTGACTGAACGAAGGAAGCATAATACCAAACCAAAGCCCACGTTACACCACCAGCCGCTTCACGTTTCAAACAAATTTTCCCCACTCAGCGACACACCCGCTGAGAAACAAACTCTGGTTATTGGCAGCTCCATAGTACGAAACGTGAAGTTAGCGGCACCAGCGACCATAGTGAAATGCATCCCAGGGGCCAGAGCGGGCGACATCGAATCAAATTTGAAACTGCTGGCTAAAGCTAAACGTAAATATAGTAAGATCATAATACATGTCGGCGGTAATGACTGCCGGCGACGCCAGTCGGAAGTCACTAAGATTAATGTTGAGTCGGTGTGTAACTACGCCAAAACAATGTCGGACTCCGTAGTTTTCTCTGGGCCCCTGCCAAACCTAACCAGTGATGACATGTTCAGCCGCATGTCATCATTCAACCGCTGGCTGTCGAGGTGGTGTCCAGCAAACGATGTGGGCTTTGTTGATAATTGGCGGACTTTCTGGGGAAAACCTGGTCTCATTAGGAGAGACGGCATCCATCCCACTTTGGACGGAGCGGCTCTCATCTCTAGAAATTTAACCCATTTCATTAGCCAACAACCAGCCTGACAACCCAGAGTTGAGACCAGGAGGCAGAGCTGCAGTCTTATAAGCTTCTCTGAGCTTCCATTAGATCAGTTGCACACCCAAAACTTCATTGAGACTGTGTCTGCCCCCCGACCACCTAAATTAATTAAATTAATCAAATCAAAAGTCCACAGAAGAGGAGTTGTGCATGAAAATCTAATAAAAATTAACAGCAACTCTGCAATCTCAAAACAAGACAAGAGAATTAAATGCGGACTCCTAAATATCAGATCCCTGTCATCGAAAGCTGTACTAGTAAATGACTTAATTTCAGATTGTAATATTGATTTATTCTGTCTTACTGAAACTTGGCTGCATCCTGAAGAATATGTCAGCCTGAATGAATCCACTCCACCCAGTCACATTAATACTCACATTCCTCGAGGCTCCGGCCGAGGAGGTGGTGTTGCAGCTATTTATGACTTAAGTCTGTCAATCATTCCTAAACCTAAATTAAATTATAACTCATTTGAAAGCCTTGTTCTGAGTCTTTCACATCCAACGTGGAAAACTTTACAGCCAGTTCTATTTGTTGTAGTGTATCGAGCACCTGGTCCTTACTCAGAATTTTTATCTGAATTCTCTGAGTTTTTATCAAGTCTAGTCCTCAAATCAGATAAAGTAATTATTGTAGGTGATTTTAATATTCATGTGGATGTCGTTAATGATAGCCTTAGTACTGCATTTATCTCATTATTAGAATCTATTGGCTTCTCTCAGTGTGTACATAAACCAACTCACTGTTTTGACCACACCCTTGACCTTGTTCTAGCTTATGGTATCGAGATTGAAAATCTAACAGTTTCTCCACAGAATCCTCTTTTATCAGACCATCACTTAATAACTTTTGAAGTTCTATTACTGGACTACACACCATTAGGCAAAAACTCCTTCACTAGATGTCTATCTGATAGTGCTGTAGCTAAATTTAAGGAAATTATACCGCTGGCACTAAACTCAATGCCATGTCTCAATATAATAGAGGACTCCTCCACTAACCTCAGTTCCTCACAAATCGATCATCTTGTTGATAGCACTGCAGGCTCATTGCGAACAACACTGGACTCTATTGCCCCCCTGAAAAGGAAACCTATAAAGCACAGGAGGTTAGCACCCTGGTATAACTCGGATACCCGCAAATTGAAGCAAACATCACGGAAATTTGAAAGGAAATGGCGTTCCACCAACTTGGAAGAATCCCGCTTAGCCTGGAAAGATAGCCTTAAAACATATAGGAAGGCCCTCCGCAATGCCAGAGCAAGCTATTACTCGTCATTAATAGAGGAAAACAAAAACAACACCAGGTTTCTTTTCAGCACTGTAGCCAGGCTGACAGAAAGTCACAGCTCTACTGAACCATGTATTCCTACAACGCTCAGTGGTAATGACTTCATGAGCTTCTTCAATGATAAAATTTTAACTATTAGAGACAAAATCCATCATCGCTTGCCCTCAACTGGCACTATTGTATCTTTAAACACAGGAACCTCAGAAACAGTTCTAAATTCTGACTTATATTTAGACTGCTTCTCTCCCATTGACCTCCACCAACTAACTTCGATGGTTTCTTCATCTAGACCAACAACTTGTCTCCTAGACCCCATCCCAACTAGGCTGCTGAAAGAAACTTTACCTTTAATTAGCACATCTTTACTAGAAATGATCAACCTGTCTCTATTAACAGGATACGTACCACAATCCTTTAAACTAGCTGTAATTAGACCGCTCCTTAAAAAGCCTAATCTTGATCCAGAAACTTTAGCCAACTATAGACCTATATCCAACCTCCCTTTCCTCTCCAAGATCCTTGAGAAAGCAGTCGCCAACCAGCTATGTGACTTTCTTCATAAAAATAGTTTATATGAGGATTTTCAATCAGGTTTTAGAGCACATCATAGCACAGAGACGGCGCTGGTGAAAGTTACAAATGACCTCCTAATCGCTTCTGACAAAGGACTTGTCTCTGTCCTGGTCTTACTAGATCTTAGTGCTGCATTTGATACCATTGATCATCACATTCTACTACAGAGACTGGAACACTTAATTGGCATTAAAGGACCCGCATTAAACTGGTTTAAGTCCTATTTATCGGATCGATTTCAGTTTGTACATGTTAATGATGAGTCATCCCTGTATACCAAGGTTAGTCATGGTGTTCCTCAAGGCTCCGTGCTTGGACCCATACTATTCACCTTATATATGCTCCCTCTAGGAAATATAATTCGGAAACACTCCATAAACTTTCATTGTTATGCAGATGATACACAGTTATACCTATCAATAAAGCCAAATGAAACTAATCAGCTTACTAAACTCCATGCATGTCTCAAGGACATCAAGACCTGGATGACCTGCAATTTTCTGCTGTTAAACTCAGATAAAACCGAAGTTATAGTACTTGGTCCTAAACACCTTAGAGATGCATTATCTAATGATATAGCGAGTTTGGATGGCACTAACTTGGCCTCCAGCACCACCGTCAGGAATCTGGGAGTTATCTTTGATCAAGATATGTCCTTCAACTCCCACATAAAACAAATTTCAAGGTCTGCATTTTTTCATCTACGTAACATTGCAAAAATCAGGCCCATCCTGTCTCAAAAAGACGCAGAAAAGCTAGTCCATGCATTTGTTACTTCCAGACTGGACTATTGTAATTCTCTATTATCAGGCTGCCCTAACAAGTCTCTAAAGAGTCTCCAGCTGGTCCAGAATGCTGCAGCACGTGTACTGACAGGAACTAAGAAAAGAGATCATATTACTCCTGTACTGGCCTCTCTGCACTGGCTCCCTGTAAAATCAAGAATAGAGTTTAAAATCCTTCTCCTCACTTACAAAGCTGTTAATGGTCAGGCACCATCATATCTCCAGGAGCTCATATTACCCTATCACCCAACTAGAGCATTACGCTCCCAGAACGCAGGATTACTTGTAGTTCCTAAAGTCTCCAAAAGTAGAATGGGAGCCAGAGCCTTCAGTTATCAAGCTCCTCTTCTGTGGAACCATCTTCCTGTTTTGGTCCGGGAGGCGGACACCCTCTCTACCTTTAAGAGTAGACTTAAGACCTTCCTCTTCGATAGAGCTTATAGTTAGGGCTGGTCCAGGACAGGCCCAGGCCTGTCCTGGACCAGCTCTTAGTTATGCTGCTATAGGCCTAGTCCGGGGGACAATGACACACTGAGCTTCTCTCTCCTCCCCTCTCCTCTCCTCTCCATCTGTATACATTATGCCTGTATACATGCCCCATCTCTGCATGTCACTGACTTGCTTCTTCCCCGGAGTCCTTGTGCTTTCTAGTCCTACAGGCTCCCTTGGATCCTGGCCGCGCCCGGGTCGTGGATCGTGGATGCGCCCACTGCTATGGCCCTGCCTGATCGTGGATGCGCCCACTGCTATGGCCCTGCCTGATCGTGGATGCGCCTACTGCTATGGCCCTGCCTGATCGTGGATGCACCTACTGCCATGACCCTGCCTGACACCCACCACTACTGTCGCTAATATTAGTCACATCTCTGTTACATACGTTCCACTACTATTATCGTACTGCATTGCTACATACCATCCTTGCCATTGATCATTACTACTGTTATCACTAGTAATCACATTTCCATGTGCATTTCATCATTATTGCTGTAATACATCTTTGTGTACTTTCACTCCTGTCAACCATCGCTTATAATTGAATACATTGTGATCTCGTTGATCTGCTCTGTACATGCGACATCTATTGCACGTCTGTCCGTCCTGGGAGAGGGATCCCTCCTCTGTGGCTCTCCCTGAGGTTTCTTCCACATTTTTTCCCTGTTAAAAGGGCCTTTTTTGGGGCAAGTTTTTCCTCACTCGAATCGAGGGTCGAAGGACAGAGGGTGTCGTCTCTGTACAGATTGTAAAGCCCTCTGAGGCAAACTGTGATTTGTGAATTTGGGCTATACAAATAAAATTTGATTTGATTTGATTTGATTTGATCTGAAGATGTGCAGACTCTGCTCGTATGAAGTGTTAATCAGAGAAAGTAAGGCAGCAAAGTTTTCTCCCCCCATTAAAGTCCACTTTGCTTCAGGTTTCAGTTTCACCTAAAAAACTCTAATGAGCTCATTTAGAGCATCATTATATGAGTAGTGAAGCAGAGGAGGAGGTGAGGAGGACGGTGACGGTCCATATGGCTGCTGGCTCTGGTTCTGTCTCCCAGCCTGCCTCAACATCTGTCTAACCTGCTGACAAACCGGAGGAAATGGGACGAATAAGAGGAAAACCATCAGACCCAGAGCCGGTTCCTGGCGTGTATCGGTGCCAAGGTGCTGAGGGGGCGTTCAACGACCACGGGAAAAACACACACTCTAAAATTAAATGATGCAGAGGGGGAAGCGCCTCGTGTTCAGAATGGATCGGGTTCACTTTGGGTTATTTTGTCTGCACGAACCAATTCTGACCACAAAGAGCAGTTTTTTATGGCTTGAGGCAACACACCCCGACATCTTGAAACTTACATCAACATACAACTATCAGCACCTTTAAGATGTTTAAATTAGAGCTGTATTATTGTGAGCGCTCTTTAAAGGTCCGATTCAGGATGGCAGGTCGGCCACCAGTCCAGAGCGTCAGTGACGAGTTGGGAATGAGATGAGAAATTTTTCTTCTTCCTACCTTCCTTCCTTCCTTCCTTTCTTTCTTCCTCCCTGTCTTCCTTTCTTTCTTTCTTTCTTTCTTTCTTTCTGTCTTGCTTCCTTCCTACCTTCCTTTCTTTCTTCCTCCATGTCTTCCTTTCTTTCTTTCTTTCTTCACTCTGTGTACAAATAACGTGAGTTTTCAATCTCTTTGGCTTCACACGAGACAAAAACACAGTCGTTGTAGGTGAAAGAGGCGGCAGCAACTTGAGTTAAACAGCTGGGGGAAAGAAAAGAGGAAGGTAATGTTCGATGACGCCTTCTCACCAGCAAAACTACGCGCTCCAACAGTTTGGGCTGTTTTTGGGTCGTTATTGCTATAATAGCTTGCAGGTGGAGGAAAAAGGTTGAAGCATTTGTGAGCGTTTTGCACCACAAACCAGATAAAAATACAAAACAAAACAAAGGGGATAGACTCAGACATAAAGTCTCGTCGTCCTCCCGATCCGGTGCAGGTGGTTGAAAGCCCTGTGTTTGTTTGACCTGTCAATCCATCCCAGCCTCACTACGCAGACTTTCTCACTTTTCCTACATCACCACCTAAATTTTATGCCTCCACATTGGTGATAGCCGCGGCCAGAGGCGTCGTGTTTTCAGGTTGTCCATCCATCCATCCATCCATCTGTCTGTCCCAATCTTGTGAACGTCTCATGAACGCCTCGAGGAAACATCTTCTAATCTGACACAAATGTCAACTGGGACTCGAGGATGAAACTAATTAATGAAGATGAAGAATCACTGACCTCACAAAACACATTTCTTTATCATTACTCAACAAGTATGACAAACAATTTTACACAAATGATGAAATGAGGGTCGACTTCACTGTGACATCTCGCCATTATACGACGCCGAAGCTCAGGAACAGACACTTGACTGGTGCAAGGAAGAATACAACTGATTCTAGTTTTCTCGATGGAGTACGTAAAATGAAAAAGCAAACAACACCTTTTGATTAAACGCAAAATGACTTCAAATGTGATATTCATACGCCGTTCTGTGATACCAGGCAGTTGAAGCTCATCTTATCTTTGAAATCCCTCAAACATGATGTAAGCTACAATCTCTATAAAACTCTTCGATGCCGTTTTGTTTATTAAGGCAGACTCATTATTAATTCAACAAACTAAGGTACTAAGCGTTGACCGTGATGGATTTTCTGTCTGCCGCAGTTTCAGATCTGTGCAGGCTGACTTCTGAGGACATGTATTGAAACCGATTGCTGCATAAAAGCAGTGAATCGAATCTAAAATCTGACGCTACGAGCAACAACTGTTGAAAACACAGATGTGCTCCTTTCATCGCCGGGTTAAGGTCAGGTTAAGGTCATGTGCGTAATTCCTACACCGTGCTCCTTCATGTGAGATGATGAGCTCTGATTTCTGTGTCTTTCATCGCATTCAGAGGCTTTTTCGCTTCGTTTGAAGCCTGCAGCGTCACAGCCGTAACACTCGTTACCCTCCGTTCGTTTCAAATAACGCTGCCGCTGGATGGAGCGTCAGGGCGGCGTGGGGAGGGTCCGTCCTCTCACTGTGGGAGTGGGTGATGAAATCCACAGAAACAAGCTCATGACTGGGACTCAGTCAGGACCCTTTGTGAAACTTCTCAAGGTTACTCTGTGTGTCTGTCACAGGGGGTGAACATCATTAATCTCTGTTCGGTTGAAACGCAAGGAGAAACTGTCCGCTGATGAAGCAAAATCCTTTCTTTTGACACATGACGTGCTGAAACAAGGAGTCACTGATCATATTTCATAACTCTGACACAACTCTGTTAAAGACAGTTGATCCATGTTGATGATGGGAAACACACATCTACCCATGTCAACGGTTAACGCCTGCACAGAATATATTGTGTTTTGATGCACATCTCCATAAAATGTATCTTTTAGGAGGCGGAGAGAAAGAACCAGTTGTTCCAATTTGTCTTTCAATTCATCCTCATCTTTGTTAACGAGCTCCAGATAATCGGAGAACTCAGGGTTTCCTGCAGAGAAAGGAAGGAAGGGAGGAAGCCACATCTGCTACACGTCAACCTTGGATGTATCTGTGGTTTGCAGAAACGTTATATCCTAACATTACATCCTGGAGACTGGCCTGCACGCAACGTATCGTCCCTGAATTGCATCGTAAACGCGTATGGATCATCTTATAACGGAGAATGAATCCAAAGTGTTCTTGTTTCTGTTTGTGTGCTTCTGTCCTCTCTACAGTTTTTTTCTTTTTGTGGCATTTGTAAAAAAAAATAAGGTCACTGCTGTCCAAAGACAAACCTCCTGAATGAGGCTTTTTCCTCTGAGAGGAGGCGTCTCTCACCTGCACCTCACCTCACCGTGTTCGACCGACCGCCTCTAATGGACGAGCGAGTGTTGTATTTGTTCGAGGAGAGGTGAGCTGCTGACTACCGATGAGTCGCTTTGCTCCGGTAACTTTTCCTCAAGGGAGGAAACCCTCACCATGAAATATTCATCCTCTTCTCAGACTGCATGCAAAGCAGGAGGACGAGGGAGAAAAATGCTTCTCTCCAGGAAAAAATGGAAATAAATAAAGATGACAGAGAAATTGGGAAAGTTCAGAGCAAGGAGAAAAAAAGACTTCCTCCTTGAGCGGACAGAAGTAAACGGCAAAAATGAAAATCACCGACTTAACAGCGACAAGCGAGGTGAGACGGTATTTATGTCTTATACGAGCGGGAAGAGAGAAAAAGAAATAGTTTAAGGGATGAAGAAGTACAGAAGGAAAGATGGGAAGAGGATGAGGAAGTGAGAGAAAGAAGAGAAAGAAAAGCAGATTATCTCCTGCAGGCTTTCACACTTCTGAGGAAGAGGAAAAAAGACGGGAGAGTTTTTTTCCGCGGCGACTGATCCGACAGAACGTCAGCGGAAAATACAACACCATCACATCCTCCGTTTAATCTGCTGCACACACACACACACACACACACACTGTGCTGTATTTGACTGAAACGTGTTTGAATGCGAGGACTATCTGCTGCAGAGTTTTTCAAAGAAGAAGAAAAAGAAAGTGCTTCCTGCGACACTTTGTCTTTATTAGAACATCAAACGTTCAGTCGGAGTCACAGCAGGTAA
The DNA here is from genome assembly GCF_965226575.1 of Pagrus pagrus. Classification (NCBI taxonomy): domain Eukaryota; kingdom Metazoa; phylum Chordata; class Actinopteri; order Spariformes; family Sparidae; genus Pagrus; species Pagrus pagrus. The sequence goes on from NC_140194.1 coordinate 2,977,042, forward strand.
ATAAAGTCCGTCAGCTTTCCTCTGTAGCGCTTCTGTTTACCGAGACGCGACTGAAGCTCCTGTCGACGTCTGCTGTGTTTTCTAATCGCAACAACTTGTGCTATTACATCTAAACTTCAGCGTTAGTTTACCAAAACTAATGGAGGAATAATAAGGTTAAAGTATCATTGTGTTGTTATGTAGTGTTGTTTTGGTCTTTATGCACCCGTCAGCTGTCGACTTATCTGTAGAAACACAGCCTTTATACAACCTAAATCTTTGTCACTTATCCAATGAGAATGAGTGTAAGTGCCTACAGGATTTGCAATTTTGAATATAAGCAGACAGGAAGATGTTACACTATGAATTACAACAAAAAAATGGGTATTAAATGTACAACAACCGTCTGGAGGTTCACTTTTGCCGACTTTCTATAAAAGAAAATTGATATCTGTTGAACAACTTTTAGCCGTAAAGTCTAGAAAAGCAAAAATAACCTGTCAAAATGTAACAATTCTCAATAATTCATTAGCAGCCCAGTCACAAGGGTACAATGTCTGCAGCTCACGCTTCTGCAAACCACAGATACATCCAAGGTCGACATTTAGCAAACGTGGCGTATCAGGTTCACATTAAATGTTTATTGGCTCACTTTCACATCGGGAGGTGGCGGGAATGTAAGCACGGATACACCAGCGGATACCTCCCGCATGACTGTGCTGACCAAAACAGGTATTTAAAGACAAACCAGGATGTTTCCCTCAAATTCAGCTTTAACTCATCTGTGGTTTGGCACAAACGTACTTACAGCAGCTTACTTTTAAAGGTTACAGGTTCAGGTTCGGATAGGACGGCATCTGGGTCCAGATCCGGACATCGGTCTGCTTATTTGTGAACTCGCCAGCTGCCCAGAACCGAAAATACAAGAAAAATACCTGTAGAAAAGGTATCAATTTTCCACTAACTATCCAGGGCAGGGTCATTGTAAGTCCAGACGTCCCTCTGCAACACTTTGCAGCTCCTCCTGGGGGATCCCGAGGCGTTACGTAGTGAGATGCAATTAATTATCCCTCCAGTGTTTTCTGGGTCCAGCCCAAGGTCTCCTACTCATCGGACAGGCCCAGAAAATCATCCAAAGGAAAGTGGCTGAGGAGGCTTCCTGATCAGATCCACCTCACCTGGCTCCGTTCAGCACAAGTTAACTTCAGTGATAATCACTCAAAATATTTGTGATTTTATTCTCACTCGTTTCTGTGCTGCTGACGTTGACTGAAAATATTAATAACTCACAGTTTTCACTGTGAAAGTCTACAGACACAAATGAGATACAGTGTGAAGCTGCACTTCAGCACTTGTTCTGGTTTTCTCAGCGCGTCTCAACATGGTATTTAAATGAAGTTATGCTGCCATTAATGAAACATGTTCAGCGTTTTCACCGACGTACAGACTCCAGAGGCTTAAAACTGAATATTAAAAACTGCTTTTACTGTGCAAAAGCTACACAACTCCATTTTGTTCCCAATAAAACTGAAATATAAAAAGTCTCAAATAGTAAAGCCTTCATTCATTTCTCTCAGATTAAAAATACAGAGGACATCGGCCTGTTTTCCGGGAAACTTTGTAGTTTACTGGTTTTGTTTAGTCGTCCTGTGAGAACAGACTCACAATCTTGCTTCGTCCCTTAAATTCGCCCGTGAATTACGCCTCTTGTTGAAGGTTGTATAACCAATGACGTAATCGATGTAATTCCTTCATTGTTCTGCGGTTCTCATGTTTCCAGGTCTTAAACTTCTGAACTCCTCAGAAAATCTCCTCCAGCCATAAGCAGCTCTGCTCGTCATGAAGCCCTCAGCCTCAAGACGCTCAAGAGACAAACAAACTAAAGCCGGCTCGGAAACAGCCGACAAGACGCCACTGCAGCTTTTCAAACCGACACCTACTCGCAGGTGTTGAAGATGAAATCAACAGCTGCAGAGCAGAATATGAGATTCGGAGGCAGCAGAGCGACGTAACCGTCTGACATGAGTTCAAATAAGTCATGACCCCGACGCCACGAAGGCCTCCAAATGATTTCTGGTCCAGCAGAGCGACTGCAGATCTGTCGGCATCTCAGGAACAATAACCCAAATAATGACGATAATTAATAATAATAACAGTCCAACAGGTTCTCCCTCTCTCTCTCTCTCTCTCTTCCTGTGTCATCCTGCTTCTTTCCAACAGTTTCTTCACTTCGCTGACTTTCTCTACCTCCTGATTCAGAAGAGAAACCTGCGTGTTGAGTCTGCACAGTGTGAGACTTTCATAGACATCAGTGAGAGCAGTTTTCCCAGCTGACAGCGGGTCCCTGAACGTATCCCGAAGCCATTTTTTCCTCCAGCGTGGTTCCTGCTGTTCTCCTCATGATGTTTCCAGACTTTACAAAGTGAAAAGGTGAAAACAAAAATTTCCTCAGATGAAGAGAATTAACTTCTTGAGTGTTACACCCCAAACACCTCTGGATCCATCTGCGCATGCTGCTGATTATATGTGCTGCCACAAAAAGTTGTGAAGTGAGTTAGAGAGTCGAGAGAGTCTGGAAAGAGTATTTCTCATTTCACAGGATTACCCAGAAGGCCGTGTTTCCTCACCTCCCCCTCAAGGCTGGAACACAGTTTGTCCAAGCTGTAGGTGAGCAAACCTGTACAGGTGCTTTCATACTTATTATCTCAGTCTCATTTCAATTTTTTTCTATTATTATTGTGAATCATTTCAATCCTGTTCTTGTACGTACTATTTTTAACATGTTTGATCCCTGATAACTGTTAGCTACGTTAGCTAGCCACATGCTAACCAGGAACCAATTCTGGCACCAGTTCATAGTCCATGAAGCCGATATACTATGAATATATATACCAAGAATATGTCGTCTGATATCAGCAGATGTGAAAACATTTTGTTTTTACTGAACGTTATGCAGAAAGACATGATTTAGAATGATCACATTTCCAGTTAAGTTTACTTTTCAGTTCGGGGTAGTCCAATAATCTTTATGATATTCAGCATTTTTCTTATAAATTATCAGTATCAGTGTTTTTTCTATCAGATTGCTGATAAAATAAACTAAGTTAAAATGTGCTACTTTGGCTCTGATGCGACATCCTCTCGCACGACGTCCCGCCCACAACACCGCAGTATCTGATCGGTAACACGTCACACATTTATAGCCTATAAACACACTGAGTAATCTGGATCTGCAAAGTAACTAGTAACTAAATGTATCATCTTTCAACCCTGAAAAAAGCCGTACCGGTCGTTTCCAGAGTTTCGGTGCATGTTTGTCAAGTTTATTGTTAATCTGTAAAATATCCTGCCTCCATTATATGTCACAAGTGTTTGATCACCATATAATTGAGGGATCACTGCAAATATGCGTGTGTCGGCTGATATATCCATATATCAGGATTTTTTTACTCCCTGATGTCAGTATCGACCCCAAAAACTGCACATCATAAGTAGTTTTGTACAGAGATCATGCTCCCAGGGGATGAAATGACTTTGGTGATCCTTTGACTTTCCCTCTAGCGCCTCCACGAGGTTCACATTTTCGGTTTTGAGTGAAACGTCTCAACATCTTTGGATAACCCTGACATTTGTACCTGTGGCTCTGCTTGGCCCGTTCTGACAGGGAAACACAGGACTGGTGACCCTGATGGGACCGAACACGAGTCACATGGGCTCTGAAATTAAAAAGCTCATCTCTGGAAACTAATGAGAGGTCAAGATGTAAAGTGTTATGCAGTGATGGAGCTGTGTGATCATCTTTCTCTGTTTCCTGCCTGTGTTCGTTATAACAAACCCAACACAGAGCAGCTGAAAGCGTCGGCATCAGTGTTTGAGGTGGCTGCGGTGACTCAGCCCGAGCCGGCAGGAGGTCGCTGCCTCCTGGAGTTCAGGCCTCGGAGGAAAACCCTGCAGCTGACGGCAGAGAGGATTCAAAGACTTCAAAGGCAAACGGACAGAATGGATATTTAATCTACGGTTGATAGGATTATCCAGCCGAGGAAATGATTATTTAAAGACATTTTGATATTTCCTACATAATGCTGCTGGAGTGGGATCGGGGGGGGTTCAGAGGAGGAAGTTCCAGGGAGGAAAAAGAGTCGGGTCTTTTTGCAGTGATATTATGTAAATGCTCCTTTAATCAGTGCCAGCTTCTCGCTGCCAATGAGGTCACTGACTCTGCTCTCTGGGAAACTCTGCTGTCATCTGCCAGCTGGCTCGGCACAGAGCGGCTCAGCACGGCTCAGCCTGGTGGAACGAGCCACCTACGAGTCAACCCACCTGGGCTCATTACAGAAACAAACCACGAGGAAAAACCCAACTGCAGCTCCGAGACGTTTTTTTTTTTTTTCTGCAGGAAACGAGCCGCCGCAGAGCTCTGGACCACGTGTCAACGATTGATTATGAACCGGGTCGACGCTCCACAGCAGCTGATTGTCACCTGGAGGATGAGAAGAGGTGAGCGGGAACAAAATGATGCCCCGATGGAAGGAATCAGGATGCTGGAGGATTTAACGATGTCTGTATTAAGACGGAAACAAATAAGATCAGATAATAATCATGACGAACGATTACTGAGTTTCTCGGCTTTAATGCAGTTTTGTTTTGTGGATAAGCTTCAGATTTTGTCCAATAAACATGTTCAAGTGTTAATAATACGGAAAATTTCTGCATTAAAATGTCTAAAAATGACGTGTGTTGGCATTTCATGGAGCCAAAAATTACATTTGTCTCAGAGGCTTCATGTAATTCAAGACATAAAACATCTTCTATCCTTTAAGATATGATATGTAACGCTTCTGCATTAAAGGTGCAATATGTAAAAATGGCCACCTGTTGAATGCATACTCTAAACAGATAGCTGACAGCATACAACCAGAGTGACCCCTGACTGTTAGCTGCTCAGTTAGCCGTGTTAGCTAACTCGGGAGCGTCGGTGTTAACACAGGAGCCGTGGACCGCCGGGGCTAGCTAGTTAGCATGCTAGCTTCAGTTGATATCTCTGCAACACAGCACGCAGATGTGAACACGAGTGTTTCTTCACATTCTGTTGATAATGTTAGTTTTTCTTGTGTTTTAAAGTAAAAAGATTGAACATATTGCACCTTTAAAATGAAGATGTGCAGTGGCTGTCTGGCTCTCGAGTTATACATTTTGTTGAACGTGTCCCAGAAGTTTCCAGAAAAACATCAGATGATACATCAGAGAATGAGGAAAGAAGTCAGCGAACATGTTATAACTTAAATTCAACACCATGTCGTACTTTTCTATAATATTATTTTGATTATATTGTGCCATATTTCCAAATGACTTCTTTTTGTGGTTTTAACATGTATCTTATTGACGCCCTGCAGTCGTCTTACAGTCACGTGGAAAATCGAGGTGAAACGACCTCCCAGCAGCCCACGGGACCTCACAGTCTGAGGTGGCGAAGAGGCTCGGCCCACGCGTCAGCTGTCTCAGAGCTCCGCCCCTGCAGGTTAACACACACCTTAACCTGCTGCCGAGTGCGACTCGGAGGGGCGGTTACAGTGTTTTTCTATCCATCTGTCCCCGAGCCGCTCGGCACGCAGCGGGCAGATCTGCAGCTGTTGTCATGGAGGCAGTGATCCCGTCTGATGTCGCAGCCATCAGTGCACGTCTCTGCGGGCCTCAGGTGACAAACATCAGCAACATCTGTTCGCGTCTCAGCAGCTGGATCATCACACTTACACAGGTGACATCATCAGAGGACGCTGGGGGATACCGCAGAGGTGTAGTCTCTCCTCCACTTCTTCTCTTACTCCTTACTCTCTCCTTCCTCTCATCATGCGTCCTTCTTTCCTACCTCCTCCTTTTTATTTATTTTGATCTCATTCTTCCATCTTTTACTTCCTCGTTTCCTCCTTCACCTCCTCCTTTCCTTCTCTACTTCCTCTTGGTTTTTCACTGGACAGGAAGGGTACGAAAATGTAAAGTAACTAAAGCTGTCAGATAAATGTAGTGGAGTAAAAAGTACATGTTCTCTTTTGAGATGTGGCGGAGAGGAGGAGTCTAAAAAAGGAAAGCACAAGTACTTAAGATTTGTACTATCCGACCATATTGTGTTTTAATTGTTATCCCCATAGCAACCATGTTAACAGTCTGTCGTTCAGTGTGATAGAGAGAGAGGGTTGAAGCGAACAGAAGGTTTGCAGATCTCTGTTTGATGTACGTTAGTGAAAAATGAGAAAATAACTGAGCTTTTTTCGTCATGTTGCTGCACGTTTTCTTCACTTTCAGCAATCTGCAGCAAGAGAAACCAGTTTCAGGCGCGTGTGGCAGAAAACACAAGCAGCCCGAGCTGAACGTTGGTGGAAACTCTGGAGCAACCGGAGCCTCCTACAGCTGCTACATGCACATCTGCTTTAACCCCTAAAGGAGCAATTTGTAAGATATGGTCAGAGTTTTTTGTTTAGTATTATCAAAGACGTCTATGTACTGTGTTGCAGAGATGTCTACTGAAGTTGGCATGCTAAGCTGTTAGCCCCGGCCCGTCCTGCCGCATAATATTACTTGATAGTAGTTTCAGCTGGCAGATCTTGAAGCTTTTAGTGTCATAAATTAACAAAATTAAATCAGACAAATTCAACCGTTTCCCTCCTTAACTCATCGTGAAACACACTTCATTCAAACTCGGCATAAACTAAAACAAAACTCTCCAACACAGTCTTGGTTTGTGTTTTCCATTATCACCTCTGCTGTGGTGGAAATAAATCCTCAATTCAAGAGTAGGATGTTAAAAATGTTCCCGGCTCCACACTTACTTACAAATTAGACCTTGGAGGCGCAACCGGTCCGATACGTCCAGAAGGATGAGCAGAAATTTTGTGAATTTTACAATCAGACCTGTTTCTGCAGACTGACACTCAACAGAGCCGTGTAGTCCTCAAAGGAGTACGCCGCTGATCAAAATCCATGCAAGCAGAACCAGAGATGCTCTTTAAATCATGTATTCTTCTTCTTCACAGTCTGGCGCCTGATGCATCTTGACTGCCGACAGTCTGGTTGGAGAAATGTGTGTGTTATGCTAGTGTAGGCTAGGTAAGGAGCTGCAACAGAGGTCTGGCGAGCTCACTTCTTTCTAACTCCAGATTATTTTAATATTTTAAACTTCACACACAGCCGGCGCCGACCTCACACAACTCGATCCGGAGGCACTAAAGTTAAAGGAGTACGCCCCGACACCTGCCAACAGGCTAATTATTACAGATTCACAGTGAGGCTGTTTCACACCAGGAGATTAAACACAGACTTTTCTTTAAAAAGTCGTCCTAATGAGTCGTTTTATGCCGTGTTGAGATAACGTGTAAGTTAATTTGATCAAGACGACTGCATATTCAGTGACGTCGTGCTTCTCTAAAATCTGCTCATTAGAAGCTAATCAGCTATCAGCTCTAATCAATACTTCCTGTGATCATGGTGACTGTGCAGTCTGCGGTTCCTGAGAGCAGCTTCATACCATCAGACCTCTCTCCTGTTGATATAAATACATATTCGGGGCTGCTAATGAAGCCATTCCCTTGTGCAGCAGTGTGTGTGTGTGTGTGTGTGTGTGTGTGTGTGCGCAGAGACAGCAGCAGCGGCAGCGGAGATGAAAGCCCATTGATCCCACAGAGGAGCCACAGATGCTCTGTGCACAGCGTCTCGTTATTAATCTGAAGCCTTTAAACGCCTCGATTGCAGCCATTCTTCATGATTACTGCTGCTGCTGCCATTTACACACAGATTACAGCAGTGTTTTGCAGGCACAGGTAAATATGTAGGTATTACAGCAGCTCACGGTGACGGAGGGAGCGAGGGAGCGGGGCCGCCACGAGAGGAAACATCTCATTTTATTACCCGTGTTGTTGTGTTTGTGTTTTTTTTTAATACTGTGAAGGTGAAGTCGTGGTGGAGAAGCTGGTGTGTTTGTGAGTGTGGAAGAGGAAACATGAGCTGCAAGACGATGCTCGTTAGAGCTCAGATACACAGTATATAATCAATACACGGATACATCCTGATACACAAACAGAACTGTGTTGACATGAGAGCTCGACCCATACTGGATTTTTTTTTTTATCTGCAAGAACCGACACAAACATTTTCATCTACTCCCACCGTACAAGGAAGCTAAGACCCTGTGGATTAAAGGGAAAGTTCAGGTCTTTTGATGTGAGGTTGTATGAGGTACTTATCGCCAGTTGGTGTATTACCTGCAGTAGATGACCGTCAGCTTTCACCCAGCAGCATGTAGCATGGACAGGGAGGCAGAGCGTTGTACTGCTCTGGTATTTCAGCCGCCTAAAATAAGCCTCAAACAGCCTTTTACTTTGGCGCTACATTCCCTCAAACGTACAACGTCAGTATTCCTACACAGAAGCAGAATGTAGTGCCAACAAATGTTCAAAACATAGCGTACACTTACACAGATACATACTTTTTTAGGTGGGAGTTATTTCAGGTGGCTAAAATACGTCTTGCTGCTGTTAAAGTTTCAGCAGCACAACGAGCAGAGAGCTGCCGGTCATCTACTGCAGGTAACACTCTCACCAGGGATAAGTGCCTCATACAAACCCACATCAGAAGACCCAAACTATCACTTTAACTCTTTTTGTGATGGAAAGGTCCTCACAACAACTCTATCTACTCTAACAAGAGGCTATGTGTGCGCTAAACATTTTACTTCGGACTGCGTGTGAGGGTCGGCAACATAAAAAGCAGGATGCACTTTAAAACTCAAGCTCAGGGATGGATCGTTACTGCGTTCATACTTCGAGGCACTTACGTCCATGTTAACAGGTTAGACTGGCCATATGCTGATCTAGAGAGTCTCGCCTATTTCTACCACAACACACGTGTGTTTCTCAGCAAAAATAGACCTGAAAACGACCTGTAGACTGTCATATCCACATTATAGCAGCGTCTCACTACGGTTTTAATGTCTGTTAATGTATGAATATGTCACAGACATGAAGAAAATACACACAACAGGTGACGGGCAGTTTCTTACTTTCACTTTCACTTTCTCTCCCTCCCTCCATCTCTTTCCCCTCTTGTGCTTTCTCGCTCTTTCAGCGGGGTAAAGGAAAATCACGTCATCATATTTATTTGTTATTATCAAAGACAAACTCCGTGTAAATAGGACAGGCAGGAGCCGCCACGCAGTACACAGGCATCCAGTGTGTCCAGCCTGTTAGGTGACTGTGTATTTTGCAAGGTAAGTCAGGAAGTTAGCGTTAGCATGCCTCACGGCTAATGTGGCTAGTGTCTATTGTAGAGCGACGCTGGAGTGATGGTCAAGAGACACTGACACAAATACCGTAAAATAAATGTTTGATCATATCGCCCACTCCTAATCATAAAGATTACACGTCCTGCAGTCCATCACATCTGATGAAAGCACCAAGTTCGAATCCCGGCGAGAGTGTCTGGCTGCACAACGCCTTCTGGCTTCTTAGTTGCCGTTAAGAGTCGCAGGAGACACGTCTACGACAAAAGCCACAACTGATAAAAAAGATAATGTGTACAAAGCCCAAATACAGCAAGCTCCTCCCAGCTGAAATGTGTTTAGATGTGTTTAAAGTTTGATTGTTTCTATCTTCTGATCATCACTTAATGCCTCGTCATACAAGTGAGAGAAGAAAAACAGCTTCTAACCCAGAGCTCTACTGACACACACACACACACACACACACACCACTGTTCTCCAGCATACATGCAACCCTCATGATGTTCAACACGTCTCGTACGATCTAATTAAAGTCCGAGCTCTTCTCGCTGCGATAACATTTCAATCAGGGAGAGCCGGGTCTGATTACCTCACGGTGACCAGCCGAGGAGAAAACATCTTCGACTTCTGCTGTAATTACATCAAGAGTCAATTACACGACCTCTCATCAACGCACAGCGAGCAGGATGTAGAGCGAGCGCTTCACAACCGGCAGCACAGAAACCACAGAGGCTGTTCGTCCTGCAGCACTCTGCAGAGTTATTATCTCAGGAGGAGACACTTGCCGGGTTTAATCTGATCGTCATAGTAAAACAGCCTCTCAACATCTCATCACAAAGTTTTGGAAGCAGACATCCAGCTCTCGAGCTCTCCTACCTGACTCTCTCGAGATCTGGACGAAGGCCTCGACGCCGCTCTCTCCGTAGTTGCCCTCGGAGGCGAGCGTGGAGACGTAGTTCCAGCCCATCGCGGTGACGATGTCCAGCATGGCCTGAGCCTGGTAGGAGTCCGGAGGAACCACGCGGGAGAAGAAGTCGTAGCGCGTGTTGTCGCTGAGCTCCGGAGCCGTCGAGGCGTAGCTGATCTGAGGGATCTGTGGAGACACGGAGGGGTTAACTGTCAGACAGCAGCGGACATACTGTACGCACCTGAAGACATGTTGATGACACTGAGTCAGAACGATGCAAAGTTCAAACCTGATTCCTCCAAAGTCAAACTGACACAACGGGAACATACTTTAATCACATGACTAGACGATCACCGTGATGTGGTCGCCACGATCAGATAAACAAGTTCAATACTGTGTCACTGAACATTTAGCAGGATCATTTCATCAAACATTTCCTGATTGTGTTGATTAAAAATGTGGTCAGTTCTTTTAAAACACGTTTCCTGTTGTAAATAAAAGTCATTTCTAGAGATTAAATAAGGAAGAACGCTTCATATCAGCCGTAAGAAGAAAAAACACAACGTTTTAAGATTGGAAAATAACTTTTTTGTTTCATTTTGAAAGCCTGAAGTTTTTCACACAGACACTAACTGAAGGCAGGAGGGTGTTAAACATTCACAGCAGCTGGTTTGTTGAAGTGCATCCAGTGAGATGTTTAAAAGTTGTTCAGTGTCACTCCCGGACACGCTGCAGTATATCTGTTGAGATTTAAACAGATCGAGCTTGGACCTTAAATCCTGACCTTCCTCGCTCCTTCCTGTTGTTCAGCCCCCTGTCAGAGTTGAGTTAGCGAGCTCTGCTGTGTGAATTAGAGAGGCGGGCCGGGTCATAGATCCTGCAGCGGACACGCCGACAGGCCCGTCGGGGCTGGATAATGGTCCTTTAGAGAAGGATTGAAGGGCTGATTGATTTCACTTCAGTCAGAGGCCGGCATGTTTGGACCGAGCACCGCCGGACGCCTCATCAGGATTCACAGCGGACGAGGGGAGAAGACGGACAGCCGAGGGCCTGACAGCAATACAAATGTCAGTCAGCCCGACCCGCTCGGCGACAGGCGGCAAATTAAAGGCCTGTACTGTAAATACAAATCTGTCTGAGGGCTGACGCTATCAGAGGGCTGCAGGTTGAACCATCAGACGGGAGCTGAAGTTTATTTCTTCCAGGACTGAACACAAAGAACAGCACCGAGGTTCTGATGCTCCACTGAGTTTCTTACGTTTTAGAGACTTGAATGAATGTTTCACTGTTAATCTGATGACTGATTACTTTAGACATTCACGTCTTCTACTCGACATGAGTCCTCGAATTAACTGACAAAACATGTTGTTTGTAGATGCCCTTCAGAACAACGCACAGAACAAGTGTTTTCTGATCTGATTTTTCATCTACAGGATGAAAAACAAACGTGTTTTCTGGTTTGGTTCAGGTACAAACACAATATTTGTCCTCGTGATTTCAATAATGAGCACTTAGTTAATGTTTGGATCGACTATATTCATGTTTGAAAGAGCAGTTGGTAAGAAACTCCTCCTCACTCTGAGGACTAATCGTCTCATTTTTGTTGAGATGAGCGTCTCTGAGGGGAAATAACTGTATCCAAGATTTCAATCAAGTCTGAAAAACACACAACGACTTTTGGACACTATTTAAAACATTTTAAGAATTTCTTTCTTTCTTACCTTCCTTTAAACGTGATGAAATAAAATCTCTATCACTGGATTCTGAGACACATCACCCATTCAAGAGAAGATTCAAAATGTCTACATTAAACACAAATCAAGATATTAATTAATGCTAAATATTTTCTTTAAAACAAAGCTTCTTCTATAAGTTCAGGCCTTTCGTTCACATGTAGACAGCGTTTTAAGTCACTGACAGTTTAGAAACCTCCTTCCAGGATGAAGATACTCAGAAACTTGAGGGTGACGCAGACGCACACGTTTATCAATGTTTGTGGATCCTGGATACTAGATGCTGCGTCCTTTAAAGTTATATTTAGAAAGACTCAAACGGACATTGGTTATACAATGATGGAAAAGAGATGAAACCAGCTGCTTACAATGTTTTGCTGACAAGTTATCCAAGAAGATTCTGTCATACTTCACTGCCTCATTCATCGTCTCCTCTGTAGATAAACTACCAACCAGAGAATAAAATCTGCTTCCTGTTTACAACGACACCAAGTGCCCAGTGTCTGTGAACGGCCACGAGATATGATGTGTTTTTCGGTGCGTTGTGTGCACAGAGATTATTTCTGATACGGCGCTTACTTTAAATTGAATTCACACACATTCATGCACTCGAATTCAGTGAAGATGTAGATCTCAAAATAGCGTCACTGATGCACAAAGTATACGACAGCATGTTGCCAGACTGTGTCCAGAGGTTGTTCCAAATAAGAAGATGTCAATATGAACTAATGTAAAACAAAGATGTGTCTCAGTATACGGAGTAAATGATTTAGAGTGTAATCGACACAATAGATTTAAAAAATGATTTAAACACAAGATGATTAACACATTTAAAACAGAAGTATGAACACCAGAGTGTACAGTAAAATGAGTTTGGTGTTTTTTGTATTTAAAAATGTGTTTATTCTGCAGCTGACAAAATATAATTAATGTTAGAGGGGTAGGTGTAATAAGCTTCAGCCTGCACCTTTATGGTCCTGCTTTGTTTGTTTGTTTGTTTGTTTTCAAACAGATGTGGCAGAAAATAAAGTCAGACATCTTATTCGTAGACGGATTAAAGCTACACAAAGCCGGGGTGGAATAATCAGCTCATGGGACTGTTGTAATGATTGAAATAATATCTGTAATAATTAAACAGTAGGGAAGCACCGAGCAGTCAGACGCTGCTCCTGTGTGACCACGGTGAAGGCTGGGATCAGAAATCACGGTGGACACACACGTTCGTAAAGAAAAGTGTGAAATAACTGCAGCTGCATGGAAACAAAAGCCTCCATTAGCATTAATGATGCATTGTGGGCTGAATAAACAGCAGCATCAGTTTTTGATGCTCAGTCAGCTGCTGCTCCATTAAAACACATCAGCTCCTCTTATTATCATCACGCCTCCCGTCTTACAAGGAACCGCGCCGCTGTTCCTCAGTGATTTATCCCAGTTAATGTAAATGAAATGTTACTGCTGACCTCTTCCTGAAGAACATCACAGTGTTTGTTTTACTCACTACAGATACAACCATCCTGTGATACGAGCATGTGGAGCGAACATGCACATGTTCATGTGATTAATGCAGTCTGACCTCGGGTCTACTCACACTCCGAATCAAGGCGACCAATGAGATGCCTGCCCTGAGGTGCGTCTCATCGAATAATCACGGCGTACAAAACAACATAATGATTCGAGCTTTGTGGGTAAGAAAACTGACATCATATTACAGCAGTAATGATCGTGAAACTATCGTCGCACCGAGTTACAAATGTGTTATTAAATAAATTGCAGAGAGATTCTCAGGCAGAAATCAAACGTGTGCCCTGCTGGTGGCTTCTGAAGGAATCCCTGCCTCGACTGGAGGACTGCAATTTTAATTAGCAGCCTAATTGGACACCCTGCCGATCAGCTCGCAGCACACTCACATCTCCATCCTCACAATGGTGCAATCAGCGGCTCGAAAAACATCGCTGTGGGTCTTCAGCGTGGGGCTTTTGCTTTCACGACGCCTGCGTTTACTGTAAGAAATAAAGACAGAAACTCAAAACGTCTGAGCGGACCTGAAGCTGCAGACTCTTATCTTTAGCTCTGAGGCCATTTTGAGAAAACTCACTTGTCTGTTTTAAAATCGTTTTAATGATTTGGTTTTTACCTCATTGAGGCTGAAAACATAAAACTCACTAACTTTAGTTTAAATTCTGGTTTGGTAAAACGAGAACAAAGCAGGTTATCCAGCGCCTGCAAACACACAGAAAGCATCAACCTCTTTTGTGAAAAAACAAACAAAATAACAGTCGAGAACACCTAAACCGAGTGTGTATTGAGACTCGGTCCTTCAACTGATCTGAAAGATGCACATTAAGACAAATAAACACCTCTTTATTCACCTCTTTGCCATATTTGTGTGTATGTATGAGTGAACCACGAGAAATGTCTTCATAAAATGATCAGAAATCATCGAGAGGTGAATTATATGTGTGGGAAATTTATCACAACCTCAACACTACTTTTTAGACCAACCTAACAGAAGCGTCAGGTTTACTGGGTGACTCTCGTCTTCCCATAGAAACCATCATTAAAATCCAGAGTCCTCTTTGTCCGAGACAAGATCGAGTAAGTAAACTGCGGTCGATACCGAGATGAGAGTGAGACCTTGTAAAGGGTTGGGGTTAGGTACTCATCTCGAGCACCACAACACTTCAAGCTGACAACAGTAACGAAACACAAAGCAGGTCAGTGTCAGAAATATGACATCACAGTTGTATTCTGTCATTTAGGAAGTTTGTGCATCAACCAGGTTTTATGCACCAACTAATAAACAATGCAAATTTAAAATATCACAATAAAAGTTTTTACATTTGGCTGAGGTGGAAAAAATCACAAAATATGACAAAGTGCAACAGAAACAGACTTTTAGAGGATTCAGATTTTATAGGAAATTCTTAACCAAGTTGACTTATGTTGAATTGTTTGATATAATACTGATGCACTCCACTTGTTTACATTGAGACTGACTTTTAAGCTTCATTATGGACAAATGACGTGTAAAGCTGGAGACGTGTCTGCAGTGTGGAGGAGACTGAAGAGGCTGAAGGTCTCAGTGGGATAAAAACAGCTGAAGCGATCTGGACCTGGACCCGCCGTGAAGCAACAGCGGCTGCTGATGGACTTGTCACCTCCCGGCGGGCGAGCACTGCGCTGATAGATGGTGTCCTGACAGCGTTCATTACCCCCCCGACACCAGACCTTTACTTTGAGACCCGGCGAGCCGCATCAGACCTGGCCTCACGCCGAGGAGAGGTTCCTGTGAGTGGACATGTTCACACCTCTTCACCTCGGAGCAGGTTTGCCGTTTTTCTGCCGTCTCAGGGTGTTTCCCCGTGACAGTGATTGATGCTCGTCATCCCGCGACAGCCTCAAGCTTTCTGCCCGACTGCACGATGAAAGAGGAAATCCATCTGAGGTGACAGCGCACGTCCATCATGGTTCACTCTGCGCTCTGATTGTTTTATTTAAAGTTAAGCTCTATTTACTGTCATCCGTCTCTTTCCCGGACAAATAAACAGCTTCGCCCTCGAGGTAAAATCCTACATGACTCCTGCTGTCACTGCTCTGTTTCTCTTAATGTTTCTCTCTCGCTGGGATCAAATTGAATTCAGGGAGAAGTCAGAGTGACTCACTGCAGCGCCGAATAGCCTCTAATGCAAAGGACAAAACTCAGAACTTTCTTCTTTAAATAAACATTTAACCACCTCAGATAAGGAAGACGTGCTGTTTTACGCTCTCTGGCTCCTCTAATTCCCCAATAATTCTCTAAGAGGAGTTTATTCTGCATGCTGTCACCTCCGAGTAAAATTATTTCATAAAATGCACCATGTAAAACTGACAGTTTGACCCAGGGTCAGCCGACAGGACATGGTTTGTATTTATCAAGTCGTCTCAGAGTCAGAAACCAGTCCTGACCTGCAGTGACTCATATTTAGCTCTGCCTTTTAAGAGCAGGACGACATTATTTTACCAACATTAACATTCAGGAGAGCTTCAGGGGTTTCTGAACCCGTTATGAGGCACCAGGATGATGGAGGTCATCGTAGTTAAATAAAAGACGCCCTTCTGAGTGATGTTTCTGCTCCGACCTTGCGCTCGATGCCAAAGAGCGTCCATGTTCTCGCCACAGGAACTCTGATCACAGCCCACTCGCCAGGATAGAGTAGCACAGATACAGTCCAAGGTCGACATCTGCAGCAAACGTGACATATCACGTTCACATTATGTGCTTATTCGCTGATTTTCACATCAGGATGTGGAGCGGGTGGATATTACAGCAGTTCATACACCTGCCATCACAACTTCCATCCCTTTCTGTGGCGACCAAAACAGGTTAATTTAAGCGAAATGATGATGTTTTTCTAACCCTAACCGAGCAGCGCAGAGTTGTGACAGGGGGGAGATAGAAACAGACGTAAAGTTTGAACATAAACGTTTGGTTTTAAATTAAATGTGGTAAATAAGACTTTGGACTGTCATGACAGCAAAAGAGGGACAAACCAAACACTAAGATATGAAATTCATGGATATTTTTAAGAGTCAAGAGTTTTTTAAGAGTCAACTTTTCACACAAACCATTCACATTGTCTCAATCTGACACTGGAAACTCTCCCGATTGGTTGACACAACCTTCATTCAACAGCTTAGGAAACAAAGGAGCGTGTGTGAAGCCCTTTAAATGAAATCGGCTCCTGAGAGGCGTCTGATGGGAAACCCAACAGAAAGTGAAAACACACTCCTGTGTAACGAGCCTGACATCAGCCGGGGTCACGCGTCTCTGGTGGCGTTCAGTCTTTTGAAGCTCGGCGGAGGAAAGAAGGTGAACTGCAGTTCAGCGTGCGATTAGAAAAGAAGCTGGAACAGAAACAGATCCTCCGTCAGCATCAGAGGAGGGAAATAAACTTCTGTTGGTTTTTTGATTTTTCTTGGAGCGACTCTTTGAACGGAGAGACTGCAGGCGTCTCTGAACGACACAGAAACACAATAAAGTGTCTGCAGATCATAGAGTTCACACACTGGAGAGACAACCAGTGTACACTGAGTTAAAACTGTGAGAAACCAAGGCCGAGTTTAAACTGATTCATTGTTTTAAATAGTTTAACTCTAGTTTGACGCTTCAGACTGAAGCTTGTTCAGAGGTTTTTTTCTTACTTTTATGTGAACCAGACCAAAGGTTGAAGACCTGGTGATTTCAGATTTTATTTTGTGGATTTATTTTTTTATGTTGCAACACTGCTGTGCTTATGGTCCGTTAAGTTTAAGGCACAAAAAACACTTGGTCAAGGTTAGGAAAAGATACGGTGACCAGACGAGAATGAGTGAAACGATGGCAATGAACAGTAAAACGTCCTTCGGTTGCATCCCGTAACGCAGCAGTAATCCGCTGCTACTTCCCTCCCCACTCCTCCCGCTATCTGTAGCAGCGTTTTTGTGTTTTGGCTGGATGTTCACCAGGTGAGAATCAGAATCAGAAATGCTTTATTGATCCCCAGGGGGAATGCACCTGGTCGCATACGCATTACTGTATATGTCAGCGATGGGTGGTTTCATTTCCGTCCAAAATAACATCGTAGTGTCGCCCACAGCGAGCTGTTTCTTAATACTCGTCACGACTGTACAAAGTTTAAAAGACAACTTTATGCAGGATGTGAAGAGGCGGCTGCAGGGTGACGCCAAAAAAAGTGTTTCACAACGATCAATATTTAATTATTTATTGGGCGATAACTAATCAAAACTCTAGTAGCGCCAATTCACAACAAAAGTCGTCTCATGACACTTTCTAAATTGCGCAGGAGAGCCAACATTTCCCCCATGAGCAAGGTGAGAAAAAACTGCCGTTGAACAGGAAGAAACCTCGAGCAGAACCGGACTGAGTGATGGGCGGCCGCCTGCCTCGACCCGTGGGGTTGAAAAGAGTTCTGGTTTTAGCTTCATGTTCCTGTTTTGACACACAAACATGGCTTGAAGCGTCCCAACGTCGAACCGTCCACTTCAACCTCTGACACGACCATGTTTGTTGCATAAACAAAGCGTTTCCTTTCGCAAGAAAAACTTTGAGACAGACCGATAATCCTGGCAGCCATTTTCCATCAGACTGTAACTTACAAAACAAACATAGTATATCAACTCGATGTCTGGGAGACCAGCGCAGAACATCAGCTCGTCAGAATGTAAATCAGAATCATGACATTTCCACCGACTCGCATATCTGAAACATCAGCATCAATGAAGATATTCGACACGTCTGCTGCATAAATTAAGACGAATTTCTTCAAAATCTACCCTGGCAGATTCTGAATATGAGGAATCTTTGAGATCTTCACTGGAATTCAAAATAGTTTTGGACACTTTGGACAAACTGTGTGGGTTTTTAAAGATATTGAACAGTATTCTGCTCTCCAACTGATTAAAACACTTTCTCCATGGCCTTTCCTTGGTTCTCCAAGTCTGAAATAAATACCAGAACAAATGTTCTGGTATTCTTTTCTCCTAAAAATAACCCGTCCTCACTGCAGCATTATTCATGTGAGCTGCAAAACCAGCCAACAGCCAGAAATCGATTGACTGAACTGCCCTCCTGCTGACTCTCTGAGCTCCGTCCAGGCCCGGCTCAGACCTGTCCGAGCCTGAGGACACCGTCTGATGTGTGCGACCTGCTGCTGACTCTGCGGTCACAGCCAGCTGGCTTTTTGGCCTCCAAAACCAGGCAGACACCGGCCTTCACCTCCTGTCAGCATGGAGGAACTGGAGCCACCACAAGCTGCCTCGTCTCAACTGTCCAGTCAGGGTCCAGCCCGTCTGCTGAGGACACGAACAAACAAACAAACAAACCGTCCCCTGAACGTCTCACATTCAGGTTCTCCGTTTAGATTCTGTCCTCGTCCTGCCGAAGACGCCGAGCATTCATCTCATCTCCGCCCCGGGGGGATTATGTAAAGTGCTCAGCTTTAAGGACGGTCCTTCAGTTCAGAAACATTTTCTCCACTCGTGTTCAGCAAATCAGCTCAGTGGAGCGCGGAGAGGAGCTGCTGCATTATGGATATACAGTCAGATACGGGAGCGTGTGTGTGGGTGTTTCTCGCCCTCAGACGCTGTAGAGTGGAGTGGTTGAACTCCAACCGAAGACAGAATGTGTTTTATTTTGTGAACAGCTGTTTCGTAGGTTTCCCTCACTGCGTTCACACCTTCAGTCTGTTTGGACGGAAGAAGAATTCAGTTCTCTGAAGATTTTTCATCTACAGGTGCTGAAAAACAACCAAAACATAAAGTGAGAGATTTTTCTTTAAAAGATGAGAAAAGGACCAGCAGCCTCGTCACCAGGATATAATGTTAGCAGTTAACTGTAAACCACAGATACGTCCAAGGTTGACGTGTAGTTAACGAGATTCACATAATTTGCTTATTCGTTGACTTTCACATCAGCAGGTGGAGGTGATGGTGGTGGTGTTATTACAGCCAACAGCTGCCAAACGGCCAACCGCAGTTCGAGCCACAACACTGGATGTTTTTCAGGACGTGTGGAGACATTTCCATCTGTTTTCGTTGTGGTTTTTTAAAGGAGACCTGCGGACATTTCCGGCGTTTTTTGTGGCGACCAAAACCGGCCATCTCCATCCTCCACTGACATGAAATAGTCAGATCTCTCTCTCTGTATATATATGAGTTCCTTGGTTAGAGTTTAAAAAGGGTTGTAAAGGGACATGAAACCACATTTTGTGTGGAGGACTGACGTGGCTATTACACGTTTTAATGTGAGACTGGTTTGCTAATCAGCCTCCAGAAAAAAATCTGTAATTACTGAGTTTTCTTTCTTAATCAGTGTTTTATCTTCACAGCTGTTCTTCCTTATGTTGTTTTCTCCGTCCTCAGCATGCAGCGGAAAACTGCCGAACATGACAACCCCTGTTCAGACTTTGAGTCGAGGTAGGATCGTACCATTTTAAGCATCCGCCCCTCGATCACCTGAAACTGAACCTGACCTGTACCCACCAGGACCACACCTGAGCAGCTGTAGTCATTTATTCTCTTGTCTTTATCTTTCCAGTCTTTTTCCATCTTAAAAAGTCTTTGTCGTGATTGAAATAATTCCAGTCTGACTTCAGGATCAAACAGCAGACCCGTTTAATGGTTGAAGTGGAGACTGTTTTGCTCTCGTAGTCAGTTTTTTTCCTCGCAGCGTGTCGAGTCGACGGGGAATAACAGAGACAGCCTCTCTCTGTCAGCAGCTGACAGCAGAGAGAAGCTCCAGCAGCCTTTTCTGCATTGTAAGTATATTTTTTACATATTATTTATTTGGGCTGTCCCACTTTAACACACACAGGCCTCAAACACTGACTGACCCACTTGCTGCTGTGAAGCCTAAAACACTCTCGTTCAGACGACTCGGATGATCAGACAACAGACTGTTAACTGCTGTGGATCAGACCTGCGAGCTGTGTTTACTGGAGTTGTACTTAAATATTGGTTTCTACACAACAATACTTTCAGTGTACGCGTTACATCTTCACACAGTTCTTTAAGCAGGAACATTTCAATTTCAATTTGCGGTAATATAATTACAGTTACTCTGTCCAGTAACACGTACCCACCTGATATTAAGACCCGTCAGGTTGCTGGCAACCTGTTTAGGCTAACGTTAGTTCAGAACAGCTCATAACGATATGAACGTTTTGTCAGTATGGACCTGCCACGCATGGTACGATCAGTCATTTTAACAGAACCCAGAAGAACTGAAGAGTAATTCATTCAGATTTGCTGGCATGGCAAAGTGGAGCTTCTCATCCTTTGAAGCGATCATAAAGTCCTAATTTGTGTCGGTTTCTCAATAATTCATATTCCTTTCGTGCTTAAGAATCAGATCAAAAGCATCAAGAAGGCTTTTTCATCAAATGAATCCAAGTTGTGAAAACAGTGAAGTCCATCAGTCACTGTCTGTCTGTCGAACAGAAACAGGACTTCTTTCCACAGGAGACATCTTCTCTTCTTCCTGCCCGGTGTTGTTGGGTATGTTTGTTTCCTTTATGTTGCTGCCTGCAACATGAAAGTGTCTCCAGGTTTGTCCGGTGAAGTTTTCTTGTTTTACAACGAGCACATCGGCTCCTCCTGGTCAGGACAGAGCCCAGTGTTTGCAGCTGTTTTCTAAACGCGGCTGAATGCAAAACATAAGGAAACGATGATGATGCGTTTTGATTGATAGTAAAAGGTTGTATCGTCAACGTAGACCAGATTAAATTGAGGTTATAGCAAAACACTGTCACCCCTTTTCATATTAGTGGAAGGGAAAGATACCTATTACAGATGAAAGTGAAGAAAAACGCTTGAAGAAGTTAGCTAAAACAACGCTTACAACAGCTTTAAGTCTATACGGTGACTGCACGAGTGTCATCGTGGCTTACTTTTGGTGGCGAGAGAGAGAGACAGAGACGCAGGCTGTCTAATTATGTCATAACAACATCATTACATCATTCTGAGAAGCTCGATTAAGATCTGATCACTCTTTCATCTTATTCGGGATTGATTTATATTCCCAGTTTGAGCAGATTGATCGGCTGGATGGGGGGGAAGATGAAGTATCCGTCCTCCAGCCCAGCTGAGTCAGCATGGAGCAGCAAACAGGATTAGAAGTGATGAAACAAAGGCTGAAGTTTCTGCAGAGAATAATTAGCTTCGGCCTCTGCGTGGACTCTCTGCGAGCAGCTTCCCAGCTGTCTCACGTCTTAGAGAGTGAGACAGTTTATCAGACGGACGAATCCCCTCCAGACCGGGACACAGAGCCGGCAGGTACGAAGCCACAGGTTTCTGATTTTTATTTTTTATTTGGACAAAGATGGATGCACCAAACCTTCAGTAGACCCTAATTGGAAACATGCTGAGGCTCAAACATATTAGCATATGAAAGGATCAGCTGTCAGCACTGAGGTGAAAACATCATGAAAACACAGCTGAACCGTTCCAGCAGCTCTCCGGCTCGTCGTACGATCCCGGAGTCGCCTAAATGAGATGTTGTTGGTGTTTCTATCAGTTCACCTTGACATGAGACGGGAATGCTCCAGACATTTATCTTCATCCCTACCACTCATTAGCTCCAGCGTTAGCGTCACCCTGACAATTTTAATTTATGACCATGAGAAGCAGCTGCCGGCCTGCGAGCTCTCTCTCTCTTTCTCTGTCTCCTGAAATCTATCCATCCTGCTGATTGAAATCTCTCTCTCTGTCAGGCCGGATCATTTCTCTGCAGGAATGATTATCTGGAGCTGCTGCTGCTGCTGCTGCTGCTGCTGCTTCGGCTCGTCTAAAAGGGGAAATAAGTTATTAATTTGGACTTTTTGGGAAATGCAATCCGTTTAGAAAAACTCTCCCATGATAATTGTTGCTATTTAAAGAAGCATTATAGCAGTTCTGCATGGTTAACCTCATTCAGCGGCAGAGTTTTACTAAGTACATTTGCTCAAGAACTGTAATCATGCACAATCTGGGGTACTTTACTTGAGTATTTCCATACTTTATACTTCTATTCCACTACATATTGTACTTTCTATTCCACAAGATTGATATATTTAGTTACTAGTCTCTAATCTAGTCAAATAAAACTCATCACGATGGTTTACAGTGCATACATACATGAGATATGTGGATTTATTTCTATTTGTACGTTTGACACTTAAGGGTGTTATTCATTTATTATTTGTTATAATTATTATTATATTATTATTATCATTATATTTATTAGTTGTTGTTTGAATCATCAGCCCTCTGAAATTGTCGCCAGTTTGTTGCACAAGCTAACGTTGCTAATGCTAGCTACGTTTCCTTTCTACAAGCTCTATAGCTGCATTTTTAATTGTAAAACATGATTCGTCTGCATAGAAATGTTCAATCAATAAGACCTTTACATAGATTTTATATCAGAGTCCTTAAGAGTTTTATTCGAGCACTGTTCGGATGACTTTTGGGTACTTTTTACAACGCTGACCTAATTTACTGATACCTTGTACAGTCTCGAATAGTTTATCTCAACCAGGCCTCTATTTGAAACAGCCTCACAATAAATCGGTATTGGCATCAGCCCCAAAAAATTTAGTATCGGTCAACCTGACTATCAACTGATATTAGTTCACAGCAGATATATCAGCATCGGTCTATGTGTTGGTCAGTAAATGACAGGAAATTATCCTTAAAAAAAACCTTTTTCATAACTTTTTTATAAATTTGGCTCTAATGTGGACTGATCTTCCAATAACACAAAGTTTTAATACATCAGCTTCAGCTGTGGGAAATTATAATGGGTATGTTTCACTGTTTTCTTACATTTACAGGCCAATCAATCAAATGATAAATTGAGAAAATGATTGACAGATTAATTTACAAGACATTAATAGATAGTCGCAGCCCTGAAACTGTCATCGTCATCATTATGCGTGGCGAACTCTTCGTCCTCATTAGCATTTTACTTTCCCGCCGTGTTCAGCTCCATATCTTCAGCAGCGGGGTAACGGCTCGGTCTCCAGAGGAAACAGGAAGTTCCTCTGAGAGCTCGGCTCAATACAGCTAATTACTGACCATTCTTTAAATGACAATAGGCTCCAACCACAGGCACATTTAATTGTGGGGTTCTTGGGGGGGGCGACTGTGAGGAAAGCGCAGAAGCTCATTATGTGTGGGAAAGCACAGCATTTCAGCAGGTTTGGAGGATTTACAGAGAAAGAAAATTAGCACCTTTTATAGGGAAACAAGGAAATGTTAAGTGCTGCTGTTAGGTGATTTACATTTTAAACTAAAAAAAGAACTGGCAGGAAAACTCCTGAAACTCTCAGACTCTGTTTAAAACTGATGTATTTTATATTTCAGCCTTTACTCAGGATACATCTCTTCTTCTCGTGGATAAGATTGCAGACGTTGTGATATCATGATCATGTTGGCCATTTATTTCCCTAATATTTTTATTAAAGACAGGACATTTTTTAGAGTTTAAAAGTGAAGGCCTCCAAAGTATCAGAGAGAAATCCATCACGAGTTCAGAGACAGGAGAGCTAAAACCCACAGCAACAAAACAAGACGAGCAAAGATGAACGCTAATTTCTCTTGACTCAAAACTGGAGGAGAATCAAAATTCATCGCTGAACCTCGACTCCATTTCATATTCTCTGATTTGAGTGAAACTGGCTCATGTTTAATGGAGAAAATATTTGCTTCTCAGCAGCAGCTTCTCAATTAACAACTCCAGAGAGCGACGAAGGAGGACGGTGTTTTGCCGTCCTTGTCCGACCGTGTTCACCGGGAGCTGCCAGTCCAAGGGAAGTCACGATGGAGACTCTGGTGCGGGGCATAACGTATATTCATTCACCGTTTCAAGGGGACTTTAAGGTACGATAGCTTCCTCCATTTTGGACAGTCAATGGTGCAATTAAAAATTTGCATGATTTTACTTTAGCGCAGCGACTGCGTTTGGCTGCAAGATGTCACCATCTTAAATTCAGCCGTGACCAGATTTTTTCTCTTGTCGACTATTTTTGTATTGTAACACTCATTTCTTCCAATTATTTAACTCTCAGTGTGACATTATGGTCCAACACGACACCAGATTTTAACTTCACGGTTATCTTCCAGTCTGTGCCTGGTCCATAATAACACACTGAGTTCCTGTTAGACAAGGCTCTGTTTTCCAGCAGTTGGTCTTCATTCGATCCAACATCCCACCGCCTCCTGGGAAGCAGTTTAACAGGATTTATGGGATACTTTCTGTTCTGCTGATATTTTTTGGCCAGCTTGATGGTTTTCTAAATCTGGGCCTCGCCTCCACAAGGGTTCTTTGAAGTGGGCTCTCCACCCTCCATCATTTTGTAATTATCAGGGAGGGCTTTTGATGGCCAAACAGCAAGTGACGCTGCCCTGCAGTAAATCCTGCCAGATAGAAGTGGACAGACAGGAAGTGAGGAGAGGGAAACACGTCGGTCCTGTTTATCGTACGGTGGGATCGTGGTGTCAGTTTGCCTTTGAAGTCATTATGAAATTCATCCTGAGGAGTCAGACGCGCCGTGATCGTTCATCAGCTGAGGGACTAGAGAGACAGGAGGGCTTTACACACCCAGGCTTCAGAGGCTGGAACTGCTGATCTGGGAAAAATGCACATAAACGTCTCTGCTGATCCACATGGAAAAAGGTGACTGTAAGCACGATCACCAACACAGGTGTTCTTACCGATTTAATTAAAAGGTTTTAAAGGTTTTGAGACATTAGGAAGTTAATTGTATTCTCACCTGTCTGTTTATTTCTCTGTTATTGTCTTTAAAAAATCCCCAACAAGCAGACCTGATCCCCGTTTAGTTGAGTTTAGGCACTAAAACTACTTGGTTAGGTTTTGGAAAACATTGTGGCGAAGCTACGTGGGCCAATCTGGCTAGTTTGCCAAACAAAACACACATAGCTAACGCCTGAATGTAACTGTGTAGTCATGACATACATCTTTAAAAAGCTTAGATTCTCTTGATTTTATTTTTTCAAGATAAAACCACATCAGCGAGGTGCAAACCAACTAGCATGTACAGTACTATGTTTTTCCAACTCACCAATAAAGTGTCTGGGTGTTGCAGTAGTGCATCAAACGTCAACAAAAACTGTCTTCTCTTATTCCCAAATGTCCACTACATACATGTCAGTGAGGTTTTTAGTCCAAAACACAGTATTTCTGATTAAATGGTGACAAAAATGGCAAAAAAAAATTTAATTGCGGTCCAATTACAACTCATAAGAGCTTCTACGCCCGCCCTAGAGCCTTAAACAGCCAATGAATGATCGTGTAGACAAGTGACCCAATCCATCTTCTTTCTCTTCTCTGCTGAGCCACTTAGACGCCAGCCTCCGGATGACTGATGCATCCTGTGGCCAATGAGATTTCAAATCCAGTAATATATAGTTTATATCAGATTTTAGAGCCCCAAATATGGAAATTAAGGAAATGTATGTAGTTTTATGCATAAAGTTAATGTAAATAAGGGAAAAAGGGAACTACAATGAGTCTTTGCGCCTGTTACTCTCAAACAGGGGTATTATGAGGTCACACAATAACATTTTTTTTCTAAGCGCCTGGATATTTCCTTAGAAAAATATGTTTTTTTCTAATTTGAACTAAGACTATATGATGTGGAACCTTTGTTTTCCAGCTAACAGGGACATTTACAGTTCACCTGCAGGCTGATATTTGCATTTGCGAATTTAGGCGAGAAAAAAAACAATAATTCAGTGCGTTCAAACTTCTAAAGATTATTTCCAGAAGCACTTACAGAGCTTTTTGACAACTTGGGATAGAAATTCAGCTTATAACCTTTTCAAAAGAGCCCAAAACCATGCCTGTACTCCAAACGGTTCAACAACAGCTTTGGATTTACTTTGGGGGGCTGGGAGCTGAAGACATAAAGCCGTTAATGTTCTGCTGATGCTTTATTTCTCATATAATGAGCGCTTTTGTTTCTTCCGCAGCACTGTTTTACATTCCCACTGAGCCCACCTGTGTGACCTCCCACTGTACTGGTTTTTAAGGATGTTGGAGTTGAACACGACTCGCAGCTTCACACCTCTTATAGAACAAACAGAGAAAAAAAAGCTAAAGTGGAATGTTATACAAGAGGAAGCTGTCGAATGGCTGCACATGTTTTCATCGCACGGAGGCATGACAGTCGTGGGCTGAGGCGGCTGCAGCATCCCTAAAATCACACATGATCAAACACGTCTTTTTACTTGGGCGTAAAGGTGTGGCACGCTGGCATCTCTGACCGTTTCACTGATGTGATTCGCAGCAGGTCGGAGCTTTTCTAATTCTCAGTAAAAAGAAACCTTCAGGACACTGATCATCCTGTCAGACACTGGATGCGTGATTTGGTTATAGCTCCTGAAATCTAAAATAGATCTGGTAACCTGAGGTCGCTCTAAATTGTAGGTTTCGTCTGATTATTCGTTTAATAGTCGCCATCTAACTGACTCCCCGAAGAGGGAAAGAGAGAGCTCGTATGGGTGAAGGAGTGGGAGAGAGAGTGTGGGAATATGGACAGTGGAGATGCCATACAAAAACTTTATTTCATCCTGAAGCCTGATGTAACTCAGTGTGCAGTTAAAAGCAGAGCGACAGCTGTCTTATATGAGTCCAACTCTGGTTCAGTGTGGGTTGGTTTACGCTTCTCTCATGTATAAAAAGGCTGCATCCTTCAGCCTGCAATGCCTTCAGCCTCAAACTACTGTATGATGAACTGGATCACATACTTGAGGCCCTGTTTGACTCCTTATCATCTCTTTTTTAGTCTTCATGCTTGATGTGTAGTAGACTGTGTAGCTGTTATAGCTAAGCAATGTAAATTGTGTTAACATCAGGATGAAATGTGGCAAAAACCCTGATTGTCACGCAGCGTTTAGTACAGTGCACTCAAATGAGCTTGGGGCCACTGCTCGTATTGTGATGTCGTAGGAGTACTTCAAGAAAATGTAGGTTGCAGGTTGCACTGAACTAACAAATTAAATACATTTGTACTTTATTTCTTGCCAGACACCTGGCAGCACTTTGGCTCACATTTTCTTCACATCTTTTTGTCCTTATAAATAACTTATTCAAACCTTGCACTAGGCTTGCCGTGGTAGTTGGTGTTCCCGGTGTTGCACTGTGGTCGGGCTTACACCGATTACATTACTTGCCCACCGCCCCCACCGTCATTTAAAAAAAAATCAATCATCCAACGACAGATGCTCAGTTATAAACTGCTGGAGGCGTCAACTCTGTGCAGCAGCGGGGCCAGCAGCAGAGTCGCAGCACATTACCTGCAGCTACCTCACCTCTGGACAGAGCCAGGCGAGCTGTTTCCTCATGTGTGTTAAAGTGTTTATGCTTAGTGAAGCTAACCAGCTGCTGGCTGTAGCTTTACATTTGACGGACAGATGTGAGAGAGATGTCTCATCTAATGCTTGAAAAGAAAGTGAATTTGCATTTTAAAATACTCCTTAAATGTTAAGGAAAGATGGTAAAGTGATTATTTTCACGTCCCGTCCTTGAAGTCACTGTTGACTCTTTATATTTCAGCAGGATCAACATCGCTCCTGGACTTTAACCCAGAGCTTTAAACAATTTAATCATGATGTTAAACACTATAATACTTTGCAGCGTCACAGATGCATTAATTAAAGACGTTTTCTCAGTATGCTGATAGAAAACATAATCTGGTGAGTGGTCTGTGAATGTAGTTTCCCCATTTCTAGACTTACTTCCTGTTCATTGTGCGGACTGGCACTCTATTTTCTGCGTCTGACTCATTTGTCACAGGGAAGAAGATATTAAGGTCTCCGATGAATGAACCTGATCTGAGTCAGTCTGCAGGTTTTGCTGAGAACATAAAAATGTTTTTATCCCGGAGAACAAACTGAAATGCCATTGAAATGCCAGCGCTCTGCTCTTTATATTTTGGCTCGTCGCTGAAGGAAAACGGCGACTCGTCCTCGTCTCGGCTGCTCCTCTTAATGATGTGTTTTAAATGAGCGGCGGCGGAGTGCAGGTCGGAGGTCAGCTTAAAGGAAAAGGACACGAAACGCTGTGTGAGCTCTGCAGACTGTTAGTGTGACTCACGTTAGAGGGTACAAGCTGATCGAGGAAGTGACACCATTTACAGGTAAAGTGTGTTGTAGCAACCTACTGACTGTTGCCTCAGAAATACAGAAATTAAATAACATCACACAGAAGCTGAGTGTTTCTTCATGTTTACATAACAAATTACGCTTTTGTGATGCTCATATTAATCTGTTAAAACTTTAATACCAGGCTCATGTTTTCATCATTCTCATTGGCTCAAGTTACTCTGCAGCCACAGAAACACCTGCTCCCTGACCGGCCCACACGTCCTCGTATCAAAGCGACTGAAAAGGTTGATTGCCAGCGAAAACAACTCCAACATATTACAGGTCAAAGCCGCCACATCAGCTACAGTCGACAACAGCAAGGAGATGAGGAGGGAGAGAAATTCCCCAGACTCCCTTTGAAAATTGCTCAATTTTGTGAGTTGTTGAGTTTGGAGAAACTTAATTAACTCTGTGAAAAGCTTGTATGAAATATTCTCAGTTATTTAGGCCTTCTTGTAAATTCGGCATGCGTTATATAATAAATTCTTAAAAGCATCGTGTCCATTTGTCCCAGTGATATACTTGTTATTCGCATTTCGAGCAGGGAAGTGAGATCCGATCACAGGTGGTTACTAGATGCAATGTCGAAACGCCTAATGCCAGTTGTGAACTGATGAGCTGTCCCCTGGTGATAGGATCACCAAATACACATGTTAATACCAAGGACAGACTCATTGTTCATAGTAATGCAGCGCAGTGAGTATGCAAACGTTTCATAGAGGAGACGAGTGTATTTAATGCAGATCTGAGTGTTTGTCACTGTCAACAGAGACTCCAGCCTGCAGTATAGTTCATACTATAGATGTTACGATCAAAGACAGTTTTTATATCCGTTGGATGCTTCTGTTCATATTCTCACGCTCCCTCTCTCTCTCTCTCTGCTGCGAGTCTGCGGCACGCTTTATTATAAATTGATGGTTTTAATAATGCCTTGCTTTATGGTGCTGCAGCCTCCTCAGCACCCCTCGGTCCTGTGTCCCTGGAGAGAGACGCTGCTGACACAAGTGCCGCCGACGTGTCATCTTCGTGTGCCACTATCCGTTATAGATGTGTTTCTGGTGTGAGAAAATGAACGTGTGGCGTGAGATCATGTGAAAAGTGATAATTGGGTGAGTCTCACAGTCAACGCGAGCTGGCAGCCCTGTCCAAAACTGTAATCCTGATAATCCAAACTTTAATGGACAACAGTTACTTTTGGTGGGTATCCTAATTACTTAACACCGCTCCTTGTATTCTGTTACTCCCCTGGCCTGTTGCTCAGTCACATCTGAAGACACAGACAGGATGCAAACACTTCGATTCAGAGGGATACGCACTTCCTGACAGCGTCATAAACTCCACGTACACAGCATATTATTAATGCTCACTGAACCCATGGAAATACTCTTATTTCCTGTTTACATTCCCCAAGGCATGATGGGAGTTGTAGTTCAAAAATTAGATAGAGCCTCATGAGCCCCTGAATCTAAGTAAGACAAAGACATATCTGAGTAATAAGTGAGCTTCAGAGACTGACGCCCATCTTCTCATCTCACTCTCAGAAATAAAGACAATAAGAGTATTTACCAAAACTCTGAACTGTTCCTTTAAGCCCTGCAGGAGAGGTCAGAAAAACAACAGCTTGGTAAAACCTGACTCCGCTAGGCTCTGCCTGAAGTTATCGATCTTCCTGACGCCTCCTGTCTCTGATCTGATATAAATGATGGTCTGTTGTTGAACATGGACTGAATGTGAATGTGAACTGTTGGTGGTGTCTCCCTCTGTGTGACAGTGACAGTGTGATGACAGGCAGCAGGTTTTCAGCTGATCTGCAGTCAGGCGGCAGGATCGCCCAGAGGAGGGGGGAGGACGGGGGAGGAGAGGGGGGTCAGGGTTACTCGACCAATCGGCAGCAGGCAGCTGTCAGGACCAATGAGCGTCAGCGCTGAGGGAGAGCAGCAGAGGATGATGGGACAGAGAGCAGATCTGACTGAGACTGAGACTGTCGAACAACAACGTTTTAACATTAAAGTCAACTGAAGTCACTGTGAAATGTCTTCGCTCGAACACAACCTGAGCTCAGATTACAAAACCAAAGACTGATCTATTGAATATCAGACTTTCTGAAGGTTACAGCCTGAAACAGGTGATTCACCTGCACGTCACTGTGTTTTTAAGTGTGGGGATGTTTGTGGAAACCAACAGAGGAATGATCATTGTTACCCTCTGCTGGTTAAAACCTCCAAGTGACTTAGTCACCTTTCGTCAGCTGCTTGGTCTGAGCAAGGTTAAAACATTCAAGTAAAGCTATAATGTGAAAATATGACTCTGATATCAGTGCATATCCTGCACAAACATCATAGCTAATTGTTTTTTTCCATTAATCAATTCTCTGCTTGGTCTAGAAATGTCTATTCACAATGTCAGTCCACATTAACGTCTTAAATCCCTTATTTCTTACAAGAAATGTCCGAAACACAAAGACTTTTTCTACAGATGACAAAGGAAAGCCCCAGCAATCGTTTCTACTTTCATGAGTTCGAGGATTAATCGATCATAATCAAATTGTTGCCAGTCAATTTTTTTGTTGATCGTCTAATCATTTACTTAATATTCGGCGTGTCGAGATGCAAAGTTTTTACAGCCACACATTAGATAAGATGATATGATTGGTGACATCTATTTTATTTTGTATGACTAGAGATAGTTTATAACCAGTGAGGGAATGTAACGAGTACTTTTACTCGAGTGCTGTACTTCAGTACAGTTTCGAGGTTCTTGGATTTACTTGAGTATCTTCACTCCACTACATTTTGGAGGCATTTAAACAAAGTCAGGGATAACCCTTGAAAAATCCAGTGGAAGCTTTATAAGTCAGCCTTTCTGTACTTTGTTCTCCAGATTAAAAGAGTTTTAAAGAATATTTTTGCAGACTCTGTAAAACCTGAGAGAACAGCAGTCGCCATCCACCAGGCGGTCCAGTTTACAAGCTTCTGAACTCGTCGTGACGGCTGAACGACGGCTCAGGGCCGGCAGACGGCTGTCAGCGAGCATCACGTCCCGCGGCAAGCGGGGAGCGCCGTCCTCCCACAGCTTAACCCCAAAATGTCACGCCGACGCTCGGCTGCCGCAGAGAGACGTGAAGAGACGATCCGAGGAGCCGGTTGACGATAATCTGGAAGAACAACATTAGCGACGACATGCTGTGACATCATCATCCCGAGGCTCGGAGAGAAACGACGCAACACGTTTTGATTTTGACCCGGTGTCCTGTGACCATCTGCAGCCTGCAGCGGGAAACATCAGGACTCATGTGTGTAACCGCTCAGTCCGGTACACACACGGAGCCTGGCTGGTGCTGCGTTCAAGACCACAGAAATCCAGGTTTTTAAATCAGGAACCTGAAAGTGGACACGGCTTCTGTGAACAACAGACCATAAAACATCAACTTATTGAACTCGTAGGTGAGACACAAACTTCAGACTGGACTTGTTATTTGTTATTTTGAAATTACAGCAACTAGACCGCACATTCATGGGTCAAAGTGACGAAAAGCTCTAGGTTAAAGTCAGCACACTGGACTGAGTCACTGGAGTGAATAAACACATCTGTGTGGTTAAATGTGTTTTCGTTGGATAAGTGTGTGTATTTAGATCATTTAAAGGAAACAGTACACAATTTAATGTATGTGAAAAAAGTCAGAAGTGAGGGAATCTGTCAGTGAACTCATTTTGCTCATTTTACAGTTTATACTCATCAAGAGTTTCAGATAAAACACAAAAACGTGCCTCTGCGAACGAGTCAAGTTGCTGTTTTGGAGCTGTGGCGTTGATTTATGTCCAGAACATGTTTTGTGGAATATGATGATGTGTTTTTTTCCAAATGCGAAGAAATTCCCTCGAGATGTTCTCGAGATATTGCTTTCACAAGAATGGGACAGATGACAGATGGAGGGTAGGACAGTTGGACAACCTGAACATAATTCCTCCAGCAGCCGCTATCGCCAAAGAAAAACTCGGACTATACTTGGAGCTAAAAACTCAGGAAGAGTCCTGAAATGTAAGCGACAGCTCTGAAAAGTCCATATTCCTGTTAAAAATTGGTAATAGCCCTGAATTTCCAGAATAACTTTGAAAAGTTCAGAATAACCCAAATAAAAGTTGCTGAAAACTGAACCTGAGAAGTTCGGAATAACCCTGAAAATCTGGAGTGAAAGTCGAGCATAAATCTGGAAAAAGCAATACAAAACACATTTTAAAATAAATCCTAATTTCTAGAATAACAGTGACATATGTATGGATTACCTTGTAAAGAATAAAAACAAGGCTGATAATGAGAAATCTGGGATGACGATAAAGTGTCCAAAAATAGCGTGAGACGATGGCAGTGACAATCAAAATAGAGCGGGAAAGTCAAAATTCAGTAGGAAGGTCTGGCATAAAAACCAGCAAAGTCAAAAAAAAGCCCTGAAGAAGTAAACCTGAGAGTCAGGAACAAACCGTCAAAGTTAGGATGAACCTGGAATATATTGGATTAAATCTAATAAGGACACACAGGAAAAAATAGGAATAAAGTCCCGTAAAACTTGAGGTCAAAGTCAGGAATAACCCAGAAAAGTCGACCATGACAGACGGATAAATCCTGAAACATTCAAAGTCCGGGATTAAAATAAAAGTCCAGCATGAGACTGAAGAATCCAATTAATCCAAGATTACAACGCTGCAGCCTTTTAGTCAGAGTGAGTGTCATTCATCCAACCCTGAAAAGAAAATAACTTCAAACACTATGTATTAACATTTAAATAGACACGTGAGATCCAGAATCAACAGAATCAAATCTGCATGGACTCATGAACGTAAAGAGTGGGTCACAGTCTCCGGCTGCACAGTGCTAATTGTACTTGGTGAAGTAATTTAAGGAAACAACAAAAAAGAATAAATAGCAGGAGTCTGACGTGTGGAGAGAAAATGAGGGGGGGACTCGGTGATTAAGCCGTCACTGAAGGACTCGTCCAGGTAATAGCGTCCTCCGCACAGCAAGAAAAACCATTTAGCTGAAAGCCGGAGGCACAACAGGGCGAGCGGTGATTTGTTTGGCTGCTCGGGAAAAATGCTGTTAAAAGGTTTTTGTCTCTGTTGTTGAATTACTTTGTCTTTTCTTTCCCTGAAGCGTTTTGAATTAAAAAAAAAAAAAAAAAAAAAGGTTCAGACACAGAGCAGACACAGAAAAGGTCTGTTTAACAACCACCAGAGCTCCTGTCACAATCCAGACAGTACTGAGGGGGAGGGGGGGCAGCTTCAGTCCAGGTCTGGGATTTAACAAGCAAGAGGAGTTTTGTTTGGGGAAGACGCATGAATCCTGACGTCCTGTAGAGAGATTCAAACGTGCAGCTGTTCACTTCAGCTTTAAAATGTTAATCTGTTGCTGTCAGGCTGTCATTAGCCCAGTCTGCAGTGTGTCCTCAAGCCAAAAAAAATACATATAGGAGTCTGATTCTTCTCCCAAAAAACCAGCAGGGACCCCCGAAGCCTCATCATCCAGCCAAATCATCGGGAGTCCTGTCAGAAATAATCACGAACTGCTGAAAAGTGTCTACGTGTCCGTCATCTAGACAGAGGGATTAAAAAGTTAGTCTGCCAGCAGGGGGCGCACCCAAATAAGTCATCTAACAAGAGTGAGAGGCTACGGTCACGCTGGTCACGCTGTGAGACACTGCTTCAAGCTAAATGCTAACATGATAGCACGAGTTATGCTCCTTCCATACCGGACCTTCGTTGTGCGCTCGCTGTTCGGTTAGGTTGGGGCAAGACAACGTCGTGGTTTTCAGAAACCTCGGTGTAATCATGGACTCAGCAGCCACAATAAGACAATTACAAAGTCAGCCTACTATCACCTCAAGAATATTTCCAGGATAAAAGGACTCCGTCTCGGCAGGATTTGGAGAAACTTGTCCGCGCATTTATCTTCAGCAGACTCGACTCCTGTAACGCTGTGTTTACACGACTCTCTCGAGTCCTAACAGGAACCAAAAAAAGTAGATCACATCTCTCCACTTCTCAGATCTTTACACCGGCTTCCTGTCAGTCAAAGAATAGATTTCAAAATCCTGCTGTTGGTTTATAAAGCACTGAATGGTTTCGGGCCAAAATACATTTCTGATCTTGCTGCTACGTTATGAACCATCCAGGCCTCTGAGGTCGTCAGGTTCAGGTCTGCTTTCAGTCCCTGGAGTCAAAACTAAACATTATGAACCACACATCTGGAACAAACTCCCAGAAATATGCAACATTTATTATCTGTTTTGTGAGCGGCAACGGTGTAAAGTACATAAACAACGACCCCATCTTCTTCTCTCCGTGACGACGAGCTCATCATACTCGTTACTACTAAACATTGTTCAATGATTAGTAGTAAGTCGAAGTTCAATAAAGTCGGAGCAAAGCTGCAGCCTGAATCTCAAAGCCATCTTGATATCGAATGAGTGGTGTAGTAGAGAGCGGCGGTGGAATGTAACTAAGTACATTTACTCAAGTACTGTACTTCCGTACTGTACTTCACTCGAGTATTTACGCTGCATTTTCTCCTACTTTTTCCTCTCCACTCCACTACAGAGGGAAATATTGCACTTTTTACTCCACTGCGTTAATTATTTAACAGCTATACTTGCTACTTACTTGTCAGATCAATATTTTATATGTACAATATTTGATAAGTTAACATTAACTCTACAATCCACATAGAAAAGGTCTATTTTCACTACAGCTCAAAGAAATCAGTATATGTTGCCATATCAGTAATCAATGGATTTTTCCCCTCTTTAATCGGAATTGGTGTCAAAACTCCCACATCTGTCGAGGAAATGTTGATTTTCTTTATCTTTACATCACAATAAACTTTGGGTTTTGGACTGTTAATCAAACACGACAAACCTGTTTGGACTCTGGATCAACGTGTCCTAATATATTCTGACATTTTAATAGACATGATGATTAATAAGCTAATTAAGGAAATAAATCAGCAGAATAACACAAAATAAAAACATCTCTGAATCGCTCAGCTCGAGCTGAATGCAGGATTAAAAAACACCTCTCCCACAGCAGCTGGAGCCGCTGACACACTCAGAGACGTGACGGCTGAGCAGCAGAGAGGAAAAGACGAGTGTGGGAGTGTGGAGGAAACACAAATGAAGCATGAAGCGTGTACAGACACAGAAGAAGAAGAAGAAGAAGAAGAGGAAGAAGAAGAAGAAGAAGATGGCTCCTCCACTTATGAGCGAGCCTCCCGAGACGACAGCTCCTCCTCCGACCGACTCATTCATGCAAAAAACGATTTCCATCTGCAGCCAAATAAATGTCAGGTCGCCGTCTGCGCTCGTCAGCGCCGCTTCACGCTGTGACTCAACGCGCTGCACATCACCGACGCATTTCACAACATGTCAGCGAGGACGGGCGGGACGAGAGCCGGAGCCTCGGGCTGACCTGGAAAATCAGGGAACGAGGAACGGCAGGCAACCAACCAGCACAAAAACAAAAACTGCTGACTGGGAGCCTCTGAGCAAGGCATCACACCTCCAAACCGCTGCAGGAGAAATACTCAGAGACTCACAGGCTTCATCTGAACGAGCTGTTAGAGGAGAACAAAATGTAAATGTGCACGTGGCACAAACACGAAATCTGATGAAATAATCTTTTATCATTTGTCTTCATGAGTTCTGAAGAAACATCTGCAGCTGTTTCTTCAGGTTGACTCATATTCAAACACTCAGAGTGACTCACGGCTCCTGTTCCTCACGAAACTACAACTTTGAGTGACCGTCAGGAGTCATGCTGCTCGCTGCGTTGCCAGGTTGGGCAGTGTTGGGTCACAGTGAGTGAGCGAACGAGTGACTCTGAGCGCCTATACGATAAAATCACTGTTTATTATAAATACGTTCATGAAACGTTGCTTTTTCTTTCTTTCTTTTTGAGGCAGAGGGCAGAAATGGAAAATAATGTACGATGTAGCCTAACTGGGGCTTTCCCGACTTATGAAAACTGGAATTGTTGTTTTATTATTACGTTATATTAAAGAAAATTGTGGCGAACCACAAACACTGTTGTGATTTAATTTATGCTGTTTATTATAGATAATATATGCGTGTTTTTTCTTTTAATTCAGGCAGCTTTTGAGCAATTATTCGGAAAAGTTCAAAGGTTCTTAAATTCAATTTCCTGCATTTATAAAAACACATATTCTTCAACCCAATAACTCATTTTATTATGATTAAAGTGGTTATCGTACTTTCCATCCAACCCAAAACATCTTTAATAACACATGAACCCTGTTGGTACCTAATGACAGATACGTCTAAAGGGATCAGCATCCATCCTCCGACCAGCATCAGTCAACCCGTAGCCACTTCGCTAACACGGCTACAAAGCTGGAACACGGTGAGAATGATGGAGACCAGACTGCGGATCAGAACACCTCGGGGCGGTCCTTTATCCAATCAAACAGCGACAAAGCTGAGTTGTTTCATCATCTCTTTATCCCGCAGCACAGACACGCAGTGACTGACAGGACCGACTGCAGGAACAACTGCACTGACTGTAAACACAGCAGACCTACGAGGCAGAGGAGGGAGGTCTGAGACGGATCGCTCGGTGGTGATGAATGAGCTGCGGTAGCTTTGACATTCACAAGGACAAGAGACAAAGCATGTTCAACTCCCACAGGAGGAGGAGGAGGAGGAGGAGGAGGAGGAGTCCAGTTCATTTAGATTATTCTCTTAAATTAAGACGAGGACGAGGATGAGAGAGACGAGGAGCGGGAGGGGTCAGGTTTTGATATTTTTGAAGATTAAAACTGAGTTCTAGTGGGTTAAAAAAGTTTCTTGTTGTGTCACTGTCATTTAAGATTACATTGTAAGAGGTGACGCACATATATTGTCATCTATCTATCTATCTATCTATAGTAGAAGTTCAGATACTTGTGTATAAACAGACTCTGGAAAAAGTAGAAGTACTGATTCAACTTCCTTCCTCCGGTAAAAGTAATCGAGTACAGGCTCTGACATGTACTCAGAGTATCAGAGTAAAAAGTCTCCCTCTGAAGGACATCTGTGGTCAAAGCTAACTGAAGCTCACGTCATATTAATATAATTCAAAGACTATTAAAGTTGAAGGTAGAGTCAGTAGGATTTGTCCCAGCTGCTCCTGAACGCACCACAAAGATAGTTGATTGTTGAGTCTCATTCCCAGGACGTCAAATAGCCACATGTTGGGTTGGTAAAGCGTCCCGAGCAGCAACAAAGAGAGAAAATAAGAAACTCTCTGCAGATATGAGACACTAACACGCCTTTTCTCCCCATTCCAGCCTCCCTCTCTGTCTGTTCACGTCTTCTTACGTCTTTGTTTCGTCGCGCTGCGTCTGAAATCAGTCTGGTGATGTTGGGAAGGCGGCGTGCGATGACGCCAAATAACAATAATCCATAATTCACCTCAAATGCATCAAACTAAAGTAACGAGCCTGTTTGAAAATGTGAGGAGGAGAAAGTTCAGATATTTGTGTTCAGGAAATTTCTACATGAATCATTCCTGTGCTGGATGCCTACAGGTAAGAGGTTATGTTGTCCGTTGCCCCAAAGCAGCCAAAATAAATGTGTTATTGTTGAGTTAAGAAGTTATAAGCACGTGATATGGATGTGAGGAACGTGTGAAACAGAAAGTTGTGGCAGCACGTACAGGTCGAATCACAGGTGAGAGGTGGATTACACGTGGTCAAACCACCTCTGAGCAGGAAGACTTTGTTTGAGTTTGAACTTCCTCCCACGAGGCTAAAGCAGATCAGAGGTCATCATCTCTGCCCCGAGGCTGCTGTGACTCACAGCGGAGGGTTTCTCCTCCTTCAGCGTGTCCTGAACCAAATCCAAAATAACAGTCTGAGGAGACGGAGGAGGGGTCGTTGCATAAGCGAGCGCCTGTAGCGCTCCCGTCCAATAAATCCACCAGAGCTGAGAAGGCTGTTACTGAAGCTTGGATTCACCGCAGCCGCCCGGGCAGTGAGATCTGTAAGACGCCGATGCAACCCGAAAAAACAAGCTGCTGAGGGCGGAGGAGGACGAGGGGCGGCTGGTGCTGCCGTCCAGCTCAGACGGTAAAACAATGTGAGAGACGCTTACAGCCGAGGAGAGAGAGATGTGACGCCAACGTCCTCCGGCAGCTTCTGTTTGTCTGACTCTCCATATGTGACGTGACGATGATCGTTAATTTATAAATAAATAAATAAAATATATTTATGAGCATGCCCTAATCTGAGCACAGTAGCTGCTATTTATCAAGGAATACGTTTATAAAAATGATGTTTCTTTCCCTCTTCACGGGGCGTCCAGTAATCGGAGGGTCGCTGGTTCGAATCCCCGGCTCTTTCAGCTGCATGTCAAAGTATCCTAAATTGCTCTCCTTGCATGGCAACATCAGTGTATGATAGCGTGTGTGTGAATGGGTGAATGTGACAAGTGTTGTAAAGCGAAAAACTTGAAAATGCAGGTCCATTAGCCGTTCATTAATGGTCAAAATTTAACAGATTTTTTTTTGCTTATGAATAAACGTGAATCATTACAGAGCCGGCGCTGTTAATATACGATACTAACACATTAACAGTGTTGAGGAGCACAGCAGTTCCTCGTTAACTACTAAAATAATGCCTTTTTATTTTCACTCTGATCTTAACATCCCTCTCTGTTGTCGTTGGGCCTCTCTTTGGACCGGCCCTGCCCCCCTTTTCTCTTTCATCCTGACTGCTGTGAAGACACGTCCGGGCCTTCGTCAGGCAGCCACCACCACACACTTGACCTTTGTGTGGTGCATGTGCAAAAAGGGCAGGCGTTGCCCTGTCTTCACACAGTGACAACGTCACCGTGGATAAACCTCCGAAATCTCAGCCTGAGGAAGAATCACCAGAGACAAACACTGAGCGGCTCCAACCGACAAAACCTTCATGTTTAGGACATCCCCTGCACTTTCCCATGAACAGTGGAGATTATACATTTCAGTTTGATGTATAACCTTTGAATAAATCGCCACTTTTTACAGAAAACTATTGACTTTTGTATTATATTATGTTTTGTAACACCAAACTAGATTTCTCCGCAGGGTATCTTTGCTGTTTTTGAACTTCTTCCAGCGTGAAATCATCAGCAGGCTGTTTCTTTTTTTTACTGTCACACCAATCAAACCAAACAAAAGTCAGATTTTGACTGATGGGGAGTCAATAACTTCCTCACTGGATCCACCTTTAGTTCCTCGCTGCTCCTCGTCCTCCGGGAGCCTCCTCGTCTCCTCATCTCCTCGTCTGTGACGCGTTTCAGGAACACCCTCGATTGATTTCCACCAGGAGGAAGAGTAATTAACAGAAGGGAAAGCACCCGGAGTGTCGGACTCTGACACCAGAGACCGCTGGTCACATCCCGTCTCCTGCTGACAGTCAACATGGGCTTCTTTTAAAGGGGCAGTATGAAGTTTTGTGGAAGTTAATGCCTAAACAAACTTAATAAACCTCTTTTCATTTTCATGACTGAATAAACTAAATAAACAAACTGAGCTTGACACAATTTCATACTGTTTCACTTTGTTTAAATCTGGCGGACCCTGCCAGCTTTCTAGCTTCAAACACTTTTCTGGGGTCTGAATTTCTTCTCCAAAACTACACAGTGCTCCTTCAACCATGACGACCATAATCTCTCTAATATTCTGCTTAAAACAAACCTTAGTTTAATCATTGAGGAGGTCGATCAGACAACAGCACATGAATTACATTTGTAAGATTTGCTGTTGGTATGAGGGCTTGTTGGATGTGGATCAGGCTGATGATGCGTGTCCACAGGGGCGTTTTTGAAGCGCTAGGGCTCGCAGTACTTCTCAGACGCTTGATCGACACCCTCTTACAATCACTGGCTGCACCTGACTGGATCAACGCCACTCGTCTGTTCTGGGACCAACAAGGCGGCTCGTTTGGAAACTTGTTTCTTATATAAAAGCATGACTTTAAAAGGAAATCTCAGTCCCAGGTAGTCAAATACTGACTGTTGGTTTTTGATGATCTGGACTTAACCAAACACACTTCATTGCTACAGGTCTAATCAGAGCTTAAATGACAGTTAATTAACTGAGTTTATCAAAAGAAAACAGACTTTAGGAGCTGATTATTGTTTTTGTTTGTTAGTTATTGATTTCTCCAATGTGGAAATATTATGAAGATATCTGATCTGTTTTCTATGGCTGTAAACTGAATGCTCTGAGTTTTGGACTGTTGGTATAAATTGTCTTTCAGCCGTGATATATTCAGACCTTTACAGTCCCAGAGAAAAGACGCTCTGCTCGCTCTCGGTTCATCTCGTCCGTGCACACTTTATTTCTGTTTGCGAATAAAAAAGGTCGTCATTCCGCCACCAGATGAGAAATACGATCCATGTGGGAATAAAAGGCCCCGAGTGGAGCTCGAGATAATGCTCTGAAATTTCAGACTGCTGCGCAGTGAATGGGCGGCCGGCGTGACCTCTGCAAATCATCATCAGCTGAGCGGTGGTAAAGGTCACAGGTCAGCTGGTTTCATTACCAACAGACTCCATTCATCACAGAGGAAAACGGGGATTCATAGTCACACACTTTATATTCTTGTATCACACACACAAGACATTATTACAGTCTTTAGTATCACACGTTACGGTTTCCAAGCGGAGAGATGACGTTTGGCCTGAAATTATACATGTGATTACAGATGAGACCAAACAGGAAGTGACTGTATGTTTACTCTCTTTTCAAAGATAACCGTCCATCGTACCTTCATGGGGTGGACAAAATAAAAGGAACTGCTTCCAACAGGGTTTTCTACAACCTTTTCCACCTGTTATCAGGTGTCAGTTTGTTCCTGAACTCAGCACGTCGAGTCTGCTGCTCTGTTTCAAAACCGCTGACGGAGCAGAAATAAGATTACGGGCCTGAAGGGTTTTATTAATTATTTATTAATAGCGTTTATACCACAGTCGTGGAAAATACTAAAGTCTGATTGGAGGGCAGGATCCATCATTTCCACACTTGCACTTCATTGTCTATGTCAACAGCCGTGCGATT
This sequence comes from Pagrus pagrus, assembly GCF_965226575.1. Taxonomy (NCBI): domain Eukaryota; kingdom Metazoa; phylum Chordata; class Actinopteri; order Spariformes; family Sparidae; genus Pagrus; species Pagrus pagrus. The sequence continues at coordinate 3,018,697 of NC_140194.1, forward strand.
CGTTCTGGTAGCATCGTGTTGTGTTCAAGACAGAGGCCGTCGTGTCGCCTGATGCTTATTTGCTTAAAATTGATGTCTTGGCTATTTCATGCAAATTGGTAACATTATGTGAGTTTTTCACCTTAAAATATCAGCTTCAAAATCATGTTGATGGTACTGTGTCTTGTAACAGGGTGAACGGTGTTTCTGTCACTTGTTTCTGCACTGTGTAACTCTCAACACATAACAACCAACAAGCTGAACCAACCTCAGCTATCATTGGATGAGTGGCAGGGTACGCCATGGACAGGCTGCCGGTTCAGTGGACACAAGTCTTAAGTCATTTGAAACAAGTTTCGAGTCAAGTCTGTCGACATTCGTGAAAAGTTGGAGTCAAGTCGTTTGATATGAGGCTCGGTCAAGCCTCGAGTTGGTGCAGCGCTTGAGTCGGGTCTTAGTTGTCTGAGTCAAGTTTTCATCATCTGAGACACAACCAGTCAGTACTCAAGTCACTGAGAGTCAGGTCTGAACAAAGTCTCAAGTCAATTATGGCAGATCTGAGTGGAGCAGTGCTTAATCTGTGCTGTGGGTCAGCAGGGAATGAAAAATATTTACATTTACTAATCAGAGCATTCAAAGTAATCACTCAGAATCAGCAGGGAGAGGTGCGTAGCAACAGCTGATTAACGTTAATGTTTGCACACAGTCTTTTTCTCCAGCTCGTCTCCTCTCCGCTTGTGCACAGCTGCAATGCAAAAGCTGAAATTAGGGCAGAGAGCTCAGGTAAAAACTACAGAAAGCAGCAGGCTGACAAACCGAACCAGGCGACATGTTGTTTCTGTCCGTCCGTCTGATCGAACGCCTCCGAACCATTTCTGTGCTGAAGGACAGCGTCGCACACTCGCACCTACGCAGACACGTCTTAAACACACTCGCCCTTTCTTGTGAGGTTTACAGTGATAATATGTGAAAATATCTAGACACTAATCAGCTTCAATCACACGGCACCTTAGCTCGTGTTTCATGCACAAAAGACCGCTCCCTCTTTCTTTTTTAAATCAGATTTAAAATGCCTGCAAAACAGACTTTTGTTCAACTTCAGTGGGAAATAAAAGAAGGACATGTTATAAAACACTGAATATTATACAACATTTAACTAATAGTGACAAAGGAGGTGCCGGTGCCGTTCTGGGAGGTTCTGTTCCGGAGCGGAGTCTCAAGTTATTTTATAATCCACTTCCATAATGTTCGAACTAATTTATTAAATCGAGATTTGTACAATACAATTAAACGGTACAATACAATATTACTGTATGTTCTACAGATTAAAACACACACACGTCTGTCTGAGAGAATAGATTATTAAAAAAAGGGTGGATTACAAATTGAGGCCATCAAAATGAGCATAGAAGCAAAAAGCTTTATTAACACTGACAAAAAACAAAACAATGAGGACGATGGCTCCAGACAGCTTAACGAGGTCGTTATTATCAGACGCACTAATGAATTGCCGCTACAGTGTGCAAATTCCCCTCGATTAAATTCTATTATCCACCCTCTCCTCCATTTTTTTTTTCCTTTCAGAAAGAAATTACATTTGTTAGCCAACAATAGAGCCATCAGGTCATTGAGACAGATCAGCGGGCGGACGCCTCCAGCTTGCATTAATTTTCAAAGAATGTGGAGCCGTTTCATCCTCGTTCATTTTGGACGTTAAGAAGATGAGATGAGGTGACTGATTGGACACGAGGCTGCTGATCAGACCAAAATGTTCAGGACACTCTGTAGGTTAATGAGACACACACAAGTCTGATTATCTGTCCGTGGTTGGCTGTGGGAGGTTGAGATGTTTCAAGTGTCGGGTCATTTAGGACAAGACCAAGTCAGGTAGAAAGTCATTCAAGTGTCGGGTCATGTCTTTTGAGAGAAGTCTGTCTCAAGTCTCATCATTTTAGTCACATATCAAGTCTCTGGAGTTTTGCGTCAGACTGATCCAGAACTGGAGCCCCCCGCCCCAAAAAAAAGTCCAGTCTGCTCTGATTGGTCAGCTCTCACAGGCCTGAGCAGGCACCGCCCTCAGCTCTGCCAATGTTTTTTTAACCATGGCTGTGCTGACGGCAGTGACTGTATAGTTGTGACATCACAACCTTGTGCTTTTAATAGCATCTAGATGTTCTTTTTGATAAAAAATTAAATAAATAAAAAGACGTATGGGCCCTTTAAAGAGGCTATAATCAATATATTTGTCACTCAACAGCTCAGTCGAGCTGCAGAGTTCACTGTGGGTTTGTCACTCTTTCAGCGCCGACTGTTTCTTTTCTGGCACATTTACAGTTTGGTGAAGTTGCCATGTAGTCCGGGAGCGTGATGTCCCAGGCAATGTCACAGATGATACTGACTGACAGCGTTGCTTTTCGTCTTCTGTGGTTTGAGGCTGTCGTTCCGCTGGAGGCCTCTACTCTCCTCCTCCTCCGTCCGACAGTCCATATGAAACGATGTAGGAAGGTTCCCTCTGTTTTCATCCCTCCCTCTGTTATTTTCTCACCTCTTTCATTTCTTATTTTGTGTTTTTTTTGGCCGAGCCGGCAGCGAGCTCATAAACAGACTCGGCGGTTCTGTCTCTCCCACGCAGAGATGGAAATATAACGCAGCAGCGTGAGCGACAGTCGCTGCAGAGCGTCCTCCTGAAGACCATGCCGGTCTCAGACTGTGTAATACTGTGTGATATGGATGTGCAAATATTATGTAAATGCGCCGAGAGAATATCACAGTTTCAGATGGAGTATCTCACCTCTGACACTCTCTGTGAAGCCTCTGACGAGAGTTTCACTAACAACGAAACTTCTCTGAAACAAGACAGGACAGATTCAGGTGATTTCTCTGTTCATTGAGCTCTTCGACTTAAAAACTCTCAGCGTTTTCTTCGTTTCTCGATGTTACCGCACGCTGTGATCGACCAATCACCTGCTGGGCTGAATAACACAGATCCTGTCACATCTCATCTCGTCATCACTGTAGTTACTGGATGATGTAACGATTACCTCAGTAAATAAATGACCTTTGCAGCGTCATGTTTTTCCCTGAAGGTTAACTTTTCCAAAAAACGCAGCAATTTGTTCTGACATTGGCGTGGGCAGAATTTATTTAAGGCGGGATGACACCGGGAGAACCTGACAGCTGTTTTAAATTGTTGAAATGTGGATGAATATCCAGAAAAGCTACTGTGAATTTACTGTCTGAGCCATCACTGTCAAAGTCACTTCTCCCTCTATGAGTCAAGCTTAAAAAACGAGGGTTTAAAAAAAATCTAGCAAATTTATTCAAAGGATGCGTCATGTTGAGAGTCGTCTTTATAGTGGGATCAGGAGCTAAAATATCTGGTGTTATTGAAACCTAGTGCTAATTCCAGAAACAGTAGCAGGAGTCAGTGTTCGTATCTGTTAAATCACAAGTGTAAACCCGGTGACGCCTGCGGTTATAAACGCTTGTGACAACGCATTTCTCCTATGCTGACGTCACGTTGGGCGTCACCTCCCAGTGCACCGCCAACGGAAATGGTTTCAAGACAGACAAAATGTGAAGCTATCCTTCAACAATCAAGGATAATTCACTGCATTTTTCTACTTTTACTTAAAGGACCAGTGTGTAGGATTTAGTGGCATCTAGTGGTGAGGTGGGAGACTACAACAAATAACTCTTTTACACCAAAATTAGTGCATATAGGCAGGTTTATATATATATATATATATGTCGCTTTGTTCTCTGAGTATAGTTGCATCCAGAACGTACAAGCCAGTCGGCCATCGGCTGTCGTCATTGCGGTGTGTTCAAGTGCAGCTTTCAGCCGAGACACAGGCGACATGGCAAGATGGGGTGTCGCAACCGTCGTTGTCACGTCGCTGCTTGTTCTTTGGTGCGTCTGGGCCGTTACTCGTTAAGTTAAGGATCTGCATACTGTCACAAACCCCCCTGGACAAGGTTCACTTTTTCCTTTTCAGCCCTGCTGCAGTCTGCAGTGAGAATATTCCTCTGTGATTAAATGGTGCAGTTGTAAAACAGGGCTTAATGAGTTCACTTAATGAGATGTTTGTATTACGTTACCTTAACTGAGATCATGTTGCAGACAAAAAAAACAACTCCTGCAGTCATCTGTGTTTTCTGTCCAAGTCTCGACAGCAGCTGAAGGATGTGACGGTGCTGGTCTGGGTGAGGAAACCTCTGCATCAGCAAAATCTGGCTCTCCCCACCCCTCCCTCCCCCCCTCCTCCTCTCACCCAGAGGCTTCTCCAGCTAATTTTAGATAAGTGATGTTGTTGGGCCTTTCTGTCCTCATTAAGCTGGCCGGGCTCTAACACATACACATGAATCATACAGCTCATCACTAATTTAACGCAGTGGAATTTGTTTGCTGCCGCTGTGCGCAGCAACACGCCGCCTCCAGATACAGTTTGTCTGCACGCACCGAAAGACGACGACGAGGCAACGTCTGGGATCAACTTTTTTTTTTTGCAAGAAACAAACCGTCTGACAACTTTATCTGTGCTGCATCCGGCTCAGAGGGAGGGTGAGGCTGATGAAGAACTGAAGACTGAACATGTTTCCTCCACCAGCGAGTGAAATCATTTTAGGGCTGATAGTCAGGACAGTCGAGTCCAACCCTCAGAGCACTCGTGACTAAAAAACCATGTCCAGGACAAACAGTCACGGACATCGAGGAGCAAAAGACCATTTTGAATGAGGTGTCTTTGAAGCACTGGTATTGAGAGTTGTAAAAAATATTGTACCTTTTGTGGCTTTAACTGACATTTTAATTGCTGTATCTCAAACAGAACGTTTTCTGAATAAAGTCACGATGCTTTTCTACGAATGACAGCAGGGAGACGGTTTACATTCAGCGTCCCCGCTGAAGAAAAACCTGTTCACCTCTTCTTCACAAGATTTATCCAGGCTGTGAAAACATGCAGCGGCCCGCTCACACTGATTAAACGCTTCATATTGACATGTGTCTCCTGCACATCACGTCCGACTGTCTTTTCTGGGTTAGAGCTGCGGTTCTGCCACAGGGCGAATTAAGGATGTTGTCACGAAAAAAGGCACGGGGGATCACACAGGGAGGAGTCAGATTCTCTTCCTGCTGAGCTTCAGTGTGTCGAAGATGCAGCTGCCGACACAATCAGTAAAATAAAATATTCTGACTGTTACAAAATTCACCTTTTTACTTTCAACACATCAACCCTGCGAGAGACAAGGCCTTGAGTAAACACAGACCACCACACCTGCTCTTTGGAGGTTTCCTCCACCTTAACTGCTTGAAAAAAACCTCCTGTGTGACTATTTTTGCAAAAGGTTTCCCTTTTGCAAAAATAGCTTTGGAGAGCCTCTACTGTCGTGCTCATCTGTCAGGTTCAATACAGTCATTTTACAGCTGCTGAGAGATGTGAAATATTTGGACTCTGCTGGCCCAACAACCGTAGAAAAAACCACTGGCTCAACAAAAGAGACAATGTATTTTTGCAGGCTAACAGCTGTTTCTCTGGTAGTTTGTCATTCGCCGTGGCAGCGGCAGCAGACGAAGGAGAGAGCTGCAGGGACAGTGTATTTTTGGAAGCTAACCCGGAAGTTATGATCGCCCCGGTTCCCTCAACAAAAAAAGGCTTTGGGATTTTTGAATTGGATTCAGGATTATTGCAGAAAATTAGCTCCATGGCAAAGAGAGTTTATGATACTTAGACGTTTTGATCAGGAAGATAATCTTCACAGATGAACACCACTTTATGATTTTCGAAGCCAAACTTAAATCGCTAGAAGTAAAAAAAGCCACTGTCAGGCTGTAAAACGAGCGCATGACTCAGCAACGTCAGCACCACAAAGATTCCTTCTACACTACAACACACACACTTTCATATAAACTGATCAACCTACACGTTGTTAAGGTAGAGTTAGAATAGTTTGCAGATAAAGACGACGAGAGTGAGTAGATGAGTCTCCGTGTTCAACCTCTGTAGTCACTGGTTAGCAGCCGCCTTTGTTAAGTAACATAAACGCTTCATTGTCCAAACAAGAAGGATTAACTAGGATTAATTAGGTGTTCCTCGTTCCTCCTCCTGCTCACGCAATAAAAGAGAAAATAAACTTTCTGGTATCAACGCCCATTTTATCCAATCAGGACAGAGAATTCCACACACGTAGAGAGGAGGGAGGGGACTGCTAACCGCAAAAACAACAGACAGGAAGTGAGCTAAAATGACAGCAACGCCTACAGGAGGCTTTGGGACGAGGACCTGCAGACTTGCTAACTGATTTCCAGGTTTTAGGACCAAAGTTGAGTCACATCGAGCTGCAGTTCAGTAGAAAACATAGAGTTCAAACGACAGCCGTCTCTTACCTTGAACAGTCTGAGGATGTTCGCCACCATGATGGACACGGAGCTGGCCGACGCCCCGATGACGCCCACCACTTTATCCGGCTTGGCGAAGATGGGCGGGTCTCCGTTAGCGCAACGGACGTCAGAGCCGTCCCTCTCGATGAGAGCCTGGACGAAGGTGAGCGACTGCTCCAGGGCGTAGGTGTCACGTGAACATGTGTCCAGGATGCGCGCCCCAAGCGTCACGTTGGGCAGCAGCTCTGGGTCTTTGTTAATGAGGTCGATGGCGAACAGCATGGCCTCCAGCCGATGGATTCCCTTCTCCTTCTTCAGTTCGCCACAGGGAACGCCTCTCTCTCCGCGAGCGTGCACAGGGAACAAGCCTCCCAGGATGATGTCACCATCCAGCCGGATGGAGTGAGCGTACTCCTGCTGGGGCTGCTGGGAGTCCGTCAACATGGTGGGCTTCTGGGAGGCGGCGCCCAGCAGCCAGCTACTCTTCAGCATCAGCAAAGAGAGGATGCAGTGGCCGGTGATGCTCGGTGGCTTTGAAACCCTCACCATTTTGTTGTGAGTTGAGCTGCAGGGAAAAGGGGCGGTGATGTGATCGCACAATCAACAGGCAGGTTGCTGCAGCGGTGGTGTGGCGAGGACGGGACGAGCCAGAACATGGAGTCTCTCGTCACCCAGGGCAGGGTCAACCACGGCGGGGAGTTCCACCTATGAACACTGACCCCGAGGATTTCCTGCGGTACAGGTTCCTGTGTCGGACATAGCTGTCTGGGGCAGCGTAGGAGGCGGAGCTTCAGGGTCTCAACAGCTCCAGTTTCACATTCTTCCAGAAACCTGTTGGAGATTCAAACAAAGGAAATAAAAGTCAATAAACCAGAAATCTCTCAAGTCTCTCTCAACTGACGGTGGATCTCCAACCCTCTTACTTCACCTTACATCACGTCATGTCTACCCAGACTTTGGTTCATTTTTATTGTAACGCTACTAAAAATGTTTTTACTGAACTACAGGTCGTATCCTGTTTGTTTCATTCATGACTTGTGGTGGAACGATCAGTTTTTTATCTGCAGTACCTGTTTCTGCCTCCCGGCTTCATGTTCGAGTCCTCCACCAAACAAAAGCTGCACAATTAGTCAAGATGGCCTCTTAAATACTCTACATGCAGGAAGTGGAACAGACCAACTGTCTACGTTCGGTAGGGGGGTCCATCACCTGGAATCCCTGTTGAATCTGATTGCTTTGGACGCCTTATGTTGTGTCTTTTGATCGTAGTGAGGAGATGGGAATAAATACACCGTGAGCTTGAATTTTTTGAAATTTTGGAAACAAAAGTTTGGTTTACGACAAAGTAATCGCAAAAACAAGATGCTGAACATAGTATTGATATGAGGTTGGTGAAGAATCCCAGTCGTCCATGTGATGGTATGTCTGAGTACATCAGTGCTAAAGCCAAGATGTTGTATTTGCATTATTTGCCTCGATTTCACTTTTTAATCTCTGCTGACTTGTTTTATGTGATGAATTATTGCACTGTACATCCTGCAGGCTGCAGAAGAAAAGACAATCTCAAGATCCTTTTTGGCAAGAAGTGGACGACAGATACACGATTAAATCGGGGCTCTATCTAGCCGAGACGTCTAAATGACGTCTTTTGCTTGCTGGGTTGTCATCAACTCGCCTTATCCTCTGGTTACGTGTGTGTGAGCAGTAACCCTAACCCTGCTGTAATCTCACATAGCCAGACCTGATGAGCGCACATTAATGAGGTATTTGACACAAATGAAATATTTTTGTCTCTTTCAGGGGGGCGGGGAATAAAATAAAGACAGTTGATAATGTTAGTTATTACATAACGTGAGGGTTCGTTGGTGGTGACTGGACTTTTTCTCCATGCACGAACCAAGAACGTTATATTACATCTGGACACATCCTTGGAGGCGGAGCCCCATTCATTCCTATGAAAGCAGCTCAACGGCGTTTTGAAGCAATAAAAGCTCGACTTCCCGGGTATGATGATACCTGGGTCTTCTGTATTGTGGGGCCCATAGCGAACTCACAGTTTAATGCCCGGCTTACTTGAATGGGGACAAAATAAAAACAGTGAAACGAGTCATTTCACGGGGGTTGTGATGCTCAAAGAAATGTATCCAAGGTTTTATGTACACTTCTTTCACATTGTTAGCTGAAGGGAGAAAGTCTTTTTGGGGCCGCAGTGCATCACGTGACGATGTCATACAAAATAATTCTATAAAAGCCTGGCGCCAGGCTTTTGAGCTTCACAACTCCAACGAAATGACTCGTTCGACTATCATAATTTCAGCCATTCCGTCCAATAACAATCTAGAAGAGCCAGAAGGTTTAATTATTTTATCCCCATTCATGCTAGCCAGGCACAGAGCCACACAGCTTTCATAGAAATTAATGGGACTTCCTCTCCATGGCTGTGTCCAGGTATAATTATAACACCCTCGGAACTAACCAATCAGGAGCTAGCAGGACTTGGACTGAGGGAAAATCAGAGAGGCAGATTCAACAGGTCATTATAACCGCTTGTAAATATGTAAATAGTTAGCTGTGTAAACATTGTACATATATTTTGAGCAAAAACTCAAACCTGTGAATTCACTTAACTTCTAAAATATATAAATTAGCTTGACTTCTGAACCTTAGAGTTATTTTTAGGAGTGCTGGATGAATGCGCAAAACTTGAGAATATGATTTATCCGCAAAACTTTCCAAGATTTCCCCAATCTCTCTCTCTCTCTCTCTCTCTCTCTCTCAGGCCAATTACAGTAAATTACTTTAGAGACGCGCACTCCACATCTCAGAGGCAAAATGCGCGCAAAACATACAGATCAACGTGCGCCACAATCTCAAACACACCTGCGCGCACACATGGACCCTCCTGAGAAGTGCGCACACAGACTGACGTTGGGTTTAGTTTGATCACACACACACACACACACACACACACACACACACGAGCCACTCAGCACGAGCTCAAGTTGCCTTCCAGCAGAATGAGTTGAAATCAGAAAAAACCCGGAATCTGATCTGAAACGCTCAACCCGAGATCCATCCAGGGAGTCCCAGTGCCTCTATATTGATCCTCTGGCCTTCTGATCGATAAATGAATTAACTCATTGATTTCTACGGGTGGATTTACAAGACAATAATCTGTGAAGATGTGACAGTGAAAGCGCCACTTCACAGACACAGAGGACAATATTTAATGTTAATGGTGATAATGATTTAATCTGCAGCGGCTCTTTCACTGAACGTTTTGTAAACCTGTTGTAGATTGTGAATGTTGTGTTCAGGTACCTTCTCTCTCCGCAGCAGGAGCAGGTGTTTCCTCTGTGTCACAGGTCACACAGATGTTTTCTGTCTCCAGCTGTTCGTCACATCACACAAACATTTTCCTCTAAATTCCTCCGCAGGGACACGATCCGGCGCAGCGTCAGCATCCATCAACCAAAAAAAAACAAAATTAAAATCCAAATCCACTTTTTTTTTTTTTTTTCACAGCGCAGAGTTGTTCCTGGTCCCCACAGACGGAGAAGCGGTAAATTCCTTTGAGCAGCAGCTCTCTGACGCTCCGGATCACCTGCGGGTGTCGGTTCGACTCCCCGCCGCTCGGAGCCCGGGTCCCTGTCCTCCCACAGGCAGATCAGTGTGTCGGGCTGCTCACCACAGTTAAAGACGTGCACACATCAGGGTGGAGTGCTTACAGAGGACCGGAGTCACTGACGCGCTTTTCTCCCGCTCCTCGCAGCTCTCCAAAGTGCGCGGTGCGGCGCGGCGCGGCACGGCGCGGCTGTCCTGCGTCACAGGGAACACGGGAGGCTCCGGGGCTCATCACACCGGGCTGCTGGGAGTCTGAGGGTCTCATCAAGTTCCTCGGGCACAGAGCCGAGCTCAGGTCTGATCCTGGTCCCGATGGAGAGGAGAGGGCATCCTGAGAGGAGGAGCGCGTGTGCGGCTCGTGTGGCCACAGATGAAGTTAATGAGCTTCATCGTGCAGCCTGTTGGAGAGAAGCTGCCGAGAGGTGCAGCAGCAGAGGTGGAGGCAGGACGCCACCCAGCGGACAAACAGCGCAACTGCACACACACACAGCTGCGGTTCTTCATGGCTGCATCAGACACACCAGTGTCTATTGATCTGCGTCACTGTGAACAGGCTGATTGATTGATTGATTTGTAATACTGCGAATCCTTAACAGGCAGACATGGAATGAAACTAAGTACATTTACTCAAGTACTGTACTTAAGTATGATTTTGAGGTGGCCTATGTGAACTTTATTTCCATTTTCTGCTTCAGTACTTCAGTGGCAAATATTTTACTTTTTACTCCACTAGATTTATTGGGATAACTTTAGTCAAAGTAGTGCAGTTTTAAATTAATTTGTTGAATATTTACAGTAATATATAGTAATATTTATAGTGAAAAGCTTATAGAATGTACTTTTATTTGTACTTTTGAACTTTAATATCAGGTATGTTCTGACTTTTACTTTTACCAAAGTTATATTTCAACATATCTTTCCTTTTCCTCAAGTATGACACTTGGGTACTTTTTAAAACACTGTTTACAAACCAGGCTCACATTGTTTTCAAGTCCATCTTTAAATGATCCTCATATTTTCATGGCAATCATTGTATTGATCTCTTACCCTGACTTTTCATAATACCTTCTTCACCTTGGATTTCTTACAGTTTCATTTATACATTTTGCATGTATGTGTTGTGTGCATAGGACAAAAAAAACACAATTTAGACAAACTTATGGAGCTGCAAATAAGAGATAAGAGTAAAGTAGGCTGGTAAAAAAAAAAAAAAAGAAGTATAGTAAACCCTAACAAGCCTTCAGTCAGATCTGGCCACTGTAGGTGTCAACTTTAATCTGTCAGAGAAATCACTTTCCTTTTATTCCATGTTGACCCCAAGAAAATCTGTTCATGTTGACCCTGGAAAGATTTGCTCAGGAACATCTTCGCCAGAACAAAACAACAACAAATAAAACCCCACTATTTACAAATTTCCAGTGATAGTGTCTGGAAATGTGTTCATCATGTAAAGATTCAGCTCTATATATATGTGTCTGTTATGTGTCTGGAGTTACTTAGCCTCTTGTGTTTAGTTTATTTCTGGTTCATGCTACATTTCTTAACACTAAATAACACAGTGTAGTTTTGATATGGGAAACAACATCTGTGTGCCCTTTACTGGGTTAATGTATGAATATTTCGCTACATCCTTTCATGTTCGACCTAAGCTCCCGTTACAGCCACGTGTATAAGGTCTCATACAAACTGATATACAGGTGACCAGATGAAACAGACCGTACCTTGAGTAAGACTGTGGATTTTTCTGGGTTGAACATTGATGGAAAAATTTGGCATAATGTTAATACACAACCCAACAAAATATATAACAAAGGTCAAGTCATTTTTTAGTCATTTTAATGCAGAAATGTTACATATGATATCTTTCAGGACAGCCGTTCTACTCATCAGCCTAAATATTCCACATCACGTATCTGTTTACCTGCCGTCTGCAAAAATGCACTATTTAAGCATGACTGCTGCGTTGGTACCATGACTGATACATACTCCATATTGTTATCTTTATGTTACTAGCACTCTCACTGCGACTAATGCTCTTCTGCTGAGCCGACCTGGTTTCTCATCTAACACACTGCATTGTCACGTTGACCCTGTGTTGACCTACATACGACTCAAAAAACTGTCATGAATATGACATACTTTATATACACCACTAAAAAATAGTTAGGGATATTTTAGTGTTCATTTGATTGTTTTATTCTGTGTGAATCCGAATTATTATTTCTTCTTTCTTCGGTCCTCCCAAAAAATTAGATTCCAGTATCCAACTCTGGGAATACACTGTTTGGCAAAATACATGTAGCCATATGCCAATATCCCATGTATTTTTGGTAGTGCATAAAAATATATATGTAGTATGATCAGACAATATTAAGGGTTTGAATTTGGCACCCGGACATTGAAGGATTCTACAATTGCTTCTTATTTCTGAGTACTGAGAGTCAATGTAACATCAAACAACACAGACACAAGAAAATGAAAACAGTTATTAATCAGATTGATCTGATCAAAAAATTAAGGCACACCCCATATATCACCAACAGGTGTTCTACTCAGTGTGACTGACAGGAGAGATGATCAGAGGGGCAGAGTTTTTACCATCTTGGTTACTAGAGGGACCCAAGAATGGGTAGAGTTTCTCAGTGAAGCAGCAGCCAGTAATCGAGTAGAAAAGAGTGACAGCGTCAACGTCAAAAAAGGAGACCAGACCCTCCTCATAATCCACAAACACCCCCACCTTCTCAGGCATAGACCTCAGAGGGAGACGGTTTCCAGGGCCACCATTAGCTTTGTGTTCACTGGCATCCCTCCACCATATTGTCCAGAAACCCTTGTAAGGAATCGGTTGGATTTTTGCCTTCCTGTTGATCGACTCTCTGACCACTCCGAAAATCCAGTCAGTCTTTCCTTTAACTTGAACCTCAAAATAAAACTTTCCTGAATTGAAACTCTGCTTTGCCAAGACACAAGTTGAAGAGAATCTCTTTGGGTTGTCTGGGAGATTCTTCTTTACATCAACATGTTTTACCTGTTTTCCATCATCAGACAGGATGAGGTTGGGATGTGCTGTATCAGGATCGAGTGTCACATCCACTGCATACTGCTGGACCCTCCTCAGCTCAGCCTCAAACAGCTTCTTCATATGTTTACTGAGTATGTCCTCCACCAGATACACAGCTCTTGCCACAGTCCCCTCATATGATGGACTGACGCTGACTCCTGTCCAGTCCTTGGTCGGTGGAGCAGCGTTCAGGGATGGGAAACTTTGGAGGAGGTGGAGGTGGTCTTCAGACTGTGAGAGCTTCTTCACCTCAGAGCTTCTCTTCTTCAGCTCAGAGATTTCCTGTTCCAGCTCTTTGATGAAGCCTTCAGCCTGTTTCTCTGTCTCTCTCTGCTTCTCTTTGATCGTGTGGATGAGCTCGGCCTGGCTTCTCTCAACCGATTTCTTCAGTGCAGTGAATACACGAACACCTTCAGCTGCCTCTCTGTCTGCGTCTTTCTCACTGAGCTCCACTGAGCGCTTCATCTCCTGAATCTTCAGTTGTCTCTTCTGGATCATCTGCTGAATTTCAGCGTCTGTCTTCCCCAGCTCGGCCTTCTTTCCTTCATATTCTTCTTTCAGAGGAACAACATCATGTGTCTTGTGGTCTAAAACAGTGCAGAGCATGCAGACACACATCTGGTCGGTCTTACAGAACAGCTCCAGCAGTTTATCGTGCTTCGTACACATCCTGTCTTCCAGGTTCTCCACAGGGTCGATCAGCTGATGTCTTTTCAGCTGTTTAGCTGTCAGATGAGGCTCCAGGTGAGTCTCACAGTAGGAGGCCAGACACACCAGGCAGGACTTCAGGGCCTTCAGTTTGGTTCCAGTGCAGACGTCACAGGGAACTTCTCCTGGTCGGGAAACTCGCACTGGGCTGCTGCTGCTGGCTTTCTGTTGAGCCGACTCTCTGAACTGAGCAGCCATCTCAGAGATGAAAGTATTGACCCGCAGCTCAGGTCTAATGTTAAAAACCTCTTTACAGTTTGGACACTCATGGGGGACATTAATATCCCAGTGTTTAGTGATGCAGGTTCTACAGAAGTTGTGTCCACATGGTATGGTGACTGGATTATTGAACACGTCCAGACAGATGGAGCACAGAAACTGATCTTCAGTCAGCAGACAGCTGGCAGCAGACATGTTTACGGTCTGAGGATGAAAAGTGGGAGAAAAAAACAAACAAAAGCACAATTAGATATCTTATGATATTTGACTATGATTATGACTACGATGATTTCTGTAGGTATGAGTATGTAATGCAACAGTAACAGTTTACAGTAAGTGTACTGAATTACTTCTGCTGAGTACAATTTGGGGGTTAAAATATTTGACCACGAAGCATATATAATAATTACAAAGATGATTTTGGGACATTAACTTCAGGGCGGTTAAAACTATTTTTTTCTGGACGGTTCTGGGATGGTAGTGAAAAATGTTTAGTCTGGAGCTCTGAGTTGTCAACGTGAATTTGCGGTCCTAGTCTGCATGCGTAACCTTGAGGACAAACATTAGCAAGCGTTAATCTTAAGGGAAATAAAAGGTAGATAGATATGTATGGAAGCCCAAAGCTAAGTTTTCATTACAAGTCAGCCTCAGAAAGTCAAAATTGTGAGAAAAGTTATGGTAGTTAGTCGATAAAAAGTCATTAGAAGATAAAATGTAGAAATTAAATAACTAGGACTTATCTCCTAATTCTGACTTTTTATCTCATACATTTCAAAATGTTCTCTCATATTTATGACTTTTATCTCATAACTACAACTTTCCATCTAAGTATGACTTTTATTTCATACTCTCATAATTATAACTTTGTTTATCTCATACTTATGACTTAACATAATCTTTATTCAGTTCCATGTAGGCCAATAGTTCAGTCATTCACATGTATGACTACAAACCCAAGCGACCAAATCACAGCCCAAGCCCTGTGGTTGTTGTTTATGTTGTCATTTAAAATCACTAAAGATCATTATTGAATTGAAACCCCTCCAAAACACAGTGTGATGCCTCATTTACTGTAACAACACATACTGAATAATATAATAATATTCCTGTTGCTTAGATCATCCTTAGACATAATATAGTTATAAAGTAGCCCAAACATTTTTAATTCCAGATTATTATTGGGTTGACATCTGTTGACAGGCCTTGTGTCTTGAGTAGAACTGAGGTTCAGAGGAAATACAGTTTGTTTGGAAACACAGTAAACAACCATCTGCTGTCACTCACCAGAGATCCGCCTGTTTCATTGAGGAATAACTCGACGTTTTCTTTCTGCAGAGACAGACTCGCCTCGACCGCAGCTCTGTGATGTCCGTTCACAGCAGGAGTATCTCGCCGTTATTATTTCGCCTCGCTTGTTCTGAATTAAACGTCCGAACACGGACGTTGTTGTTAGCTAACAGAGGAGGCAGGAACAGAGCCGACGACCACACGGCTGTGTTTTGCTTCCGGGACAGTGACGGTTGGTTTTTTTTCCCCAAAAACTTTATTAACACTGAATACAGCGACGAAGACACGCCCCTTTCCGGTTTGCCCCACGGAAGCTTATTTCCGAAAAAAAAAAAAATTTTTTTTTTTTATCCCGCTTGAATTGTGGCATGAATCACACATATGATGTTTGTCAATTTAGAAGATAATTTTCCAAATCAATAAAGTCTCAATCGGTCATAAAACTAATGAAATATAAGGCTGCGTATTTATAAAGACTACACAGCCAACAGTTGTCTCGTTGAACAGTCACCAAAACCTGTAACTTAAACACTGTAGAGCGGCTCCTGACCAACTCTCCTTTAACATAACAGCACATTTATTGTGATTTTCACTTTTTTTACTACCTTTTCTGTCCCCAGTTGGCGGCCATGTTGTTGTTGGTGAAGTCTTTTGAAGGAGACGATGTAGTTCACTGAGCGATTTAACACAAAACTACATGAGATTATACTTTATTTACGACTTTATTGACCTGGAAAATAATCTTTTAAATTAAAAACGTCATATGTGTGATTCATGACACAATGACAACAACGTTTTTGTGAAATAAGGTCCCATGGGGTCCACCGGATGAGGCGTGTCTTCAGCTTTAAAAGAAGACAGGCTTTAAAAGATAATTGTTTATCATAATTTTAGTAAAATAACATGTAGTTTTGTGTGAAACCGCTCAGTGAACTATATCGGCTCACTCAACACGTCACAAACACCAAAATTGCCTCCAACTCGGCACAGAAATGGTACTAAAAGCGATAAAAATCACAATAAATCTGGTCATATTGACCATGAACATACTGTATATACGCAGACGCTGTATTGACTGTACTGGCCCGTTGCCGTGATATGTTGGTGCATCCGCCATATTGGATGTGGCAGGTCTGTCCTGTAAACAAATACTAGTAGATGTGAAAATTGTGGGTTTGCTGAATAAAAAGCATGAACGTTTACATTTAACTGATTTTGTTGATTTGTTTTTATATTCAATGATTGATATTCATTTAAGTACTAATAATGACAATCATTGAGACTAAAAATGAACACAGTATGCAAATCAAAATAAGACACTGCAACTGTAAGTGAGTCTGCTTTCTTTTCTTTTAGCAGTGAAGTGAAACACTGCTTGACCGAATATTATAGACACTTATTTTATTGTATACAATAACATTTCACGGTAAAAAGTACATTTGCAGGAGGCAGATGATTGATTGATGACAATGATGTTTGTCAAGTTAAAAGATAATTTTCCAAATCAAGGAAGTCTCAATTTGTCGTAATTTAGGCAAAATATCATGTTGTTTTGTGTTAAAGCGCTCAGTGAACAACATCCTCTTGCTCAACACACGTCATTAACAACAACATGGCCGCCAACTAAGCCCAGGAAAGGTAGTAAAAAAGTGAAAATCACAATAAATCTGCTCATATTGACACACAACTGCAGTTAAGTGAAAGGAGAGTAGGTCAGTTCTGTCAGCTGCTAATATACCGGAGCAGATCTGCAATGTTTAAGTTACAGGTTTTAGTGAGCGTTCAAGGAGACAACGTCACTAATGCTACTGTTGGCTGTGTAGTCTTCAGTCTTATATTTCATTAGTTTTATGACAGACTGTGACTTTCCCAAGTTGATAAAATATCTTTTAAATTGACAAACGTTATATTTGTATTTCATGTAAAAATTCAGAGGGAATGTAAATAATATTTGTTTTTCTCCATTCACTACCATACAAAGTTTTTCTGAAAAAAAGGTCCCATGAGGCAAAAAGGAAGGAGTGCGGCTTTGGCTTCCTTTATTTTAGAATAGTAGTATTCATTAAATGTTGCTTCTCTGTTGTCATATATACAATGGTGCAGTAATTACTTCTAAAACCAAGGATCACTAACCCAACATATCTACGTCATATGACCTCTGATGAAGAAATGAGTCCAGAAAATGAAAAAACACACATCAGACAGTCCGTTACTGAATCAAACACTATACAGTCTGTGGTCCAACTCATCCCCCTGCACTTCACTGTTGTTGAGCACCTTTTTTCATCAGCTGCTTAAAACAGTGAAAAACATTTTTTTGATTAAGGCACACAAAATGTTTATCTTTCATCATTTTAAAAACAAAATGACAGAAAATGAAATTACATTTGTCTTATCCATAAAATGTTCTTCAGCAATTTATGTGTGAGTAAAATATTTAAGGAACCGAAAATGCTGATTATTTTTGAATACTTTGTTTCTGATGATTTAACAGTTATTAGAAAATCAAACGTTACATCAAATCAATCAGAGCGATACTGTGACAACAAAAACACAGAGAAAAATGCTTCATCAGAATCTGAAACAACAACAATGTACAAACCAAATATAATCAATAAATGTACATTTATTACATTAAATGATGTGAATCTTTCTGTAGAAAATCAAATGTTTGTTCTACTCAGTGTGATTGACAGGAGAGATGATCAGAGGAGCAGAGTTTTTACCACCATCATTAGGACATGGACTGAAGTATGGGTAGAGTTTCTGAGTGAAGCAGCAGCCAGTAAAGGAGTAGATAAGAGCTGCAGCATCAACGTCATAAAAGGAGACCAGACCCTCCTCATAATCCACAAACACCCCCACCTTCTCAGGCTGACACTTCAGAGAGAGACTGACTGAAGGGCCAGCACCAGCTTTGAACTCAATTTTATTCCTCAAACATATCGTCCAGTAACCATTCTGAGGATTCAGTTTGATGTTTCCCTTCCTGTTGATCGACTCTCTGGCCACTCCTAAATCCCACCCAGTCTTCCCTTTAACCTGAAGCTCATAATAAAATCGTCCTGAAGAGAAACTCTGCTTTGCTAAGACACAGGCACAAGTATCAAATCTCTCTGGGTTGTCTGGGAGATTCTTCTTTACATCATTATGTTTAACTTGTTTTCCATCATCAGACAGGATGAGTTTGGGATGTGCTGTATCAGGATCGAGTGTCACATCCACTGCATACTGCTGGACCCTCTTCAGCTGGACCTTCTTCATCTGTTTACTGAGCGTCTCCTCCAGCTGATTCACAGCTCTCCTCACAGTCCCCTCATATGAAGGTGGATGGATGCTGACTCCTGTCCAGTCCTTGGTGGGTGGAGCAGCGTTCAGTGATGGGAAGCTTTGGGAGGTGATACGTTTCTCTTTAGAACTTGAGAGCTTCTTCACCTCAGAGCTTCTCTTCTCCAGCTCAGAGATTTCCTGTTCCAGCTCTTTGATGAAGCCTTCAGCCTGTTTCTCTGTCTCTCTCTGCTTCTCTTTGATGGTGTCGATGAGCTCGGCCTGGCTTCTCTCAACAGACTCCTTCAGAGCGGTGAAGACCTGAACACCAGCTGCTATCTCTCTGTCTGCATCTTTCTCACTGAGCTCCACTGAGCGCTTCATCTCCTGAATCTTCAGTCGTCTCTTCTGGATCATCTGCTGAATTTCAGCGTCTGTCTTCCCCAGCTCGGCCTTCTTTCCTCCATATTCTTCTTTCAGAGGAACAACATCATGTGTCTTGTGGTCTAAAACAGTGCAGAGCATGCAGACACACATCTGGTCGGTCTTACAGAACAGCTCCAACAGTTTATCGTGCTTCGTACACATCCTGCCTTCCAGGTTCTCCACAGGGTCGATCAGCTGATGTCTTTTCAGGCCTGACATTGTCAGATGAGTCTCCAGGTGAGTCTCACAGTAGGAGACCAGACACACCAGGCAGGACTTCAGGGCCTTCAGTTTGGTTCCAGTGCAGACGTCACAGGGAACTTCTCCTGGTTTGGAAACTTGTTGCTCTGAGCTGCTGCTGCTGGCTTTCTGTTGAGCTGACTGTCTGAACTGAGCAGCCATCTCAGAGATAAACGTGTTGACCTGCAGCTCAGGTCTCCTGTAGAAAACCTTTTTACAGTTGGGACACTGACACTTAACATTTTTATCCCAGTGTTTAGTGATGCAGGATTTACAAAAGTTGTGTCCACATGGTGTGCTGACTGGATCAGTGAACACATCCAGACAGATGGAGCACAGAAACTGATCTTCAGTCAGCAGACAGCTGGCAGCAGACATGTCTACACTGTGAGGATGAAAAGTGAGAAGAGAAAAATTTAATTAGATATCTCTTGATTAACTGTTTCATAAACTATTTCTTCTGTAATATAAGGGGAGTAATGTTCAGTCCTGTTGTTGTTCTCCACCCAACTGAGGTACAAACTTACTCAGAAGTTGGTTCAACTCAAATTAGCGCTGCGATTGTCAATGAGTTTGTGGTCTGCATGTGTACGATTGAGGCTCAATGTTATTATTAAAACATGAGCAGCTTTAACCTCCACACGTTTATGGAACAAAAGTAGCCCTGAGTGGAGCTTCCTGTCTGAGTAGAGCTCAGGTTCTGTGTTAATACAGATTTCTAAAACACAGTGAATATTATCAGTTGTACAAAGGCACACAGCATGTAGCTGCAGACACATTAAAGTTGCAAGGACAGGGTTATAAGCTCTATAAGTTGTAAAACAACCATTTTGTGCCTTTTATAGGCAATAAAAGACACTGTCAGATAACATCAGACACTGTTGGGAGGATCCAAAGGTCATCTAAGCTAGGCTTGTTAGCCTTTAGCAAACTAGTTTATCTATGTTTGTGTTTGTAGTTGTTATGGTTGGATTCAGCTGCGACCCTTTACAGTGAATGTATGTGGTATAACAAACTGAAGTACTAAGATGTTGTGGCATCAAGACTGATGTTTCAATTTTCAGAGACAGATCGATAAAAGTTGGTAAATTAGCTTAAGCTAAAGCTAGCTGTGACTGTATCCTATCTAACTGTATCCAGAGTTCAGTCACTGTGGTTTGATTTTGACCTGTTTTGTAGTTCTGACAAAATGTACATGTTGAAAATGGCACATTTTGATGGCATTAAAAATGGTAATAGAGGTGTAACAAAGTCAGATACTGGTTTTAACTCAATTCAACAAAGTATTTCTGCAGTTTGTCCTTGTGTGGCCGTGTACTCACCAGTGTTTGTCAGAGATTCTGCTGTTGTGTTGCCAAAAACCAGATGGATTCAGTTGAAGTTTTCTTCAGAGAGAAACAGACTCGTCTCGACTGCAGCTCTACTTTAATTTGAGGAAATGCTTCATTCATTTTCTTTTTTCATCTCAGCTGCTCCTCCTCTCAGTGCAGCTCTGTGGCTTTATTGCCTTATTGTAAAATACCTTGACACAAATTTGAAACAAGTTGAGATTTAAATTTTAGTTTATTCCTCTTTTTTCTACAATGGAAGTTTACAGCAGCCAAAGATATAATTACAAATAGACAACATAAGAAAAGAGGTGAGTGCAAGATATTCAAGAACATACTGACAGATTTCTAACTATCACATTTACAGGAGAAAAAAGTGAAGAAAAACTGAGATGGAAAAGTTTTGTGTTTTTGGACCAAAACAGGAGTTGCACAGAAACTGTTTTCTCATTCAGTCACTGCAGCAACAGAAGAGGAGTGGATGGTTCATGGGCAGTTTTTTGTTTATTGTTGTGTGCTCATGAAAGTTTTCCAATGAGAACATATTCCGTTTGTGGTGCCATTTATTGCATTAACCATATTTTCCAATTAATTTTGAAGAGCCAGAATGTTCATTTAACAACATTTAACAGAATTTCCAGAATCCTCAAAGACTCTTCTAACCATCTGGATGAAAAAATATTATGTCTGCTGCACTGGAAAAATTCTAACCTCAACATTTTAAATGTTATCATCAGATACAGAGTATCAGTTTATAATTAATAATTTTGGTAATATTTTATTTTTAACAAAACAACACGTTGATATTTTGACTATGTTTTACAAAAAGCATCAAGAACATGTGACATTTCTGGTTACGTGGAGGAAACAGAGTCACAAAATGAGAAAAAGGTTAACAGCAAGTTAAAATCTTCAGAAATCATTTAACCCGACTACAAAATGACTACTATTGGTCAGGGTGACAGATCCCCCCACTGACCATATAGTCAAAACCTCAGCTCCTTCTTTTGTTCTCGCTCTTCTCCACATCTCTCCCCACAGGGCTGCCTGCCCTCAAGCTCTCTTCTCCTGGACTCTTCTGGGCCTAAAAGCTGCTGAGAGCTGTTGGCTGCATTTCCAGCAGGCCCAAAGAACATCTCCTCACAGCAGCGACGTGAGGTCCTGCTAGTATTCCAGCTTAGTTGGGGCCAGCAGCTGCGACGCAAAGATAACCAGCTAACGGGAGCATGCCTATGTTCCCACAGACCTATGTTCCCACAGCCCTATGTTCCTACCCTAACCACTTCCCCTTCCCTAAACCTAACCCTTCCCTTTCTCTAACCCTAACATCTTCTCCTGCCCTAACCCAAAATTCTTAGAAATGTGGGAACATAGGGCTGTGGGACCATTGGGCTGTGGGAACACAGGGATGACCCCCTTTCATCAGACCTTGGACAGCAAGAACAGCACTGTTCAACATTGGAATTACAACCTTCTGCTGCTTGGCTCATCAACCAAGGAACCACCAGCACTTTTTCTTCAAAGAATGGTAATGTTGAACTGGGCCTACATAGCACACAGCATAGCATAGCATGGCTAAGCACAGAGCTTTTTTAAAAACATTCTGGTTGATGTAATGCACATGTGTTCAATCTATACTTTTGTTCACTGTTTGGGTGTTATTGTGTTCTCTGTGTAGTCAGGTTACTGGTAGTCTGCTTTGCTTTGCTAATTTGACGTTAGTTGAATTATGCCTCACACAGACTCAAGGATTTTTCATGCAACTAACCATCTTCTCTAAAGTGGCATCACGTGTCACACACACACACACACACACACACACACACTCCTTCAGCCTGGAGCATATCACACCCACATGTGATATCAGTGAGCACATGATGTGAGCACCACCATTGTTTCTTTGTTCTCTCCTGTCAATTAAATGGTGAATGAAGTGGTGATTCACCATCTTGGACCTGAGTCCAACCCTCCAATCAGCAATCTTGTAGTCCCTTTTGATCAGCCATTTTGTTTGGAGTCTTCCTTTGTCCATGCCATGTGGCGTGGCACCTTGAACCCTAGCCACTATTTTGCTTTTGTTCTTCCACACACACACACACACACACACACACACACACACACACACCTGTATAGTACAGGCCAGATTGTGTGTTTTCATCTTTGTGTTCAATAAAAGACTTTTGGACCTTCATGCTGTCTATTTTATATTGTACAAGAGTGAATGTTGCCAACCTCTACTCTGTCAAGGACTCCATAATCCTTCGACCAGTACTAGCTGTTATGGTAATTTGGTTGGAGTTATTAAGTTACTTATTGATCAGAGTCACCAGCTGACAGTTTAGTAACTTTTTATGAGACTGTTTTGGTGAATTGGCAACCTTTCCCTTCTTCAAGGGTGGTGCTCTATGGTGATCTAATGTAAATTGGATCTTAATAATCATAATTCATATTTATCCCCGATAATCATAAATTATTATTGATAGCCAAATTTAACCCAAGACTCCCTGTTAATGTTGCATGAAGGACTACATATGGTGCCCCGTGTGAGGCAGTGTACTGTTGGCAATCATTCATAATTGTGCAATATTATTTTCAGCATAATTTGGCCAGTGCTAAAATTTGAGTTTCACATCTTGAACCTTTTAGCCAAAAGTCTCAACATTTAACCCCACTAGTCTGCTACGTTGATTTCTACTTACAAATAGTTGCATGGTGGTGAGCATTGATTTATCAATCAAATATCAAATATAACCCATTTGATTAACCAACATCTTTTAGGTTATTGAGGCATTTGCTATTGCCGCTATTGATTCAAGTTGAAAGTGCTCTGTAGAAATTGTAAGAATTTCAGTTCAGCATTTGAATATCCAGTGCTGTGTGTCATGATGGAAAATAACTGATGCTGATGTTTCTGTTTAAGCTGGCCTTAGATCTGAGAATTTTTTTAATGCTGTTGAGAACATTAAATGCACCATGCTGTCCCTGTGGATTGGAAAGCTTACATCTTCAGGTTTTTAGGGGTCATGTCATCAGACAACATGCTGGATTACATGACGTCCCTTAACGGGTGGAGATTTGTACAAAATGCATGCAGTATTAGCTAAAATGACAATTGTTTTAAATTACAAGATAACACAACAACAGTGATTAGAGTTTATTTCTTTTTTCATGTAAAATGTGAATCTACAAACAGCAAATCCAGCATAAGACAGATGTAGTGGAGAAAAAACTAAAATATTTCCTCTCACAGTGGTGCAAAAGTCAAACAGCCTCCAGAAACAGAAACGTATGGCAAGTTAAGTTTTGTGCTTTTGTATGTGAGTAAATGTATTTAGTTACTTCCTGTCTCTGACTAACATTTCAGTTCCAAACAATATACAGTCTGTGATCCATCACAGCAACTAATCCCTCTGCACTTCACTGCTGTTCTCCAAAGTGTTGAGCAGCTTTTCTCTGTCTTGCCAAGTACAGATGACAGTTGGCCAAATACTGAATTCGACACAATATTTATTTTCTAGAAGTTCTTTATTGCTTGCAAGCAAGAGTCACACGTCAGCAGCGCGTAGATGATGACTGAAGAGAGGCAGTCTTTCCTCACACTTTATAATAGCAGAAACCAATTCACACAATTGCAGCAGTCACAAGGTTACATGTCAACTCACTTAAAATAACATTCTACCATCTCCACATACAAAATGTGGTTAAACATAAACTTAGCATACATGTACATTCCATAGTTTATGTCATACATCAACCATTGTCAGAACACATATAGACAGAAAAAGTTACACAAGCACCCTTCAGGATGAACTCCTATACCGAGTTCCTATTTAGGTTAGTTTTCAGAGCCTTCTACCATATATGCTCTGCAAACATATAACTGTCACAAGACAGAAACCATGCAGGAGGCCCACGGGAATAAGTTTTCACCCTACACACATCTTCTATATTTCTTAAATTTCAAATGCAGGAATAAAGTATCAAAATAATAAAAGGGACTTTAGAGAATTTCCCTCACACATTAGAAGGAATAAAATAAGAGTTTTGACCTGAGATGGAGAATCCTTCTGATTGGACCGCAGCTGTACACTGTAGATTCTCACTTTTTTTAAAAAGTAGTTGAAGTACAATATTTCTAGAGTAAAAGTTTTCTTAAGTGGAAGTTGATGATTTTAGAATGAGCTCAAAAAATGCAAAACAAACAAGAACTTGTCACTGACATCAGACAGAGTACTTGTGCCAGTTAGATTTCATTGTTCTCCTGCCTTCATGTAATCTGCTTCAGCATCAGACTGTGTAGGTCTTTATTGGGAGCAGGTCCTCATGTGGCCACAGGCTGCAGTTTGTTATGAGCTCCACGAGAGGGCGACCTCACATCTCACTTATTCTCTACAAACCAGTTGGACAGGTTTAGTTCATATCAGCTGCTCAAACCTTCAATAACACAACATCATCTTACACTACAACCTCTCTCAAATGTGATATGATCTGAGAACAACTGATGGTGTTTTTAATCACATGATTTGGTCGTCATTAGAAACATTAGCTGCTGAAAACAATTTTAAAAAAATTCTGATTAAGGCAGAAAAAGATATTCATTTTAGTTTTCATCATTTTAAAAACAAAATGAGAGAAAATTAAATTACATTTGTCTTATCCATAAAATGTTCTTCAGCAATTTGTGCCAGTATGCAACACTTCTTATATGTACAATTGTCGGACCATAAGAAGGTTTGAATTTGGCACCCAAATATTTAAGCAACCGAAAATGATTAGTATTGTTGAATACTTTGTTTCTGATGATTTAAGAGGTCTTAGAAAAATGAAGTTCATTACATCAAATCAATCAGAGAGATATTGTGACACATTAAACAAAAACATTAACAGAAAAAAAGGTGAAGAATGCTTCATCAGAATCTGAAATGCAAACAATGTACAAACCAAATATAATCAGTGAATATACATTTATTACATTAAATGATGTGAATCTTTCTGTAGAAAATCAAATGTTTGTTCTACTCAGTGTGATTGACAGGAGAGATGATCAGAGGGGCAGAGTTTTTACCACCATGATTAAGACCAGGACTGAAGAGTGGGTAAAGTTTCTGAGTGAAGCAGCAGCCAGTAAAGGAGTAGATAAGAGCTGCAGCATCAACATCATAAAAGGAGACCAGACCCTCCTCATAATCCACAAACACTCCCACCTTCTCAGGCTGACACTTTAGAGAGAGACGGACTGGAGGGTCAGCAAGAGCTTTGAACTCATTTTCATTCCTCAAAAATATCATCCAGTAACCATCCTGAGGAGTCGCTGTGATTTGTCCCTTCCTGTTGATCGACTCTCTGGCCACTCCTAAATCCCAGTTAGTCTTCCCTTTAACTTGAACTTCATAATAAAATCTTCCTGAAGAGAAACTCTGCTTTGCTAAGACATTAGCACAATAATCAAATCTCTCTGGGTTGTCTGGGAGATTCTTCTTTACATTCGTATTATGTACTTCTTTACCATCATCAGACAGAATGAGTTTGGGATGTGCTGTATCAGGATTGAGGGTCATATCCACTGCATACTGCTGGACCCTCTTCAGCTCGGCCTCAAACAGCTTCTTCATCTGTTTACTGAGCGTCTCCTCCAGCTGATTCACAGCTCTCACCACAGTCTCCTCATATGAAGGTGGACAGACGCTGACTCCTGTCCAGTCCTTGGTGGGTGGAGCAGTGTTCAGTGATGGGGAGCTCTGGAAGACAACGAAGATGTTCTCTTTAGAATTCGAGAGCTGCTCCACCTCAGAACTTCTCTTCTCCAGCTCAGAGATTTCCTGTTCCAGCTCTTTAATGAAGCCTTCAGCCTGTTTCTCTGTGTCTCTCTGCTTCTCTTTGATGGTGTCGATGAGCTCGGCCTGGCTTCTCTCAACAGACTCCTTCAGAGCAGTGAAGACCTGAACACCAGCTGCTATCTCTCTGTCTGCATTTTTCTTACTGAGCTCCACTGAGCGCTTCATCTCCTGAATCTTCAGTCGTCTCTCCTGGATCATCTGCTGAATTTCATCATCTGTCTTCCCCAGCTCGGCCTTCTTTCCTTCATATTCTTCTTTCAGAGGAACAACATCATGTGTCTTGTGGTCTAAAACAGTGCAGAGCATGCAGACACACATCTGGTCGGTCTTACAGAACAGCTCCAGCAGTTTATCGTGCTTCGTACACATCCTGCTTTCCAGGTTCTCCACAGGGTCAATCAGCTGATGTCTTTTCAGGCCTGACATTGTGAGATGAGGCTCCAGGTGAGTCTCACAGTAGGAGGCCAGACACACCAGGCAGGACTTCAGGGCCTTCAGTTTGGTTCCAGTGCAGACGTCACAGGGAACTTCTCCTGGTTTGGAAACTTGGTGCTCTGAGCTGCTGCTGCTGGCTTTCTGTTGAGCTGACTGTCTGAACTGAGCAGCAATCTCAGAGATGAAAGTATTGACCTGCAGCTCAGGTCTTGTGCCGAAAACCTCTTTACAGTTGGGACACTGACACCTAACATTTTTATCCCAGTGCTGAGTGATACAGGTTTTACAGAAGTTGTGTCCACATGGTATGGTGACTGGATCAATGAACACATCCAGACAGATGGAGCACAGAAATTGATCTTCAGTCAGCAGACAGCTGGCAGCAGACATGTTTACAGTCTGAGGATGAAAAGTGAGAACAACTGTAATTAAATATCTCTTGATTAAGTGTTTCAAAAACTTTCTCCTGTAATATAAGGTGAGTAATGTTAAGTTCTGTTGTTGTACTCCACCCAACCGAGGTACAAAGTTACTCAGAAATTGGTTCAACTTAAATAAGCGCTGCGATTGTCAATGAGTTTGGGGTCTGCATGTGTACGCTTGAGGCTCAATATTATTAAAGCATGAGCAAGATTTAACCTCCACAAGTTTATGGAACAGAAGTAGATAGATTAAGACGAGCTAAAGACAGAAAATACAGAAACAGAGAGAAGCAGGAGGAGGAGGTGGTGTTATTGTGGATGTTAATATTGATGTAAATGCAGTCAAACTCACACGCCAACATTGTTGAAGCCTGGAGTGATTTTATTGGTGAAGTTTCAATTAAAGTGCAAGAACACAAAACAAAGCTCCTCATTTACTATTTTGTTTGCATTACAGTGATCATATATTGTTTATTTAATAACGGCTTAATTGCTGAATTAGTATTTGCTGAAATTGTTTTTCAATTTTTTATAGTTATATTTGAGCTCTGAGTGGAACTTCCTGTCTGAGTAGAGCTCAGGTTTTGTGTTAATACAGATTTCTGAAACACAGTGAATATTATCAGCTGTACAAAGGCACACAGCATGTAGCTGCAGACATATCAAAGCAGCGAGGACAGGGTGATAAGTTCAAGGTTTCTTACTTACGTGTTTAACTGCTATATAAGTTGTAAAACAGCAATTTTGTACCTTTTATACACAATAAAAGACTGTCAGATAACATCGGACACTGTGCTCTGAGCTAGGCTGGTCAGCTTTTGGCAGACTAGTTTATCTGTGTTTGTGTTTGTTATGGTTGGATTGAGCTGCTGTGCTTTACAGTAAAGGTATGTGGTACATAACAAACTCATTTAATATTAGGTATCAAGCATGATGTTTTTATATCAGGAGATGGTACATTGATATTACAAAGTCAGATACTGGTTTTAACTCAGTTCAACCAAACATTTCTGCAGTTTGTCTTTGTGTGGCCGTTTACTCACCAGTGTTTGTCAGAGACTCTGCTGTTGTGTTGAGAAAGTTTTCTTCGGAGAGAAACACAGAGACTCGTCTGGACTGCAGCTGTGCTGTCACTCAAACTTTCACTGTCATTTGAGGACATGTGACGTTGAGGCTTCTCTTTCAGTGTTGCTCCGTCTCTCAGTGCAGCTTGGTGAGATCTAAATGTTGAAATACTCTGACACGGCTTGGCACCAGCCGTTTTTGTTTTTTTTTTTGCTTTTTTTTTATTTCTACAATGGAAGTTTACAGCAGCCAGTATATTTAATAAATCACTTCTTTTTCAATGCATGATTTTGAGAATCTTATAGTGCAGACATTTAAAGTCTAGCTGATTTAGAGTTATCTTAACTCCTGTTTTCAATTTGTTTCAGTATCAGACTGGTGATATAGTCATTTATGAAGAGGGCTGCTGTGAATTTATTGCAGTGCGTGTTAAAGGTGTGTCTGTGTCAGTGTTTATTCTTGTTATTTTTACTGTGAATATTGTAGCTGAGATCAGGTCCTTTCATTGTAAACTATGAAGTCCTGCCTGTCTCTGTCTTATTCATTTTTCATTGTTGGAGGATTTTACAGGTGAAAACTTCAAACTTCCTTGCGAGGCTCAAGTTGAGTCAAGTCTTCTTGGAGTTCAGTCTGGAGTCCTCTTGTTTTTACGTCACTAAGACGTGTGTGTTAAAAGGTGAAAACATCTCAGACTGGGCAGAGAGTCAGCTGCTCACATATTAGTCATAGATCATCTATATGTGTTGGAAAGGCTGGCAGTGACACCTAGTGGACCAAAACAGGAGTTGCACAAAAACAGTGTTTTCTCACTCAGTCACTGCAGCAACAGAAGAGGAGTGGATGGTTCATGGACACTTTTTTGTTTATTGTTGTGTGCTCATGAAAACAAGTTTTCCTCAATGAGAACATATTCTGTTTGTGGTGCAGTTAATTGCATTAACCATATTTTCCGATATATTTTAAAGAGCCAGAAAGTTCATTTAACAACATTTAACAGAATTTCCAGGATCCTCAAAGACTCTTCTAACCATCTGGATGAAAAAATATTCTGTCTGCTGCACTGTAAAAATTCTGACCTCAAAATGTTAAATGTTATCATCAGATACAGAGTATCAGTTTATAATTAATGATTTTGGTAATATTTTATTTTTAACAAAACAACATATTTTGACTATGTTTTACAAAAGCATCAAGAACATTTGTCATTTCTGGTTACGTGGAGGAAACAGAGTCACAAAATGAGAAAAAGGTTAACAACAAGTTAAAATCCTCAGAAATCATTTAACCCGACTACAAAATGACTACTATTGGTCAGGTGAAGTGGATAAAGTACTCAGAGTCTCTCCCTATGTTGACCAACGACAACATAGTTTGTGTGGGAGACAGAGGCAAGGCACGGGCCGGCGCAGGACAGACCCTCCCCACTGACCATATGGTTAAAACTCCAGCTACTTGTTTTGTTCTCGCTCATCTCCACATCTCTCCCCACGGGGCTGCCTGCCCTCAAGCTCTCTTCTCCTGGACTCTTCTGGGCCTAAAAGCTGCTGAAAGATTTCAGCTGCATTTCCAGCAGGCCCAAAGAACTTCTCCTCACAGCAGCGATGCGAGGTCCTGCAAGTATTCCAGTTTAGTTAGCGGCAGCAGCTGTGACGCAAAGCTAACCAGCTAACTACACTATCCAAGGAACAGGAAGCAAGTTAGAACCGAGCAGCTGTCCTTGCAAAGGAAAGGAGTGACCAGTTTCCTCCATCCTCTGTCTTTCATCGGACCTTGGACAGCAAGAACAGCACTGTTCAACATTGGAATTACAACCTTCTCCTGCTTGGCTCATCAACCAAGGAACCACCAGCACTTTTTCTTCAGAGACTGGTAATGTTGAACTGGGCCTCGATAGCACACAGCATAGCATAGCACAGCTAAGCACAGGGCTTTTTTTTTAACTCTGGTTGATGTAATGCACATGTGTTCAATCTATATGTTTGTTCACTGTTTGGGTGTTATTGTGTCTTCTGTGTAGTCAGGTTATTGGTAGTTTGCTTTGCTACATGGCTAATTTGACGTTAGTTGAATTATGCTTCACACAGACTCAGGGTCTTTGCATGCAACTAACGATCTTCTCTAAAGTGGCATCACATCACACACACACACACACACACACACACACACACGCACGCACACTCCTTCAGCCTGGAGCAATCCCCAATAATCATAAATTATTATTGATAGCCAAATTTAACCCAAGACTCCCTGTTAATGTTGCATGAAGGACTACATATGGTGCCCCGTGTGAGGCAGTGTACTGTTGGCAATCATTCATAATTGTGCAATATTATTTTAAGCATATTTTGTCCAGTGCTAAAATTTGAGTTTCACATCTTGAACCTTTTAGCCAAAAGTCTAAACATTTAACCCCACTAGTCTGCTACAGGAGTAGATGTTGAATTCTAGTTACAAACAGTTGCATGGTGGTTAGAATTGATTTCTCAATCAAATATCAAATATAACCCATTTGATTAAACAAAATCGTTTACGTTATTGAGACATTTGCTTTTGCCGCTATTGATTCAAGTTGAAGGTGCTCTGTAGAAATTGTAAGAATTTCAGTTCAGCATTTGAATATCCAGTGCTGTGTGTCATGATGGAAAATTGACTGATGATGATTTTTCTGTTTCAGCTGGCCTTAGCTCTGAATACTTTTTAATAGTATTGAGAACATTAAATGCACCATGCTGTCACTGTGGATTGGAAAGCTTACTTATTCAGGGTGTCATCAGACAACATGCTGGATTACATGAAGTCCCTAAATGGTGGAGATTTTTAAGATCATGGACAAAATGCATGTAATATTAGTAACATTATAGTAGTTTTAAATTACAAGTTAACTCAACAACAATGATTTGAGTTTATGTCTTGTTTAATGTAAAATGTGAATCTGCAAACAGCAAATCCAGATGTTAGACAGATGTAGTGGAGTAAAGACTACAATATTTCCTCTCACAGTGGTGGAAAAGTAAACCAGCCTCAGCTGTACACTGTAGAATCTCACTTAAAAAATAAAAAATAAAAGTAGTTAAAGTACAATATTTCTAGAGTAAAAGTCCTCTTAAGTGGAAGTTGCTGATTTTAGAATGAGTTCAAAAAATGCAAAACATACAAGAACTTGTGACTGACATCAGATAGAGTACTTGTACCAATTAGATTTCATTGTTCTCCTGCCTTCATGTAATCTGCTTCAGCATCAGACTGTGTAGGTCTTTATTAAGAGCAGGTCCTCATGTGGCCACAGGCTGCAGTTTGTTATGAGCTCCACTAGAGGGCGACCTCACATCTCACTTATTCTCTACAAACCAGTTGGACAGGTTTAGTTCATATCCGCTGCTCAAACCTTCAATAACACAACATCATCTGTAACTACAACCTGTCTCTAATGTGATCTGATCTGAGAACAGCTGATGGTGTTTTTAATCACATGATTTGGTCGTCATTAGAAACATCAGCTGCTGAAAACAATGAAAAACACATTTCTGATTAAGGCAGAAAAACATCTTTATTTTACTTTCATCACTTTAGAAACAAAATGAGAGAAAATTAAATTACATTTGTCTTATCCATAAAATGTTCTTTAGCAATTTGTGCCAGTCTGCAACACTTCTTATATATACAATGATCAGACCATGAAAAGGTTTGAATTTGGCACTCAAATATTTGAGGAACAGAAAATGCTTCTTATTTTTGAATACTTTGTTTCTGGTGATTTAACAGTTCTTAGAAAAAACAAACTACATGGAAAAGGGAGAAAAAATGCTGCATCAGAATCTGAAAAAACAACAATGTACAAACCAAATATAATCAGTAAATATACATTTAATACATTAAATGATGTGAATCTTTCTGTAGAAAATCAAATGTTTGTTCTACTCAGTGTGATTGACAGGAGAGATGATCAGAGGGGCAGAGTTTTTACCACCATCATTAAAACATGGACTGAAGTATGGGTAGAGTTTCTGAGTGAAGCAGCAGCCAGTAAAGGAGTAGATAAGAGCTGCAGCATCAACGTCATAAAAGGAGACCAGACCCTCCTCATAATCCACAAACACCCCCACCTTCTCAGCCTGACACTTCAGAGAGAGACGGACTGAAGGGTCAGCAAGAGCTTTGTACTCATTTTCATTTCTCAGCCATATCGTCCAGTAACCATCCTGAGGAGACAGTGTGATTCCTCCCTTCCTGTTGATCGACTCTCTGGCCACTCCTAAATTCCACTTAGTCTTCTCTTTAACTTGAACCTCAAAATAAAATCTTCCTGAAGAGAAACTCTGCTTTGCTAAGACATAAACACAATAATCAAATCTCTCCTGGTTGTCTGGGAGATTCCTCTTTATATCACCATGTTTAACTTGTTTTGCATCATCAGACAGGATGAGTTTCAGTTGTGCTGTATCGGGATCGAGTGTCACATCCACTGCATACTGCTGGACCCTCTTCAGCTCGGCCTCGAACAGCTTCTTCATCTGTTTACTGAGCGTCTCCTCCAGCTGATTCACAGCTCTCACCACAGTCCCCTCATATGAAGGTGGACGGACGCTGATTCCTGTCCAGTCCTTGGTGGGTGGAGCAACATTCAGTGATGGGAAGCTTTGGAGGAGGTGGAGGTGGTCTTCAGACAGTGAGAGCTGCTCCACCTCAGAGCTTCTCTTCTCCAGCTCAGAGATTTCCTGTTCCAGCTCTCTGATGAAGCCTTCAGCCTGTTTCTCTGTCTCTCTCTGCTTCTCTTTGATCGTGTTGATGAGCTCGGCCTGGCTTCTCTCAACAGACTCCTTCAGAGCGCTGAAGACCTGAACACCAGCTGCTATCTCTCTGTCTGCATCTTTCTTACAGAGCTCCACTGAGCGTTTCATCTCCTGAAGCTTCAATCCTGTCTTCTCGATCAGCTGCTGAATTTCATTGTCTGTCTTCCCCAGCTCAGCCATCTTTCCTTCATATTCTTCTTTTAGAGGAACAAACTCATGTGTCTTGTGGTCTAAAACAGTGCAGAGCACGCAGACACACATCTGGTCGGTCTTACAGAACAGCTCTAGCAGTTTATCGTGCTTCATACACATCCTGCCTTCCAGGTTCTCCACAGGGTCGATCAGCTGATGTCTTTTCAGCTGTTTAGCTGTCAGATGAGGCTCCAGGTGAGCCTCACAGTAGGAGGCCAGACACACCAGGCAGGACTTCAGGGCCTTCAGTTTGGTTCCAGTGCAGACCTCACAGGGAACTTCTCCTGGTTTGGAAACTTGTTGCTCTGAGCTGCTGCTGCTGGCTTTCTGTTGAGCTGACTGTCTGAACTGAGCAGCCATCTCAGAGATGAACGTGTTGACCTCCAGTTCAGGTCTGATGTTGAAAATCTTTTTACAGTTGGGACATTCGTACGGGACATTAACACTCCAGTGTTTAGAGATGCAGGTTTTACAGAAGTTGTGTCCACATGGTATGGCGACTGGATCAGTGAACACATCCAGACAGATGGAGCACAGAAACTGATCTTCAGTCAGCAGACAGCTGGCAGCAGACATGTTTGCAGTCTGAGGACAAAAAGTGAGAAAAAGAAAACTGTAATTAGATATCTCTTGATTAAGTCTTTCATAAACTATTTCTCCTATACTATACAGTGAGTAATGTTAAGTTCTGTTGTACTCCACCCAACTGAGGTACAATGTTACTCAGAAGTTGGTGCGACTGAAATAAGCACTGCGATTGTCATTGAGTTTTCGGTCGGCATGTGTATTTAACCTCCATACGTTCATGGAACAAAAGTAGATACATTAAGACAAGCTAAAGACAGAAAATACAGAAACAGAGAGAAGGAGGAGGAGGTGTTATTGTGGATGCTAATATTGATGTAAATACAGTCAAAGTCACACTTCAACATTTTTTTCATGGTCAAGTTTCAATTCAAATGTAAGAACACAAACCAAATTGTGGGAGAAAATTATAAAGGTCCAGAACATTTTGTCTTTTAAGATAAGATGTCGTATGTACCCCATTTAGACGTCAGGCCCGATATGGTATGGGCGAGGGCATAGTGAAATCTGCTCTATGAATTTATATCTCTCATGTTCTTTGCAAACTTAGTGATTCAGAGCTGTCGAAATATGTCTACAGAACAGATCCCCAAAAAACGGAAGCTGACTGTTTGTGTTAGATTGATGGCCATCCTACGAGTTATCTATGGTAGCAGACTTACTGTCTTCTACCCATTTTCTTTCTATTCCTCACTAGGCCAGAGGTGAGAACTTCTGCAGTATCTTTTCCCTTCTTTGTTGTTAAACAGATGCTTTCTGAACTGTAGATATAATCTGAACATCGGAGACACTTGACAGGATTAACATGACATCGCACTGAGCAGACAGATGTGCTGGTAATTTCTTCCTCCTTGCACATTTGTATAAATTACTTCAACGTAAGTCATCGGTGTCTCTGAGCCTTCTTCATCTCTCCTGAATGGTCAAAGGAGCTGAAATTCCACAACACAAATCTCTTCATCCATTATTTTGTTTGCATTACAGTGATCATACATTGTTTATTTAATAACAGCTTAATTGCTCAATTATTATTTGTTAAAATTGTTTTTCAATTATTTATAGTTATATTTGAGCCCTGAGAGGAACTTCCCGTCTGAGTAGAGCTCAGGTTTTGTGTTAATACAGATTTCTGAAACACAGTGAATATTATCAGCTGTACAAAGGCACACAGCATGTAGCTGCAGACACATCAAAGCAGCGAGGACAGGGTGATAAGTTCAAGGTTTCTTACTTACGTGTTAAACAGTTATATAGGTTGTAAAACAGCCATTTTGTGCCTTTTATAGGCAATAAAAGACACTGTCAGATAAAATCAGACACTGTTTGGAGAATCCAAAGGTCATCTGAGCTAGGCTAGTTGGCCTCTAGCAGACTTGTTGATATATGTTTGTCGTTGTTATGGTTGGATTTAGCTGCGGCCCTTTACAGTAAATGTATGTGGTATAACAAACTGAAGTACTAAGATGTTGGGGCATCAAGACTGATGTTTCAATTTTCAGAGACAGATCGGTAAAAGTGGGTAAATTAGTTCAAGCTAAAGCTAGCTGTGACTGTACTCTATCTAAATGTATCCAGAGTTCAGTCACTGTGGTTTGATTTTGACCTGTTTTGTAGTTCTGACAAAATGTACATGTTGAAAATTGTACATTTTGATGGCATTAAAAAAGGTAATACAGGTGTAACAAAGTCTGATACTGGTTTTAACTCAATTCAACCAAATATTTCTGCAGTTTGTCTTTGTGTGGCCGTGTACTCACCAGTGTTTGTCAGAGATTCTGCAGTTTTGTTGAAGAAAACCAGATGGATTCAGTTTAAGTTTTCTTCAGAGAGAAACACAGACTCGTCTTGACTGCAGCTCTACTTTAATTTGAGGACATGCTTCATTCATTTTTTTTTTATCTCAGTTGCTCCTCCTCTCAGTGCAGCTCTGTGGTTTTATTGCCTTATTGCAAAATACCTTGACACAGATTTGAAACAAGTTGACATTTGACTTTTTGTTTAGTCCTCTGTTTTCTACAATGGAAGTATACAGCAGACAAAAGACCATTATAATTGAAAATATACAAAAAAAAAATAGGTGAGTGGAAGATATTCAAGAACATACTGACAGATTTCTAACTATCACATTTGCAGGAGAAAAAAGTGAAGAAAAACTGAGATGGAAAAGTTTTGTCACAGGGCCACGAGCAGGCTTCTCTGTGATATCGAGGTTAAAACACTTCTTTCAAAGAGTCTTTACTGAAAAATAAAATTGTGTATGTTATACAAAGCTCCTCCATTAGAGAGAGTAGTCGGCCTTAATTGATTTCCACCTCTGAGAAAATCCACCGTGTGTTTAAGAAAACACAGGGGATAGATTCATAATTATCACTTTTGTTTTTATGCATGAAATTTTAAAATCTTGAACCGTATACACTTAAAGTGATTAAGAATTTAATTATTTAACTTCTACATTCATGTCAATTGTTTCAGTATCAGACTGGTGATACAGTCATTTATGAAGAGCGCTGCTGTGAATTTATTGCAGTGTGTGTTAATGATGTGTGTCTGTGTCTGTTTATTCTTGTTATTTTTACTGTGAATATTGTAGCTGAGATCAGGTCCTTACATTGTAAACTATGAAGTCCTGCCTGTTGCTGTCTTATTCATTTTTCATTGTTGGAGGATTTTACAGGTGAAAACTTCAAACTTGCTTTCGAGGCTCGAGTTGAGTCAAGTCTTCGTGGAGTTCAGTCTGGAGTCCTCTTGTTTTTACATCACTAAGACGTGTGTGTTAAAAGGTGAAAACATCTCAGACTGGGCAGAGTCAGCTGCTTACATATTAGACATAGATCATCTATATGTGTTGGAAAGGCTGGCAGTGACACCTAGTGGACCAAAACAGGAGTTGCACAGAAACAGTGTTTTCTCACTCAGTCACTGCAGCAACAGAAGAGGAGTGGATGGTCCATTGACATTTTTTTTGTTTATTGTTGTGTGTTCATGAAAACATTGTGCTGAAGTTTTCCTCATTGAGAACATATTCTGTTTGTGGTGCAGTTTATTGCATTAACCATATTTTCCAATTTATTTTAAAGAGCCAGAAAGTTCATTTCGCAACATTTACTTCTGTTCTGAATTCCCGGAATCCTCAAAGACTCTTATAACCATTCTGTCTGCTGCACTGCAAAAACTATTTTAACCTGAAAATGTAATCATCAGATACAAGATATCAGTATATAATGAAAGATATTGGTCATATTTTGTAGAAAGCAACACGTTGATATTTTTACTTTGTTTTATAAAAAAAATCAAAGACATATGTCATTTCTGGTAACATGGAAGAAACAGTTACAAAATGAGAAAAACAACTGAGTTGAGTGGTAGATGTACAAAAACATATTTACATCAGCAGGCTGTAACACTCCTTTTATAGACCCCACAACGATCCCACCATCAGTCTGAACTTGATCTTTAACCTTTCCACATGTCAGCAGCCTGTATTTGTTCTTACTCACTTGGGTCAAGATAAGTACAACAAATAAAGTCTGTGTAATATTGATAGTCAAATTTAACCTAAGACCCCCTATTAATATTGCATGAAACACTACATATGGTGCCCCGTGTGAGGCAGTGTACTGTTGGCAATCATTCATAATTGTGCAATATTAATTTCAGCATAATTTGGCCAGTGCTAAATTTTGAGATTCACATCTTGAACCTTTTAGCCAAAAGTCTTAACATTTGACACCACTAGTCTACTACAGAAGTAGACGTTGATTTCTACTTATAAACAGTTGCATGGTGGTGAGAATTGATTTATCAATCAAATTTAACCCATTTGATTAACCAAAATCTTTTAGCTAATTGAGACATTTGCTTTTGCCGCTATTGATTCAAGTTGAAAGTGCTCTGTAGAAATTGTAAGAATTTCAGTTCAGCATTTGAATATCCAGTGCTGTGTGTCACAATGGAAAATTGACTGATGCTGATGTTTCTGTTTCAGCTGGCCTTAGATCTGAAATACTTCTTTAATAATATTGTGAACATTAAATGCACCATGCTGTCAGTGTGGATTGGAAAGCTTACATGTTCAGGTTTTGGGGTGATGTCATCAGACAACATGATGGATTACATGATGTCACTTTATGGGTGGAGAATTTTAGATTAAGTACAAAATGCATGTAATATTAGCTAACATAAAAATAGCAAACAGCAAATCCAGATGAAGTGGAGTAAAAAGTACAATATTTCCTCTCACAGTGATGGAAAAGTAAAACAACCAGCAGAAACAGAAATGTATGGCAAGTTTTGTGCTTTTGTATGTAAGTAAATGTACTTAGTTACTTCCTGTCTCTGACTGTAACATGTCAGTGTGTAACTGTTTCAAACACTATACAGTTTGTGATCCATCACAGCAACTAATCCCTCTGCACTTCACTGCTGTTCTCCAAAGTGTTGAGCAGCTCTTCTCTGTCTGAAACGTTTCTCACAGATTACATTAGAGGGAGGAAAATAAGAGTTTTGACCTGAGATGGAGAAACTACTGATTGGACCACAGCTGTACACTGTAGATTCTTACTTTTTAAGAAAAGCAGTTAAAGTACAATATTTCTAGAGTAAAAGTCTTCTTAAGTGGAAGTTGCTGATCTTAGAATGAGCTCACTCAAAAAATGCAAAACAAACAAGAACTTGTCACTGACATCAGACAGAGTACTTGTACCAGTTAGATTTCATTGTTCTCCTGCCTTCATGTAATCTGCTTCAGCATCAGACTGTGTAGGTCTTTATTAAGAGCAGGTCCTCATGTGGCCACAGGCTGCAGTTTGTTATGATCTCCACTAGAGGGCGACCTCACATCTAACTTATTCTCTACAAACCAGTTGGACAGGTTAAGTTCATATCAGCTGCTCAAACCTTCAATAACACAACATCATCTTACACTACAACCTCTCTCAAATGTGATCTGATCTGAGAACAGCTGATGGTGTTTTTAATCACATGATTTGGTCGTCATTAGAAACATCAGCTGCTGAAAACAATGAAAGACACATTTCTGATTAAGGCAGAAAAACATCTTTATTCTACTTTTCATCACTTTAAAAACAAAATGAAAGAAAATTAAATGACATTTGTCTTATCCATAAAATGTTCTTCAGCAATGTGTGTCAGTATGCAACACTTCTTGTATATACAATGCTCAGACCATTAAAGGTTTGAATTTGGCACCCAAATATTTAAGGAACAAGAAAAGTCTTCTTATTTTTAAATAGTTTGTTTCAAATGATTTAATAGTTCTTAGAAATATAAAGTTCATTGCATCATATCAATCAGAGTGATACTGTGACACATTAAACAAAGACGGAGAAAAATGCTTCATCAGAATCTAAAAAAACAACAATGTACAAACCAAATATAATCAGTAAATATACATTTATTACATTAAATGATGTGACTCTTTCTGTAGAAAATCAAATGTTTGTTCTACTCTATGTGATTGACAGGAGAGATGATCAGAGGGGCAGAGTTTTTACCACCATCATTAAAACATGGACTGAAGTATGGGTAGAGTTTCTGAGTGAAGCAGCAGCCAGTAAAGGAGTAGATAAGAGCTGCAGCATCAACGTCATAAAAGGAGACCAGACCCTCCTCATAATCCACAAACACCCCCACCTTCTCAGGCTGACACTTCAGAGAGAGACGGACTGGAGGGTCAGCCCCAGCTTTAAACTCATTTTTATTCCTCAAACCTATCATCCAGTAACCATTCTGAGGAGACAGTTTGATTTGTCCCTTCCTGTTGATCGACTCTCTGGCCACTCCTAAATCCCACTTAGTCTTCTCTTTAACTTGAACCTCATAATAAAATCTTCCTAAAGAGAAGCTCTGCTCTGCTAAGACACAGACACATTCATCAAATCTCTCTGGGTTGTCTGGGAGATTCTTCCTTACATCAACATGTTTTACTTGTTTTCCATCATCAGACAGGATGAGCCAAGGCTGTGCTGTATCAGGATCGAGTGTCACATCCACTGCATACTGCTGGACCCTTTTCAGCTCAGGCAGCTTCTTCATCTGTTTACTGAGCGTCTCCTCCAGCTGATTCACAGCTCTCCTCACAGTCCCCTCATATGAAGGTGGATGGATGCTGACTCCTGTCCAGTCCTTGGTGGGTGGAGCAGCGTTCAGTGATGGGAGTCTTTGGAAGACGGGGGGGAAGTCTCTCTTTAGAACTTGAGAGCTTCTCTGAACATGAACACCAGCTGCTATCTCTCTGTCTGCATCTTTCTCACTGAGCTCCACTGAGCGCTTCATCTCCTGAAGCTTCAGTCGTCTCTTCTGGATCATCTGCTGAATTTCAACGTCTGTCTTCCCCAGCTCGGCCTTCTTTCCTTCATATTCTTCTTTCAGAGGAACAACATCATGTGTCTTGTGGTCTAAAACAGTGCAGAGCATGCAGACACACATCTGGTCGGTCTTACAGAACAGCTCCAGCAGTTTATCGTGCTTCGTACACATCCTGCCTTCCAGGTTCTCCACAGGGTCGATCAGCTGATGTCTTTTCAGCTGCTTAGCTGTCAGATGAGGCTCCAGGTGAGTCTCACAGTAGGAGGCCAGACACACCAGGCAGGACTTCAGGGCCTTCAGTTTGGTTCCAGTGCAGATGTCACAGGGAACTTCTCCTGGTTTGGAAACTTGTTGCTTTGAGCTGCTGCTG
The DNA here is from genome assembly GCF_965226575.1 of Pagrus pagrus. Classification (NCBI taxonomy): domain Eukaryota; kingdom Metazoa; phylum Chordata; class Actinopteri; order Spariformes; family Sparidae; genus Pagrus; species Pagrus pagrus. The sequence continues at coordinate 3,059,238 of NC_140194.1, forward strand.
CTGGCTTTCTGTTGAGCCGACTGTCTGAACTGAGCAGCCATCTCAGAGATGAACGTGTTGACCTTCAGCTCAGGTCTGGTGTTGAAAATCTTTTTACAGTTGGGACACTGACACTTGACATTTTTATCCCAGTGTATAGTGATGCAGGTTTTACAGAAGTTGTGTCCACATGGTATGGCGACTGGATCAGTGAACACATCCAGACAGATGGAGCACAGAAACTGATCTTCAGTCAGCAGACAGCTGGCAGCAGACATGTTTACAGTCTAAGGATGAAAGTTTGCAAAAGAAAACTGTAATTAGATATCTCTTGATTAAGTGTCCAATAAACTATTTCTCCTGGAATACAAGGAGTCAAAATGAGTACTGTTGGATTAAAATGTGACCTGGATACACCTCTGAGTGGAATTTCCTGTCTTTGTCTTTCTCAGCTTTTGTGTACAAAGGCACAGAGCAGAAACAGGAAAGATTAAAGGACAGGGTTATAAGTTCGAGGCTTCTTACTAAAGTGTTTAACAGCTACATATTTAAAAAAAAAAAAAAATCAATTTTGTACCTTTTACACACAATAAAAGCAGGGCCGTAGCCAGGATTTTTGAAATACCGAGGTCAACATTCGGCAGGTTTCTTTGATTCTTGATGCTTTGGCAACATAGTTCTCGTAACATTCATGCCAATAAAGCGAATTTGAATTTGAGACAGAGAGAGAACGAGAGAGAGAAAGAGAGAGAACGAGAGAGAGAGTGGAGATCCTGCTCAGGCTTCTTAGCATCTCTATTGGCTCTCTGTTGCATCTGTAGGCTCGTTCGCTATTTTTCTCATTCTCTCAGCTTATTACAATTCTCACCTTTCCTCCTCTTTGCCTGATCATCCTCTGCCTTTCTTGCTGCAACAAATGATAACTTGGGTTGATGCAGCCTCTTCTCACCACCACGCTGCATCTTTGCTCCGATTCATTTAATTGCCGTTCTAAAAATAGACCTGCAGTGACGTCGCGACCGTGTTTACTTTCGGTTTTAATGAAACGAAACTTAAGGGAAAAAGTACCGAGGACTTGACCTCGGTGTCCTCAATGGTGACTACGGCCCTGAATAAAAGACACTGTCAGATAACATCAGACTCTGCTCTGAACTAGGCTAGTTAGCCTTTAGCAGACTAGTTTATCTGTGTTTGTGTTTGTTATGGTTGGATTGAGCTGCTGTGCTTTAGTAAAGGTAAGTGGTATAACAAACTCAATTAATATCAGGTATCAGGCATGATGTTTTATATCAGGAGATGGTACATTGATATTACAAACTCTGATACTGGTTTTAACTCAATGCTACCAAATATTTCTGCAGTTTGTCTTTGTGTGGCCGTGTACTCACCAGTGTTTGTCAGAGATTCTGCTGCTGTTTTGTCGAAAACCAGATGGATCCAGTTGAAGTTTTCTTCAGAGAGAAACAGACTCGTCTCGACTGCAGCTCTACTTAAATTTGAGGAAATGCTTCATTCATTTGTTTTTATATCTCTCAGTTGCTCCTCCTCTCAGTGCAGCTCTGTGGTTTTAATGCACTTATCATTTTCATCCAAGTGTACAGTGATGCAGGTTTTACAGAAGTTGTGTCCACATGGTGTGCTGACTGGATCAGTGAACACACCCTGAAAGACAGAGCACAGAACCTTATCTTCAGTCAGCAGACAGCTGACATGTTTACAGTCTGAGGATGAAAAGTGAGAAAAACAAAACTCTAATTAGATATCTTTTGATTAAGTGTTCAATAAACTATCACTAGTGAATTATATAGGAGAGTCATGATGAGCTCTGACAGGTAAAAATGTGCCCTGGATACACCTCTGAGTGGAACTTCCTGTCTGAGTAGAGCTCAGCTTTTGTGTACAAAGTTAAAAGGACAGGGTTATAAGTTTGAGTTCTTACTTAAGTGTTTAACAGCTATATATTTTGTAAAACAGCACTTTGAAGTTTGAAAACTTGAAGTTTTTATCTCTCAGTTGCTCCTCCTCTCAGTGCAGCTCTGTGGTTTTATTGCCTTATTGTAAAATACCTTGACACAGATTCGAAACAAGCTGACTTTTAGTTTATTCCTCTTTTTTCTACAATGGAAGTTTACAGCAGCCAAAAGAACATATATTTACAAATATACAACATAAGTAAAAAAGGGGTGAGTGGAAGATATTCAAGAACATACTGACAGATTTTAACTAGCACATTTACAGGTGAAAAAAGTGAAGAAAAACTGAGATGGAAAAGTTTTGTCACAGGGCCACGAGCAGGCTTCTCTGTGATTTTGAGGTTAAAATACTTATTTCAAAGAGTCTTTAGTGAAAAATAATAAATAATAATAATAAAATTGTGTATTTTATACAAAGCTCCTCCATTAGAGAGAGTAGTCGGCCTTAATTGATTTCCACCACTGGGAAAATCCTCAGTGTGTCCAAGAAAACACAGAGGATTTATAATTATCACTTTTATTTCTATGCATGAACTTTAAAATCTTGAAACGTAAACATTTCAGGTGATTAACAGTTTAATTATTAAACTCCTGCATTCATGTAATTTCTTTCTGAATCAGACTGGTGAACCAGTCATTTATGAAGAGGGCTGCTGTGAATTTATTGCAGTGTGTGTTAATGGTGTGTCTGTGTCAGTGTTTATTCTTGTTATTTTTACTGTGAATATTGTAGCTGAGATCAGGTCCTTTCATTGTAAACTATGAAGTCCTGCCTGTCGCTGTCTTCTTCATTTCTCATTGTTGGAGGATTTTACAGGTGAAAACTTCAAACTTGCTTTCGAGGCTCAAGTTGAGTCAAGTCTTCGTGGAGTTCAGTCTGGAGTCCTCTTGTTTTTACATCACTAAGACGTGTGTGTTAAAAGGTGAAAACATCTCAGACTGGGCAGAGTCAGCTGCTCACATATTAGTCATAGATCATCTATATGTGTTGGAAAGGCTGGCAGTGACACCTAGTGGACCAAAACAGGAGTTGCACAGAAACAGTGTTTTCTCACTCAGTCACTGCAGCAACAGAAGAGGAGTGGATGGTTCATGGACAGGTTTTTGTTTATTGTTGTGTGTTCATGAAAACATTGTGCTGAAGTTTTCCTCAGTGAGAACATATTGTGTTTGTTGTGCAGTTTATTGCACCATTTTACTGTTCATTGTTTGTGGTTAATCATCACGATGCAGCAGCTGATTAGCAGACCCACTTTGTGAGCCTCGTGTTGGAGCCAGTTTCTGTCGATCATCAGCTGCATAAGTGACATTTTTTTGTAATTTAGCTCCTGTGTTGCTTTAAAGTTCATATTTTGAGCTTTGTGATCATTAGTCAACATTATACTGAATGTTTATTGTCTCATGTGTCACCCTAACATTCAAGTAACAGAACTAAGAATCTCATTTTCCAATTAATTTTAGGGACCCAAATGTTACAATTTGTGGTAAAAAGGTGAGGACCCAAATACAAAACACCGGGGAGGCAGGCAGGATTAAGAACAAAAGACGAGCTTTATTTCACAAAAAGCTGAGTAAACCAAAAACCGAGATTTCAAAAAAACCCAAGAGGCGTAAATCCCAAAAATACAAAGTAGAAACACAAAAGCTAAAACAAAGTATCAACCAAGAGGAGCAAAGTACAACTCAGGAGAAACAAGAGGAACAAAAAAAACAGAAACATGACACGGGAAGATAGTGGAAGACACGGGAACGGGTTCAGAGGAAACACAGGACGAACTGACAAAGACATCAGAGAGCACACAGACTATATACACACAGTGCTGACTGACAAACAAGACACAGCTGAACACAGAAAAAGGGCAGGAAATTCACACAAAGGAGGAACTGAAGAGCAACACACGACACAAGAGGGCAAAACTTCAAAATAAGACAGGAAATCACAGAAACACAAACAGAATCATGAAACCAAAAAGTTCATTTCACAACATTTACTTCTGTTCTACTTTTATAGACCCCACAACGATCCACCATCATCTGACACTACAACCTCTCTCTAATGTGATCTGATCTGAGAACAGCTGATGGTGTTTTTAATCACATGATTTGGTCGTCATTAGAAACATCAGCTGCTGAAAACAATGAAAAACACATTTCTGATTAAGGCAGAAAAACATCTTTATTTTACTTTTCATCATTTTAAAAACAAAATGAGAGAAAATTAAATGACATTTGTCTTATTCATAAAATGCTCTTCAGCAATGTGTGCCAGTATGCAACACTTCTTATATATACAATGATCAGACCATGAAAAGGTTTGAATTTGGCACCCAAATATTTAAGTTTATTTCATCAAATCAATCAGAGTGATACTGTGACATATTAAACAAAGACGGAGAAAAATGCTTCATCAGAATCTGAAAAAACAACAATGTACAAACCAAATATAATCAGTAAATGTACATTTATTACATTAAATGATGTGAATATTTCTGTAGAAAATCAAATGTTTGTTCTACTCAGTGTGATTGACAGGAGAGATGATCAGAGGGGCAGAGTTTTTACCACCATCATTAAAACATGGACTGAAGAGTGGGTAAAGTTTCTGAGTGAAGCAGCAGCCAGTAAAGGAGTAGATAAGAGCTGCAGCATCAACGTCATAAAAGGAGACCAGACCCTCCTCATAATCCACAAACACCCCCACCTTCTCAGGCTGACACTTCAGGGAGAGACAGACTGGAGGGTCAGCCCCAGCTTTGTACTCATTTTTATTCCTCAAACCTATCATCCAGTAACCATTCTGAGGATTCAGTATGAATATTCCCTTCCTGTTGATCGACTCTCTGGCCACTCCTAAATCCCACCGAGTCTTCCCTTTAACCTGAACCTCATAATAAAATCTTCCTGAAGAGAAACTCTGCTTTGATAAGACATTGGCACAAGTATCAAATCTCTCTGGGTTGTCTGGGAGATTCTTCCTTACATCACCATGTTTAACTTGTTTTCCATCATCAGACAGGAGGAGATCAGACTGTGCTGTATCAGGATCAAGTGTCACATCCACTGCATACTGCTGGACCCTCTTCAGCTCGGCCTTCTTCATCTGTTTACTGAGCGTCTCCTCCAGCTGATTCACAGCTCTCCTCACAGTCCCCTCATATGAAGGTGGACGGACGCTGACTCCTGTCCAGTCCTTGGTGGGTGGAGCAGCGTTCAGTGATAGGAGGCTTTGCATGTTGGGGCGGAGGTCCTCGTTAGAACTTGAGAGCTCCTCCACCTCAGAGCTTCTCTTCTTCAGCTCAGAGATTTCCTGTTCCAGCTCACTGATGAAGCCTTCAGCCTGTTTCTCTGTCTCTCTCTGCTTCTCTTTGATGGTGTCGATGAGCTTGGCCTGGCTTCTCTCAATAGACTCCTTCAGAGCAGTGAATACCTGAACACCAGCTGCTATCTCTCTGTCTGCATCTTTCTTACTGAGCTCCACTGAGCGCTTCATTTCCTGAATCTTCAGTCGTCTCTTCTGGATCATCTGCTGAATTGTCTTCCCCAGCTCGGCCTTCTTTCCTTCATATTCTTCTTTCAGAGGAACAACATCATGTGTCTTGTGGTCTAAAGCAGAGCAGAGCATGCAGACACACATCTGGTCGGTCTTACAGAACAGCTCCAGCAGTTTATCGTGCTTCGTACACATCCTGCCTTCCAGGTTCTCCACAGGGTCGATCAGCTGATGTCTTTTCAGGCCTGACATTGTCAGATGAGGCTCCAGGTGAGTCTCACAGTAGGAGGCCAGACACACCAGGCAGGACTTCAGGGCCTTCAGTTTGGTTCCAGTGCAGACGTCACAGGGAACTTCTCCTGGTTTGGAAACTTGTTGCTCTGAGCTGCTGCTGCTGGCTTTCTGTTGAGCTGACTGTCTGAACTGAGCAGCCATCTCAGTGATTAAAGTATTGACCTTCAGGTCAGGTCTCATGTAGTAAATCTTTTTACAGTTGGGACACTCGTATGGGACATAAACATTCCAGTGTTCAGTGATGCAGGTTTTACAGAAGTTGTGTCCACATGGTGTGGTGACTGGATCAGTGAACACATCCTGACAGATGGAGCACAGAACCTGATCTTCAGTCAGCAGACAGCTGGCAGCAGACATGTTTACAGTCTGAGGATGAAAAGTGAGAAAAACAAAACTGTAATTAGATATCTCTTCATTAATTGTTCAATAAACTATTATTCCTGGAATATAAGCAGTCATGATGAGTTCTGTTGGGTAAAAATGTGCCCTGGATTCACCTCTGAGTGGAACTTCCTGTCTGAGTAGAGCCAAGCTTTTGTCTACAAAGGCACAGAGCAGAAACAGGAAAGTTGAAAGGACAGGGTTATAAGTTCAAGGCTTCTTACTTAAGTGTTTATTAGCTATATATTTTGTAAAACAGCAATTTTGTACCTTTTATACACAATAAAACACACTGTCAGGTAAAATTAGACACTGTCTTCAGAGCTGGGCAAGTTAGCTTTTAGCAGACTAGTTTATCTGTGTTTGTGTTTGTTATGGTTGGATTGAGCTGCTGTGCTTTACAGTGAATGTATGTGGTATAACAAATGGAAGTATGAAGATGTTGGGGTATCAAGACTGATGTTTCAATTTTCAGAGACAGATCGATAAAAGTTGGTAAATTAGCTTAAGCTAAAGCTAGCTGTGACGTATCCTATCTAACTGTATCCAGAGTTCAGTCACTGTTGTTTGATTTTGACCTGTTTTGTAATTCTTGCAAAATGTAGATGTTGAAATTGTCCGTGTACTCACCAGTGTTTGTCAGAGATTCTGCTGTTGTGTTGAAAAAGTTTTCTTCAGAGAGAAACAGAGAGACTCGTCTGGGCTGCAGCTCTATTTTAAATTTGAGGAAATGCTTCATTCATTTTTTTAAATCTTTCGGTTGCTCCTCCTATCACATTAACAGGAGAAAAAAGGAAAGAAAAACTGAGATGGAAAAGTTTGCAGTGTGTGTTAATGGTGTGTCTGTGTCAGTGTTTATTCTTGTTATTTTTACTGTGAATATTGTAGCTGAGATCAGGTCCTTTCATTGTAAACTATGAAGTCCTGCCTGTCTCTGTCTTCTTCATTTTTCATTGTTGGAGGATTTTACAGGTGAAACTTCAAACTTGCTTTCGAAGCTCAAGTTGAGTCAAGTCTTTGTGGAGTTCAGTCTGGAGTCCTCTTGTTTTTACGTCACTAAGACGTGTGTGTTAAAAGGTGAAAACATAAAACTTGAAACTTTATAAATAAAAATTATTAAAAAAAAAAAAAGGTGAAAACATCTCAGACTGGGCAGAGTCAGCTGCTCACATATTAGTCATAGATCATCTGTATGTGTTGGAAAGGCTGGCAGTGACACCTAGTGGACCAAAACAGGAGTTGCACAGAAACAGTGTTTTCTCACTCAGTCACTGCAGCAACAGAAGAGGAGTGGATGGTTCATGGACACTTTTTTGTTTATTGTTGTGTGTTCATGAAAACATTGTGCTGAAGTTTTCCTCATTGAGAACATATTGTGTTTGTGGTGCAGTTTATTGCATTAACCATATTTTCAAATTAATTTTAAAGACCCAGAAAGTTCATTTCACAACATTTAATTCTGTTCTGAACTTCCAGAATCATCAAAGACTCTTCTAACCATCTTGATGAAAACATATTCTGTCTGCTGCACTGGAAAAACTATAACCTGAAAATGTAATCATCAGATACAAGATATCAGTATATAATGAAAGATATTGGTCATATTTTATAGAAAGCAACACGTTGATAGTTTGACTTTGTTTTACAAAAACATCAAGGACATATGTCATTTCTGGTTATGTGGAAGAAAAAGTCACAAAATGAGAAAAAGGTTAATGAGTTAAAATCATCAGAAATCATCTAACCCAACTACAAAATGACAACAAAACAGTTGAGTGGTAGATGTACAAAAACATATTTACATCAGCAGGCTGTAACACTCCTTTTTTAGACCCCACAATGATCCCACCATCAGTCTGAAGTTGATCTTTAACCTTTCACATGTCAGCAGCCTGTATTTCTTCTTACTCACTTGGGTCAAGATAACAACAAATAAAGTCTGTGTAATATTGATAGCCAAATTTAACCTAAGACTCCCAATTAATGTCGCATGAAGCACTACATATGGTGCCCTGTGTGAGGCAGCGTACTGTTGGCAATCATTCATTATTGTGCAATATTAATTTCAGCATAATTTGGCCAGTGCTAAAATTTGAGATTCACATCTTGAACCTTTTAGCCAAAAGTCTTAACATTTGACACCACTAGTCTACTACAGAAGCAGACAATTTCTACTTATAAACAGTTGTATGGTAGTGAAAATTTATTTATCGATCAAATATAACCCATTTGATTAACTAAAATATTTTAGCTTATTGAGACATTTGCCGCTGTTGATTCAAGTTGAAGGTGCTCTGTAGAAATTGTAAGAATTTCATTTCAGCATTTGAATATCCAGTGCTGTGTGTCACGATGGAAAATTGACTGATGCTGATGTTTGTGTTTCAGCTGGCCTTAGATCTGAATACTTTTTAATAATATTGAGAACAATAAATGCACCATGCTGTCACTGTGGATTGGAAAGCTTACATCTTCAGGTTTTGGGGTGATGTCATCAGACAACATGCTGGATTACCAGACGTCCCTAAATGTGTGGAGATTTTTAAGATTATGTACAAAATGCATGTAATATTAGTAAAATTTAAAGCAGTTTTAAATTGCAAGATAACTCAACAACAGTGATTTTAGTTTATTTCTTGTTTAATGCAAAATGTGAACCTGCAAACAGTAAATCCAGATGTAGTGGAGTAAAAAGTTCAATATTTCCTCTCACAGTGATGGAAAAGTCAAACAGCCTCCAGACACAGAAACATATGGCAAGTTAAGTTTTGTGCTTTTGTATGTGAGTAAATGTACTTAGTTACTTCCTGTCTCTGACTGTAACATTTCAGTGTGTATCTGATCCAAACACTATACAGTCTGTGATCCATCACAGCAACTAATCCCTCTGCACTTCACTGCTGTTCTCCAAAGTGTTTAGCAGCTTTTCTCTGTCTGAAAGATTTCTCACAGATTACATTAGAAGGAGGACAATAAGAGTTTTGAGCTGAGATGGAGAATCCTTCTGATTGGACCACAGCTGTACACTGTAGATTCTCACTTTTAATGCAAAACAAACAAGAACTTGTCACTGACATCAGACAGAGTACTTGTACCAGTTGGATTTCATTGTTCTCCTGCCTTCACTTAATCTGCTTCAGCATCAGACTGTGTAGGTCTTTATTAAGAGCAGGTCCTCATGTGGCCACAGGCTGCAATTTGTTATGAGCTCCACTAGAGGGCGACCTCACATCTCACTTATTCTCTACAAACCAGTTGGACAGGTTTAGTTCATATCAGCTGCTCAAACCTTCAATAACACAACATCATCTTACACTACAACCTCTCTCTAATGTGATCTGATCTGAGAACAGCTGATGGTGTTTTTAATCACATGATTTGGTCGTCATTAGAAACATCAGCTGCTGAAAACAATGAAAAACACATTTCTGATTGAGGCAGAAAAACATCTTTATTTTACTTTTCATCATTTTAAAAACAAAATGAGAGAAAATTAAATGACATTTGTCTAATCCATAAAATGTTCTACAGCAGTTTGTGCCAGTATGCAACACTTCTTATATATACAATGATCAGAGCATGAAAAGGTTTGAATTTGGCACCCAAATATTTAAGGAACAAGAAAAGTCTTCTTATTTTTGAATACTTTGTTTCAAATGATTTAATAGTTCTTAGAAATATAAAGTTCATTGCATCATATCAATCAGAGTGATACTGTGACACATTAAACAAAAACATTGACAGAAAAAAAGGGAGAAAAAATGCTTCATCAGAATCTGAAAAAACAACAATGTACAAACCAAATATAATCAGTAAATGTACATTTATTACATTAAATGATGTGAATCTTTCTGAAGAAAATCAAATGTTTGTTCTACTCAGTGTGATTGACAGGAGAGATGATCAGAGGGGCAGAGTTTTCACCACCATCATTAATAAATGTACTGAAGTATGGGTAGAGTTTCTGAGTGAAGCAGCAGCCAGTAAAGGAGTAGATAAGAGCTGCAGCATCAACGTCATAAAAGGAGACCAGACCCTCCTCATAATCCACAAACACCCCCACCTTCTCAGGCTGACACTTCAGGGAGAGACGGACTGGAGGGTCAGCAGGAGCATAGTACTCATTTTTATTCCTCAAACATATCGTCCAGTAACCATCCTGAGGAGTCAGTGTGATGTTTCCCTTCCTATTGATCGACTCTCTGGCCACTCCTAAAGTCCACTCAGTCTTCTCTTTAACTTGAACCTCATAATAAAATCTTCCTGAAGAGAAACTCTGCTCTGCAAAGACACAGGGACATTCATCAAATCTCTCTGGGTTGTCTGGGAGATTCTTCTTTACATCACCATGTTTAACTTGTTTTCCATCATCAGACAGGATGAGTTTGGGATGTGCTGTATCAGGATCGAGTGTCACATCCACTGCATACTGCTGGACCCTCTTCAGCTCGGCCTCAAACAGCTTCTTCATCTGTTTACTGAGCGTCTCCTCCAGCTGATTCACAGCTCTCACCACAGTCCCCTCATATGAAGGTGGATGGACGCTGACTCCTGTCCAGTCCTTGGTGGGTGGAGCAGTGTTCAGTGATGGGGAGCTTTGGAAGTCGACAAAGAGGTTGTCTTTAGAACTTGAGAGCTTCTTCACCTCAGAGCTTCTCTTCTCCAGCTCAGAGATTTCCTGTTCCAGCTCTCTGATGAAGCCTTCAGCCTGTTTCTCTGTCTCTCTCTGCTTCTCTTTGATGGTGTTGATGAGCTCGGCCTGGCTTCTCTCAACAGACTCCTTCAGAGCGGTGAAGACCTGAACACCAGCTGCTATCTCTCTGTCTGCATCTTTATTACTGAGCTCCACTGAGCGCTTCATCTCCTGAATCTTCAGTCGTCTCTTCTGGATCATCTGCTGAGTTTCAGCGTCTGTCTTCCCCAGCTCGGCCTTCTGTCCTTCATATTCTTCTTTCAGAGGAACAACATCATGTGTCTTGTGGTCTAAAACAGAGCAGAGCCTGCAGACACACATCTGGTCGGTCTTACAGAACAGCTCCAGCAGTTTATCGTGCTTCGTACACATCCTGTCTTCCAGGTTCTCCACAGGATCGATCAGCTGATGTCTTTTCAGGCCTGACTTTGTCAGATGAGGCTCCAGGTGAGTCTCACAGTAGGAGGCCAGACACACCAGGCAGGACTTCAGGGCCTTCAGTTTGGTTCCAGTGCAGACGTCACAGGGAACTTCTCCTGGTTTGGAAACTTGTTGCTCTGAGCTGCTGCTGCTGGCTTTCTGTTGAGCTGACTGTCTGAACTGAGCAGCCATCTCAGAGATGAACGTGTTGACCTCCAGCTCAGGTCTGGTGTTGAAAATCTTTTTACAGTTGGGACACTGACACGGGACATTTTTATCCCAGTGTATAGTGATGCAGGTTTTACAGAAGTTGTGTCCACATGGTATGGCGACTGGATCAGTGAACACATCCTGACAGATGGAGCACAGAACCTGATCTTCAGTCAGCAGACAGCTGACAGCAGACATGTTTACAGTCTGAGGATCAAAAGTGAGAAAAACAAAACTGTAATTAGATATCTCTTTATTAATTGTTCAATAAACTATTACTCCTGGAATATAAGGAGTCATGATGAGCTCTGTCGGGTAAAAATGTGCCCTGGATTCACCTCTGAGTGGAACTTCCTGTCTGAGTAGAGCTCAGGTTTTGTGTCCAAAGGCACAGAGCAGAAACAGTCAAGTTAGAGGACAGGGTTATAAGTTTAAAGTTTCTTAATTACTCTACGTGTTTAACAGCTATATAAGTTGTAAAACAGCCATTTTGTTCCTTGATAGGCAATAAAAGACACTGTCAGATAACATCAGACACTGTTTGGAGAATCCAAAGGTCATCTAAGCTAGGCTAGTTAGCCTTTAGCAAACTAGTTTATCTGTGTTTGTCGTTGTTATGGTTGGATTTAGCTGCGGCTCTTTACAGTAAATGTATGTGGTGTAACAAACTGAAGTACTAAGATGTTGGGGTATCAAGACTGATGTTTCAATTTTCAGAGACAGATCAGTAAAAAATGGTAAATTAGCTTAAGCTAAAGCTAGCTGTGACTGTATCCTATCTAACGTCATCCAGAGTTCAGTCACTGTGGTTTGATTTTTACCCGTTTTGTAATTCTGTCAAAATGTACATGTTGAAAATGGCACATTTTGATGGCATTAAAGATGGTAATACAGGTGTAACAAAGTCAGATACTGGTTTTAACTCAATTCAACCAAGTATTTCTGCAGTTTTTCTTTGTGTGGCCGTGTACTCACCAGTGTTTGTCAGAGATTCTGCTGTTGTGTTGCCGAAAACCAGATGGATTCAGTTGAAGTTTTCTTCAGAGAGAAACAGACTCGTCTCGACTGCAGCTCTACTTTAATATGAGGAAATGCTTCATTCATTTTTTTATATCTCTCAGCTGCTCCTCCTCTCAGTGCAGCTCTGTGGTTTTATTGCCTTATTGTAAAACACCTTGACACAGATTTGAAACAAGTTGAGATTTTAATTCTAGTTCATTTCTCCTACAATGGAAGTTTACAGCAGCCAAAAGAACATATAATTACAAATAGACAACATAAGAAAAGAGGTGAGTGGAAGATATTCAAGAGCATACTGACAGATTTCTAACCATCACATTTACAGGAGAAACAAGTAAAGAAAAACTGAGATGGAAAAGCTTGCAGTGTGTGTTAATGGTGTGTCTGTGTCAGTGTTTATTCTTGTTATTTTTACTGTGAATATTGTAGCTGAGATCAGGTCCTTTCATTGTAAACTATGAGGTCCTGCCTGCCGCTGTCTTCTTCATTTTTCATTGTTGGAGGATTTTACAGGTGAAAACTTCAAACTCACTTTCGAGGCTCAAGTTGAGTCAAGTCTTTGTGGAATTCAGTCTGGAGTCCTCTTGTTTTTACGTCACTAAGACGTGTGTTAAAAGGTGAAAACATCTCAGACTGGGCAGAGAGTCAGCTGCTCACATATTAGTCATAGATCATCTCTATGTGTTGGAAAGGCTGGCAGTGACACCTAGTGGACCAAAACAGGAGTTGCACAGAAACAGTGTTTTCTCACTCAGTCACTGCAGCAACAGAAGAGGAGTGGATGGTTCATGGACAGGTTTTTGTTTATTGTTGTGTGTTCATGAAAACATTGTGCTGAAGTTTTCCTCATTGAGAACATATTCTGTTTGTGGCGCAGTTTATTGCATTAACCATTTTTTAAAATTAATTTTAAAGACCCAGAAAGTTCATTTCACAACATTTACTTTTGAATTCTGAATTTCCAGAATTCTCAAAGACTCTTATAACCATCTGGATGAAAAGATATTCTGTCTGCTGCACTGGAAAAACTGTTTTAACCTGAAAATGTAATCATCAGATACAAGATATCAGTATATGATGAAAGATATTGGTCATATTTTGTAGAAAGCAACACATTGATATTTTGACTTTGTTTTACAAAAACATCAAGGACATATGTCATTTCTGGTCACGTGGAGGAAACAGTCACACAGTGAGAAAAAGGTTAATAAGTTAAAATCATCAGAAATCATCTAACCCAACTACAAAATGACAACAAAACAGTTGAGTGATAGATGTACAAAAACATACTTATATCAGCAGGCTGTAACAGTCCTTATATAGATCCCATAATGATCCCACCAACAGTCTGAAGTCAATCTTTAAGCTTTTCACATGTCAGCAGCCTGTATTTCTAATAACTAACTTGGGTCCAGATAACAATAAATAAAGTCTGTGTAATATTGATCGCCAAATTTAACCTAAGACTCCCTATTAATGTTGCATGGTGCACTACATATGGTGCCCCGTGTGAGGCAGTGTACTGTTGGCAATCATTCATAATTGTGCAATATTGATTTCAGCATAATTTGGCCAGTGCTAAATTTTGAGATTCACATCTTGAACCTTTTAGCCAAAAGTCTTAACATTTGACACCACTAGTCTACTACAGAAGCAGACGTTGATTTCTACTTATAAACAGTTGCATGGTGGTGAGAATTGATTTATCAATCAAATATAACCCATTTGATTAACCAAAATCTTTTAGCTTATTGAGACATTTGCTTTTGCCACTATTGATTCAAGTTGAAAGTGCTTTGTAGAAATTGTAAGAATGTCATTTCAGCATTTGAATATCCAGTGCTGTGTGTCACGATGGAAAATTGACTGATGCTGATGTTTGTGTTTCAGCCGGCCTTAGAGCTGAATGCTTTTTAATAATATTGAGAACATTAAATGCACCATGCTGTCACTGTGGATTGGAAAGCTTACTTATTCAGGGTTTTAGGGGTCATGTCATCAGACAACACGCTGGATTACATGAAGTCCCTAAATGTGTGGAGATTTTTAAGATTATGTACAAAATGCATCTAATATTAGTAAAATTTAAAGCAGTTTTAAATTACAAGATAACTCAACAACAGTGATTTTAGTTTATTTCTTGTTTAATGCAAAATGTGAACCTGCAAACAGCAAATCCAGATGTAGTGGAGTAAAAGTACAATATTTCCTCTCACAGTGGTGGAAAAGTCAAACAGCCTCCAGACACAGAAACATATGGCAAGTTAAGTGTTGTGCTTTTGTAATGTGAGTAAATGTACTTAGTTACTTCCTGTCTCTGACTGTAACATTTCAGTGTGTATCTGATCCAAACACTAAACAGTCTGTGATCCATCACAGCAACTAATCCCTCTGCACTTCACTGCTGTTCTCCAAAGTGTTTAGCAGCTTTTCTCTGTCTGAAACATTTCTCACGAATTACATTGGAAGGAGGAAAATAAGAGTTTTGACCTGAGATGGAGAAACTTCTGATTGGACCACAGCTGTACACTGTAGATTCTTACTATTAATGCAAAACAAACAAGAACTTGTCGCTGACATCAGACAGAGTACTTGTACCAGTTAGATTTCATTGTTCTCCTGCCCTCATGTAATCTGCTTCAGCATCAGACTGTGTAGGTCTTTATTAAGAGCAGGTCCTCATGTGGCCACAGGCTGCAGTTTGCTATGAACTCCACTAGAGGGCGACCTCACATCTCACTTATTCTCTACAAACCAGTTGGACAGGTTTAGTTCATATCAGCTGCTCAAACATTCAATAACACAACATCATCTGACACTACAACCTGTCTCTAATGTGATCTGACCTGAGAACAGCTGATGGTGTTTTTAATCACATGATTTGGTCGTCATTAAAAAACATCAGCTGCTGAAAACAATGAAAAACACATTTCTGATTAAGGCAGAAAAAGATCTTTATTTTACTTTTCATCATTTTAAAAACAAAATGAGAGAAAATTAAATTACATTTGTCTTATCCATAAAATGTTCTTCAGCAATTTGTGCCAGTATGCAACACTTCTTATATATACAATGATCAGACCATGAAAAGGTTTGAATTTGGCACCCAAATATTTAAGGAACAGAAAATGATTATTATTTTTGAATACTTTGACTGATATGATGTAATGAACTTTATTTTTCTATAAACTGTTAAACCATCAGAAACAGAGTGATACTGTGACACATTACACAAAAACATTGACAGAAAAAATACTTCATCAGAATCTGAAAAACCAACAATGTACAAACCAAATATAATCAGTAAATATACAATTATTACATTAAATGATGTGAATCTTTTCTGTAGAAAGTCAAATGTTTGTTCTACTCGATGTGATTGACAGGAGAGACGATCAGAGGGGCAGAGTTTTTACTACCATCATTACGACCAGCACCGAAGTATGGGTAGAGTTTCTGAGTGAAGCAGCAGCCAGTAAAGGAGTAGATAAGAGCTGCAGCATCAACGTCATAAAAGGAGACCAGACCCTCCTCATAATCCACAAACACCCCCACCTTCTCAGGCTGACACTTCAGCGAGAGACGGACTGAAGGGCCAGCACCAGCTTTGTACTCATTTGAATTCCTCAACCATATCGTCCAGTAACCATTCTGAGGATTCAGGTTGATATGTCCCTTCCTGTTGATCGACTCTCTCGCCACTCCTAAATCCCACTTAGTCTTCTCTTTAACTTGAACCTCATAATAAAATCTTCCTGAAGAGAAACTCTGCTTTGCTAAGACACAGGCACAAGTATCAAATCTCTCTGGGTTGTCTGGGAGATTCTTCCTTACATCACCACAGTTGGCTTGTTTTCCATCATCAGACAGGATGAGTTTGGGATGTGCTGTATCAGGATCTAGTTTCACATCCACTGCATACTGCTGGACCCTCTTCAGCTCAGCCTCAAGCAGCTTCTTCATCTGTTTGCTGAGCGTCTCCTCCAGCTGATTCACAGCTCTCACCACAGTCCCCTCATATGAAGGAGGACGGACGCTGACTCCTGTCCAGTTCTTGGTGGGTGGAGCAGCGTTCAGTGATGGGAAGCTTTGGAAGTTGAAGAAGAGTTTCTCTTTAGAACTTGAGAGCTTCTTCACCTCAGAGCTTCTCTTCTTCAGGTCAGAGATTTCCTGTTCCAGCTCTTTGATGAAGCCCTCAGCCTGTTTCTCTGTCTCTCTCTGCTTCTCTTTGATGGTGTCGATGAGCTCGGCCTGGCTTCTCTCAACAGACTCCTTCAGAGCGGTGAAGACCTGAACACCAGCTGCTATCTCTCTGTCTGCATCTTTCTTACTGAGCTCCACTGAGCGCTTCATCTCCTGAATCTTCAGTCGTCTCTTCTGGATCATCTGCTGAATTTCAGCGTCTCTCTTCCCCAGCTCGGCCTTCTTTCCTTCATATTCTTCTGTCAGAGGAACAACATCATGTGTCTTGTGGTCTGAATAGGTGCAGATCGTGCAGACACACATCTGGTCGGTCTTACAGAACAGCTCCAGCAGTTTATTGTGCTTCATACACATCCTGCCTTCCAGGTTCTCCACAGGTTCGATCAGCTGATGTCTTTTCAGCTGTTTAGCTGTCAGGTGAGGCTCCAGGTGAGTCTCACAGTAGGAGGCCAGACACACCAGGCAGGACTTCAGGGCCTTCAGTTTGGTTCCAGTGCAGACGTCACAGGGAACTTCTCCTGGTTTGGAAACTTGTTGCTCTGAGCTGCTGCTGCTGGCTTTCTGTTGAGCTGACTGTCTGAACTGAGCAGCCATCTCAGAGATGAACGTGTTGACCTGCAGCTCAGGTCTGGTGTTGAAAATCTTTTTACAGTTGGGACACTGACACTTGACATTTTTATCCCAGTGTATAGTGATGCAGGTTTTACAGAAGTTGTGTCCACATGGTATGGCGACTGGATCAGTGAACACATCCAGACAGATGGAGCACAGAAACTGATCTTCAGTCAGCAGACAGCTGGCAGCAGACATGTTTACAGTCTGAGGATGAAAGGTGAGAAAAAGAAAACTTAAATTAGATATCTCTTGATTAAGTGTTTGTTAAACTATTTCTCCTGTAATATAAGGTGAGTAATGTTAAGTTCTGTTGTTGTACTCCACCCAGCTGAGGTACAGAGTTACTCAGAAGTTTGTGCAACTCAAATTAGTACTGCGATTGTCAATAATTTTGCGGTCTGCATGTGTACGCTTGAGGCTTAATGTTATAAAAAACATTAAAAAAATAATTCATATGTACTTGTATGTTCCTACTTTTAGCACTTACATCATAGCACTTATGAAAGGTATCCTTGATAAATGGCAGCTACTTTGCTCAGAAGAGTGCTTGAATATTGTTTCTATCTTTTCTACTTTATCAACAGTGATATGTTGTGGTTTCTTTCTTGTGACAAATGTACTTATTGTAAGTAGCTTTGGACAAAAGCGTCTGCTAAATGCCCTAAATGTAAATGTAAATGTAAATTATTAAAACATGAGCAAGCTTTAACCTCCATATATTTATGGAACAAAAGTAGATACATTAAGACAAGACAGAATATACAGAAACAGAGGTGCAGGAGGAGGAGGTGTTATTGTGGATGTTAATATTGATGGTAATGCAGTCAAACTCACATGTCAACATTGTTGAAGCCTTGAAGTGATTTTTATAGATGATCAAGTTTCAATTCAAGTGTAAGAACACAAACCAAATCTCCTCATCCACTATTTTGTTTGCATTACAGTGATCCTATATTGTTCATTTAATAACAGCTTAATTGCTCAATTAGTATTTGCTGAAATTGTTTTTCAATTATTTATAGTTATATTTGAGCCCTGAGTGGAACTTCCTGTCTGAGTAGAGCTCATGTTTTGTGTTAATACAGATTTCTGAAACTCAGTGAATATTATCAGCTGTACAAAGGCACACAGCATGTAGCTGCAGACACATTAAAGTAGTGAGGACAGGGTTCTAAGTTCAAGGCTTTTAACTTACGTGTTTGACAGCTATATAAGTTGTAAAACAATAATTTTTTGCCTTTTATAGGCAATAAAAGACACTGTCAGATAACATCAGACACTGTTTGGAGAATCCAAAGGTCATCTAAGCTAGGCTAGTTTGCCTTTAGCAGACTAGTTTATCTGTGTTTAAGTTTGTTATGGTTGGATTGAGCTGCTGTGCTTTACAGTAAAGGTATGTGGTATAACAAACTGAAGTACTAAGATGTTGGGGTATCTAGCACAATGTTTTAATATCAGGAGACAGATCAGTCAAAGTGGGTAGATTAGCTTAAGCTAAAGCTAGCTGTGACTGTATCCTATCTAACTGTATCCAGAGTTCAGTCACTGTGGTTTGACTTTGACCTGTTTTGTAGTTCTGACTAAATGTACATGTTGAAATTGTCCGTGTACTCACCAGTGTTTGTCAGAGACTCTGCTGTTGTGTTGACAAAGTTTTGTTCAGAGAGAAACACAGAGACTCGTCTGGACTGCAGCTCTGCTGTCACTCAAACTTTCACTTTCATTTCAGGACATGTGACTTGAAGTGTTTTCTCTCTCAGCTGCTCCTCCTCTCAGTGCAGCTCTGTGCTTTTATTGCCTCACTGTGAAATAACCTCGACACAGATTTGAAACAAGTTGACTTTTAGTTTATTCCTCTTTTTTCTACAATGGAAGTATACAGTCACATATTCCCATTTAGGACATTTTAAAAAAAGAGGAAATTCCTGCTCACAGAGTTTGTGTGTCGATCATTGCCCTGAACTGGTGGCGGAGGAGTTTATTTCACATATGTTCAGCCAATCGTCCTCTGTCACAGTTATATTTGCTTCCCTCTCCCAGTTACATTTGACATATGATCTTGAAGTTTTTTGTAGAGTTGCAGGCATAGGTATATTCTAGAGACCACTTTCTTCTGGATTTTACTTTTATATGCATCAATGAGAATGTCAATGAGGTCCAAGTCACCTTCCTTTGGGATTTTAATATTTCTGTCGAAATGGTGCCGAAGCTGCAAATATCTGTAGAAATCATTCCAAGTCCAATCATCATCATCGTCATTAGAAACATCAGCTGATGAAAACAATGAAAAAACATTTCTGATTAAAGGCAGAAAAACATCTTTATTTTACTTTTTCATCATTTTAAAAACAAAATGAGAGAAAATTAAATGACATTTGTCTTAACCATAAAATGTTCTTCAGCAACATGTGCCAGTATGCAGCACTTCTTATATATACAATGATCAGACCATGAAAAGGTTTGAATTTGACAGCCAAATATTTAAGGAACAAGAAAATGATTGTTTGTTGTTTCTGATGATTTAACAGTTCTTAAATAAATAAAGTTCATCACATCAAATCAATCAGAGTGATACTGTGACACATTAAACAAAAACACAGAGAAAAATGCTTCATCAGAATCTGAAACAACAACAATGTACAAACCAAATGTAATCAGTACATTTACATTTATTACATTAAATGATGTGAATCTTTCTGTAGAAAATCAAATGTTTGTTCTACTCAGTGTGATTGACAGGAGAGATGATCAGAGGGGCAGAGTTTTTACCACCATCATTATTACATGGACAGAAGTATGGGTAGAGTTTCTGCGTGAAGCAGCAGCCAGTAAAGGAGTAGATAAGAGCTGCAGCATCAACGTCATAAAAGGAGACCAGACCCTCCTCATAATCCACAAACACCCCCACCTTCTCAGGCTGACACTTCAGAGAGAGACAGACACGAGGGTCAGCATTAGCTTTGTACTCATTTTTATTCCTCAACCATATCGTCCAGTAACCATTCTGAGGAGTCAGTGTGATTTTTCCCTTCCTGTTGATCGACTCTCTGGCCACTCCTAAATCCCACTTAGTCTTCTCTTTAACTTGAACCTCATAATAAAATCTTCCTGAAGAGAAACTCTGCTTTGATAAGACATTAGCACATTTATCAAATCTCTCTGGGTTGTCTGGGAGATTCTTCTTTACATCACTATCATATACTTGTTTTCCGTCATCAGACAGGATGAGGTAGGGATTGGCTGTATCAGGATCGAGTGTCATATCCACTGCATACTGCTGGACCCTCTTCAGCTCGACCTCAAACAGCTTCTTCATCTGTTTACTGAGCGTCTCCTCCAGCTGATTCACAGCTCTCCTCACAGTCCCCTCATATGAAGATGGACGGACGCTGACTCCTGTCCAGTCCTTGGTGGGTGGAGCAGTGTTCAGTGATGGGAAGCTTTGGAGGAGGTGGTGGTGGTCTTCAGACTGTGAGAGCTGCTCCACCTCAGAGCTTCTCTTCTCCAGCTCAGCGATTTCCTGTTCCAGCTCTTTGATGAAGCCTTCAGCCTGTTTCTCTGTCTCTCTCTGCTTCTCTTTGATGGTGTCAATGAGCTCGGCCTGGCTTCTCTCAACAGACTCCTTCAGAGCGGTGAAGACCTGAACACCAGCTGCTATCTCTCTGTCTGCATCTTTCTTACTGAGCTCCACTGAGCGCTTCATCTCCTGAATCTTCAGTCGTTTCTTCTGAATCATCTGCTGAATGTCAGTGTCTCTCTTCCCCAGCTCGGCCTTCTTTCCTTCATATTCTTCTTTCAGAGGAACAAACTCATGTGTCCTGTGATCTAAAACAGTGCAGAGCATGCAGACACACATCTGGTCGGTCTTACAGAACAGCTCCAGCAGTTTATCGTGCTTCGTACACATCCTGTCTTCCAGGTTCTCCACAGGGTCGATCAGCTGATGTCTTTTCAGGCCTGACTTTGTCAGATGAGGCTCCAGGTGAGTCTCACAGTAGGAGACCAGACACACCAGGCAGGACTTCAGGGCCTTCAGTTTGGTTCCAGTGCAGACGTCACAGGGAACTTCTCCTGGTTTGGAAACGTGTTGCTCTGAGCTGCTGCTGCTGGCTTTCTGTTGAGCTGACTGTCTGAACTGAGCAGCCATCTCAGAGATGAACGTGTTGACCTGCAGCTCAGGTCTGGTGTTGAAAACCTTTTTACAGTTGGGACACTGACATGGGACATTTTTATCCCAGTGTATAGTGATGCAGGTTTTACAGAAGTTGTGTCCACACGGTATGGTGACTGGATCAGTGAACACATCCAGACAGATGGAGCACAGAAACTGATCTTCAGTCAGCAGACAGCTGGCAGCAGACATGTTTACAGTCTGAGGATGAAAAGTGAGAAAAAGAAAACTGTAATTAGATATCTCTTGATTAAGTGTTCAATAAATTATTACTCCTGTAATATAAGGAGTCATGATGAGCTGTGTTGGGTAAAAATGTGCCCTGGATTCACCTCTGAGTGTAACTTCCTGTCTGAGTACAGCTCAGGTTTTGTGTTACAGGTAATACCGGTTTCTGAAACACAGTAAATATTATCAGCTGTACAAAGACACAGAGCAGATACAGTAAAGTTGAAAGGACAGGGTTATAAGTTCAACGTTTCTTACTTC
This sequence comes from Pagrus pagrus, assembly GCF_965226575.1. Classification (NCBI taxonomy): domain Eukaryota; kingdom Metazoa; phylum Chordata; class Actinopteri; order Spariformes; family Sparidae; genus Pagrus; species Pagrus pagrus. The sequence continues at coordinate 3,081,176 of NC_140194.1, forward strand.
AGTGTTTAACAGCTATATAAGCTGTAAAACAGCCATTTTGTTCCTTTTATGCACAATAAAATACACTGTCAGATAACATCAGACTCTGTGCTCTGAGCTAGGCTAGTTAGCCTTTAGCAGACTAGTTTATCTGTGTTTGTGTTTGTTATGGTTGGATTGAGCTGCTGTGCTTTACAGTAAAGGTGTGTGTTATAACAAACTCAATTAATATCAGGTATCAAGCACGATGTTTTAATATCAGGAGACAGATCGGTCCAAGTGGGTAGATTAGCTTAAGCTAAAGCTAGCTGTGACTGCATCCTATCTAACTGTATCCAGAGTTCAGTCACTGTGGTTTGACTTTGACCTGTTTTGTAGTTCCGACTAAATGTACATGTTGAAATTGTCCGTGTACTCACCAGTGTTTGTCAGAGACTCTGCTGTTGTGTTGACAAAGTTTTCTTCAGAGAGAAACACAGAGACTCGTCTGGACTGCAGCTCTGCTGTCACTCAAACTTTCACTTTCATTTCAGGACATGTGACTTGAAGTGTTTTCTCTCTCAGCTGCTCCTCCTCTCAGTGCAGCTCTGTGCTTTTATTGCCTCACTGTGAAATAACCTCGACACAGATTTGAAACAAGTTGACTTTTAGTTTATTCCTCTTTTTTCTACAATGGAAGTATACAGCAGCCAACAGAACATATAATTACAAATAGACAAACAAGGACAACACAGGGGATTTATAATTAGCACTTTTACTCCACTAGAGGGCGACTTACTATGAAATCTAACTGGTACAAGTCCTCTGTCTGATGTCAGTGACAAGTTTTTGTGTGTTTTAGCTCAATCTAAAAGCAGCTAATTCTACTTAAGAACATTTTTAGACTTAAACTAGAGTTGGAAATGTTATTTTTTTCAGTCCTTTAAAAAAATATATGTTTGCAAATGAACCAACCTTTTGGCCTTGTTCTGGCTCTGTATTGATCTGGCTCCATCAATGTGTTAGTGTAGTTCGATGCATGTTTTACTACAAGACGATACACGTACAGGTCAAATAATAATAGACTCACATATTCCCATTTAGGAAATATTAAAAAGAGAGGAAATTCCTGCTCACAGAGTTTGTGCCATGATTAGACGGTTTATCTCCAAATTGCAGTGAGGTGTGCAAAATGTCTCCAGATGATTCCAGCTCAGCTCCTCTAATCACTGACCTTTGACCTTCCTACTAACCTCTTAGCCTGTTAGCTCATCTTACTTTCACACCCATCACATTTTAACGTAACGTCCTTGCTCATCAGCCCAACACACGCTGCATACACCAACAGGTAAACTGTGACGGGTGATTGGATGTTTTAAATGTATTCTGGTGTCACTGTGCACTCGTCCTTGCAATTCTAACTGGCATTTCTGATATTTCTGACAGCACTTGAATGCAGCATCGGCAGCCAATGAGCATCCGACAAAGAAGGGGGCTGGGACCACGGATGGATTAAATTCATCTTCTGAACCCAAACTTGCTCATCACGACCTCTCTGTCTGTAAACCCACCAACAACCATCAGAACCGACATCTGTGTGGGTTCGTCAAGAGCTGCGTCAAGCGTGCGTCATCTAGCGGACAACCGGAACGTACAATGTTCTGTCTTCAAAATAAAAGCATGTAAAAGTATTAAATAAAGGAAAGAAAGAAACAGACTTTGATTGTTTTTTTTTGTTTTATATCTTATGCTTCTTTATATTTATTAAAAAACAGACATAAAACACAACACATTGGCACAAAGAAGTAAAATAAGACAACCAGACCATGTCAGGTTGATGGCATATGAAAACATAACACATATGAGGACAATTTATCAAGTAGCATATTAATATAGTGCCCTGCTAATTTGTTTATATGGATTTATTACATTTATTTCAGTTGGTAAAGTGTTCTGATGTGGGCCTATAAATGTAAATGCTGCTGACAATATTTTCCAAATTGTCTTACGTTTTGAAAGGCCCTTGAACGCCTCAGGTTTCTCTTTTTTGGGGTTCTCATTTGTTTGGACAGCTGTCAATCATTTTCTCTGTTATTGGGATTAACCTGTCGGATCGTTGGAGGGGCGGGACTAGAGGGAAAGCGAGGGAAATGAGGAGAGAAGCGGAAAGACGTGAAGTCCGAGCAAACTTTCAAATAACTATGAAATATTATTTACCGTTATCAACCGGGAGTTTATGCGGGTGTTTGCTTATTTTGTTAAGTGTAACCGAGCGTGTTGTAGAAGTGAGGGCTCGTTACTGGCGCAATAAGACGACCACGGCAGGTCTGTTGCTAGCTGTTAGCATCGCCGGCTGCTAATCAGGAGACTCTGCAGATGAGGTTGGTGCTGCTGCAGGACTGAGGAGTCGGTGCAGGACCAAGCATCGGGATATGACCGAGCCTCGGGAAGGGTCTCTAGTCATGTCACTGGTATTGGAGGAAATTGCTGGACTGCTTTTCCGTGGTTCTGGTGAGTATCCTGACCTGCGGTTTCAACATTGATTTCTATATGAGCTCCAACATGCCGCCATCACTGTTACCCTCTGAAACACTACAGAAACCCCGGGGTGTTACTGTTTTAAAGGTTTCTAATGTGAGTGTATTTCTTGGTAATGAGGTGATTCAAAACAAAGGAAAAATGTTTGAGCCACAAGGTTTAGACATTAAAAGTGTTTATTGTTGCTAAATCCATGTTTGAAGGTGTTTTTCATGCTGATGTTTATGTCGAATGAGAGCTATAGTTGCTGTTAAAGTAAACTGCATGGGAAAATTAATGCTCAATAACAGTATAGTTGCAATTAATAAACTAACCAGGCCTCTCTGCAATTTAGCTAGAGTCATTTTCAATGTGTGTTAATTATTGTAAAACATCCCAAATTATTAATTTTAGTAGCTCTCACCAATTTGCTCCCATGCAGTCTGATACATATTAATGAAAATCATGAAACAGATTTGAGTCAGAGGGCCACATCAGGAAGTGGGAGAACTTTCTCAGCTCATGAAGGAACACTTTGTCCATCGTGTTGATAAAGAGGAAAAACATGTTATCTCCTCCTTTTCCTGTTAACCTTTCTCTCATGTACTCTGATCAAATGTTTACTTGCATATGATTTTATGTTTAAATCGGTGCATGTGAATGAAGGAGACGAGGACAGTGGTACCAAGAAAATTAGCCTGCAGGCCTACCTGAACATGGTTCAGGAAGCAGAATTGGATTAGGCTTCTATCCAAGAAATCACTAGAAAAGGGCCATCATACAAGTCTATATGCCACAGCGGGTTGGGATCTTTGTTGCGGTAATGTCTGCGTCTCAGATGCTGCGCCTGTCTGAGCTCCAAACTTTCTGTCGTATTGTGTCTTGTGATACAACATATCCCCTCTGAGTTGCACGCAGGTGTAACCGTCGATATCCTTGCATTTGTCCATTACCAGCATTTTCATCTTGCACAAATGCAGCCACCTCTTCCATGCTTATGTGTTTTTTTCATCTGAACAGATGCAGTTTTCAGCACACTCTCTTCAAAGTCCTAATATTGACAACAACACTGTGTTTATGAGCTAAAAGAGAAATAATTTCTTTTTTACTAAAGTACAGTTTCACCAGTTCATCTACACAAGTCATTTTGTTGAGGCAGTCATGTTGATGTTTGATGTCATCTCAAAAGGTCGACTTTAATCTTAAAATGTCAACTTTAATCTTGAAGTGCATAATGAAAATTAAAAAAACTTCTTCCTGACACTTTTTTTCTCATCCCTGGCCCTAATACTCTTCTGTATGCTTCAGCATCAGATTGTGTAGGTCTTTATTAAGAGCAGGTCCTCATGTGGCCACAGGCTGCAGTTTGTTATGAGCTCCACTAGAGGGCGACCTCACATCTCACTTATTCTCCACAAACCAGTTGGACAGGTTTAGTTCATATCAGCTGCTCAAACCTTCAATAACACAACATCATCTTACACTACAACCTCTCTCTAATGTGATCTGATCTGAGAACAGCTGATGGTGTTTTTAATCACATGATTTGGTCGTCATTAGAAACATCAGCTGCTGAAAACAATGAAAAACAAATTTCTGATTAAGGCAGAAAAAAACCTTTATTTTACTTTTCATCATTTTAAAAACAAAATGAGAGAAAATGTAATTATATTTGTCTTATCCATAAAATGTTCTTCAGCAATTTGTGCCAGTATGCAGCACTTCCTTTATATACAATGATCAGACCATGAAAAGGTTTGAATTTGGCACCCAAATATTTAAGGAACAGAAAGCGCTTCTTATTTTTGAATACTTTGTTTCAGATGATTTAACAGGTCTTAAAAAAATTAACATCAGATCATATCAATCAGTGATACTGTTACACATGAACAAAAACAGAAGAAAAAATGCTTCATCAGATTCTGAAAAAACAACAATGTACAAACCAAATATAATCAGTAAATATACATTTATTACATTAAATGATGTGAATCTTTCTGTAGAAAATCAAATGTTTGTTCTACTCAGTGTGATTGACAGGAGAGATGATCAGAGGGGCAGAGTTTTTACCACCATCATTATTACATGGACAGAAGTATGGGTAGAGTTTCTGCGTGAAGCAGCAGCCAGTAAAGGAGTAGATAAGAGCTGCAGCATCAACGTCATAAAAGGAGACCAGACCCTCCTCATAATCCACAAACACCCCCACCTTCTCAGGCTGATACTTCAGAGAGAGATGCACTGAAGGGCTAGCACAAGCACTGTACTCATTTTTATTCCTCAAACATATCGTCCAGTAACCATTCTGAGGATTCAGGTTGATATGTCCCTTCCTGTTGATCGACTCTCTGGCCACTCCTAAATCCCACTTAGTCTTCTCTTTAACCTGAACCTCATAATAAAATCTTCCTGAAGAGAAACTCTGCTTTGATAAGACACAGGGACAAGGATAAAATCTCTCTGGGTTGTCTGGGAGATTCTTCTTTACATCACCACACTTTACTTGTTTTCCATCATCAGACAGGATGAGGTAGGGCTGCGCTGTATCAGGATCGAGTGTCACATCCACTGCATACTGCTGGACCCTCTTCAGCTCGGCCTCAAACAGCTTCTTCATCTGTTTACTGAGCGTCTCCTCCAGCTGATTCACAGCTCTCACCACAGTCCACTCATATGAAGGTGGACGGACGCTGACTCCTGTCCAGTCCTTGGTGGGTGGAGCAGTGTTCAGTGATGGGAAGCTTTGGAGGAGGTGGAGGTGGTCTTCAGACTGTGAGAGCTGCTCCACCTCAGAGCTTCTCTTCTTCAGCTCAGAGATTTCCTGTTCCAGCTCTCTGATGAAGCCTTCAGCCTGTTTCTCTGTCTGTCTCTGCTTCTCTTTGATGGTGTCGATGAGCTCGGCCTGGCTTCTCTCAACAGACTCCTTCAGAGCGGTGAAGACCTGAACACCAGCTGCTATCTCTCTGTCTGCATCTTTCTCACTGAGCTCCACTGAGCGCTTCATCTCCTGAATCTTCAGTCGTCTCTTCTGGATCATCTGCTGAATTTCAGCGTCTCTCTTCCCCAGCTCGGCCTTCTTTCCTTCATACTCTTCTTTCAGAGGAACAACATCATGTGTCTTGTGGTCTAAAACAGTGCAGAGCATGCAGACACACATCTGGTCGGTCTTACAGAACAGCTCCAGCAGTTTATCGTGCTTCGTACACATCCTGCCTTCCAGGTTCTCCACAGGGTCGATCAGCTGATGTCTTTTCAGGCCTGACATTGTGAGATGAGGCTCCAGGTGAGTCTCACAGTAGGAGACCAGACACACCAGGCAGGACTTCAGGGCCTTCAGTTTGGTTCCAGTGCAGACGTCACAGGGAACTTCTCCTGGTTTGGAAACTTGTTGCTCTGAGCTGCTGCTGCTGGCTTTCTGTTGAGCTGACTGTCTGAACTGAGCAGCCATCTCAGAGATGAACGTGTTGACCTGCAGCTTCGGTCTGGTGTCGTAAACCTCTTTACAGTTGGGACACTGACACGGGACATTTTTATCCCAGTGTATAGTGATGCAGGTTTTACAGAAGTTGTGTCCACATGGTATGGCGACTGGATCAGTGAACACATCCAGACAGATGGAGCACAGAAACTGATCTTCAGTCAGCAGACAGCTGGCAGCAGACATGTTTACAGTCTGAGGACGAAAAGTGAGAAAAAGAAACTGTAATTAGATATCTCTTGATTAAGTGTTCAATAAACTATTACTCCTGTAATATAAGGAGTCGTGATGAGCTCTGTTGGGTAAAAATGTGCCCTGGATTCACCTCTGAGTTCAACTCCCTTTCTGAGTACAGCTCAGGTGTTGTGTTACAGGTAATACCGGTTTCTGAAACGCAGTAAATATCATCAGCTGTACAAAGACACAGAGCAGAAACAGTAAAGTTGAAAGGACAGGGATATAAGTTAGGACTTCTTACTTAGGTGTTTAACAGCTATATAAGTTGTAAAACAGCCATTTTGTGCCTTTATGCACAATAAAATACACTGTCAGATAACATCAGACTCTGTGCTCTGAGCTAGGCTAGTTAGCCTTTAGCAGACTAGTTTATCTGTGTTTGTGTTTGTTATGGTTGGATTGAGTTGCTGTGCTTCACAGTAAAGGTATGTGGTATAACTAACTCAATTAATAGCAGGTATCAAGCACGATGTTTTAATATCAGGAGACAGATCAGTCAAAGTGGGTAGATTAGCTTAAGCTAAAGCTAGCTGTGACTGTATCCTATCTAACTGTATCCAGAGTTCAGTCACTGTGGTTTGACTTTGACCTGTTTTGTAGTTCTGACTAAATGTACATGTTGAAATTGTCCGTGTACTCACCAGTGTTTGTCAGAGACTCTGCTGTTGTGTTGACAAAGTTTTGTTCAGAGAGAAACACAGAGACTCGTCTGGACTGCAGCTCTGCTGTCACTCAAACTTTCACTTTCATTTCAGGACATGTGACTTGAAGTGTTTTCTCTCTCAGCTGCTCCTCCTCTCAGTGCAGCTCTGTGCTTTTATTGCCTCACTGTGAAATAACCTCGACGCAGATTTGAAACAAGTTGACTTTTAGTTTATTCCTCTTTTTTCCACAATGGAAGTATACAACAGCCAACAGAACATGTAATTACAAAAAGACAAACAAGGAAAAAACAGGGGATTTATAATCATCACTTTTACTCCACTAGAGGGCGACTTACTATGAAATCTAACTGGTACAAGTCCTCTGTCTGATGTCAGTGACAAGTTTTTGTGTGTTTTAGCTCAATCTAAAGCAGCTAATTCTACTTAAGAACATTTTAAGACTTAGACTAGAGTATGAAATGTAATTTTTTTCAGTCCTTTAAAAAAAATATGTTTGCAAATGAACAAACCTTTTGGCCTTGTTCTGGCTCTGTATTGATCTGGCTCCATAAATGTGTTAGTGTAGTTCGATGCATGTTTTACTACAAGACGATACACGTACAGGTCAAATAATAATAGACTCACACATTCCCATTTAGGAAATATTAAAAAAAGAGTAAATTCCTGCTCACAGAATTTGTGCCATGATGGTTTATCTCCAAATTGCAGTGAGGTGTGCAAAATGTCTCCAGATGATTCCAGCTCAGCTCCTCCAATCACTGACCTTTGACCTTCCTACTAACCTCTTAGCCTGTTAGCTCATCTTACTTTCACACCCATCACATTTTAACGTAACGTCCTTGCTCATAAGCCCAACACACGCTGCATACACCAACAGGTAAACTGTGACGTAGTTTTAAATGTATTCTGGTGTCACTGTGCACTCGTCCTTGCAATTGTAACTGGCATTTCTGATATTTCTGACAGCACTTGAATGCAGCATCAGCAGCCAATGAGCATCCGACAAAGAAGGGGGCTGGGACCACGGATGGATTAAATTCATCTTCTGAACCCAAACTTGTTCATCACGACCTCTCTGTCTGTAAACCCACCAACAACCATCAGAACCGACATCTGTGTGGGTTCGTCAAGAGCTGCGTCAAGCGTGCGTCATCTAGCGGGCAAATGGAACGTACAATGTTCTGTCTTCAAAATAAAAGCATGTAAAAGTATTAAATAAAGGAAAGAAAGAAACAGACTTTGATTGTTTGTTTTTTGTTTTTTTTATATCTTATGCTTCTTTATATTTATTAAAAAACAGACATAAAACACAACACATTGGCACAAACAAGTAAAATAAGACAACCAGACCATGTCAGGTTGATGGCATATGAAAACATAACACATATGAGGACAATTTATCAAGTAACATATTAATATAGTGCCCTGCTAATTTGTTTATATGGATTTTATTACATTTATTTCAGTTGGTAAAGTGTTCTGATGTGGGCCTATAAATGTAAATGCTGCTGACAATATTTTCCAAAATGTCTTACGTTTTGAAAGGCCCTTGAACGCCTCAGGTTTCTCTTTTTTGGGGTTCTCATTTGTTTGGACAGCTGTCAATCATGTTCTTTGTTATTGGGGATTAACCCGTCGGATCGTTGGAGGGGCGGGACTAGAGGGAAAGCGAGGGAAATGAGGAGAGAAGCGGAAAGACGTGAAGTCCGAGCAAACTTTCAAATAACTATGAAATATTATTTGCCGTTATCAACCGGGAGTTTATGCGGGTGTTTGCTTATTTTGTTAAGAGTGTAACCGAGCGTGTTGTAGAAGTGAGGGCTCGTTACTGGCGCAAGCTGAAGACCAAGATGGGACTGTTGCTAGCTGTTAGCATCGCCAGCTGCTAATCAGGAGACTCTGGGGGACAAGGTTGGACGTTGGATGTTGCCTGGTCCTCTGCAGGACGGAGGAGTCGGTGCAGGACCAAACCTTGGGACGGACTGGTCACGTCCCTGGTTTTGGAGAAATTGCTGGACTGCTTTTCCGTGGTTCGGGTGAGTATCCTGACCTGTGGTTTCAACATGGATTTCTAAATGAGCTCCAACATGCCGCCATCACTGGTACCAACTGTAACACTACACAAACCCCGGGTGTTACTGATTTAAAGGTTTCTAATGTGAGTGTATTTCTTGGTGGTGAGGTGATTCAAAACAAAGGAAAAATGTTTGAGCCACAAGGTTTAGACATTAAAACTGTTTATTGTTGCTAAATCCTTGTTTGAAGGTGTTTTTCATGCTTTTGATGTTTATATCGAATGAGAGCTATAGTTGCTGTTAAAGTAAACTACATGGGAAAATTAATGCTCATTAACAGTATAGTTGCAATTAATAAACTAACCAGGCCTCTCTGCAATTTAGCTAGAGTCATTTTCAATGTGTGTTAATTATTGTAAAACATCCCAAATTATCCATTTTAGTAGCTCTCACCAATTTGCTCCCATGCAGTCTGATACATATTAATGAAAATCATGAAACAGATTTGAGTCAGAGGGCCACATCAGGAAGTGGGAGTACTTTCTCAGCTCATGAAGGAACACTTTGTCCATCGTGTTGATAAAGAGGAAAAACATGTTTCTCCTCCTTTTCCTGTTAACCTTTCTCTCATGTGCTCTGATCAAAAGTTTACTTGCATATGATTTTATGTTTAAATCGGTGCATGTGAATGAAGGAGACGAGGACAGTGGTACCAAGAAAATTAGCCTGCAGGCCTACCTGAACACGGTTCAGGAAGCAGAATTGGATTAGGCTTCTATCCAAGAAATCACTAGAAAAGGGCCATCATACAAGTCTATATGCCACAGCGGGTTGAGACCTTTGTTGCGGTAATGTCTGCGTCTCAGATGCTGCGCCTGTCTGAGCTCCAAACTTTCTGTCGTATTGTGTCTTGTGATACAACATATCCCCTCTGAGTTGCACGCAGGTGTAACCGTCGATATCCTTGCATTTGTCCATTACCAGCAATTTCCGCTTGCATGAATGCAGCCACCTCTTCCATGCTTGTGTGTTTTTTCCTTCTGAGCAGACACAGTTTTCCGCACACTCTCTTCAAAGTCCTAATATTGACAACTATACTGTGTTTATGAGCTAAAAGAGAAATAATGTATTTGTTACTAAAGTACAGTTTCACCAGTTCATCCACACAAAGCATTTTGTTGAGGCAGTCATATTGATGTTTGATGTCGTCTCAAAAGGTCGACTTTAATCTTGAAGTGCATAATGAAAATGAAGGAAACTTTCTCCTGACATTTTTTTAGTTCATTACATCATACAAATCAGAGTGATACTGTGAGAAATGAAACAACAACAATAACAGATTAAAAAAAGAAGAAAAAATGCTTCATCAAAATCTGAAAAAACAACAATGTACAAACCAAATATAATCATTAAATATACATTTATTACATTAAATGATGTGAATCTTTCTGTAGAAAATCAAATGTTTGTTCTACTCAGTGTGATTGACAGGAGAGATGAACAGAGGGGCAGAGTTTTTACCACCATCATTAACACATGGACTGAAGTATGGTACTCATGGTAAGTACTCATTTTCATTCCTCAACAATATCGTCCAGTAACCATTCTGAGGAGTCGGTCTAATCTGTCCCTTCCTGTTGATCGACTCTCTGGCCACTCCTAAATCCCAGTCAGTCTTCCCTTTAACTTGAACCTCATAATAAAATCTTCCTGAAGAGAAACTCTGCTTTGCTAAGACACAGGGACAAGGATAAAATCTCTCTGGGTTGTCTGGGAGATTCTTCTTTACATCACCATGTTTAACTTGTTTCCCATCATCAGACAGGATGAGTTCAGGATGTGCTGTATCGGGATCGAGTGTCACATCCACTGCATACTGCTGGACCCTCTTCAGCTCGGCCTCAAACAGCTTCTTCATCTGTTTACTGAGCGTCTCCTCCAGCTGATTCACAGCTCTCCTCACAGTCCCCTCATATGAAGGTGGACGGACGCTGACTCCTGTCCAGTCCTTGGTGGGTGGAGCAACATTCAGTGATGGGGAGCTTTGGAGGAGGTGGAGGTGGTCTTCAGACTGTGAGAGCTGCTCCACCTCAGAGCTTCTCTTCTTCAGCTCAGAGATTTCCTGTGTCAGCTCTTTGATGAAGCCTTCAGCATGTTTCTCAGTTTTTCTCTGCTTCTCTTTGATGGTGTCGATAAGCAACAGACTCCTTCAGAGCGGTGAAGACCTGAACACCAGCTGCTATCTTTCTGTCTGCATCTTTCTTACTCAGCTCCACTGAGCGCTTCATCTCCTCAATCTTCAGTCGTCTCTTCTGGATCATCTGCTGAATTTCAGCGTCTGTCTTCCCCAGCTCGGCCTTCTTTCCTTCATGCTCTTCTTTCAGAGGAACAACATCATGTGTCTTGTGGTCTAAAACAGTGCAGAGCATGCAGACACACATCTGGTCGGTCTTACAGAACAGCTCCAGCAGTTTATCGTGCTTCGTACACATCCTGCCTTCCAGGTTCTCCACAGGGTCGATCAGCTGATGTCTTTTCAGGCCTGACATTGTCAGATGAGGCTCCAGGTGAGTCTCACAGTAGGAGGCCAGACACACCAGGCAGGACTTCAGGGCCTTCAGTTTGGTTCCAGTGCAGACGTCACAGGGAACTTCTCCTGGTTTGGAAACTTGTTGCTCTGAGCTGCTGCTGCTGGCTTTCTGTTGAGCTGACTGCCTGAACAGAGCAGCGATCTCAGAGATGAAAGTATTGACGTCCAGTTCAGGTCTGGTGTTGAAAACCTTTTTACAGTTGGGACACTGACACTTGTCATTTTTATCCCAGTGTATAGTGATGCAGGTTTTACAGAAGTTGTGTCCACATGATGTGGTGACTGGATCAGTGAACACATCCAGACAGATGGAGCACAGAACCTTATCTTCAGTCAGCAGACAGCTGGCAGCAGACATGTTTATAGTCTGAGGGGGAAAAGAAACCAAAAAATCATCATGAATGCTGTTGTTATGCTGCCACCACTCCGGGTTGACTTTGAGACCATCAATAAATTATTGTTGAAATGACACAATGCTGACGTTTTTCTCTTTTCCAATACCTTCATGTGGACTTTTGCATATAAGAGAAAATTTAGATTAAAGAATTTGACTTAATTGGCCTCATGTAGCATTATTGATGAAGATTATTGATTTCTTATGTGTAAATCAGTTTTGAAGAAATATTCAGTCAAGTCTGTATAGGTCAGGGTACTCACCAGTGTTTGCAGAGGTTCTGCTGGTTAGTTGAGAAAAACCTGATGGATTCAGTTGAAAACACAGAGACTCGTCTGGACTGCAGCTCTGCTGTCACTCTGACAAACTGTCACTTTCATTTCAGGAAATGTGATGCTGCAGTTTTTCTTCTTGTTGCTCCTCCTCTCAGTGAAGCTCTGTCAGTTTTAGTGACTCATGGTGAAACTTGTTGACAAAGTTTTTACTTTTTTGTTTCTTGGTCTTTTCTCAGCTCCTCCATTAGAGTAGTCGGCCTTGATTGATTTTCACCGCTGTGAAAATCCACAGTGTGTCTAAGAAAGCACAGAGGATTTATAATTATCACTTTTATTTCTATGCATGAATTTTAAAAATCTTGAGAGATTAAGAGTTTAATTATTAAACTCCTGCATTCATGTCATCTGTTTCAGTATCAGACTGGTGATGCAGTCATTTATGAAGAGGGCTGCTGTGAATTTATTGCAGTGTGTGTTAATGGTGTGTCTGTGTCAGTGTTTATTCTTGTTATTTTTACTGTGAATATTGTAGCTGAGATCAGGTCCTTACATTGTAAACTATGAAGTCCTGCCTGTCTCTGTCTTCTTCATTTTTCATTGTTGGAGGATTTTACAGGTGAAAACTTCAAACTCACTTTCGAGGCTCAAGTTGAGTCAAGTCTTTGTGGAGTTCAATCTGGAGTCCTCTTGTTTTTACGTCACTAAGACGTGTGTGTTAAAAGGTGAAAACATCTCAGACTGGGCAGAGAGTCAGCTGCTCACATATTAGACATAGATCATCTGTATGTGTTGGAAAGGCTGGCAGTGACACCTAGTGGACCAAAACAGGAGTTGCACAGAAACAGTGTTTTCTCACTCAGTCACTGCAGCAACAGAAGAGGAGTGGATGGTTCATAGACAGGTTTTTGTTTATTGTTGTGTGTTCATGAAAACATTGTGCTGAAGTTTTCCTCATTGAGAACATATTCTGTTTGTGGCGCAGTTTATTGCATTAACCATTTTTTTAAATTAATTTTAAAGACCCAGAAAGTTCATTTCACAACATTTACTTTTGAATTCTGAATTTCCATGAACCTCAAAGACTCTTCTAACCATGGATGAAAAGATATTCTGTCTGCTGCACTGGAAAAACTGTTTTAACCTGAAAATGTAATCATCAGATACAAGATATCAGTATATGATGAAAGATATTGATCATATTTTGTAGAAAGCAACACATTGATAGTTTGACTTTGTTTTACAAAGACATCAAGGACAAATGTCATTTCTGGTTATGTGGAAGAAGCAGTCACAAAATGAGAAAAAGGTTAATAACAAGTCAAAATCATCAGAGATCATCTAACCTGACTACAAAATGACAACAAAACAGTTGAGTGGTAGATGTACAGAAACATACTTACATCAGCAGGCTGTAACACTCCTTTTATAGACCCCACAACGATCCCACCATCAGTCTGAAGTTGATCTTTAAGCTTTTCACGTCAGCAGCCTGTATTTCTTCTTACTCACATGGGTCAAGGTAACAACAAATAAAGTCTGTGTAATATTGATCGCCAAATTTAACCTAAGACTCCCTATTAAGGTTGCATGAAGCACTACATATGGTGCCCCGTGTGAGTCAGGGTACTGTTGGCAATCGTTCATAATTGTGCAATATTGATTTCAGCATAATTTGGCCAGTGCTAATATTTGAGATTCACATCTTGAACCCTTTAGCCAAAAGTCTTAACATTTGACACCACTAGTCTACTACAGAAGCAGACGATTTCTACTTATAAACAATTGCATGGTGGTGAGAATTTATTTATCAATCAAATATAACCCATTTGATTAAGCAAAATCGTTTACGTTATTGAGACATTTGCTTTTGCCGCTGTTGATTCAAGTTGAAGGTGCTCTGTAGAAATTGTAAGAATTTCAGGTCAGCATTTGAATATCCAGTGCTGTGTGTCACGATGGAAAAATGACTGATGCTGATGTTTCTGTTTCAGCTGGCCTTAGATCTGAATACAATATAATAATATTGAGAACATTAAATGCACCATGCTGTCACTGTGGATTGGAAAGATTAGGGGTCATGTCATCAGACAACATGCTGGATTACCAGAAGTCCCTAAATGTGTGGAGATTTTTAAGATTATGTACAAAATGCATCTAATATTAGTGAAATTTAAAGCAGTTTTAAATTGCAAGATAACTCAACAACAGTGATTTTAGTTTATTTCTTGTTTAATGCAAAATGTGAACCTGCAAACAGCAAATCCAGATGTAGTGGAGTAAAAGTACAATATTTCCTCTCACAGTGGTGGAAAAGTCAAACAGCCTCCAGATACAGAAACATATGGCAAGTTAAGATTTGTGCTTTTGTATGTAAGTAAATGTACTTAGTTACTTCCTGTCTCTGACTGTAACATTTCAGTGTGTATCTGATCCAAACACTAAACAGTCTGTGATCCATCACAGCAACTAATCCCTCTGCACTTCACTGCTGTTCTCCAAAGTGTTGAGCAGCTTTTCTCTGTCTGAAACATTTCTCACAGATTACATTAGAGGGAGGACGATAAGAGTTTTGACCTGAGATGGAGAATCCTTCTGATTGGACCACAGCTGTACACTGTAGATTGTCACTTTTAATGCAAAACAAAGAAGAACTTGTCACTGACATCAGACAGAGTACTTGTACCAGTTAGATTTCATTGTTCTCCTGCCTTCATGTAATCTGCTTCAGCATCAGACTGTGTAGGTCTTTATTAAGAGCAGGTCCTCATGTGGCCACAGGCTGCAATTTGTTATGATCTCCACTAGAGGGCGACCTCACATCTCACTTATTCTCTACAAATCAGTTGGACAGGTTTAGTTCATATCAGCTGCTCAAACCTTGAATAACACAACATCATCTGACACTACAACCTGTCTCTAATGTGATCTGACCTGAGAACAGCTGATGGTGTTTTTAATCACATGATTTGGTCGTCATTAGAAACATCAGCTGCTGAAAACAATGAAAAACACATTTCTGATTAAGGCAGAAAAACATCTTTATTTTACTTTTCATCATTTTAAAAACAAAATGAGAGAAAATTAGATGACATTTGTCTTATCCATAAAATGTTCGTCAGCAATTTGTGCCAGTCTGCAACACGTCTTATATATACAATGATCAGACCATGAAAAGGTTTGAATTTGGCACCCAAATATTTAAAGAACTAGAAAAATTTTGTTTTTTTTAAAAAAATACTTTGTTTCTGAAGATTTAACAGTTCTTTACTATTTACTACATGAGATCATATCAATCAGAGCGATACTGTGACACATTAAACAAAATCATTGACAGAATAAAAGGTGAAAAAATGCTTCATCAGAATCTGAAACAACAACAATGTACAAACCAAATATAATCAGTAAATATACATTTATTACATTAAATGATGTGAATCTTTCTGTAGAAAATCAAATGTTTGTTCTACTCAGTGTGATTGACAGGAGAGATGATCAGAGGGGCAGAGTTTTCACCACCAGCATTAGGACATGGACTGAAGTATGGGTAGAGTTTCTGAGTGAAGCAGCAGCCAGTAAAGGAGTAGATAAGAGCTGCAGCATCAACGTCATAAAAGGAGACCAGACCCTCCTCATAATCCACAAACACTCCCACCTTCTCAGGCTGACACTTCAGAGAGAGACTGACTGAAGGGCGAGCAGGAGCATAATATTTATTTTCATTCCTCAAACCTATCGTCCAATAGCCATCCTGAGGAGTCACTGTGATTCTTCCCTTCCTGTTGATCGACTCTCTGACCACTCCTAAAGTCCACTCAGTCTTCCCTTTAACCTGAACCTCATAATAAAATCTTCCTGAAGAAAAACTCTGCTTGGCTAAGACATTAGGACAAGTATCAAATCTCTCTGGGTTGTCTGGTAGATTCTTCTTTACATCACCGTGTTTAACTTGTTTTACATCATCAGACAGGATGAGTTTGGGATGTGCTGTATCAGGATCGAGTGTCACATCCACTGCATACTGCTGGACCCTCTTCAGCTCAGCCTCAAACAGCTTCTTCATCTGTTTACTGAGCGTCTCCTCCAGCTGATTCACAGCTCTCACCACAGTCCCCTCATATGAAGGTGGACGGACGCTGACTTCTGTGCAGTCCTTGGTGGGTGGAGCAGTGTTCAGTGATGGGAAGCTTTGGAGGAGGTGGAGGTGGTCTTCAGACTGTGAGAGCTGCTCCACCTCAGAGCTTCTCTTCTTCAGCTCAGAGATTTCCTGTTCCAGCTCTCTGATGAAGCCTTCAGCCTGTTTCTCTGTCTCTCTCTGCTTCTCTTTGATGGTCTCGATGAGCTCGGCCTGGCTTCTCTCAACAGACTCCTTCAGAGCGGTGAAGACCTGAACACCAGCTGCTATCTCTCTGTCTGCATCTTTCTCACTGAGCTCCACTGAGCGCTTCATCTCCTGAATCTTCAGTCGTCTCTTCTGGATCATCTGCTGAATTTCAGCGTCTCTCTTCTCTACATCATGTGTCTTATGGTCTAAAACAGTGCAGAGCATGCAGACACACATCTGGTCGGTCTTACAGAACAGCTCCAGCAGTTTATCGTGCTTCGTACACATCCTGCCTTCCAGGTTCTCCACAGGGTCGATCAGCTGATGTCTTTTCAGGCCTGACTTTGTCAGATGAGGCTCCAAGTGAGTCTCACAGTAGGAGGCCAGACACACCAGGCAGGACTTCAGGGCCTTCAGTTTGGTTCCAGTGCAGACGTCACAGGGAACTTCTCCTGGTTTGGAAACTTGTTGCTCTGAGCTGCTGCTGCTGGCTTTCTGTTGAGCTGACTGTCTGAACTGAGCAGCCATCTCAGAGATGAACGTGTTGACCTGCAGCTTCGGTCTGGTGTCGTAAACCTCTTTACAGTTGGGACACTGACATGGGACATTTTTATCCCAGTGTATAGTGATGCAGGTTTTACAGAAGTTGTGTCCACATGGTATGGCGACTGGATCAGTGAACACATCCAGACAGATGGAGCACAGAAACTGATCTTCAGTCAGCAGACAGCTGGCAGCAGACATGTTTACAGTCTGCGGATGAAAAGTGAGAAAAAGAAAACTGTAGTTAGATATCTCTCGATTAAGTGTTGATTAAACTATTACTCCTGTAATATAAGGAGTCATGATGAGCTGTGTTGGGTAAAAATGTGCCCTGGATTCACCTCTGAGTGCAACTTCCTGTCTGAGTACAGCTCAGGTTTTGTGTTACAGGTAATACCGGTTTCTGAAACGCAGTAAATATTATCAGCTGTACAAAGACACAGAGCAGATACAGTAAAGTTGAAAGGACAGGGTTATAAGTTCAAGGTTTCTTACTTCAGTGTTTAACAGCTATATAAGTTGTAAAACAGCCATTTTGTGCCTTTTGAAGGCAATAAAACACACTGTCAGATAACACCTGACACTGCTCTGAGCTAGGCTAGCTAGCCTTTAGCAGACTAGTTTATCTGTGTTTGAGTTTGTTATGGTTGGATTGAGCTGCTGTGCTTTACAGTAAAGGTGTGTGGTACAACAAACTCAATTAATATCAGGTATCAAGCACGATGTTTTAATATCAGGAGTCAGATCAGTCAAAGTGGGTAGATTAGCTTAAGCTAAAGCTAGCTGTGACTGTATCCTATCTAACTGTATCCAGAGTTCAGTCACTGTGGTTTGACTTTGACCTGTTTTGTAGTTCTGACTAAATGTACATGTTGAAATTGTCCGTGTACTCACCAGTGTTTGTCAGAGACTCTGCTGTTGTGTTGACAAAGTTTTCTTCAGACAGAAACACAGAGACTCGTCTGGACTGCAGCTCTGCTGTCACTCAAACTTTCACTTTCATTTCAGGACATGTGGCTTGAAGTGTTTTCTCTCTCAGCTGCTCCTCCTCTCAGTGCAGCTCTGTGCTTTTATTGCCTCACTGTGAAATAACCTCCACACAGATTTGAAACAAGTTGACTTTTAGTTTATTCCTCTTTATTCCACAATGGAAGTATACAGCAGCCAACAGAACATATAATTACAAATAGACAAACAAGGAAAACACAGGGGATTTATAATTAGCACTGTTACTCCACTAGAGGGCGACTTACTATGAAATCTAACTGGTACAAGCCCTCTGTCTGATGTCAGTGACAAGTTTGTGTGTGTTTTAGCTCAATCTAAAAGCAGCTTATTCTACTTAAGAACATTTTTAGACTTAGACTAGAGTTTGAAATGTTGTTTTTTTCAGTCCTTTAAAAAAATATATGTTTGCAAATGAACCAACCTTTTGGCCTTGTTCTAGCTCTGTATTGATCTGGGTCCATCAATGTGTTAGTGTAGTTCGATGCATGTTTTACTACAAGACGATACACGTACAGGTCAAATAATAATAGACTCACATATTCCCATTTAGGAAATATTAAAAAGAGAGGAAATTCCTGCTCACAGAGTTTGTGCCATGATGGTTTATCTCCAAATTGCAGTGAGGTGTGCAAACTGTCTCCAGATGATTCCAGCTCAGCTCCTCTAATCACTGACCTTTGACCTTCCTACTAACCTCTTAGCCTGTTAGCTCATCTTACTTTCACACCAATCACATTTTAACGTAACGTCCTTGCTCATAAGCCCAACACACGCTGCATACACCAACAGGTAAACTGTGACGGGTGATTGGATGTTTTAAATGTATTCTGGTGTCACTGTGCACTCGTCCTTGCAATTGTAACTGGCATTTTCTGATATTTCTGACAGCACTTGAATGCAGCATCAGCAGCCAATGAGCATCCGACAAAGAAGGGGTCTGGGACCACGGATGGATTAAATTCATCTTCTGAACCCAAACTTGCTCATCACGACTTCTCTGTCTGTAAACCCACCAACAACCATCAGAACCGACATCTGTGTGGGTTCGTCAAGAGCTGCGTCAAGCGTGCGTCATCTAGCGGACAACCGGAACGTACAATGTTCTGTCTTCAAAATAAAAGCATGTAAAAGTATTAAATAAAGGAATGAAAGAAACAGACTTTGATTGTTTTTTTTGTTTTTTTTTTATATCTTATGCTTCTTTATATTTATTAAAAAACAGACATAAAACACAACACATTGGCACAAACAAGTAAAATAAGACAACCAGACCATGTCAGGTTGATGGCATATGAAAACATAACACATATGAGGACAATTTATCAAGTAGCATATTAATATAGTGCCCTGCTAATTTGTTTATATGGATTTATTACATTTATTTCAGTTGGCAAAGTGTTCTGATGTGGGCCTATAAATGTAAATGCTGCTGACAATACTTTCCAAAATGTCTTACGTTTTGAAAGGCCCTTGAACGCCTCAGGTTTCTCTTTTTGGGGTTCTAATTTGTTTGGACAGCTGTCAATCATTTTCTCTGTTATTGGGATTAACCTGTCGGATGTTGGAGGGGCGGGACTAGAGGGAAAGCGAGGGAAATGAGGAGAGAAGCGGAAAGACGTGAAGTCCGAGCAAACTTTCAAATAACTATGAAATATTATTTACCGTTATCAACCGGGAGTTTGTGCTAGTGTTTACTTATTTTGTTAAGTGTAACCGAGCGTGTTGTAGAAGTGAGGGCTCGTTACTGGCGCAATAAGACGACCACGGCGGGTCTGTTGCTAGCTGTTAGCATCACCGGCTGCTAATCAGGAGACTCTGCAGATGAGGTTGGTGCTGCTGCAGGACTGAGGAGTCCGTGCAGGACCAAGCATCGGGATATGACCGAGCCTCGGGAAGGGTCTCTAGTCATGTCACTGGTATTGGAGGAAATTGCTGGACTGCTTTTCCGTGGTTCGGGTGAGTATCCTGACCTGTGGTTTCAACATGGATTTCTATATGAGCTCCAACATGCCGCCATCACTGGTACCAACTGAAACACTACAGAAACCCCGGGGTGTTACTGATTTAAAGGTTTCTAATGTGAGTCTATTTCTTGGTGGTGAGGTGATTCAAAACAAAGGAAAAACATATGAGCCACAAGGTTTAGACATTAAAACTGTTTATTGTTGCTAAATCCTTGTTTGAAGGTGTTTTTCATGCTTTTGATGTTTATATTGAATGAGAGCTATAGTTGCTGTTAAAGTAAACTGCATGGGAAAATTAATGCTCATTAACAGTATAGTTGCAATGAATAAACTAACCAGGCCTCTCTGCAATTTAGCTAGAGTCATTTTCAATGTGTGTTAATTATTGTAAAACATCCCAAATTATTAATTTTAGTAGCTCTCACCAATTTGCTCCCATGCAGTCTGATACATATTAATGAAAATCATGAAACAGATTTGAGTCAGAGGGCCACATCAGGAAGTGGGAGAACTTTCTCAGCTTATGAAGGAACACTTTGTCCACCGTGTTGATAAAGAGGAAACACATGTTATCTCCTCCTTTTCCTGTTAACCTTTCTCTCATGTACTCTGATCAAATGTTTACTTGCGTACGATTTTATGTTTAAATCGGTGCATGTGAATGAGGGAGAGGAGGACAGTGGTACCAAGAAAATTAGCTTGCAGGCCTACCTGAACACGGTTCAGGAAGCAGAATTGGATTAGGCTTCTATCCAAGAAATCAGCAGAAAAGTGCCATCATACGAGTCTATATGCCACAGCGGGTTGGGATCTTTGTTGCGGTAATGTCTGCGTCTCAGATGCCACACCTGTCTGAGCTCCAAACTTTCTGTCGTATTGTGTCTTGTGATACAACATATCCCCTCTGAGTTGCACGCAGGTGTAACCGTCGATATCCTTGCATTTGTCCATTACCAGCATCTTCAGCTTGTACGAATGCAGTCACCTCTTCAACACTTGTGTGGTTTTTCCATCTAAGCAGACAGTTTTTAGCACACTCTCTTCAAAGTCCTAATATTGACAACGACACTGTGTTTATGAGCTAAAAGAGAAATAATTTCTTTGTTACTAAAGTACAGTTTCACCATTTCATCTACACAAGTCATTTTGTTGAGGCAGTCATGTTGCTGTTTGATGTCGTCTCAAAAGGTCGACTTTAATCTTAAAATGTCAACTTTAATCTTGAAGTGCATAATGAAAATTAAAAAAACTTCTTCCTGACACTTTTTTTCTCATCCCTGGCCCTAATACTCTTCTGTATGCTTCAGCATCAGATTGTGTAGGTCTTTATTAAGAGCAGGTCCTCATGTGGCCACAGGCTGCAGTTTGTTATGAGCTCCACTAGAGGGCGACCTCACATCTCACTTATTCTCCACAAACCAGCTGGACAGGTTTAGTTCATATCAGCTGCTCAAACCTTCAATAACACAACATCATCTTACACTACAACCTGTCTCTAATGTGATCTGACCTGAGAACAGCTGATGGTGTTTTTAATCACATGATTTGGTCGTCATTAGAAACATCAGCTGCTGAAAACAATGAAAAACACATTTCTGATTGAGGCAGAAAAACATCTTTATTTTACTTTTCATTATTTTAAAAACAAAATGACAGAAAAATAAATTACATTTGTCTTATCCATAAAATGTTCTTCAGCAATTTGTGTCAGTATGCAACACTTCTTATATATACAATGATCAGACCATGAAAAGGTTTGAATTTGGCACCCAAATATTTAAGGAACAGAAAATGATTATTATTTTTGAATACTTTGTTTCTGATGATTTAACAGCTCTTAGAAAAATAAAGTTCATTACATCAAATCAATCAGAGTGATACTGTGACACATTAAACAAAAACATTAACAGAGAAAAATGCTTAATCAGAATCTGAAAAAACAACGTACAAACCAAATATAATCAGTAAACATACATTTATTACATTAAATGATGTGAATCTTTCTGTAGAAAATCAAATGTTTGTTCTACTCAGTGTGATTGACAGGAGAGATGATCAGAGGGGCAGAGTTTTTACCACCATCATTAAGACCAGGACAGAAGAGTGGGTAGAGTTTCTGAGTGAAGCAGCAGCCAGTAAAGGAGTAGATAAGAGCTGCAGCATCAACGTCATAAAAGGAGACCAGACCCTCCTCATAATCCACAAACACCCCCACCTTCTCAGGCTGACACTTCAGAGAGAGACGGACTGAAGGGTCAGCATTAGCTTTGTACTCATTTTTATTCCTCAACCATATCGTCCAGTAACCATCCCGAGGAGACAGTCTGATTTTTCCCTTCCTGTTGATCGACTGTCTGACCACTCCTAAATCCCAGTCAGTCTTCCCTTTAACCTGAACCTCATGATAAAATCTTCCTGAAGAGAAACTCTGCTTTGCTAAGACATTAGGACATTTATCAAATCTCTCTGGGTTGTCTGGAAGTTTCGTCTTTACATCACCATGTTTAACTTGTTTTCCATCATCAGACAGGATGAGATCAGGATGTGCTGTATCAGGATCGAGTGTCACATCCACTGCATACTGCTGGACCCTCTTCAGCTCAGGCAGCTTCTTCATCTGTTCACTGAGCGTCTCCTCCAGCTGATTCACAGCTCTCCTCACAGTCTCCTTATATGAAGGTCGACGGATGCTGACTCCTGTCCAGTCCTTGGTGGGTGGAGCAGTGTTCAGAGATGGGAAACTTTGGAGGAGGTGGAGGTGGTCTTCAGACTGTGAGAGCTTCTTCACCTCAGAGCTTCTCTTCTGCAGCTCAGAGATTTCCTGTTCCAGCTCTTTGATCAAGCCTTCAGCCTGTTTCGCTGTCTCTCTCTGCTCCTCTTTGATGGTGTCCATGAGCTCGGCCTGGCTTCTCTCAACAGACTCCTTCATAGCGTTGAAGACCTGAACACCAGCTGCTATCTCTCTTTCTGCATCTTTCTTACTGAGCTCCACTGAACAATTCATCTCCTGAAGCTTCAGTTGTCTCTTCTGGATCATCTGCTGAATTTCAGCGTCTGTCTTCCCCAGCTCAGCCTTCTTTCCTTTATATTCTTTTTTCAGACGAACAACATCGTGTGTCTTGTGGTCTGAAACACTGCAGACTTTGCAGACACACATCTGGTCGGTCTTACAGAACAGCTTTAGCAGTTTATCGTGCTTCGTACACATCCTGCCTACCAGGTTCACAGGTTCCATCAGTGAATGTCTTTTCAGATGTTTAGCTGTCAGATGAGGCTCCAGGTGAGTCTCACAGTAGGAGGCCAGACACACCCGGCAGGACTTCAGGGCCTTCAGTTTGGTTCCAGTGCAGACGTCACAGGGAACTTCTCCTGGTTTGGAAACTTGTTGCTCTGAGCTGCTGCTGCTGGCTTTCTGTTGAGCTGACTGTCTGAACTGAGCAGCCATCTCAGAGATGAACGTGTTGACCTGTAGCTCAGGTCTAATGTTGAAAACCTCTTTACAGTTGAGACACTCGTACGGGACATTAACACTCCAGCATTGAGTGATGCAGGTTTTACAGAAGTTGTGTCCACATGGTATGGTCACTGGATCAGTGAACACATCCAGACAGACGGAGCACAGAAACTGATCTTCAGTCAGCAGACATGTTTACAGTCTGAGGAAAAAAAGTGAGAAAAAGAAAACTGTAATTAGATATCTCTTGATTAACAGTTTCATAAACTATTTCTCCTGTAATATATGGTGAGTAATGTTAAGTTCTGTTGTTATGGAACAAAAGTAGAAACATTAAGACGAGCTAAAGACCAAAAATACAGAAACAAAGAGAAGCAGGAGGAGGAGGTGTTATTGTGGATGTTAATATTGATGTTTATGCAGTCAAACTCACATGTCAACATCTTTTTTTTGTCAAGTTTCAATTCAAGTGTAAGAACACAAACCAAATCTCCTCATCCACTATTTTGTCTGCATTACAGTGATCATATATTGTTTATTTAATAACAGCTTAATTGCTCAATTATTATTTGTTGAAATTGTTTCTCAATTATTTATAATTATATGAGTCTGAGTAGAGCTCAGGTTTTGTGTTAATACAGATTTCTGAAACACAGTGAACATTGTCAGTTGTACAAAGGCACACAGCATGTTGCTGCTGATACATTAAAGTAGCAAGGACAGGGTTAGAAGCTCCATAAGTTGTAAAACAGCCATTTTGTGCCTTTATCAGCAATAAAAGACACTGTCAGATAACATCAGACACTGTTGGGAGGATCCAAAGGTCATCTAAGCTAGGCTGGTTAGCCTTTAGCAGACTAGTTGATCTGTGTTTGTCGTTGTTATGGTTGGATTTAGCTGCGGCCCTTTACAGTAAATGTATGTGGTATAACAAACTGAAGTACTAAGATGTTGGGGTATCAAGACTGATGTTTCAATTTTCAGAGACAGATCGATAAAAGTTGGTAAATTAGCTTAAGCTAAAGCTAGCTGTGACTGTATCCTATCTAACTTTATCCAGAGTTCAGTCACTGTGGTTTGATTTTTACCCGTTTTGTAATTCTGTCAAAATGTACATGTTGAAAATGGCACATTTTGATGGCATTAAAAATGGTAATACAGGTGTAACAAAGTCAGATACTGGTTTTAACTCAATTAAACCAAATCTTTCTGCAGTTTGTGTTTGTGTGGCCGTGTACTCACCAGTGTTTGTCAGAGATTCTGCTGTTGTGTTGCCGAAAACCAGATGGATTCAGTTGAAGTTTTCTTCAGAGAGAAACAGACTCGTCTCGACTGCAGCTCTACTTTAATATGAGGAAATGCTTCATTCATTTTTTTATATCCCTCAGCTGCTCCTCCTCTCAGTGCAGCTCTGTGGTTTTATTGCCTTATTGTAAAATACCTTGACACAGATTTGAAACAAGTTGAGATTTGACTTTTAGTTTATTCCTCTTTTTTCTACAATGGAAGTTTACAGCAGCCAAAGATATAATTACAAATATACAACATAAGAAAAGAGGTGAGTGGAAGATATTCAAGAACATACTGACAGATTTCTAACTATCACATTTACAGGAGAAACAAGTGAAGAAAAACTGAGATGGAAAAGTTTGCAGTGTGTGTTAATGGTGTGTGTGTGTGTGTGTGTGTGTGTGTGTGTCAGTGTTTATTCTTGTTATTTTTACTGTGAATATTGTAGCTGAGATCAGAGTCTTCATGGGGTTCAGTCTGGAGTCCTGTTGTTTTTACGTCACTAAGACGTGTGTGTTTAAAGGTGAAAACATCTCAGACTGGGCAGAGTCAGCTGCTCACATATTAGTCATAGATCATCTATATGTGTTGGAAAGGCTGGCAGTGACACCTAGTGGACCAAAACAGGAGTTGCATAGAAAGTGTTTCTCACTCAGTCACTGCAGCAACAGAAGAGGAGTGGATGGTTCATGGACACTTTTTTGTTTATTGTTGTGTGTTCATGAAAACATTGTGCTGAAGTTTTCCTCATTGAGAACATATTGTGTTTGTGGTGCAGTTTATTGCACCATTTTACTGTTCATTGTTTGTGGTTAATCGTCACGATGCAGCAGCCGATTAGCAGACCCACTTTGTGAGCCTCGTGTTGGAGCCAGTTTGTGTCGATCATCAGCTGCATAAGTGACATTTTTCTGCTGTAATTTAGCTCCTGTGTTGCTTTAAAGTTCATATTTTGAGCTCTGTGATCATTAGTCAACATTATACTGAATGTTTATTGTCTCATGTATCACCCTAACATTCAAGTGACAGAGCTAAGAATCTCATTTTCCAATTAATTTTAAAGACCAAAATGTTACAATTTGTGGTAAAAGGTGAGGACCCAAATACAAAACACCAGGGAGGCAGGCAGGATTAAGAACAAAAGACGAGCTTTATTTCACAAAAAGCTGAGTAAACCAAAAACCAAGAATCCAAAAACAACCAAGAGGCGTAAATCCCAAAAATACAAAGTAGAAACACAAAAGCTAAAACAAAGTATCAACCAAGAGGAGCAAAGTACAACTCAGGAGAAACAAGAGGAACAAAAAACAGAAACACGACACGGGAAGATAGTGGAAGACACGGGAACGGGTTCAGAGGAAACACAGGACAAACTGACAAAGACATCAGGGAGCACACAGACTATATACACACAGTGCTGACTGACAAACAAGACACAGCTGAACACAGAAAAAGGGCAGGAAATTCACACAAAGGAGGAACTGAAGAGCAACACACAACACAAGAGGGCAAAACTTCAAAATAAAACAGGAAATCCCAGAAACACAAACAGAATCATGACACCAAAAAGTTCATTTCACAACATTTACTTCAGTTCTACTTTTATAGACCCCACAACTATCCACCATCATCGTCCACTACAACCTTTGATTTTGACCTGTTTTGTAGTCCTGACAAAATGTACATGTTGAAATTGTCCGTGTACTCACCAGTGTTTGTCAGAGATTCTGCTGTTGTGTTGACAAAGTTTTGTTCAGAGAGAAACACAGAGACTCGTCTGGACTGCAGCTCTGCTGTCACTCAAACTTTCACTTTCATTTTTGAGGAAATGTGACTGAAGTGTTTTCTCTCTCAGCTGCTCCTCCTCTCAGTGCAGCTCTGTGCTTTTATTGCCTCACTGTGAAATAACCTCCACACAGATTAGAAACAAGTTGACTTTTAGTTTATTCCTTTTTTTTCTACAATGGAAGTATACAGCAGCCAACAGAACATATAATTACAAATAGACAAACAAGGAAAACACAGGGGATTTATAATTATCACTTTTAATCCACTAGAGGGCGACTTACTATGAAATCTAACTGGTACAAATCCTCTGTTTGATGTCAGTGACAAGTTTTTGTGTGTTTTGTTTTGTTTTTCAGGTCAATTTTAATGCTCTAATTTTACTTATGAACATTTTTAGACTTTGAAATGTTATTCTTTTTTTTTCAATCTTTAAAAAAAAATTCAAATGAACCAACCTTTTGGCCTTGTTCTGGCTCTGTATTGATCTGGCTCCATAAATGTGTTAAGTGTAGTTCGATGCATGTTTTACTACAAGACAATACACGTACAGGTCAAATAATAATAGACTCACATATTTCCATTTAGGAAATAATAAAAAGAGAGTAAATTCCTGCTCACAGAATTTGTGCCATGATTAGATGGTTTATCTCCAAATTGCAGTGAGGTGTGCAAAATGTCTCCAGATGATTCCAGCTCAGCTCCTCCAGTCACTGACCTTTGACCTTCCTACTAACCTCTTGGCCTGTTAGCTCATCTTGCTTTCACGCCCATCACATTTTAACGTTTTGCTCATCAGCCCAACACACGCTGCATACACCAACAGGTAAACTGTGACGGGTGATTGGATGTTTTAAATGTATTCTGGTGTCACTGTGCACTCGTCCTTGCAATTCTGACTGGCATTTCTGATATTTCCGACAGCACCTGAATGCAGCATCGGCAGCCAATGAGCATCCGACAAAGAAGGGGGCTGGGACCACGGATGGATTAAATTCATCTTCTGAACCCAAACTTGTTCATCACGACCTCTCTGTCTGTAAACCCACCAACAACCATCAGAACCGACATCTGTGTGGGCCGTTCTGTGGATACACAGTGTGTGTTAAAATAATGTGTGTAACTACGATGTTTGTGCAGCTACACACACATCCACAGTGTCACACGTACAGGAGACGTGCTGCTGCTTTGCTGACAGACAGATCTCCGGAAATGGTCGCAGTGTGTCGGTCAGTGCAGCAGGACCTCAGCTCGTCAGCTATATACGATGATTGTTTACATTTGTGCCATCGGCCACATTTACCCAGAGTACACCGGGAGACATGGAGGAAGCGCTGCGTCAAGTGTGCGTCATGCAGCGGACAACCGGAACGTACAATGTGCTGTCTTCAAAATAAAAGCATGTAAAAGTATTAAACGAGAGAAAGAAACAGACTTTGATTGTTTTCATTTATATCTTATAGCAATATTATCCCAGATTATGACAACATATTTTCTTCATACCATGAAAAAATGTTAGACAAAAGTAAAATATCTGTAAATTTGGTTGCGTTTTCTCAGTTAAGAAAAATCACATGTAGTTAAAATGTTTCAATGGTGACATGAATCTGACTTCTCACCTCTTTTAAATCAAGACTGAAGACCTTTCTGTTTGTCACAGCCTTTCATCTAAGCAATTGCAAGGTTTTGAACTGCAATGTGACTTTTGTCTTGTCTCTTTTAAACCTCTTCTATTGGAGCCTACTTTCCTATTTCTTAACTTGTTTTAATTTTAATGTTTTGTTTCTTGAACTCTTCCTACTTGTTTTTAATAAATGCAATTTTTAATGTATTTTAATGTAATCTTATGCCGCTGTAAAGCACTTTGAGTTGCCTTGTGTCAGAATTGTGCTATACAAATAAACTTGCCTTCAACTTGCGTTCATAAAGTACATCTTTTTTTGATTATCTTTTCTTATCACACAGTAGGTCTGAGGGAACGACATGTCAAAATCTCTGTATGTCCTGTGCATATGGCAGAATTGACAAATAAATCTCGTTAGCATTTCATTACTGAATGGTTTAGGGCCAAAATACATTTCTGATCTTGCTGTTATGTTATGAACCGTCCACACCTCTGAGGTCGTGTGACTTTCATTTATACTTTTAGTCTCGTGTCTTCCATTTTAGCTTACTTTCCTATTTCTTAAATCGTTTTAATGGTTTGTTTCTTGATGTCTACCTACTTGTTTTTAATAATGTCTTTTAATGTCATTTTTATGCCCCTGTAAAGCACTTTGAGTTGCCTTGTCTAAATTGTGCTATACAAAAAAAATAAAAAATACTTTCCTTACTTTAAAAAAAAAAAAAAAAAAAAAAAAAGGCTTTTATTTTGAATATGTCGGCCGGAAGTTCCGGTGTTACCCCTGTTGTCTTGACGTGGGACCGAGGCGCATGTCGCAGCGAGAGTGACCAGGAATATCTGCTAATCTTGGGAATACTGGAACAAAACAACGCGGATATTTCTGGATAAATCGTGCAGAAATGTTGAAATGAGCGTGTGAGATGGTATCACTTCCGCCAGTGAGGATAACTACCGCCGCCTCATTGATGAATACGACCGGAACGGGTCTCAGGAATAGCTGCTGCTGCATTCATAAACACTTCTTTAGGACTCACAACAACCCCTGAGCTTTTTTCTCATTTAGGGGTCACAACACGACACGTATCCCCCCCTTTCCTTGTCGTGCACGTTGTGGTTGACAATGGCCGAAAGAGGTCAAATGAATGTGGAGCATGTGGACGGAGTTGTCAGGCTCCGAGAGGAACACGAGAAGGTAATTTCTTTTTGAACGAGTTGGCACGAGATGTGTTGGTTTGTAACTTCCGTCCGTCGTTAGCCACAGTGCACTGAAGCTACTGAAGGTGTCTGACCCCACGACACACCTGTGTGCACTTACTGTACTAACCTGTGTGTCACATTAGCACGATGTGTGTGTGTGTTGTGTTGTCCATTTTCCAGAAGCTTCCCCCCCGACACACACACACACACACACACACACCCTCCTGCAGCCACTCACATGTTCAACTTCTTGTTATGTGGCCTGGAGGTGTTTTTAGTTTCGTTTGTCTTCTTTCTCACTCTGCTGGGTTTTCTTTCTAACTTCTAGCTGTTATGGATTCTCGACACTTACCTACCAGCATGTGGATCAGCCATCATGCTAAATAATCATCCAGGAAGTACCACACGATACAAGTTTACAGCAACACAATCTGAGGAGTGTGTCGTTTGTTTCCGTGTAGTCTGTGTAAAGTTGATGCTTTGTCTTCTAGCAGATCATCTTACTGCCCAACAACGACAACAACAGTGTGAGGCTTCATGTGCATAGACTGTGTGTGTCACCATATATCACAGTGAAGAGCTGTTAGTGCAAAATGTCCTCCTGACCATTTGGGTGAAGTTTTGACAGCTGTGTTTTGTCTTCCTCTGCTGCCACTTTGATCCGTTTTTCTTTTTTCTGCCTCCCTGCGTGTGATGATTCTTTAAAGAGCTCAATTTTCAGGTTCATGCTTTTATTTTGGAGTCCTAGTAGAATAGGTTTACATACTTTTATTTTCAAAAAAAACATTGTTTTTCTCATATGGTTCATTGCTTGCAGCATCCCCTTTACACACTGTGTCTTGAACGCTCCGTTTTAGCTACAGAGTGAGACATCTCGCCTCTGTTCAATCTTTGGTGAGAGTTGCACATGCGCGTGACTTAACGTAGCCAATCAGAGGCAGAGTAGGACGGGTCATGCCGAGCTGAGTAGTGTGATCTAAAATGACAGCGCTACAGCTGCTAACCATGGCTAAAAAATATATTTTTATGGTCAGTCAGCAGACATTCAGTTGTTACTATGATGTAGAGAAACGTTATATTTGAACTTAAAGATAGTTACAAAATAATAACTTCTCACTCTGAAACATTCCTTGCGAAGGTGGTTCAGTTCGTTCTGCCTGGGTTTTGGTATCAGAATCGGGCCGTACCGCAGAATGTACGGCCGTACCGCAGCCGTGGTTACCATCCGTAGACATAGACATATATACGTAGACGCCGCATTGACTGTGCTGTCCCGTTGCCGCGCTACATTGGTGCGTCCGCCATATTGGATGTGGTAAACAAATACTAGTAGACGTGAAAACTGTTGGTTTTCTGAATAAAAAGCATGAACGTTTACATTAAACTGATCAGTTTTATATTCAGTGATTTGTATTCATGTAAATTCTAATAATGACATCATTGAGACAAAATGTGAACAAAGGCTGTAAATCAAAATAAGAAACTGCAACTGGCAGTGAGTCTGCTTTGTTTTCTTTTAGCGGTGAAGTGAAACTGCATGACAGAAAATTATAGACACTTATTTTATTGTATATGACATTTCATGGTAAAAAAGTAAACTCGCAGGAGGCTACTATTATAAAAATGCACAATAAATTACGACCTTTCAACCAGTTAAACTGGAGGGATTTCCGTTGTAATGAATACTAAACACATTAACCTGCCAAAATCCAAAATGGGGGCGACGTCATCGTACGATCTAGCGAGTGAGTGCGGCGTCTATGTCTATGGCTGTAGCGGTGTCACACTACTTTGCAACTCACATCAAAGATTGAACAGAGGTGAGATGTCTCACTCTGTAGCTAAAACGGAGCGTTCAAGACATAGTGTGTAAAGGGATGCTGCAGCAATGAACCATATGAGAAAAAATAATGTGTTTTTTGAAAATTAAAGTATGTAAACCTATTCTTCTAGGACCCCCAAATAAAAGTATGAACCTGAAAATTAGCATCATATGACCTCTTTAAATGTTATGCACAAGGCTGTGTGAGTTGCACAGATTTTCACTGTGATTCATATTTAAATAATTTGTCCTGAAACAGGTGGTGATAGACTGTGAAAGTCGGATACAGCACTGGTGAGTATCAAGAGAGTCTCATGCATTATTTCAACAGTTGCATAGTGACAACATTGTTCACTTTATTGCTTTGCACAATCAATCATCTTGTTGTCACACAGAGCAGCAAACACCAGCAGGTCAATACATGTTCTGACGTGATAGATTTTTTTTCCATGGAGACACAGAAAACATATTACACATTGTAAGAAGTCATTCAGAAACATTGTATAATGTACTTATAGTTAAATGTTACAGGCCAAGTCTTGACAAGTCGCAGCCAAGACTTTTATGGCTCTGCGCTTGCTTGTCTCTGTGTGATACACATCTTTGAATACAACTAATTTGGAATAGAGATGAATTGGTCATCATCATCACCTCTTAATTCATCAGTGAAGTTTGTATTTAGTTGAGACACAGTTGGTGTAGCGCCGTGTAAGGACTGTATTATTTATGTTATAATGACAGTCGACACAAGTTTGGCTTCCCGCAATTAATCAAGCAGGATTTTATTCAGTGTTGAGGCTTTGCGTTTTAGAGTGCCAGCTCTGGTCAAAATCAACAAATTAGACACTCTATGACCAATCAGAGGCGTTTGTTTCAAGTGTGCCGTAATTAGCCGGTTTATTCCTGATTTTTAAAAAAAAGCCGTTGCAAGGAGCAATTTCAGCACACAGACAACCTTGAAGGCCCTTCACACCCACACATTAGTTGTCAGTTATTCTGTCTGATTGTCTTCGGCCGATCTGGAGGTTCGTAAGACGATGTTTCACCTTTGTAGACAAAAAAAGTTGTACCTCATTCTCCACCTCTTCTCAGGTTGGGTGGCGTCAAAGTAAATGTACCATCAGGCCTTTTTTCAAAGCAGAGTTTTTGACTTTGTCACAGTTGGAAAAGTTGTTGCAAGTAACATTAACAATGGCTCTGCTGTATTCAAGAGTCCCAGTAGGTCGTGACAGTCTGCCAGCCTGAACAATATCAGTAGCGATGGGCTGATGAAGCCTTAAGAAGCTTCGTTTGTGCCAAAAAAAGATTTGAAGCGTCGAGCAAACACGGTGACGTCTGGATTGCTTGTGAAACTTCTGACAGCCCTTTGAAACCAGCACACCTCACTGATGTGAAAGAGTCCCTCCACACAAACAGTATAATGAAACCTCTGGGAGAAAGACAGTTGATTATTAAGTCCCGTACCCAAGTTGTCGAATGCTGATGCTTTTGACTGGTGTTCGACCCGAGCTGCCAACCCAAAACTTCAGTATATGGAAATCTGGGGATGAGACTCAATAATCAACCATCTGTCTCCAGGAAGTTACATTTTGTTGCATTAAGGCATAAAAAAGACTCTGTTGTGTGTCCGAGTTGGTTTTTGCAGCAAAAAGTGATTACCACGTTAAAATCCTTAAAACGGGACCTACTTCTTCTCCCTCCATTCTCGGTGTGTTTCCACATCACACTTGTGTTTGCTGACGATTGGCTTCCAAACTATTTGTGATGTCACAAATTATACTTGAAACAAGATTTTCAACGAGCACAGGGGACATTTACACTTTCAGCAATGAATGTGAAAACAGCCTCTAGTGTCAAACTCTGCCCATCTGTCGTTCTACACAGTGGAGCTCAAAAATTAAACTGTGGGAACATAAGGAAGCACATTTTTTAGTTTTAATAGTGGGACTTTAATACTTTGGGTTAGATAATAGAGTTTTGTTCAGGTGTGCTGCATTAGATATACAGTCGTTGTCAAAAGTTTACATACACTTATAAAGAAAATGTATATCATGGCACTTTTCAGTTCCAATGATTTCTACAGTTGTCATTATTCAACAAATTCAGTTGAACTTCACCGATTCTGTCAAGAGGAGAGATTAACGATTCGGCCAGAGGTCGACCAGAAACTTGTGGATGGCTATCAAAAGCACCTAATTGAGGTGAAAATGGCCGAGGGACATTTAACCAAGTATTATAATTACTGTGTGAATGTTTTTGAGCCAGCAGATTTGGTCACGTTTTCAGAAGACGCATAAAAAAAATAATATTTGAACCAAGCGTTTTTTGCGACAAAGTCACGTGTTTCACTCATTCATCACAGAAAATGAGCTGTAGAAATCATTGGAAGTGAAGACTGCCATGTTATACGTGTTCTTTACAAGTGTATTCATTCATTCAACCTTCGTTTAAATATCGAAAAATAATTTTCAATGATGTCGAGAGCACAAATAAAAAAGAAAAAACACAATAGGTGCAAAAATGTGATAGCGAACATTATCACAGAGCGGATAAACAGAATGGGTACATAAAAATGATAACCGATAAGAAGCAACATGACAAAACACAAATAAAACTGAGGTGCATAAAAGATAAATGGTATGTAAACTTTTGACCGCGGCTGTAGATGTTATTGTGCAGTATGTTAAATAAAATAACGGTGTGCTCTCTGTGAGGATATGAAATACGTCTGCTGACACGAAGCATTAGTGCACCTTAAGCGCCGCTGCAGGCTCGTGACTCCAAACCTCATTGTTGATATTTATGTGATATATTTAACGAGTCACAATGTGATGTAATTGGAGAATGAAACATTAAATTAGCCTTTTACTTTTATTACATTATTACTTGGTGCGGCAAAGGAAATGTACGTATAATGTAATTATGTCGATGCCTTTCTAAATTATGCTCGTCTCTTCTTATCCTCCTAATGTGCCAACTGCACAGCTTTAGCAGTAAAAACTTTCAAAATGTACTGACACAGTGCGCGACAAAGACAGAAACAAGCTTCAGAGCGTTGGTCCCATCTGCCCATCTCTACTGATGTGTCAAAATGTCTTCATTGGAAAAAAGGGGCTATTTGCATGATAAAGGTGATTCCAGTCGAGCAAATGCAACGATACACAGGAGGGTGAGTGAGATGTCGATCGAGCACATCGTAGACGGACTTGTGTCAGTCCTGACAAGAGGACTAATCAGGTGGATAAAGTGGAAACACTTGTGAGTGCACAGTAACTGTAACTTCATTTTTCCTTTGCTGTTGATTGCAAGCAGCGGGTTACCTTTAGTATTCTTGAAAGGCAGACTGATTGAACTTATTTGTGTGATTAGAGCTCCTCTCAGAGTCGTACATGCTTGTACAGACCGCTTGACGACACTTTTATACGTCTTGGTACGTGTCCGGTGACCTCGCATGATTCCCAACACAGCTCCATCCACCTTTAGTCTAAACAGAGGACTAATGAGGCAGAATAACCAGAAACGCCCGTGTGGTGCTCGAGTAAACCGAGTGGTGACTTCTGTGCTAAACTCCGTGACATTGTTCTCGCTTGTTTGTGAATTTGAGTGTTGTAAATCCAGATTAATGTTCATGTGGGTCCAAAAGTCCAACAGTAACACCTCCTGTCTCACTTTATACAAGCCTACAGTGTGTAATTACAGGTAGAGCTCACATGGTTCTAAAGAAGAACAAAAGAGGTTGTAAAAGTTTATTTTGCATGATAAAAGATTAGAGATACTCTCTCTGCTGTCAGTTTATTTAAAGCTTATACAAATCAACAAGTTTATTCAAATGATGTATCGAATGCAAAACTTTCTTCCGACTCCTGTAGCATTGTAACACGATGGTAAAAGTCAGCAAAACGTATTTTTGTTGAATATTTCCCCCTTTAACTAAAAATAACCTGGAAAATATGATAAGTTGTTTTGAGGGTCAGAGATTTTAACAAGAAACAATTGATTATTCCAGCAGATCACATCAGAAAACCAGTGAGGAAAGTCTGAGATAAAGTCAGAAATAAGAGATTATGTCTCATCTTTGATTATGTTGCAAAAGACATTAGTGCAACTTCCTAGACTGTTACATTTAAAAACATACAACATGGTCTCCATTCTTCCCTGAAAGGGACGAGAACAGAAGCTTCCCATTGTTCTGTTTTAAAGGTACAGTGTGTAATATATCAAGTATGGCTCCAGAAACTACGGTGGCCCTCATGGTCAATCTTCTAAATATGGACTCCTTCATAACCGCGTCTACTATTTCTGTTAATTAAAGTGATCGGATAAAGATGTATTTAGTTATTTAGTCTATAAAACTATGGGTTATAACTAAAAAGGAAAAAAAATGGGTTCATACAAAGAAATTGAGCCTTGAGAAAATGTATGTTACAGTCAGTTGTAATCTTTAACGTTACTCTGACATGTCCAACAGAAAGCAGGACACTCCGTCAGTCTGCAAACATTTCTCTAACATCAGAGATTCTCGTCTTCAGCTCCAATGTTTACTCTTGTTTGATGCCGCCGCTAGTCCGGATCTCTTTTAGCGTCCTGGAGTTTTTGTTTCTTCGACAGTGATTCACACTCTAGTTTTTCTTGTACAAAATAAGTATGATCATCCATCCTTTATCAGATTGTGGTTTCAAACTTCTCACAATACAGACTGTTTGGCATGAAACAGCAGCTGCTCGCTCTTCTTCTTCTTCGTCTTCCAACTTGGTCATTTCCAGTGGCAACACCAAACGCAAAATGCCCTCACTTGTGTCAGGTTTGTCCCTTCTGGGCTACTGTAGAAACATGGCGACCTCTATTTAGATATAAACAGCTCATTCAAAGGTAATGAAAACACGACGACTCTTATTTTCGGGTGATCGTACGCTAAATAAAACACACTTGTGAAAATTATATTCCATTTCTGCCAAGTCTGTTCTGCTAGATGCCACTACATAATACACACTGCACCTTTAATATCCCAAAATAAACTAAACAGACAAATTTGGACAACAATGGCTTCAGAGGAGAGCTGTGGCTTCACAGGAAAACAGCATTTATCTGAGTGTCTGTTGGCCTAACGTCAGTGTAAACCAATGCTTTTGCAGGAAGAAGGTGTCAGGTGACTATGAAGCCCTGAACGACCGCCTTGAAACTCTTCCAGAGCAACTGTCTTACGACATCATGGTGAGTGCTGTCCTCGTTTACAATGCACAGAAAAAAAAAACAGGCACACAGTCGATCAACTTGTGCATTGTGGGTCAGATTTAAAATTAATTCCTGCTGCAAATGGCATTTACCA
The DNA here is from genome assembly GCF_965226575.1 of Pagrus pagrus. Classification (NCBI taxonomy): domain Eukaryota; kingdom Metazoa; phylum Chordata; class Actinopteri; order Spariformes; family Sparidae; genus Pagrus; species Pagrus pagrus. The sequence goes on from NC_140194.1 coordinate 3,117,639, forward strand.
GAGTCACGAGCTGGGTTTATATTCTTAACTTTGCAGAAGTTGGTCCTAAAGATGTATATTTTTCTGCTGTAACTAAAAGTTTTATTTCTTCTTTTCTCCTGCTTTCATGTCCACATTCTGCCACCTGCCTCGCCTCAACGGTTTGGCTGTAAACAGGTGCCGTTTGGCCCTCTGGCCTTCATGCCTGGTAAGCTGGTGCACACCAACGAGGTCACGGCGTTGCTCGGTGACAACTGGTTCGCCAAGTGCTCTGCCAAACAGGCTCAGAAAATTGTCAGCCACAGGATGAAATGTGAGTCTGTTTTCTGTCCTCTCTGGGGGAAAAAAAAGACGGCATTGTGTCATTTTAATGAGATCACTCAACACTGCTCTTGTTCATCCAGCAGAGGGCGACGCTGCATCAAGTCTAGAAAGCCTTGTCTGAACACTGAGGACTAACTTCCTTTTCAGCCTGAACCATTATTTGCTGTGAGATTTTGGGGAGAAACTTTTCGAGATGTTTATAGAATTAATCCATTTTATAGATATGTTCAGTGAACTGTAATGCTGCTGCTAATAACCGTTGGAGCATGCATGATTTTTCGACACACGCAGGTCGCTTTGTTTCACATGAGGTTAAAAAGGCACATTAGGAGCACTGATTTACTGTCTTGGATTCATATGTTACAGGTCGTCACTGCCTCTGTTGTGAAATCCTTTTTTCTCTCTCCTGCGGTCGAATCATGTCCCTCTAAATGCGGCACTTGTGTTTGGTCGAGTGCGAGAGGGAAAAATAAAAAACGTGTTTACTCTCACATGGGTTATGCGTAGCCATACTTACAAACTGTGTTTGCCCTGCTGCTCATTCCGGGTCTGAAAATCTCATATCGAGTCAAATGGGCCCAAGTAACGATCTCTGATGTGAACATTATTAGAGTGTTTAGTGAAGCAGAAATGTGCTGCCACAGCCCATCCACAGCCGTCTGGCCTCCCCCTCCTCCCCCCTCCTCCCATCTCCTGACCCTGCCCACCCCGCTATTACAGAGCTAAGTGCTGTAATACAAACATAGCTAGCTGAAATGTGTCAGACAGCGGCTGAGTTGTCAGGCCTTCTGTGTTTGACCTTTCCTCACTTCCAGTTGATGCACTGACTGGAGGGGCTCCCGATCGCCATGGAAACAAGGGCCCTCTGCTGCTATTAGTAAAAGGGCTTAATTGTTGTCAAGATTTAATGATCCGGAGTAGTATTCAGGGCAGAAGATATTATGAACTGTTTGTGTCATCATTTTTCAATTTTTTCCCCCCAACTTGTTCAGGATTTTAACTCTTTCAGCAGCTGGCTGTCACTGTTATATTTCCCTCAGAGCTCTTGTTAGCCAGCAGCCAGCTTTGTTTTTTTTTTTGCTCGATGGGTTTTTTGTCAGTCTGCCTCCGACTCTCTGAATGAAACGTTTTCTTGATGATGTGTCTGTGTTTTTCCGCAGATGTGAAGAAGGAACTAGATGATCTGTCGAAGACGATGAAAAACTTTGAAGCCAGAGTTAGCCTGGCAAAGAATTTGGAAAGCATGTCAGCCGTACGTTGCATCACTACAAGTCGTCTCGCAGATAAAGATGTTGCGTAATTCATAAATGGGGACACACGTATTGACTTTGTTTCTTCTTTAGAGCAAAGGAGATTATGTTGACATAAGAGAAGATGCCGGAAACAATGACGCTGCTCTCACCAAAGGTACCTTTGTCAGCCTTTTTCTGCCCTCATTTTACTTGCACATCTTTGCTTATGAGAAAGCAAAGAAAGCCTTTAACCTGTTCTGTAACCTGTCAGCTTAAAAAAATTTAAGGAATTTCTCTCCCATCTTGTCTGCTTTGACAGGAAGGCAAAGAATAGCTCACAAACCAAATTCTAAGCCCAAGCTGGATGCCGTGTTGGATGTAAAAGAGGAGGATGAGGAGGATGATGAAGGGAGCAAGAAAAGCGTCTTGACTGAGGAGGAGCTGTGGGCTCGATTGGACGAACTCGAGAAACTGGAGGAGCTACAAGACGAGCAGGACAGGTAGATCAACACACTCTTCTCTTTGTAGCCTTCATAATTAGGAAGTTTGTGACGTCTGTAAAAATGAAAATGTTTTTATCTCCAGGTTGTCTGATAATGCAGAAATGAACGGTGAAGACACGTCATCCTCTTCCTCCGAGGAGGAGAAGGAGGGACAGGCTGAGCCTCGGGTAAACGGCCTGAGTCTGAAGCCCAGCTGGAGCTCAGTGCCTCACAGTAAAGCGCCGCCCAGCGTCGACAGGAAAGAGGATGAAGACGACGAGGAAGGCGACTGTTTGCCGACTATCTTTTTCTCTCACACAGTCGAACCCAAGAAGGTCAGAGTGATAAACGACTGGGAACATTTTACAGATTTGCTTTTTTTTATAAGATAACGTACCTTTTCATTTCTGTTCTGATGACTTTTTATCGTCACCCTCTTTTGCTGCAGGTGAGAATAAACACTGGAAAAAACACCATGCTGAAGTTCAGCGAAAGGAAAGAGCAGAAGGAACACTCGAAGAGGAAAAAGAAAAACGGACACTCCCATCACGAACTCCACAAAATCACAACACCAGCCGACATTTACAGGTAAAAAACAAACGCTGTGAACCCAACTTATTTAATAAATTACGTTAATTGACATCGTCCAACTCAAGATTGTATAACGAAATTCCAGCTAGCTTCGAAGCTACACAGCCGCACACAAACACTGTACAAACGAATGAAGAATTAAATCACAAAAATAAACCATTCATTGTGTGTTGGGGATGAGTTCAGGAGCTTCACAGTCTGAGGAAAGAAGCAGCGAATACTTCTGTATCTTTTGTCAAAGCAGAGTAAACAGACTTTAGGAAACTTCGCAAGTTGAAAACAAAAAAAAATACATTTTTAAATGACAGATTGGACGTCTGTTTCCTTTGTCAGGCTGTTTGTGGATGTGAAGAACGGGGAACTCATCCCGAGGAAGTCCATCCTGAAGTCACGCAGCAGAGAGAACAGCGTCTGCAGCGACACGAGCGAGAGCAGCGCGGCCGACTTCGACGAGCGCCGGATGATCGGACGCAGCTTCAGCCACGATGAGGCGACGCACAGCGACACCAGTGACGGCATCACAGAGGAAGACAGCCCCACAGCGATCCCACTGCACCCCACCAGCAGATTTGAGGTAAAAAAAAAAAAACGACATCTTTTGGTTTCAGTTTTATTTCTCACTGTCTTAGTTATTTTATTTTTTTCCCCCCTGAACTGATCTCAGTCTAGTTTCTTTTTTTGGTCTTTTATCTCAATTACAGAGCGGAAGAAAACTGCAATATATCTTTATTATGAAACAGCTTATGAAAATTACACATTTGAGCCTCAGATCCCCTTAATGAGAACATAACAAAACTCCCACAGAAACCTCTTTAAGTTAAAGCGGAAGCTGCATGTGGTCCAACAATCATTAACCGTCAGTCACAAGAGGCAATATGAACAAGAAGACACGTCATTAAAACAGGATAAGCTGCTTTTTTTTTATTTTTAGCGTAAACCTTTAATGTCGGACCAGTTTGAGTGAAGTGAAAGTGATCCGTCGTGGTTTCTCTCTTTCTCCTCTGCAGGCTTTTTCAGGCACGGTGGTGGAAAAGGACCCGATGCCTCTGGCTGTCCCACATCTCACCATCGCTCCACCGGCTCTGCCGACCATACTGGAGAGGAAACAGGAGGAGGTGGCGCCCGACCCCCCTCCGCCCCAGGAGCCCCCGAAAAGGGTGTCGAAGTTTAAAGCTGCCAGGTTGCAGCAGAAGTGACTGTTAACAAGCAGATGATCCATTTTTCACAATAACTTCTTGTTTTTTTTTTTTTTTTTTGTTGTTTTTTAAAAAGCCTTTGTTTCTTTTCTACGACTGATGAACTGGACACACAGCAGACGATCCTCTCCTGATTTCTTTCACGTCTCTTTCACTTTTGATCGTACAGGGTTTCTGTTGAGTCGGACTGTTCGGTGAGAAGAAGCACAGCAGCAAAGTTAACGAATAACGACTTGTGTGTAACTTTTTAGCACTGATAAACGCTGTCTCTTTTGCTCATCTACTCCTAACAGTATAAATGGCGCTTAACTATTGTCCCATCTTTTTTCCGGGCTTGTTTGACCTGATCGCTGTCCGTCTGTCTGTCTCATGCTTCCTGTCGTCTGCTTCTCTGTTGATCCATGCTACTGCCAGTTTTAGGTAGAGCTCTAGGCTTTGCCGCTTGTGATGAGTTGCCTTGTTTTGTTTCTACTGATCATTAAACACAATCAGGTGCCCGTTAGTGCTCATTTTACCTTCTCTTGACCTGCCTAATGAATGTATGTATTCCTTCGTGACGAGCTTTATGTAAAGACAAAAAAAGAATATTGATGGAAACTAAAAGGAAAATAAAAGATTTTGGCTAAAAGTCTTGTTCCTCCTCTCGTCCTTTTAATATCTTGTTGTTTGATGTTCTGCTTTAGTCATTATTAAAACATCTTAGTCGTAATCAGTTTGGGAATATTTTCTCAAATTGTTGTTACTGCATAGTAACACTGTGTAATACTAGACCTCGTTTAAAGTGTTTAGGTTTTTAAACTGCTGTTACTAGAGACAAGCTGAGCTCATATGCTCTTTTATGAATTACTGTCACTCCTTGGGAATTTCCTGTTGTGCATTAAAATGTGAGGAGCTAAAGTAAAGCACCATCTCTGCGTACTGCAGCCAAACTTTGTAAGAGAGCAATAACATTTCATCAAAAGCTGCGAAGCAAACTGAACACAAAATGCCTTTTCCCCCAGTTAGTAAAAGTACAATCAAAGTGCAGCCTTAATGTGAGAGAGGGGATTTCAAAGGCAATCACTGTGGCAACAAATCAAATTAAGCGTGGGCCCAAAAACCAAATTTAAAACCTGATTTAGAGGTCTGCAGTTGGTGTTTGCCATCAGTGAGCTTTAGGAAAGGCACTGGATATAAAACAGCTGCACAGTTGTGTGATTTGACATGTGGATTTCGGGAATTGCCATGACATCACTGACTGTTAAACACTTGTGATGTGATGTGAGCTCTTAGCATAATTCAGATTTAATTAACAGATTCTTTAAATTTTAAAGAAATTAGAGGGAAAGGTCCTCCTCCAGCCAGAACTGTGCTTTTCTTCTTGTTCCTACAGGTGAAGGTTTCTACTTTTTTTCCGAGCTCATTGAAAATCTTGATTTTTAAGAGTGATTGGTGACATCACAGATTGTTTGGAAGCCAATGTGTCGGGCAATGCACACCGATGTGTTTTTGTGTGTCGAGCCATTTCCCAGCGGTACGGAAGCCCTGAGGGGCAAAGGAGAATTTTTTTTTCTGGTGCTCCTTTTTCTAAAATATTTTTTTCATGTGTGAAATTTTTTATTTTTCATGTGTCGAGCCGAGTGAAAAAAAAATGTTCACGGCTTTAACATTTTTTTTTTTACTCCTCTCAACACATGAAATAAATAAATTTTCACTCGTGAAAAAGAAAATTTTTCACTCGGCTCGACACATGAAAAAAAAATTCACCGTACCACAGAAGCCCTGAGGGGCAAGGGGAATTTTTTTTTTTCCCGGTTGTTGTAACAAGTTGTAAAAACGTTTTTTGTGTGAAACAGTGAAAAACATTTTTTTTCAGAGGTGAATTTTTTTTTGTGTTGAGCCAAGTGAAAAAAAAAATAATAATTTCACCCATGAAAAAAACATTTTATCGCTCGTGAAAAAAAGATTTTTTCACTCGGAGTGAAGAAAGTGCATATTTCTGGCAAGAAATGACAGAAAACAAGTTGTATGCATCTGAGATGAAGGTTGGAAAACATTCTTTATTAATTCTGCAAGAAAATAAAAAAATTTCACTCGGCTTGTCACAAAAAAAAACATTTTTCACCCATGAAGAAAAAAAAAATTCACCCATGAAAAAAAAACATGACAGTAAACAAGTTGTATGTCTCTGAGATGGAGGCTGGAAGAAATTCTTTATTAATTCTGCAATTCACGTTTTCCTTAAGCAGCTCGACACATGACAAAACCTTTTTTTCACCCACGGAAATAACATTTTTCCACTCGGCTCCACACAAAAAACCCAAATTTTTTCACTGGGAAGAGTGAAGAAAGTGCATATTTCTGGCAAGAAATGACAGAAAACAAGTTGTATGTGTCTGAGATGGAGGTCGGAAAACATTCTTTATTAATTCTGCAAGAAAATACAAAATTTTCACTTGGCTCGACACAGAAAAAAACATTTTTCACGGGTGAAAAATTTTTTTTCACTCTGCTCCACACAAAGAAGAAACATTTTTCACCCGTAAAAAAAAACATTTTTCAACCGTAAAAAAAAACTTTTTTCACCCGTAAAAAAAACATTTTTCAACCAATAAAAAAAAAAACATTTTTCACCCGTGAAAAAAAACATTTTTCAACCGTTAAAAAAAACAACTTTCACCCGTGAAAAAAAACATTTTTCAACCGTAAAAAGAAACATTTTTCACCCGTGACAAAAAACATTTTTCAACCGTAAAAAAAAAAACATTTTTCACCCGTGAAAAAAAAAACATTTTTCACCCGTGAAAAAAAACATTTTTTCAACCGTAAAAAAAACATTGTTCAACCGTGAAAAAAAACATTTTTCCACTCAGCTCCACACAAAAAAACCCAATTTTTTTCACCCATGAAAAAAACATTTTATCACCTGTAAAAAAACATTTTACCACCTGTAAAAAAAACATTTTATCACTCATGAAAAAAACTTTTTTTCACTCGGCTTGACACAAAAAACCCAATTTTTCCACTGGGAAGAGTGAAGAAAGTGCATATTTCTGGCAAGAAATTACAGAAAATGAGTTGTATGTGTCTGAGATGGAGGTCGGAAAACATTCTTTATTAATTCTGCAAGAAAATAACATCTTTTCATCTTTTTTATTTTTTTCACTGTTAAACGAATGGAAAAAAAAGTTTGAACTTAGAAAATGGAGCACTAGAAAAAAAAAAGTTCTCCTTTGCCCCTCAGGGCTTCTGTAGTAAGACATTTTTGTTCATTGGTGAAATCTTTTCGAGTGAAAAACATTTTCACTTGTGAAAATGTATTTTTCACTTAACTCGACACATCAAAATAAAATATTTTGACCTGCAAATTATTTTTTTCATTCAGCTCGACACATTTAAAAAAAAAAAAAAAAAACCTGTGAAAAAAATTTTTTTCACTCTGTCACACACAAAATAATGTTCTCCCTTGTCCCTCAGGGCTTCCGTAGTATGACATTTTTTTCAGGGGTGAAATTTTCTTTTTTCATGTGTTGAGAGGAGTAAAAAATAAATTTAACTCGTGAAAAAAAATGTTTTTCACCCGGCTCGACATGAAAAAAAAAATTTCACCCGCGAAAAAAAACCCAATTCACTCAGCTCGACACATGAAAAAAAAAATTTGGGACTCAGAAAAAAAGTACAATGGTCACATGATGAATCTGAGGGGTCACGAGATGATTAATGGTGAAAGGAAAGAAGAAGAAACATACATTTGTATTCTGTTACATTTTGGATAATTCCACCACATCGAACAAATTATATGAAATCATAAGAAAGAGGGAACCCAAAAATTCTGGTGTGGTTGAACCAGACTCAGCAATTTTTTTTTTTTTTTTTGTATGTTGTCACCAGCCAAAAAGTTTAGAAATGTCAGAAGTGTTTTTCTTATCATACTGTATATGTTTATTCTTGCAAAATCTTCATCTAAAAGTGAGTACAGCTGTCAAATAAATGTGGTGGAGTTAGAAGTCCTGTATGTTTCCTCAGAAACCTGGTGGAGAATAAGTGAACAGAGGCAGAGAAAGAAATAAAAAAGTACATTTGCCTAATATTTAGTGAGAAATGTCACATTAGACTTAATTCTATATGATGTATGATATAAGATATAATCACCTAGAAAGTAACATTCCTGTTGTGTTGTGGTTTTTTAAAAAACTTATTTTGGAAGTGGCTTTTTTCCAGTGGATAAACATAGTTGTACTTTTTTTCCTCTTCCCACCGACAGTTTGGTCTGCGGTCTGCGAATGTTTGGAGTTTTGCTTACAATAATCATTTTCAGCCCCGTGATTAATATGTTTAGAAGAAGAAGGGAACGACATTTGTTTTCTCCTTCCATGAAACTGAGGAGACGATCGCTCTGGACTGAGCTGCATTGTTTGATGTAGTTTAAGATTTTCTTTTAGGGGGGCAACTCACACACACACAACGCTGCACTTCATCTCCCCCCCACACAAGCAGCTTTAATTAAAGCTGCGGCTTGTGAGTTGAAAGGCTATCACTCCCCTTTTAGTTAAATGGTGGGAGTGCAGGTCTCTGATAAGAAGCTTTTAAACAGGTCCTGAGGTGACTCTGCCCCCCCGCCCCCCTCCTTCATCAGGATTATTTCTCCAATATGAAAATCCAGGTAGCATGAGACAGATTAGGCAATGCTTAACATGCTAGCGTTGTGTTGGTGAGACACGGATCAATGGACTTATGTAGGTTAAGCTGTGAAGGTATATGCTGGAACACAGTAGAACTACATCACAAAGAAATCTAGCATACAAACTATGTAAGAGGTCCGAACGAGATCTACATTTCAGGGATTAAGAGGGATTTTAAGAGTTGTGTGATGAAGGAATCAAGCAGGTATTGTTTTCCAGACAGGTGCTTGGGCCCGAGAGGAGGAGAGGAAGAGTTGCACTTAGCTCCAAACGTCAGAGGGATGGATTAAACAGCAGCAGTCCGCATATCTGCTTCACCGCTATTTGAACATCTCGTACCTACATCATTTACACTCACAGCCTAAAACGGGAGCTAGTTTTTTCGTTCCTCGCTCGCTCCACTAATGAACCTCGGGTGGAATCACAGGAAAGAAAAACGAATGTTCAGGTGATCCACAGTGATATCACAACTCTGCAGCTTCATGACACTTGGATTCTCACATCCTCCTCAAAAATTACACACCACAAACTAATTAAAACTATCGCTTTAATGCTTGTTTTTTGGCTCATCGGTATATTTTGAGCATCTTATATATTCATCAAAAACCCTTTGAATGATCATTATCAGAGCTGAAACGATTAGTGCATGTACAGAAAATGAACTGTCAACTTTATTGATAATAACACAAATACATTTCTGCGATCTTGGTCATATAAAACATGCAATCTTTTTTTTTCCTGACCAAACAAATCATTGATTAATTGAGAAAATCATGAAATACCAATTGGCTGCAACTTGAAGATCTCAATACAGTTCTCTAATATCTGTTTAACATGCTTTTTGTAGGAAAAAGTACCAAGTTACCACATTAAAATCATTGGAAAGGTACCTATACCTGGAGAAAGTCTGGTAAGTGTGTAAGTTTTTCAGTTTGTTTAAAGGGATTATATTTTTGGGCTGTGAATGAAGCCACTGGAATGATTTAACCAGCTTGAGGGCTGCTGGTCGCTGGTTATAGTTTTTGCACCCTGTAACCAAAAACCACTGCATTAACTTAACTAGCTCAAGTTTCATTATCAGGAGGCGGGGCTTTCCATTTTTAAACATATCGTTATTCATTCATCTCAACCTGATTGAGACTTTACAACCCTCAATATTTAAAGAAATCATTACATCAGTAAATTGAACAATCCACCATGTTCCCTTTTTTTCCCCAGTGCTGCTCATCAAAAAATCGAGTAAATATGAATATGCAAATATTTTTCATTTCACAAGTTTAACCCTCTGGACACAAGATGTCAGCTTCATATGTATGTAAATGTGCAATGGAGGCTTCAAGTTTCCACATCACATATCCGTAGGCTGAATGCTGGACCGGGATTGGCTTCCCAGCAATTTGTGATGTCACAAATCATGCTCGTAGTCTCCGCCTCTTAAAATCAGATTTTCAATTTTCACTTTAAAGAGGTCATATTATGCAAGATTTCCGGATCATATTTTTACCTGGGGGTCCAAGTAAAAACACATTATTTGATCAGAGTAGGTAGTGTGATCTAAAATAACGCGGCTACAGCAGCAGCAACTGTATGTCTGCTGTCTGACTGGAGTGTATATATTTCATAATAAATACATAAAAATATATATCTATACAACGCTTGTTACATAGTGACTCACTTAAAGGGGAACTACCGTTTTTTTACAACCTGGACCTTATTTCTAGCAGAAAATACAATGATTTACTCACCCAGATAACTTTGGTGTCGTTCGGACGAAATTAGATCCAGTGTAGCGCCGGTATATCCATATAATGCGAGTGACGGGGCACCGAAGCGCAGCCTCTATGAGCATTATCTGCCACGAAACTAGTTCATTTCACCAATATTTTGTTATGAAATGCTAGCGCTATTAGCCTCTGAGTCCGGGCTCGTCTATTGTCAACATCCGGGGTCTGTAGGTTGATCTACTACCTCTGACCTGGAAGATGTCGTCTCTGAGCTGCGCGCGCACCCGTGACAGCCCAGCTTGTTTACCTGTAGCTGCTACTGCTAGTTTGACCCCGGATGTTGATAACGGACGAGCCCGGACTCAGAGGGGAAGAGCACGAGTGTATCATGACAAAATATTGGTGAAATGAACTAGTTTCGTGGCAGATAATGCTCATAGAGGCTGCGCTTCGGTGCCCGGATCACTCGCATTATATGGATATAGCGGCGCTCCACTGGATCTAATTTCGTCCGAACGACTCAAAATGACACCAAAGTTATCTGGGTGAGTAAATGATCATATTTTATGCTAGAAATAAGGTCCAGGTTGTAAAAAACGGTAGTTCCCCATTAAGTTACGGAAGTAAAGGCTTGACCCCAAACCAGGCGTGTCAGGCAGTGCAGGAGCAGTGTTTTCTGAGAGAGAGAGTAACTCCCTTTGGTGTGGACTTTGGGCTTTTTCACTTTGCACATGCAGAAAAAATGCTTCATAACACAATGAAGGAAAGGCAAAAACCCAGAAAGCATCATATGACCTCTCTAAGCAGATGAATGTGAAAACAGCCTTCTAGGGTCAAACTCTACACAGACATCGTTCTACACAGTGAAGCTCAAACATTCAACCGGAGCAACAAGAAGAAGAACACATTTTTGACCTGAGGGGGACTTTAAATCATTGTATGACGAGGTGTGCTGCTTGATAATAAACTGCAACAGATGGGATTCTTTTACATCCAATGCAAAAACTAAAAAAGATAAGCACCTGCCGCAACATCTGAATGCAAATCTACACAACAGCAGCGAAACTAAGGACCTGTTGCTGTGTCGGTGTCCTTTATGTTGTTTTTTTTAAATTTTCATTTCTAGACTTTTGAGTGTCTCTGAGAATTTCTCTGAGAGCAAAGTTTGGAAAGCATTCTTCACTTCACTTGTGTGAAGTACAAGTCAAGGTCCTCCTTACTTTCTTGGAGAGAGAAAAAAAAACTCTACAGTGAAGGTCAGGAGGCTGCTGGAAATGTGATGTTACAAGCATCTAATTAAAGCGTCCATAATAAAGCCATTTAACAACTAAAAATGCTGCATCACTGAGGTTTAGTCGCCCTGAACAGTACGCACAACAAACAGTTTGGATACATGAAGGAAGATGCAGAGGGGGTGAACACAGCAGCAGCCTGTGTCTAAATCTGCATGTATGTTGTGTCTATAACGAGAGCACGTTCAAAGATCATCACACCGAGTCACGAGTCAGTTTCTAAAGGATATAAAAGTGTTTCTCCTGCAGAGAAATTTGGCAGAAAACCACACAACGCTTCCAAACGCATCCATCTCGGGAGAAGGATTGACGAGGTCTGCGTCCTGAAGACGGCAGTGCACATTTTACGCACGGTGCCAGTCTGTTACACTTACACACCAGCGGCCAGATGAGGGAGACATACGGCTTCGGGACATGTCGAAGTATCCCGAGTAATTTTTTTTTATAAGATTTCATTACCTCTTTCTTCATCTGGGAAATACTACGGAGCGAAAAGCGCGCGGCTGTCCGCGTCCGGCGAGAGCGTAAAAAAAACCCTAAAACCCCCAAAAAACAGGTGAAGAGGTTGTTGTTTTATTCAGGAGAGGAAGCGACAGTTCAGGAGGAAATCTGGGTCCGACTGTGCGCGCTGCATGGGCGTCTGTGATAAAGCGTGTGAAGCGTACAGTCCGTCAGTCAGCAGTCAGTCATCCAGTCCAACATCACTCTCCTGCACAACTCCAGCTGTCAACCCCGGCGTCCTCCGCGGATCGGCCAGGTAAGAGAGATCACCGCTCGCTCCTGGAGGTTTTTTTTTTTTTTTTTACTCAAGTCATTTGTGAGAAGTTTAAGTTTTGTGACGAGCCGGATTGTGACAGACGTGTTTGCCCACAGCTGAAGCCACTGTTGGCTTCTGTTTGTCGGGGTGAAAAAGAAAGTGAAGGCGAGGGGCTGAGAGGAGAGGGATCCAAGACGTCCCCGTGAAAAAAAGAAGTATGTGTTTTTTAGGAGGTGTGTGTGTTTAATGGGTGTTTATCTGAGCATATATGATCCATATGTTTATCAATACGACCGTCTATCACATGTTATATGAAGCCATAATGTTTGTCTTTAATTTCATATTCATATATATATATACAAAATATTTATTTATAAAAAAAACAACAACAACAAAAAAAACATTAAGTTCCGGATACACCAGACTCCGTGCAAAATTTGGGCTATTTAAGAAGTTGTTTGTTTGTGGCTGAGAATAATGATGCAAGGTGTGTGTGCATAACAATGTGCAGGTTATTAAAACACAGTAACACTTCACACAGAGAGATGTGTTTTAAAGTTGCACCGTTAACAGCTGTACCAGCGTCTGAATGGGCCATGTTTTAGATATTGTAACCTTTTTTTTTTTTTTTTTTTTTGACTGTCACCTGTACAGAGTGGCACAGCTACTTTCAAAGCCGCCCTCACCCTCTGCCCCCCACCCTCCGCCCCCTTCCTCCTGTTTCCAAATGCTCTCCTTTGAAGCGATGATGCCCCATCTGTCATATGTGAGCAAAGAGAGACCATGCTCTGCTCTTCTCAATTACTGAATTCTCCTCATGCCAGCTCCGGTGGGACAGGAGGAGGAGCAGGTGGGTGGCAGTCAGTGCGATCAATCAACATGAAATATTCAGCTTTGAATATACACATCATTTACTGCTGCTGCTGCTGCTGCGGCTGTCCTTGTTAGAAAACACCCCCATCCCAAAAAAAAAAAAAATAAGAGTTGGGAGTGTTTGTCTGAGGTGTTTTATTTTTTCTGACTGGGTCCATGTGTGTGCTGCGACACACTTCCTGAAAAATTAGGGGGCCTGTCTGTGTCTGTTCAGGTGACACCATCTTGTAAAACTATCCCCCTTTTATGGAGGCTGGAGGGGTGTTTGAAATGATCACCACAACTGGGAGGAAATTAGAGGAAGGGAGGGACGGTGCTTGGATGAAACTGTATTAAATGTAGCGCCACAGCCGTTTTCTCATTATGCTGCAGTAAATTCATACAGCTTACATGACAAAGCCCCGCTTGGCAACTTTCTCCCCCCTGATAGAGGCACTTGTTTGAACACCAGGCACATGATTTGAATATCTGTAATCCACGCTGAAATCAACAGGCCAGATGAACTTTTTGGCACCCTCTCACCCACCACATTGAGAAGGATTTTCTCCCTCTAACCCCCCCTTCTAAAAAAAAAAAAAAAAAAAAAAATGAAATGCCTCAGCTTACCTAGATTTAGGCTTAAAATCACTTAAAGAAAAACAAAAACAACAACAAAAAGAGGCAAAAGTTATTTGTCCGTCCCCTCCAACTTTGAAATCTCATCAGACGAAAACAATCCGAACCTTCTCCAATCATTCAAACTCTTCAGGAAACTTTTAATCTCCACAGTTTCTGCCTTGTGATAATAATATCTCTGTGATGTTGCCTCGTGAAATTTGCCCGAGTACCATGGCCCTAAGTATTTGAGCTATGAGGCAATACAGTGAAAAGCATAGCCCCCTCGTATGAGAACACAACAGTGAATAATTAATAACCTTGCTCCCAATTCCAGGAAAACAATAGCATATTGTAGGAACTCTGCGCTAATTTAACTAGAGGAAAAAAAAAAAAAAAAAAAAACAGTCGACAACTTCGACAAAATCTGGAATGCACCGCCATTGTTTTAAAGCAGGTCTGCATGAGTTCTGGTCTAGTTTTTGCAGCCACACTTCTGTGCACAGCCGTGCAGTGCTGCATGTGTGTATACTGTAGCGGTGCATGCTGCATGATATTGTAGTGTAATGTTGTTTGCCTTTGAGATTAATCAGAAGCCATTAAATACCCCTCTCTCTCACCTGCTGGCAGTGTGCGAGGTGGAAGTGCACATGCAGGAAGCTATTTTCCACAGGCCTCCTCTCTTGGCTGTCAGCTCCCATTAAGGGGGAAGGTGTCATATCTGTAACACAGCTGAGTGCAGATGGCAGAGTGGAGGGGATGGCTCACCGATTTAAACAATGATTAATGAACAGAGATGGAAAACAAATTACATTGGACTATTGGAGGCAGGGAATTGTTTTTATGAAAATGTTAATTGTGTCTGCCAGGCTGATACCAGGAGTGGGGGAAGGGTGGAGTGAGGGCAAGGCAGCGAGGCAACCATGGGGCTACTGATAGGACGTCTACTACTCCCCTGGCTCAGATTATTGGCGTGTCTCAGCATGCGATGTTTAGTGCCGTACCTTGGCTTTAAGACCTCTAATGTGCCATAACTCTCAAGGTTTGGCTTTTTATGATGAACCCCATGAAGAATTGTCGCCCACCACTGCACCAATTAGCGTTATCTCTAATAATAAGTGGTTGTAAGTGACGAGAGAAGGCGCCCTGTTCTAGTTGTAATTATTGCAGGCGGGTGCAGCTGCACTACTTAGGGAGATGATGATAATTATTTTTCTTTTTTTTTTCATTGCGGGTTGATTATTTAAGAGCATCATACACTCATCAGAGTAATCAGGAGAGAGTGATTAGTGAAAATCCACGAGGCTAACAGCTGCCACATTAAACACTTGCCTCTGTTGCCAACACACGGAGTCAGACGAGCCCTTCCACAGGACAGAGACGAACGCAAGCACTTCACCTTCAACTCCAGGACCACATGTGTTTGTTAGAGAGTCAAGGCTCAGGGCGCACAGAGAATTAGAGTAAACACAAGCGCCTCCATGAAAAGGCGTGTTGTTGTGCACCAAGGTCAGTCTTCAATGCTTAGATTCACACACAGCTCTGAAGGGGAGGCAAAGTTTGATATGGCATTTTTTTTTTTTTTTTTTTTTTTGGGAAAGTGTGGGAAAAAGAGACAGTCGCTGCAGTGACCTTGCGCTGCGCCTCCTGAACTGTCGACTGTAACGCCGAAGCAAGTAAAATGTTGAGTGCTCTCTGCGAACGAGGTGATCTAACACCCAGTCTGACACGTAATCCACAAAAACAGCCTCAATTGGAGAGCGTGTGCCACGGCCATGTCCGGCGTTCACGCTGCGCCGCTCGCCACTGTGGAAGGCCCGCTAAACTAAGGGCTAATTCTCTTAGCCCAGATGTTGCCTGAGCACAGTCCTGGGATCCCACTGGGTTGATGAGCTCAATCAGTGAAATGATGAAAAGATGATTTTGTCCCTGTAATTACAGTGTGTAAACTACTTAGCTAGGATTGCAAAGGAAGTCATTTTCTAATTACGCTGGTACCCCGTTGTCTAATGGTGGATGTTTTGTTGTTTTAGAGAGCGCAGGAGAGAGAGAGGAAGACTGTGTGTGTGTGTGTGTGTGTGTGTGTGTGTGAGAGAGAGAGAGGAACTTCATGAGGGGTCTGTGCTCTGCTGCTGCGGCGGAAAAAAGACCATCACAAGGGCAAGATGGCTGCCAAATGAGAGTTCATTGAATTATCAGCCCAGTTAATGTGCCTTGGATTATGCTCTTTGTTTGTCAGTTTTTTCCTGTAGATGCCATAGCTTAATGAGATACTGTAAGTGGCATTACCAGACTCCTGCTGTGATTTTGTGATGACTCGTTTAATGACTTTTGTTTTTAGTGCCTCCGAGTGCTTTAGCTGCCGAAAGTAGACACAGTTTTTCCCTCAGTTTTTTTTTTATTTTTTTAAAAGCAGTTTTGCTTTGCAGACAAACTCGATGGCGAAGACGAAATCACCCCGTCTCTTTAAGCGCTATAGTGACGAGCGTCCCCTGCTGTCCCCGCGCCGGAGGAAAGTCGTACTTCTCAAGAAAAGCAAAACACGTCAGTATGTTGCGGACTGAAGAAGCTCCATTCTTTTGAAGGTCTGTGCGAGTTCTGTTGGAGCTGGCCGCCGTCCTGCAGGGCCCAACCATCTGATGCAGCCTACACCATGTGGATATGCTTCTCTCGTGCAAGGCATCCCCTACGCACCCCACACTGTTAACACACCCCATCGTACGCCAAAGCTTTGTTTGTGTCCAGAAAGAACAGGTGGTCTGTGCAAACAAGAGCAACTGTTTACACATTAGTGATTTAAAATACATTCTATATGCACATGCCTGCGTGTGTGTGTGCGTGTCAGAGTGGGTGTCTCTGCATGAGCACGATGAGATTGAGTTGAGGAGACGGTGTTTATATTTCCTCGCGATTTTTTGAAAGCATCAGAGGAAGCTCGCGAATGCCAAGTTTTAACTATGACACGCACACGCTGTAGTGATGTGATAACGATCCTGCAGAACATTTTGTCATTCTCACATCTCTGCCCTCTGCATTAATGTGATTTTTGAACATTTTGACGGAGGGGAATTTGAGATTTTCCAGAAAACTCCCTACAGGTACAAACACAGCTGGTCACCACAGAGCAAACCTGCTGTTTACAGTCTGACTTGCAGCTCTGATACCCTGTAGCTTTCAATACGTTGCCAGAGGAACTTTACCCCCCCCCTCCTCCCTCTGTTGCATTCAATGCCACTAATCTGCAATACTGAACGAGACAAACAAAATGAATCGAATGCCTCCTCTCACTGAAAGTGTGGAATAGCTGACTGCACATCGCGGCTGCGCCACATGCACGCCAGATTTATTTTTGCAGGGCACGAGCCAGATTTCTGATAGTTGTTAAAGGAGTGGCATAGATTTACTGCATCCACAACAAATGTGTATGTATTCCTTTATGAGTTCTTTAGCTATTACTCACAAGGAGCTAGTTTGTCAGTGCTGTGTGTGCTCTTTCTGTGCTCTGTACTCCCCGCAGTAATGAATGGTGCTGGTTAGACTATTCTGTCTCCGTCAGGCTTTTGGGGGGCCTACAGAGGAGCTCCTATAGGGTTTCATTAATCTGGCTGTCAGAAAGTATATGGGTGCTATCTTTTGTACAGGTCATGGTGGGCAGCTGTGTTACCACTGCCCTCTTCCTTCCACTGCCTCTTCATCTCCTGACAGGGCAGTCCACAGGACGGTCGGCTGGCTGATTGGGTGGGTGGGTGCGTGGGTGATGTGAGACACAGGGGGCACAGTGCGTGGCACGGGGCTTTTTTACTGTTTGCACATAAGCCCGCTCTGTAATAATGAATGAAACTGTTGTTATCCGCAAACTGGGACGTAACGGAATTCCAGGAATTTTCAAAGTCATGATCTCACGTTATGTTATTTTGACGTAGGCAGAGCCGCATTTCAAAGAACGTGGGACGTCGTCTGTGTCATCGCAAGGTATCAGAATGAATCATTAAACACGCGTTTCATGACAATATCATCATAAATCATGAGCTGTATGAGTGAAGAACATTTTTATTAGTGTGTCAGCCGGAAAACTATTCCCAGCCTGCACAAAGAGAGAAATCAGAATGGAAAACACAAAGTTAAATAATCCAACTTTCAATCTTTTCCGGGCTTTTAAAAGGATAAATTTGCCCAAGAACTGAAAAATGCAGTCATCATCTTCTCACCTCCATGCAGATGGAAAGTCAGGGGAAGTTTCGTAGTCCGTAAAACATTTCTGGAGTTTCACAACCAAACAGTGTTTATGCATTCTCCTAAATAACTGAAGTAGATGGGGACTTGTTTTAAAATGTTGAAAAAAACAACTGAAAGAAAACTTAAACTGGCTCCATGCAGGTTGTGCGGTGTAATCCAAGTCTCGCGCTGAGATCCAAAATTGATTTAAAAAAAACACAAACTAATTTATGCTTTTAGCTTAGCAGCTACAGTGAAGATCCTGGCATAGAAAAGGGGCTGAATAAAGTCTTTTCAAATCAGTTTGGGGTTTTCGGGACTTCTGGAGACTTGATTTACGCCGAACAAGCTGTATGGAGCTTTTACATTTTCCATAAGTTAAGTCCCTCATCTACTTCAGCTGTTTAGGAGAAAGCTGCAACCCTGTTTTGCTGTCAAGCTCCAGAAATGTTTTGTGGACTACGAAACTTCACCTGATTTTCAGTCGGCGTGGGGCTGAGAAGATAATGACTAAGTTTTCACTTCTGGGTAAACTTAAACTTTCAGGCAAATTTAGTGTATGTGGAGTGTTTCAGGACTTTGTTGACCCATTCTGAGGAAGATTGATACTCTTAAATCTAAAACTGTAACAATTGATTAGTCGTGATGAGCAGTTAATTGGTCTGAGTAATTTATTCTGGAAAAAAAGAGTCCACATTTTTGAACTCCAGCTTCTTAAATGTGAATATTTGTGGTTTCTTTGTTTTGGGTTTTGGACAAAACAAGACTTCGTTTTTGGGAAAACAGAGATCAATCAAGTGAGAATGAGAACAATGAAAATGATTGTTAGTTGCAGCCCTGCTTAATACGTAAAATACAAAAGGAAAAGATTATATTTGTTAAATATTATGTTACAGAATATTATCATCTTATCATCACCATCTTTTCCGCCTCTCCTGGCTTATAGATAATCTTTATTTTGGGTGACAGTAGATGGGTTACTGTGACTGTTGGTTGCAGGCTTATTTGGATGTTTGTGCGGTGCATTCATAGCTTTCAGCTCAACCATCCACATAAATTATGAATGCTTTGTAACCGCTGTTAAAAAGAAATATGAAATATGCACTTCTGATCTATAAATTTCAGCCATGCGTTTCATTCCACTGTCACCTCTTTATGGATTTACAATATTGTCCATCCATCCTATCTGTCAATATGCTGCAACTACAGAAACCTGAAAAGATTACACTTCCACCCTCATGCAGATTAGATACTAAAATACAGAAACCTTAGGCTGACTGCGGTAAAAATAAATGTAACGATGTTTGATATCGTCAGATCTGAAATCATCCAGAATGCACAGCTCCCATGGCTGGTTTAATTGTGTATGTGTCACATTTTTCCCCCCCTTTTTATTGCCTTGTGCTAAATCACACCTGCTCCTTGTTCGTCTACGCGCGGGCCACACCTAAGAGGCGAAACTGTGACACGATGCTTAATAACAATCAAGCTCTCTCTCAATCTGCACCAAAAGAGCCTAATCCACTCTGACAGAGAAAACACCTGATGGCCCTGCATCCTGCTCCCATCTCCACCGATTCCATCATAACCTGTGCAACACACACACAGACACACGCACACGCACACACACACACACACACACACACACACACACACACACGTGGAAAGCGTTGACGGCTTTATGCCTCCTCGGTATGCTTAGTTAATCAGAGGAATACCACTTTAGCGAATATGAAGTGGATCTAGTGTATGCTAATACCATTCGCTCACTTTCTCCCTGTCAGATATGATTAGGTCAGGTCCGTATCCTTACATTGATCTGAGCTCAGAGCAGACACACTGCTCACGCTGCTTTATCTGTGTGGGTTTGTCTGCAACATTTTCACGACTGACTGAGGACTGCTACGGACCATAGGCAGCAGCAGGAGGCTCAGACTCCTTTGTCCGACATTTTCTCAAGAAGGCCTTCGGTTGGAGCTCAGTGTCGCGGCATTTTGTGAAACTGTCACGAAAATCTGATCAACAGGATGTCGATCAGATTTCGTGGTGTTCTCGGACGCAAATTTTGTATACGTTTCGTGACGCTCGGGACGACTTATCTTGCAGCACGCGTCCTCGACTGAACAAGCGCTACATTTAGGAAACTGCGTTGGAGTCAAAGGGAGGTGGTCAGGATGGATGGAGTGTGTATGACATACAGCAGTCCTGCGGTCAGGTTTCGGCAACAAAAGGCGTTGTGGTTGTAGCTGCTGTAAGCACAGTCGTGATTTTATCTAACTTCCTGCCCACTTTGCAGTCAGCAGTCCCCTCCCTCCTCTCTACGTCACCACACCTACACAACTCCTTCCTCTTTTTTTTTGAGGCAGCTCTCAAGTGGATGCTGCTCTCTACACGTTCACAAGCAGACGGGAACGCCTCTTTATGTGGTTCTCTGTCCTGATTGGATAAAGCCAGCAGGGATACCAGAAAATGTCTTTACTCTTTTACTGCGTAGGAGAGACACGGGTTACTGATGAAACACGCAGCTATTTAACACTCATCTGATGAGAAAATTAACCTGCCAGACGCTTTAAGATCATTTTAGTTTGTGAAACAGTCACAAAATGTAAATCTACAGGACTGACTACAGATCGTCATTTTGGTTGTATGTGAAGAAAAATCAGGTTGTGAAATATTGACGAGATTGAACTCAGTGATTTGTGTACATGTACATGGACAGGTGATTTCATAAACATGATGTTGGGTTTTTACTTTAGTTTATTTTGGTTTAGTTTATTTGCACTTTTGTGTTTAGAAAACAATAAAAGTTAGACAAAAATAAGTCAATTAGAGTAAAATACATGTGCAGGCGAGGTAGAAAACTGCTAAAAAATGCAAAATAAAACATAAAAGTTAGATAAATAGTTTCATGATTTTGAAGAAGGTTATCTGGCATTTACTCTTTTCGCAGGCGGTTATGTTTCGTGTGGGTTGCTCTCGTATCACCAGTCTCACTCATGCTTTCAGGTAGCTAGATGTGACAGGCAGTTAAGAAAGAGCACACATGCATTACTTCATAAAAGGAAATGCACACACACACACACACACACACACACACACACACACACACACACACAGTTATACAATAGTTATTTGATAAGATGCTGCAGACGCAAAGGGCATTTGAAGTTGATCAATCATTATTGATTGGGTGCAGACTTCAGACGGGATACACTGTACAGTGTTACACATGCGAGGCTGCAGCACGGCGATGACAATAATAGAGGCAAATACAATAATAGTTCAAGTGACCGTAATCCTTGAACGCGGGTGAGAGAAGGAGGAGAACATCCTCTGTTGTCTGCTCCCTGTTCTGGCACGAATGCTAAAGAATTAAGAAATATGAAGTGGATCTGCTGACATAATCATATAATTTACTCACTTTTTCCCTGTCAGATATGATTAGGTAAGTGCCATATGGTTACATTGATTTGTGATGTAGCGCTCGGAACAGGCTCGCACTTGCCTCTGCTGCCAGCTCTTTATCTGTGTGTTGTTGTGTACATCATTTTCATGACTGACTGAGGTTGCAGTCCAGGATGATGTAAGCCTGTGTTAATTCAGTGTGGACAGTGCAGGCTTTGTTCTGTGCCCTTTGGTGCTGCACTGGAGCTGCGCAGGGCTCGCTTATGTGACCTCTACCATTGTAGCACGATGTGAATTTGAAGCTTTGTTTTGCTGCTACGGTAGAATCAAACAAAAAGCTGGGGCATGAGAGAAGTGAGGCATATTTCAAGCTTTCCAGTTTGATATTCTGTCTTTAACTTGAGTTTGCATTTTTGCATCATCAAGTTGTTTATTTTCCTTAGCACTCCTGTGACATAATTATCCGGGTAAAGTTTTATTCAAATATGCAATAAGACCTGCAGAAAGACTCTTAACTCTTTTACTTTAATCTTTTTTTTTTCCCTTCTTCTTTCTGAAGCAGTTCAAGATTTGTGAAATGCAGAGGAAGGCCAAGTTGAAGCAGACAGTCTTTGATGTCTGTGCTGCTTTAGTATTGTGTGTCAGTACAAAATGAGATCAAGACAAAGATTCTCACCTTAGCCTTTTACTAAAGATGAGATATTTGTTGAGGAAGCCTTTGTGGTTTCGACTTAATCAGCATTTTCATAGTCTCCAACAATAATCTAAAACCACAAGCATACTTTACACAGGATGAGGAGAGTCAGAACCTACTTTGCTCTATTTCCTGACCTATTTGTGGTGCATCACTGGCATTATACAGCAGTTGCAAAAGTACAGATTTAATTCAGTGACATCTCATAACCCCACTGACATTTAACTTACGTATTGTTGGACTTTTCACGCTGGTAATGAATGTATTCAGGTTTAGGGTTAATGCCTTTGTCTTGGCAGAATATGAATGCACTTAATGTTTCTTTTGTTTTCTCTTTAGGTCTGTGCTACAACAGAGAGACACTTCATCTGAACAGCATGAATCCACATCCTGTTTCATCTGAATAAGTGCAAACAGTCAGCAGACAGCTAACTGATAACCTTCTGACTGTCCCACATAGACACCCCTGACCACCATACTGTAACACCAGCCAGTCCCTGAAAAAAGGACAGCTTCATTACCCCGTCCACCGATCCAATTAGGAGCCAGATGGCGCTTCTGGCCAATCAAATCATGGATGCGAGGATCCTCAGCAGTATGAACGGCAGAGCAGAGCTTTCCCAGTTCTTGAGAGTCACCAATCAGAGCATCGTCTCCCAGGTAAATTCAACCCAGGACGACAGCCGCAAGAACAGGAAGTATCCGTGCCCGCTGTGTGGAAAGCGCTTCCGCTTCAACAGCATACTGTCCCTTCACATGCGCACGCACACCGGCGAGAAGCCCTTCAAGTGCCCGTACTGTGACCACCGGGCGGCGCAGAAGGGCAACCTGAAGATACACCTCCGCACTCACAAGCAAGGCATTCTGGGTAAAGGCCGTGGGCGCATTAGGGAGGAGAACAGGTTGCTTCATGAGCTTGAGGAAAGGGCGATATTGAGGGACAGGCAGACGCGAGGCGGTCACGTTCAAACATCTAATATAAACCAACTTCAGAAGCCCCTTCTGTCACCGACTGTCCCGACTCCACCCTCATTCTTAACCAGCTGTGGCGCTCCAGAGAGCCAGCCGCATACGTCCACATCTCCGAAGGCGACTGCCATCCCTGATGAGCCCATCCAGCCCCAACCCAACAGCTTCCGCTGCTCATTCTGTAAGGGAAAGTTCAGGAAGCGGCAGGAGCTCGAGCGCCACATCAGGATCCTTCATAAACCCTACAAATGCACCTTGTGCGAGTTTGCCGCCTCACAAGAGGAGGAGCTCATCGGCCACGTCGAGACGACGCATATAACTGCTGATTCAGGCTCAGGACAGAAGCCTGCGATGGGGGCTGGTGACAAGAGGAAGCCCGTTGGTGAATTCCCCTGCGAGGTGTGCGGCCAGACCTTCAGCCAGGCCTGGTTCCTGAAAGGTCACATGAGGAAACACAAGGACTCCTTTGAGCACTGCTGTCAGATCTGTGGCCGTCGATTCAAAGAACCCTGGTTTCTCAAGAACCACATGAAGGTCCACCTCAATAAGCTGGCTGCTAAGCCTACCAATAATCTCCCCACTGAGCATAACACCTCCATGAGTAACCTGACACAAGAGCATCAGAGCAACCTCTACTCGCAGTACATCTCCCGCATTCACAACCGCTTCCTCGCGGCCGAGAGAGCCGAGCACCAAGATTATAACCAGATACTTGCCACGGCAGGTGTTGACATGAAGGTTAGGGAGATGTTAGGGAGGATGATTTCCTCAGGTCCAGGCCCGCTGACAGATGCAGAAAGCTCTTCTTTGCTGGGTTTGAATCATCTTCACCCTCCTATGAGCTCCACTAGCATGGAATACCTGCAGAAAGTCATCTCCAACAGAGATACACTCAACAGCAGCAACAGCAGCTACCCCGGCTGGCAAATCATGACTCCAGGGCTGCCTGTCGAGCAGCAAATGTTCAGCCCTAAAGACCAGCAGCAGTGCTCCTCCTACCTATCTGAGAGATGTCTCCCTGTGGACGATGGGAAAGTGTGTCTCGGTGATCCAGACACCAAAGCCATCAGCAGGCCCGGTAGCCCAGTCAGCATGAGTAATCATGGGCCAACAGAGATCGTCACAGAGATGGGGAACTCCCGACCACAATCTTCCTCTCCAGCTGCAGGTAATTCAGTCAAGGGAAGATGAGATTATTTATTTCTGAAGGTAGTTCAGTTTACTCGGCACAAGTGAGTCTAGCTGTAAAATGTCTTCTGTGAATGACATGGATCCCGTGTTTATAGAGCTTGACCACGAAGTGAAAGTCAGAATATTTTGGCCTCTACTGCTTCAATTTTGACAATTCAACGCTGAATAAACAATCAGAGGAAAATAAGGTCCCCAGAACTGGACATTTCACCTTTAATGTTAACTGTCAGGTAGAGAAGCAGACAGGAGGATAGAGATGCTGATGCAATTGACAATTGATTAGTTAGCTATTAAATTAATCGCCAACTATTTTGATAATACCAAAAAAAAAAAAGTCCCTTTAAATTCTCAGATTCCAGCTTCTTAAAACTGAATGTCATCCGGTTTCTTTGCTCCGGTTTATGACAGTGAACTGAATATGTTTGGGTCGTAGATGAAACAAGACATTTGAGGAAACACTGATCGACATTTTTCACCATTTTCTTACATTTTTATAGACCAAACAACGAATTGACTAATCAAGAAAATAATAAGCAGATTAATCGACAGTGAAAATAGTCATTACTACTGTGCTTTTTAAAAAAAAAAAAAAAATCTGCCTCTTGCAAGCCCCCCAACATTATGGAAGTATCACACTGAATCAAGAGCCCCTTTAATATTTCATCTTTGCAGGATTACATGTTTATAGTCTGAGAGGTGATATGAGGTGTGGCTCAGGTTGACAGACCTACACACATTCAGGCTGTGCATTAATAGGCTTAGAAAACCACAACAAAGGATCAAATGTATGCGTCTCATAATCTTTTCCTATATGTTGCCCCTTTTTAAAAAAAAAATGTAATAGCTACGTGACAACTGTGGCCTGTGTCTTCCTCTGGCGTCGTGTAGGTGGACATGAAGTGCAGGGTCAGCCACACAACCACAGATATTACTGTTCATGCACGAGGACTTTGTCTTCCTTTTAAAGATAATGGCATCATGTTGAATTGTAGGGATAATTAGTACCCTCTATTTTTTATCCGTCACATCCCCACCCCTTGCCTACGGGGGCACAAGATGTTAATGCATGCCATCTGGTGTTTTTAATGATTTGATATATACCACCCAGTGATTTTTATGATTTGATCTACCACCTGGTATTTTTTATTGATAGTCTTCTGTTCCACCTGGTGATTTGGATGATTCGGCTCTCTGGGTAAATGCCTTTCTTGTCATGGCATCCTGCTAACATGTTATCATGAGCCTAAATTACTGCTATAACAGCGTTGGTAAGAGACGAGGAAATAATCCAAACTTTTGTTCTGTTTCTCCGTTTGGCTTATGCGACCGTGGTTATTCTCTCCGGTTGGAGTACTGCTGTTATGTACATCTAAGTCCGACGCGCTCATGTGGGATTTGATCCAGCATCCTCTTAAATGTTGGCCGCATAGCAGAGATAACTGGATCAGGTCTAATCTCATTAGATGTTTTGTTTCCACATTGTGCACACATACTGGTATCTGCATATTTACATGTAAATTCTGGCAGTTTACGGCCAAATCCCTCTCTGGTTGCTCTTTAAGAAACATATTCAAGCTCTATTGTTTTTTACTTTCCCTCCTCTCCCCTATCACCAAGACCATACGGTGTCACTTCCAGAAACATTTATGATCGCTGGCTAGCTGAGGATTTGAGTGCACACAGTTCTGGGATGGCACATTCAGTATCAGACTCTAATTTCAGTCAATATTAAGCATGGAAACTAATTCATTGTAAAGGTCAGGCGTCATTGCTTTAGTCAATGATGGATCCGGCAGGCTCTCTCTCCCCCTCTCCTCCTCTCCTCTCTGTTCTTAGTCTTGTGTAATGGTAGACTCACTCTGGGGGCTTAGCACCGCATTGTTTAGCTCTGACAATATATCCCAGAGACCTCTGCAGCTGCTCCCTGCGCTCACAATGACAGATTAATTAACACAATCACACGCTGCTGGCCCTGGCTCAACACACAGGTCTGCTGCGGGACAGATAGGTAAATCCTACACATATGGAGAACACGCACCACTTGATGAGGGTTTAATAACAGGGATAAGTTTTTTCGGAGGTGGGGGGTTGTAACTGATCAAGTCTGTCTGTCTCGATGGTCGGACGTGGAGGCAGGAGAGAGGGAGAGAGAGCGAGTGTTTTCTAATTCAGGAGAGCGGAGATGCTGAGGAAGAATTACCACTGCCAGATGTTCAGCTTGAGGAACATTGATTAGTCCAGAATTACTGGCTGCATTATTCATAGTCAGCCTATGGTGGTCATGAAGTTATTGATGTTCTCAATATGGATAGCAAATATAGTACAGTCATGGCTGTCAGAGTGAGAGACGGCTCCTTTTACCCGATGCGTCCAGATACAGTGCTGGATTTAGATTTTTAACTACAAACAGCCAGCATCTTCAATTAGAAACCGTGCTTTGATTTCAATAGAGGAGGAATTACTTCTCTCAATATCTCATCAGGGCAGATTTGAAAATGCACTTTGACTTTAATTATAATCTGAGATTAAGAAAGCTGACGACTCTTCTTTAAAATGATAAACTAATGAAGGGTGCACGCTTCGGGCCTCTGACCTACATTGGACCAGTTAGATCGCAGCTCAGAATAAAAAGCATGCCGAACAAACATAAAATGCTCTGACAGTTATTAATTAGTCCCATTCAAAACTCTTAACCTCAAGGTCAATGAGCAGACGCCATGTAATGATGTTGTCCCCACATGTGTTTTTCTGCCTTTTGCACGTCTCTTACAGTAAACTCAGAGAGCCTGAAAATGATAAGCGTCTGTAAAACTGTGAATGGAAACATGAGCGGAGGTTTACCCAGAATCACAGATAAAGCAGGCTGCTGTACAGACTATCACTTTTCATTCGCCTGTTCCGGTTACATCAGCCTATTCTTCGTGACTGCTGACAGTAAAAGCATCTTTTTAACTAAACAGGTCCTTATCTAACTCGCTCCTGTGTCGGGCTTAAACAAATTCAGCTCTTATTCAGAGATCAGAGCCCGTCTGACTGGTTTGTCTACACTGATTACCTGTTGGCTTTTCCGTCTCCCTCTCACTTCTGTCTTTTAATCCTCTTTTTAATTATTATTGCAGATATGAGGCTCAAATTAAGCTCAAAATGCTTGTTTTCCTAGCATGCAGATAAAAAGATTTACCCAGGGAGTTCTGAACACCTGCCTTGAAATATTGTTCCACCGTCTCCTGAATGCCATTTGGCTTAATTGACTTGGAAACGTCCCAAATGCGTCATTGACTATGTGGTCTAATTAATATTAATAATATATGCTATTATAAACATCAAAGAACATCTGGTGCCCCTGTTTTTCTCACCAGTCTTGTGTGTGACTCTCTCTCTCTCTCTCTCTCACTCTGTTTCATCTTAAACCAAACCAGCCACCATGTATCTCTGCTTTGCATTTCAGGTGCTTGATTGCTTATATAGAAAAGAGCCAAAGCCCCCTACAGTATACAGAGTTTGATATCTACAATATAACTGCCAGATGCCTATGTAAGCATAGTATGTGAGGCTGTGATTGCATTGACGGTGATGTATGGTTGTAAATCTTAAAGCCTATTTCCATATGAAATGAATCACTTGTCCAAGCCCAGCTGCATGCCTTTTTCCATAGACACGGCTCACTTGAGGCATTTATTTATTTATTTACCTTTTCCCCCTCCGCCTCGCACATCCAGTAAGGGCGGATAACTCGTACGCATCACTTCATTAGATGCTCTGTGTTAGGTGAGAGAGGCTGGGGTTTGTAATGATGCAGTAATTGGAGTTTTGGTTGATAAATCTAAGCTCTAAAATTACTCCCCTCACATAATGTGAGCCTCGGCAGTGTAAGTAAATCTTAAACTGATTAAGTTAGCATGAACCAGGCAATCACAAAGATGGCACCCGTCCAAAAGAAGAGAAAAACAGGCAGAGTCTTCGAGTCTTTTGTGTTGTTTTACCGCTTCTCGTGTAGGCTGGCAAATGGGTTTAGGAAGGGTCCGCGCTGGAAGATGAGGTCAGATATATGTGTTTTCTGCATTTGGAGCTGGCCGGTAATGTCATCGTAATTTAAGCCACAGAATAATTGAGATATATAGCGTGTCTGAAAGACTTCCATTAAGCTGTTTAGATTTTTTTTTTTTTTTTTTGTCTGTTACTGGAGACAAGGGTGTGGCACTGTTGAAGTGTCTTTCCCGCTCTTGCACGCCCACGCACGTCCCCCCCCCCCACCAACACTTTGTTGATTTACATTAAATCAAACATACTGTACACACTCTGCTCACAGACACATATATACGGTACTAAACACAGGTGGCTGTCTTCGGATCAAGGACGCCGTTTTTGCCTTTTCAGCAGTGAGTTTTCAATTTCATTAGGTTCAGCTCTGTTTGATTAATATACAGGTGCTATTTTACGGTTTAGTACGTTTGAAATAGTAAAAAACAAGTCGTTCTTTTACTGCCGTTCAGCTCGCA
Organism: Pagrus pagrus; assembly: GCF_965226575.1. NCBI lineage: Eukaryota > Metazoa > Chordata > Actinopteri > Spariformes > Sparidae > Pagrus > Pagrus pagrus. The sequence goes on from NC_140194.1 coordinate 3,146,317, forward strand.
AAGGCGGTTTTTCTATTAAAGTTGGAAACAAAGTAAAGTAACAAGTACAGATCATTAGATTTAGATTTACCTCGGAGAATTACCTCAGGGTCAGATCTCGGGGTGTATGAAATTGATATTTCTCTGGCGGGGATGAATCACTGTTGTAACTCAGATATTAGTCCATTAAAGAAGAACAATAAGGCATCAATATGCATAGAATTAAATTAATGGTGGTGGGTTTATCTCTCTATCCCAGACGCATCCCTAAAAGACACAGTATAATGTATGACCTGACCTTCAAATGCCAGGAGAGTGTTGGGCAATAAACTGCCAATATTTGTGGCTTAATGGCGTCGGATGACTTTTACTGTAATTGGAATGGCAGCGAAACAGCTGGGCTGTTTAAAGACAGTGCAAGGCTGAGGTCTCAGACAATCACTAACTCAAAATGGTCACAGGGAGAGTGTGTTTAACCCTGGAGGGAGTTTCTGTGATGGCGGTGAGGATTAAACTGTAGGTAAACAGAGGGAAGAAGGCATTTAAATTACCTTTAATTAAAAGTTATGGTGAGTGGGATCAAATCTCGTTTCCAGATGGATATTTTTCACCGGCTAAAAGGAGAAAAATTACCCTTTGTCATTCTCCACAATAATACACTTTGTACTTTTTGAATTATGGTTCCAGCGGACCATTTTTCAAGTATGAAGCAAAAATAAACTCAGCTACAGTGCACGGTGCGGTTAATCAGAACTGCTCACATGTTGGACTTCGTTATTTCTGACTGGGAAACCCACTTACTGGTTTTGATGGAATGAGGTTCTTGTCTGCGACATCTGCCTCGTTCTAGTTGCTTTAAATTTCACTGTTTATTATTTCTGGAAGAATCTTGTTTGGTGTTAACATCTTTGGGTGTATTTATTGCACATGGTGGTGGCGTCCATACTGTAAAATGATGGATCACTGGAGCTGAAAGCTGATTACAAGCTTGATTTACTGCAGGGCAGCGCTTAAATCATTCAACTCAGCCTGGTGTGGGATTGCAACATTTTTCATGTTTAGACAACGCTTGTTGGTACATACTTCTCTGAGGAAAAAAAAAAATGCTCAGCATGCCTCATATACACATAGTTTCCTAATTTGATCTGGATTGTATTATGTTTTTGCTGTTATTGTCTGTGTTAGGTGAGAAAGTCTACAGGTGTCCACTCTCCAGTGACTACACCGCAGCACAGACGGCCTCCCTCGGCTTCCATCTGGATCGCTACCACTTCCCCCACTGGCAAAACAGCAGGGATCTTTCTTCTCCACTGCAGCCCACCAGCAGCAGCAGCTCCAGCCCCAACCCCAAGCTCAGACCTCGATCCAGGGAAGACTGGAGCCCAGCTGCAGGTCACTACCTCGGCCTGGAGAGCCACGGCGAAAACGCCCTGCTCATCAACAAGCAGCCCGACCTCGCTGACAAAGACGCAGGTGTAGACGGCTCCTTATCTGCTCAAACCAGGAAGTCCCAGTATGAGCCTTTGGATTTGTCTGTCAGGCCGGAGTCTGTCATGTCTCATTCAGCAGTGTCTCCTGCTGCACTGGTGCAGATGTCTGGCGTTTTTAGTAATGGACTCTCCTCCTCCATTACCCGCCGGCTACAAAGTTACTCTAATGCTGCAGCTGAACTCAGTGTGAAACCCGCATATCAGTGTGACCTTTTGGTGCAGGGAACAAAAGAAGAGATGAACACACAGAATGCAGGCTCCACAGGGCACGACGGCGAAGGTGAATTTGAGAAATCGGAGCATGGGAGGGAGGAGGAAAACGACGATGCTGCCAAGTGGAAGATGCCGCAAAATAACGTCCTGAAGCCGGAGGAGCTGGGACAGGCTGATTTTGAGACGAGGCAAGACAAGCCGGGGCCTTGGGGCAGAGCTGTGGCTGAATCTCCCATCTCCTCTCTGGAGAACTTGACTCCAGGACAGGCCGAGCAGCTCCAGCACCAGGGCGGCCTGCTCTCCTTCCTCAGATCCCAGGGGAACCTGAGCAGCACACCTGGCGGCGCACACAAAGACAGTCTGAACGGCGGGGGGGACATGGAGAAGGATGTTGCATCAGGTGAGCATCAGCTTATATATCATATATGCTACATGCAGCTGTCACTGTAATCAGGACGTATGCAGGGTTGCCTTCACATTTGAAAGTATCTAGTGCCACCTAGTGGACAAAATTGTCCTTTTTTTTCTCTCATCTTGTTATCTCCTTTTAGATGCTTTGTACCAGCCCATGTGAATGTGATAGATCACTGCAGATGGCAGTATTACAATCATACAATTGGTTAACTAAAGTCTAAATATAACTGGCTGACTGGCACTCTGTACGCTGTGGAACAAAACGTGACGATGTCACCCACAAGGATGCTGCTGTAGAAATCCCAAAAAAAAAGTTTTTTTCTGTCAGTATCTCAGCCCTCATCACCTGACAGCGGAAGTGTGAAGAGCGAGAGTGAGTGTGTGAATAAATCATGCCAATTACAAACAACACACTTCTCTTATAGCACTTTTCTCTCGCCAGATCTTGTCTCTGATCTCAAATAAGGACTAAAGAAGACACAGGTGCGTGGCACTGATTACCCCTACACTTTAAAGGATGATATAATCTCCTCGTGTGATAGGTTACAAATCGCCCAAGCCAATGGAGCCCACTGATGGAGAGGCTTAAGCTCTTGTGCTGGTGTGATATGCTTGCTGAGTGCAGATTTAATAATGCTGTCTCTCAGGAGAGGGAATCCAACAGCTGGGGTCTTTGATATGCATGTATTATGAGTGCAACATGATACACCTTCCCTCTGATCCCCCTCTTATTCAGAAACTCAATATGTTCATGTGAAAGACAGGAAAGTGCCTGTCAACTCCATTAGGGATTAACATCTGTTCCCTTTCTTTATGATTCTAACAGCAAGATGTAGTTTTCTATTTGATAGTACAGATGGTGATTATAATACGCCGAAAAGCAGCGCTCCTCTTCAACTCCTGTCTCAGCCATCACCCTGTACATGTTTCTCTCTGGCTTTAGCTGTGTGTAATCACTGGTGAAATGTAACTGAGTACATGTACTGGAGTACTGACTGTACTTATGTTACAATTTGACGTACTTGAAATTTAGTCTTGAGTCTTTTCTTTTTATGCCCCTTTTTACTTTTACTCCGTTACATTTCAGAGGGAGATATTTTTACTCCAGTACAATTGTGAGTGCTTTAGTTTTGGTTTTTTTTGCAAACAAGAAACATGAAGACGTTGTTATAAATTAAACTACCCAACAGCACAACTACAGCTGAAACGATCAGACAGAAAATGAATCGGTAACTCTTTTGTTAATCTTTAGCAAACAAGTCATCAATCATTTATGCGAAAAAGCCAATGATTTTCAGCTTTTCCTTTTAATTATTTCAATAATTCAAATGTATTCTTTATCATTTTGAGACTGTTCACTTTGGACTCTGGGTAATAGTGACGGCAATTTAAGAAGTTTTAAAAACCAAACAATCAATCGATTAATCCAAAAAACAATCACCGGATGAATTCATGATGAAAATAAGCAGTCCTAAAAAACATAGCTCCACCGCAACTGACTGCGACAGTAAAATCCTGCTGTTACAATAATGCACAAGTCTTCCACTCTAATCAATGACACAATATATGATATTATAACAGTTTTCTGCATATTGAGCTCTTTTACTTTATCTGGAGACAGTACAGATAAAAACATACATGTTGTCTGAAACATAACAAAAAAGTCACATTTAGGTGTTTATTTTAGTTCAGATATCTGTGCTGGTAATATATGCAAGTTAGTGCATATTTAATTAAGTAGACTAATTTACATATTTAAACATATTATATAATAAATATTGTAAACGCAAGTTATCAACTGTTGATGTTTTGTTCTCGTTATTCAACCACAGCGCCTTCTCTTATAACTTTAGGTACATTTCACTTCCTGTAAATACTTTTACTTCAAATACATTTTGATTACATGACTTTGACTCATAACAGAGTACTTTTACTGTGTTATTAGTACTTTCATTAAAGTAAACTACACTACACTCTGTGTATAACACAAGAGAAGACCGAAATAAACACACTAAACTAAAATAAAACTAAAACTAACACAAGAGAGATAGAGATTTGAGAGCAGCCTGCAGTTTTTAGACTCATAATTTAAATTCCTTTAAAAATTTAACAACATTTAAAACATCAATGAACCTCTTTTTACTTTAAATTCAGTATAATACTGTAACTGTCGCTTGTGTTTTGCTGCAATCTGATCAATGTAGCGTTCGCTGCTGCTGCTGCTGCTGCTGGGAGTTATTTCAAGCATCCCTCGTCTTTTGTTCGCTGCAGATTGATCCTCCATATTTTTTTTTTTTTCTCCCTCTCTCTCTCCCAGAGGAAGTAGATGTCAAAGACACAATAAACACCTGTCAGTCAAACTGGACACTGAGACGGGTAACTGACATTGAGAGTCCATCGAGTGTCCTCTAAAACTGAACTAAGCAGGTGGCCCGGCAGCCTGTCCTGTCTGCAGTGCTGACCAGGTGGCTTTGTCATGGGGCTGTCTCCTGTTGCCCCCATCCTCTCCATACTGTATGGCACGTCGAGTGGCATGGTGACATATTGCCGGGCAGTTTGGACATGGAGTGATGTGTTTGTGATGACAGTTCAGGTCGGCTCCAATGTGCCAGCAGTGGTAATTGGCCAGATGGTGACCTCTGGTTGAACCTGTCTGCATGCTCATTAGTCTCACTGAGCCCTCCCTTGTGTTTTAAACAGAAACTCTCCTCGCTGCACTGCTCAGACTGAACCACTAGATGGCAACATTTACCACTCTAACAGTCGAGCTGCTGTGAAGCTTCTAAATATTTCTCTGGCAGGTATTATGGCATGCTTTCATATTTTACAGGCACAATTAGGACAACTATTTTTTTTTTTTTTTTTGAGTGTGGCGCCATGAAGGCCTTGGGGTTTAGACTCATCATCCAACTTAAAACCAGTTAACCAGTTTACTAAAACCAGCTGTCTCTTCTGTGACATCAGATCAGGCCTCTCAGACGCCTGAGAACAAGTGAATATGAGAAGATCGATAAAGAAAGGATTAAGAATGAAAGAGCAACAGAGGACGGAGGGAAATAAAAGGCCCTGATTTGAAAGGTTGAAAGGGGTGAGTCATTATCTCATTGTCTGACCTCTGCATACCCTCCGCGGAGAGGGTGACAGAGAGCGAGAGAAAAAGGAGAGAGAAAAGGAGCGAGAAAGATCACCATAGATGGAGATAGATGGAGCGACAGGGAGGTGAAAGAGGAGCGGTAGTGCGGCTGTCTCCATGAGCAGATGTCGTTTGAGGGCAGCAAGAGGGCAGCGCGGCCTGCCTTTGTGCCGCGCTTCTCCCCATAGAGATAATGAAGGGTGGAGCACTGGGAAGGATGTGCAGTCATCACTCACTGTCTGTGTGCCATCAGAGCTCAGCCCTGTGTCATCCGTCACCATTCAGCTCCTCTGGCCCCCGTCGGCCCCGCCACTGTCATCATGGTCATTATCTCGGCCTGCGACACACAACACACTCTCACCGCACACACACACACACACATGGACACACAGCGGAAAACATGCGTTGCAGGTGCAAACATATATATGTGTACAACGTTATGCAAATATGCACCCAGGAAAGGGTTTGAAATCTTTTGATGCTACTACCTTTACAATATGTGTGTGAATACCAATATGAACATAAAACTTACCTTGATATTATTCTTTGAGGAAATAATAAACTTCTAAATCTGTTTCCTGTCAAGCAAAAGAAGGCAAAATTATCCAAAAGATTATATAATTTTGTCAATAAATGTTCAGAGAATACAGAAAGAAGAAATCAAACCTGACCAAAAAAATGCTAACTCTGCTACGGACCGATTTTTGTCACTACTATAATAAACTGAGACCAGTTACAGTGTAAAATTGCACTTAACTGTAAAAAATAATTTGACATTTTGCAGAAATAGCCTACATTTCTTTTTATTTTCCATCTTAGAGTTAAATGTATGTAATGTATGTTAAAGATACCAGATGTCATATCTGTCCTTTAACCCCTGAAGCTAGGCTAAAGCCAGGTAAAGGTTAGCTTAGCTAGCATAAAGAGAGGAAACAGGGAGACAGCTAGCCTGGCACTGTCTGAAAGTAAAACACATCCAAGCACTTGTACAACTCTCTAGTAAACACAATATATCTCTTTTATTAAAGTTACACATAAACCTAAGAGTTAAAGATTACACATAATGGTTTAACAGAGAGTCGGCTAACGTACTCAACTCTTTTCTGGCAGGTGAAGTGATAACGCTAAAAGTCTTGAGTGGGCGAGAAACACAAGCGGTCGAACATCATAAAGCTTTTCAACAAACTTGCATGTTAGCTTAACATTTTTGACCCAGAAAGGTGAACAATATAATTATTGCCCAGTGTAGACCAAATCAACGTGACGTTGTGCTAACGACAGATAGCTTGTGGTTGAGGAAATATTTCTGTTGTCATTTTCAGCCACAGCCGTAACGTTAAAAGATATATAGTTAAACATGATGTTGATGTTCCTGCTGTGCTTGTTTTAGCTATTTACTGTGTTGCTCTGGTAGCGTCTTTGATATCTAGCCAACAGCGGCATCTCGGAAAACTGCTAGCTGCGGGGTAAATTCAGTGACCCAACACGTAAATTAAGTCTCCTAGTGTTGCTATTAATGATATATTAAAGCATCAAACACATTTTAGATGAATGACATGTACACACTTTGAAATAACACATTTTAGGAGACAAAATTAAATTGTATGTAAGCTAGTGCGTGACCCACAGAGAACATGGTGATTGGTTTCAGACTGACTTCCTGGTTCACCTTTGACCGAGCATGCTTGCTGTAGTTGTGAGCAGTTTCCCATGCAGTGAGTGATGAGTAAATAAATGTATTATCAAATAAAGTGGTTTAGCTAATCTTGCTAAACTGTTAGCTTCTTAACAACCTGATCATCTGACTGCCTGTGATTCCCGCCATGTCTGACGTTGTTGCTGCGATGTTGTCGCGTTCCCAGATCTCAGCGATCACTCTGGTGCGCACAGATGAAAATGATGGCCATAATTACATAAGACCCGACTTGTAATAAACCCGAATTGTCCTTTAATACAGTCCAATGTCAGTATTACACGGAGTCAAAGTCAGTAATCACTCATTCTGCGTTTCCTTCTTCACTCTCTCTCTCAACACCACACAATCCCACCCCTCTCATTTCCTGTCCAGTCTATTTGTGCGTCCGTGTATGTGTACACGCATACAAGTGCGTGCGGCGTGTGTGTATGTCTGTGGTGTGTGTATTTACGTGAGTGTGTGTGTGTGTGTGTGTGTGTGTGTGTGTGTGTGTGTGGCATGTCTGAAGCTGTGGCTGGAGCAGCCTATGAATGGAGGATCATGTGGTGAAGAGATGGATGGCTCGGAGCCCACTGCTGTCTCCTCTAATTGTAAAATATTAGTTACATTAGACTCTGGCTTGTGATTAATGGAACTTATTTGGAGGTTGCCCTCTCTTGGACCTCCCCTCTCCTCTGATGGGAGGGAAGAAAAGAAACAGCAGACCCAGGGAGACGAGGAGGGAGAGAGGGAGAGGCGATAGAGGCAGAGAGGGGAAGACAAGCAGGGCAACACGCGACTGATGTAGACGCCGACCTTTTGGCTTATTATTAACCGACTTTATGAAAGTGTAATGGGCTACAGGATTTCTCGCAACCTCTGAGTGCATTTACAAGATTTTTTAACACGATTGAGGGAAGTCTGCCCAGTCTCTCTCAAGTCACAATGGATGTGTAAGATCTGGAAAGTGGGATGATGGTTTTATAGTTCCCAAGCAACTTTTACGTGCGTCAAAGTTTTAATAGTCTAAAATCGGAGATGTGTATTTTTTTTTTTGGGCTGTCCGACCCCTATTTCCTGTTTTTCCACTTCCATTGATTGAGGCTTGGAGAAGTTGAAGTGAGGAAGTGAGACAGGTGGAGTTTAACACGCACCACAAACTGCTCCGTACCTGGATTTTGACAAAGCTTTTCTTTTACTATTGTTCCTCTCAGACAGCTCCCCCTCCCTCGCTCAATAAGGCTATTCCCTCTCTCTCTCTCCCTCCCTCTCTCTCTCTCACACACACACACATGCACACACACACGCACACACAATACCCTCTGTGCCATCCTGATGATATTCAGATGTGTCAGGCCTCATCCTCTCCCTGACTAGTGTGTGAATGTCGATGTGTGTCCTTTACGGCCATCAGGTTATTATACACCAACAGATGGAGCATTACCTTTTATTGCTCACACCTTCTGTGAGTTTTCCCACTTTCCCCCCAAAAAAACACCTTTTTTATGTAGATGTGAAAGCGAGTGTTCAGCTGCCTACAGCTGTCTCGGCTCTGATGAGGAGCAAATAGAGAGGAAGAGGCGAGGGCGGGGTGAAAAGGCTGAGGCAGCCCTCAGTTTTTGGGAAGTGATGTCAAATGACATCAGCACATAATGGTTTACTGTAACCATGAATCACAGAAAAACACATTGAAGTGTTAGACAGGGGGGGAAGAGACAGTCATTATATGAGGTAACATCTCAAAAATAGCACAGCAGTGAACAAGGACACATGGCTGTCGAGGCAGACAGGTAAATGAGTCGACTAGCGCACTTTTTTGTTTTGATCTTAGCAACACCTTCAGGCTTTGGTGTCATACTGATTTTTATTGAGGTCAGATAAACTTCTGGAAGCCATTAACGGTACGCCGTGTTGTTGGTATCTTAAAGGTACACTGTGTGCTGTGTCATGTAGGTTCACATTATTTGCAGTGGAGTTATGTAGCGGGCGCTAAAGAGGGGGACAGACAGGAAGTTTTGGCATGCCTTGCCTCCCAGCTGCAGACGTCTGTCATTCCTCAACTCAACACTTGTGTGTGTGTGTTTATTTGTGTGTGTGTCTGTGTGTGTCTGTGCGCGGCTGTGTTCGTGTCATAGGCAGGAAATGTGTTACAATGAATTAGAACTTGCTGGCCTTTTTATAAAAACCTGTTAGCTCAGAGTGTTTTGGTAAAGTTGGACTGTTAGAAAGTGCAAATTGTTATTATGAGGCCACATCAGTGTCGCAGTTTATGTTTACACTTTTCTACAAAACCACAGCGACTTAAGCACATCGCAACGAAGAGGGAACGTGTTTCAACCTTACTGAAACATCAGTGTTCTCCTCAGTCTTTTCTTCATGAGCAGAAACCTGTATGTTGTGAAACATTCAGTTAAGATTAGAGGTTTGAGTGCAGTTAAACAGTATAAACAGTCAATCAGCCGATAGGTGTGACAGCGTGCTGCCATGCTTGAAAAAGAAAAACACATCATGTATCATGTCTTAATGTGAAAATCTATTATTGTAATAAGCAGTTTTCCCCATTATAACAAGATGTTTTTAGGATTTTACAACATACAAACACGTTATAACAAGAAACATTTCAGGTTATAACATGATGACTTATATTGTTATAAAATACAATGTTTCATGAAGTAACGTTATCTTACCTAAGCTTCATCACGATGCGATATTTGCCAATATCACAAAGTCTGCCAAGATATGATTTCGATTCGATACGATACGATATGATACAGGAGCCTGCGATCGATATGAGATGACATCATCTGCCCATTTAACACAATCAGTTACATTTATCTCAACTCACAAAAAGCAACAAAAATGTTATTACTGAACTCTTCAGTGGAAATATTATTTTATCAAAGGTTCCAGATATTTAAATGGAAAACAATCTATTAATAAAAACAAAGCATTGTTTAGAAAGGAGCTGTGCATGAATGGAAACGGTGACACAGATGTGGGTATTTCAAAATAAAAGCATATATTAACGATGGCGGCGATATGAGTCGATGTTTTCACTTTGCATTGATGCTTTTGGATCTTTGATCATTGAATATATATATCTATCCAGATCAATGCATCGTTACACCGCTAGTTATAACGTGAACTGTTTCATGTTATGACCTGATGACTGATTACTTATATTGTTATAATATATAATGTTTCATGATGTAACATGAAATATTTCACATTGTAGCAAGAATTCTTTCTTGCTATAACAATATACAGTTTTTCTTGTTGTAACAGAAACTGTTTCATGTTATAAAGATATTTTTACAAAGCAAAATACATGCATATCATTGCATAACAAGGCCCTTCTCTTGTTATCACAGTATACTATTTATCTTGTTATAACATTGAATGTTTCACCATTTCACCAACATGATGCTGATGTAATATGATGTGAAAATATCTTGTTATAGTGTGAAAAGTTTTATGTTATAACAACAAGTGATCAAGTTATAATGTCAAAGGTGTAACATTATGATAAATAAGATATTGTAATAACAAGAAAAGTTTCCTGTTATAACCTGATACTGAACTATTTGTCTTTTTCTGTTATGGCATCAACATGCTTCTGTACACAGGAGTTGATCATTGATTTACTTTTAAAGGAAATACATTTAGTATTCACCAGGTGCTCATTTCAGACACACAGAGGTGAAACTGCTACTCTCGGTATTAAATCTGTTTCCTCTGTCTGCACTCTTTTTCTTCACCAGCTCGGAAGCCATTCCAGTGCAGGTACTGCCCCTATAGCGCCTCCCAGAAGGGCAACCTGAAGACCCACGTCCTCTGTGTCCATCGCAAGCCCTTCGACAACAGCCTCTACCCCGACCGCCGCCTCCGACGCTCGCACACGCCCCAGAGGCCCTCCAGATTGCCTCAGAGCATCGCTGGGGACAGTCGCGCGTCAGGAAGAGACCAGATTGGCATGACATCACTCTGTGGGACTTGACGTTGTCATGGCAACAGCAGACACAGACAGTTATGATTATTGTTTTAGCTTCACCTCGAATGGGGGGTTAGGATGATTGAGATTGTTGAGGCAAAAAAAAAAAAGAAAAAGAAGTTAACAACCAACCTTGATGTACATTCCAGTGTTTACTTGAAGAGCCACAGTACGTATTTATCTGTAGCAAAGAAGCTGCCTATAATAATAATAAAGTCCATTGTGATGTGAAAGTGTAGCGAGGCTATTTAGTGCCGTTCATTTTGTCAAAAGTGTCCAAACGATTCACTTGTGTTTACACGCATCTATCAGCTCAACACTTGTCTGATAGGGAGAATGTACCGTGCCTGCCCAAAGCACTTGTTCTTTCATCCAGTAAATACCCTGTGTTACATTTTTGTAAATATCGCTCGATTTCCCTTCCAGTCCAGAAGTCTTGTCTATCTGTCAGGATATGGTGCCAGATGTTCGGGCTTTAATCGCGGCAGATGTAATGAAGTAGAATGTTGCACATCGGAGCTTCCATTTGTTCTGGATTCCACTCCAGGGAGAAAGCCTCTCTCACATATAATTATTGCCCATTAACTCCTATGCTTCATGCCCTCGTGCTGGAACAATGCTCAATTAAGGGGAACCAAGGAAATGGAAAAACTGCAGAGATTCATTGATAGTACATTCAAATCCTTTCTTTTTTTTTTTCTCCTTCTATTTTTTTGTAAATTGAGTGGAACCACCCATGTGTGTATATACCAGATCTGCCCACTAGTGTAAAAAAAAAAAAAAAAAAAAAAAGAGGCCCAATCAACACGGCTATTGTACGCTGCCACTGCCATGTATGGTAATTTTAGTATGATCTGAGCTGCCTCAGCCTCCCGTGCCAAAAGTCTGCGTGTACACCCAGAGATCACCTTGGGCAGCTGTGTGCCTGTTCAGCCGGGGCCTTGTAGCCACAGCGATGTGACTTTGACTGACAGTCGGCCTGACAACTCCATTCATGCGCCACCTGCTAGCTGTCAATCAGGGCGGCCATCCTGGGGCTATTGACGGAGCTGTCAGCCTGTGTGAGATGTGTCTGTCAAAGCCCACCCACTCTGCCACTCTGTCTCCCTGCCTGGGCAGTCTGACATTCGTTTACTGTCCCCTTTCCACCCGTCCTTTCCCTTGCATCTCTTTCTTTCGCTCTCTGTCTGTCCGTCTCCTGCCTGTTTTCCTTCAGAGACACGGCAGCCCCTTAATCCCCGATCCAATCACAGATTCTTTGGGTACACATTTGTCATCCTCAGACCCTCAGGTTTTTGTAATGGAGTGCTTCACAAACACTTCTGCAGGTGACTCAGGCCTGATATACATGTGGTTTTTTTTTATCACTGCTCCTTGTATTTGTGTGTACCCCGTCAGCGCTGAACGCCACCGTCACCAATCCTTTCCCACTTTTTTTTTTTTTGTTTCCCTCTTCCTCCTTCTCCTCCTCTGCTCACTCACCCTTCATCTCTCTACCTGACAGGTGACAAGGTCTGGGCCTCCAGCTGACTGGCTAATCGGAGGCCTGTCATACCTGTCAATAGTTTCTCAGAGCCATGCCAAGCCAGATCATTCCAGACCAGACCATCTTGTGGGTTGACCAAGGGCACAGAGTTTTTTTTTTTTTTAAGGTTTTTTCTCCAAAAACTCGCAGCTCTGTGGAAATTCAGTCACTTGTACCCCTCCAACAGCCCTCTGGATATGGATCATCCCTAAGGCCTCATCCTGTCAAATCCCCTAATTAAGCCAGTTTCCCTTAAAGCAGGGCCCTTTAATTAATGCTGGGGAAGTTTGTTAATTACTACTAATGGTGATGAATGTTTTAGTTAACGTCTCACAACCATAGTCAATGTCATACTCAGGCTTGTTGCTGTTCATCTCAACCCCGTTTTTTTTTCATCATTTCCAGTGTTTTCTTTTTTACGTTTGAACCCAAGGACCCGTTGTGAATTCAGAAAAAATGGCACGATATCAAGTTCTGTCATGCCTTCACAGCCTGATCGGCTTGACAGACAAGTGAAACACGCAGATGCCAAATTCCTGTATTTTATCCACCTAAGCTTTAGCTCACCTTGACCTTTTGCTGAGAATGACATCCTGTTTACCTGCAGTAAATCAATCCTCATTCTCTGACACCTATAAATAACCCTTTCTCTGGAGAAAAGGCAGACACGCCATCTCGCCGGCTGTCAGCGTGGGTGTTTATCTAACAACCTCAGATCAGGTCATTTCTAATTGATGTTAAGTGAAAGTTAACTTCTGAAACGCGCTAATTGGCTGTAAACATACCCAGACGATCTTTTCTACTTTTAGTTCTTTGTTTATCTTTTCTTTCCATCACAATAAATTAACACCATTCCCCTTTTTCTTTTCATCATTGTCCTCCACATCATTATGGCTATTTACAGTAGCTTATCTGCAGACCATGTTTGAGGTCTCTTTTTCAGCCTCATTGAGAGAGGCGGGCCATGTTCGGCTAATCAGCTTGAATAAGTAAAGGAAACAGTTTGACAGGCCAGGTAATGAGAAGTAATGAATCACTAATCACAGTCTCTTACAACCCTTGGAGCACAGATGAAAAATTAAAGGTAATTAGCTTGCACAGTTGTGAAAACAATATTTAAGACTGTTGGCATCACATGGCACAGACTTAACAGATTTTCTCCGCCGACAACATACATCAACACGGCGCTGAAGTCCTAATATCAAGCTGTTATTTGAAAAGCTTTCTCGATGTAATTTTAGTGACTGATCTGATCAGGGTATACAAGTCTCCCCTTTTTTTTTTCCTCTTGCAGGCAATCTTGCCAAAACGCGAGCATGAAAAATGTTTCACTTACATTTTTCCCCCTTAGGATTTCCTCTACTTGCAGAAAAGAAAGAAACATGCCAGCAACATGCTGCCGAGACTCCGCTTTGGTTTAAAGCAACATCGAGGAACGGCCGAGTGCGAGATAATATTCATCCTCTACTCCACACACACACATATAGGGAGTGTAAGGTAATTCAGAGACATGTGGTCAGAGCTGCGAACCCTCTGCAGCTCTCCGAGGTTCCTGTGCTTGACAGCAGAGTGAGGGATGCTTTGACAGAGCCCGTGTTTGACAAGTCTGCGTGAGACTCAAAGTACAGGATCCAGACATGGGCTGTCAGTCAAAGCCGGCACATCTCCCAGCTGAGACGTGCCAGTTTAGTCACAGTTACAAAGGAACTAATATGCGTTAACTGGAGCAAGGCACACATATGGGCCTGGTAGAGCCCTGTGTCCCGAGGCTGGGATTGAACGGATGCCAAAGAACATAAGCCCAAGATATAAAAAGAATTACAAGGGGACAAATAAAACATGGGGATTATGTCAGTGTGAGAAATGGAGGCGCTGTAATTCTGCATGTGTGCCGGCTTGCCTCTCCCGTTTCAGCATCCAGGGCCTGTGGGGTGTAGCCCTGCAGTCCTGCACCTGTGCACCGAGGATCCTGGAGCTTTAGAGACAGCATGGAGAGGAGGAGGCTGTTGTACTGTATGTGTCAGGGAGGGAGAAGAAGAAGAAGAAGAAGAAGAAGAAGAGGAGGAGGGAGGGCTGGAAGAGAAAAGTGGGACAGGACAGACTGATTGGGGGTGCTGGAGACAGCAATCGGGCCCCAGAATGCTGTATCTGCCAAATCAGATGCCAGCACCCATGTTTTAAGTTTTAGGCGCACATGCAGGAGAGTAAACCCCCCCGTCCCCGCCGCATATCGTACAATACACATGTTCTGTTAAATACCAGTGACAGGAAGTGACTAGATTTAAGCCCACAGCTACTCCCCTGCTCAGCCGCTCGTGTCGTGTTATCACCCAAAGTTCATTTGAGTTTCAAGCCTCTTCTCTCTCTCCTCTCTCTCCCTCTTTCCGCTCAAAAGACCTGTCTCGCATAACAAACAATTGCACCAAACTCCATTAAAATCACTTCATGGGGATGTGATAGTGCCTCAAGTTAAAGGCTGTAATTGAAAAGCATTTGACAAACCACGCACTGCAAAGCGACAATAGACAAGCTGTGATTCTCACTTGAGTTATTCAGTGGAAATGATTATCATCATTTCATTCGGCGCCCTACACAACTTGCTTGAATAGCACGTCTGTAAAACAGTGATTCTCGGATTTGTTCATGCTAACGATCTTCAGATGGATCGACACCCAGATAATGATTTTCTTCTCCACCACACGAGTCAGTATATAATGGCCACTGGAACCTATAGGCAGTTTCCCTGGAGAAATAAAGGCAAAAAGTGAGCCACTTTTGGGGTCTTTTATTAATTTCTTCTCTTTTTTGATCTGATGACACCTAAGCAGAAACTCCCTGAATGCCACTTTGACAACTTACTGTTCTCCAACCTGCACTGAAGCGCGGTGTAACCAGTCAAACCCTAAGAAGTGGAAAGTCTCCCTGGGAAGATGCTCCCGTCCATTGATTTGAAGTGACAGCCACATCCTTGACAAACACACCTGTCATTGTTCAAGTCACATCACATTTTCAGTTTCATAGACAGAAGACAGTAGAGGTGTGCAGGTGTGTGTGTGTGTGTGTGTGTGTGTGTGTGTGTTTATGCACATGTGAGCATGAGTGCCCATAAGAAAGTTTCTTCATCCCTCTCTTTTATTTTTTTTTTTTTGGGGGGGGATAAATACATCCACTCTGCTCCAGCTGTTGTACAGGAACGCGGCCAGATTCTTTCATTGGCTTCCTCAGCCGATGTTTATGAAACAAGACATCTGGTGCGTTTATTTTCAAACACGCGTCAGAAAATGGATTTAATGTGCCAGAACCTGCTGACCATCACTCTGCGTGCGTATAAGTTAGTGTCGCCGAGCTGGTCAGAGAATCACCTCTCTGTGTGTGCATCTGCAGTGGTGGTGGTGGTGGTGGCGGCAAGTTTTGGGGGAGGAGGGGCTGCTTATGGGGACTGAGGGAGGGGGAGGGTGATGAGCTGCTGCAATAATAAGCAGATTTTAATGATTTACTATAAATCAGCAGCCGAGGCCTCTGCTTGGGGAGACTGAGGGGGATGACAGCTCCTGACTCACACACCTCGCAAATGCCTTGCTGATGATGTGTGTGCGCTTCAGATCATCAATCACTGAGCGCATACACACACACACACGCACACGGAGACATCGCACTTTTACAAAAACATGCTTTCAACACACGTACGCAGGTGCACCGGCCCACACACACACACACACATGTTCGGCCACACACATGTTTCTTGTCTCTAATGTCTCCTCTGCTGTGGCAGGGGACAAATCAATCACGGGTACAGAAGTTCAAGGGGGTAAGAGATTGTCTGGTCCGTTTTTCCCTATGCTATTGATCCCATTTTACTGGCATCATCGCCAAGCTGTCTCACAAACCCCGGGATGGCGATGGATTGAAAGTGGATGATTGAGAGAGGAGGTAGGGTGACATTCACTGTAATCTCAGCCCCCCCCACCACCACCACCACCTCCACACCCTCACCCCTTCCCCGCCCTCCTCCTCCTCCACCTAACACGCAGACGAATCCAATGACATTGAAAGTTAGCATTGTACCAGGGGTTCTTTGGAGCCGATAGAATCAGACCCATCAGCTTAAATCTGGCAGTGAAGGAAGCACACTTGGCAGAGATTAACAGTGGTGGGGTTTTTTTTTTTTTTTGTTTTCCTGTCTCTTCGCATTCCTTTGCCGGCCGTCATACAGTACATCTCGAGTGTCTGAAGGTGTTGTGCTGTTCCCTGAATTTGATGAAAAAGACATTGGAGAGAACACCTCCTGACAGCGCCTCCCAAAGTGTGTGGGAGACGCACAAAGAGTGACACAGAGCATTTCTCAAAAAAATTCAAAATGGGGCTTGTATGAAAAAAATATCTATGCGTGCTCAGTTTCCTCATAAGTACTCTCAACGTTTCCTTATCTCTTGTGTATAAACAAATGAGGGGGAATTTTCCAGGGAATGATTGAGAGTCATCTGGTTTCTGAGTGCTATTGAAGGGAATCCCAAGATAAACACAGATTTTCCAAGAGATAATCGTTTCTGATGAATCCTGAGAATGATTTATGACACTGCCTTCCACTGAAGCGTTGATTCCCACTGGTCAAACAATACAGTGAGATGATTATCTTCATGTTTGGAAGACATAACAGAGAGATATTTCAATATTTCAAGTTTTATATCCTTGCTGAAGTTCTTCCAATGAGTTATGACTGTATTCACAGTAAGTAATCCAACTGTCTATCATATTTATAGGAGCTGTTTGCTTGAGCTTCATCAGAAAGTGTTCATAATTAAAATCAGCTATTAAATTACACCTAAGACGTAGCTTGAATCATTCAGCGCAAAGTTTCACAATGTAAACCCATAATGCCAATATAGCTGGAATTATTTACCTCCAGTCTCACAATGCAAACTTCCGAGCGATGATGAAGCTCAAATCACTCACCGCACTATTAGTATCAGTATATCACCGTCAGGCTGTTTATCACATTATATCTACATTATGATGATGCACAAGTTTAATTACACGTAGATGGATGCTTCATTCATCTCTCCTGCTGCTGACGTCTTGATTAAAAATGTTTAAAGGATTATCTATGGGACTCCTATTTGTGTCCTTGTGTTTGTCTTTTCAACTTTCATCCACTCGCCTGATTTATTCCCCTTGTCTATAAATAAGTAGACAGGGTCCACGTGATGGATTAGTCTGTTGACATTGTACCAACTGCAGGTAAACAATTACTATTCATGCTTCATCGTCGCAGAATCTATACCAGGATACTGCCACTTAGCGAGGGGCAAAAGGTTAGGTTGAGAGCTATTGTTCTGCATTTGGTCAAATGTCGTTCATTTCATAATCAGCTCCAATAACAGAAAATTACAGGTTTCAGGATGTCTTAAGGATTGAACCGACATTGCGCAGAGGTGATGGCAATTCATGTGAAAAACACAAACTGGAAATGAACGGATCGGATGAGTGTTGTAATCAACAGCAGGCCTGTTTTGATAAATCAGTGTCTGTGCGCCGCGCTGCAGTGTCTGCGCAGTATCCTTTTACGTTGTGAAACACACACTAGTTTACGACCACAGCCAGCCCCTCCTCACACGTCATTCATTGTTTATTCAGAATCCAGTGTTGCTCCAACCCTCGGCCCCTGTGGGCTGGATCAGTCTGCGGTCATTATGCTGATATGAGCAGTGAGTCACTGGGAAAAGAAAAAAGGGGGTTAAATCTGTGCATGTGTGCGTTTGTGTGTGTGTGATATTATATGTAGTAGGCCTACATCTGTCAGAGTGTGATTACAGTGCGAGGAGTTTATGAAACAGCCTCTGTATCAACAATTATTCATGTCCCTTAGGCCACAGAGTGAAAGGCCTTTCTCAGGCTCGACTGTGGAAAAGAGGATTAGGCAGAATACTATGAAGATGTGTGGCAGAGGAAAACATGTCGTACACTAACAGCATTCAAACGCTATTCAACCCGTCTTTGCTCTAAAAAGATGATTTGTTTGCTCAATCAGACTCAACTACATTGCTTTTGTTTTCTTTTGTTTTAGCTCGGAAAAAAAAAAAATGAAAACGGCAATAGAGTTCATAATCAGGCAAAAGCCTGTGAGAATGACAAAGACAAAGTCACGAGTCAGAGATCAGGACCATATTTGGTCATATTTTGACACTGGCTGTTGTTGGTGTGTCAAGCAAACAAGATAAAACCAGTTTGGACTGACAGGCTCACATACGACTGTCCCTAAAAGTCCAACTCTCATAGTTTTGACCACTGTTTCAATGTGAACATGGTGAAATTGCTTTTAGGCAACACAATCACCAGAATAAACGTTGGCAATGTATGTTCAAACTTTACATTGCTTTATGTTCAAACAGTTCAAGACTGTATTTTAACATTTTAAAACACGACACCATTGTGAAGTCAGATGGTCTGATTAGGTTTAGCCACAAAAAACACTCGGTTAGGGTCAGGAAATGTCATGTTTGGCTTAAAATACACAGCCGGAAATTGTCCAGCGGTCTGCTTAAAGACATCCACTGGTGTCACACTTAAAATTGCTGAAACAGTGCAGGCCCTTGTCAAAAATAGTCAGTGGTATCACACTTAAAAACTTCAGTCAGTGACTTGGGAGCATTCTCACCACCGTCCACTTCAACCTGCCGATATGGCAGTCAGGTCATAAACATGTAACATGAACGTACGAACCTGCTCCTAAAGGAAATCTGATAATTTCACACTCCTTGTATCTTGTAACTACAGCTGTAAGATAAATGAAGTGACACAAACAGAACAATAACTTCCACTGAAATGGCGTTAAGTATAGTTAAAGTCAAATTAAGTAAATAGCAGCATAAAATTGAAATACTTAAATAAAGCACAATAAGGCATACCTTAAATGTAGTGAGTGAACGTACGTAATTACTGTACATTCCTCTTTAGAGTTCGATGTTATACGTTATACCATTAAGAATGGTATTATAAATGACATTAACAATGAATATTACTCAAGTAGTATTTAACTGGAATTGTCCTTTAAAATGTACTACTTTCATTGATGCATCAAAAAGTGTATACTTCATCAAGATGATGATTTTTTCAGTTTTACAATCTGTTTTTGAACTTCCAACCTCGACCCAAAACAATGTCATATGGTCTCATTAACGCTGATCAGCGCACATCCAAAACTCAGAGCCCAAAGCGAGCAGAAACAAAATGTTAACGATAACGGGTCACGTGACAGCGAAGCACTGACGCGGTTAAAGCAGGTGTTTATATGCAGACACATTAACAGACAGTGACAACAACAGGCTGCAGTTTGGACTGATGGAGGGACAAAGCTGTGGCCCGTGGTTCATCGGCAGAGACATTACTGGGCCATCTCTGTCTGAGGCGGCGTGATGCCTTGTCACCTGACACCGGGCCGCTTTGACAGGCTGTTGCACCTTAGCCGAAGTGTTCTGAAGACCTCGTGTACACACACCATCAGTTTCTCTTACTCATGTCGTCTCCAGGACTTGTCTCATGTACAGTGTGTCTCTGTGGATGTGTGTGTGTGTGTGTTTGATAGAGAATTACACTTTCATGACATTATTGAGCCCTAATTTAGGATAGCTGGATAGACGATCACTTGCATGCGACATATCATTCAAACAAGCCAGGATTTTGTCTTCTTCTGATCAGAAACACTTGATAATATTATACAGTGAACATTTATACTATCTTTTTGAAATTCAGAGGGATTCTGTCTCAACTCTGTGGTTGTCGGTTGCTTTTGTAATTTGTCCACTTTTGTGTAGCTCCATTGGGAATCCTCTTACCACCTAGCAATAGCACAACAAATTTCACATACTGCTAATGCAGTATTGCATATTACATGTATTGATACATTAGAGTAATATCTTAAAATAAAATGATCGAGGCCAGTAAAATCGGTCGTAAAATGAATCCAGGTACATTGCACAGCAGAGTAAGCTACACAGTTAAAACCCTACATATAGTGTCTACTAACGGCAAAGTCGCGTGGGAACTGTTTTCAGATTTCAGAAAGTAAACTTTGTTGTCTGTTTGTTCGTCTACAAAATCAATGCACTCTCATATCTGTCCATTAAACATTACGTCAGCAGGCTGTTAGCTTAAAATAAGCAAATAATTTAACACATTATATCTTGTTTAATTTCTACAAAAAAAAAAAAAGTTAGACAAATTGTGGTTTTACAAGAGGTTTTGTGTTGTTTTCCTGGACTTAGCCTGGCAATGCCACCAGGCAGCTAACAAACCAGCCGCCAGGAGAGTCATAACGTCACTTTCAATGGTCAACAGGACGTAGAATGTATAGATTAATCACTCAAACGTGATAAAAACCTCTTAAAAAGTTCAGTGACTCAAAATAAGACATAATATGCAGGTTTTCAATGGGTTGAATTCAGTTGGCTTTCGGGGGGTTGTGTCATCATACAACCGTCATCTCTGGCGTTATGGACTTATCTATTTAAAATGCTTTAAATAGTTTGTCTCCTCTTTCTTAACGACTCAGACTGTTTCCCTCTGATTCCAGTCTTTGCACAAAACTCACTGTCTTTTGGCTGTAGCTTTAGCCTGTGCCTCACAGACAGATATGAGAGTGGTATTGATTTTCTTATCTAACTCCCACCGAGAAAGAGCATAATTGTATTTCCCAAAATGTGGAACGATTCCTTTTAAATGGTTGAAACAAAATTCACTGTGTGTAAAACCTCAGTGTGACTCTTTGGGTCACAGTCAACCAATTAAGGTTGCTGTTATAAAGCTCTTTCCTTCACTGTACAATAGGTGTACAACTTGTTTGCTTGTACGCCGACTGTCAGGATAACATGAAAGGTCAGGAAAAGGATCTGTGAGACAGCTGCTCATGCTGTAAATATTGATTGAAGTGTGGTAGACCATAGGGAAAACATGCAAATTGTTGAAGTGAGCCGTAAACCCCTTTAAGTGGCGTGTTTGCTTTAAACATTAACCTGTAACCGCCTGCAGTATGTGTAGAGTTTGGTGCTTCCAGGTATTGTACATCTGTTTCCTCTTCTCATGAAAGACGGATGACTAGATTTACTGTATATCTATTGTTACATTTTATGAGCTTATGAGTTCTCGCCGTGTTTTCATTCATACGTTATGGTACAGTATGTATCGACACATGTCTATGTGGACAACACATTGTCCAGTAAATCTCAGGAGGGATTAGTTTCGTGTCCCTTCCCCTTCCTCCTCCTCCTCCTCCTCTAACCCTCAGGAATGGAAGACATTTCTTGTGAGAACAAACCTTTAATTGTCTGCCCTGTCGACATGTAAGGGAAGTGATGCGTTATATTATATCATCACTCTCCCTGACGTCCCCTGAATGACCCCAGAATCAACGATTCAGCTAAATGGGCCTATTGTTGCTCACATTTTAATCTTAACCTCTCAGTCATGTGAGGAAATATGTCTGTGACTTTAAAAAAAAAAAAAGTCTGTTTAAATCACTTCCTGTGTCTGTTTAATTGACACCACAGATATCTGATCAGGACTGACACGGGCTCCACTAGCAGCCTTCTCCTAAGGGCCGCGGTCGATGGAGAACATCCACCATCCTGGTCGAGCCTTAAACTGTTACTGCTCTATATCTTTTGTTCTTCCCTCTTTGCGGCGGCACCGGAGGGGAGAGCTGAAGAGGGACTGCAGCTGAGTGGCAACACTGACTGAATTACCCTTCACCCCATGAGGGTGCAAGTTTGGGTCAGTTACTATTGACAGGCTTCTGCCGGGCTCTGGAGTAGCTGGAGGGAAGAAGGGAGGTATTGTTGTCTCCTCTGTGCTGCTATTATTGGACAAAATGTTACTGCAGTTAGACAAAACACACAGAACGACAACTCAGAGCCAAAGAAAGTAAAGTGAGCATACAAATTTCCCCAAACACAATGTGTGCATTAGCCTATTCTCTAGTGGTGGTGGGGGGCACGCATTCTTTTCACTGACTGACAACTAAATAAGCTGTGGAATTACAACGCTATTTCTCCCTTTGTACATGTTGCCGTCCGCTGGCTGGGCCCCTATTGGATAGCTAATTAGGCAAAGAAAGTAAAGTGCGAAATCCTGTACCGCTGAAAGGTTTGAGAGGGGGGAAAACGGCAATGCATTCTCCGACAAGCGACTGTTTGGTGGACCTTATTGATTCGGAGGCAGAGGCAGAGATCAATGAAAAGAAACAGACTGAGACAAAGAGTGGCATTTAAGGGTGGAAAAAGCTGACATTTTCTCCATCACTGTCACAGCCGCAGCCATAAAGCAGCAGCAAATATTAAAACATTTCTCATCTGCGCGGGAGTATTGGCAGCAGAAATTGTTTTCTCCGCGGTGTGATACTCAGGCTGAACTCCCAGTAGAATCCCCGGGGACTGCAGATTGGTGCCTGTGACATATCGGCACCAGCATTTACACACACCTGCCACTCATTCCCAAACAGCCCAGGAGCGGGGCTGTAGAGGGCAGATAGCAGCCGAGGAGGCTGCCGGTTGGACTGCTGTCAAGGTGGGTAGGTGTGGTGGAATTCATCACTGATAACGCGCTTATGTTTGCAGGCCGCATGGAGTGCTTCTATTAGTCAGCAGTGCCCTCGACGCTGCATGCCGGTTATGCATATGTAATGAGCGTGTGTGTGTTTATGTGTGAATGACGTTTTCTTATCTGTGTCTATGTGCGCTTCATGCGGCACCATTAGCGCGCTGCACAGGCATGTGTGTAAAAAATGTACTGAATGTTTATGCGTGCGCTATAACCACATTGTGTGTAATTATGAGTGTGTGTCCTGTCCTTCGAGTGCACTCCCCGAGTCTTGAACTCTGAGTGACACGGGTACCGCAGGGTCATTTGTCTATTTGCGGGATAAATGATATTATGCTACACTAAGAGAATTACAAAGAGGATGTCCCTTGGAGTCACCAGGCTCGGCCATCAGTCATAGTTAACTTTGCGCGTCTCCGAGCCCCCTCTATCTGTACTCATCCACTGGTCTGGAACGGGTGTTAAATGGATCCTCGACCACATCCTGTCATTATGAGCTTATTATTTGAGCCTTATGACTGAGAGAGGAGGAGAGGCAGAATAAGCTGGAGGGTAATTAAGAGAAAGAGATTGCTGAAAGAATGCAGCACATCCTCCTGCACCTCCTCTGTTTGCAGAATCACACGCTCACACACCTAGCTCATCATCTCACTTTCATCTTTTCTTCATCCATCGCTCCCGTTCCTCACCTGTCGTGCTCTTTCTTTCCTAAACCCTGCTCTCCCTCTACCCCGGCTAGCAACTTTTCCTTCCCCTCCCTCGCTCCTTTCACTCCCTCCTTCGCGCTCCCTTGGCGGTATTTGATAGCAGTAAAGCAGGAAGCAGGAGAGCAAACAGCAGGTGAACCCACTCTAATACTCAGCTGTGCCATCTGCTGCGGTCACATGACTGAGCTGCAAACCCGCTCTAACGCCATGATGCCCCATCATACCTGACATATCGATCAATCACGACCAAAGAGCAGAAGAGAGAGGGAGAGAGTCGGAATGGAAGAAACCACGGCTACATCAAACACTGTGTGTACACTGCCAGTATATTACCTTGTTTTGGCTTGTGATTTTCGCCTGTCACCTGGACGCTGCGGAATAATTAAAACAGATCGTATCTGCAGTGGAAATTTGGTCAAAATCTGACCGGCTGTTTTGGGGAAAAAAATGCAAACAAAACATAGAAAATTGAAGACATAATGTTCCATCCTTGATTTATTAGTGCAACTTTTTGTCTTGTAACCCAAAAATCAATCAAAATCTGATCACTGAAGTTGGATTTGCTGTGTTCCTATACAACAAATAGATACGCAGAGACATAAACAACAACAAGGAAACACATTAAGGGAAAACAAACAAACAAACCTCCGCCTCGACTCTGAAGGTCTCGATCGGGTGTGAAGAACACATTCAATTACAGCAACAGTGGCCACAGGAAATGATTTCAGTCAAAACTGTCCCTACCACAATTAAGCTGTGTTAATTATGTATTTCATTAAGTAAGTGGATTAGAAGCAGTGCTGATGAAATCATAACAGGGTTTGCCGGAGGCCAGGCTGCAGAGAACAGACAGGAAACGACTGATATCTCTCTCTCTCTCTTACTTCTCTCTTATACCCTGAAATAACCCTATAAATACTTAACACCTTTACCGGCCTATTTAGGCTGTCTTCGCTCGCGCACAATCACCTGGTCTCTCCGTATCTGCATACCTTCTCCCCGTGTAGGATCATATGGTGTAATTGTGCCATAGATACTGTTGACATCCACATGCTGTTTGCAAGTCCGCTAGAAACGATGAAGTCTCTCCATTTCATCTAAGCCAGTTCATTACCATTCAGGTGCAAAAAGGAGATAAAGCAAAATGCAGATCGCTCTCTCTGTCTCCCCCCTCTTTCTCACCCGTCCTCTCTCACTCACTCACATGCACTCTTTCATTCTATCTCTCTCTCCCGTTCTCTGTGTTCTCTGATGTTTTATTTGATATCCCACAATAAAGCCTCTCTTTGAACTGCCATCAATTGTGTATGGATTTTTCCTCTGAGGAGAAACAGAGAGCTGTCTGAAAGGGCTCCAGTCCCGCAGGCTGCCTTCATATTGATGCAGAGGAGTATTGCCATCTTCATTGCTGGATCAATCACTCACGTCACTGTTGTTTTATGGCTGGGGCCACTTCACAGAAAGAAGCCTGACAACATCACCGCAGAGGTTTGCAAAACGATACGGCTCTGATAGTTGAGGAGGGTGGAGGGGGCTGCGGGAGGCTTTCGGAGGCATGAGGGGATGAATTTAGATTCTGTAACTGTCACACACATGCGCTCGCACATATCTCTCTTCTCTACAGCTGTGGGAGCCTCTGGTTTTATCGCTTGGTGTGGTTAAGTCAAACGGAGAGCGTAGAGAGGACCGCGGGATGTCGTCAAAACTTGATGTGATCTGTGTCACCCTGTGGATGCAAAATCCTCCTGATGTCCCTCCACGTCCACTTCTTGTCTGCGTGTTCACTTTCAGTTTTTCATTTTATGTCTGGTGCTTAACTTCCATGTAGCAACAAAGTCTAAGGCCACCGACAATATAGAGATCAACTATTTGAAGTATTTATTACTATTTGACCCCTCGACCCTTTTTTCCCCAAATATTTTCCTTTGAACGTTTTATCTTCTCACCACCACCGAAGGATTTGTGAATGAAGACTCAGTCAGGGTGTGAATGTCGCTTACAGTTTTATGGAAACCCTAAACTTTTGTCTTTGAGTCCATACAGAGGTAAACAGTCCCCTGGAAATCCCCAGTGGTTGCAAGGCAAGTTTATTTACATAACACCTTAACGTACACAGGTGTTATTTAAAGTATTTAACAGGTGAAAAAGAATGTTGAAGAAAAAAATCAAATAAGATAAATAAAAGTAGATTTTTATTAAAAGTAAGGTAATAAAATAACATCTCCTCAGATCAATTTAAAGCATGGGTTAAAGACAACGATCTTTAGTTTTTAAAACTGCCTACAGTTTGGGGTATATCTTATATAGATCCAAGGCCAAGTGATTCCAGCAGTGGGCAGCATGGCTCAAAGCCATTTGCCAGAGCTCCTCAAATGGGACTCTTGAATCTACAATCAGTTATAAGATTTTAGGTGGATGTTTTCTAATCTTAGTTGGTGCTGGTAATCAACCACGTCACTGGAAAAAATGCCCCACTTCAAACATAAATAAAAAATGTTGAAAACAAGGTTTGTTTGTAATAAATGGAAATGGAACGGTTGAAACTGTTGAAAGACAAGCGTCCTGTATCCCACTGAAATGCTTCTTTCTTAGTGATTGTGTCTTAAATAAATTGTGGTCAGATATTTTGAATGGAAATGAGACAAATACACTTGGTAAGATTTTGAGTTTTTGCAGTGAAATGTTTGATACATACACAGTCCATCCCAGAGTGTGAATTATATAACGACAGTTGGGGGGGTCAACTTTTTCTCCAGGGCGTAAAGGAAACCCAGTACACCGCAGGCTCGTGCTTCAGTGAGCTGAAGTCTTACAATCCTTACAGTATCTTGCTTGTTCAACATAATGTCTGCAGTCTGTAGATGATGTTAAATCAAATCCATTACACCAGCTCACTGGGAAAGTACCGCACAAAAAGGGGTCACCAACAAAGTATTCTAGATCAAAACTGCCACCATCATCTCCAGTCTGACACAGACCCACACAATGGTGTACCAGAACCAAAGAATCCATCAACAAGCCAAAGAGGTAGACAGATATGTTATTACTACAAAGCATCTAGGCCTGTGCCTGACTAACAGTAAAAGCATAGAAAAATAAATCAACCTTCTACACTGTAGATCAAATACTGGTCCCAATACCAAAATGAATGGATAAGACAGGACTCAACCTTTAGGCTCAAAAGCCTCAGCTAAGCCGAAGCATTGATTCAGAAGTGAGAAACATATGGATCCTGTATGGATTTATTTTTTCTATTAGACTATTTTCAGGGTAAGATTTGTGGGTGGTCTATGCCTTTAAGTAGTAGCTAGGCTAATGTTTCTTTCTTCAAAGTACCCTAATGCAAAAATATTTGATCAAATCAATCTTACCTTAAAAACACTGACCACAGAGGTTTGGGTTGGCTCTCCTTGGCTTTCCTCCCTGACACCCACAACGGTGAAATAAAAACTATCGTGCTCAGCATTAGGCCTGCATGACAACCACACAAAATACAGGTTGCATTATGAAAAAGAAAAAGTGGAAAAAGTGCCTGATATCTCCTCCTCTGCTCTTGCTCATTATAACTCTGTGAATGAAATCCAATCTGAGTTCAATAAAGCAGTCATACATTCAGACTAATATAATTACTCAGCTTTCAGCACACATTGATTTTAATATTGTTTAACTCCTGTATTCCTGAGTGAAAACAAACAGGATGCTATCATAAAAACTAATATCAAAAAAGGCAAACGACTAACTAAATCAAAATTAAATAACTATATTCAATGGTGGAAAGTAACTAAGTACATTTACTCGTGTACTGCACTCTGGGAGGATTAAGCTACTTCCACTACATTTATTTAACAGCTTAGACAATCTTATGAATTACACTGCTTTATTAAAGATTAAACCAGTGATTCCCAAACTGTTCGGCTTGTGGGCCCTTACAAAAAAAGAAAAATCTGAAAAATTAAATTTAGCAGAAGTTTGTTTTTTCTCTTCCTTTCTACCAAATCTATCATCTCAGGACCCTTCACATTTATCCTGTGACCTTTTCAAAGCAGTTCAAACTAACTCCACCTCAAGCAGCTACAACAATAACATGCTGTACTGAATGTATTGACTCCTCAGTATATTTATAATGTTCTCTGTTTAATATATTTAACATATCAGTCACTGCAAAATGAGTACTTTTACTTAAATATTTCATACTACTAACTTGATACTTCTACTTCTATATTTTAAATGCAGGACAGTATTTTACATTGTGGTACTGATACTTCTCAGTAAAGGATCTGAGTACTTCTTCCACTACTGTCTACTGTTATCATCTCTTCAGCTAATCCTCCATTTTCTCACTACACCTGGCTGGCCAACAGTGTTAGCCAACATTAGATGACATTTTATATTGAAATGCTAATCCACAGACGAACATTAGCATTCATGTGTACACCCTTGACATAAAGTAATTCAGAAACTATGACGGTAAGACAGCAAAGTCTGAGTAAAGTGTATTAACACTAGCTAAATGGCTACTTACGTTGCCCTACAGCGTTTGGCGCGACGCGCTTGAACGTAACCCAGCAACTGCTGGCAGTGACGCAGGATGATGAGTCATTCACCTGACGTACGCTGAAGAAGTGGTACGGTCCACTGTAGGGGTGTCGGAAATCAAATTAAAAGATTCTTCTGGGCTTGACTGTGGGACATATACTGTAATGTTTGCGATCACAGGTAAGAAGGATAAATGTTTCAACCTGTTGTTGTTTTTGCCTCTTTTGGGGGGTTCAAGTATTATTTGTGAGGGTCAGACCCCCCCAGTCACCCCCGTGATTTGAACCATGGTCCATCCGTATTTAGGTCATTTTTTAAGAGCTATTAGCCCCGGCTGCACTCTGTCTTTAGCAAGAAGTTGCACTAGATTAAAGAGGTCATATTATGCTATTATTCACATTCATGCTTTTAATTGGGGGTCCCAGAAGAATAGGTTAACATCATTTAATTTTCAAAAAAACACATTATTTTTCTCATATGGTGCATTGCTTCAGCATCCCTTTTCTCACTGTGTCTTGAACGCTCTGTTTTTAGCTACAGAGTGAGACATCTCGCCTCTTTTTTTTAATCTTAGATGAGAGCTGCACATGTGCATTACTTAACGGGCAGGAGGAAGAGCCGAGCAAGGTAGTGTGATTGAAAATAACACAGCTACAGCTGCTAACCATGGCTGCGTTACAGCCGTATATATTATATAATATATATATATAATAAATATATATATTTATATAACGCCTGTTACATAGTGACTCACATAAGTTACAGAAGTAAAGGCTCGACTCCAAACCAGGTGTTTCAGGCAGGTGTTTTCTGTGGGAGAGAGTAACTCCCTTTGGTGTGGACTTTGTTTTGTTTTTTTTGCTTTGCAGACCTTTAACATGCACAAAAATGCTACACAACACAATAAATGAAAGGTAAAAACCCCAAAAGCATCATATGACCTCTTTAAAACGTCATGGTATCTACCTGCCTTGTCTATAAGACCAGACAACCTGCTTGTGTTTACCACTACGTTTCTAGCATGCACATATAGCACATAGTAACACCAAAAACAGGCCACAGCCTCACGCTAATGTGAACAAACCATGAATACAGCAGGAAATAGAGCCTTGAGTTGGTTCACATACTGTAAAGCACAGTAGTACTTATTATTCCAGTATAATTGATTTCAGCTTCTTCATTCATGCTCAGTATCAGGCATCGTCTGTTTGACTACCTGCTGACTAACAACATCCAATCATGTGGACCATCCAAGCTTTATAAACTGTCAGGTCTCACATCTTTGCTGCTTATGACTTCATTCAACACTGCTTGCTGCTGCACCACCCTCCACCGCCCCACCTGCTTCCACCACGATCTAATGTTTATGTATATTCACGCTTGATCTGATATCGCCGTGTTGGTGTTGTTCCTGGAACATCATAATTAACGTTGCTCCATGAACATCACTGCAACTGACCAAACACGTTTCGATAATGTCACAGCTTTGTGATTAGGAAATAAAGGCCAACAAAATTCACACAGGGAAGGAGTTATCCTTTGTAACACATGTTAAATGTTGAGAAATGGTATATTGTAACCCAAACTACGTGTACTATGGTACTAAACCAAGTACTTTTGCTGCTTCAACCGAACCAAACAGCAGCAGAAAACTGAAGAGAAACATAAAATGATGAGTCACCTTATTGTTAAAATAATAATATAATAATATCGCTCGAAATGCGGCCTTTGTCGCTTTCTCGAATTAGAAATGATGGCCTTGGGACAACATTAATTATGATGTTCTAGGAACAACATCAACACTCTGATATCAGATAGTATAATAACAGTCTCTGATCCACTAAATCCTTAAACCTCATCCTTTAGGTGATGTAGTTCACCTCTTTGAATCATTGTTACTGGCTGAATTATTGAGAGCTTCTTCAAAGTGGAGAGCCTCTTCTGCATGATGTAACTGTATGACCTCAGTCAAAAAAAAAAAAAAAACAGCATGCGAGGTGTGCTGGTCGAGTGTAGAAAATGATGTCCCTCCGGTGCTCTTCAGGGTGGAGAGTTTACTAGATCAGAATTGCTGAAGAAGTCTGACGCACTCAGAGGGGTGATATGTTAAAAAAACCTCATGACTAATAAAGGTTGTTGAATAGTAGTAGTAGTTTCTCGTGAGGAAGCGTGTGAGTAAGTTAGTTTAGGCATCCAAGAAACTACTCTTTGCTGCTTTTCCTTTGTCTATTGAAATATTGAGATGTTGTAAGATGTTCTGTATATATCCATTTATTTATTGCTCAATTTTATCTGCTAAACATGGACTGTCATGTGATTTTAACTGCCTTAATGTGACAAATTTCTACTAGTAGTGGTACTAGTAGTAGTTTTTGAAGTGTTTTGGGAAACGTAGGAGGCTCAAAGTTCTCGTGTTCTTGTCAGAATCAGTGTTTTCCCAAATCTCTGCAAAAATAGTTGGTGAATAAAATGCTACGGACGAAATATGAGAATAAGCTGACGAATGCCCCGGCAGTTTGCTCGTAAACTTTTGGTGATTTTTTTTTGTGAGCCCGACAAGAGACAGATTAAAAAAAGGATGGTGAAATTCAAAGCGGCAGAGGCTGAGATATCCTAACATTTAGTCTCTTGTATGGGTCGAGCTCCAAAAACACTAATGACTTCATAATTTTTCTAACTTTGGAAAGCTTCCCTCGAAAGCCACAGAAGACAATAAAGAACTGTATTCGCAGACTGAATAGCGCTCATTGTGATGAGTAAACTGAACTTAATGTGTAAAATTGGTGGACAGAACTTTAGTTTACAAAGTAGCTTCAGCTGGAAATACCAGCGAGAAAGCAAGACAGCTTCGGTCAACTTTGTACAGCTGGATAATGGCTTCAACTTTTAAAGCTTGTTGTCTCAGTGGAGAAACTGGCTTTCCATAAGTTGTTGGTCCAGTTGAACGGCACACGTCTGAACGCACTGGGCCTAAAGTTCAGCCCTGGCCGTCTTTGGTCCGGTCCCAGCCCACCGTGGCCTGCTCACAGCCAGTGAGGCCTGGTCTTTGAGGTGCAGCAGCAGACACCAGAGTCCCTCTACAGCCATCAGTCATCGCTCTCACTCTGAACTCTATCTGACCTTCCCCTCTGCTCTGGAAGACTAGTTGGCCGTGTGCACTCTGGCATCTCCATATTCACCTTAAAGAGACAGACCCTGCTTTTTTTCCTGAATGAACCCCAGCGGGAAAGTTCCTCTCTCAGCACCGATTGCTGAAAGAGTATCATAGCTGACCTAAAAGGCGTACGAGCAGGGCGAGAGGGAACAGAGTGGAAGTTGGAAAAGATGTGGAAGTCTTCATGTCTGGTGAATGGCCCTTTAATTCCCTCTCCTGACAGAAGGCAATGGCAGCCTGGAGGAGGGTCAGGACACCAGTTGGCATGAATAGACACATTTTTGTCTCGTCTCCAACTTTCTCTGCTCCGTGCCTCCACTGACTGTAACATCTCATTTTTTCCCCCCAAGCTGGAAGTCTCAACAGCCATTCTCTTGTCATTGGGAGGCGGGCCGGGCAGCTCTGTGTCTCTTCACTCGCAGATGAATAGAAAACATTGTGCCAAAAAGCTTCAGAATCACCAAGCTGTTTTCGATTGCATATAAAACACAGAATTTGAGAACATGTTTGAAAATGACAGGCTGATTGGCTGTGGTCATTTCAGGCTGTGTGGGCCTCATTTTTTCCTGTGTTTCATCAGTGGGTGCATTCATCCATTCAGGATAGATTGAAGCAGTAGCCTTTAATAAAGTCACTAGGCTTGAAAATATATGAATAAAATGACATCCACTGCCTTGGATGGATCAAATTGACTTATCCTGGTAATAGCCCAAGGATAATGTGTGCGTGTATGCGTGTGTGTGTGTGAGCGAGAGAGAGAGAGAGAGAGTGTCTGTGCAGAGAGCGGCGGGAAAAAAAAAGAGAAAAGAGCAGAAACAGAGATGGATATAGAGTTAAGACAAAGGCAGGAAAGACAAGAATATCAGGGAAATAAAACAAACTTGACCTAAGGGGACAGAATTCAATGAAAACCTGGAGCTGGACACATGACTTTGAATCTTATTTGTATTGGTGAAAGTGACCCATCACTGGCGCAAGCGTTATTAGGGATGCTGGGAAGGAGAAAAACAAAGCCATTAAAGGAGAGAGCAGAGGAAGAAGAGTGACAAACTTGATCCTAACAAAGTTAAAGGGTTATTCAACACAAAACATCAAAATTATGAGTCCAATTTCTCCAATTCTGCAGCAATTTGATCGCGCTGGGCCACTGAGGACTCCCAAATCCAATGATACACCAGAGGAGGCATAAAGAGTTGAACGCGGGGAGTAATGACGACAAAGAAAGTTTTATATTTCAGTCAATTACAAGAATAAAAACCACAGAAACTCATATCTTGACCCATCCTAATGCTTTCCATCCATTTCCCCCCTTTTTTTTTCTCGTCCGCGCTCGGCAGATGGGTGTCGGACCTCGATGTTGATGGAGTGGTCGTGAACCACAATAATGACAGTCAGAAGCGATGGCTGTACAAGGAGACACATGTCTGTTCTCTGCTCTTCAAACGTCCAGCTTAAACTCCTGCTATGTGTGAATAAAGAGGACAGGAAGTGGCAGTTTGGCAGCTCCAACCAGGAGTGTCACTCTCAATTGCGTCCCCTGCCAGCTCCAGACACATCGCGCGGCCGAAGAGGTCACGGGTCTGACTCCTGCTTTTCTCTCGCTCTCCCTCGCTTTCCTTCTCTCCCCTCTTTCGCATGTTTTACAGGACATTCCCTTTCAATGCCACCTACGCAATGCATAACAGTCAAGGAGAAGACAGAATGATGTACGGAAGACACGAGCCAGAGCGACGGCGGCACATTTTTTGAACGCTCCGATAAAACATGAGGCTTGTCTTGTCAGATTACCCTGACACCCTGTGTCAAAATCCCTGCCATGTCTCCGTGAAGCAGAGAAGCAGATGTCCTGAGTTTGCCTTCCTCCTCTGGACAGAGCTGTCAAGATTTGCTCGTGAAGGACACTGAAGACAGCGCAGATGGAAAGAATGAGTTGTCCGAGGGTTTAGCTTGTTTCTCTGTCAGGAATGAGTTTTGATGATGAGAATAGAGTAAGCTCTGTGTTGAAAATGGTGCTGGATTTTCTTTTACAGGATTTATTCATTTTAACAAATCCCAAAGCTGAGGACTGAATCTTAAGAGTACGAGACAAGTCTGCCAAATCAGCTTGTTTTGAGTAAAACACCTATAATATATCTTAATGGACCAGTGTGTAGGATTTAGCAATGGAATATAATATTTATAATTATGTTTTCATTATGTGAATAATCCCCTAAAACTAAGAATTGTTGTGTTTTTGTTATGTTAGAATGGACTCTTTAAATCTGGGAGCGGGTCCTCTGCCATGGAGTCAGCCATGTTTCTACAGTAGCCCAGAAAGGACAAAGCAAACACTGGCTCTAGAGAGGGCCTTTTCGCTTCTTGTGCATTTATAGCTACTGTAGTTTTTTGTACACGCTTTGAGGAGGAGGGCGAGGGCTATTCAGCTGGTTGCAACCTCACAGCTAGATGCCCCTAAATCTTACTCATGACGTTTGTTTATAGAAAAATCCCGAAATGTAATCCGTTACCCAAAAATCTTACAATTTAATTTCTGACACTAATATATGCCACTAAAAGGTGTGTGGTCAAGAATATCAATAAAGTATGATTTTACTTTTCTTAAGTACTTCCAATTCTTGTTACTTCATGCTGCAGAGGTAAATATTGTACGTTGTTCACAACTGTAGTAACTTGTAACTTTTCAGATTGAGATTTTCTATGTAAACATGCAGTCAGTTTATGAAATTTGATGCATTGTTACAGATTAAGGTAGTACAGAAAAATGTTGGAAATTTTACATTCTGCTCACAGTTACTCAGTTAATATTTCACTGATATATATTATGATATAACAATTTAAGTAAAGACCATTTTGCTTAATGAGTACTTACATTCATGCTGATGATACTTGCTGTGCTTTTACTTAAAGTTGTAATCCTGGTTGATGTTGACGACATCGGAAACAGTCTTGAAGAGCTACAAAACTAACGCTGGAATACATGTGTGGTTTCCTGGGAATCCCCTGTAACTGTGAAGGAAATTACAAATGACACTACAAATGGCGGACCACAACAATAAAGACCACATGGAGTGATAATTATGAATGTAAATATATATAGAAGGGCTATTTCTTAAAAAAAATCACGACCATGAACAGTCTAACAAACAGGGTTTACATGAATGAATATAACTTAAAGGGAATGCAGCAATCTTCCTCATAATAGTAATATTTTTAACAATGCAGTGTTGCTTCATCTACTTAAATAAAAGATCTCAATATTTCCTCCTCTACTGCTGTGAACAGTTGGCATGTGTACACCCACACTGGAAAAGTCACACTAATGGTTCCTCTGCTTCAAATGTCAGTTCCTACACTCGCTGCTGATAAAACAAAGCTCCACAGTTACAGCACCATATGTATTAAATTCGGGAACCTAGATTAAAAAATCCACTCATAAATGTCATTTGTTTCTAATAAGAAATGGTTCTCGATGATAATAAGCCCCTTGCCAAACAGAAGGAAAGTCAAATGGATTTTGATTCCACTCCAAATCATTCAGTAGCTTCCCACTAATGTAACTTGATCAGAGCACTCTCAAACTGGAGCTCTATGAAATGACAGCTGAGATTAATTTTGTCAGCCTTGTAATCGCGCCTTATTGATGTGTTTCCTGTGAAATGGCACATTGGAAAGAGCAGCTTCAGCCACGGGGCAACTGTGTTTCATATGGTAGTCGTGGATGGACATTTGATGCTGACCTCCTGATCGCACACCTTCGTACTGTCAGGCAGGCAGGCACGCACACACACGCGCAGGTAATGCTCTATTATGCTGATTTATTGAAGGTTAATTTAATCACTCTTGTAATACCTGACCAGAGGGTGTTCTTACCCGTGAAAAACCCAAGTAGCGGGAAAAAAAAGGAGAAAAACATGACAACAAATCAAAAAGTGATTTCATGAAGGTGGCACCAGAGACAGGCCAATCCATCAGAACGGCGGCAGAGTGTGGACGTGTTGCCACGCGTGGTGCCAGGCGAGGTGCCAGGCGGTCCAAGGCACATCCTCCATGCCAGCGCCCTGAGGCTGTGTGTCCTCGTCACAAGGACAGAGAGGTCGTTAGGACCAAACGCACTAAATCACACACCTCCTCCCACCCACTGTCATGGCCGACGAGGCAGGTTGATGCAGAAATACTGGGAGAGGCAGAGCGGCTACTGGTCGGATCTACTGGTCTGTTCCGAGCAATCATCACATCCTCTTATTCCAATTGATACAGTGATGTATGATGTTGTTATGACACTTCCCCTGCTTTTGAGAGCACCCCAATGTCAACAAGGCTTTACACGGAGTGAATGATTCCCCCTAAATGCATTTTAGAGTTTTGCACAAATACATTTTCAGAGCTAAGTAAACAATGCGGGCCATTATCTAGATGTATTGTTTATGCATTTTTTCACTCCGTGGCTGGGATGAGCAAGTGAGCGAGAGAGCGGTACAGAGAGGGACAAAGAAGCAGGGAGAAGAGAGAGAGAGAGAGCGACACAGCCTCCTTCTCCAAAAGACATCAGCTCTGTGAACAGCACGGGCAGATTTTCCATTCCGTCAGCATTTTCCTTTTTACGTGCCGAACAGATAGCTAAAGGTACCACTTAATGTGATGGGAGACAGGACTTAATGGATTGATACACAGGTTTTGACATGCTATTTGAGCATGTAGCTTGCTATAATTGGTCATGTCATTGTGCATTAAACTAACGATATATAGAGTAGTGCCCTGAGACGAGTGTCTTTAGCAAATCTGTCAGATATCACACCAAAATACCTCTGACAGCTATCTCAGACGGCAGCGGCACACTGCAACACAGCAGCATGAAAACCTGCACCCACTAGTGAAGGCACATTTGGAAATCAGACCATCTTAAACTCACCTCTCTGTCTCTTCCTCTGTGTGTCTCTGTCTCACGCAAAATCTCTGCACGCTTAAATCTTTTGTGCCCATCCAAAGAAATTATATTAACGTTGATTTTCTTTAATGTTGTGGAGAGTGAAGGCAGTATTTCTCGTCTGGCACCGATTGAAAACAGGCCAGTGACCTTTATATTAGCTGTCATAGATGCGTGTGACTCCTCCCATACATTAGAGACAGGGGGTCAGAGGTCCAAGGTGAAGCTAACTCAGCTCTACCCATGACTCCTTCGCTGCTGTCAGAAGACATCATGTCACCTTCACTACAAACACTTTCTTACATTGTCTTCCATCTTGGCACGCAAAGATTTAGGATGACTCGGAGCTTGTTTGTGGCCAACAACATGGTTGTTTATCAAATCGTGATGTCAAGCAGGGGACACTTAGAGGAACATTTGATTTGTCGTCCCTTTTTAATAGCTGTTAACCCATTTTATCCTCTTCAACCTGTTGATATTTTTAAGACTTTCTCTGATTAACGCGAAGTCATTAAAACGCACGACGGAGCCGGCTGCTATAAATCTTCCTGAAATCACAATCTACGTATTTTCAGGATCACGTGCTGTAGTTTTTGTGCGTGACACAGCTGCCCGCATCCGTTTGCACAACTGTGCAAGCACACGAAGACAGGAGCGATATACATCAACGCGCTCTAAAGACATCCACCACTATTTTGGCAGCCATTTTGTTTTCCTAAATGCATAGCCTCTCCTCCCTCAGCTGTCTGTCTGTCGGCGCTGTCAGCCACTCTTGTGTGATTGGTCTGATGGGCTTGATGCTCATCACTCTGTCAGGCTAGGCTCGCCTTTCATTAGTCTGGGCCCCTCCATCCGCCACACTCACACAAATCACATTGACATCCAAACTCCTCAGATCCACAGAGCAATTTAACTGATATTCATTAGAGGGATGACAAGAGCTGATGGGAGATCTGTGGAGTGGAGGAGTGGGGGGACTCATTCTCCTCCTATCCTATCCCTGTCCTGTCCGCCTCCTTTCTTCCCCCTTCACTGCTGACTTTGTTTTAGGAGCATTGAGGCGCATCGGCGTCTATAACTACCCAGCCCTCAAGGATATTCAAGACAAAAGAACAATGGATAACACATCTAATCTCCTCTTTATTATCACGGAAAAATACAATTGAGAGGAGTTTTGTGTCTTTCATGCTAAATAATTGGCTGCAGCAGATCTACAGCTTCTACAGTGCTCTCCTCTAGCAGCCACTATAATGCTCATCCAAGCAGAAGTCCAATCATTTAGCCCTCTCCCTCCAGCCCCTCATTAACCCCCAAAGTGTCAACTATCTCATTAACGCCCCCAACCATCCTCACCACGAGTCCATCACTAAGCCTAAAGCATTCATCAACACATACCATGTTGAAAAAAACACAGCAAAACTGAACACGTCTGAGAGATAATTTTATATCTGCGAGGACTCGGTAAGCTCGGAAAACGCACAAGATATTCAATAAGGCAGCTCAGCCC
Source organism: Pagrus pagrus (assembly GCF_965226575.1). NCBI lineage: Eukaryota > Metazoa > Chordata > Actinopteri > Spariformes > Sparidae > Pagrus > Pagrus pagrus. The sequence continues at coordinate 3,184,155 of NC_140194.1, forward strand.
CTTTTTCATTTGCATTATCAATGGCTACCGTTCTGAATCCCATCTTTCAATTATCATCCTTTGTTAAGGGCTTTATTCTGCTTGTCAGATGTGAGTCATCACTGGGTTCTCCCACAACGTTAGACCAATGTATCCTAAACGTCGGAGGGCCGGGAGCAAGTCTGAGGCGGTAATGAGTTTGTGTGAGAAGACGGGGTCAGGACACAGTGTGTGTGTGTTAATTAATCTGTTCCCGGGTGGGAGGAACTGAAGCGAGATGATGAGATTTAAGAGAGTAAATGGGTGTGCTGCACTCGGGCTGTCCTCCGTTGAGTGAGCGAGCAGGGTTAGAGGCTGGGCAAATGGCCGTCACCATAGTAACCAGATAACTTCCCCGGCCCCCGAGTCACTCAGTCAGTCAGTCATGACAAGTGAAGCCTGGGAACATCAAACAGAGAGAACATGGTGTCCCCAGGCATCTTCAAATAAGACAAAGGTAGATGGTAGAAAAATTTTGAGAACTAAATGTGTGTGTTTGCGTGTGTATGTGTGTGCCTTTATCACACACTGCACACTGACAAACATAAAAAAAAACTTTCTCATTACATGGCACTGAGCCTGAATTGTGACTACTCTGATAGCATCAACACCTGCCAGTAATATTGTTAGATCCAAAAGCCCGCTTTGAGGGAATAGCACCTGTCTGTGCATTCTGCACCACTGTCAGCTCGTCTCAGTGCGCGTATATAGGATCCGCTTTATTTTTTCCAAGGGACAGTCTTGGAGTCCAGGTGTGTGCCAGATCTGCTGTCTGTGCCCAGGGCTCCTGATGGCATCCAAGCCCCCGTGGTAATCAGCCCACTCTGCCTGCTGTTGCAGCCCGCCTGCCTCCTCCTCCTCCAGTGGCTCGTTTCAGAAACATCTGGTGGTTTACATGCAGCACACACCACCTGCCAGACGCCTTGCAGGCAGTGGCACCGCTCGCACCTCTCGAGTCCGCCCCACAACAACACGACGACACAGAAATCACCGGGAATATCGAGACAAATTGCAGTTGTGAAGACAACGCCGGATTAAAAATGCTGAGGGTTTTTTAAGTTCTGCTCAGCATTTCTGCAGATGTGGCTTTTTGAGCAATCTGTCAGCTGATTTGTAAATGCTTAGTCATTACAATGTGGGACGGGAACTGGGAGGGGTTGGGTTTTTTTTTTTTTTTCTAAGATGGATGATTTTCCAGTAAGCCAGGTGAAAAATTAGGTAACAGCTTGGAAATTATATTTTGGACACTTCTGTGACGTGTCAGTTATCTCTCTTCATTAACGGACTGCTTTAAAATGTCACCTGTTGAAATATCGCTTTTTAAAATTGGAGACTCATGATGCACCTTGATCTACACGTTTCTCTGGTGGGAAATATGAAAGAAAACAACCGTTTTATGCAGCAGTTAATTCAATTTAATCATAGAAGCACAAGGCATTAACATATTTGTATTGTTGTTTTTTTTTATCAAATAACATTTATAAAACTATTGTGCAAAACAATGTCCTTTTAATCTTCTTCAAAGGCTCTGCACCAGTGGATAGTCATAGTCCTCTTAAATTAGGAAATATAACAAGTATGCATAATTTAAACAGCAAGTTGTAAGCTTATACACTTTATATACATTTTTACACAGACCTGGATTTTAAGTGCCCCTCACTCAATGATAAAGAACAAGGCAGCTTTTACAATCAGCAAGAAAAATCAATAGGCTGTACAGAGAAAACTATAAAAACAAGCAATGAACTTTTGCTGTTTGGCAGATTCTTTTTAAAGGAGCGTTCCCAGGCGTTTGGCTGTTTTTAAGGTGTTTAAAAAAAATGACCAGTTTGAAAGGGCATTTTTAAAATCTGGACAGGACAGGACTGTACAAATGTAACAGTAAAACTTGTTGAACATGCAGTCTACCAGCAAATCAAAAGCAAACTCACAAAAAATACAAAATAAATACAATAAAGTTAATACATTTTCAAGTCAAGTTATTAGCTGACCTTCTAGTCAAACGAGCTTCACCGTGATCATGAAATCATCTGTCCTCTGTTGTCTCTCGCGTTAGCAAAGGTGTACATAGAGTGAAAGGAGACAACAAAGCTGACAACAAATCAGGCTGTATATCTTTGACCTACAGTATATTTTGATTTGAAATAAATGTTTTTTTGAAATACAGAGAAATCAGAAATGTTTATAGGCCGAATAGATGTAAACACCTCGCGCTGACATTTATAACAGTAGTTCATGCCATCCTTGTGCACTTTGAAATATTCTCTGTTTTTTTTTGTTTTTAACAGCCATTCTACATGTGTTTTCCAGTACGACTACTGCTGAGAGCAATTTAGTGTTTCTCTAGTTCGCACACATATAGCAGATGGTCCTCTGGAGACTTCCCATGGCTCTTGCTGAGGTGAAGCTTGATGGCGTGCTTAGTGGCAAATTTACGGACACAGAGCTGGCAGCGGTACACTGCCCCATTACTACTGCAGTCATCTTGTGATTGTGGGGAAAGGAAGGACTCCAGGGGCACTAGTTTCTCAGTGAGAGTGTGGGAGTCCCTGACAGTCTGTTTGGGAGACAGCTTGGCCAGGTCTCTGATTCTGAACCCTAGGTGGGCTTCCAGGTGGCATACGTACGCTGCTGGGGTTCGGATCTGTGAGGCACAGTCACTACAGAAGAATATGGGTTGACCAGAGTCCAGGTTTTTGAGGAACTTGGTTCTGCCAGTTCTCCTTAGCTGGTACTTGACATTAGCCAGCCAGTGGCTGATGGTGGTCATGGAGAGGCCTGTGAACCGAGACACGTGCATTCTCTCCTGCGGGCTGAGGTCGTTGATGATGTACTTCCCCTCTGACGTCTGCCTCAGGCTCGAGGCAAACTGGGCCTGCAGGAGGAGGAGGTGCTGGGGGTTCCAGTTGGAGTGACGACCTTTGCGCTTGTGGCCATGCATGGTCGCGTCATCTTCGTCGTGAGTAGAGCCCACAATCTCGGCTTTATCGGTGACCCGGGTCCGTGAGGGAGGTTTTGGGACATGGTGGGACTGTGTCAGGTTCCTTAGCATGTCTGAGATATCCGACAATGCGTTTTCATGGAGAGGGCTGCTGGATGTGTAGGGGGAGACCACTGTTAGCTTTGCAGGAGTAACAAGGGAAGAGGGGGAGATGGAGGAGGCTGTGGATGAAGGAGTGAGGGGGGCTGAGCCAACAGATCCTCCTCTATCGCTTTTCCCTTTTGTCAGGTCCATAGGCTGGTCATCACTTGGCTGGCAAAAACTATTATCAACTACACTTTCTGGCTTTTTGGTCTGTGAGGGAGGGGCGGCCACAGCAGCCCTCTCGGCCATGCTCTGGTTGAGCCTGGAGAGCATGCTCAGGGGATCTTGGTTTGGCAAGGCAGGCTTGGCTGCTTTCCCCAAATGAATGTTCATTACTGACTGAAGAGCACTTAGAGGGTTGACAAAGGGCTGCTCTGGAGGAGTATGGCCAGTGATAATGGCGGTACTGCATCTCAGCGTCGAGGTGAGTGGGGATTTGACTGCTGTCTCTCTCTTGGGTTCTGTTGCAGGGGACGCTCTGTCGCTATGGCTTCCCCTGTCGCTATTGGCTGGGGTGACTGCCCGCCATTCCCGAGGCGAGTCAGCCTCTCCTCCCTTATGAGATTCTCCAGCCTCACTACTGCAGGGAGAGAGATGATTCTCCATCTTGGGAGACAACTGTTTCACCCTTTGCTCTACTTTTGCTACTTTCTCAGTCACTTTTTTCACTAAATCCTCCATCGCCTGGAAGTTGTTGCAGGGGAAAGGGGAGGACTGGCTAAGTGGTGGGGAAATGAGGGGCTGGTTCTTGGCAAGGGAGGACAAAGTGCCGTCCCCTCCGTTGAACAGGAACTTCACTGGGGAGTTCTTGTCCATGCTGCCCTGTTGGAGCTTGAGGGCACTGGGGAACTGGTATGCTGCGTGGATGCTGGGGTAGCCCCCCCAGCTCGGATTCCCACTCTGTGCCTTGTTGATGGCTGAAGTCACAGTGTTTTCCAGTGATTTGAGAATATCAAAGCCACCTTTAGGGCTCTCCTTCAGGTCCTCTTCAGTGAGATAGTTATACATCGAGATGTCATATTTTTCTTCCTTCTCAGTGTCCTCCTCCTTCCCAACTGGAGCTGCGACATGCTTCTCATTTCCATCAGCCTCTTCCTTAGTGCACTCCTCCTCGACCTCCTCCTTTTTGATCTCTTTGAGAGGAGGGGAGGTAGCGGGGGAGGTCGTGGTGGTTTGAAGAGGTGGAGGAGAGAAGGTGGAGGGTGCGAGCGGGACAGACTGGACCCTGTGCTCAGTAGGTGTGGTGACCCTCACAGGATTGGGGGAGGTGGCCTCAGGAAGTGTTTTGATTCTCTTTCCCACAGAGCTGGTCACCCTCAGGAAGTGTCCTGTCACCATCATGTGGGTTCTCAACTCTTGTAGTGTATTATGGGAACTGCCACACTCCATACACTTGAGGATCTGGAATTTGTTGGATTCGAACTGCCAAGCATAGCTCGCACCGTTCTGGTGGCCGTAGCGGTTATTGGGAGTGCTGTAGGGGCTGGAGGAAGACTTCTGTGAGGTTTCACTCAGGTCTGCCTGTGAATGCTTAGCTTTGGGGGTTCCTTCTCTAGAGCGTGGTGACGGGGTGAGATCCAAGCCCACGAGTCCCCTTTTCTTAGAAGACATGATTTTGGCTGCCACAGGGGCCATGGGCTCCTTCAGAGGCACTTTCTGGTAGTGTTTGGTCTTGATCATGTGGACACTGAGGTCCTGGAGGGATTCAAAGGAGTGGCCACAATACATGCACTTCAAAACCTTCTGGGCATCCTCCTTCCCCTCCATCTCCAACAGGGAACGCTTGCGTGGTTTAGACCAGCGCTTCCCGCCGCTGCCGGCCCTGTCCTGGTTGTCATCGCGATAGTGGCCCGTATCATTCATGTGAACTGTCAGCTCCACCAGGGTGTCATAAGCAGCACTGCAGCCCTTACAGCGAAATTTACTGGCCCCACTGAAGATTGAGCCAAACAGCTTTGGGTTTTGCCTGTGGAGCTGGACTGTACTAAAGAGGCTGGGCTCAGACTGAACGTGGTGACGGCTCTGGGGAGGATGCTGCTGTAGTGACTTTGCCACTGCAGACTGGTGCCAGTCATAGCTTCCACTGCTGCAGCTGCTACTGCTACTAGTGCTGTTGCTGCGAGCTGGCTTCTCTGTAGAAGCTGACGATTGCGCCTGTGGCGGTGTGGAATTAAAGTTCAGCGGCGACCACAAGGGGCTGCTCAGGAAGCTGGAGTAGATAGCCTTCATTTGTTCTAAGGTGTCCATGCCTATGGGAGGTGTTTTAGTGCCACCGTTCAGAGGTGCCGTGACCACGTTGCTCTCAGCTTTTGTGGAGGGGCTCTCGAAGTCTGAGAGACGGTCACTGGTCTCACTCACATGTGACTCACTGTCCATCTCTTGTCCCGAGAGCTCTGCGGCCCCAGCGGATTCCTGGTCACATGCCTGCTCCTTGGCAGCGTCTGCACTTTGCTCCGCAAACTCATCTTTCATGGGAAGGTCATCCTGAGGGGCTGAGGGCAAGTCGTCTGCTTCCACCTCCTCATCCTCCACAGCCTGCTCTGTCAGCTCCTCGGGAGAATAGGCTGCAAGGAGAATGGAGACAAAGAGAGAAAGAAAGAGATGAGTTAAATTGCAGGGAGTGAACACGCTATGTTAGAATAACTGGAGAAAAAGTTTCCCTGCTATGTGTGCCCGAGGACTCCCAGGGATAAATGAGCCATCTGTGTGGGAGCCTTTAAAGCTGAGCTGAGAAATTACAGTCATCCCATTTCACCTCATCAACCGTTGAGGTGTTATTTTCCTCTAGGCGAGCCTGTATTTATATACTACCCCAGCCACACGGAACTTATGCCTCCCCTCTTTTCACTCCTTCTATTGGAGGAAAACAAAAAAGAAATATCTTGGCAAAAACATAATGCGCCATTTTATTTATCTCAGGGCGCAACAGCTTGAAATGAAAACTAAATCTGAAATTAATGAAGCCCAATCTCACTGTGGCATTCTCCTCTGGGGTAATAAATGAGTTGGATCAACCTCCATCTGTCAGTTAATATGTCTGACGCCTCTTCATCTGCCTCTTCTCTGATTACACACACACATACACACACACATGCGCATGCAGACAAAGAGCATATCTTGAAGAATTTCAAGAAAAAGGATGTCAGGATTTTGTTGAAGAAATTCTGACATGTTGAATAGACATCCGACAGTGTCATCTAGACTGAAGTGAGTTCATTAGTTTCTTAATGTGCGGAAGATTGTCGATACTCCGGGTTAAAGCTGCATTCTTAAAAGCAAATCACCACAGTCCAAACAGGTGTTGGATGTCACGCGAATATAAAACAAAGACATTTCACTCATCGTTAAAAAAGAAAAAGGAACTAACAAAATAAAGGGAGGAAGAAAATGAGACCGCAGGAGACGGATGACGATGACGAGGTGAGAGTGAGGCGCGTCAACATGATGGCAATGCATAAGCGATCTGTCACTTTGCATGTTGGCGCCCACTGCTTACATGGAGAATGATGTGTGTGTGTGCGCACAAACTCCCGTGTCTCCTGTGGTGGCGAGCCTACCCACTCAACGGCAACTCACCCACCGCTCGCCCCCTTCTTCCGCAGTGTCATCATGCCTTCCCCCCTCCCTCATTTCCTGTCCACCTCACTCACAAAACCGCTCAACTTAAGGAAAAACAAACAATCTCTAAAAAGAAAGCGGACGGCATGTGGACAGGTCCGAGGCCATTTCGGACAATATTGTAAACTAAGACAAATGCCACAGAAAGAAGCTGTAGGTATAGTCATAGTTTGTGCGCTCATACATTGTGGACACAAACAGGCACACACACACACACACACACACACACACACACACACACACGCTGTGACTAAATCCTTCATTCCCCCAACCGCCTCACACACACACACACACGTCCAGTCTAAACAAAAATGTCATAGCTGAAATAACTCTCATTTCCAGTGCTAACAGCCAATCTCTAGGCAGCCATGCGGCTGGCGCTGGTCTGATTTGGGCCCTGGGGGCACAGTCAGCAGGCAGCCCCACTGAGAGGCCAGCCTAATGGAGACCTGGCAGGTGCGGCCCACTCTCCGTCCTCCCGGAGATTTGGTTTGTCACTGGGTATCCATTACCTGCCATTCTCCGCTGATAGGCCCCGACAGCCCTGATCAAAAGATGTCGTCGGGCCCCAGTCCGCTTGGCAGTCAGTGGCATGTCGTTTGTAAAAAGGGCCAAGCAGGGTGTAAATAAAATGACATGATCACTTCCCCGGCCCCTCATGTTCTGGACACAATTATGATAATGTGGATGTGGAGGGGAGGGAGGGGTCTGGGAGGATGGAGAAGGGGGCGAGGAGGTAAATCGCTCACGCTCGGGAAAACACGCAAGGAGAGATATCTCACTGCTACCACGGCTCGAGCGACTGCCCACACCCTCCTATCCCCCTCGCTTTACTTTCTCTTCCGCTTCTCCTCTGGAAGGATTTCGTGTCAGATTCTCATTTGAAAGAGGAAATCCAGCCAGGATGAGGCAGTTAATGTGTTTGTATCCTGACTAGCTGGTCACAGATGTCAGCTTGCATCAGGCGAGCCTGACACACCGCTTGACCAAGTTGTCAGGTCACCTTTCTCTTCCTCATCAAGAAAATATTCCACATATTTCTTCACATTGTCAAGCTATTTCATCAAACCATTGCTATATCCAATTTCATGCCATGTTATCACATTCGTAAGCCTTCCCAGGCCCCTCTCTGTGCCTGAGCTTGGTATTAAATGTTTTACATTTCATACTAATAGAGCTGCGGCCCTATAGGTTATTGTTCATTTGTCATTAAGCCTTGATAGCATGGAGAGGGGGAAAAGAAGTCCAAAAGGACCGGCTATAAAACCTGGAGAGTCTAGCCGTGCTCCCAGGCAATTTAAAATGCAAAACAAAAACCATTATGTCTGAGCACTATCTGTTAATTTAATCCCCAATGACTGATAATCCATCACACAGGGCGACAACCACATCCAATTATTCTCCCTGGCTTGACTGACAACAGAGGTGATTTATCAAGCTAATAAAAGGTGATGGGAGTATAGAGGCACCCTTAGAATAAAAAAAAGAGGAGAGGATTATGAATACAACAATACTCTTGGATGCAGTCTTAACTATTATCTGAGCATATGGTGTAGGGCCAATGTATGAGTTTTCCTAGTGTGTGTATAAGTGAGAGGAAGAGAGAGTGTGTGTTCTTGTAATGATAAAGTGAGCTGATGCCATGTGGGGGAAAGACAAGAATCATTAGGTTCCATGAATGATCCCTTTCTCGGGGAGGGTGGGTGGGGAGGATAGGAACGGTTGGAGGTGCACTTTCACACAATCAACATCTCAGTCACGGCTCGAACAGAAATAGCAATAACACATTCACACAAACACACATGCTGCAGAAAAAAAAAATTAAAGTCTCACATGCAGAAACACACATTTCACCTTTAATATACGCAACCTCAAACACACCCCCACGTAATTATAAATAAAGCTAGTCAGTCAGTCGGTTATGACACCAGCTCACCCCCCCCAACCACCACCACCACCACCTCGCTCTCTCTCTGCCTCACACACACAAACACACACGTACATGCACGTAGATGCAAGCGATGAGGAAAGACAGTGACATCTTGGCATGCAGGAGGCATTCCTGTGGAGTATCATTTTCATAAACATAAGGGCCGCAGACGAGGAGGGAGAGATCATCTGATAGAAATACTGCAGTGCTGCTCTGACGATCAGGAACAACAGACAGGGCAGGGACAGGGGGTGATTAAGCAGGAAGGTGCTGTGGCTGCCTCTAAAGCAGAGCCTCTCTCTGTCTCCTTCCCTCTGTCCCATGGGCTGTCTCTCCTCAAGTGCTGCTGAAAGCACTGTCTGTTTTTTGATGCTGCATTTTAAATAGGCCTCGTATGCAAGAGTGATAATCTGAAGACCTAAAAGAAAACAATCAATCATCTGTTCCTCGAGTAGAAGTCCTTGCACTCACTGTTCTTTGTTGATTATCACGGCTCGACTCAGCGAATCAGGGCTGGGTGATACGGCCTTAAAATAACATCACAATATTTTTTAGGTTATATTACGATACGTTATAATATATGTTGATATTCTGAAACCAACCCAAAAGCACTTCATGAGGGACAAAATCAAACATCGTAGGAATTATTCGTCCTTTCACGAAATATTAACACAATGAGATTTTTGATAAATAATTACCAGTAATGAGCAATTAATGACAAAGTGCTTAAAGGCAAAGTATCAGAACAAGTGGAACAATTCAGAAAATTACATAATTTTACTGTAATGCAGCCTTTTAACACAGGGAAAGACGAGACGAAAACACGCTATCCAAATTCTGAGATCTCATATCACAATAACGCTATAATTCTGATTTATAGTATCGTCCAGCCCTACAGCATATATATTTAGTTTTATTTTAGTGGATGTGAATTTGCGAAAGCACAATCCACTACCTCTTCATCAAGCTATAACTAACTGCTGTCTCTTTTCTTGAGTCTGTCCCTTGATGACCAAAGTGCATATTCCTGGTCCGACCTCCACAGCTGGGAAAACAGTCTGGGAGCCAGATCACACCCAACAGCAGCGGGATAAACAGGATGTGTCATTAAAAACTCTACCTATGTCTGACCCTCATACTCGAATGACTGCTTGGAAAAAAAAGAAGAAGAAGAAAAAAAAGATACAACCTTGCCACAGGCGTCGTGATATAAAAAAGGTGAGTCCTTTGTGCGGTCGGCATGAGTGCAATATTTAATCTGTGCTTTTTTACGCTATAAAAGGTGCCGCATCGACGGCAGATGTCTGTATATCGTTTGTTTTTCTGAAATTATTTGCCAGAAAATACAGCAAGAAGATAAAGAGGAGCTGTTTACATTCACACTGAGCTTCTGTTGTGTGAGATAATCTCAGAAAAACGGTGTTTACCTGCTTCATAAAGCAATGTAATGCACAATGTAAATACAAAACGTACATTTTTTATATCACACTGATACAAATGAGGAACAGCAATGCTTAAAGGTGCACTATAGTTTTTGTTAAGAAATTTAAACTCCACATTTTTATATTTACAATATTAATAAGGTAATAATATAAACTCAGAAATATGTATTTCCATAAGTAAATAAACAAGAAGAATAAGGTCCCCAGAACACTGTTTGAAGCGAGAAAGGTGGCAGGGTCCGCCACATGTAAACAAAGTAAAACAGTATGAGTTTTCATTTTTCTTTTAGGTTAGTTTGTTAATTCAGTTTATTCAAATCAATGGAGATTTTTTCTCTGCCGATTAAAAATTTCTTCCCAAAAACTACGTAGTGCTCCTTTAATCATCAAACTAGGATTTTAAGAAAACACAACAAAAACCGACACTAAAACAAAGGTAATGTTCATACGAGGGGTTTCACAGCTTGATTGCATCTTTATTTATAACTCAATCACCGTATGCATGGAGAACTGTGCCGTGCACAAAGACGCAACTGGGTTGATCCAGGGAGGGGAAAGGAAATTGTCTACATGGGTGGTCCCTTATAGCTCACTGTAAAGACTGCAAAACAATTTTATGGCCTTGTTTAAAGACAACAACAAAAAAAATCAAGCGACAGGAAAAAAAAAAGGAAAAGCACAGAGATTTCAGCCCATTGTTAGTGGTTTAATAAACAAGGATGCACGATGGCCGTGTTTCTGTCCCGCGGACATCGAGCTGCATTCCTCGCATAAAAGAATTAATTAAGAGATGAAAGGAGGTCACACACAGTCGTCACGACCTTTGATCACGTGTCAGCCTGCGATCGGACAGGAGGCCTCTGCGCGGTTTAAACTGTGTCACAACACGACGAGCGCTCCTTGACATGTGTACAGTATTTCAACTGGACCTCGACGCCCCCCTTAAAAAGCAACACGGCCCCTCAGCAGGGGGGCTCTCACTGACAGGAAACGGCTCCAGAACACTACAGGACAGGAAGTCACCTCAGTCTCAATCACAAGAACCGCAAAACCGCCGACTTCCACTCCGTCTCTGTCTCTCTCGAGTTTCCCAGCAGCCTAAAACTCTTTAAATAGATTAGAATAATTCAGTCCAAAACAGCCCCATTCTGTCAAAATAGCTGCAGATCAGTAACATACCTAAAATGCCTCTCTGTTGTACACATTTGTCAAAGTAACACACTCAATCAAACTTAGCTCTCTCCCTCCTCTCCCTTTGATCCTTACAGGCTGGCTGAAAAGTCCCACGAGAAAATATGTAACAGGTGATCTGTGGCCACTTGAAAAATTAACCAGCTCTGACATAATTCGCTGCTTCAGATATGACCACAGAAGGCTATCTTGTGCTGCTCATTTCATTTTCCAGGGTTTTAACACCTCGCTCTGCTGCTGCGTTTTTGCTCATACGAGCGATCGTGTTACCGGCGATCATGGATGTCTTTGTCAAGTTTCTTTTTTTTTTTATTTGTGTGTGTTCTCTACCCCCCGATGGCATTGTGAATACATTGTGTCCGCCGATTGTAGTGCAGGATGTGTGATATGGGAGATGGGAAAAACAGAGAGATCATTCTGGCCCCAGGCAAAGCTTAGGGCTGAACCTTGTCAATGCACATCGTAAGAGAGGGGAGAGAGACACGCACAGAAAGTAAGGCAGAGAGACAGACACTGAATAGATTCAACCCTCGGCTGACTGTTATGTTACGAGCGAACCTCAAAGCCACCAGCTGCATATACAGACCTTCAAGACCTGAAAATTCATCTTCTTTATCTGACACCAGATGAGCCACAAACATATAAAAAGGCCTCCCGCTACTAAACTCTAATGTAGAACGAGCAGGACAAACTCATAGCTCCGGTCCCAGTTTTGAAACCTGATGCAGCCACAACAAGCGATAAACAAAATGGAAACAAACAGAAAATCCAACACAAACAAGCTTCCACAGGTGCAGAACCAAGGGCAGCAATAAGGTCCGAGATAGCAGCGGGGGGAAGGCGCCGTTACACATCGAGCCATTTTGATTCTTAGTTCCTTAAACTACCACACGTCTCTGCCTCCTTCTCCTTCCCATCAATCTTTCTCCAGGACTTGTTCCCAAACAAAACTCCATGAAGCAGAACTGCTGTTTGCTTCCTTCAACTGTTCAGGCCTCATGCAAAAATGTTGTTCAGAAGTCACCAGGTTGTGTCAATGAGGCGAGACACTAAATAAACTAATGCTATTTTGTTAGAGACACATCGAGACTGCACACAACGACTGGTTTCACTGGAGCAGACAGGATTTCAACACGTCAATTTAAATACAATAATAATAATATTTGTGGCTTAATGAACCTGAATAGGTTTCAGCTACATTGTGACAAAATAAACAGAAACATCTGGCTTGTGTCTTCGATGTGAACAGGTACAGTCAGCGTTCACTCCTGCGTCAGACGACTCTGCAGCAGTCAAAGGTTTTTATCGGCTGCAGCTCAGATCGGCTGTTAAAGAAACAACACCTGGGTGGACACGCTAATGCTCACCCCTCAAGACACGAGGCTATAAACATTGTTCAGGCTGCGTTGAGTTTGAAAGTAATTGTTACTGGACATGTGCAACTCACAACAACTTCTGTTATCAGCTCCGGAAAAAAAATGATGTGTATAATTCAGAATGTAAGAAAGACTCTGGATGTAGTCTGATGAGGTAAACCATCTGCTGCTGCCTGTTCCCTGCTTTTAACTGGTGCATTCGTGACATTTGCAATGTGAATGACGTCAGCTGCATATTTTAATCGAGTTTACCAATATTTTTTATAAAAGCTTAAACACACTAATTTTTGTGTTAAAGTGGTATTAATTAATGGAAGATAATCTGGATAAAAACAAAGTCTATTTATCCGTCAGGTTTTCTTTGTCCTGTAAACTTCTTTGTAAAACTATTTTAATTAACATCACGGCTGCGTTAAGGCAGAATGTGCAGACATCTGTCAAAAACACATTAAATGTAAATGTTATGATGACATAAACTATGTCGACAGAACCTACAAAACATAACTTTCCTTGAGGGTTTGTGCTAAAAATCTGCTTTCCTGTGCGTCTGAAATGAAGGCCGGGGGTTAAAGGTGACTGCGGGCTGGAGTAAAGAGCCGACACTAAATCAGGGGGTCAAACTGGGGCTGCAGTTGAGATGAAGGGACGGGTTCAGGTCTGAAACTGGGATTATGTTTGCGGCTGGAACCGGAGGCCGCGGTTAAAGTTAAATGTTAATGTAGTGGCGGTGGCGGTGTTGGAGGGGGTGAGGGGAATAAAGTCGAGTCTTGGGAGTGGGACGAGCAAACCCCTCTCACAACGCACAGCTGCTGCCATGATCGCCTAGCAACGAGGAGGTGATGGACGCAGCCTGAAGATGGATGGCCACCATAAATCACAGTAGTGAGTAGGAGGAGGAGGTAGGAGACAGAGAGAGGGAACAAGAAGAGGACAAAAAACAAAACAACAGTTTTTTTATCTTTTTTTTTTTTTTTACTTCTCCGTAGCGGCAGCAGAGCTGGCCTCGCCTCGACCCCTTCACTGTACTCTCTTATTCATGATTGTTGGGGAACGCTGCTGGGCCGGGGACTCTTCTGGGCAAAGCTCAATGGAAACTTCTAGGTAATCATTACAGTCAGTTAGATTGGATCCAATGGATCATTTTATAATTGCAATAAACTCCACGGAGGCGGCTACGTGCCCTTCAGTGTCTAGAGTTTTTCATGACTCCACTAACTTTTTGAAGATGATAATAATGATAGACTATACCTTTCATAAAGCAACCCTTCAGGCAAGGCAATCTGGGTAGTGTAGTTGCGGGATAAACATCCCTGGGCTATCTGATTATGGCCTACTGCTGCGGCACTGGTGTCTAGTAACACTCAGAGAGAGCGCTCAGCCATCCATCACACAGTGAGTGTCTGTCTAAGGCTTTCCACCCTGCTTCTTCTCGTCCTGGCTCTCCAGTTACAGCCATACACGGCCGGCCTAAATAATATTCTTCATGATAAATGGCACTATAAGCCTGGTATCCATCATTAATCTGATTTTTAAAGAAGCATCCATCTTGGAGAGAGCCTGTTAGGGCCACGGGAGAGCAGAGCAGCTCGGGTTCATTTAAAGGCCAGGCTGCTGCATGAGTGATACCTGTCAGCCCTGCTCATCAGGGAGCAGCACACACACACACACACACACGTTCATACGTTATTAAACACTGACGCCATATGGCCACACGTGTGCACAGACACACACACACAGACACACACACCTCTTCATTGCTCCTACGTGTGTTCGTCTCGCATATATTACGAGAACATCACGCCGAACGCACTTGTCGGACTTGTGTACTCGCAAAGTATATTTTTTCTCCCCCCCTCCGTACAGACATCCAGACACGTGTCATGGAGAACATACTGTCACTCATCAAAACACAACTCAGTGTAACTCAATCCTCCCTGTCATCTCGAAAAAATCTCCCCTCCCAAAACGCTTCTCCTCGAAGGGCTTTCAGGGAAACTCGCTCTTCCCTGGAAAAACTCTCGCACACACAAGCGACAGACCCTCCATTCCTCTTGTCTCTCTCCACTGACTCTGCACCTCATTCTCCATTCCTCTCCTTCTCTTTGTTTCTCTCTAGTCTTGTTTTCCCCTTCTTTCACTCTCTCGTTCTCTTCCTCTCTGCCTCCACCACCCCCCCCCTATCCACCTCCCCTCCTCTGTGTGTCTGGTAAAGCCTGTTTGATAAATGACACACGTCACCGTGTCAGAAGCGAAGGGTGGGTCAGTGATAAATGACTCTGTTGAAAAGGAAATCGGCTCTCTGGCATGGCCGGGGCTATTCTCCTCCTGGATTGGGTTTCAGGACCCCTGAAGACCGGAGCAGCTCAGTTTCCCCGAAAAAAAAGGGAACACATCCAACCAGGCTGTGACGCTCGCTACCTCTGGGAGGGGTGGGAGAACGAGGGAGAGAGAGACGAGCGAAGGTGGGTGGGTGGCTGGGAGGTGGTGTTGGAGGGATCCAGCCTGTCCCAATTGTCGCCACAGTGCAGCTGCATCTATCACAACAGCGGTGGGACTATTTTTACAAAGCCTCCGACTCAGTGCCCAGACAGCAGTCCCGGCTGAAAACCTTCGGCTGAAAGCACACTGAAAGCTGAAAGGGAAACGGTTTTCTATTTGTGACACTACTACAGCACTTACACTCCTCTTTCTCTCCCGGAGCCCAACCCTATGGCTTGACATCTGCCAAGTGTGTGTTAAAAAGGAGAGAAGGCCCATTTCACCGCCCCCACTCTTCGTCTCCTCATCGTCCCCACCTCCTCCTCCTCTTCCTCCCCCTCGCTCCTCTTACACTCTCCCTTTCACTCACTTGCTGGCAGGGTGGCACTGTTATCATTACACAGGCAGGATTTATGGAGTCAGGGCCTATGGCAAAAACAAAAAGGCATCTGTCAATACCTGTGGGAAACACTCTGTCAGCCCTCCTCCTTCCACTGGTGCTCACAGCCTCATTAGGTATGCACTTATCAGACACATAGATCACAGACGTGACTCAACCTCACCGGAATCCAGCCACAGGACTTTCATTAGCAACGGGCCCTGCAAGGCCAAAACATTCGCCGCGCTCGCACCTGCAAACAACGCCAGCGGAGGCGTATTGTTGTTAAAGCTCGCGAAACGCTGTCAGTCCGTATGTCGGTCGAAACAATTAGGTCCCAGCACTCGCTCCCCCGCCGCTTCCGTAAGGGCATGCTTTTCACACTTAAACAACAGGAAGGCAGACAGATATAAAAGCAGCTTACTTCATTTTCGCTGGCTGCTTTTTACAGCCCAGTCACAACATGCGAGCATGTGTCTGCAATGTGTGCTCGCAAAATGCTCGTGTCTCTACCAGGCATGTTTGTGTGCTACGCGTTGTGTTGGTAAGTTTGGAGTGCGCTGCAGAGATGGAAGAAGCCGAGCTACGTAGAGTGCATACGCAGTTCAGAGAATTATGGCTCGACCCCAGCAGGTGGTCTACGGTTACAATTCCTTTCATCACTATCTCCAGCCAAACCCCCCACACACACACACATACACACACACACGCAATCCCAACAAATCAGAAAGTGCATGCTCACTGATATTAGCGTGCACACACACAAACACTCACTCACTCACAGCGAGACGTGAGTGATGGCTGCCAGTCTGGCAGCTATAATCCTGACCCTGCAGAAAGAAGAGACTGTTGCTGTGGAGCCCGGTCCAAATCAGACTAACACCCGCACCCACCCCTCTCCTTCTGTGTTGGACTCACACACACACACACACACATATATATGACTAGACCATGACAGAACGGTGCACACTAAACACACTGACACCATTCTGCGGACGCACTGTACAGGTTAAACATTCCAGCGAAATCGCCGCGTCTTTGCCCACACGCTGTAAAGCTGATGTTGACTTCCTGTTAAGTCGGTGGAGTATTTCAACTTTCTGCAGCCGTTTCAACAGCTTCGGGCCCCGACTCGGGCTCGCGGCGATGCTAATGGCCGGCCGCAGAGGAAGGAGGCCTGTATTTCCACAGCTGGGGGAGTCTCTTTCTCATGTTTGCTCGGCTGTTTACGTGGCCAGCTGCCCTCGGTTGTTAAGAGCACTCAGACCTGACCCAGGTAGGCAGGCCCATTTGTCACCTGCAGCGGAAAATTGAGTTACAGCACAACCAAAGGCGAGCGGCTCTGTGTAATATCAAGTTGATTACATCAAAGTGGTGGCAAACCTCATTGGGCTGGGCACCCCGAGCTTGTCATCTCCAATCACAGGGCCTGTCAGGACTCCATCAGCCTCACGGCTAATTGGACCAACGCTAATGAAGCAGGCAAAACAAGTTTTCTACTGTGGAGAGAGAAACCCTCTCAGACAGAGGAAGGAAAGAGAGGGAGAAGCTGAGACAGTGTGTGGTGGAGAGACAATGAGAGAGCAAAGCAGTGTGTGTGTGTGTGTGTGTGTGTGTGTGTGGAGCGAGGGGTGGTGGTGGTGGAGGTGGTGGAGGGGGGATTTTTCATGCAAGTCTCAAGGTTGCAGTGGGCTGACTCTCCCCCTAAGTCCCTAATCAAGGCCCATCATCTGTCATCCTTTTCTTTGCTCTCTCTATCACCATGCTCTGTGCTGCAATCAATTCATCATCACCCTTTGTGTGCCACTGAACAGTTGACAACTTTATAACTTGCAGCTGCACGGGCTGACTGACAGGGGTGGAAGGGGAGCATGAAAAAATGAAGAAATGAATAGATGAATGAATGAACAAAGAAGCGTGGTTTCAGGGAGAAAAAGTTGTTTTCTAAAAACACAAAACGATCTATATTACAGCCTTTTATTCCCGTTCCGTCAACAGAGAAGCAGCAGTGTAGCCGGGGAGGAGAGGAGGAGAAAGGAGAGGAGGAGACGCAAAGAGAGGAGGGAGAAGAAAAAAAAAAAAAAAGCCCCATCCTTCTCACTGATCTGAAATCAGAAAGCTTTCAGTCATTCTTTATGTGCTCCCCGCGGCCACTCTGAGCCAGTGAGCATGTACATTAGGCTGGGGCATTTTGATGAAATAAAAGCCCAGGCCAGCTTATGGCTAAACAGAATGGGAGCACTCACTCAGCCTGTCTCTGATTGACCATTAAAGCCATTGATGAATGGGCCTGTCAGGGGAGAGACAATTAAATCAAACATGAAACAAAGCCGTTGTGACGGCCCGGTCTGACAGAGCAAACCCATTCCTCCCCTCCATTACATAGCACACGGCTCCTTTTACAACCTCTAACCCACTCCTCCCCGCCTCCTCTACCCACTGTGTGTGTGTGTGAGTGTGTGTGTGTGTGTGTGTGTTCAAAGTGAATAAGTGAGCATGTGCACATGGGAGTGTGATGTTCTCTGCTGGAAGTGTGTGTGTGTGTGTGTGTGTGTGTGTGTGTCTGTTTGTGTGTGTGAGTGATGTCTCACAGTGAAACCACTTTGTCCCCCCTTCTTTCACTTTTTCGTGAGTCAGTTGACCATCAGACAGAGAGAGAGAGAGAGAGAGAGAGAGTGTGTGTGAGTGTGTGTGTGTGTGAGAGAGAGAGAGAGAGGGTAAAAAGTACACAGGGCCTTTCAAAGTGGTTTAAACGTGACGTCAGGGGCCTGCAGCACATGGTGGGAAGTGATTTTCTGATGCAAATCGGGAAGGATCAGATCAAAGCCGCATGACAGCCAATCAATCAACCGTCAAATCGGACATGGCAACTGTCGATTATGGCTCCTTCCAGCCCACGAAACCCCATTGTCCGCTCTCAAATTGTTTATCTTATCCCAAGAAAAAGAAAGAAAGAAAAAGCTCAGAGGTAGGGCTTTTCTTTTTCTTTTTTTTCTCTCCTTCTTCCTGCCGCTTGTGCAAAGAAGTTATGCGCTTGGATCAAATGCGCACAAAGCCCTCATGTCCCCCCCTCCACCTCCACCCGCCTCCACTCCTCCCTCCCCACCACCTTATGGCACGCCTCGGGCACTCACTATCAAGAAAACACGGTTGGTTTCCAGAGGGGTTTTTTTTTTTTTAACAGATCAAAATACAAGACAGCAGCTCTCGGATCGGTTCAAAAAAAAAAAAAACTACGAGTGGATTCACGTTGGGAACAATAGGAAGCGAAAGTTTACAGCAGTCAACTCATCCGACTGGGGAGACACGCAAACCCGCAAACATCTCTCAGATTGTTGTACACACAAAAAACCGCACATCCGCTTTTTAAAGAGGGACAGTTTCTATGAGGTCTCACAAGAGTAGCCAAGAGTGACAAAGCGCATCGTTAAAGAGAGAGAGAGAAAGAGAGGAACACACACACACACACACACACACATACAAAGTGGAAACGGAAATGCAGTGACTGTAAAGTGAGCTTTACAAAACAAAAGGTAACATCCGCAGTAAAGCTGGATTTTTACGCACATCACAGCTTTGGACACACACACGTACCTGCTGCGCGCTTGGGCGCTTCTTGTTTCCTCCGCGGCATGTTTTATTTGTGGGGGGATTTCCGTCAAACTCTTCTGTTTTTTTATTTCAATAAACCCCCCTCTCCTTCTCGCCGTATCCGGGAAGATCCACCTTCTACTCAGTCACACACAGAGAAGAAAAAAAAAAAAAAGATTCACGCCTTCGTGTAGTAGACTGCACAACATCGGGGAGTCCGATGGAAAGAAAAACTAAAAATCATCGCTACGGATTCAGCAGCCTGCGGTAGAAGAGAAGGAGGGAAAAAAGTCAGCGGGGACAGAAAAATAAATAAAAGGAGGCGGAGGGGAGCGTAAAAAGTGTTGTTTTTCAGTCGGTTGTGATCGCGTTGAGAATGACAGCCGTGAGAAGCCAGCGTCCACCTCGGCTGCCTGGTCTGGCAACAGGCAAAGTTGAGGGATAAGAGAGATGATCGCGTCACTCACAGCAGGAGAATGGGCAAACCCACCGCTCCGTTAACTCTTTACTTCTCAGAGAGGGGCGGACACCACACCGCCGCCGAGTGTCCTCCTCTCCTCCTACCTCTGCTTTTTTTATTTTTTTTATTTCCACCGACATGAATCACAGCCACCCGAGAGGCTGTTTTGGATGACTGTTAAACACGCAGCACGATGATCATTACAAGCCGCAGAAACCACAAACAATCCGCGATAATGTCACCAGATTACGCGCTTCTCGTTTCGCACGGACGCGTCATCTCTGGGTATAAACATCAACACATTTTCAGTGTTAGTCGGTCTCAGTCGTGTTTCTGTTGAAATGCATGACTGACTGATGCTGCGTGTATTTGTGATCATCACTGTTTTCCTCTTAAAGTTGTTTTAAGTGAGTTTAATTGTCCTACTAGTGACAAAACATGCGTTAAAACACTAATTATATTATTATATGTTATAATAAACATAATAAATACTTCCATCAATCCATTTAATAAGCATTGTAAAGGTTTATAAACATCATTATCAACTATAATGGCCTTCAAACCATGTGTACAGATGAACTACACAGTATTTATTATATATTATTACATGTACAAAGTATTTTAAACATCAGCTGCAACTTAACAACAAACAACTGCTCAGTAAATGGTTTTAAAAGCATTTAATTGCTCGTCAACAATGAAATAACTGTCAATGATGGATGTCACAAAGTGTTTCCAGTAAAGTAGACTTTCAAAGCTGTTGTTCAGGTTAATGATGATAATTAGATTTGACTTGTGTTGTGCACTGAAAAGCCCTAAAATAGCAACAAAATAGGATGTGTAGTTACAGACGGAGAATGTTTCTGATCAAAGCAGTTTGTAAATTGAGCATTTGCATTGAAATAGATGACAACGTCACGGCACTGTAGCGTGAACAGTAGCTGAAGTGTATAATAATGTAAAATAAATGTAGAGAATGAACAATAAACAAGTGTTACAGTGTTCACAGGAGGGATGTGCTGTAACTGGATGTATATAAACAGGTAATTTAGAAATGTGTTGCAAGTATCGCAATATTAAAGTAATGTAACTTGATACCTCAACACCAAACATATGCAAATAAATAAAAAATAAATATCACTGATGTGTATCTGACTTCTCTCAGTGATGTTTCGTGAGACTGTTGTTTGTAATCTCCATTTTTTTACTCTGTAATCTAATTACATCATTTTTTCTGACACTTAACTGGATCACAGTTACCTTCAACGTAATCCCCGGAGCCTGTAAACAAAATAAACAATAAGCAACAGTATGAGATTTTCACGATTTGACAACCATCTTGTAAAATATCTCGGTTTAACGGCATCCAATTAACAATATTACATTATTTTTAATTATCAGCTACACTGACCTTTTTTAGTTGAACAATTTCACAATGAACAATAACTTGATACAAACTTGAAATAGCTAATACGGCAGAAATCGATACCTTAGATGAGCAAATGAACACGGTGTGAGAGCCGTCTGTTACAACACCAGAGCAAACCTTAACGCCTGTATGCAGCTGCAACCCTGTCTGTCAGTAATGTAACAATTAAAGGTGCTATTAGTAAGAAAAGTTGATTTTTGAGTCTCATTCCCAACTCGCTCTGGGACTTTAAGGAGTGGACAGGAATCAGTAGAAAGTATATATATGTAGTAGAATGAGCCCTATGGTTACATACTGAACACAGCCCATATTATGCACAGTCATCAGTTTGGTAGTCGGTGTTTACGGCGTGAAAACAGATAAAAATGTACGTTTGAACGTGAAAAACGTATCTGCAGTGATTTGCTGCAGATTACAGGAGGTGCCGCTACAGAAGGCGACGGCGCCAAATAAACGCCGCTTAAGTCGCTCTTTTGTAATCGCGATTCAAAAAAACGTGTTAAGCCACTCCCCCCTCACCGCTGCCCTTCCCGACATGCAAAACACGCCCGAGGGCCTTTTTCCTCGCTAATTTAATGCGAGCGGTTAAATGTTAGCTTTCATCACGGTAAAAGCATCACTTCTCCTACATACCCACATTAGGGTCGAGATCAAAGTCAGTTCAAGGAAGCGGCCTTAAATCCAAGGTAATGAGTTTCTCTTTTTTTTTTTCTCTTCTCCACTTGTCTCGCTTTTTTCTCGAGCCAGCAGTATCTCTCTGCCGAGTGGGATGGTCCCGGGTCTCCCTCTGTGCCTCTGATGTCTTCTGACCCCTGCCTGCGAAAAAGACACATACAAACAGCAAAAACATGCTGTGAGTGGGTGCTGCATGCTGCACACACACACACACACACACACACACACACACATGGCACAGCAGAGAGTGCTCAGGATCTGCTCACTCTCTCAGATACAAATCTCAAAACATTATTACGAGAAGCCGTTCAGGCCAAAAAATACATACTTGCACATACATTATGCACACAAACACACACCGTCCTTACACACCAGCATGTACACGTGTGCGACGCTCTCGCTCAAGAGAACGAGACTTAAAGGCCTCTCTGATCCGGGCTCGCTCCTGCCTCCCCGTCTCTAAGAGGCTCACAGAGGCTGGGTCCCTGTCACTTTAACAACATGAAATTACAACCCAAATGGGATGTCAGGGGGGTTAGCAGTGTCTCTAAGAGAACTATGTGAATATATTTCCTCCTATGGACTTGCCCCCATCATGACCTCCCCCAGGAACAAGAAGTAACCCCGGTGATTGGCGTTTTTACAGCCAAATTAAACCGTCTTGCAGCCTGCAGAAGGGCTGCAGGAGAAAGCAGCCGTTCCAAAATTAGTGAGCCATCATCATGACAGAAAGTAGCGGGGACATGGTGTCATCCAGCGACTGTATCGATTAACCCATAAATAGTATATGGCCTCTACACTGTGGCTCTCCCAGGCTTACACTGTAAATGGAAGTTATCTCAGCTGTGCATCTGTCTTGCTTTGCAGTGTGTGTTAAAAAAAAAAAGCCAGACTGCAACTGCTGGTCGGCTGTTTAGCACATCATGAAAAGAGTGAAAATACTGTGTGTAATTAGTGAAATGCAAAATTGTATCTCGGCCGCTTTTAGTGCTTTAACGTTATTGTGTTGATGAAAAGTGTGAAACAGAATGTGTTTTTAGTTAAAGAATAAAAATGAAGCATATATTTTTTTACAGAGGGAAATTCACTCTGATACAGGAAGTGTGCATATTTTTTAAAACTATTCAGATTTTTTTTTTCGAAAGACACCGTGTGATTCTCTCTTATCTTAGGTAGCCCTGCTGCATTATTCCCCTCTCCTCGCTCCTTGACACCAGGATTATCATAAAAGAAGAACGTCTGTCAAGCCCGCATTGATTTGCACACAAGTTCGCCCAATCAATCTCAAAGTTGCGATTAAAAAGCACGAGCTGCTTCTGTTTTTCTATTGAAATCTTTTGGGCGAAAGAAAAAAAAAAAAAAAAAAAAGGAGAGAGGTCTTTCAATTTCATAGCCTCCAGAACACTCAAGTATTCATTGCGCTCTACTTTTCACTTTCAACCTCTCTGCGGGAGGCAGGACTCATGACATCTATGTATGCTGCTCTTATTCACAATGCTATTCAGCCTTCAGATGTGTGCTGCAAGCGATCCCTCAGTACCATCGGATTCGCTCTTACTGGCATCCTCCCAGTTACGAGGCCTGTCCAGGAAGGCAGAGTCAGAGTGCAAACTGACAGTTTTGTCCCACTCAGCCGCCGCTTTGTCCAAACTAAAGACCCGTCCTCTTTAATGAGGCAAAGTTTTGCGTCTCTTCTTGAAATTCTTCCGAATAAAAGCGAAATGATGCTGAATGGGGTTTGCATTTATTTCTCTGCACACAGATACAAGTGTTTGTCCGTGTGCAGGCTTCTGTTAGTTTATCTGTGTATTCATGTGGGTACGTTCATGTGTGGGTGTGGGTGCGTAATGCATGGCCCCGCTCAGAAGAGTGATTGCTTTATTCCTGCCTTGTAGGTGCTATGGGGGCCAGAGCCGTGTCTTTGGGCAGCTGTATGGATGGCTTGAGGAGGTCTCCATCATTCATAAAGCGCGCTCCTACATGTAGAATTGATCTTGCAAAGAAACAGGGTGGCAATAGCAGTTCATCAGTCTTCCCCGACCACAAATCACTCGGAGGTGTCCCCCCCCCGGGGGAGAGGTGACACCATTGTCAGTTGCGGCGGTCCCCTCGGACAACAGAAGGGGCAGGGCAGGAACCCTCGCTCATGCGGTGGCTCCGAAGTGTCCGGCGAAATGTGAGCTGCATCCGTGCACATGAGCTCAAAAGAATATCTGCGCTATAAATAATATAAAGGAAAAGACTATTACAAGTGCTTTAGCTGACAACGCAGCTAAATCAGGCCATAAAAATAAATAACTGTGAGTCTTTTTCTATTATCTTTCTGAATACGCATTTCCCTAATTTACTGTCAGAGTTTACAGTACGTGGAACAGATATATTCAGAAGAAAGAAGGAGGCACAATTGCTTTATTAACTCTCATTTCTCAAGAATCTGATTAATTTTGAAAATGCACGCCAGGCGCCGAAGTCAAACAGGTTTTATAAAGGATGCATAATTAAAGCTACCTTTACTCATAGTGTTTAATATATGCATCTCTGCCTATTAATAACCCAGGTCATTAATTTGTGTAAATCAGCTATGTATGGCACCGAGTAATTTCCACTCCTGTAAAGAGAATTGGGGAGATGAAGCTCTTTGCCTTTGGCCTTGGGTTGCACATTACACTCATCTTACATTAGGGCACATGCTTCTCCTGTTCCTCCTCCTCCTCCTCCTCCTCCTCCTCCTGCTGCTGCTCCTCCTCACACCGTTTGGACTTTAGTCATTGATCTTCATTCTAAAATAATCTCTTATCATTTCTCATTGTAAGCCTGCAGAGAAACCTTTTCCAGATCCCAATTCATTAGCTTCACACTCAAAATAGAAAAGCTCAGGGAGAAAGGTGGACATGTGATGAAGGCTCAGAGTAAGCACCTTTAAAATATGTCCCGTCGATCCACCTTAAACACTCGTGATCTTTCTTTAGAGCCTTGACATGCTACATATCTCTCTTCCGGTGGCGCTCGTGCCCTTAGGCGCGAACTACTCACTCTAAAGAAATTACAATTTCCCGCTGTAATGTTGTCACTCCGCCTCTTGGTTTTCAAACCCTTGTTATCAAGCTGTATAGTTCAGTTTTCAGTTCATGTCTTCATTAAAAAACATTAACATTCACAAACTGAACGGGTCAGGCATTGAAAAGGTCTCCTTAACATTTCTCAGCGCTTCTCCCCAGACAGCCAACAAGCATCTCTTTCTCAATCATTGTCCGGGGAAGGAGAGGAGAGGAGAGGAGAGGAGAGGCAACTGTGAGACGAAAAAGAGGAATTTTTTATAATTTTGTGTTAAATTATTATGAAAAATCTGAGATCCTTTAGGGGTGGTAGATGACTCCACACCGTTTCAATTAGCGCACTTCTGATTGTAGAGGCAGAACTCAGACGATTGATCAAGTCTCTCCCTCTCTTTCTCCTCTTCCCGAGCCTCATTGCCCAAAAGACCCTTTTAAAATATTCAGGTAGATTATGAATGGTTACACCACTGTCTATTTATATCTCCTTTATTGACAGTATTACATTTATATGGAGTCAAGGTGAGGGATTTAATTTAAGACTCTCGCAAGAACTGCTCAGAATACTTAGAAAAAGACTGATGAAGGAACAATGATTTATATGATTAACACTTCTCGGAGAAAAGAAGTTTAATGCAGGATCAGTTGTAACTCCATTATGGATTTTCTGGCTATTGCTGGTATATTTCAATAAGTTTTTAGGAGCTATGGTCTCACTGAGTGACTAATAATTGTGGTGTTACCTTGTTATGGAAATTCAAAGCTACGTCTGGCACATCGCGCCTCTGATGTCACGTCAGTCTGCTTAGCGCTGTCAGCTTGTGTTTGAGAGAGGGCTGATTCCTCTCTTTCCCCTTCCTTCTCAGGCGGGGAACATAAAAGGGAGGATGTTTATGATGGACGGGCAGCTTTTTAAAGAGAAGCATCACAGGGTGTTGGATGGGAGGGATCCGAATCAGGACGGCTGTGATGTGACGAGACAGACAGGAACATCCTTCTCCTCGTGTCGAGATGTCAAGCTGAGGGAGTCTTAGCAGAGTAGACAGTATCATCACTCTCCCGAGTGAAGCAAGAATTCGCAAGGGAGGAGAGAAGTGGAGGGACAGTGGTGCAGAGCGGGCGTCTCTGCCATGTTGGCCTGAGTTTTGTGTCAGGTTGGGCTTCTTTTCTTTGTTTTTGTTACCTTGTTCTTTTACAGATCTGGAAATATATGTGTGTCCATGTAAATATTAATGTTCATAATGGCAATTCCACATTTAATCTTAATATTTGTGTTATTTTTTAAGGTTTATTTTGCTTTTTTGCTGAGAATTATATGAGAAGATTGACACCGCTCTCAATGTATGAAGTCACAACCTGGAGATGGTTAGCTTAGCTTAGCACAAAGACTCAAAATTGGGGGGAAACAGGTAACCTGCACCTCTAAAGCTCACTAACTAACACGTTATATCTTGTTCGTTTAAACCTTTAACAAACTAATGTATAAAACTAAAAGTTGTGGTTTCACAGGAAGTTGTGTGATAGACTTTGTTTTGGCGGGGTGCAGTGACTTCCTGAAGTCCTGTCATTACTGTGAGACTGCTGCAGAAACAGGAAGTCACTGCTCCAGGCCGAGAAATAGTCAGAAACATACCTCATTTGAGTCTTTAACGCCTAAACTAAGCTAAGCTAAGCAGCTGCAGGTGGTATTGTAATATTTATCGTACAAAAATGTTTTCAATCATCTCGAAGAGAGCGAGCGTAATGTTGTTTTATTTCTCTAAGAGTATATTATAACACGTGAGTTGTATGATACAGTAATACTCTGGATATAATGTGTGCTTGTTTTATTC
Organism: Pagrus pagrus; assembly: GCF_965226575.1. Classification (NCBI taxonomy): domain Eukaryota; kingdom Metazoa; phylum Chordata; class Actinopteri; order Spariformes; family Sparidae; genus Pagrus; species Pagrus pagrus. The sequence continues at coordinate 3,210,712 of NC_140194.1, forward strand.
ATCCCTTACACGAGATAAACCAAGAGGTAAGCTGCATAACCGACATGCCATTACAACTCTACACGTCTCATGTGGATGGACGCGTTCTGTGAGGCGCCTCTTCCTCTTGAATCACAACCGAAAGACATTCCTGTCTTAGAAATAATCTGCATAAATTTACACCTTTTAAAAAATGTGAATGTTCTGTCTTTCTCCTGCTCTGCCTCTTATCCTGTTTGGTAATTAGCCTTTGACCCCCCTGGGCTCACGCAGGCGTGAAGATTGAAGGACAGAGATAGTTTAAGCGATGGATTTGTCATAGAAATTTCTCATCAGTCTGAAATCTTGAGGGCAGAGCTCCCAATTTATTACATTATAGAGCACATCTTGTAGCACTATCACTTAGGAAAGGAAGTGTCAAGCCGGATCTGGCTTTGACTGTCGTGCCAACTCCATTTACCTGGGTTTTACAGCATGCCCCTTGACTTTGCCATGTGTGGAGAATCACTAGACGCCGGTGATGGGCGGTAATTCCCTCGCCTATATGAGTGAGTGATCAGAATTCTTATTAGCATCTTTGCACGCTGATGGCAGCCTGTCACTCCGGGTGCCAAGTGGTCTCCTTGGACCGCAGTCAGTCAGTCACAGGGAGGAAACCGCGTCACATTTTTATCTCGCTGGAGACGAAACACACGTTTAGTTCCATTAGTTCCATCAAGGACACAGAAAATGATATTTTTGTCGATTTGTATCCGATATCTTTGCACGCCTTTTCTGCTTTGATGTACAAATTAATATTTCATACTCATGTGTGTTTCTGTTCGTGTGGTGGCGTGCATGTTGGCGGTGGGAACTTACTTTAATATGTATTTTCAAAGGATTTCACAGAGAAGTGGATCTTTCTATGTACATTTTCTGTTAGCAGCCTCTGATTCTGTTGTATTGGTTTCTCTGTCTGTAATTTCACGAGATTAATGACACTGTCACACACTTGTGAAGCGTCCTTAACTAAGATTCAGCGGCATAATGTCCACTCCATCTTTGTTTCATTTTTTCCCATTCAAACGGCATTCCAATCAGCATTAGGCCATCTTGAATCCCTCCTCGTTCTGGCGACTGCGCAGCGACGGTGCCAGTGTTAGTGGGGGAATGTTTTTGCCAAACAGATGGAAAAGCATCACTGTGTTGCACACACACAGACACACATACTTCCCCTCTTGGTGATTTCACGGCCTGCATTGACATTCAGTCATTCATTACAAAGTGAATTAATGTGCCAGAGTTGCAGTTTCCCCTTAAAAACAGATGTCGCCGGAACATCTAATTAAGCAACACACCAAATCATTGCTTCTCGGCCATCTCCAGCCATTTTTGCTTCTGTGTGAGTAAAAGTCTCCTCTCAGAAGCATCTCGACGTGCAGTAATGCTGTATCTCATCTGGATCGGCCTAGGTAGGTGTTGTGGCTGTGACCTCGGTGCCCAATAACCTAAATCACCATTTAAATTATTCACACAATAACGACACCGGAGCACTCCATTATGAACATTATTGCTGAGAAATGGGCTCGGCTGAGGTGAAGGATGAGTCTTATCTTTCGCTGTCAGTCGGGGCATTAGTCATGGTAACGGGTCCCTCAGACCTGTGTTCGGGGTTTTCATTGAGCTTTACGTAGCAGATTTATCACAGATCACTGGCTGATGTCAACGTCCCAACAGTGAGATGAGATGACCGTCTAAAGCTGTTTAGCTTCAGTAGTGTAATTCAAGGTCTGGATGATGCAGTATGTGGATATAGCAGCCCAGTCGCAAGGATAAAATGATGGCAGTTAACGTTCCTGCAAACCAATGATACTGAATGATCACATTTGTACATGTCATACGCCTATACGTACCATATTGACATTTACACAAGACGTGAACGTCACATCACGTTGACGTTGCATGTTTACGACCTGACTGTCGTATCCTGAAGTGAAGGGAATGTTGGAGGAGTAACAGGCAAGAAGGCTGTGAAGCCAGTGACCGCAGTTCAAGACTGTGTTTCAACATTTGCAAGCACAACATAGGATATTTGTGACGAGAAGTCAGGACATCTCCAGCTGTGTTTGTGGTGACAAACGAGGATATTCGTGACGAGAAGTCAGGACATCTCCAGCTGTGTTTGTGGTGACAAACGAGGATATTTGTGACGAGAAGTCAGGACATCTCCAGCTGTGTTTGTGGTGACAAACGAGGATATTTGTGACGGAAAGTCACGACATCTCCAGCTGTGTTTGTGGTGACAAACAAGGATATTTTTGACGGGAAGTCAGAACATCTCCAGCTGTGTTTGTGGTGACAGACGATGATATTTTTGACGAGAAGTCAGGACATCTCCAGCTGTGTTTTTGGTGACAAAAAGCTAATATCTTTGATGAGAAGTCAGGACATCTCCAGCTGTGTTTGTGGTGACAAACGAGGATATTTTTGACGGGAAGTCAGGACATCTCCAGCTGTTACTGTGGTGACAAAAAGCTAATATTTTTGATGAGTCAGGACATCTCCAGCTGTATCTATAGCCACCAAACCCGGTATTTTAAGCCAAAACCAGATCTTTTCCTAACCCTAGGAAAGTGTCTTTTGTGCCTAAACTCAACCAGAGCAAGCACAGCACTGTCACATCATTAAAATGAGAACTGGTGTCCTCATGTTATGTGTCACTTCAACATGTCCGTGGTTTGCAGAACATCAATTATTTTGGTGATTAGGTTAGGATATAGGCATGTGATCTGTGAAATGGTGTATAAAATTGTATCAAAATTGCATGTCATGGATTTTATAAAGCGACGACAGCGGATTCTCCACTGCACTACTTTGACGTTAACATCTACATCGACTGTGTCTCAGCGGTAAACGAAACTTCACAGACAGAAAAACTTTCCATTTGAACCAAACAAGACAGAAGAACGGAAAGTGTTTTCTCTGTCATTGCTCTTTTTTCCCCCCGTCAAGAAGCCAAACTCAATTTATGTCAAACAAGGTTTAAAGGACCTTGGGATTAAAGCCATAAACTGGCTGCTGTCAGACCTGAAGCCCTGCTAACAATTTAGTGCCAAACCGGCGTTGTTCAATATCATTTCATATTATATCATGTCACGACACAGTGACAGCTACACATCAGCCCAGTCACAGCTGGTTTGCCCTGAAGAACTCCTCCGATGTCGGCTCCAATCGAAGCTGACTCCACTTTGCTCTGATCTAAAATGGGAAATCTATCTGAAGTACTCTGCGGGGAGCGGCTACAGCTTTTGGTAACGAATGCTAACAGGTCGATCAGGTAATGAGAAGAGATATTTGGGTGGGTGGGTGCGGAGTAGAGGAGACTGGTGCTGTAATGGGCCTGCCAAAAGCCTTCACTGGCTCCATTATAACAGCTAGAGACAGCGTTAATGGAGTACTCACCTATACAGAGATACAAAACAGCTACGGTGAAATCAACAGCATACGACTGGAATGTTTCTCCTTTTAGCTGCAAATGTGTTTGTGGTGCCAATTAAGCACAGTCGTATTTAAAGGCGTCAGAGGTCACGTCCACGCTAATGTGGATTCATTTGAAAAACGCTGTTTATGTGTCAGAAGTTTTTACGAGCACACCTGCATTTTCAAATTGCTAATTGTTCCTCTGTTGGAAAACAGGAGTAACTGTAAAGCTTTAGGCGAATTACTGACATTCGGCTTTTCACCTTTTTAAAGTGTTAAGAGTGTGTCGGCAAATGTTCAACAACAGATCATCAAATGTCTGAAATCACACGACAAACATACCTGATCCAAAGCATCAATAAAACAGGAGAAGACAGAAGTTTTTTTATCCGTGAGGGACCAGTTTTATATTAAAAGAAAACCACATTCACAGCAACAACCAGCATACCTGTATATGTTGGTTTATATATGTTATTATAATCATCTTATTATATCTTAATATATGTGTCCAAATCTCCCAAAAGTCAGCTGTTAAGACAAACAGCCCAAGTATGTCAACAAGTACTCATTGCAGCTGAATGATCTCTCTCTGTATAACATTGCATTTATATAACAAATGCATTCATGTTTAAATATTAAATAGCATTTTATGTTCTATTTGGTGAAGCTTTAATGACGTTTATCCAAAAATAATCTTACAAACGCTACAGCAATTGTAAACCTGCAAAAAGTAATCAGTTACTTTGTACAGGAGGCTTTATCTGACAGATGTAGTAAAGATTACAACATTTCCTCCTGAAACGTAGCGGAGTAGAAGTCAAGTTCAATTATATCGTACATTTCAATGTGCCTAATGTGTCCTAAATAATACTAATAAATAAATGACGTATATAAAAGGTGCTATTACTATTATTGTTAGGGAAAACTACTACTCCTACTACTAGTATAATAATAATAATAATAATAATAATAATAATGATAATAATACTGAAGTGCTACCAGTTAGCCAATCCTTTAAGACTTAGCCTCAAGGAGTAGAAGTATGAAGTTACATAAGTGGCAAATACTCAATAACTCAGTGCAAAATACTCAACTGTACTTGAGTAATTATTCTTGGTTTCATTCAGCCACTGCAGCCAACTCACTGTGTAATTAAGTGCTTTATTTAGTGTAAGAAGCTGGAGAATTGAGATGAATGTTGTTGTTTTTCTCATTTGTTCTACCCCTGCAAATCTTTATATATAAACACTAAACTACTGAGAAAACACATTACCATTTAATACGGTGACACACATAATGACCTATATGTCAGCATGTCTTCTGTGCAACATGTACATCTATGTAGATATTAAAATATACTGTATGTTTCCATAAGAGGTGACTGTAGAGAGGATGCTGTTCTGCACCCTGATGATGTTAACACAGTGTCTCGGTGGTTAACTGTGTCTCTTCTGAGCTGGTTTGAAACGTGTTCACCTGGGTCTCATCCCCTCGTCCAAAGACATGTGAACTGGACTGTTCAGAGGACGGATGTCTTTCATAGTGTTAATGTTCACGTCATTCGTCAATAGTCTCAAAATCCTTTCATGTCATATCCTCAAGTTTCGGCCTCTCTGTACAAGCATCACAGATGATTGGTCAATAAAAGACTTGGGCCCAGCGCTCATTTTAATCTCATTCCTTGCACTGCACGTCACTATTTCTGTCGCTGTCCGCGAGTCCCCTTTAAGTCGAACCTTTTGAGCGGAGAGCGATAGAGGAGATGCGAGAGTGCAGGAGCAGAAGGACGATGGGACAATTTGTACGATCGGAGGAGAAGGCAGGGAAGGAGAGTGACAGAGGGAGGGTGAAACCTCCACGTGTTTGATGGTGATTGGAGACATCACTTACACAAACAATGAGGCGGAGGATGACAACATCTTCTGCATGACGAGTGTGTTTGTGAAGGCTGTCCTCACACAACGAAATGGCACTTTGAATCATCCTCACGCCCCGGACGTGTACGCACAATGACACGCACAAACACATCTAAACACACATGCACTCACAAAGAGATTTCACTTCACATTTTCCAGCCCCGTGTCATATAAAGTACGCAATTACGAGTGGAGGGGAGGAGACGCGGGGTCACTTTGTAAGGGGAGTATATGCCTTGTTTGTCAATCAATATACAAGCACTCAAAGCAGAGAGATAAATGCAGGTGTTAGAATTACAATGTGCACATCTGTAACACATGTTTATAAGACCTCTGCTCGCTCGGCTCTTCTCCCTTCCTCCCTCCACCCTTTCTGTCTTTCTCGCCCCTAAACATAAATGGCTTTGACAACTCACTGGTCTATGGCCCCTTCCACAGCACTATCCTTTCATTTGCCTTCCCCTTTAGGGTAATGTGATTTTACACTGTGGAAGTGGAGGCTCTCGCACATCCAGGGCCGTGGGGATCACTGAGCTGAGCAGACAAGGCCTGCGTGCTTCAGTTGGTGAGGTCTAAGCAGCCTTCTTAGATGTGATTAGCATGTTGAGAGGTGTTCAAGAATATAACAAAGACAATGTCCTGGCTCTCTCTGATTTCACTTCATCCAACATTTAGTCAAAACATCTGGAATGTTTGTAAGATAAAAAACATCCAAACCACAGGAACATGTATTTTCAATGATCTGAATGTTTTTTCTATATCAATCTGATATAAGTTGGTCCTCCTCTCGTGGTGGAGAGGGTTGCATGTCCCCGGGAGCTTTGTTGTCGGGGGCAATAGCTCCTGGTGGGGTCTCCCAGGGCGAAGTGGCCCCGGAGAGGTACGACGCATAGCTTGCACATGAATTGGCATGAAAGGAAAGGAGCTGTGGTTCCTCGCTCCAAAGGAGAACTGCCGACCCAGACTGGGGTTATTGTCGAGCAGTGGGAAGAGCACAACATGTACTCTGGAGGAAGAGTCTGAAGACTCACACCTTTGCCTTGAAGAGGTCCCTGAGAAGAAGCTCCTTGAAAACCCTAACCCGTATGGGCTACCAGGACCATTGATATGAGCCCAACTGAGAGCTGTGTATGTTTTCTTTGCAAGGAGACAAATACGCTTTTTAGTGGGTGTTGGAGTCCACAGGAGTCACAAGGATGTCACACTGTACACTCAAACTAATATATGAATCATTTCTAATACAGTATCTACTTGCTTCGAATGTTTGTTCAAATTTATAACTCTATAGGTTGCTTTTAAACAATTTTAGACAAATATATAAAAATGTTGATGTATAAACAGAGAGAATAAAGTTAATAAGAATATGATGTTATAAGGAAACATTTTGTTCCTGAGTTCTTGAAAAAACAAACATATCATTTAATCTTTCTGATTTATCCTTTTCCTTTAAGACAGTAATGAATCTTAATCCACAGCCGAGGGAGTGGGCATCTTCTCTGGCTTGAGGATGCTCCATATGTGGAATAATCAGCATCACTAATGAAACCCAAATTAATTATTTCACACAATCTCTTCTCACTGTACTCGTGTGCTTTCATTCTGATTTTATGGATCTGATGGATGGACGTCACTGGCGTTATTTTGCTTCCTTTGTAAAATGCTTGTTTTTAGATGAGTCCCTTTTATTTTAACTCATTATTCTCTGATTATTTCTCGCTTCACGCATGACGACAAAAAAGCACTCAAATGTGTGTGATCACTGGAGAATTAGTCTGCTTGCTTTCTCTTGCCCTTTTCCACTCGGAGGTCAAAGTGCAGAGTCGCTGAACAAAAGCCCCACTGGAGGTGATCATTTTTCAGCACTCAGTGGAGCAGATGATGCAAACGCGGGGCTCGAGCACGGTCCTTTAGGTCAAACTACCGTGCATAGCGAAGCCTGGTTGTATGGATTAAGATGTGGGTCTAAAAACTGTAATGTATTCACCCTAACAAATGTCACATGTGGCGCGGTTGCTGCAGCACATTGCACACTTTTTCGTTAATACTACACAGTCCACACGAGCTGCTCCCTCCAACAACGTCTCCTCCTCAGGTGTGGTCCTCTCAGATACAGACCATCAGCTGTGCAATCCACCATATTCTGCTGCCAGGCTAATAAATGGCTTGTGTCAGCGGCAGTGTCAGTCTATTGGTTGCTCATTTTGAGTTTGTCTAGGGGTTGGAGAGGAGCTTTTGCATTCTCCGGCGCTCTGCTCAGTGACTGGCAAAGTCCTGACTTTATTGATTTCTTTCTTCACTGCTCTTTGTCAAAATATCCAACTGCAGACCTTAAAGACCTCCGCCATCGCTCGACATCTGCAGCCACACACGGCTCCTCTTATAATGGTCGACTCCTGCACTTTGTGTTTTTTTTTTTTCTTTCTTGAAGGGGGGAGGAAGGGATGATAGGCTGTGTGAGTGGTAGATGATTGGAGAACACAATCTAAAGCCTCGCTAGCTCTCTCTCTCTCGCTCTCTCTCTCTTTCTCTTCTCTGTTTTTCTCTGTATCTCACTCTCTCTCTTTCCGTTCTGACACAGAGAAAATATTGTACACTGACTGGCTCCCATTGAATCCACGTTGTGATTCATCGCCCAATTTCAAACTGCCAAGCAGCTAAATTGCACCAGGTCTGCCAAAATTCATCCCAGGAACACGCAGGAGATGTGAAAAATTAAATGTCATCGTGGCACAGTGGAAAACTTTCACCTCTCATCGAGCAGAATATGCTCGCTTCATTCTGTACTGATGGATGATGGCCCGGGGCTATACTTAACCTACTTAGTAATGTCATGTACCGCAGAATGTGTTTACTTTTGAAAAATAGTGAGAAAACATAAACTCTATCAGAGCTTGACATCTACGCATTCTTCCTCCAAATAAAGTGGCTTTTTATGTTGATGCAGGAATGAATTTTCCCCCTCATCAGACTTGTTTGCTGTATATCATGCACTAACGCTGGGGGTGTAAAATAATGTCGGCGAGATGAAAAAGACAGACACCGTTTCAAAATATTAAAGGATATCTGTTAGACTTCGCTGCTTAAATATCTGGATAAACTGGGAGTGATTATCGTCTTTTCACGCGGCCGCTCTTCAGGTGCCAATTTGCGGGGCTTTATCAAGGAAAGTTACGCCGTCCAGACATTTTGAAGGCATAAAGGTACATTATTGAGCGTGAACGAGAGAGATGGGTGAGAGACAATGGGTTGAAAAGCAGAAGAAAGGATGAGGTTGGGAGGCAGGGAGAGGGTAGGAGGGCTGAGCGATGACTGGCTACTTTAGCAATTAAAATGTGGGGCAAAGACACAGAGGCTTGGTTTGACCGAGAGACTGCACCATTCATCATCCCAGCTGCCATAAAGCAGCAGTAGATGGAATCTTTGATTTGAGCTTCACAGGAACATAAATCAAAATCCAAACCATGGCCTGTCAGGGCCATCGCCAGAATAACCCATTTGAGAGAGGGAGAAAGAGGAAGCGAGGGGAGGTAAGGTTGGAGAGAGTAAAGGTAGTTACTTTTCTGGCTTTGCACTCCATCCCACATGTACACACACACACAACACAAAGACAGATACAGTTTACAGACACACACCTTTGTCCCTCCATATGTATTTGAAGTTCAGACGCAGCTGCCTCACACCCCACACACACAATATCGAATCCAGGGATCATTGATCAAGTGGCTGGGTCCTGTCAGTGGCCAGTGGCGTGCCTGACCCGCCCCGCCCTGCCAACATCTCCCCGTCCACCCCCCTCCTCTCTTCATACCCTCGAATACAAGGCAGAGAACAAGGAAGTGAGGTCATGCCGCGTGTACACCCATCCATCTAAATAGCATGACAACGACAGCTAATAAATCATTCATTCATTGTTTAATCTATTGTCTGCCCGGGCAAAAGTCATGTGGCTGATATGAAGACAGATTTACCCCATGCAGGTGGGGCCCGTTGGAGAGGGATTTTTACTGTTACTGGTTTCCTTATCAATTAGTAATGTGTTCATTATACCTTGGAGCAATTAAAACCACTAATGATTGAAATAACATGGAAGGTCTTTTATCAAGTCAGTGCCAAAGTAATTTAAGCCAATTTAGTCATACATTTTATTTTCGCTGGAGGCTTCAGGGTTTCAAACATTGTGATTTACTGGTGCGTAGTGGAGGTTGACTGAAAGATGAATGATCGCTCATCTACAAGTTATTTCAACATCACGTTCACCTGCACATATGCGGGAGCGACTTCTAATAATATATTCATTTGGGAGGGGAGGGAGGCTCGCGGGGATGAGGCTCTCTACTCACTAGCAAGGTCGGAGAAGGTTCACTTTAAATGCAACGCACAATCCCAGAAGGATGAATATTTAGGTTCATCTTCTCCACTGCGAGCCATGTTTAATTTATTATAATTACAGAAAGTCTGAGTGAAGGCAGTGTGTTATGAGCAGAGGTAACAACCCTAACATAACCCTATTACGGAGGGGTTACGTTCCCCCAGTGCGGCGTCAATGTAAAACATGTGACCTGAAACAGCTCAGGACAGGTTAATGAGGCAACATTTGGGGATATGCATCTCATTACGGCAGCCGGAGGGAAGGTCACTAAACGCCATTGTTTACCTTAGCCCGACGCTGCACAGACTCACCCTTGAAAAAGCAAAGAGAGCAAAATGTACAAAAATACCAGCAAACCATCGCGTTGGCGTGGCCTGACTCGGATACAACAAAGCTCGCATTCCATTTGGGAAAGGTCACGCGGCGTATGTCCCGACGGCGAGCGCGGCTGCCATGTTTGACCTGTTGTTAAAGCGACGATAGCAATTGTTTTACGCCAGATGAGCCTGATACACAATATGATTTAGAAGCCATAAAAAGCGATGAGGTAGTGTTGATCTCTCAGACAGCTATCGCCGCTGATGAATGATTGAGGCTCGGGACGGGCTCGAAGCCGACGACGGGAGGCCATGAGAAGGTGCGTTTTCATTTATGTGGCGGCGAAGTAGCAGCCAAAAGCGGTGTGTGGCACTCCCGTCTGTGCCCGCATGCGGAGCGTGGCATTAGTCAGAGTGTGTAAAGCCCTACCAGTCAGACGGGAGATGGGTTGAGGGAGATGAATGGGAGGCAGGTTCACTTTATTACTGTCACTCTGCTCTCTCCCAGTCTGCCTCAACCTCCCCACTACCACCCATCCATTAATCACATGTTACTGCCTCCTCCCTCCCTCTCTCACTGTCTATTTCTCCTCCCTCCACCTTTCTACTCCTCCTCCGTCGCTCCAGCTATCCATCTATCCTTCCATCGTTCACAATTGCATCACTTTTTTTTCCCAAACCCTCACTTTACTTTCTCTTCCTCGCACGCCCTTTCTATCGTCCTATTAAGTCCTGCTTGTCTCCGGTTTGACACTCCCTGTCTAATCCTGAGGCCAACGCAGACTTGAACAAATCATATTTGCAGCGTTATGTAAGACAGAGTAACATTTAATACGACATCGATCAGCATAAAGAAAATAATTCTCTTCGACTGGATTTGGTTGCACCAGCGTTTTGTAAATTAATTGCTAAGTTTGTTTGTAAAGTCTTTCAGAAGTTCTTAGAAGCTCGGAGCTACTTTAAAACAGCTATTTACTAAACTGAGGTGCGTCGTTAAAATGGAAATGTCTCACTAATGACTTTAGTGATTTGTTAATTGGTTGCAAAGAAAGATTTGCAGCACCCTCCAATCAAAACAGGAAGTCACTTTAACAAGCCCATCCAAAATTGACCAAATTGTCCTAATACTAGCTCGACAGGAACAAGCTCTAACGACAGCCGTGTTCGTTGTTTATGTTAATTAAGATAATGTGAGGTGTTTTCTTACATGGTAGCGAGACATGAGGTAATGGGTATGGTTAGCGCTGACAACAATGTTAGCACAAAGCACACACCCAGAGTAGCTGTTGTGCTAGGTAGCCTTTTCTGACTGAGGTACGTTCGTGACAACTATTATTCTTGTGTTTACGTTGCGGCATTTCGCATTTAACAGAGTTCGTTTGTATTTATTAGTTCAAAAGGCTCTAGCAAAGTAGTTGCTAGCAGTCTGTGTTGGGGTAGTCAGGCAGTAGGTGGTCATGTGTTTTGGGTCGGTTCTGAAGGAAGGCCTGAAGTGAGATGGTGGGACTTCTTTGATTGGATCCTGTTGAACTTTAGCTTACTTTTGCTGCTTTTTACAGTCTTACCAACCACATCTTTAAAAGCTAATTCTGTCTGAATGTTTAGTAAATTCATCTGTTTTATTTATATTTGCATTCATCGAGTTTGTGTTTCAGAGTTAGGAGTATGCAGTATTAAATAAGTGGAATATATAGGCTACTGTATGTTTATGCTAACCTAACCTAGCCTGACGTTATTAGCATTGGTAGGCCATATTTTTTGTAATTTTTTAAAAATGTAATTTAAAATCCTCTCAGTTTGACGTTGAATATTTCTAGTTTACTCTTTAATCCTAAGAGGTAGCATTTGTTTTATCAGTTAGCAAGTTAATTTAGCAGTTAGCAAGTTAATTTAGCAACAGTCACATGTAAAAATTGGTTTGTGTGGTTCACAGTTTTTAGCCCTTAAAAAAAATGAATTCAGTAAGAGATGATGCAGCCGGCTGCAGGTCCATAACATGCATGTTGTTGGAGTTGAGGCGCTACAGATCGGTGTGGAGCAGCAGCATTAGCCCTGCAGTGACGCTCTCCCTCTGTCCCAGCAGCTATCAGCCTCTCTGCAGCTCCCATGGGCCACACGTCAGACAGTAGTGCTGTGTTGATGCTTTTGCTACATACTGTATATATATAGCCAGCTAGCTTTGCCTCTCTGGGGTACCTGGATGAGCTGTGTGCTACGTGGATACCAGGACTGAGTGGGGAGGAGGGAGGGAGGGAGGGAAGAGAGGCCCCAATAGGCTGGCCATGCCGCCGCTCCCCCGGATCCTATCGGCTAATGGGTCGGCAGGGATTTGGGGAGGGGGGTGGAGGTGGACAGAGACGGATGGCTCCTGACAAACTCACACTGACAGCCAGTGAATACAGGGCAGCCTAGCAGAAAGGTCAGAGCAGGGATGGATAAAGGACCGCTTGACTTTCAAAGTTTCACCCTGCTTGGTGCCACCGCACTGTCAGCGCGGAGAGAAAAGTGTTTACGGCTCGTCAGTTGGTTTTTCTGTCAAGTTAGCCGGGCGTCTTTGCTAACTGCCTCGTCTTTACACGTCAGAAAGTTTCAGATTCATGCGGACATTTACATCCAACACAAACAGATCTATGTAGGAAAAATGACAACACATTTAGAAACGGCTACTGAGAAGTCCAGTTCCAGGTGCGGCACATGTATGCAATAGCTCTGACATTCTCATTAGGTCCTTGGTGAGCTGTGTACCTTCAAGGAGAAAGAATCAAACCTCCTCTAAATGAACTAATCTGGTGTTCACCCTGGAGGCTCAGTTACTGTGTGTATGTGTTTGTGCGTAGGTGATGTGTTTATTGACTCCAGCAGAGGAGTGGATAAGAGGAGAGCCTCTGACTGAAGAACACTGATCCAGTCAGATGTCACAGGCCCTCAGAACTGCCTCTAATGGGGCCCCAGGGACTCTGTCTCTCTTTCACCCTCTTTCACTTTCTCTCCTTACCTCACTCCTCTCTGTAGCCGTGTCTCGGTGCGTCTGTCTGCCCACCGGCATCCGGCTCCTATTTCACTTTATGAGTCGACTGTTACATGTGTAAATTACAAAACTGATAAAGCTCCTGAGTGATGAAATGCAAAAGTCCACAATCAAAGGTGACGACGATGGTTTTCTTTATACCACGATTAAAGAGCAAGATTCAGGAAGTTGTGTTTTGGTCTGAGCACAGTCAGTAGAAGACAACACTATTTTAAAGGAAAAGTTCGACATTTTGGGAAATGCATGTAAATATGAGGCTGGATAACAGTTAGCTTAGCGAAGCACAAGACTAGAAAACATAAACAAACAGCTAGCAAGGATGTAACAAAATCCCCCAGAAAAATGTAAGCTGTTTTTCGTGAGAGGTGCTGGTAGGCAGATTTTGCTAGCTAACCAGCTACCGACTGCTAATCTCATACTGAGCAGACTTATGAAAGCGATATCAGTCTTTTCGACTAACTCTCAGCAAGAGGGCAAATAAAGGTATTTCCCAAAATAGCAAACGTTTACTTTCACATCTATTTAAACCCTAACTTTCCCGTTTAGACAAAGAAAAAACTAAAAGAGGGAGAAGAAGGTTACATAAAACCTTAGCAGATCACTAGCTATGCTAATAGTTAAGATGCTAAAGGGCTGCGTGTCAGTGGAATAACATGTGTGTAGCATTAAATGCACCTTAATAATGTTAAGGTTAACACATTATCTGACAGTATAGACTGAGTAGAGTCGTGTTTCATAAGGTTAATTAGCAACAATGGGAATATGAACTTACTTTTGCACGCAGACATCACTCACGGCCGCTCTGATTACGTGTGAAACTGTCCACACTTTAACCACATTTGATTTGCCTAGTTAGCGTGAGCCTCATCATGTGAGATCAGCGAGGACACCACTCGTCAGCGCGCCGGAGGAACCGGAAGGGACAGTTCCCGGCAGGACGTCCACTCCTCCCACCGCTCCCAGAAGGCCATGCTTCAGCCATGTGTCCATCATCACCGTCGGGAGGCGTCCATTTTTGAGTCCTCGCGTCCTGCATCTGAGGCACCCCTGTCTCTTTGACAATCGTGTGACCTTTTCCCCACGTCAGGTGTCGCGCTCGGTTACGTCAGGGCGGCGGCTGAGTGTCAAAATGTGGTCCTGTTTGTGTCTGTTGACTCCGTTCATGGTTTTACCCAAAGAGCACTGCTTTGGAGTGAAATCTGATGTGAGATGACAGGGGTGACACAGACGGGGCCGGCCTGGCTGTGTTCGACGAGGTGGCCGTGGCTCGGCGGGAAGCGTCCTATTAAGACAGGACACACACTGTTCATTACCGACGCGGTGGAGGGCTTTTTTTCCACGACGTGTGCGTTCGTGTTTAAGATTAGTGGGGGGAAGTGAGGAGGCATCGAGGAGTTACAGTCGTGTAGAAGTACAGTCGGTGTCACAGATTGTTGTGAGAGTTAGCATGCGTATGTGTTTCTTGGCCGGCTCTCTCTTGGAAAACAGATTTAAATCACAGAGGCTATAATCTGGTTTAATGAATGTTTATGTGAGGATTTCTACAGGCACAATAGTGGACATGCTGACCTTATACCCCCCCAAGAGGCTTGATCTAATACCAGACAGACAGTGTATGTCCCTCCACTGTGTCATAACCCCTTTTCTTCTCCCTCATTACATTTCTTAGGGTGGACAAAACACATTGTGCTCACACACCATTGCCTGATCATGTTAGAGTTGACTGGGACACCAGAGCTGTGGTCCACTGGCCTCCCCCGAGGCTTCTTCCTTACCCCCCACCGTTACTGTACAATCGCAGGAACAAGGGGTCAACCAGCCTTTGATTCGGCCAGAACCTCCATTTTCCTGCACATTAGCGAACATGCTTCCTCTGCAGACTATTTTGGGTGCTATGCATCATTATCAATGCCATGACTTCCTGTGAAGTACACTTAAAAGGAGCTTAACAAATCAGTTGGTTCGGCACACAGCCGCTCCTTTATGTAGTTTATTTGGACACACACTCGCTCCAGTAAAACACGTCTCTAACTGATGGTTTTGTTCCAGCGTTTAAACCTGTTTGAAGGACCTGTTTCAAGCCTCGAACATTTGGTGTTAATAGGGCAGAACGGCGGGGTGTATTTGATAACCACAGCGGCTACAGTATGACATCCACAGCCAAACGATGGCTACCAGCTCTGCAAACAACCACCACACCCTCGATCCATTTTTATTGTATTTGAGCAGCAGTGTTATATTTCCTGGCCTCCCCTTAGCACCACACACACAGGGCACTCCAAACAAAAAATCCATACTATCGACCCGCCAATGTCACCACAATTACTCTTCCCAAACAGCCATTGAGGACAAATTACATCTGCACTGCCTTTTCACCCGGTCACTATGGCTGAGCAGTGGCCCCCTCACACCACTGCCTCCTCCTCCTCCTCCTCCTCCTCCTCATCCTCCTCCTCCTCTCAGCCTCCCGTCTTCGTCCCTCTATTTGCCCCCTAACTGAAGTCTGGATGGAGATATGGAGAGAGGGGTCACAACAGGGGACGGCACAGCAAAAGAGCCAGCAGCGTAGACTAAGCATAGCAGAGACACTTCATGAAATATTGCTTTCGCTTATCGCTGATCACACAATTTCAAGCCTTCTAGGCAGCTGCCACTAAATGTGCAACAGTTATTCTGCTTGAACACTCACTTATCAAAGCAGAGGTTGTTTTTTTTTTTCCCCTCTTCCATTGACATGTAGCGTGGGCAACCAGAAAAAAAAATTGCCTGATATTTGCATACGTCGCATCGGAATAGGTGATGTTCAAATATCATCTTCCTGCCGGTGGCAGCCTCAAGCTGAGAGCTGCATCTTCCTCTGCACCCGGGCAGGCCTCCAGTGGTGAGAGGTAATCTCGCTCTGAGGTGTGAAGAAAACCACTTCCCATGTTTACATGAATACAGAAGCCCAACGCCACAGAAAACCCTCTGGTATTGATTTCCCTGTCTGTATACACTGCCAAAATCATTTATTCACTATTGGCAGCAGTGCTAGCAACAACCAGCATTTAATGCTCTTAGCTATTAAGTTTCTTTGCAAGTAATCTCAGGGAACGTTGTCCCCCCTCCAACAGCAGACAGGGTGATTGAATTTTCCTGATGCTACGATGGCCCAGGAGGACATTTAAATGACTTCTGGTGCAGGTGGTGTGTACCTGGGTGTCGGGAGTTTGAATCTGTTTCAGACGGTGTGTAGGTCCCCTTTCTGAATCAGGATCATCCGTCACCGCCCACACACTCGCACAATGCCTTTCACCTTCATCTTAAACAATGAAATGGGTCTACACTCTTTTAACTGTAATAGCTCCAATGCCATCTACTCAGTATTTCTCCTCATAGGAGCGCTCGTGTAGAACTATTTCTCTCTAAGGCACATCAGCGGCTTCAGTGATATTTTCTGCAAATGTAAGGCTGGAATCAGAGCAGTTTTTTCTCTTCTTATTGTTCCCACAGCGGGCAGATAGAGCGTGCATAGGTGTTTCAGACAGAGTGCATGGCTTTTTATTAACATGTAAAAGAAGGAAAGATAGAAAATAAATACTCTACCTCAGCTTACTGGGATGAATTTCTCAAAACGTAATCAGAAACTGACGTATTTCATCCTATATGAATGATTTCTCATAAAAAAACCTTTAAAAGCTGTTTTTTCCTCGCTGAGAATAAGAAGAAAGGGAGAAAAATAAGATAAATACATCTTTGTTTCATTGGAAAAAAGCCAAGTCATACATCAACAAAATCTCATATTCTTGAACTTGAAGGATTTGAATGACAGAAGATATTTGACTGTGTCAGCGTCAGAGAGTCATATAAACAGTACGTCACTGGGAGACTCTCATATTTCACTGGCAAGAAGATGAAACCTGAAGCTGCACCTCTGCTGCGTTGTAGGCTCGCAAAGACTGAACCAAAACAGACATTTTCACCGATTTCATAACACAAAATTACAACAAATAAATCCAACCGCCCTCAACTCACATGGCAACCTATTACGCTCGCTCTCTAGATGCTGCATTAATGCACAAATCTGCATTATAACACTAAAGCTCCACCTATCAAGAGCTTGTGTATGCGTGCGTGTGTGTGTGTGTGAGGGAATCATTCATGCATCTGTAAGTGTGTATGTGTATGATATATGGTGATCAGTCACAGGAGGGGTTTTTACTGCGTGATTATTTCTGCTGTGACACTAACGAGCTTCGGCTGCAGATCCACTGCAGACCAATTACACTGGAGAAGAGGCTGCTTGCTTATTACACTCAGATAATCAGCGGGTTTTACCCTCCATGTTACAGCTCCTGCTACACATGAACATTTGATTTTTTGCAGGACGTGCATGGCTGAGTGCTGCATTTATACAGTGTTATATATTTTTATGTATATATACGTGTGTGTGTGTGTGTGTGTGTGTGTGTGGGTATGTTACCGCCCTGCTGCTCAGATGGACAGCAGGCCATTGTCTGTGATGCTGTGCTGTCTATATTGGGGAGCTCCAGCTTGTTGATTTATCACTCCTGCATTGTGCTCTCCACTCGATTGTATCTTTGGTGCACCAGTATGCCACCTCTGCATGTGTCAGATTGTGGCCGGGCCCATCATGAAGGATTTGTGACTGGAGGGGGGACCTTACAAACAGGAGACCTGTGAGGAAAGGAGAAGATGAGGGGAGAAAGAGGGATCAAAATCTCTCTGTATTCAGTGATTGGGTTGTTCTAGACAGCACTGTCAGCACTTTCCACAAAGAGTTGCAGAAAAGCAGGGAGGGCGGTAGGGGAGATCTTTTGATGTATACTGTACCAGTGTTTGAGCGTGTGTGTGTGTGTGTGTGTGTGTGTGTACGCGCATGTGACGCACTCTAATCACCTTAATTATTTCCTCTAATTACCTGCAAACAGCTAATGAATTCCTCAGGAATCCTATCATGTTGTGTATGTGCTCACATCATCATCCGTTTTGCACGGCTGCCATTAATTTGCTCATAAACAAATACAATTAGCATAAAATGTTTCATTACAGGCTCATATATCTGGTTTAGTCTCTGGTTAGGATATAAAAAAAAGCTCAACAACACACACGCCAACACACACACACACACACACACACACACACACACACACACACACACACACACACACACACACACACACACACACACACACACACACACACACACACACACACAAAACATCATTTTGTTGCATTTCCTCTCTGGCTTCGTAAACGCTGTGATGAAACGAACGTGCTTTAGGAAAATATTTCACGGTGTGTATGCTCGCCGTCCTTCGGGGGGTTTGCTGATGTGTGCACAAGAATGCACGTTTGCGCTCGTCCGTGTTTGTATTTGTGTGTGTTTGTTATTTATTTATTTATTTATTTTCGCTTTATAAATTTTCCATTCAAGGTCGTCCGGAGAAGAGGGACAATGGACTCGGTCCTGGGTGGACTGATGATGAATGTGTACATTTCATGACAACAAAAGCATAATGACCTTATTCTATAATGAATGGATTCATCATTAAAAATCTCTGGCCTGCGGCAAAGTCTTTTTTGCATATTCTGATGTCACCTCGTTTCTGAACATCACATGCATTTGTAGTCTACGCCTCTGGTGTACTGTGTGTGTGTGTGTGTCTGAGTGTGTGTGCATGTCCAAGTGCGTTTGCATTTCTGTTTGTGCACGTCTAGGTGAGTGTGTGTCTCCTCTGTGGTGCACCAACAGTCCAGACATAGCTAACTACGCCACCCATTAACTCGGTCAGACACGCTAGCTGGAGCAGACCGGTGCTCGATCACTCCTGTCACAGACATGTTTATGGAAATACTCTTGTTTATGTAACTAATGCCTTCGTGATTGCAGAGTGTATATGCAGCATCTTTCCTCAGATAATTAGCGATGAAAAACCCCCCGACCGAGGTTCTGTCCTACACAATGTCACCGAACCCAACGGAGAGAAGCCATGTTTATCCAATCATGAAACCATGATGCTGTAACCGTATTGTGAAAGTCCCAACTGGAAGTTACAGACGATCTGAATCGTTAAGAATACAGGTTTTAAACTGTATTTATTGATGTTTCTGGGCAACTATATTTCACAACTGACGTCAAACCCACTCTGAGGTGACATTTCCTTGATAGCAACAATAAAGGAAAAAAACTGCTCGGGGCTTTTTCAAGCACAGACATGTTTGATTTTCAGTGGTGGAAAGTAATTAAGGACATTTCGTAATTCTTAATACTGTACTCGAGTGCACTTCTGAGGTACTTGTGTTTCTCTGTTTCCACTTTATGATACTTGAATTACTTTATTAGACTCTTTGCTCCACTCTGACAGCTATAGTTACAGATATTTTACAGATTAAGAGATTTATGAACAAAACATATGATCATGATTCACTGTTATAATAAAAAAAAAAAAGCTCAGTGTTGATTATTTACTACAGTTAAATCCTGTAGACACTAGTTTAACACCGGGGCTGTTTTTTGCACTATGAGTGTACTTTTACAAATACAATGTGTTAATAAAATAGTATGAGCAGTGATGGAAGACGTCAGATCTTTTATTTTATTTAATTTAACCACTTTGTCATTGGCTATATATTCGCATCCTGTACAGCTACACAAGCCTGAGGACGATTTGTTTAACGCTGCTGGACTGTGGATTTCTTTGTGAAAGACTTGGGTCATATTTTCCATTGATATGTACTTAAAATACCAAAAATACTCAATATGCAGTATTCATTATTGGATCATAGTTATTGTTGTAGTAATGTTCACGTCACTTTAACGTTGCAGCTGCTAAAGGTACGACTATTTCTAATGAATTTGTATACTTGTATACAATAATACATCATATTTATTTGTTCATTATGTTTTGTGTTAATAATATGATATTATATGATATTAATGCAAATTAACTACTTATAAAAGCCTAAATAGATGTAGTGGAGTAGAAGTATAAAGATGCACATAGTGGAAATACTTAAGTAAAGTAGTATAGTACCACCACTGCATCTTTGGCATTTCATAATAGAGTATTCCTATGTTGCAGTATTACTCAGAGGTCCAGTGTGTAGATTGCAACCAACTGAACACCCCTCGCCTCACCCTTCATGTAGAAACATGGCGGTGCAACATGCTGGAGTCTGTAGATGAAACAAAAATACAACGATTCTTAGTTTCAGGTGATTAAAACTAATAAAAAGATCATGTGCCTCCTCATAGAGCCTCCTAAATCCGTCACACTGGACCTTTAACGTTCCCATGAAGTGAAAATTGTTCTGGTAACATATATATGGACAGTGTCAGGCCCATTAGAGGCAAAAAAACCACCATGAGTAGGTGTTTTAGAGTTTGTAACTATAAGTGTCGTCTGATAAACGCTTTTGTTATTTCACGACGCTGTAATGATCTCATACTTATTCTGCTTTTGCAATTTAACGTTCTGAACGATGACAGAAATATCCAGACCTTTTACTCTCGAAGCTTTTCTTCTATCTCGGCCCACCTTCAGTACTTCCTCGCTGCACAAAGAGACTTTTAATGGCTGCACAAACACAGAGCTGATTGATTGACAGCAGCCAATTATCAGTGCCTCTCTGTGCCGTATTGATCTCCCTGGCGAGATCAGTATCTTTTCCTCTAGCTCGCTGTCCTGCAGGTCATGTAACATGCTCTGACCCCGCCATGGATACAAATGGCACATACATCTCCTGAACCACTCCAAATGTCACCTGTCAGACGGGGGACACGGAGAATGAGGGGAAGCAGAGAGAGGTTTGGGGGTAAACACACTCTCTCAAGCCAACGCTCGGATCACGAGCTGTGGAGATGTGTCTTGTTATAAAATGGCAATTATGTCATTTGACAGGTTTGCATCGCCTCCTCTTGTAGGACTTCACCACGCCTGCCCTGAAGGAACACGTTTTAAAGAGGTGAGGCACTTGAACCGGATCACCTTTTCACAACATTCAACTGGAATATCAAACGCTATCACCGAGCCGGCCGCCACACCGATGCTCTTCACAGATAAAGAAGTCGGCTGAATTTAGAAAAGCCACAGTGGCTGTACTGTAGAGAGGGAGCAGAGGAGTCCGTGTGCCAAGTTGAGAATTCAGAGCTTCCCCTCTGTCTGTAGTCAGGTGGGATGACAGGGGGCGAGTGCTGTGGTGGTGGCTCTCCGGTGGCTCTGACAGCCTGTCACAGGGAGATCACTGCCACATGCCTGTCTGTCCACAACGCTGACGGCTGACCCGTCCAACACGGCCCGGCCCGCTGGTCATGCCATCCCTGTCTGCTGTCGGACGTCTCTGACAGCTGACAAGACACCTGGGAGTCGGCAGGCAGGGGCCAGAGCACTTCTACCTGTATAGACATCAGGATTTACTGCTGCCAAGGAGAAGGGGAAAGAAAAGAAGTGTGGAAGAGGAGGAGAGAGAGCATTCGCGAGTGTTCAGAAGGATCGCATACCGTCGTTGTTAAAATCTGTTATCATAAACAATGGGGATTTGCCTCCAATTAGTGAGTCTTTGTCATCAGTTCTTGTCCAAACGTAGATATACAGCACAGTTAATTCAGCATAGCCGCGGCTTTTGACAAAAATTGTGTACGTGTGTGTCGAAGCGGGCTTTGTTTGCGTGTGCGCGTTACATTTTTCACAGCATAACTCCCTTTAGATGTGGAGACAAAGGAGGCTGGCGGCTAGAGTCTGGGCTGCTGAAACATATGGGCCATGTCATTTATCACATCTGCTGGTGAAGGAATGAGAGCCCATCAGTGGCCTGGCATTGATCCCTGTATGGGCCAGCCATTGTTTCCAGCAGCACCTGGTGGAGTTCTGTCTGCAGTAATGGGGAGGAGGAGACACACGGGGAGGGGGAGAGGATTAGTTTGGAAAAAGGGAGGTGTCAACGATCCTCGAGGCTCGAGCAGCAGAAAAGTTTGAAACAAAGCTGAAGTTTGAATTTTGATATTTGGTTTTTAGCAGATTTTTTTCTCCTGCTAAAATAAAAACGCTCAGTCCTGGTGGATTCTGCAATACCTGTGTGCTTTAAAGCAACGTTGTGTAACTTTTCTTACCTTAAAATAACAGTTTAGAAATCATTTTGATGGCACAGCGTCTTGTAATAGTGTCTCTTACTTCAACACGTAATATTATTATGACGTCATGAGTTTCTATTTGTAGTCAGCACCTAAATTACGTCTGACAAATTGTTCCAGACCTGGGATTTGTATTTAACGACTGTGGTGTTGCACTCAGAAACTGTGGGAGGCGCCAGATTGCATTTAAATTGCAATTACTACATAATGTTGCTTTAATACTACATTTCCCAGAATTCTGCGGGGCAGCGAACAGCCCCTCAAGCAGCTACTGTGTCAGAAATAAAAACAGAAGAGAAACCTCGTAATCTTTTAACCAGCGCTTAGTTAGGAAGCAATTTGAAAGCAAGGTGGGGATGGCGGACCCCGCCACTAACAATGAAAATACAACATAGAAAGGACAGATAGCTGAAAAAAAATTGCTGAAAAATGCCAAATAGTATAAAAAATGGAATTGAGTTTAATTAAAATCTTAAAAGTAATGTTGCTTTAATGTTATTATGTAATGTCGTAGTAAATTAATTAAAGTAGGTGACTGCTTTGATGTGTTTACCTGTTAAAAGACACCACTTTTTAATAACTTGCCAAATTGTAACACTTATGACACATCTGTATGTTAAGCATTAGCATTTATAGTTTAAAAACATTAAGTATTTTTTGTTTTGTTTTGTTCTGATTCAAATGTTGCAATTGTCACATATTCACACAATATGTGCAGTGAAATGTAAGATGGCGTATGTTTGATACTTTGCTGAAAAAGGAAAGTATGAAACATAAAACTATTATGAATTTGAAAACAGAATTATGAAAGGATTCAAGTCCAAATACAACGATAGAAATACATGAGATATAAAGATTAAGATGCTCTGTGTTGGCTGTTTGTCCTTGCTTGTGTTTTGATGTCGCTCTGATATTTTCACCTGGCTTTGTTAAAAAACACATTTGCTTACTCAGCATTGTTTGTCTGCAGTAATTCATCACACAGGCTTTGAGCTATTGATGGAAGCAGCATCGGTTAGCAGGCCCCTGTCAATGATTCACTCACTAAGCCCATCTGTCAGGCGCCCTCTGCTTCTCCCCTCTTCCTCTCCACCACTGCTGCTCTCAACCCTCCTCTTCCTCAATGATGGATGCATCGAGTCCTTGACAGCCTCAAATGGCCACATTCAACACAAAAAAACAGCTCACAGGTTCAGTTGTTGTTACGTTATCCCCCCACAAATATTCAATCAATTACTGTCTCAAAGTCACCTGTGGCGCAGAACGAAAACCATTTACAACTTGTGAGAAGAAAGGCTGCGTGGGAAGGTTGATTTCTGGAAGTGACTGGTAACTTTTTGAGTATTCACAGCTTAGCCGAGGACAAGCGATCAATAAATCAACCGCTCACAGAATCCATCACGATTGTGCCATTAAATGCTCCCAATATAGTCGATGATAAACTGCGGCCAGCGTGTTTCCTGTGGAGGTGGTGTGGTGCATCCTCACAGAGCAGAGTGAACCACACAGGGCGGAGGATGAAGTATCTGACTGTCTGGGCTTTGAAAAGAAACCTGAGGATCTTGGTGTGAGCACTGATCAGTGGTGTGAGTCCAAGCTCAGGTGTGGCAAACAGTGCCATCTGTGGGCGGAGGTCGGGAACTGCATGATGGGAACTACAGCTTTCAGCTTCAAACTGAGCAAAATGAGTTTTAATTCAACAAATATTGTTTTCTTTAGTTGTTTTTTGAGACTTTTTCCCACTTTGGCTTCAAAGCCGGAGTTCAAATTACATTCTTGACCTTAAAACATCTGTAAGATCCGTTTAGTAGCTGATGAAGCCGATTTGGGGGAAAACTAACTGTGATGAGGAGTTAACTTCTACATTTGCAGCGTTATTACACTTTTATTTCAACACCCACTTGACAAACTGTGACAATCTCAAACATCTCAAACATCTCTAAATGTAACGCCAGGCTGGGGCAACTCATTCCACATTTAACAACTCGAGCAGCTAAAGAAATTAAAATGGTGCTAATTAATTTAAACAATCATTTTTGTGAAATAAGAACTGCTTCTGGGAAACTTCTGCATCAGACTTTTTTAGATTAAACTTTGTTTTTGTATGTGATCTGGCTGGTTTGTGTCCCTCATCTGATTTAGACGCTTGTTATGTTTTTCAGGAGGGTCACTAATTTCTTTCTATTACCAGTTAGTGGTAGTTCATTGATGTCCTGAGGAGGGCAAACAAGTTTCAATTGATTTTCTATTTGCCATTTTCCCTCCATCTGCTGTCTGCCCTTGTGAGAATCTCTGAGAGTCTGAATTCCCATTGCATCTCAGAAACAAGGTTATTTTAGTTAAACGAAAACAAAACTGAAACACTAAAACAACGTGTATGAATGTTTTAGTTAACTGAAGTAAAAAACAACAAAATAACAGACGATAGTGAACTTTCAAGACAAACTGAAATAAACAAAAACACAGAAATTAATAAAAAGTGAACTAGAACATTTTAAAATGATAAAAACTAAACATAAACATACAAAGCCACTCTGGAAATTTGATTTTTTGAAGTTTGAAGTGTTTGTTTGTAAAGTCTTGTACCCAGAAAGAGTCCAGACGATTCAGCACAATGCAAAATGTATAATACTAAACAGTTTCATTAAATCAAACCCAAATTTTGATACTGCTGTATACATGGTTGTCATTTTTTTAAAAATGTATTTACATTCAGTAATTTCCTTTCAACATAGAAGCTTTTACCAGCAGTGGCGGAGTCCGCCATTCCTGCAATGGATACAAATTTCCTTCGTAAAAAGAGATTCACAGAAAATAATACAGCGCGTGGTCCTGTGATAAGAACCCAACCAAAACATGATTTTGGGAGAAAAGGTTCTGATATTGACGACTGATTTACACCCATTTGTTGCAGTGATCCCTAAAACATGGTTATCAAACACGTGTAAAATGTAACAAAGACACGAGAGTTTAGAGTTTAACAATTATCTTTACTGTATAAAATTTACCCCACACATGTTTTTCTGCATTGTAATATCTAAAAAGAAGTTTTAATATCAGCAGACACCAGTTTATCTGTAATAGGCCAATATTGGCAGATAATATCAGCCAACAGATATGTTGGTTGGTTACTGTTTAGTGTTCACTCTCACACAGTATCAGATCAGAGTCCTGTATCAGAGCTGTATTAAGCTCATGTAGACTGAACACTTCCTGTTGCAAGTTCAAATTATACATTTCCAGCTGGCAAAATATGTGGTGGCTTTTATTGTGAAGAAGTCTCAGGATAAGCAGTGTTTTTGTCACAGCGGTCAGCTGATAACAATCATTGCATCTACAAAAGATGATTTCAATCATTTACAGGATTGTTTGCCGTCACCAAATCAACCAGGACTGAAATCTTGAGGATCATGTACAGGCTGAATCCTCTCAGCGATTGCCTTGTTTGTTAACAATATGAGTTTAATGTTGATTTATTGATGTTAACATGCTGCACGTGGCACATTTAAGAACCCCCTTCAGGGGGTTCTTAAAAAAACAAAAACAGGTTTCTCTTACACCCATTTACAAACAAAAGACTGTAAGTGAGGTGTGTGCACGGCGGCTGCGTCTCCAGCTGTGCAGAGATCACTGCAGCTTTCACTCACCCTCTGAGAGCCCGGGCCCTCAGCGGTGACCCCCTCACATCAAACTTGACTGCTCGTGTCCTGTCTGCGCGCCGAGTTGTCGTGTAGGCTGTGTCGCTCTGTCACAAGACATGTCCCACATTTGCAGCCGCCATCGTTGGCCAGCAGGATGAGAGCGTCTGTCAGGAGAGCTGACACGCATGCCACTTTACTGGGCGACTGACAGAGGGCCACGCCACACTGTCACTTCTCCCAGATCCATTGCCTGAGGATAAACACGGGGCGCACACAGATATACACACACTCACACACGTTAATAACACAAGAGTAAACAGAGCTGGAATCTGGGAGAGTGACTGACTGACAGCCGGGGCTGGATGACCGGCCGAGGCTGAGGATGCTGCAGCTCTGTGTCACCCCTCATTCTTACAATCTCCAGCTGTCACATCAAACACTCCTGCTCCAGCGTTGCTCCGCCTCCAGACTCAACCCCACCACCACCACCACCGCCGCCCCCGTCCTCTGTACTGAGATCTCATCAGAAATGTATCCTGTAGAGCAGGAGGACACAGACACAGTGTATCACCCATGCTGATGATGGCCTCTGAGTAAATATTGCCTCATACTGTTGTCATTCTGTTGAATGTGTCGGGGGTTTAAAGTGACGATCTAATGATCACAGGCTGGCTGTAAAGACTTTGGTCATTTCAGGGGAAGAGCTATAAAATCTCCTCTCACGATTTACCTCCAGACTGGTGACAGAAGCCGGTATAGCATCAGTAAGATGAGCGTCCACAACAGCGTCAGAGCTCCAAGTCTCTGAAGCACTGGCACTGTTTTACACTTACACTCCACTACATCTTAGAGAGAAACACATTTTACTTAACTGCATTTATTTGTGAGAAGGCTGTAACTTTGTTCGTATGTCCGACAGTGATTTCACCTCTAAACCTCTCCGACAGTTCCTTCAAACCCATTTGACCCAAAGACTTCAAAGTACTGTATCCAATATCTCACCAAAAAAGATTTGACAAAAGTCCAAAAAAATGAAAAAACATTTTCTGCAGCAGAACTGAGTTTTTTCTTTCCCCCATTAATCATCTCACAACCCTTCAGATTTATCTTGTGACCCTTGAAAAGGCCCCTCGGTTGAGAACCACTGAACTAAACTACCGAACAATATTTAACGCAGTTACAACTTCCTCCACCTCAACAAGCCACAACAGTAAAATGCTACTTATGCGTCAATGCACCGTCATTAACAGTCTGTTAATGACATAAATGACAGTTTCTCTGCATCGTAAACCTCAAAAGTAAAGAAGACTAATACTTTCAAGTTGGTAAAACTTTCCAGCTCGTACAACTCAAGTTTAATAGTTTACTTGGTGGTTCTAAGGTGATCAACTCTAAACATTTACAGTGCATATACACAAAAAATTGAATTATGCACACAAGTATGAGAATTCAAACCCTCTAGACGGCTACAATCACACTGTTTTCATACAAATCGCAACCCTAAAACACATTTTTCCAAAACTCTAACACAAATCTCATGTCATCACATTTAACACACTTTGTTTCGTCAAATAGCCTCACCCGGAGCTGGTCTCATTCAGGTCTGTTGTGTTTCCCCAGAAAGCAGAACCTTAAGGAAACTCACAAAACACTGCACAAATCACAACAAGGGTCAAAGCAAGATCGGCCCCTTGGTGTTTAGGATTGGACCCAAAAACCAAAGGTGAAGTGGGAAACAAAGAGGATGGAGACTGGCCAAAAGAAAAATCTCAAACACATTTAACACAGAGAGCTAACTGATGGTGTCGACTCCCTGGAAACACACAACCAACTGAGCAGAGGGACTGTGACCTCCTTATATATCCTCCTCAGCTGACTGCAATCAGTCAGCTGAGGGAGAACATCACAGGTGCACCCAGCAGCTCCTGATGACCTAGATGTTGGGAAGTCTTAGAGCATAAAAGAGTCCTCATCTGTTGGGGAACAGAGAGAAAGAGGAAGAAGAAGAGGAAGGTGACCCAATATGTCTCATGACATCTACTCTAACAATGTTTCAGTATCAACTATAAGCCCGCAGTCGGACTCTGGGAAGCTGAGCTGTGAGTTTAGACCAATTTGAGCTCATCGGATGAACAAATAAATGATTGTGTTGATGCAATATTTACATCATATAATTACAGCATTGTTTCACTTCACTGCACTGTACAATATGGTGATAGTCTTTATACTGTAGCTATTCTGGGACAACAACAACTAAATGTTACGATAACGAAGGAAAACAACAATTTCAACACACATTTATCCACGTGACCTGACATGAAGACAAAAGTTTGTATATACATTCATCACACCGTTGTTTAAACTGATGCTCTGTAAGAGATATTCATATGATCGCTGTGTGTTTTGGTTTTGACAAGCGTGAACACAAGTTTTGACAAAATGGTTAAAGCTGCAGTGTGTTTAAACATTTTGAAAAATAAGCTTAAGTAGCTCTTTATTCCAACAGTAATCACTGTTGTAAAGTCAACTGCAAAAGGACAGGGAGGTAGTTAAAATGCCCGCAGCAGCTTCGCTCCCTGTGTTGACAAAAAATGTCAACACAGGGAACGAATTTCTGAGTATTTTTAAAGACATACTATAGAGGATTGATCAGCTGCTGTTTATAAAGACACCATTCGATGCTGAATCTCATTCCTTGGCAGTCAAATATTGACGCCCGACCCAAAACTTCGGTACGTGACGATGCTGTTGCCCAGAGACATCCCAAACACAACAAAGTAATAAGGATATAAGAGGAATTATTCTTGTATGAGGCTACATTGTTATTATTATTTTATAAAACCTGCATAGTTTACCTTTAAAGGGACACTGTGCAGTTCTGGAGAAGAAATTCAAACTCAGAATTTTAATATTTACAACACAAATGAGGTGATAACACAAACTCAGAAAAAACTTATTCTTTCCATCAGTGAATAAACAAGCTGCTCTCAGAGGAAAATAAGGTCCCAGATCTCTGTTTGTGGCTAGAAAAGGTGGCAGGGTCCGCCACATATAAACAAAGTAAAGCAGTATGAAACTGTGTTGTCCTCTAAGCTCAGTTTGTTTATGTAGTTTGTGTCAGCATAAAAAAACATCAGGCACTAACGATCTTTCTCTCCTGATAACATTTTCTTCCCCAAAACTACATAATGCACCTTTAAGTACACTTTGCATTATAGGAAAGGTGCGATTACTTCAGCAAAAGATCTCGAGCGCCTCTTTCCTTCCTGGCGCTTTGATGTCAGTGTGGTTGGACAGTGATCTCTAACATGTTTGTCCAACGTCTCTGATGGGTTTCTAACTGGGCTCAGAGCTGCTGACGGTGACAGCTGAAGCATTTCTGTACTGATTCTCTTCACTCATGTCTTCAGCTTTGGATCTGTTCTGCTGCTGATGGACTTACAGCGTCCTCTAATGGCTGAGAGGTAAATGACATCTGTTTAAATAAATAAATAAAGGCAGGATGTTTCTCCTCTCATCCTTTATTTATCAGGGATTGCTTCTGCTGAGAGCATTGCTCTGTTCTTTTATTCCTGGCCACAGTCACACCTGGACGGCTGCACGCCACAGTGTGTCGCAGCCTCTCAAAAAGTATGAAGCCTCAGACCTGTAGCCTCATTTACAAGTTAACTCTTCTTCTTAATTCACATCTAGGCTCTGTTATCAAACTGTTTACACTGTGAGTGAGTAGGAAATAATGCAGTAAGTGAAATTTGCATTTTAAAATCAACACTCATCATGCGTACAGCACTTGGACAACTTTTTAATAAATGTAATAATGTTAGAGCTCAATTACAATTCATGATTCCAGAAAACAAACCATGAACTCGTTCAAGGATCTCGGATCCCACAGTGGGGAAGTCGACTCGTGTGTGTGTGTGTGTGTGTGTGTGTGCTGCACAGTAAATCAGGAGTAATGAGCTGCTGGTCGTATCAAACGTGGTGCCATCAGCTTGCCAGCAGGTGGCAGTGTGCATTCATGCAAAGATGCTCGTCTCACAGATTATGACTGAACAAACCTCAATCAGATATAGATCATTTAGTAATTATATTAATACGCGTACGGAGAAACAGATTCAGTGTAGCATGAATGTGATCTCCGAGCTCACACAGAGAGATGTTGCTGTTTCATCTCCACGCTACGCCAAGACTCATGAATACAAAATGGATGAATGTGAAGCCCCTTAAAAACAGGCAGGGACTTGAAACCACCCTTTTTTTTTTTTTTTGTATCCCAGATGTATGATGCATTATGTAGGTGGACCGGATACAGACATCAAGACCATCAAGTCAGCAGCACGCAGCAGCTCTGTGTGTGCTTCCCCAGCGGCTCGCTCCAGTGTCACAGCTGTTTAACTCTAGTAATGCCAGCTAATTAAGTATGGTGTAGGGCGACCTGCTGGGACCCCCACGCTTGTGAGTTCACACTGGAGACTCCCAGAAGCTCAGGTCAGGAGGCTGCAGGCTTTGGGACATGAATGATTAATCCTGAGATTGACTTTGCTCTTCTCATCTTGCTGCTGGTAACAGTTAGTTGAGTTAGACAAGAACAGCTGTTCCGGTTTATTTTTTGAAGTCCTGACTGTTGTCATGCTCATCACCAGGAATGAGGGAAGACAGATGAATGGAAATACATGGAAGGATTATTCAAGTGTAGGTAGGAGGAAAGACATCCTTTACGTCGCGTCTGCCGAGCATTCTGACTTAAAACAAAAAAAAAACCACAAAAAAATCCCCCAGCCAGACCAACATTTGATGATGAAAGTTGTCTTGAACTTCAAAAAAGCGAGACGTTTGACGAGCGGTGCTGTGAACTCGTGTTTGAACAAGATCAAGCTCGAAATATTATCAAAGATAATCATTTATTTAAAAGGAAATAGATAATACAAATGAAACAAAAATCATTTTGTCACATAAACGATTTCATGAGTCATTAACAGCAAAAAGGAATCCAGTTCTCCCACAAGGAAACTCATTTGCCGTCTCGCTCGCAGACATTTCTCTTGTGAGTTTCATGACATGAATAGTTTTTTTTCGCACAGGGCGCCTTTTCCAAAAGTGCTCTCTGTGGAGTAAATACTGTACAGTGCAATGCCAAGTAAACAATACATCACATCTGATCATTCATTGGTAAACATGTTTTATATCAAAGAACTTAAATGTTCAAAGTTTCATCAATACAGTACATTTATAGCAGACTTCACATAGACCCTGGGCAACCTCCCAGTCTCAGAGTATTTCACATTTAATTATCTCCCCTTGGAATTCCACCACCGCCTCCTGATTAGTGTTGCTTTTCTGCAACCTTCAGTTCTGTTTCTCCGAGTGCAGCCTCACCCGCTCTTCTCACAGTTCACATGCCCTCTGCTCTCCTTCAGTTTGTCTTTCTGGCCCTCAGGAGTCTTGGAGTCTCCTCTCAAATCGCTAACCACGGCTCGGAGGGTTTTGAACCTGTCCAGCCGGGAGCTCTGGGCCGCTTGAAGTCTGACCTCTGAACCCTGAGATGCACTGAGGGAGCTGAGGGAGCGCACCGCCGCCATGCCGCGCTCCTTTCCGGAGGTGCGGCGCGGTGTGGTCATGGTGCTGAGCTCCCCCGGGTGCTCCATGTCCCTGATGACCTCGCACAGGTAGCGGGCCAAGTCCTGGCTGGAGAAGGAGAGGGTTTTTTGGGAGCGGCGGAAGGTCAAAGGGGACGGCAAGGTTTCTGTCTCCGAGGGGGGGATGGCCAGACGCAGGGCGATCGCCGCGCTGCCGTTCCCGTTAGACAGCCCCTTCTTGTTGCTGTCCTGGGGAAGCTTGGTCTGCGGGCAGGAGATGATGCTCTGCGGGTAGCTGTACCGGAGAGACTGTGCCGGGCTGGGCTGAAGGGAGCGCTGCAGCTCCACCATGTTAAAGGCATTCTGAGAGACCATCAGAGAGGAAAAGCAGAGGACAGAGAAGAAAAAATAAAGTGTTTTTTTTTTCTCCCCCTGTGCAATCTTTTCTGAAATTCAAGAGATAATGAAAAACAACATTGCCACATGACACCAATCTGTGCACAGAGTAGAGCAGCTCAGCTAATGCCTCTGCTAGCAAATGAACCCACTCCTCAGACTAAAGAAGAAGAAGCTCCAACCACGAAGGAAGAGATGCCGGCAACAACAGCACCATTGATTAACCTAGTAATTAATTATCTGATTGCAGAGAGGGGAGAACTGCTATTACCAGCACTATTAAAACAGAGGCTTTAACAGCTATGGCTGTCTACTTGCTTAATTTCAGTTAATTGACTAACATTTCCCAGACCTCCAGGGAACTGATATTTGGTTTTCATTTCAAGGCACCAACAAACAGCTCTCCCTCTCTCTCTTTCTCAAGTGTTGCTGGTTTGGCTTCTGTGTTATCTTATTTGCATTATTTCATCCATTTAAAAAGTCCTTTTAAAATAGTTTCATGACAGAGCTTAATGTGCAGAGGTTGTGTATTGTATACATGTGTACCTGGTCCTGCTCCCCTCCGCCTTCCTCGTCGTAGTTGAGCACGTTTTCCCGGATGTCCTCCCACTCGCCGTGGTGCGCAGACACGTGGTACACGCCCTCCTTCAGACCTTTGTGTCTCCTCCAGCAGGAGTAGAGAAACAGGCCCAGCATCAACACTGAGGGGTGCCAGAGAGTAAGGTTAACAACAGCCGGAGCACACGGGGATAATTAAATGAGATCCTGAGCAGAAAAACAACAATCTTTGAGAGTGAATGATGTTGACAACATGAGCTGAAGGAGACGATATGAACACAGAGATGCTAAAAAAAAAACACCGGCTGTATCGTTTTGATACACAGCAGGTATTTTTTTTACACATCCTTTGAAATAAACAGGAAATGCATCAGATAATATTTTACTTTTTGTGCATTTTCCATCACATATGAGTTAAGAGTAACATGGAGACCTGGCGTCAGCTCTGGTTCGGTTTCTCTTCTGTCCTACAGCTCATTTTTCTGTTATGCTCGGAGATGCCTCCTCCTCTCATGCTCTTCTCTTTAATGGTGTCCCCCAGGGCTCTATTCTGGGTCTACTCTTATTATGTCACCCCTGGGGCAGATCATGTATGGACACGATATTGCTTTTCATTTCTCTGTGGATGATATGCAACTATCCAACACCATAGTGTGGGTGAATACGAATGAGGCAACCGTCCCTGGCGTCCTCCTCGTCCATTAAGTAAGGGATAATGCCCGAACAGGTGTCCCTTATCAGGAGCTAATGGACGACGTGAGGTCCATTAATTGCTGATCACAGACACCCAGAAGGGCGTCATGCCATTGTCACTTGCCAAAGAAAAAAACATTAAGACGATTAACGTATACTTTTGACGTGTTTCGCCAACAAAATATAAAGTTTCCCCGGCAACATCTCGTTCACTGCTCCACTAAATGGGACAGACCTGAGATACGACTTAGCAACGGGAGATAAACTAGATCAACCAGACCCCTCGGCTCAGCTGTTAGCCAGACAGCTAACGTTATGCTCGCAAGATTCAAAGTCAACATCGTTGTGTACGTTAAGACAAACTGTAAATATAATTTCGCGGCATGTTCAACAACACAACTTGCCAGCTAACCAGCCATGTCACTGTACCCAAATTCATAAACAAATGACTTTTTACGTTATGTTATTTGTTACTTGGTACCAGTGGACAGAGGTGACGGTATATCAAAAGTTAATTGACACCCTCCAGCCAATCAGAATCTAGTATTCACCCAGACCGTGGTATAAATCCTGCTAATGGACACCTAGTTGGGTTTTATCCCTTATGTATGTCCCTTTAAAGCCTTTTACCACGGATGTTTCCTGTTTTAATGTCCTCCCTTCCGAAAATTAAAAAATCGGATGGTCCAAAAATGTTCTGCAGTTGACAGACTTCCAATCAGATATAACTATAATCATCCCCTCCAGCTCCGACACCAGCAGAATTAACGATCTCCCGTCTAGTCAGTGTACCCTGTCTTATCTAATAGTGTTAAAAAAAAAAGAGGCTGTTATTTTTTGATGCACAATTGACAAAAGTGCCGCAGCAGTCCTGCTTTTTGTCAAACTCAGACATTTACCCGAGATCAGGTCATTCCTTTTTCTCTGTAGATTTAGAAAAAGGTCACTCGTGTTTTATCTCCTCCGAACTTGACTGCTGCAGTGCACTTTGTTCAGGTATCAGGAGCTGAAACTTCCAGAGACGACAACCGCTGCTGCCACATCACACCAATCTCAGCTGCCCTTCGCTGGTTACTCGTGAGCTTTTTCGAATTGATTTTAAGATTTTTAACTTCTTGTTGTGAAAGCCTTGAATGGTCCTGGCTCCTGCTGCACCTGCGATCCGCTGACTCCCTGTGAGCCCGGCTGCTGCTGGAGCTCCTCTGACAGAGACCTGCTAACTGTCCCTGTCCATTGTTTTTGCACGTAACTATATAAATGATGCTGTTTTGTTTTATATCCTTTTGTTCTGGATCACTTTTGTTTGTTTCGCAGGTAAAGCACTTTGCAACTTTTGTCTTGAAAGGCGGCAGATAAATAAAGTCATTATTATTATTATTACTTTCTTTAGCAAAGACTGCAGTTCCTTGAAAAAAACGTATTAAATGAATTTGTACTCCTCTCAGCTTAAACTCAAAGCCTCAGTGGCTCTGCTGAACGCCGGGGAGGAATACTGCAGGAGCCGAGCAAGAAAAGGTCCTAAAGCATACACATCAATCACAGCTATTGTGTGCTGAATTATACAACGTGCTGGACTGACCTTTAAAGTCCATTAATCTCAACCAATATTTTTCTCCCATCTGCCATCCCTCTTTCTCTTTTCCCCTTCCTCACTATCTTGTCGTTGCTAGTTCACTCTTTCTTTTCTCTTTAATTCCTTCTTTTTGTCTTCCTGTATTGGACTTTTCCTCCGTCTTCTCTTCTTCTGTCATTAAGACTCTCTCTGCTCACTGTTTTCCCGTTTTCCTCTCTGGCCTCACGTCTGGCCTCGGCTTTTATCTCCCCGCATTTGATGGGATCCATTTCAACTCGGATAGTTTATATGGTGCGTGCTAAGTATCGGTTTAATTGGAAATCTCCCGAGGAATGCAAGGTAATCACATTAGTCTGGATTTTTTAAAAGTAATTGCTTAGAAAGAGAATAATGCACCGATGGCTCTTCGGGGTCACACTAACAGGCAGGTGTTCATAAACAAAGACAGAAAAACAACTCCCCGAGAGCTAATCTACATTAAGAGAGAGAGAAAACCCGTCTCAATTAAAAATCATCATCTCTATTTATTCACACCTCGGCTGCTGCACTTTTTTTTTTTTTACATTTCTATTCTGCTCTCATATCAGACCGAAGGAGGAGAAGAGATTGTAAGCTTCCCCCCCCTCGCTCCTTAGCTCGGCTGTCCTCAGTATGGGGCGGAGGGAGAGCGGTATTGATCAGCTGACCCGGCTCCCTCTCCGCTGCGCCCTCGCGGAAAACACCAGAATCTCGATGAGGCCCCGGTGCCGAGCAGACGCCGGGCCCTGCCTCTCTCACCTCCAGAATTACCCGCTCCGAGGTGCTGCCTGCAGGCCTGTGCTCACCTCAACATCACCTGAGCTGATATTCAACACATCTCTATGGGGGAGGCGTCGATACACAGCGCAGAGGGGATGAAGCGCAGCCCCCTCCACAACACACACACATAATTAGGCTGAGGTAAACACACACACACACACACACACACACACACACACACACACACACATACACTAGTTACCTGTTGCAAAGTCTTACCCCTTTGCCTGCAGCTATAGTGCCCAGAGTGTGTGTGTGCAGCACATTCCAGTGAGATCAATATCACTCAGGATGGAGAACAAACATCGCAGTCATTCATCAATCCATAATGCTGCTGCCTCTTTGCCCCCTAACCGTTACTATGAACTGGGTATTATGATGTTAGCCTGGACCCGGACTGTGCATTATGAATGAGGGTGTGAGTGCGTAAACAGCTGCCTACATATCGCCCGATGGTAACAACTTAACCCTTTCACTGCAGCTCGAGGATGATGAGAAAAAAATTGAGCTGTGACAGATGAAAACATGGATGGCAGGTTAAGGGGGTGGGTGGGTGGGGGGGGGAGAAAACTTGACGAATGAGCAGAAGGAAATGAGACAGGTGAGAGACGAGGAAGAGTTGAGAAAAAAAATCTTTTATTTATAAACCTGAACAGGCACTTTACATGATCGCTTGGCATCCAGAGCCCCATATGGGAAGCTAATTTCTTCCATTCTTCAGAAAAACCTTCTGAACGTCAGATTTGATGCCGGGCTAATAAGACTTGGACAGACATCATCTGGCTTCTGTCGACTGCTCGCACCGAACTCACATTCTTGCTCGGCCGGTGATGGCTTATGTAAAACTTAATGGATGATCATTTTAACTTTTAATGCACGTCGAGGCAGAGCAGGAGTCCCCCTTTAATTTAGCACCCAGCTAGCAGTCCTCGCTTAGTGCAGCGAGTGTGCAGAGCGCGAGCCTGCGGTAATGGTTGTGGTTCCTGTGTTGATGAGGGTCATCATTAACAACTACATACTGTAAAACCAGCTGTTTATTAAACCCGGCCACTGGATTCATTATATTTCCACATTCAGGGCTGTTTATCATCTTTCTGTGTTCAGCTTGAGAGAAACCATAGTTTAGCTCATTTTTCTTCCATCTTTCTAAGGTGTGGGAACGAAACAGCAGCCACCGAAGACAGCTATTTTCTGATCTGAATTATATCGAAAGGAACAGTCGAGTGATTCTCGTCGAGGTGAGAAGTTTGAGTCTTGAATATAAATGCCTCATCAGCGACAGCGGCCGAGCGACTTCAAATAAGACGGCACCTTCTTATAGTTAGCGACACATGAATTTTCATGAATGATGCCAGCGCCCCACTTTATCATCTTTGAATTCATTATCAAATATTGAAGACCGCTTTATATGTTTCACTCTCAAGTGTCAGAATAACTGATGTCCCAATACCAGCCACATGCCCTGGAGGGAATGTTGAGTCAGTTATAGAGGCAGGGACAGTGTATTGAATTGCCCAAGCGTTTTATAAGCCTGTCTCTGACAGCAAGACTCATAAACAGCAATGTGGCCCTGCAGAGGGTAGTGGGTGCAACAAACATGCAAGCTACTCAGACACATATACACATATTGTCCTCCTGTCACTGAGAGGACCAGAAAAATCAGATTTCCTTCGCTGCAGTGCCTAAAAACTAACACAATTAACTCGTCCCGCTCCTGCCGTGCCTCAACAATGAATGTGATCGATAGTTCATCTGTTATGACACAAGTGTGGTGCTTCTTGTTAAAGACATCGATGCATATACATTTAAAGAAGGCGCTGCTGGCAGCAGATGTGGGCAGATATTGCGTCTTGGTCCTATTAGATGTTAACAGAGCTTATGACACCATCAACCATGCAGTTTTATTAAGACTGTTAAAACAAGTGGGCCGGCGTCGTCAGCATCTAACCAGTCAGAGCTCCTGAAGCATTTTCTCTGATTAAAGTCTGATTAAAGTCTGATCTGTTGGTCAACAGAAAATGTATTATGATAACTGAATCATCATTTCATTGTCATTTTTTAGAGCAAAACACCGAAAAGTCCCCAGTTCATTTCAGCTTTTCACTGTTTTTAAATGTTATATCTTAAGGTTTTGGACTGCTGAAAAAAAACAGCATTTTTAACAATTTTTCAGACGTTTCAAGGACTAAGTGACTGATTCACTAAGAAAAAAAACTGAAAATTCATCAAATATGACAAACAGTGCTCAGTCGAGGCTCCTTATAAAACAGAACTTCTTTTCAGTTAATCCAGACACCTGTATATCTTTATCTGAAAACTGAACTTGTGGTGATCCTCAGGGTTATATTCTCGGCCCTCGGTCTGTCAGTGGGCTTCCACATAATGTAAAAATATTATGTCTTTCAACAGACGCAAACTGTATCAGAAGTTTCTCAGTCATCCAGGTCATGGTAATTCTAGGTGCTGTATTGTAGGCAACTGGACCGGTTTCAGAGCGAGGCAGACGTTTTAATTTTTCAGACTGCTGAACTGAAATCATTTTGATGCAGAGAAAAATAAATCGTTTAAAAATAGTTTAATTAACAAGAAATGCATCTTTATGAGCACTTCATACCTGGAAAAAGACATTTAGCAAAAGTTTATTAGCTAAATGAGCTATTTTTGAATATATTAAATGAATTTTTCAGAAACTAGTCCAACATTTTCACAGCAACAGAAATCCCTTGCTTGTTTTAAAGACTCAGTCCTCTGTTGGCAGCTGGCGATGA
This sequence comes from Pagrus pagrus, assembly GCF_965226575.1. Classification (NCBI taxonomy): domain Eukaryota; kingdom Metazoa; phylum Chordata; class Actinopteri; order Spariformes; family Sparidae; genus Pagrus; species Pagrus pagrus. The sequence continues at coordinate 3,248,916 of NC_140194.1, forward strand.
GTATTTTTTCAGGAGGAAACAAACTAGTTCCTCCAAATTTTCAGTTTTGAGAGTCGACACGTAGATGATGTTTGTTCTGGTGAATAATTCAAACGTCTTATTGATTTTGTAGTTTGGCACAAAATGTTTTTTTCATTTCTTGCTCCTGTTCTTCTTTCATCGCACTTGTTACCATATTTCTGACCACAGGAGTCTTTACCCTGGTTTTGACTTTGTACTATCGAGACTAACAATGCTTGGGTTAAACGCCGACATCCGTGCAATCATACCTCGCAGCTTAAGAAACACCATGCACACAGTCATAAAACTCAAAATTCAGCAGCTGAGCTCTCGACAGGACCTACAGCGAGACCACATAACCCTCCTCTTACACGCAGTTATTTTAAGATTCCAGTCCTGACACACAAAGTGGTCGATGGTCACTCTGCAGCATATATCCCTGAACTCCTGACCCCTCATGTGTCAGATAGCAGCCTCAGATCATTCAGCAAGTCATGAAGTCGTGAAGGCCCACAAACTTTTCACCCAAGGCCGTCCAATTCAGATTTTCACCTTTAAAATACTTTAAAAACATATTTTATAAAACCTTCCTGGGCGTCACGCTCTCCCTTCACTCTTCTCTGCGCTCCGATTTCATTTTCTGAACTTTATATTTATGTGTGTTTTCTCTGCAGTCAGCAGTTTGAATCACATAAGGTCAGCTTCTTTGCCCTTAACACAATGAATAAAATACATGTGAAAACGTTTTGTTTTTTTGACTCGACGGACATGAAAAAAGAAGCTTGTTTTGCTTATATATACACGTTATTCTTCACTAGAGGTTTAGTGCTTTCATTGCAGGGGCGCTTATCATTAATCAGTTGCACTTGCAGAGCTGTCAATCAAAGGCCCGGCTTACTCAGAGGTCGGAGAGGTAACAGCATGCAGTCAGCGCCTGATCCTGTATTGTGCTGACTGCATGCCGTGCTGTAGATGGGAATGTGCTGTGAGACTGTTAGATATGTTCAACGTTTTTACTTTTTACTGACCTTCAAATACCTCATCAGGTATCATCGTTTTTCACACAAACAAGACTGGCTTTTTGTTTCTTTAGTAGTAACGAGTTACATAACAAAGGAAATGTATGAGTACAAGTGACTAATCAGAATCATTTCCAATAAACTGAAAGATTACGTGTTAAATTATCGGTGCTGCTTATTAAATTCCTCCACTAGCCACTGGCCTATCTCAGAAATTAGTTGTAACAAAGTTTAAAACAAGACTGGAAAGTTGAGGATGAAAGTTAAAGATAAAAACATTAAAAAGATGTTTTATCAGTAAGTTTAAATGTTTAATTTCAAGGCTGTGAATATTTTCTTATAATCTTCCTCCTTTATTTATTTTGAGGACTCGTTCCTCTGTGGGCAGCTAATGATGGTTATTTTCTGCATATCATCAGCTTCTTGTTTATTTTCTCCAGCTAGCATGCTGTCACATTATTTAAAAATGTAATGAAAAATATATTTCCTTCGTGCTGTTTGTTGTTGTGACTGGTTTCAAATGTCTTTTTGCATTTTGTACTTTGTCACTCCCAGATCTCTGACCACAGGCATCTTTAGCCAATCCAAATCCAAACTATCCCTTTAAACTTGATTATAATGAAGTTTAACCCTCTTACCTTAAGTGTAAAACTAACCCTTAAAACACACCTTAACCTAAATTTAACCTTTAACCTTGAATAAACTGGGTTAAAGTGAGAGACAATGAAAGAAACCTGTCCTTCCGTTGGAGATATTTCTTGCCGTAGGAGATCCCTGATTACAGATCCAAACCGTGTACTGTACATAACACTAAAGTGCACAATATGGTCACATTTAGGGTGACTTGGGAAAAACAGAAAATGTACACAGAAATGGAAGGAAAGGCAAAGAAAAAAAACATCAGGGGAATAAAATGAGTGGATGGTGGGATATAAAATAAGTTGGACAGATAAAAAGTAAGGCTGAGAGTGAAATTGACTTCTGAAGTCGGAGCGTAACATCGGAAGAGACAGGGGAAACCGAAGTGATGAGAAATATAGAAAAACACATAAAGAAACCAGATTCTCCAGGGGACTTCTACAGCTTCCTGTGAATCACAAATTAAGACATTCAATGTTTCCCTCCCCGCCTCTCTTCTGCTGCAGATATATATATTTTTTCTATGTTTCCACAAACCTCCCGGAAAGAAATTACATCCTGGTTCAACTCCAGTGATCAATATGGCTACGAGACAAGAAGTGTACGTAGATTTCAGAGAGCCAAACAGAGGTGAGAGAAAAATACAAATAAAACAGAAGATGTTACAGATAAAAAAACAAAGATAATGCAAGAATTATACCGAGGAGATGTGAACAAACAAATAAAAATACAACAGGGTGAAAAGAAAAGACAGACAGGACCATACAGAATACATTAGGAGAGATGAGATGATGACAGTGTTCGGTCACCACAGGTAGAAAAGGACATAGTCAACATAGCTACCTAGAAAGGCCATGACACAGATGCTGATGGCAAACATGGAGCTGAGGCTGAGGCTGTTGTTGTCCTCGTTGTGAAACATGGCGAGCGTCACCTCGCAGTGGCGTCCGCGGTAGCCCTGGCTGCAGTGGCACGAGTAGCGGGACGGAGAGTGAGCCACGCAGGTGCCGTGGCGGCAGGGCCGGCTGGCGCACAGCGTGTAGACGCACACTTTGCCCAGGGAGCTCTCTTTGGTCATGTGGCCCGGAGGACACCTGAGCAGAGACGAGACGAGGCGAGTAGTTTAAAGCAAAGACAAGAGACACTCGGGAAGCTGTCAGATAAAAGGAGCACCGACTTCTACAGAGATATATAACCTAAGCTGACAGTGTAAAAATAAATCCCTCAGGAGATACACCTCTTATTTCAGATTCAAAGATATGCTCTTTGAAGGTTACAGTGTCGACTGTACTCTAAGTGAAGAAAAAAAAAGACAAAAAGAAAAACCAAGAAGGGAAGAGTGGCTTCGCAGTAGCACTCCCTCAGTATATCTGTAGAAAAATATCCCCTGAATATGATTCACCTCTGCCCCCTGCGTCTCTTAATGCTTCATCCTGAGGCTGCGCTGCATTCACAGAATATGGATATCCAACTGCGGTGAAAAGTCTCACGCTGGTTCGGAGTCTGGAAATCGCTGCCAGGACACTTGGTGGTCCTGCAGAGTTTAAAGAAACAGCCGAGGCTCTCACGGTCCCTGCCTGTTACAGACTATTCTCTCAGGTTGACACTCGATTAGACACAGTGGAAACAGGCCTGAGCTCAGCCAAGCTGCCATCTGGTGGACACTTTGATATCGAGCGCGTTGGAGGAAAACAGATTAATAATAAATGCACAAACTGTACTGAAATATATCGTCTGTATTGATGAATAGATGTCTGATTTTGCAGTATGTGCATGTGGATTTCTTAATAAACTACATCTAATGACTTCATTTTTGTTAATAAATGGCTTTATAGATCATTATAGAACACTTTTAGGGATACCAGCCATAAGTTTCGGTAAATAATCATTAATAAATATTACTGGGTTTCCTTTATTCTAATAAGCCATCAGCAAAAAAGTTAATACGTCGTATGCAATAAGGCATAAAAAAGACAAAGTCATGATGGAGGAGGATAAAGTGCCAGCTGGAAGGATTTTTCACAAACTTTGTTTTTATCAATGTCTCATAAATTATCAAAAACACAGGAAATTAGCAAATGATTTATTAAAGATGAATAAACTCACATCTTAAAAAGGGATTTTAATATTTGCCTTTGAATATGTTATCAAACTTTTATTGAAAAACAAAAGAAAAGACAAACTTGAAATAATTTCAGCATCATTGCAAACAGAAACACAGTTTCGGGCGACAGATCCAAGGCCAGTTACTGCGACGTTATTTGCCAACCCGCTATACACCGTTGTCTGGCTCATGGAGTTTGTATAGGAAAACAACACCTAACTTACTCACCTTACTTTACTTCCCACCTCCTTTTAGATCTTTAACAGCTTCACTTATTCTTCTGAATTGTTTTAGGCTATAACTCTTAATGTAAAGTGCTTCAAGCTAAATATGCTATAAAAAGTCATTTTTTCTACTTCTTCCTATTGTTGTTAAGTTTGGTGTCTTTGAGATCTTCGTACTGTCACGATGTTCCCGGCTGTTCCCCGTGACACACTGTATTTTTAGACCGCTGGTCACAGGTGATTTGTCTTTTTCGGATCTGTTTTTGTCATATTTTTAAAGCTCATACATATAAATCTACATTGATGCTGATTGCCAGAACTTGTTTATAGTTATTAAATGATAATAAATCTCATTAACACCTAATGCAGCTCATATCTGCAACAATGTTTTTCATATTATCAATAAATGGACCTTTTAAAGTTCCTTTCCCAGAGGATTAAATTATTGTATCTACCTGTAAGGAATCCATACTCTGCAGCTGTGTGGCTCTTCTTAACATAATTTGCATGTTGAGCTCTTGCGTTACTAATTTCAGTATAAACAGTGCTGAGGTATGCAGTCCACGTCTTTGTGTGTATGTGTGTAAATATATACAGAGCGTGCCTGCATACTGTACGGCCTTATTAACATTCTGGGTTATCCATTCTGTATATTTACAGCACCTGCACTCGTGGTGTCTCCAGAGGTCCACGCAGACCAGCGGCGGGGAGCAGTGGTGCTTCCTGCAGGCATCTGAAGAGCAGCCGCTGGAGACGCCCTGCAATGTGACCACCTGTAGCCCCTCTGAGAGCTGCTCCCGATCCAGAGGAATGGAGCGGCCGTTAAACCTCACATCTCGCAAACAACCTGGTGAGAAAAATAAAAAAAACAGTTTACAATGCCAAAAGACACGCTAAGACACCACACCTCGGGGCGAAATGTTTTATGGCGCACATTTACACCACTGCAACAGTGTAAAGTCCAATAAACACACCCATCGACACACGTAAACAGACTCACTGACGCTCCTGCACACCAACAAACACCCACACTCACACGCATGCAAACACCCAAACAGCCTGAGGCTAAGCTGTCAGCGTGGGTTTCTTTTTTGCAGGACATTTTCTCTGCTGGTTAGTTTGCTCACTCTGTGGGTAGCACGAGGTCTAAACATAATTTAAATACCGATCAGTCCCACTGACTCACTATCTCTCATCTGCTTGAAACTAAGGGATCAAAACACCTTTGGGCAAGATTGTGAGATGTGGATGCACCAGTAAGTGGTAAAGATAAGCACTGAATCATTTATATGTTCATTAATTTTAGAGAAGTTAACTGTGAAGTCCACGCTAGGTCTGTGTTTGCAAGTTAATCTATGTATAAATAATCACCTAATGTACTGATTAAACAGTGAATTCATCCATTCACTCATTCACCCTCACATCCATCCATACTGTCTCTTCCTGCCAAAACACATCAGCAGCCACCTACCGAGGAAGCTCCGGTTGTGTCCCGAGGGAAAAGAGTTTCCAAGCATCACGGCCGAGGGGTCAATAATGATCTCTTGACTCTGGCCCAGCGAGGCTGTGACCTCTCGTCTCCCTCCGCCTCCGTCTAGCCGCAGGGTGAACTCTCTGCCGTACCGATCCAGCTCCACCTCGTGCCACTCTCCATCATCGAGGCGATGGTGGAGCAGCGTCAGGTTGTAGTCTCCGTCTCCGAGGTTGTAGAAAACAGCCAGCAGACCCTGAACAACCTGAGAGACACAGCCAGAACTTTGCTGATTTGAAATTCAGGCATTCAAACAGAGAGGAAGAAGCAAAGAAGTGAAAAATAATAAAAGGTGTCGGAACATTTTGGGAGGGATTTAAGGATGTTGAAAATCTACTTCCAGGCTCCATACGGAAGAGACTTTTCAATCCCTAAGTCCAACAGGCTGCTCTGGTTTTGTCGACAGCTGCAGCAACACGTTTCAAATTAATCTGGATTTCAAGGCTTGATGGTTTTTTGAATAAAACTCTAAAAGGAGGTGACACAAATTTCTAAACTGTCAGGCCTGGACTCGCGCCATATTGTGCCGTGATGATGGGCAAGAAACAGATCTTGAGCAAAGACAACATATTAAGAAGTAGGCCAGCTCCCATGGTGAAGACAAGGCAGTAAAGGTTGGGCCAGGCAAAGACTTGTACGATTTAACTACCCAGAAAAAGACACTCTGTTGTGAACCTGCCAGAACAGAAAAAAAAAACTGGCATGAAATTTTCAGTGGTAAAAATTAATTCAGCAATTTTGCAGCTATGATGCTTTGCAGAGCCGCCGCACACATCAGCGCGTGGCAGGAGCCAGAGTCATCCCGAAGGGAAGGTATACAGAAAAAAAAACAACAATTATCTTTAGCAGCTAAGGATGAGCGAGCACAATGGACTCGACCAATGAAGGGGCTCCCATAACTGCAGCTTGTACATGTCCAGAGCTTAATTGGAAACAGTGGGGCAAGATAATTCACATTCAGCGCAGCCTGCATTAACTATTGCTCCCTCAGCATGGGCATCTCCAATGCATCTCCCCCACTGGATACACACACACACACACACACACACACACACACACACACACACACACACACACACACACACAAACGCACACACACACACACACACACACACAGTAATAGCTGACTGTGCTCCGTCCACTGCTTCATCCTGGCCTCAAGTCCACAACAAAAATGAGCAAAGGACAAAGGACTCAATCAATACACCGAAAAAAAATCTGATTATGGAGACTTTCCGCAGCGCCCCTGGAGATCTGCAAAATCGCTATTAAGTACAAAATGCTCTACAGAACTTTTTAAACTCAAATCACATGTGATGCAAAAAAAAAAAATAAAGTGATGATTTCGCTGTTCTTAAGGGTTACTGGTCTCTGACAAAAGACTGACTCTCAGAAGAGTGCATTAGATAAATGTTTTCTTTGCAGAGACACCATACTCCTCGGAGAGCTGCGTGCTGTTTATACCCCGCTAGCCCCTCGTAACCTTTGTGTGAATGTGTGGTTATTTATTCAGTGTGCACTCTATCCCATATCTACCCTTAAGGAAAGAAAGGAAAGGGGAGAGAGACAACCCTTTAAATTAAGGCTTGTTGTCAGCTAACACACCAGGCTTGTGCTCAAGTGTTTCTAAGAGCTCTGAGACAACCAGGCTGAAAATACTTCAGTGTGCTGCCGCAGACAGACATCACATGTTTTATACAGCTCACCAATTCAGCTCCGGAGAGGGTTTGCACAGAGAGAGGCTCCTCGGCCCACATACAGTAAAGGCTACAGCCTTTTCCTTTTTCCTGTCACAGAGGGACTGCGACGAGGAAAGAGGACAACACTGTTTTTCCTCGTGTAGTTTGAAAGAACTACATTCGCTTTAAACAATGCTGTCTCACAAATAACAAGCACTAGCACGAAGATAAGATGTTTTTCAAAGACGGGGCCAGTGGTGTGGAAGCTGCCATAATGGAGGCAGGTTCACTGCGAACAGCTGACCTGTGAGTTAGCCCAAAGTGACAGTCCTAACAGAGATATTTACTTCCAGGTGCTTTTCACACTTGGCCCGTCAGTCAATGAGACGAAAGGCTTTGACAAGAACTACTGGCTTCATATCCACTCAGGAATGTGTCAGGCAGGAGAAGCATGCTATTATGGATCTTTGGCAAAGTGAAGTTGTCTTCTGTGTGAGCACCACTCTACCCCAGCTTTGGCAAAGTGAGCAGCATGAATACAGGCATGAGTTTGAGCTCAACACTTGAAGGGAGCCGTGTCAAACCACTCCATACAGAGCAGGAATCCTGACCTTCGCTTCAGAACACTTTACCCTAAATATTACTGTGCACAACGTTTCTTTCCTGAGACACTGAGACACTAACCGGAGACAGAAATAACCTTGAAAAAAGGTTGCCTAATTTTTTAAATAAGAGCCTCTCAATAGCAGCTATCTGCAGACTTACTGAAAGACCTTGTCGAGAACATACATATGTCAATCATCGGCCCCCTCGGTATCCACCCATATGTCTCCAACCCTGATATTACTCACTCTCCGCCTGACGAGCATTCACAGCAATCACTGTCTGGGGCCCTAATCATCATTTCTTAGGCCCACAACAAGCCAATCAGAGCTATCAGGATGGGGGTGGGGGAGTGACCAGCCATGACTCACCTCCAAGCGCAGGTATTCGTTCTGCTCCTGAGAAAGCAGGCTGAGGATGACACCGGCGGCGGCACGTGTCCGAAGCCCGACCTGGACCTTTGTCTGGCGCGCCGGCAGCGACCACAAGAGCTGGAACTGAATGTGACTCCGGCCGTCAAAGGAGAACTCTGGAGCCGCTTTGTCAATCAGAAACACAGAAGGCTTGTTCAATTAATTCAGCTGTCACATGGGAAATACAAGAGGATATCGCAGCCAGGACGTGCCGTTCTGCAAAAAAGCACTTTATGTAAAGGCGAGGTTATCTTCCGACGGCAGCAAAGTGACGTTTTGGAACACCGAATTGCCCACAAGTCCCTTTTGGTTTGCACACTTTGTGAGGCTTAAAATCCTCAGCTCCACAGAGATCTCACTGTACTTTTTTCTGACAACCTCACGGTCAATTAAAAGTAATTTTTTTTTTTTTTTAAACGCTCACCTTGATCACACGTGGGCCCCGTAAATCCCGGTTCACACAGGCAGCTGAAGGAGCCCCGACTGCTGTGACAGCGCCCCCTCTTTCCACACGAGGGAAGCTGCTCGGCGTTGCTGCAGTGGCCATCGACAGGAGAGCAGCCCGGTAATGTGTTGGAGGATTCAGCTGGGGAACCGAGGTCGTAAAGCTGAATGGAAGAAGATGAACAAGACGAAATATACGAGCAGGAGAAAAAAAATGTTGTAAAAGGATGAACATGAAAGTGAAGTTGTCCCTGCGATAATAGTAAACGAGTAAAAGGAAATGTGATTGCAGGTTAAGAAAGAAAACATCTCTACAATTAACCAGGAAAACTACACGACTGTACACATCATGAACATCTGCTGCTGTATGTATCGTGTATAAAAACAGAAGAACTATAGAGCAAACATTAGTAGCTCGGCAGTATACTGTTAAAACACAAACAATCATAAATAATCTGACAAGATGACTGAACTTTAATCAAGGAGAAAAATTGCAAGTCAGAAATGTAGTCTGGTGTTCGGTGATAGCAGCATGAAAATGAGCTTATTACACAAAACAGAAGTGTGTGAAGTCTTCCAGTGCAAACGTAACAGAGCAGTGGTTGTTATTTTAATTGATACGGGCAGAAAGCAACTTAGTGTATTTATACATGTACATTCACTTGGGTATTTTCATTTTATTCTGTTTTTATAGTTGTAATCCACCATATTCAGGACACAGATTGTACATACATAAATATAACCAGCTTTTATATATGTAATGTATCGTTATAGATTAAACTATCCAGCAGTTTATACGAGGAAGATAAATTTAGCTCGGCCGAAACCAACTACAGTGTAAAATTAAAATTCTGCTTTTATGTCAATGATCCAATAACGGTTATACATAATAATAAAATATTGACAGATGTCATTATGTTGCTCAATGAGTACTTTTAGCTTTGAGACTCAAGTACAGTATGTGTAGTGATTTTACTTCTGTGTTTTTATTTTAAGGTGTTTCTGACTCGATGACTTAAGCAGGCGTGTTCACAGGACGTCTGTGAGGACTTCCTGCAGACTTCACAGCAATCTTCACTGATTCAATTACTCACAACTCATTGCAATTCGAACATGATGTGTAGAACTAATTATGAATGTGTAAAAATAATTACTTCATTGAGACGTTACAGATAGTCTTGAAGTCTCTCTATCAGCGCCTTGCAGTCTCATGACATGATGACAGTGAACACATCACAGAGTGTACAGCTAAAGTCCAAGAGGGCTCAGGCCAGAGGTCGGACATTTGAATTCAGCCAGTGTTCACACACGATGCACACCCCTAAAGACTGCTAGAGAGTAAACATGGATGTAAACATCGCTGGTTTCCAAGATGTTCAATAATTGGTTGAGCAAACAGCAACGTATGTTAATAAGAAAACTCTACAGGGAACCTCCGAGTGCTATTCTACATGCATCACTTGTAACAACGTATCGTTGCTATTCCTTAAATAAATAATCTAAATGTTTCATCCATCATTGTCCTTTTTATATTCCACTTGTGGTGAAGCATGTTCATCTGCAACATAAGGAACAGAAGCAACATGGACTGTATAATTACACCGAGCAAAGTCCCAGCAGCTTCATGTTGACTACAGACTCACACTGACTCAGGTTTCTTCTAGTGTAGCTTTGAGGCCAAATGTACATTGTTATTGAAGTGCAGTCCTCCAGCACATACAGTACATGACCCCTCATCTAAACAGGTAAAATACATAAAGGGATACAGCACGAAAATCTATTCACCACAGGCCACAAGGCAATGTATATAAAGTCAATGCTGCAGGCTGCACACAGTACCTTGGTGTCCAGGCGCAGGTTTCGTAAACAGCCAGTATAGTGTTTGTGCTGCAGCTGTGGGTATTCGTATGATATGTTCTCGTTGACCCCTCCGAGCTGCATGACATGACTTCCATTTAGATACCTGGGAATAATAAAGCAGCACCTCAATACACAAGCAAACAGAGACGAGGAATGTGAGCAAATATAAAAAGTTAACAGGCGCCAAGTTTTTCAAGGCTGCAATTCCAAACACACAAGTCTTCGACATAAAGAAAGACAGGACGCACGCAGACAGAAGAAAAGCAGCAGACACACCACACAATCTGTCAAGGTTAAAATTCATGGTTTCGTTCTCCTGCTGCTGACAAATAGATGACATATTTTTCATGTTCTCTTCCCCTTATTGCGAATAGAAATACAACGCGCAATGGGTAATCAAAACACAAACCGATTCAGCACGACAACTGTTTTCAGAAGTGGCTGCGCGAGGGGGATAAACCGCCGAATGTTTCTCAGCACTAATTTTAGCTTGTTAACGGGCACAATACTTGTTTAATGACACAAGTACCTAATGAGTTGAAAGTCAAACGCCGCGATCAAAGTAAACAGTTCTTGAAGGTACTTAAAATGTATACGTTATTAAAATTAATAGCAGTGGTAAAGCCCTTATGTACGTTGTTAAACTCACGGCATAATAATTACAAAGACAAAACAATGAGCGCGGTGGCAGGCTGAGCCCACAGCGGGGAGAAAACAAACTCAGCTGCAACAAAGCAAAACCGACTTTGTGCAGGAACACAGTCAGAGAGATGAGTCGATGCCTTCTAAAGGATAATATCTGAAGATTTCATCAACGTTTTCTCCCCAACAAAGAGGACAGCGCGGTACGTCGTGGAAAAAAACTATCTGAGTCACTATCTGATTTGATTTCAATAAATGATTCCATGCAGCTCTGACATAAAACGCCCATTTAGATACTATTTACTGAACAGCCACTGAGACTGCAATGCATGTTTGGTATATAATACACCGACTGCAGGGACATTACTCTTCTTTATCTAAAGGCAGTGCAAATGTTATTTTGAGGCATTGGAGACACAGAGGACGCTCCAGCAGTTCTGATAATCAATTAATCATTCAAGTCAATTATTAAGCAAGACGCCAGAAAAATCTTATTTTTGAGGCTTTGCTGCTTTTTCTCCGACTGGTGGTCGGACAGAACAAGTAATGTGAAGATGACACTGGGCTCTGAGACACTACTCTTGTTATTAATCATCAGATTAATCAATAATAAAACAATCACTGGTTGCAGTCCTAACTAACTTTCAAAAATGACTTCACTAACTGGGATGCCTTGTCTAATCTCGGGCTGCAGCTGCTGTCGATTATTTTCTTGACTTATCGACTAGCTGTCAGAAAATGGTAAAAAGGTGAATCAGTATTTCCTAAAGCCCAAGTTAACGTCCTCAAATGTCTCGTTGTGTTAGACGAGTAAAAAAAAGCAGAAAAAATATTCTCATTTTAGAGGCTGGGATCAGAGAACTTGGATGTTTTTACTCAAACCGATAAATCAGTCATCGATCGTTGCAGATAAATTTAAGAGTTGACGTCTAATGGATTAATCATGGCAGCTCTGATCTAATCCTTCAGAACCTAAATAAATACGACCCGACAGTGTGGGTACAAAGTATATATAACATACAGTCTCCTACATCTGTATGTAAAAATGAACATTATTCTTTATTTTTCTACTTTTACCACCTTACAAACTGCTGCCTCTGTGACTGTGACTGCTGCACTCTATAAAGGATTGTTCACCCCTGTGAGGACACGGGACACATCCACATCCACATGGGTCATGCATCCTTTTAGTTTTAAAAACAGCGAAGATAAGAAAACCTCAGAAGATTAGTAGTTCGCAACCAAAGGAAAACCCCAGACGGGATCTCTGGAGAGTTTTCTGAATCCCTTAATGTTGGTTACTTTGACCACAAACACAGCGATTCATCAAGACCAATATGTAGCCACATTTATTTCTTTTGTTCACATACATGTTCAGTCAGTTTTTTGTAAAATATAATAAATAGAAATGGCTCGTTTTAGGATTCAGAGGAGCCACATGGTTTCTACACTCTACAGTGCCAGTGAGACTTGTTTCATTTAATTATTGATCTTACTTATCCCTGTTGGGTGTGATCCCTCGGATTTCACAGGATGAACGGTCCTCTGTCATCGCCCATGAGTCCACGCCTTCCGTCTCCATGATAATCGCACTGGAACATCGATCGAGGGTGAAGCGCACTTCCTTTAAATTGGGGGAAAGAGTAGAGAAAGGTCATCGCTGCTGCACCGAGTGTGGACATGTGAATATGCTGCAGCCGGGCTCTCGCTACAAATCGTAGCATTTATCTAAATCTGATGTCTTTTTCACGCACGGGGAGAAACTGCAGGCAAGGGCGTGAGCACAAAATGCACTTCACTCACTTTGTTGTTGCTCCTCACATCGAGGCGATGCCAGCGTCTGTCAGCGACCCCGATATTATTTGTTAACTGGAGGACCAGGGTCCCAGAGCCGTGGTTAATTTTTAGACTGGGCGTCCCACCGATCAGCTCTGAGGGAAAAGAGAGAGGACGAGAGAGGATCATTATTATACCTGAATGAAAAATTCTCTTACACATTTGTATAACAGAAAAACAACTTAACTTGCTTGCACAGAAAAAATGTTCTGGCAAGGTCAAGGAAAAACTGAGAAGAAGTACACTGAAAACAAACGGAGGAAAAAAAACAGGCAAGTTGCAAATTACTGCTTTATACAGACCAGAACAAACCCAAGAGACATGGGAAAACATTTTACTTCAAAACTAAGATACATAGCACCAAATAAAAAAGAGAATTGACATTATATCATAGCTGGATTACAGCCAGGAGCTTGAACGACACCACAGACAAGGTGACGTAAAATAGAGCCACGCTGTTATGAAACAAGAAACAAAAAAAATCAATTAACACGTCAGTTCACCCCAAATTACTGCTCACGCTGAGCTGTCTGAATCGTTCAGTAATGACGCCACTATTTCTGGAATTAAACGATTTTTTTTTTTTTTTTCAAATCTCATTTTTAAATGATGTGAGCCCCACAAATGAAATTGAATTCACCTTTCGTCGTAATACGAGAGGCAAGCGTCTCAAAAAGCTCAGCGGAGAAACATAAAACCGTCTGCATGACTAGATATCACCGAGTGGTAAATGAGAAAAATGTGTTTGTATCGTTTGGGTGAACCAACCCAGTTAGCCTCGGTGTAGAAAAAGAAATTATGGTGAGAGAAAATAATAATTGGACAGTATATGTGTGTAACCCTGGGCAACACTTCATCTTACAGGTCCGCCAATTTCATGGTACAGCAGTTAGGTGGTAATTAACGAATAACATATTTGAGATTTCTTTGAAATCATCCACAAATTACCACAATTAATACATCAACATGTATTTTTACATGATTTAATAATGATATTCTGGTATTTTCCAATAAGCTGGTAATTTATTAAATACTTTTCCAGGAAACTGATCCACCATTTTATCTTTATCCAACCAGTTTGTGTCTTACTTCCCCTCAGCAGGACAACAAATTAAAGTTATTGCAGCATAATTTCCAACTAGTTTTCTGGCTCTCAACATCTGCTGATCCCAACACTTTAATTTCCAACTAGTTGGTAAACAACTCACTTCAGCTCAGTGGCCTGCTGAGGGGAAGTTAGACAGACACTCCTGGAAAAATTACCAATTATTTATCAACTGTTTATTGGAAAATAGCTGAATATTCTTATCGAACTATGCAGGAGTTATTTTCAATATGTTTTGAGGTAATTAATGTGGTGATTGGGGGGTAATTTCAACAACATTTCAAATATGTTACTTGGTAATTACTGTCTACTTACAGAACCAATTTCAGCAGCTTATTAGTTGTAACAAAGAAGCCGTGTTGTATTTTATTGCTCCGAGGTTTTAAACAACATGTTGACAGCAGTTTGAAGTTGTTGCTACGCCAGTAAATTACGTAAAAAACGCTTAAATATTGCTTTAACCGACTTGTTATCAGGGTTAAAGCTGGTAAATAACATTTTCTAACTAATCTAGGTCAACTACCAATTACATGTAAGCAGAGAACGCACCATAAATCGATGCCAACTTTCCGAGTTTGTTGTTCCAACTTAATGAGGCGTTCAGGTGAATCATCCCAGTCGAGAACTCATTCTTCTAATTATTCCAACAACAAAACAAATGTACTTTATATATCTGTGTGTTTGTGTGTGTGTGCAAAAGCGACTGAGTAAGACAGCGTCCACGTTTACTCCTCGATAACTACAGCACAGCACAAGAATATATGATTCAGACTGGCTGCTATCACATCTTATGAAAAATTATTAATAACCTCCCCTTAACCTACTTCACCTATACCTCTAACTATTATCTTGTGCCAGTAACTTCAACAACAAGCAGCAGCGTTCTCCAACACTCTGCATGATAAATGACTCTTACTATTTACATCTGCTTGGAAAGACATCACTGTCTAGAAACGACCATGAATCATTGTAGTCATTAAGTTTCGCTCTTGGACTTGGTGCACTTGGGGTCGCGCAGAAATATTGGTCTTATGCAAGCGAGAACTGTACACGGTCACCTTTTCAGTTTAACATGTTTATTACTGTCCTTCATCTGGAAGATTCAAGTTCCAGCCTTTGACAGAGCGAGAATAAACCCAGCTGATCTGTCCTTGAGGGAGTTTCTGAGTGTCTAACAGCCACAGAGTGTGTTCAGAAGATGAGCCGCTGCTGCTCTGACGCTGAAGCATGGGGGGGGTAAACAAAAACAGAATTCCTCATGGCACACGACAAAAGCATTACATACACAACAAACAGCGAAACTAGGTTGGTTGTGTAGCACCACAAGAGAGCGCACTGTGTAAGTCGGCGGAGTGAGCGCTCATATCCCTCAGCAGTGCACTAACGAAACTAAAATTTGCTTCATATATCTGATTAGCTACCACCCAGTAATTAAACACACAAAATTAAGTTCCAAGTTTTTAGTGCACTAATGGCCCGCAGGCCTCTTGGCACACAACTAATTATCGGGACTCATTTTTTTTTTTTTTTTTTTTTACCTATGGCCATGTAGTCCTCAGCCTCCCCAGACTGCAGAGTGGCCAGCGGGCCGGCGTACAGCAGCAGCCCGTCGTCTTCCTCCGTCATAAACTCCAGTGAAAGATGGCTATCAAAGCACGGCCTTATGGGGGGAAACCAGGCATAGCCGTTGCCAAGGAAACTAAGTCTTGTCTGCTGACAGTCTGGCCCATCAAGCTGTGGGGGGCAGTGGCACCTGTAGCACCGTGAAGGAGGGAAAAAAAAAGTGAGGAAAATCAAGGTAAAACACGGGGAAAGAAACAATCACTGTCATTCATGTTTTTCTGCGCTCGGTGGACTCTTCACGCCGTCCAATCTCCGGATCTGTGCGGTGACTTCTCCTCCGGCGGACGTGACAGCCTTGTTGATTCACACGGACAAGAGGCTTTGTTCACAGACGCGCTAAGAAGAAGCGCTTTATCAATCAATTGTTTGCATTAGCACACGTAGCCCTGAATATTCAACTCTACTTTAAATCAATTAGCTCCGAACACAACATTACTCCGGCCTATTCTTTATCTATCACAGCTGCCCGGGCTCAACCCTCTGGAGACTGCTACGGCTCGGCACATCACATCTCCTTTGTTAGGAGATAATTAATTCTATTTCGCTCACTTTTCTATGCGCCGTACCTCCGACTGATTTCCTGGACTTTTTCCTCACTTATCAACACCGGCCCCTTTCTCATTCTTAAGGTATTACACACTTTGGTTGATATGCGACTGCCTCCTTCTTGTACTTATCTCCTTTGATTAGAGCTCGAGTGTTAGGGATCAGGGCTCCCGCTGAAATTGAACGTTTCCCCCGTTCCCCCCTCTACAATGTGTTTGTGTACGAGACCGTAACGGTTAAATATCACTAATCGTACAAAAACACCATAAAGGAAGAGATACATGCGGTGATGAGAAACAGGCCTTTCCATCACTGCAATGGCGAGGATGGAGGGGACCAGTTGATCTCACCCTGTCCCCAACACTGCAGGCATGTGAGACAAGCTGGCTTTGCTGATAATGTCAAAGCCATCTATTTTCATGCAGTGTCTGAGGAAAGCTGTGTGTACCGAGGCTGTTAGGGGCTGTTTCTCCCCATCGCTGTTTATTCTGCAGAGGGGCAACGCATGTCAGGAATACTGATCCATACGAGGCAAAAAAGGGACGGCTCAGGCGGAGTGCAGCCTTATGCATACATATGCACACGGCGAAGCGCGGCAACACCTCACTCTTTCACCGCTCTCTTTTTTTCATGCGACTCATGAGAGTGATGCCAATTCAAATCAAGAAGGGCAGGGCATGTTTTTCTCACATCTGACTGACAATATCTGATCAGCCGCTGACGGACGTTGCCTGTTAAGCTCCTTTGAGAGAGGAAAGGAGTAAAAATTGGATTCTTTATGATGGTTTGTTCATATCACACATGAGGGCGCGTATAGCACATACGGGGAGATATTCTCCGCACAGAACAAGAGCTTTCCTCAGCAGTGTGCAGATGAAGGGCAGCAGAGACGATGCAAAAAAGATAAAATCAAAGATAAAAAAACGACTTCTTTACATTCTCTCTCTGTAGACTGTCTTTGATCAACTTGCATGTTCGTGTACATGCCCTTTAATGAGATTTTTGAGAAGTTGTGAGCGTAGAGGGGGGGCAGAGTTGTTCTAATCCCCTTGCCCTATATTTATTTAATCTGGGCATTAGTGTGTGCATGAAATAAAATGTGTGCTGTTCCTTCTTTAGTAGACCTATACAGTCGAAGCTGAAGGCCTTTATATTGACTACAAACCTTCGGCAATATGTAGGGTTCATATTTAAAGCATTGGCTAATGACCTTGATACAAAGCCTACGCTCACTATTTACCGTTAAGTTCTGCAACACGGCGTGCCAGGATTTTAAAAATTCAATATCAGGCTATAAATCTAGAGACCTCATTTACTAATCTTGGCAAGATACACTCAGATATGCACATAAATGTACACGGCTTCCATAGAAAATAGTCTAAAGCCCGCTACTCTATATTCAGCTGACAACACAGCAGAGCAGCTCAAGCAAGTTAGGTCAAGTTGCAGGTGAAGGAGGTTTTTCTCACAAGGGGCACTGCGAGTAACTCTGGGCTCATTTCTCAAGATGTCACTCTTCCACTCTTAACAGGATGAGAGAGAAGACTGCAGCACATCAGCAAACTCTTATTTCTATGTCCTATCTTTTAAAAGCTTCTTCCAGCTCCGGTCCATCTCCTGATAGGACTGCAGCTACAGCTCACCTGTATCCATTCTGGGTGTCGATGCAGGTTCCCCCATTAAGGCAGGGGTTACTGGGGTAGGAGGAGCAGGGTTGGTGGGTCATTTCCCTGGCAGCGCAGCCACACACGGCCGAGGATGTCACCTTTACTGACACCAGGGATAAAGCACCTGAGTCTACCAGGGTGGGCGAGTCGCTGATGCTTAACTGTGTGGAGCAGCCGCCCGATGTCTTGCAGTCTGTGTGCACACACTCATCTATCTGCACCTGGCTCACATTCAGACGCAGCAGCGACTGCAGCTGCAGAGAGTCGGAGAGGGGAAGAAGGGAGGAGATGAGGGAGACAAATATGGGAATTACAATAATCGTCAGTGAAGATACAAGTATTTGTATCTCCAATGTTGGTGGTGAGGGGTAAACAGAGAAATAGATTTGGAGGGATAAAAGACAAAGGCGAGGCCTACTCTACATAAATGCTTTTAATATTCTGTAACTGGTTGTTTTTAAACAGAGCGAGACATATAGTTAGGAATGACAGAGGAATCAAAATGATGCAGAAGCCATTAAAAAAAAGAGGCGACGTAGAGAAGAAATGAATGGGAGAGACAAAGAGACATGACAGGGCCAGGCAGTAAACAGACAGAAAGTTGGTGTGAAAATAAAAGGGCAGATAAAAAGCTGTTATCTCTTCCCCTCAAGCTCCCAAGTGTATCACTTGATATATGAGCATTGATCTTTATCTATCAAACGGGATGGTATATATACCTTCTTTTTATGTGCGGCGAGGACAGCGTGCAGTTTCTCTGGGCGTAGGTAGCTATTATCAGTTAGCACATAGAAATGGATGTCCACCGTGTTCTCCTCTCTGTCTGCCACGCTGAAAATGTTGACGCTCCCCGTTCTGACGGACAGGGTTTCGGACAGGAAGTCCCAGAACGTCTCCAGCCGACTCTTCCCCTCGACATGAGAGTCGATAAAATCTCTCGCTGTAATGCCTTGGGGAGAAAAAGAGAGCGGAGGCTCAGGCAATAAGAACAACCGGCTCGTCAATGACAACTTCTGAGTTGATCAAAGTCTGCTGAGTTCCTGATTCCATTAGCACGAGAGGTAGCCTAACATCTCCCTCTATCGATCCTTCCCCCTCGCCAGATCATCCATAAAGTGAGGGAGTCATGATGCAGTCGAGGAAAAATCGTTTATCCCCTCGCTGAGATAAAGTTAGGGTCTCTTGACGAACAGCCTTGTACAAAATATTTTAATGACCTGAAAATCAATCACGTTTGCGGTGCCACCTACCAATAATATCTGCAGGATGCTGGGCAGTCATCTTTAATCTCCAAATATGATAATGACTCGGAGTCAGAAGCATCCATAAAGGCGTTCGACTCTGCTCGCCGAATGGCTTTTTAAATGTCAAGGACTTTACCTGACACTTCCAAATTGACCTTTATAACTCCAATTTGCTCAGAGAGACTGACAGTGGAGGAAAAAAAAAGCTTTTAACTTAAACTTCAGTGTTAAAGAAAAAGACGGAGAAAAAAAAGAAACTATTACCAACCCGCATTGTGAATGGTTTGCTTTTTTGCAATGCTTAGAAATGCTAAATAATACAAGTATAAAAATTTCTCCTGACAGCCTATTATTTCAGCGTTAACTGGATTGACAACCTGATAATCATTCAATGAAAAGTACCACTTAATTCATGCCTGTGGCAGAATGTGTTTCTTTCAACATCAGCTTCACAAAGAAATTGAACAACAGCAGCGGCGACAAAGAGCAAGCTTTCTATTATGTGGGAAGACTGAAACGGGGAATCCAATTGAAAAACTATTAAACTCAATATTGTCTTGACTTGTGGTTGTTGGGGGTCATGCGGAGACATAACAGGTAAAGTCAGAGTTGAATCGCAGCATCCGCCTGCACAGCTGCAGGCGCCCAATGATTCGAGATTAACGCAGTGTTTAAGACAACAGGTGAGTCAGTGTTTCTGCCAACCCTTACCGGTCAAACGCAGCGAGGCGGATGACAGGATGGCCTTTTCCACCAGGTCCCTGACATGAACTCTGACCCCTGAGATCACGTCGGGCCACACCCCATCGGACACCCCGACCCTCAACCAGTAGCTGCCTGCGGGAATGTTCTGTCGGGCCGTCAGCGCTCCCGAGCTCTGGTTCAGACTGAAGTACCTGAGGAAAAACAGAGGAGCTGTTAAGTAGGAGAGGACAGCTTTAGTGGAGGATGAGAGAAAGAGAGAGAAAAAAATGGCGAGGAGCTTTCTTTTGTTTCTGAGACCTTGTTCATGGGAAAAATACCTGACAGCTGGCAGACAGACAAGTAGAGAATCGGTCAGCGGTACCGGGGTTTACTCCAGCAGGAAGTGAATATAAATTGACTTTGGAAAAAAAACAAAGAAAAAGAAAAAGAAAAAACCAAAAACCAAAAAAAATCCAGCAAATTCTTTGGCTCCAAAAGAGCTTGATGGTTGTCATGGTAACTGTCAGGATCTGTTATGTGAATAAAACAAATATGCAATTGGTATTTCTAATCTGATCTTGAGGGTGTGAATGCTGAGTAGCTGCACAAGGTCCCTGATGGAGTCGCACTGTGCTTGCATGGGGCTGCTTCATCTCAGCCTAATCACACAGGTGAACTACGATTTGCTTCGTTAGATTAAATATGATTGCATTCTTCCAGATACGAGATCGCTATTGACGGCTGCGATTAGAGTCCCGTTCGGAAAAGGCGCGGCGTATATTAGAGGCCGGGGGGAATTGGATCAAAGCTCAGCTCAAGTATCTGTTAGGCGTGTTTCGGGGCTCGTGCGATATCATCGAGAGGAAAGGCACCTTGTTAGAGAAATACATCCTCGACGCTGAGTCCACATCTTCTCTTTTTATTTTCACAAATTTTACACTCTTGGCAGTTCTGCTGGTAACTGTATTGCTCGTAGCACTTGTACTCGTGCTGCACATTTGGAAACCAGCACGTTTTCATAAAGAATTAGATGCATTTTAACACAGAGCTCTTACTTGGCTGCGCTTGTCTCCAGAGTGTAGGTCTTGTTGTCCCAGTCATCAGGATCTGGGGCATACACCTTACCCAGCGCTGCATTTGCCATCCTTCCTGTTCAAGGTAAACACACACACACATGGTCACACACACACACACAGACACACACACACATTGATTCAGTCTGGACAGAATCTGCTGATGCCGACACTTATCTTTTCGTCCCCCTCTTCTCCTTATCTTGCATTCTTGTGTTCTGTTCTACTTATTATGCTCATAACTGTGGAGCCCCACTGCTGGAATGAATAGTCTCTCAGTGCTCCACTTCAGAGAGCGTGGAGCTTAAGGAAGCAGGGCTATCTCAGTATGGATTATGTTATTATCGACCTGCAGTGCCAGAGTACTGCAGCTGGGTAAACAATGGCAGCCTAGATGAGTCACTAGCGCTCCTGTTTTCCACAATTACCAAAACTGCCATTTAGCTGAGCGTGCGATCAAACACCAACAAACCAACGCATCTAACCAACTTACCCGGAGGGCAAAAAAAAGAAAACGACAAAAATAAGAAGAATCACAATCCTTATCGTAACGTGACGTTCAGAAGAGGTTTAGGCAAAGGGCTGGCAAGGGAGGAATGTGCTGAGGGCTTGAGAAAGGATTTGACAGCGATATTACCACAACAAAACACCGTCAGAATGTAAAAGGAAGAGTGTAATTATGAATTCAAGACTACACCGAGCAGGTATAGAGTGAAACTTTTCCCGTCAGCTATAGCCTCAGTTTCCCCTCTTCACTCAAGCTCTGCCTGCAGACAAAAGCTCTGTAGCGAAAAGCAGCGGGCAAAGAGAATGAAATGAGGGGAAGCGAGCACACTCACCCTTGCGGCTATGCACATAGACATCTTTCTCTCCCGCCTGATGGGCGTTATCATTCTGGTCGCCAACAGTGACGGTGAGCGTGTTTGTGGCTGTCATTGGCGGATCGCCGCTGTCGATCATAATCACCGGCAAACGTATCTCCGTCTGTCTCTCCCTGTCGAACCTCCGCAGGGCGGTGAGCGTGGCAGAGCCGTTCCCGTGATCCTGTAGGTGGAAGTCAATAGAGTAATGTGGGGGCAGAGAGAGGAAGAAAGGAGGCCCGTGCTCTGGGGAGTCTCTGTCCACAACCTGCAGCAGAGTTGAGCTCCTGTTGAGCCAAACCACTTGAGGCGCCGGACTGTTTTCCCACAACACAGGAGCGTAGGCTGTCTCCAGCTCTGGCCCGTTGTCATTCACGTCAAGCAGCGACAAGTGGACCGTAACGCTGCCAGTCAGCGCCGGGGTACCCCGGTCTGTCGCCATGACAACCAGCTCATAACCCGCCACCGTCTCCCGATCCAGCCGCCTGGCAACTGTGACCACGCCGGCTCGGCTGACTGCAAAGTGTCCATACGGGTCGGACTGAGGGAGAATGCTGTACAGAATTTCTCCATTCAGGCCCGAGTCGGGGTCAGCGGCTGACACCTGAATGACGCTGGTTCCAACGGTTACGTCCTCAGGTAAAGGGGGGAGAAGATGGGAGCTTGGGTCAAACAAGGGAGCATTGTCATTCACATCCTCCACCTGAACCAAGCAGTGGATGAGGCTGGAGAAGTCCGAGTCCTCCACCTTGATGGTGAGGTTAAACCGCTGCTCTGCCGGCTTCTCAAAATCCAGTTTCTTCTTCAGCCTCAGAGTGCCCGTCTGCTCCTGCCTGTGGCTCACCATGTAGAAGTGTTGCTCTGGATCTCCTGCCACCACACTGAAGGCCAGCTGTCCGTACGTGCTGGCGTCCGGGTCCTCGGCGCTCAGCTCCAGAACAGGAGCATCTTCGTCAGCGCTCTCAGACACACGAGCGCCACACCAGTCCTCTTTAAACTTTGGCACATGGTCGTTGATGTCAGTGACCACTATAGTTGCGGTAGCTGTGCCCATCATACCCCCGCCGTCCCGGGCCTCTACGACTAGATGGTGGCTGTCAGCGAGCTCCCGGTCCAGACCCTCTGCTGCCACAGAAATGGTGCCGGTGCTGGAATCAATAGTAAAAAGGTCTGCGTTGTTTGTGTTTTGTGTATTCTCAGTAATCCGGTAGGTGAGGATTGCGTTCTGACCCACGGCTGCATCGTCGAAGTCTAACGCCGTCATTTCCGCGACAAACGTTCCCGGAGGGGAGTTCTCCTCCACGCTACCGTGGCAGTTGTCAGGTGCGCACGTGAAGGTGGGAGCGTTGTCGTTGATGTCCCACACGTTGATGATAACGTCCGTAAAGCCAGTGAGCCCCTCGCCCTCTTCGTCCGTTGCCATGACAACGAAACGCCAGACGGCCCGCTCCTCTCGGTCCATGGTGCGCTGGGCGTACATCTCCCCCGTGATGTCGTTGATCATGAAGTGTGACTCTGCCCCTTGGCCATGGATGGAGTACCGTATGGCGCCCTGGTCTGCATCCTTGTCTGGGTCTGTAGCTGTCACCTGCAGAGATAAAGACAACTTCCTAAGTAAATGGATATTCATTCATCCAGTCAAAACCCAAATGACTGCTTCCTCTTATCTCTCTCGGCCGTCACCAGGGTCTTCTTTGCTTGTGGATTTTTTTAGACAGCCCGTTTAAGTGTGCACACTTACTCCTGACCTCCTAAATTAAAGCAATGAGCTCTGATCAGACATGTTTCGAGCATCTAGCCTCAGAGTGTCTGACAGCCTTACCGCTGAATTTCCCCACACAAGATCCATCAGGACTGTAGAGGAATGATAATTATACTTTTTTTTTTTTAAAACTATGCTAGTTGTAAGCAATACTTAGCCTCTGCATACAGCTACACTTGCTGTTGATTTAAAAAAACAGAGAGAGGGAGCTCTACAGATATTCGCAGGTCTACAGATTACAGTAATTACTGAAAGAAAAACAACAATCATCTCAGCCTCTCACCTGTAGCACAAACACTGGTGACCCATCGAGCTCCTCTGTGACAGATCCATAGTACTCATTCATGGAGAACACGGGCGCCTCGTCGTTCTTATTAACCACAGTAACCACCACGGCCGCGTAGTCTTCCCACTTCCCGTCTGAGGCCAGGACCAGGAGCTTGTATCTCTTCTGCTGCTCATAGTCCAGTGGCTGTGCAATGAAGATTGTCCCCACCTCTGGCTCGATGTCAAAAACACCACCTTTGTTGCCAGATGTAATCTGGTAGCGCAGCTTGGCATTGGCTCCTGTGGCAGGAAAGATAAAATGCACGATTAGGAAATGTGAAGTCACTGATTCTGCCAGTAAAGAAAGCGTTTTATAATAAGGTTCGGGCAATCTGACGTTAAGCATAGCAACATTTTTAAGAAGGTAGTAGACTTATTATCCCTCCAAGTCTCTGCATGCTGAAGAATTGTTGTTTTTCCTGCTTTCACTATTTTCCCAGCAACAACAGAACGGCAGGAGCCCAGGGGTATTACACCTCATTTCCTCCGAGGTCTGACCATTAGTAGGTTTTCATGTATCCCTTTCTTGTTTTGATTACTTAATTAAATGGAAACGTTGTACATCGTCTCCTCAGCTTTAATCAGATACTAATTAAGAAAAGAGTGCCGAAAAAAGTAAAAGGGAGCGTGAGAGTTAAAAGCGGCATACAGTAATGCGCTCTGATAGGGCCCCCTGGGGAATGCTTCTGAGGCCCATCGAGAGACGGGGGGGGGGCTGGGGGTAGTTTTTATTAAAGAGGAAGTCAATATCTGAACTTATCTTCCGTGTCTCCATGGAGACCATCCAGTCCAACGGTTTAACACTGGGATAGATAAGATAATCTCCTGGAGTGAACAGTCTTCGCTTTCAATCATCCTGTTGGGTTAAAGTAGCTACAATCCCATGTAAATACACTAATCTGCACTATTAACACAACCCCAGCTGACAAAGTGCTCCCTGCCTCCCACAGGGATCGAGGCAGGCTTTACAGCGGGCGAGCCCAGGGTGGAGTTTTTAAACAAGACGGATTGAGCGTAGCCTCTCAGACACAAGTGCAACAGTGTTGCAACTTTAATGTTGGGGGTTGGTGTTATTCCACAGCTATTCATCATTAGTGCCGCAGCGCAGCCTAAGCTGCACCCCCGCTCGCCATAAATACTTGATTAACGGACCTAAACATGCCTGATAAAGGGATGTTAGGCTACCGCTGTACAGAGGATGAGCAACTGCTTTATTGGTTAAATCCCGCCCACCTACTGTGTGGGAGCGTGTCACTCTTTTTGGAACATATGTGCTACAGTGCATTACCAAGCACTTAAATGACTGCAGCTAAATCTAGCACACCGCATGATTTCAGCAGAGCTCAGGCCAGATTGGGAAAGACTGCCCGCAGGGTCACTTTATGCATATTTGCTACAAATGCAGGCCATCTTGCAAAAAAAAAAGGGAAAAAAAAGGTGCCGACTTGGCAAACAACTCACTGTTAAGAAGCTGATTGATAGACTGCCAGAATATTTCTGTTATTTCAAGGAAGACAGTCTGATGAGGAATACATAAATCTGTTAACTGCTGTAAAGTTTTAAAGCACCTCGCAAAAAACTTTTTATATTGGTTTCCGGATGACTAGCTTCTTTGACCTTTATTTTCAAGAGAGTGGCATCAGTAAAATCTCTCCGTGGGACCTTCGTCAGCCCGCTGTCTCATCAAGCATACCTTCATCCTCGTCATTAGCGCTAACGGTGACAACAGCCAGGCCCACATCTGCATTCTCGTCGACGCCGACTTCATACAGTCGCTGAGCAAAGACCGGTTTGTTGTCGTTGACGTCGCTGATGAAAACCCTCACATACGCTGTGTCTGCAGGAATGACAGAAAGGCAGAAGATTAAACGGCACAGCACACACACACACACACACACACACACACACACACACACTTCTCCAGACACTGTATATGTGTGTGTGTGTGTGTATTCTCCCTCCATCTGTTTATTGATTCTACAATTCATTGTCACTCTTTAGTGGGGAAGAGGCACTTAACCCCGACGCAATGTGCCTCATTCACATGGAAATCAGAAAAAAAAAACATTATTCACTAAGAAGTGCTGTAAATTACATAAATTATTCATTTTGTCAAGAGTGTATTGTTTTAACAGTGGTAACAGTTTTCACCAGAAAGAATAACGGTAATAGGGCTAAACCTCTTCAACAGGCAGCGTTTTTTTTTTTTGTTTTTTTTTTTGCTGAGCGCAGATAAAGAACGTCTCTACTGGGGAGGTTAAATATTTATAAGATGACAAGTGTTTGTGTCTTATCTGTGCCCTCCTCATTACGCTGTTTATTTCTTTAGTTAGAAAGAGTAAATTATCCGCTCACAGAAACACATGGGTGACATGTTAATTTGGAGCTGCTGCAGTGTGAGATGACGGTGGAAAGAAGGAAGGAGGCTCTTTTTTTCTCAGCTTTTCACTTTTTTTTTTTCCCCACTTCCCTCCTCCTTGGTGTGTCCCAGCGGTGACACAGAGAGAGACAGGTAATGTTTGCAGAGGAGATGAGCCCTTCTGGATGTGGGAGATTCGCAACACGAGACGCAGCTAAGGCTCATTCCAAATGCTAAGCAGATCTGGCAACTCTGGAGAGAAGGCTTTACTGCTCCAAAACATCACCCTTTACCCCCTAATACCCTCTTCACAAATATTTGCAAAAGCTCCTGAATACAAAAGTCATATTATGCCACTCGGAGAAAAAAAAAAAGAAGCGACTGTGGTTCTAAGACTGCCAAAATGTCACAAAGAGAACATGATAAACAAACACGGGCCGTACCGGTTAAATATTGAACAACGAAAATTAAAAATCAGACGGAGGAAGAAAAAAAAAGAGGAGGGGGTTGTTACAAAAAAAAAAAGAAAGTGCCAAGAAATCTCTGAGCTATTTTCACATGGAACAGAGTGAAGCTGTCTAGTCATGGCAGTGGAATAAATCAAATTAAGATTCATTTTTCAAAGTCAGTCCCAAGGTATAAATGAATGTAATGTCATGCCAGTGCAGTCTGTTTAAAACACAGCGCACAGACGAAGAACTCCTCGTAGATGAGTTTTCAGTATTTCCCTGTGGGCTCATGGAGAATTAACAATGCTGTATTTTCATGAATGGGACTCTGCACCGGGGCCAGAGGTCACTTCAAAGTTAACTCCCAGCCAACTTATACAGTTTCTTAGGAAAACAACAACTAAAAAAAAGATTGGGATCCACTGAATTTAAAGTAACAGTTAGTGACAAGTAATAACCCTCAGGTGGGTTGAGAATTGTCTGTATGGAAGAGACTGACATTTTTTGGATTATTCAGTTTCTTGCTGAAGGTTAGATGAGATGATTGACACCTGTCTCAGGTGTGTCAGGTAACTGTGAAGCTACCACCAGCAGGCTCCGCTTAGCTGAATCGCAT
This sequence comes from Pagrus pagrus, assembly GCF_965226575.1. Taxonomy (NCBI): domain Eukaryota; kingdom Metazoa; phylum Chordata; class Actinopteri; order Spariformes; family Sparidae; genus Pagrus; species Pagrus pagrus. Next base: position 3,276,225 of record NC_140194.1, read on the forward strand.
TTACAATTATAATTGCCAGCATACAGACTGGAAACAGAAGAAAACAGCTGGCATGACTTCAAGATATCATATGCCAACATTTCTGTATTAAATTACATGTTCAAACGCAGAAAAACCCACAAGTTTATTTAAGATAACGATGAGTTTTGAGGATGAGTGTGAGGAAGAAAGTCAGCCAATGAGACTTACTGTAATTCAACTTTAAAACAACAATTTACGCCTTGCATCATTTTGAGTTTATTCACCCAAAACAGCCAGATAACTTTACTGTGCATTAGCTGTAAGCTAAGCCTCTCACTAAACTCAGCACTCACCCAGTTCCTTTCTTTTTTCCCTCTCTGTAACGTTACATTCATGCTCCGGGATCGCTGCTGCAGTCAGGCTGATAAACAGGAGTGAAGATAAATCCAACTTTTTACACCAAAAGTTAAAAAGTAATCTCTGAGCTCTCCTCCCGTCAGTAAACCGTCTCCACACCAGAGCAGATTCCAGTGTGTGAGCCTCTTTTCGAGAAAACAAATGTGCCTCTGTCCCTAAATGTCAAAATATTCCCTCAGTGACATGAAGCAAAAATCCAGCCGAAATGTATTTCTAACCTGAGTTGGGCTTCTTGTTCTTGCCAGGTCGCGCTGACTCCTGCCCGTCTTCCGACTGAACTTCCAGCAAATAGGAGCTGCGGGCCTCACGATCGAACACAGCTTCTGTGTAGATGATCCCATGTTCTGGGTCAATGCGGAACAGATGATGGTCGCCGCTGCTGTCGCTCAGCAGAGAGTAAGTGATCTGTAGTGCCACAGGGAATTTTGGAAAATAAAGCAGTGTTTCTTTTGAGCAATAATTTTGCAGAAATAGCAGAAATTAAAGGCGTTTGTAGCTGAAAAATGTCAGGAGGTCTCTATCATATTCCCACAGTCTTTCTTCTCATTACAGACAAAAACAGATCAATGCTTCTTCCTTCCAATGCTGTCAGAGTCAGTCACACAGCTGCGATGGCACAGTTCCCAAGACCACTTTGAAAACACTTTGACAACTCCGGCGCAAAAGCTTCCACACAAGTGGGATTGTGGTGTGATGTTACAGAATACTCCTTCTAGCGTGGAGTCTACACACATGGTTATAAATATCTTTAATCTGTTGTTCCTGCATGTCAAAGAAGATAACCACAAACCTCTCCATTCAGACCGAGATCTTTGTCATGTGCAGACACTTGTAGAACCGAAGTTCCTATCTGGGCTCCCTCCGTTACCGAGGCCTCGTAGATGGAGGAGGTAAAAAAGGGCACGTTGTCATTGACATCTTGGGAGAGGAGAGAGATTTAGCAGCAAATTGATAATGTGTTAATTTCCAGATTGTAATTAGGTAATAAATTCTCCAGCATCCTAAGCTGTAGCAGCAGTAAATGTGCACATAAAAGATTTAGGGGGTTGATTTTCAAGTGCAACGCTGCTTACTGCAGCTGCTGACTTGAACTTTCTGGATGTTGGACTTTTTTCACCAGCAAATGAACCTAACATTATACCTGACGGCTAAAAGCCAATCAAATTATCATCTGATAAATCAGCTGTTTTACACATACAGTACAAAGCAAAAACAAAAGGGAAGTTATAGACAAAGACTCAGATATTATGTTTACATGAATAAAAGTTACTATAGATGTTTTATTACCTTTTCAGCTCACTAAACTGACATTATATGACATTTTATATTGATTTTATACTATATTTAAATCATACATCTCAAAGAACAAAGACAGTTTGAGTGAGATGAGTAAGAGTCACACCTGTTATGTTGATATAAACTGTAGTGAAAGCAGCGAGAGGCACCGCAGCCACATTCTGCGCTCGAACCCGGAGAGAGAAAAGGGCCGTGGTCTCGTAGTCGAGCGGCTCGGACACCAGAATGGACGCGGAGCCGTCTTCGCGGTTGGGGGAGAGGTAGAAACGAACCGGCATGTTGGTTTCGGGGACCATCCCGTCCTCCAGGTTGTAGGTCACCCTCGGGTCACCCAGCTGAGATGTCGCCTTGATTGTCTGAAGACGAGAAGTTAGATCATGATTTTTGCCAGCGCTGAAAGCCCGACAGGTTGAGGATAAAAAATTACAGAGGACTGACGCAAAAAACAGAAAACAGCCCTGAGCTGAGAAAAAGCTCAAAAAGCTCAACGGCTTTGAGCTGCTAAAACACCAAAAAGAAGGTTTTTATTCTGGGCTTGAGGGAAGGTTTTCAACTTGGGAAAATGTTCTGATTCACTTTCTTGCCAAGAGTTTGGCAATACCTTGCACACGCCTGTGAGGCTTAGGGGCCCGTGTCCACATAGCTTTTTTTGGGGGGCAGAAAGGGCGCCTGGCCTGGTGGAGCGCTGGGATGAAGAAAAAACACCGCACGCTGGTGTTGTCTCTATGATAACAATATCTCAACAACCACCGCTGTATGATCGACACTGCCTGCTTAATAATGGTGATGGTACCGGCTCCAGCTATCAGCCACAGAGCAAGGACGATGTGGGTGCATGACATGATCCATAAGAGACAAAAATACAGTGAATATCATCGCCTCGTCCAGGAGAAAGAAAAAGTGCGGTGGCGATGTCCCCAGCACCTTTTCTGAAAAGTTAACATTTTCATCTAGAGCGATCTGAAACATTTGGTTTTTTTTGCTGCAGATGCTTTCTTATTGTGAACAACTGAAAAAAGACGCTGGCACTGGCGAGAAAAACGCTCTGTAGACAAGAGTCCTAAGTACGAAGCTGGAGCTGTGAGGCAAATTAGCTTAGCTTAGCATAAAGACTAGAAACCGGGAAAAGGCAACAGAGCTCCTGGTAGCCATATTTTCATACTTTGGTCTGAGACAGGCGAGCTGTTTCTCACTGCCTCGAGGCTTTAATGCTGAGCCAAGCCAACCAAGCTTTTTCACACACGAGTGTGCCATCATCTCTTCTCATCCAAATCTTGCAAGAGAGCATACAGGTGTATTTCCAAATATTGTTGCACTACTCTTGTTAACAAGGTTTTTAGCTTGTGAGAGGTCAAGACACATCTTTTCAAGCTAAATAAGAGGTTGGTCTGACAGTAATTCATGTTTTGCAGTCTGAAAGAAGCACAAAATACTTCAGATTTTCATTTAGTCTGACGACAGTAAGTAAGCTGAGAATCAGACTTGTCCTGGCCCTGAATGAACCTCTCATCTCACAGTGAATCCACTTGTAAAGACCTTAACATTTTTTTTTGTGCTCTCCAGATTGACAGCTACTGTGTATATACTTTTCACATCAAAGGAGACATTTTGGATTGACTTAATTAGCCCGGAGTCATGAAACTTGCTAAGCACATGCAATTCAACGTCAGCTATCTCCTACAGCATCAATCTTTGAATAACGTTTACAGATTTTCCCAGCGCACTGACAAGCTTTTCAAAGGCATATTTTTCAGCCCAAAGAGAGCACGTTGTCTGAATTACACACAAGAATGTGCACAAATGCAAGGGAGTCAGTAAACAAACACTCAGACGGTTCAATTACAGCAACTCAAAAGTGGCAAGGCAAAGGAAAAACAACAGAGCAAGTTACGTGCAGACAGACGTACCACTATGGGCGTATCCCTGGCGGTGTTTTCAGGGATGACGACACTGTAGCTCTCCTTCTCCCACTCCGGAGGCTGGTTCTTCACGTTGGTAATGGTGACTGACAGCTCCACAGAAGTGCTTCGGTTTCCCCCGTCAGTCGCTATGATTTCCCGCGTTATATAGGTTCTCTGTGTCAACAGCAAACAGTTTATTCAGTCAGTTATAAATGCATTGATCTTGATCATCTTGATGCAGAGAGGATTTCTAGTTGGAAAGCTGTGTCCCTGGTAAGGCTCCTTATTAAAACAAGGTCACAACATATCATTACCAAGAGTACATTAGTTAAATTTAGCACATAATAAATAGTGACATTCTCATAGTGTTTTCAATAATTTACATTACATCACAGTCCATTTACATGTGTATGTGTGCGTGTATATGTTCCCTAACTCATGGCAGTGTACTGTACGTGTATGTGCATAATATTTATGAGCATGAACTTATGTTAGTCCATGTGTATCTGCTCCTCTATCTATTTGTACATGTCTATATGAATGTGTGTGTACATAGTTGTCAGTGATTGCAGTCGCCAAATTATTATCAGGGCATTCAGAGCAATAACGATTAGTTGATTACTGACAGAAGAGAAGCAGCGGTTTGAAACTAAATTAATTGTTTACGTACATTTTCAGGTAAAAAATTTGAAAATGGTGTTTCTTTACATTTCTAAAACTCTCAAATATCCAGCGCTAATTTTAAGAACAATTGAACAAACAAACGTACGATTATTACAACCGATTACTTACTAAATGTGTATAATATACAGAACTGGAATATACATGCAGTATATACCTGATGTAGCATGAAAATAGTAATAACAATAACTGTTAAATCAGCTTGCTATAATTGGACTAACACACGGCTGTGTCTCTTTCCTGCTCTGCAGCAGTGGAAAAGGATCCTGCCTAAACCGAAACTTGTTGTATGAACTCCACGGCAGAAAATCATTTAATTAGGCAGAGAAACAACAGAGGCAGCACGGTGAGCCGTCCAAAATTTATTAAGCTATAATTCAGGTTGCAAAAAAGCTCCTCTCCTTTTTTTTTTTTTTTTTTATTGTGCTTTAATTGAACCACTAGGAAATAAGGGGGTGAATTTGACTGAGGAACTGTATCTCATCAAGGCGGACACTGCAGGGAAAGCTGAAAATTTTCCTTGAGAGGTCATTAGAGTATTTGATTCTGTTTATCTAAATGAGACAATGTGTTACATCAACGTAGCACTCGCAGCAGAGCGTAGCTTCTATAAAGCCCTCTAAAATGCCTCCTCTGGCCTCAGACTAGGTAATTTTATTTAATTCAACCACTAACAGTCAAAGATAATGCAAGTCATAGTTAAACCACTTTGTTAATGAAAAAAAAAAAAAAGGCTCAAATAAGAATCCTTTTGTTACGATGTAACAATTCAACCATCAGCTGCATTATTCTATTAATGCAAATTGTGGCCCTAGCAACTCTATTATTGTAGCCAGATAAAAAAAAAAAAAGAAATCTCACTTCACTTCAGAATTACATTTTCTATTCCTGGGACAATCCAATTAATATTTTGTGAACAAGTACAACTCTTTTCCAAAAGCTTGATACCAGGGAACAAAGATTGTGATCGGCGACGTCCAATATGGACCCGGCAGCTGCGGCTTTTACAATAAATTAATGGCTGACTGACTTTGTGGTAATATCCAACCGCGGTTTAAAATTAAATTTGCAAGTAATGGTATCAGATCTGAAACATGCGGTTGTGGTCGCAACCTTTCTTCCGTATTCTCCACTTAATTCTGTGTGCGGTCGTACTGTACGGTGCATTACGCTGGCTCTGGCCCTGCTGTCTGAGAAACATAAGAAGTGCTGCCGCCGTGCAATGTCCTCCAAATGTCAACTGAAAGACTGCAAGTCAACTGGGAACTCCGTTTGCACACTTTACTCTCAAGTTCGGTGTGAAAATTTGTCCTACGTGATTCACTGTAATCAGAAACTGTGATGAGAAAATCAAAAAAGAACAATGTCTCAGACCAACAGAGACATTTAACATTTAATGAAGTGCTTCTACAAGCTTAGTTACAGCACACAGAGTGTGGGATGATTCAAATAGCTTCTGAAACCACTTTTGAAATATGCAACAGCTTTGTTCAGCGAGGTTTGGGGCTTAACACTTTCAATTTTACATGAGTCAGCGGCAAAATTTCCAAAGACTTTTAACACCAGTGCACTAAAAAGTATACTAAATAATAAATGTCTCCATAGTGCTAGAGCAAGTTTCTGGCCAAAGAACAACATTTAGATTTGAATAAGTGAAAAACAGGAAGGCGAGAGCTGATACACGACAGGAAAGATGACAGTCGACAACACAGCGATCAAAAATGTAACAAAAAAGAAAATGTGTTACATCACCGACACTCACGCGATCACAAAATTACTGTAGCTGACGAAGATAAACCAGTGAAGGACAGCGTGTGAGTCATGTCGAACAGCTTTACTTTTGAGAAAGACCTGTTTAATTCATCTTGAGGGACGCTGTCTTTTTTGCAGCAGTTTTTCCAAAAAACATACGACTTCAGTTTTTAAGACAAGCTGTTCGCATGGTGGTAACCGTGCTCTGCAAGTTGAATCCAATCCAATTTTTTCAGTTAATAACTTCAAAAAATCCTCATCTAAAGCGGTTGCGTGCTGTCAGTCTCCTTATCAAAGTCTCAGATGATAAATTAAAATTAAAGTCTTTAATCCATTAAATCAAAGCCGGAGTATTTAATATGGGTCCTGCTTTGTGATAGTTAGCATTTTAAAAAAACCTGTGCCAAGGCTCTCGTTTCTTTTAACAGCTACTGCGAGTTAGGGGACTTTTCTGCATATCTGAAGTCTTCAGTAACAGTGGACCGAACAGAACCGTGGTCATCAAATAGAACCACAGGAACTCCAAGTCGTTAAAATCTATTTTTAATCATTTGTTTGGGCTGAATCATTCTCCCCGCGTCTTCGTCCTCTGTGGTCGTTCCACATGCGGCACCTCTGTGAGTACACATACCCTAGATTGGAAGTAGCAGACGGAGGCACTTTGAGGTGGCGTACTCATTAACTTTGTTGACACAGACCCAGAGGCTGCCATGTGATACAGACAGTGTGTGTGTGTGAGTGTGAGTGCTTGGTGAGAGAGAGGGAGAGAGAGAGAGAGAGAGAGAGAGGCCGTTAATAACTGCTGACTGACCTGTGATATGGGCTGGTTAACAAAGACCCATCCAGTGACAGGGTTGACCCGCAGGTACTCAGGCTGCTCCAGGGACATGGAGTAAGCGATAGCTGCATTAGTGCCAAAGTCATCATCGTGAGCCGCCACGCGAAGGAAACTGGTACCGACCAAAGTGTCTTCTCTCAGGAAGTCTACAGGGGATAAATAATGTATGTGCACTCAGTTCGCTTGTCTAAGAGTAGAGACTCGTGAGCCTGAGGGCAAGAGGATGCTGAAGGTCACACTGTTATTATGCAAAAATGATTTAGTTTATTGACAAGGTATTTTCTTTTATGTCTATTTCCAATTTTCTCACAGAGATGCAATTCATTAAGCAAGGGTATGAATGTGATCTCATTCTCTTTCCCAAACAAAATTTAATCTAGAGGCACATTTACTGCATTTACGCACTAAAACACGTCCTCAATTAGGTCAAATTAAAGTAAAACTTAAACTTTACCTCAGCATCTTTAAAGTCCTTGATATGCCTACATGATACAAATTTTTTGTCCCACAGCTGCATCAGCTTGTATCATTTTTATCCAACACTTACACTCATAGCGCAGATTCTCAAACTTGGGGCTATTATCATTCTGGTCCAGTATTTGGATGGTGAGCTGGCAGATGCCTATGAGCGGCTCCTCCGCCCAATCAGTGGCCGTAACTGTAATTGAATACTCTCTCTGCCGCTCCCTGTCGAACCGCCGGGCTGTCACAATCACTCCTGTAAATATAGAAGAAACGTGCACACATGAATACATATCTACGTATCCATCCATTCAGTGATTCTCCAGTTCACCAATCTATGCATGCATTCAACCATCCATCCATCAATCTATCTAACCATCCATCCATCCGTCTAGCTATCAATCTAACCATCCAACCATAAATCAAGGAAACAAGCAAACAATTACAAAGAGCGAGTCAGCCCTTCCCTTCAAGTACGGCGACTTTGTTATTAAATTTCGAGATGAAGAAAATAGAGGCGAAGCCTTAAAGGAAATGACTGACAGCAGAACACGTCGACGCCACGTGTTTGGACTTCGGATCAGCTCGTCTATTCTCCATCCCCCTTTTGTTATGTAGAGTCTTTCTTATACACTGACAAGCCACGTCCAGCCTGGCAGGTTTAAACGTAATGAGGATCGATCGAGGCAGGTTTTGACTTCTTCAAAATATCAATTTGAAGAACGGGAACACTTCCTACCCTCTCGGATCAAAGTTCAACTTGACTGACCATTAGGAATGTCAATTATCAACAACGCCAACATGCAGCGCTGTCTATCTACAGTAAACTCTGCGCTCTATATCTAATTGAGACCTATTTTCATCCAGACAATCCATGACGGCTCTACCTGTGTCGGGATGAATTCTGAAGGCGGGCATGGCGCTGTCTCTGTGCATTAAGCCGTATTTGACTTTTCCATTTGCTCCCTCATCTGCATCCACAGCATGCACTTGCAACACAAAAGTCCCCGTTGGCTGGTTCTCCAGCACTGAAGCCTGCTCACGATATTGCTGGCACTGAGATGAAGAGAGAGGAGAAGGGAGGAAAAAAAAGAAGGAGAGAGAAATTATTCTCATATATGACACTATGTTGTCAGAAATACGTTACTTTAATGAGAACGCAGGGATCAGAAAGGATAAACTCATTATGTAGAAGGTCAGTACAGTATGCACACACAGGGAGGTACAGAGCATGAAACACAATATAGAAGTTATAGATACAATAAGCCACATCTATGAACATGAAAACACTTGAGCAGATTCCTTTTGAAGAGCCAGCAGTGAACAGCTTTGTCTTAGCCAGGAATCCATCCTCCCCTAATGAATATATGCCCCAGATAAAGAGCCGTTCTCTGGAGTCCTTCCTTTATTTGAAATCAGACATAAATGCTCGCAACTCTTTCAACAGTATGGCCATGAACATAGAAAAACAATAGGCGAGAGCAACAGCGAAACAGAGATGGATCAAAGGAAACGAGCGAGCACATGAGGATAGCGCTCGTGAAAAAACAAAAAAACAATCAAACGCTGTACTCTACTTGATGGTACTGTGTTTTTCCGGGAGTATAAAGTAGTGACCATCACACCTTTGATTATTTGGGATAAGAATAGATGTGTAAATCGATGCATTTTAATCGCGGGAAGCTGAAAAAACCTTTGATGTCTGGAACGACGAGCGTCCCTTTTCCCTCGCCGCCTCCAAAACTGACCAATCCCAGGTTGCGTAACAGGCAAGATGGCTGCCTCCACGAGGAATTCATCCTTATTTTCGCTTTCGACGTAGTTCTTGCACAAGTGTTAAAGGAAATACAGTGCAAGGCTTCATGGGAGGTGATGGCACAGACAGTACGGCCTGTAGATAGCTGCTCATAAAAATCACATCATATCAAACAGAAGGTCACGCTAGCCGAGATAGTTCTGAGGCGCAACTTGATATTTAAAAAGTTGCCTTCCAGGGACATCCAGCCCCACCTGAAAGACCGCTGGAGCTGCTTGCTCCTCATGCATATGTCTCCCGCTGAAGTTCAAGTCATACGTAATTAGGGAGGAAGTTAATTAAACAGGTATGGTATATTGTGATGATACTGCACTTTTTTTTTTCGTGAATTAATTGAATTCCCAATGGAGCGCCTAAAGATAGAGTGGGTGTGCGGGGCTAATCAGAACTCTTGGGAAAACAGAGCGGAGAGAGACGGAGGCCAGGGAAATGAGAACGCCGGGGCAAAAAGGGAAAGAGCAGGAGAGTGGGATGAAGAGAGGGAGGAAGGAGTGATGGACAGAGAAGATGAGAGAAAGATGGAACAACACTGCGAACGCACGTTCTTTGATGAGAGTAAAAATACTCGCTGTTAGCTATCACGGTTTTCCACAATTGTTCAGTGCAGTTTACACACAATCACACTTGTTCCTAACGAGATTAAACCAACTGAACAGAGTATAAGACAGTTCAGAGGCGCACGGCGGGCACAGGATACCGTCGATAACGACAATAGGTGCAAATCTGAGAGGCTGAGGTGGACGAGTACACGAAGGAGGTGGAGGAACGAGAAGGAAGAATGTGAGGACGAGGAAAAACAAGTGCGAACAATAGCAGTAATTTCAAATGAAAATCAAGCGACTGTGATGGGCAATGTTCTTGTTCATGGATTGACAGTGAGGGAAGCGGGACAAAGAGCACAACAACACAATCTGAGAAGGACAATCAGAAGAGGACAAACAATTTTAGTTTTTCTCGCCATGCAATATTTTATCGAAGTCGAACCCATTATTATTTTCGCTGTATATATATCTTTTGAATTGCAAGACCGTGGGTGAAAGGACTTCTGTGTTCTCCGAACAGCAAGTTATTGTTGACAAGGCCATTCGACTGTGTAACGTACAGCACAGAGTTGTTGAAGACAATGTAAATGTTGAAGGAATCAACAGCGTCAGCCTTTCTACAATTTACCGATTAATTTACCTCCTAACGCAAAAGAGAACGCAAAGATCGCCAATGTATGTAAATCCATCGCTTACAAACAACTCATCTTGATCTATTTTACTTAAAGTGAGTGTTTGTTTCAGGATTTGGATACAGTTTTATGGATGAAGCTTGGTTCAGTCTGAAGAAGAGAAGATCATTGGCCAGCGTGCCAATGTGGAAGTCCCTGATCAGTATGAGGGGGGCAGCACGAGCCTCTCTGCAGCCGTGAGTAATCGTGGGGTTTTTCCACCACCATTCCACTTTAGGGCGATATAACACTGAACATCTGAACACAGTCTTTGTTTTCACGGCGGTGTCCTGAAATGTTAGTAGTTCAATATCAACCAGCGATTTTGCGGTATTTGTTTTCCAGTGTAATCCCCTTCCCTCAACTCAATATAGGATTTTTTTTTCTCTGCATGCCGGTGAAAGGTCTATGACCGGAGAACACCAGGGAAAATCTCCTACAGGCATTAGACCTGACCTGCAGTGACACAGGTGTAGGAGTCTTGTCAAGGCTCGATCCAGCACACCAGAGGGTTTATCCCCCGTTGCCTGGAAAAAGAGACCTTTGCCTGAGACGTGATGCTGAGGCAGAATGAATCCCTCGTCTGCATTACTTGCAGTAGTCACAGTATACAATATGTTCTGTAACAAGTTGTGAATGTACATTTCTTATATATTACCTGAAAATGCATTATCTGTAGCTACATGTCCTTGACGCGGTGTTTTCCAATGTTAGAGTAGACTTTGAGCACGGATAAAATGGTCTTCAGGTGATTTATGGAGGGATTTTGCATAAAAGAGCCAGAAGTTTTGTAAATGTAGTCTGAAGATTTGTTTTTTTTCTCTCCATTTTTTGAGAAAACGCTGGAAGGTTTCAAGAAATGTGTCTTAGCTACTGTGCAAAACTGTAAGAAAGGGTCAGGGTTGGTGGCAAAAACAAAGAATACAACTAATAGTTTAAAGGAATTATTAGACATTCTGGAAAATACACTTTATTCTCGCCTCCCAGGGGGAAATAACTACCCTTGTTCTTGTACTTAACAAAAAATTTCACCAAAATATCCCACATATGAGCTCTGCCATCTGGACCTGGTGATGTCACTTGGAGTCAGAGTCTGTGCAGTAGTGATCAGCTGGTGGAGCTAAATTAACGCGGCCCATCTTGCTCATTAACTTCCTTTTAATAGAATCAAAAACACATATTTAAACCAAACTTATCAGAAAAAATAACACTTGAACATCAGCGTGATGAGAACCTACCTAAAGTGACAGACACCATCTTTGGGAAACATTTTATTTTTAGTCCATCTGTCACATCTGCAAATATGGACAGGGCAGGATTCATAACACAGATCCAGCCAACTCGGTTTGATCAACATCTTCTGGCTTCACTTCTGGGGAGCTGTCATGTCATCCATCTTTATATACAGCGATCAGCCAAAACATTAAAAGGGACTGACAGGTGAAGTGAATAAAATTGATCATCTTGTTACAATGAGACGTTCTGCTGGGAAAATCGTTGGTGCTGGCATTCACATGGAAGCCATTTGATATGCACCACCTTTCCAAACATTGTTGCAGACCAAGTACACCCCCTCACAGCAATGGCACTCCCATATATTGACCCTCCAGCAGGATGTGACACCACATTACTCAGGAATGGTATGAGGAATAGTTCAAGGCATCGACCTGGCCTCCAGATTCCCCAGATCCCAATCAGATCCACAGGACACAAGGGGTCTCACGCCAATGCCCTGGTGCCAGACACCACAGGACACCCCTGAGGTCCTGTGTCCGATCTATTGAGGCTTAGACACAGGGCCGCTGGTGGTGCCCTGTGGTGTCAGGCCAATGCAACACCCTGGGCTCTTTGTCCATTCCTCTGGCGATTGCCGCAATGTCCTAATGGGGCGGGTCACTGCCATCAGGAATTGCCATTGCCATGAGGAGGTCTTCTTGCTTGCAAACAGTGTTTTAATGGTTGGTGCATGACAACTGTGTGGACCCAGAAGTACATTGCATTGTAAGGAGTTGATCTATGTTGTTCACGTTACCTCTCAGTGGTTTTAAAGGGGTAAACATGCTAATAAGCACGCTCGAGAGGTGCCCATTCTCATAGTTGTTGCCATTCTTAAAAATTAAAAAGAAATCCTCACCTGCTCAAACACAGGTTTGTTGTTGTTGACATCATCCACTCCGACGATGACCCGTGCGGTGGAGGAGAGAGGGTGTGGCCCACCTGACGCATTGTCGTCCGTGGCTGTTACATTCAAGACGTATTCCAGACCTTGAAGCTTGGGCAGGGGAGTGGAGCGGAGACGAATCAGCCCTGCAAAGACCACAGACCCATTAAATTACACATTATAAAACATCGTCCCTCCTAACACAGTAAGCGGTACCATTCCATTAGTCATTAAGCAGGATGTTATTGCCACTGTGGCCTTGCATGGTGAAGGATGCGCTATCAATAAAAACAGAGCGGAAAGTAAATGCGGACTGGATGTTGTTGTTCTAGAAGTCGGGAGTGAGATAGCAAGTAGTGAAAAATCCACCTCAGAACTCCACGCAACGGTAAAAAAATCTGATATGCAGGCTAAATCCAAAAGCAATTTCACACTGGTGATTTTGTCACATTTTCTAATCTAATAATTGCATGCTCTCCTCAAAAGATGCCCATCCAGTTTGAGCACTTGAGCAAAAACATAAAGTAGTAAGTGACTGGGGTTAGAAGTTAACCAGGCTCAGCAGATGCCTATTAGCTGTTCCTTTCTGCCCCCCCCTTTGTCTGCTTTCATGTAACAGTCAAGATCAAAGGTGGGATAAAAGCAGGCAGCATCTGAGTCAACATATTTCTCGTCAACAGTAATACAAAAACATCAGAGGGCGCGGGACGAACAAGACGCCTGTGATGTGGGGGAAACTCAATGAAGTGAGAGCATCGGGAGGTTCTTTATTCTCTCGTTGTGTTTCTATTCATCTCTTTCAGTGCTCTTGATTAAAGACAACACAGCATGCTGACACACAGATGCGAGTGCCTGACTCTCCTCTCTCCCAATTTGCTTGTGATCCCGGCAGCCCACAGAGAAGAGAAGCGCCCCGGCTCCTAATGACAATGCGTGACGTTGACAGCGCTGCACCACTACATTAAAATAAGTGAACTGTGGGATGTGCACTGTAATTATCCTGGCTGAAATGTCAACCTTGTTTACCAATGCGACACGAGCTCCAGCAGCTATTCAATGAGCCCGCACTCTTCCTATATACAGTAAGTGGGAAGCCATATAGTGATTTCTCCTGCACCAGAAGGATATCAGCCTTTTGCGTTTTTCTTGCTGCGCGGATACACAGAAAGGGTGGAAGGGAATATAAAAAGATGACACAAAAGAAAGAGGAGCTGGCAGAGCGCAGCCTGAAGATTGTGAGCTATGATAGAGCAGTTGTTGTGAAATTGAATTGAAAGGGTTGGGTGACAAATGTCACAGCGATTGCCACTGGTTTCGGATCAAAGGGTAAATAAAAAAGATAAACTGTGCAGTCGCCAGTACTAGAAAGCTCTGAAACATAGGGAACATTTCTCTCTGTACCTGCAGGAAAAAATAGAAAACCAAGTGCAGAAACGGTCTAAATAATGTCATCGTTTATATTTATGACTGCAATAATAGAAAGAACGGCTCTCATATTGAAATTACAGCTTTTAATATCAACTTTCAATATCTTTCCACATTGACTTTGAGAGTAGAGGGCATTCATTGCGCGCCACTGTAGCAGGAATGTATTAGGGAAAATTGAATGTGTGATTTGACGGAAAGCCTGTCAATTAGACTGAGGGCTGCATATGCGAGGTCTGGGCGGAAAATTAAGAAGTATCACCTTTCTGGCTGTCGATGACAAAGTTTCCCTCCTCATTTCCCGCCGTTATGGAGTAGATTATACCGTCGCCGTCTGGGTCCTTGGCCAGAACTGTGGCGACGAGGGTGTTGGGGCCGGCGTCCTCAGAAACAAACGTTCGATATCTGCAAGGAGGAACTCGAGTTTAACAAGTGCGGCAAAGTGACAACGCACACATGGAAGTCAATGATAGAAACACACTCGGACAGGAGATACAAATCATTTCACACAGTCCAGAGCATCAGCAGGCTGATTAGACTTATGGTTGTGGCTTTTGCTTGTCACTATGATTTAACCTATCCTCTTTGCCGGCCAGACCAGAGACAAATGATAATGTCTACTGGGATGTTGAAGTCATTGAACAAATGGTGCTTCCACATACCCCGGCACACTGTGAGCCATTTGATCCAGTGCCTTTTAAAATGTCAACAGTGATTTGCTTGCTCTGTGGTGCTGGGCAGCGAGATGCCCGGCCAGACACAGGAGACTGATATACCACTGTGGTACAAAAGCACAATGGGGTGGAGATGAACTGCGTGACTTGGAGGACGCAGAGATGAAGAGGGATGGAAAACAGAGGAAAAGGAGAGGGAGAGGAGCAGGTGACAGAAAAGAAGGCTGGCACAGAAGTGACAGGTGAAGTGATATGTGAGGGCGGAGGGAGAAGAGAGAGAGAGAGAGGAGCGGGGAGGAAAGACGAAGGCTGATAGACAGAGAGGTGCAGGATGTAAGAGGGGGCGGCGTTCACACAAAGTTTGAGTTGATTCGTCAGCAGAACTCATCCCCTGTGAGATTTTGTTCCGTATCCTCTTCTAATGTGTGTGTGTAACTATGTGTGTCCGCGGGGAGGGCGGTGTCGGCGTCTGTGGCGAGAAAGTCAGAGGTGATTGATGGTTTACAGAAGAACGCTGATGGGTGATTCATCTCCGCCAGTCGCGGCAGTCTCCGTGGCAACATGAGTGACCTGTAATCTGTCACCCGGCTCAGAGGCCACCTCTCCGCATCTCCGTGGGATGAGACGTATACACTCCCCCCTTGCTTTTCTTCCTCGAGCATCTCCCCTCTTTCGTCTCACTGAACTGTGAAGTTGTACTCAGACAGAGCAAGACCGCCTGTCTGTCTGCTGGACAGCGTGTCGCGGGCCCTCCCTCACTTCAATCACTTTTACAACTCGTTCAGATGTGACGTGAGAGGACATGCCAGGACACATCAAGTCCGTCCACTCACATGTCGGGATGTCTCAATTAGTCTGACTGGAGGATTAATTTTATAAACGTCACGGCATCCATCAGTCTACCGCTACATGTCTGCCTTTGTGCTGTTTTTGGCCGCTCTGTCCTCTCCTGCCCTCGCAGCACTTATCTACATCTCAGTAAGCCACACTATGATGAAGCGCCCAACACACCCTCGCTGGCAAAATGCCTGAATTTCTAACTATCTGTCTGCTGGTCTGGCAAGAGTATTTGTCTGGCTGCCGACAGGCTTCTCTGTTTATCTGCATATCTGACTGGCTGTCTCCTGTCTACTCGCCGTGCATGTTTCGGTATCCTCTTGTGGTTTGCCCTGCAACCATGTTTCACCGTGTTTTTCTCTTCACTTTTATGTTTGCCTGCCCACATGTCCACCTCTCTGCCTGCCTGTTTGTTGGGCTCTGTGTCGAGCCACCCACCGAGACTGACACCTGACAATGCAACAGGAGTGAGTAAAAGAGGTAGGCAACAGTCTTCAGTGAAGGTCATTGAAACATGACTGACAGGACAACCGGCTTACTCGTTTGGGGGAATAAATGCAGCGGAGCTGCCGTGACAGTTGCTGCCCGCCCACTCACACAGCTTGGCCAAAAAAGGCGGTCGAGGACACACTGGATCGCATCCATAAGTCAGTCTGCAGCATACCTTCGGAAAAGGCCAAAAATAAACCCCAAAGACTGACATTTGAAAGCTCTGTTTACTACAATATGGAGGAAAGAATATTTTATCTCCAGAACATTCTCTGAAAGTAACAGTGTCCCACTGTGTTTGTTGTGTATGTGTGAGGAGTGAGTAACAGATTGTTTTGATGCCAGATTGCTGAGATTAACACGCCAAATTTAATACACTGAGTTTGTCTTACTGTTGCTGGTTTTACTACAGCAGTGTTGATGCAAGCTGGCCACTATTCATGGCAGTACTCCCAGCATCAAATACTATTGCGAGGAACAGCCTTAAGGGTGGCAGGCCCGTGATGTGTGATGTAACAACCTATATATCTGTGATGCAACTACCTTGACTTCTCAAAGAGCAAAGCTTCGGTGGAGTGAAATGTGAAAGTTTTCTGCTTTTATGATTTGGGCCACAGTCACAATGCATGTAAGCTAAGAAATATCCCTTGAGCATGCTGTATTTGTTTATTAAAGGTGCAAATAAACTTATTATTGTGTTAAATGAAGCAACATTTATATGCACAAAGACACATACAGTGAATACTTTTTGTAATAGCTTATCGATCCCCTCACAGCACTCTCGATGCTTGGCCTTGCACCTTTTTATTTCATTGCGAGTACTAAATAAGTACGGATGATGTTTGTGTGGCTGCGTTTGTATATTTGCTGTACTTTCATCTCCTGGAGGGTTATTTATTTTGTTGAGGTTGTTGTTTACAGCTGCCAGATGAAGGTGGGCTATCATGCAGAAATCTTTGTTTTGTTGTTAGTTAATGCGTCTGAATTATTCCATGTAAATGACCAGACACGATATTCCCATTCATCCATATATTCACATAGATTATCTCTCTATAAGTATAAAGTTTAAGTGATAAAGTCACTCACACAGGCTGGGAGAACTCAGGGGCCTCATCGTTGATGTTTGCCATCCTCACGCGGACTGTGGCGGTGCCCGAGTGAGGCTCGTCCCCGCTGTCCGTCGCCATCACCACAAACTCGTACAGATGGTTGGGTCTCTCATAGTCCAGTCGGCCGGCGGGGAAAACGGTCCCATGAGGTGAAATGCTGAAATCCGGGCTCAGGGTGTAATAGGTGAGCTCAGCGTTTAACCCAGAGTCACAGTCCGTGGCCAGCACTGCCCGGGGGAGGGGGGGGGAAGACATCACATTAGGACCATCAATTCAGACTTAATCGAAAATGAGCTGATGAGATGGCATCAGCTGATGAATATGTTGACATCTGTGTACATCATTATCTCTTTATGGCCCCGCTAAACATGTAATAGATCATAAGCTCTGACAGCTACAATTACTAGCACATAAACTGCACTGTGACCCTCCAGAATTAAAACCATCATTTGCAGAAAGGAGCTAGAAGACAGCAAAGAGAGCAAATGAAATGAACGAGCTGTGTTTTCTGCAGACTGTGCTCGGAAATGATTTGATTTTGAGGTAATTACACAGAAAAACTATAGAGCAACAGACACAAATATTGACACCCTTGGTTGAAGAGCTCATTTTAGTCTAAGTTTGCTGTTCGGTGAATTTCACTTAAACTCACTGTTTCATACAAAAGCGCCTCTAGCTCATAACACTCGCATATTGCGTATTCTTTTGATGTGTTCATTTCCTCTGTGTCAGGCATCAACACAAGCAGCCTGTGCATCTCAAACCTTCACTCTCCTCCCATCTCACTGTCTTCAGATATAGTCTCACACCGGCAATTTACTCTGCACTCTGTGTATAATCTCAATAATGTGATCGTCTCATTAAACGTTAAAGAACTGAAGTGGTACATTTCCCTTCAACCTCAATAGTTTCAACTAAAGATTATTTATACCTTCTCAACCATCAACCTCAGAGGGCAAAGTTGAGGTGATCGCCTCATTCTGAAGTATTCATCTGTGTCGTTGCCCCCGGCAGAATACAAGCTGATGGGGGTAATGGGGATTTCACTCCCTTGGTGCCTCAAAACTTTGACATTTCATTAGCGAGCTGTGCAGTCCGCCAGATTAAGAAATTAACTCTTCCTCTCTCTTTTGTTTCAGATGTTCAGGGCGTCCTGAGCTGCGAAAGTCAAGCACACTTTCATGGTGTATCAGCTGCAGTCTATTTGTAGCATGAAGATCGAACTTTTCTGTTGGTACCTCTTTCAGAAGACTCCCTTGTCTTCACTCTCTCTTACCTTTGATGCCTCCACTGCGGCGCTCTTTCTGCCGCACTGGTGAATTATTTTTTTTTGTTGATGCGTTGGTTTATATTTTTGCGCCATTTTCTCCTAGAGCCAGCTCTGCCGTGCCAACAATTTCTTCCGCTCTAGGCTGTGTATTCGAATGTTTTCAGATTAAATTTGTTCCGTTTTTCTCACCCAGAATCCAGTCGAAACAATCACCCAGCTAGAGATTCCCAACAAATCACCTATGGCAGCCCATGGGGGACAGAAATCCCACAGGTGCAGAGACATTCGACAAGAAATAAACCGTGAACGCGGTGAAATGTGAAAAGAGTACTGCTGAATGATGGTGCATTGGGTTTACTGAGCTGAGGGAACTTTTGCCTTGAACCTAGTATAAGTATAAAGACTGCAAAATTCTCAGTCCTGTTTAAGCACATTTCTATTTTAGGCTGTTGCTAAATTTTCCTCTAGTTTAGTTGTCAAAGGTATAAACACTGATACAAATGTCTGTAGGACTAAAGTTGATCAAGATTTACAGCTAACAGACATACATGACGTGCTACAGTACAGAAACTGTCTGCACTTACATTGGCACAAAATGTTTCTTCACTGGAGTGTATTTTTATGCAGTGCCTTCAGCCTCATAATTGATAATTATAAGGTAGCCTCAAGCAGTTACAGATAAATTGATATGCCGTTTTTCATACAGTACATAATAAATCAAAACAAATGGTACGGCGTCTTTGTAGCAGCTAGTTTAGTTCAGTATAATTGAGATTACGATAGCAGATCTGAGGGATCTATTAGTTTCTTTCAGTGTGCCAAAATGGAGGCATTACGGGTCTATGAGCCGAAACAATGACTCAACGTCTGAATAGCAGCTTTGGCTTTCTCCCAAAATACAATTGGTCTTTTCCTGCAGAAAGAGTGACTTTTTCGGATAGTTTCCCTCCTCACTTCAAACTGAAACAGACGGATGTGAGATATTGAGTCAGCGGAGACTCACCCTGCAGCAGGGATGTGGCGGTGGTTACAGTCTCAGGAACTCCATCTACACTGTAGATGGACTGGAGGAACTCTGGGACACAATCATTTTCATCCGTTATCAACACCTGAACCTGATTAGTGCCGGCGCGATGGGAGGAGAGGAAGAGGAGAGGAGAGGGGAGAGAAAACAGTCAAAATCAGAGAAGAATACAAAATTAGCCCTCAAATCCAGGAGACAACCATAGAAAATTCTCTACAGGAAGCTGACCCCAAAACTTAATCTAAATTGCATTTTATAGTTTCTCAAGTTGCCAGTTCAACACATCCTTTATCTTCCACTTCATGATTTTCCCCGAGTCAAAAATAGAAAATGTTCTGAGCATGTGTGTGTATTCTACAAAGGCCCTTAGCCGCCCTCCGCCCTGCAAGCTCCCTGTCACCACTGTGTGTAAAGTGTGAAGTGACAGCTGAGTAATAGTCCTGAAATAGCTGGGATAGGTTTTCCCAGTCTCCATCTCCGACTCCACAACATGCAGCTGAGCAGAGGGAGATTTTTGCCCACTAAATCTGTTGTACGAACTGAGTGCCTGACATGATAATTGGGTAACAAAATCTTTGCATTAATAATTTAAATGATACTGAATTCATGAATAGTTAAGCTCGAAATATTCGTTTGCGAATGAAGTTTTCAGATTTTTGAGCTCTCATGCCGAGCGCCTCTGAGTGCGTTCTATATTTCACACAGTTCATCTTCAGATCGCACTCTCGACGAAAAGCTCCTTTCTGAGACACAAAAACAAAAGGGTGAAACAAATCGCACAGAAACAAAACACTTGGGCCCCGCGGTCCACTTGTTAACATTTTCAAAACCATTCAGCCGTGCCATTCCTGTAGACAGCCGCAAACTCCGCTGCTTTCCCTCCTGTGGTTATTGCCAAGTAGTGTGATGTCAATAGGTCAGTGCCGAGATCAGATCATTGCCATTAATGCAGCCTTGTCAGCCGCAAAACACTGAGGTGAGAACTGGTCTGTCTGAGAGCTTTGCGAAAGTCCAGTGGGAGGACACGAAGCAGAAAATGTCGGCAACAGGGCAGAATTTTTTTATTTAAGTTGAATTCAGCAGTACGAGTAAACGCTTGTGTGACAGGCACAATAATAAAACATCACAGTGGACCTTCGCTTTGGGGTAAGTTGACCCGAGTGCGCGAACTCGTACATGACTCACGTTTGCCGCCCCGTATCACTCGCTAATTAAACTAACCTCTGTGGCAGAGCTGAGGCTGCCGGGCTCCTCGCTCGCTCGCACCATCAGCAGGTAGCGTCGCTGGTCGCTCTCATAATCTAGCGTCCTGGTCAGGCTGATCTCCCCCGTCTCCTGCCGAATGCTGAAAAGGCTGCTGGGATTAATCAGCAGGCTGTAGCTGACCGGCTGCTTCTGGAAGGAAATGGCAAAAACCACCAGGAAGCTGCGGAACAAAGAGAAAGTGATTAAAAGAAAAAGGAGAAACAGTCTCTACTATTCGATTTTTTAGCTGCACACATGTTGAATTAATATCGAAATCCTCTTTTCCTACATCAGCACCACACTGTAATGGAATCAATTATTGTATGGCCCATTGACTATGTGCTATAAACACAGTCAATCAGTACTTGTCAGTTCTGTGTAATAATGTCGTACCATTATGCAGATATCAGTGTTTGTTTTTACGGTTAAGAGAGTGTACGTTGTCCTAATGGTGTGCGATGATGATTTGTTAATTCACGGGTGAGTGCTCTGGTGTGACCAGATGAATATTCATCAACATAAATCTTCACAGGTAGCAAATGGAAAATCAACACGTAAGACAAGCGTCTTTCTGCATGTCTGCATTAGTTACTGTAAGACTTGTTTTTGCAGAGATATACTTCATGTGCATGCATGTCTGTTTTACTCGTTGCAAATGTAGGTTACTATAAAGGGACGTACGTGTAAAAGTGCCGTTGTGTCAGTGAATCAGTATGCATTCATGCATGTGTTCATCCTAGTGTGTGACGATTTACAGACATGAGGTGTAATGACATTTTTAATGTTGTTCCTCCTTGTATTGTATTCTTCAGTCTCAAGCGATTACACTTCAATATACTATTGAGTCAACAATGAAGTATCTGACAAAGAGTGTTTGGTGATATCCACAAAGGGAATAGGGCACATTTGAATAAAAGCCCCAGCGCAACTGAACGATACCACATCACGGCAATTTCTACTGAAAAGGCCAAATACTGTCACACGATGTTGGAAATAACAGAAGAAAAATATATCATGATGTTTTGCCTGTATCACACAGGCCCAAGTCCATGCCTGATTATGTATGTGTGGGTGAACGTTAGCGAGGAGCACGGTACTCACGGCTGTCCTTCAGGTGTGTTCTCTGGTATGGAAATGGCATAGCTTGCGTTGGTGAACTGCGGCGCTCTGGCTCCTGCCACCGCTGAGAGCATGGCGGGGGCACTGCGGCTGCCCAGCCCATCGAGGGCCACCACGCTTAACAAGTACTCTCTGTCCCTCTGAAGCACCAGCCCCGTGGTCACCACCTGGCCGGTCTTCTTGTCCACTGCAAAGCAGCCGTCACCGCCTGCAGGGAAATACAATGGTACATTGATGCGCTGGATGCAAACCAATCCAATGGTTGAAGTACCAACTGACTGCTGGCTTGAATATCAACACAGAAGTGGAAATTTGACCACCTGGTCAACTCTGTCTTGCTGGGTTTGCTGAGTGAATGTTGAACACATGAAGAGGTTTTTTTTCTATATATGATTTATCTTCAAATTAACATTTAAATGCAATAAAATTCTGTGCAATTCATTCATTTATCAAAAGATCTTAATAGTGTGAACATATATTAAATTCTAGCATGGGCCCCACTATAAGTCCCAGTGGATTAAGATACTTAAAGCCGCTTTATTAAAGCTACTATTTAATGTCTATTTTGTATTCAGGCAGTATGGTAGACATTCAACATGAATTTGCATTTATATTTACAATTAATTCACTTGGCAGCCGCTTTTGTCCCAAACCATGCACAAATTAAGTGCGAGCCGAGCCACAATAGGTCGAGGGAGAGGCCTTTAAGAATACTTGTCTCAACACTCGGGTCTATGTTTCCCCTGAAACAAGCAACAGTAGGACCAGCTGTCGTGCGAAGGCTCATAAACCTTAATGAGGTGGCTCAGGTAAGGGTGCCTTGTTTGTGGCCACTCTGTGGACAACCATCAGTGATTTAAAATTAATGTGAGCCGCAGGTGGGAGCCAACAGAGAGTGTCATATTGTGATGATAAACTGAAACTCGTACTTTGACCTAAGTTATCTCCCAGAAGACTATTTTTAATAGTGTCCTTTCTCTCCACCTTGTGATTTTTATATCTCATTTACTTCACATATAAAGGATCTTGTTATCCCAAGTTATTACTATTGATGGTGATTCATCCTTGTCATTATTAGTCCAACAACCATGTTTCTTATTCGCCGTTTGCAATGTTAGCTGTGCACTGGAAACCTCCACATTCTCTTGACCAATCCAATATGAAAAAACAATATGCTGTCAATATGTTTTCATGTGGGGACACATAGCAAACAGTACTGTATATGTTAATATACTGTTTGTATGTGGCTATATGGTATTGTCTTGCAGCACCAATCCTCTGAGTATAATAAGTTCAAATCAGTCACGACAGCCAGTTTTGTTGCAGACTCGTTGGAGAGAGCGAGGCCAGAGCTGAGCTGTATACTAATGTTGTGCTAAATCGAAGGACTGTCTGGGATCACAAAAGAGTTCAGTTTTGGAGAGATTGAGTTGAAGGTGACTCTCCTTCATCCATTTTGATAGATCATTGGAGCATGCCAAGGGAAAGTCAGATAGAGAAAGGTATCATCAGCACAGAAATGGTAAGAAAAAAACATTTTAAGCAGATAATCCAACCAAGGGAGGTGGTGTATGTTAGGAAGAGAAGGGAACCAAGCACCGACCCTTGCGGTACCCCAGTGGGCAGGAAGTTATGTTTAAACTCCTTTTCTGGGATAAAAATCTTTTTTTTTTTAATTAAACTTCCTTGGCAAGTGTGCAGCCGTTCTTTTTATTCACACAATTTCCCGATAGCTTTGCGTCTACGAGATGTGCGTAGAATCAACTTATCCTTGAACTCTTTTTGTTGCCATGCCTTTGAATGATCACTCTGCAGGGTACGACTCAACCCGCATAGCACTGAATCCAAGATGCCTGGTTTGGGTTGGATGGAGAGGAAGATTTGG
The DNA here is from genome assembly GCF_965226575.1 of Pagrus pagrus. Classification (NCBI taxonomy): domain Eukaryota; kingdom Metazoa; phylum Chordata; class Actinopteri; order Spariformes; family Sparidae; genus Pagrus; species Pagrus pagrus. Next base: position 3,299,800 of record NC_140194.1, read on the forward strand.
TGATTCACCAAAGCACTCCAAGGTCAGATAGGTCAAAGGCTACCAAAAGATGAAAACTAATGAATTGGGCATCAGTTCTCATTGACCTCAATGTTCGTATTACTGACATCAATGCAGTTTCATTGGAAAGTTCAGCCTTGGTCCACAGTAGCATTCTTCTTCCAAAGGAAAACCCTCTTGGGGTTCAAACAGTCCAAAATCACTGAGAAAACATTGTCATTCTCCAACTGCCAGAACATCTTTTCAATAAAAACGTGGTAAAGAAAGAAGCATTGACATTGAAGAAGTTTTACTGACACTGTAATCTGTAATATATGATACAACCGTGAGACATCAGCTACAGTTTTGAACTCGAGGACGGCCGTTGTTCACTAAATCTCTGTCATTGCTTTCATCTGCTGCACATTAAATCAGGAATGTTTTATCGAACTATCTACCACTCTGTCAGCCAAGTACTCAGCCAGGTACAGGGAATGTGTTGTGATCAATTTACTGCTAAATCATAGTGCATTCAGATTAGAGGGGTGAAAACAAACTCTCAATAATACATTTGACAAGAAAAAACCTGCTCCTCTTGTATTTGAGGCAGCACTCGAAGATGCTTGGAGTCTTACATTTATATTCCCTGTATTGTTCATATCCTTGAAGCCAAACAAAGATGTTGAATGCGCTTCCTTTGTCAATAAGCTTTTGCAAAGACCATTTTAAAATATTTTCAATATTTGCTGTACTCTTACAAGTGACCTCAATGAGAATATGCAATTAAATGAAGATAATAAAGACATTTTGTAACCTACGTTGTTACCCTCCATTTTATGTAGCCATCAGCCTTCTTTTCACAATTTCCATTAACTCATTGCTACATTTATTTGCCCGTTAGCTGGAATAGTGTGAAACTATTATCAGGAAACACAACAGCTCCATATCATTACCGGGGCACAGGTTAACTGTAAGGATGAACATGATGATATAACAAATCCTATAAAAGGATCCAGACTAACAATGTGTTGGTCTATATCCCAGTATTTTCTGACTTTACAAACCTGTCAGTGGATCTCAGCACAAAACCTGTTAGTCCCTTGTTTAAAACGGACATCATGATGTCTTAAACAGCTGGGAACTGTAGTTTCTAGAAAACGTTACTCAAACAGGAGTGACTAGAGCATTTCTTGGGGGACTATTTTGAGCAGCGAGACAATGTACGTTGGGAACGTTTTTTTAATTTCCTAATTTCACTGTGATTCAAATACAGTGGAGGTTTCTCTGAAGTTTCTTTGTGGGAAGGGGTGTCGTGGTGCCTGGCAACCCACCCCAGTGGCAAAGGTCAGCATTGCTGCACGCAAACGACCCTGCCTGACGTGCGCTCGCTCAAGCCCTCTGCTCTGCTAAGTTTGCTGCTGAAAATGGATGAAAACAGGTCCCAAGAAGAAAAGACACACTTTCAAATGTAACTGAACTTGGTGACCTTTCTTTCTATTGATATTTGCCTTCTGTTTCGCTTGTTCGTACTTGAGCAACCACTCTGCAGACTGTAGTCCTGCATCTTTCTTATCCGTCTTCCTCTTCTTTTGGAAGGTCTATCTGGTATTTTTTGTGATGTAAACTTAAGTTAACTTTTGGACTTTTGGACTAGACTAATGAAAAGTAACTTTCATTCACAGCCTTGTATCTATTCTATTAATGTGTGATGCGTCGGGTTGTTTTGGGGCAAGGTAGGCCACTTGCCGATACCCTTGAAAATCTCTCTTTTTTTCATCACCAAAGTTGGCAGGTATGCTCAGTATGGGGCTGAGTGTTATGGCCTTAAAAATATAATCACAATATCTATCTCGTTATAATGAAATTTGCTCAAAAGCACTTCATAAATATTAGGACTGGCCAAAAAACTCAAATACCTCGATACTGACATTGAGAATGTGCCCATTTTCATATTCAATGGAAAAAGTTATCCAGTCGTGTGGCGCGTTGATGTGCTGTGAATAAGTTCTGGATCTCAGTGGAGGTTTATGAAACAGGAATAAACTGTATCAGGTTTGGATACAGAGACAATGCTAGTTCGTAGGAGCAAATCGTTGTTGTTTGTGGTCTTTCATGGACTCTGTTAGCAAAAGGAGAAACTGAGAATATCAACAGAATTATACTTTATGTAAAATTTAGATTGTTGAATATTTCCATTGCAGTATCAGTGTTAACTATGCTGCATCCTGAATACTGTTACTTTTGATACCAATGTGGTATTGCTACGTTTTCAGGGTACACTGTGTATTTTCTTCCCACTAGTGATGTTTTGGAAAGCAATGTTTCAATCTGTGGGTCCCAGTTTTCTCTGCATCGTGCACGTGTTTCACATCCTGCCATTTCACAGCATCTCACGGATTGACAGCTGCAGGCGGTGACGCACCGCCGCATGTGTCAAGTGTCAACGGAGAGAATGCAAGCGAGCAAACACGAGTGTAAACAACATACGATTTTAAGTATTTAAAAGAAATGAGATTTACAAATGTTTTATGTGGAAGGAAATGCATTCAACACATTTGTTAGACCTTGAGGAAACACACAGTGTGTTCTGGTGAGAAATACTGCATGTATAACTTTTGTCTGTTTCAAAGAAAACCTCCACAGGCCACCTTTAAATAAAAGATCTTCTTTTCCACCACTGTTTAATACTAAAAAATGGGATCAGACAGACTGACCTCGCTCATCAAAAGGCCAGCTACTCTCATCCTCTTGAGGTCTTGAAAGTTAATCACATAGTAAGGGGGTCAAATTAATACATGTGGATTCTTGAAATCGGGTCTGGATTACTCTGAAGGGAAATAATTTAGTTTGTGGTGGCAAACATCACAATTTACAAGAAGTTTTAGCCTCACTCGTTTAGCTTTTTAGCCATAATCATGAGTACCTTGTGGTAATTGTGGTTTATCTCACAACAGGGAGTTGTGCAAAAAAAAAAACTAATGTTAGTCAAAGAGAAGTCTGGAGCATTTTGTAAAAGCCCCTTTGGCAAGATTAGCACATCCTCCCCCCAATCTCTGACATGCTAACAAACCTCTATCCCCTCAACCACCAGGGGGTCCACTACTCTGGCAGCCTTCCAACAGCCCACTGTGTGCGATTGTGTGTGCGTCAGCGGATGCTTGTGTGATTGTATGTGTGTGTGTGTGAAACAGAAAGAAGCCGACAGATAGACAAGAGCGCATAAACAAATGTGTTAAGGCCTCTGGCTGTGTGTGTGTGTGTGTGTGTGTGTGATTGTGTGGTTGTATGTAAGTGTGTGCAGGAGAGAGAGAGACAGGGATACGGAGGAAGAGAGAGCGACAGGGTGACAGAGAGACAGAGAAACTAATGGACACCTAAAGAGTGTATTAATGCATGAATGAATGTGCGAACGCCTGTGGCTGTTCGTCTGAGCGACTGTGCTGGTGTCTGACTAGTTGTGTTTATTTCCAAGACTCGATAGCCTGTCAACCTACTTTAACAACAACACAGTCTATTTTAATATCAGCTCGCTCCTATACATGTCATGTGTATATGTGGTTGTGTGGATGTACAGCAAAAAAGCTTACCGTCTGACAGAAAGTACTCCACCTCTCCGCTCTTGCCCTCATCCCCGTCGTGGGCCTGGAGCCGGTAGACAAACGTTCCCACAGGGGCCTCGGGGGACACTACAGCCAGGTATGGGTACGGCTTCATATTCCACTCAGGGACGTTGTCATTGACATCGGTGATCTTCAGCTTCACCTTGTTCAGGTACCAGTCTGGGCCTGGGGGATAGTGCAGAGATAGTGACGGAGCAGTGGTTACTGGAAGTGACAGCTGTCATGTAAGTGTGTGTGTAGAGGGGAGACAAGCAGCCAGGGGAATCCGAAGCACCGTTGAGCAGCGAGTCAACTGAGGGTACAGGTACGCCAGACATAAATCCTCTCTAGCAGATGGCAAAACATAATGCTGCAGGATTAGAATAAATCTCAGTGATTCCTGTATCTGCAATGTGGAACTGATACTAAAACAGTCTCGATTCAGCTCACAGTTTTGGTCAGAGTCAATTGCTACACTATCTTTAACATGTCAATTCACCCGCTATCTCTTCCACTTCCTTTTTGCTTCGCCATAGCTGCCAGGTTCAGGGGAGATTGTTAGAAGCTGATGTCTGGAGGGCAGTTTGAGCCCATGGTGGATTCTGGTGGACGTGACGTCATCCAGCCATTCTCCATCATTGGACCCATCCTGGCTTCCAGACACCCGGCTTCCCATGGGAGACAGATTCAGCCACAGTCTCATCTCCCCCGTCTGTGTAAGGCTACCTTGATCTTCCCACAGGGGCCCCGGGATGATGCCTCATGGCTGCAGGCATTTTGTCGCCTGCACACTGCATCACTGAAGTGAATAAGAAGATTCCAGGAATCCAATTACCAACTCGCTAACCCTGAGCCGGGGCAGACAGCGAGAGTGCACAGCAGCGCCCAAGGAGAAGTGGTGTACAACTGCGTCGCTGCCTCTATGACAGGAGCGTGGCGTGCCTTTTGCTGTAACTGATAGTGGGGCATCATTATCTACATTAAATACATTCTGGAAACAATGAGAGCCAAAAAACTCCTGACAATGTCATGGGCTCGGATCTAGGGCACTTTTTGTGCAGAAGCTATTTCTGCAAAATGGAGCAAGTCACAGAATTGTGAGCTAAGAACACTATTTCCGCTACTATTGGCTGTGATCTCATGTCAACGTGGCATGAAGGAATGTCAGAAGAGCTGCCAGCCAGTTCAGTAGGCTGCAAAACCGCAGAGGCCATCTGCCTCACCCCAGAGAAGAAGACACCCCCTGCCAGGACAAACACACAGACATATGAACACAATCCCAAAAGCTCTGACATACAGTCAAGTCGTCCTGTCACAGCCAGACACATGCTTGCACTGTTGACGTTGCTGACGTACGTTAGCGTGCCTGTTTGTGTCTTCCTGTATCTGCCTCTCTCTCGTGAACAGACACACTGCACTCTAACGCACAGGGGGGAGTTACCTAAGGGCTAAAAGTAACTATGGATTTCAAATCCCATTACATAAAAGCTCCCCTGTGTGTGTGACCACAGGCTATATATGTACTTTTTTTCTAATCCAAGACAAAAGCAGCAGGAGTTTGCGGTGCATCCTTTCACTGGAGGAGCGCTGACTCAACAGATGTGTTGTGCTCTACAAAACAGTTCTACTCTGTCGGTTTCTCTAATATTCTGCAGCATAATGTCTCTCCAAAGTCGATTATAGCTGATAATAGAAAACTGTACATCGGTAATGAGCGGTACATGCAAACAGCAAATGGTATAAAGTCTTCACTGTGTGGATTGCTATCATAAATCTTTAACAGCACCTTGTGTTCACTCAAATGAGTTGGAAAGCAGAACACAGATGCCCAGATCCCAACTCCTATTTCTTTTTTAACTGGCTTACAGCTAAGATGCATTTTTGATGGAAAATGCAATGTGTTGCACTCCAGAGTAGCTCTGGAGCGTTCACAACTGGAGCACAATAGCTATAAAGTGTGTGACAGCTCCTAAAAGGATTGTTAGAGGGATAATAACAGAGGGGAAGAAGAAGCTAGAGGAGCAAATTAATCTAGCTTTCTGCTCAGGCTTTAAAGTTGCTCTGCAGAGAAGAAAGTTCAGACTCGGATCTGACGATCGTTCGTTTTGGATAAATAGCCACTGTATCGTGGGGGCAGAGAAACTAATCAATGTTCAGATGCTATCTCATAAACGTTGGCAGAGGCAGTTTATGCAGTTTAAGCCAGATCATCCTGCCCTGCAAGACGGAGCGATCCTTTCGTGATGAATAATGAGAGAGGATAAAGATTCTTTAGTAAAGACGATGGGCTTAAAAGGCACTTAATCAAAAAGAAATCAGAGCTCCAGCACTTAACATTTAGTTGACTATCAAATCTTTGCAGGGAGCAGTGGAAGGCACATTCCTTGCTTCCTGCTTGTTGGTGTCTTTCCCAACCATGTCTCTGTGGTAATGGTGGTGATGATTTTACAAGGCTCCATCTAATTAGCTTGTTACAGAGAGACTAATCAGAGGCAAGGCAGATAATTAGAGCCTATCAGCTCTGGAATGATAATGAAGAATGTACCAGTGTGTGTGTGTGTGTGTGTGTGTGTGTGTGTGTTTGTGAGGTGGGCTTGTGTGCACAGGCAAGTGGGAGTAGACACGCCGCATGTTTTAGGTCTGCAGACGTGTGCGATTTCCCTCTGATGTGTTGAGATAAGAACAGAAACGGCTGTGAGCGATGCCTCGTGAGCATCGAACTGACACAACCTGCCTCACCTGACCGAGACAGAAGATCAAATAACCGGGCAAAGCAGAGGCTCTCGGGCTCCACTGGATTTTTCAAAGTCAAATATGCTTTGTGCTCGCACCGTGTGATGAAAAGCAGCAGCTTTAGCTTTACAGTACGCCACAATCCCATAAGGATAAGAGCATCGGCCGAACGACTAACAACAATAATGTATCGTAAGAAAAGGTGGCTGACAGGAGGGCACCGCCTCAGTGACTGCAATGAGCGAGGAGGTTTTGCATGTGTGTGCATACCAGTCGTGCATAAGTGTGCGTTCTATATAACTGCGAGCTACTCTGTTGATGTTTCCTGCTGTTAATCCTCTCCTTGGGTAGTTGCTATATAAAGCTGCTAAGTGGCTTCCCAGTATGAAAAAAAAAAAAAGTTGTCTCAAGTGCTTCTGTGCACATGTACTCTGCCCACAGTACAAGGACAGTGAGTGTGTGTGGGAAGGGGATGAGAGGAAACAGAGTGAAGGAGAGAGGCACAGATACCAAAACACAAATATCTACAGAGGGTAGAAAGAGACAGAGAGGAGGAAGAGGCATGCAGCGGGGAGGAAGGAGTATCGTGTGATGCCGAGCAGAGAACGTAAAATAACATTGCAGAGACAAGAGCACAGGGGGAGCACAACAAACAGCGTATCACAGCAATAGACGCTGAGAGCATCTGTGTTTGTAAAGAAAACATACAGCAGCAGAGCACAAGACCACGAGAGGAGAAAATCAGGGTAGAACATACAGTATAATTAATATCAGAGGGTCTTCTCATGGGTCCCTTGTTCCTCCTCTGTCCAGCGAGGGAGGATATTAAGATACAAATATTTCTGTGTGGAATTAAATAAATTGCGTCTGCAAGCATAAATATCAATGGCTCATGCGAGACCCGGACTTTCAGGGGTGCTTTGTAGCAGCGAGTGAATGGAAAGTGAAAATCAGCTCAATGGGGGAGTAATAAGGTACATTAGCTAAATGTTTGCGGTGTTAAGGAGGCTCTATTCTAAGCCGCCCACCCCCCCCATCTCCGTGCTTAACGCTGAGTGTGAAGCCGTCAGCAGGAGATCAACGTGCTAAAAGCACTGGGGACAGAAATCTATTAACTCAAGGATCCCAGCACCACCACACACTCCCTGGACTCTGAGTGTTAGAAGGGGCTGACACACCAACCACGTAAACACACATGCAGGCAAGATGCTACACGTCTTCAAGTTCTGCTCATTTTTCACTGCAGAAAATGCACACAAGAGTGATCAATAAAGTGGCCAGTACATGACTTCGACCAACTGCATACGCAAACAGCAACATTGAGGGAATGGTGGTGAAGCTTACATTTGCAGGTAATGCAAAGAAAACACTAGAAGGAACACCTCAAAGATGGACGCCTCCATCAACCAATCAAACTGCAGCAAAGTGCAAACTTGTCTAATATATTTCGTGAAAACTTTGAAGGAATCTGATATAAGGTGTTCAGTTTATTCAGGGGCTACATGGAAGATCTCACTACGCTGACATGTATGATTTCAATTAATCATTTTCAGTGAGAAACATGCCGTCTTCACTCAGAGACTATTTTTAGTGCAGAGGACTGATGAAGAGCGTCATCACAAGGTGCAACAACAGACACCTGAGGCTCAGTACCAGCCACACTGTCAACTGTGTGTCTGCACATGCTCGGCTGATAAAGTTGATTCTGAAACAAAAAAATTGTAATTCTTTCGTAAGCCTTTTTAACAACTTGGCCACGGGACTACAGATTAAAAAAAAATAGCCTTTTGGCTATTTCTGGCATTTTTAGTGTTTTACTAATCTGCACTGTCCCTTCTTGAATAAACACAATTAAATTAAAACACGGATGATTCACTACACTTTTTTTAACCCGGCAGCACAAAAAAAAAGATCTAATCGTTCACCACACTTTCGTGGTGGACAGCCAAGATTAGTATCGGACTCGAATGTGAAATATGGTCATAATCTCCACTTGTGTTCCTGAGTTATGGTGTTGAATAATGGCCAGAAAAGTAGTTTTTGCAGAACATTATTAGGGCTGAATACCAAGCGACAAAAAAAGCTGTGAAACTTGAGACCATTATTTACTTGTTATTATTTTCACCATGAGTCTCATGACAAACGAGGACAGGAGGTTCGACAGTCGCGCTGTCCCCGCCTCCGACGTCTTGAAATTCAACTTAATGAGCATGCCGGTGTTGAGTGATTGAGAGTGGAGGGTTGAGCCTGCTCTCATCAGAGCCCTGTGCTTTGCCGGATCAAATTGTGCATGCGGAGCAGAAATTCTCCCTCGTTGTTTCTTATGCGGTGGGTTTAGAGATTTCTCAAACACCACAGAGCAGTTCCAGTTCTCATTCTTTATCAGTCTTTTGCCTCTTTGTCGGTGCAGCTGATGCAACCGCTCCTTCTTCCGAATAGACTGAATCACTGTGACTTTGCAGTAACAACAGTCGCTTCCAGGTGCAACTCGGATATATGTGAATTTGGCAAACTTGTAACTGTAACGTTAAAAGATAGTAAAACATCTTTCTGACGTTTCTGCTGTGCGTCTGCGATATATCTAGACACATCGACGTCTCGGAACAGCTGCTACTTTTAGGCAATCTCAAGCTGTCATTTTATTTAATCTGTGGCCTAACAGGTGAATTCGGTCTAGAAACCCAAGTTTTGTTATTGATGAGATATTACATGTGATGGATACACTTAGCAATACATGAAAAAAGACAGTTATAAGTATTTCGCTCAGCCCTAAACATCGTAATGTCACAGTGAAGCTGTTCTCCTGTTAGACACGTGTGTGAAACTGTGTCACGTCTAGCCTTTTAATTCTTAAGTTATGGCAAAAAAATTGTGTTATAAGAGGTCACAACGACCTGAATGACAATGACTACGAAAGTAGAAAAAGTCCCTCAAAGCATCCCTGAGAAAACAGAAACTGTGACAGACGCACGGACAGCACGAAAACATGTCACCTCCAGCCACAGCTGTCGCCAGCGCGGATTCATAAAAAGCATGTTTGTGTGCATAAAATTATTATTTTTTTGTCCTCGCATAGTCCCATGTGACTAACCAACTCATGTACTTCTACAGCAGTGAGATAAGATAAATGGATGGATAGATAAACGTCTGACTCACCAATCCAGCAGATAGGAAAATTGGCCAAGAGGAGCTCAAAGATCCAAACAGCAGTATTTATGCTGTTAGTGCGTCAGAGCCCCCAAAACTTTATTATTTACTGGTATTAGTCCCTAATGGTTCTTTCACTGAGTGTTCAGTGTTTCTGATGTATGCTGGGGTTAGCTCAGACTCTCCATGACCCTGACCAGCATAAGTGGTTTAAAAATGGATAGATGGATGGCTCTCTCCGTCAGACACAGACGGCTGTAGTCATTTTTCTGGCTGACTTTTTCTTGCGGTTCAGCCAAAAAGAATTACAGAACACAACACAAACCTGCTTTTGTCTTATTGCTTTGAGCAGACAAGGATTCTCACTTTCTATACACTTGCAAAAAAGAGGATTTGAATGGTGTTATATAAAAAACAGTACAGTAGCTTCAGCAACAGGAAATATTAAGTCATTCTAAAACAACCGTGGCCTGTGATTATTGTGTATGACCTGTGCATCTGGACTGGCGTAAATAACAATATTTACTTTGTAATTACTTTCACACACATGGCACGCTTTAAATAATTAATGCACTGACTTTGCTCTGTGGTGATGATGAGCTTTGACCCCCTTTAATTGATAAGTGAAATTAGCTAGTCTTCTTACAGTTGTTAGTATTTTGCTGACAAAGAAAAGAAAACACACAAGTTGACCAACGATTGATGAGCGACTGATTTCTACTTCCGAGTGCAGAGTCGTTGCTTTTGAACACGAGTGAAAATCATTTTGTGCCTGCAACAAAAACCCCGAACCTCCACCCACATTCCCTCAGTGTTTCTTAAAGGCATGTGTGCTCCTCTCCAGAACCTCCATCCACGACTTAAAAACTGCAGGCACTGCCCACACACACACACACACACACACACACACACACACACACACACACACACACACACACAGTAACCCTCGTAAGACCTCTGAGGCAAAAAACACTCATTATGTGAAAACAAAACTCGGGCTTCTCTGTTGTGTAATCGCAACGACCCCAGTTTGATTTCGACATCACTGCACGTAATCTCTGTCACTGTTTCACCACTTTGTGCTTCTGTTTCTTGTATCAACTACTGACTCAACGCACGAAGGAATATTCTTTACAAAAACATATGTGATGGCTCTTAAACACCGACCCTGTGTCGACTTGACAGACGGCTTCAGAGCGTTGTCTCATTGAGCTGGCGGAGCGATCCGATCCATTATCGGTATCGACTGCAGACACTAATGTAGCTCACTGATCGGATATTGGACTGAAGTCATCGCTCCAAAGCGGATCGACTGTATTCTGTCTTATTGCTTTTTAAAGTCACGTATAGAAATCTACTCACTAGAAGTTTTTCACAACATTAGTTGCCATAGCAATTTGCTCTCCTGCGCCTGTTTATATGTTACCTGAAGGGTATTTCCTCGGGGAGTAAGACTGTATGTGTGAGAATAGTAGTATAATAGTAGTGTGAAGCCTTTTGTGGCTCCAGGGGAAGCTGTATGTCATCTGTTAATTGCCTCCAGTGGTGTCACTCAGTGGCTAAGTTGCATTGTGGGTAATGTAGGCACCGGGTCTTGAAAAGGAGGAAGGACGCGTGGATATCTCTGCTTCTGCTGTATCGAATTTGACCATTTGTCTTTAACCTGCACACCATCAGTCCAGAGAGTCCAACAGTGTTATAGGAGCCTAATGCTAGGCCAACACATTACCCACAATGCAATTTAGGCACTAGGACTGTCATTACTGGAGGCAATTTATCAGATTACATGCAGCTTCCTCTGGAGCCACAAAAGGCTTTATACTATTATTATCACATATGCAGCAGTGCCCACCAGCACCTATAAACACTCTTTGAATGTGTAAAATCGGTGGAGTTACGCTTTAACCCGCAGTTTAAACGATCTGCTTTGTAATACATTTAAATGTGGCGCATTTTTGTATGTTATTGAAATGCGTGGTTTACTACAGCCTCATGTAACCTGATATAATACCATAACATCAGTATCAGTAGCTGTTTCAGAGGATATCCAAATTCAAATTCAAGCGAAGGTATTTCAGAATGATCTAAATGGTTCGTCATGGAACATACTTTGGAGAAAACTTGATGTTTTTAAGGCTTTTAAGTGCTTTCCTGCGTGTTAAGTTATGGATTTACTATACAAAAAACTGGAACTAACATTCAGTGCAAGCAGCACTCAGACACTATATCTCTGCTGCTGAACGTGAAGATAAATACGTCCCCTGAATAAGTTCTGACGCACTCACTGTATCATTTTTTCTGAACCTGGGTCGCCGGCTCAATTCATTGTCCTATATCTCTGAGTGGGGTTGTTCAGTTAATACACCCTTTTCGCGGCAGACATGATGACTTTCAAAACAGGAAGAGCACAGGTGTAAACAGCACTAACAATAGCTTCAATCCATTAAGTGCCTCAGTAAGCCCCGTCAGTGAGTGAGCATGCACAATGCCAGAGCCCTGAAATTGGCCTACCTAAATGTTAATGTCACTAATTCCACCTTTGCTTTGCGGCTTTGACGAGCTGAAATGTCTCCTGTGAAAAGGGTTTTACTGTGCACTGTGTGATTCTGCAGCATTTCAATATTAAAAAAACAAAAAACAAAACATAAATGAGGACAAGTGTCACTTTATTTCCCTTCTGACAGTCAGATTGAGCCATATAAAGCTTGTAAGCTGTAAGATGCTGAAGCAACATGATGACTGGACATCATTCGAACGTGAAGCGACAGAAGAGAAGAGATGCAAAAATACATCAATGACAGGAACGTTAGTCACTTTCAAAATGACTCATCAAACCCCTGCTAGCTATAAAGACATTTTGATCACCGAGGTGATCATGTCTGCACTGATTTCTCCATCATGTGGAAACCTTTCGTTTTTAGCCCAGTTACCTCAGTCAAATGGAAAGACTATGCAAACAGGGGCTTTGTGGTGACAGGACAAAGATATTGTATGAAGTCTAAAAAATTTAAAAACTCTCAATCCTCCTGCTATTAAAGGTGCAAACAAATAACGATGCCTCAAGGTGGGAAAGCCAATTGTATTTGACGTGTGAATGTGTGAGGATTTATTTTTTTTTCCCAGCAATCTTTCTGCTCAGCCTGTGTGTGTTTTAAAATGTGTGTTTGGTGTAAAGTCTATATGAAGTCAAAGAGACGTGAAGTCTGTCTATTTACAGCCGAGAAGAAAAGTTTAGTAACTTTTGGAAATTTACATTTTGCCAGTGTCAAAATTGATCTATGGACCAGAAGAAATCAAGATATGGGCAGAACATTAGATGTTTGCATTAAACTTTGCATTAAAACTTATATTGAATTATTATTCTAACACTACTGACACACATACATCTTCACAAGTTCACACCTACCGTATGCAGGATTCTGTATGGTCGTCGCTCTATACAGTAGTATAAAACGTATGCAAAACAATACACGAAAACAGTTAAAATATTTACTCATTGCCATCAGTCTTCTAGCAGGGATCCCACACCTTAAAACATTAAATTAAAGGGCTCTCCAGACCGAATACCCTCAAATTCAGGAACCCAACATGGCAAAAAAGTTTGTCACACAGAACAACACTGATGATTTCATAATGAGAACTAGCAAGTGTTTCCAGAAACTCACAGACAACAATTAAAAAGCAGACAGATGCTTGGGTGTGTGAACGCGTCTCACCTCTGCTGTTTTACAGTCAGTGTTGTGAGTGAACACGCTGGCGAACACTGAACTTAACGGATCCGTTGAGCATCAAAGTCGTTAACTACCGCAAGAGTTACGACGCTCATGCACTGTTCTAAGGTACACGGCTCTTGAAAAGACAGGGTGTACTCTGGTCAACAGACTCAACCCAGAGCATCATGGGATTGCCAGTGGATGGCTAACAATTGCTAACTGCAACAACAAAGGCTGGTTTCAACACAGACAATAGATGAATAATCACAGACGACGTTCAGTGTTTGATTTTTTCATTATACAACGTCACTGCAGTTCAAGGCTGCTAAAAGGGATACAATCACACCAGAGGCCTCGTTAGCACAACGTCATCATTCTGGGCAAAAAGAGAAGTAAGTCACTAGCATGCAGCTTTCCAGATATATTTAGTAGGTTGTAAAATACATATTTTTATATATAACATATGACATCCTGGACCCCGAATGAAGAGGTCGGGTGGTAATGTGTTAGTAATTAGTTACATCTTATATTACTTTGTTACTGCTCGAAGAAACAAACAGAAGAATATGGAGGAAATGAAATGAACTAGTTTATTTTAATCTATGTGAACTGAACTTTGTGCTAGCTCTAGTCAAATGTTAACTTGCAAAACAGCCTGTTCGCTAATCTCAAGTAAAACATATCAAAATAACTTCAAATCCTATTCTTGCACCAGATATATACATCTGAACACGTTCAATGACCTAGGTCTATTTTCAAAAACTCTCAAGGCCTTGATTTACCCCCTCCAATTCACAAATATTCAAGGGTTTCAAGGGACCCACAGGGACACTGTCTGACAGTCGGGGCTCAACACTATCATCTGTCCATGCACAAAAAAAGTCACTTTTCACTTGTAAATAAGAAATCAATGTACTTTTTTCATTTTGTTTCATTCAGACAAACATACAGTTGAGAGCAGCCAATGTCAACATATAAATGATTCAATGTATGAATCTTATTATAGTATTAATATGCAAACGGGTGCACGTGCCGTTTGTGTGCACACACATTGTGCTTCTACAAAGAGCTGGCCCCGGGTCTGCTCCCACGGCACACAGATTGAGAACTGGTCTAGCCGACTCAGATTCATTTGTCAGAGAGCATTTCCAACAGCAATAACAAATGAGTTGGGTTGAGTTAGCATCAAACGTGGCTGGAAAACTGGCTCCCCCACTCTCCAATTTTCTATTTTTGTAGCTTAGCTAATCTCAAAATGTGTTTTTGGGTCAATGTGACTGATTCAGGGAGAGCAGGTCACAATTACAGCTACTAACACTAGTTAGCTAACGTCACTTGTCAGATAAGTTGGGTTGCCTCTGGCGGATGCCATGTAACATCAACATTCCTCTTTGTTGCAACGCACCCAGTCAAAATGTATCTCTCCAGCTGTTGATAAATTTTCATTCTCTTTTCGACTCATTCAGTGCAGTTCCCTTTTTTCCTGGCGCCTGGCGAGCTGCAGAGCCTGAAGGAACGTTGTTCACTGTTCTTTTGATGAGAGCAGTGAACAATGTGATGGGACGATGGTGACGGGAGCCAGAGTTTTTGTCTGCAGCGTGAGACGGTTTGGAGACTGTCGTCAGAGAAAAAGAGGAAAGCGGTGGTGACTGCAGTAGTGGAGCTTGTGAGGAAGTCAGCTACAGGGCAGCCTTCATTCAAAATGTCCCTGCACCCGCCCAAAGAACGAGATCATCGTCCATCACAATGTTTTACTGTTTGACATATGCCAAATCTGTGGACATCGTCCGAACCTACAGTCTGGAGCTCTTTAATCCAGAATAATGAAACTCCATACGTCTGATCAGTTAGAGGCAGGGTTGATAACGAGTGCAGGTTTTTCAAGATGTAATAAGATCAGGAACCCCACCAAGCCCCTTCATTTAGTTTCAGGTTATGTTGTGCTGCGAGGCAGAATAAATTGTATATTGTGCACCACTGAGATAAAAATTTCCAAACCACCTCCTCAAAATCCGTTTAGGTTTTTTGATACACAATCTTCACGTACTTCATTTAAACACAAGGGGGAGATTACTTTCAAGTCAATAGCTTTCAATGGAGCCAGTTCGGATTTTCCATCCCAGCAGAAATGTTTGGCCTGCTCTTAAAGGGAATGTGAGTCATGCTGTCGTAGATCTTTTTAGTCATGTCGGTGTATTTGTCATGCGGCAAAGTCCAACGCACAAAGAGCTCACTGTTATGAGAGGAGTCACGGTTGTGTTTACCGCTACAGTTCGTTACTTGTCGACAGAATTCAAATAGAGCTCTTGGTGTTAATGTGTTGGAAAGATATTGATTTCCACTCTGATGTTTAACAGCGTGACATGAGACACATCCTGTATTCTTACTCCGTCATAAATTAGATTCTCTTCCCCGTCCTCCTTATGTCCTTCATAAACAAAGGGCACTTTATTGATCCTCGCCTTTGACTGTAGATAATCAATGTGAGGACAGAAAAACAGGATATGTGATTGAATCAGCCTACAGTGAAGCACAGAAGTGCCTCTATGGTAAACCCACTTCAGACCCTCATAAAGGTCTTGTTGATCAAACCCACAGAATAAGCACTCTTTGCCTCGCTTTCACATATGTTATCACAGTTACTGTGACAAAGAAGCTCAAGGTCAAAACACTGAGTTTAATTCATGCTTGGCCACTTAACTCTCTTGACACTTGTCTTTTGACATAGGTTACACCTCATCCCACGTTTACTTTGTGTGCGACAATAAAGAAAAATGATTCATCAACGCCGTCAACAGCCTCTTCCGTACCACACTCCCCTTTTTTTAATTATAGATGAACAAATAAATTACTGAAATGAAATGCACAAAGTAAAATCTAATTTTATTTTGCGCTGAGTCATATTGCTGAGAACATTAACCGTCTGTACGCAGTTTATTATTTCCACCGACCGTGCCACTTTCTGTTCAAATAAGGCGTCATTTGCAGAAATGTTTTCATCGACGGAGCTTATATTGAGTTTTGCGTCTGACATTAATCAAACTATGTGGATGATGGATGGACAAAAGCTTTGTCCTGACACAAACGGAGGCAGATCACTGATACATTCAGTTTACTACAGAACTCTGTGTTGCCAATTGTTTTACACATAATGAAAAATACTTCCTACCGTCAAATTAAACTTGACTATTCAGAATTGCAGCTTACTGGAAAGAGGAGATATGTAATCAGAAACATCAGGAGACACACTGATATTATTGTTCGCTATAGCCAGAGGTGGAGGAAGTACTTACATATTTCACTTAAGTAAGAGTAGTAATACCTCAATGTAGAAAACACTAATTACTAATGCATGTGGAAGCACAAAGGCTGCACTATTAATCGCAAAACAATCGAACTGCAACGTGGCGACGTGCCAATGTACATTTATAAAAGGTAAAATGTGTGAAAAGGATGAATAATGTGATGTTAAAGAGCCTGAAAAACCACCCGGGTGTTTTCAGCTCAGGTTGAACTTTACTGGAGCTATTATGAAGTTATGAGATAAAGTCAAGGTGGACCTCTGTTGTCCCAACAGGTGCAGCAAACTGATAAAAAAGGGTCAGAGTGATGTCAATCAATTACAGTCTGTATGCACACAGGCGTTCCTCTAAAGACGTCTCATTAGTGGAAGTGAAAAAATAAAACCATGTGTGTGTGTCGTCTCTGAACTCTTTCACGTAAAAACAAAACACTGGACTGTGTTAAATGTGGGCCGAGCTTCTGGGTCTGTAAAGCGAGGCCCAATGTGGAAGTGGCTTAAAGCTACATTCTTTCTATCGGCCAGCAGGGGGCGACTCCACTGGTTTCAAAGAGAAGTCCGATTGACTGTAAGCTTATGAGAAAATGAGCCTTCTTCTCACTTCATTTATTAGGTCAGTAAATAGTTTTCAAATGAGTTTATGGTCTCAATTGCTAGTTACAATTCTTCTTCAATATAGCATGATGCTGATTTTAGTAAATTACAGTTCAATTTAGAGTAAAATAGACAATAAACAAGACGTGTTGTCAGGAGTAAATACAAATCTGAATCTAATCAGGATAAGCTCCACCCTCTCGTCCACATATGGTCACTTCTGGCTCCTAAAAACCAAGATGGTGACGGCTGTACTGCCAAAATCGAGGCTTCAAAACTGTAATCCACAAATCAATAGTTGACGTCACAGTGAGTTTATACTTGGTCCAACACATTCCCTCATACCTTCCTCTTTGTCTTATAACAGACACTACAATAGTTGTATAGTGAGCACTAAATCAAGAAGTCAGACACTTTTGGATGATCATCACTGTGTATCACCACTGACTGGCTGTGGTGTCACACAACTGTAATTTTTGCTTCTTTGATTGGTTATACGAATACGATATACTTTATTGTCCCCAAGCTACAGTAAAATAAACGACATGAAACAAAACGGCACCAGCTGTGTCAGTCACAGCGATAAATTACACATAACATATACTGCACACAAGCCATGATAAATAAAAAAACACCATGACACCATTGCACAATCCCTTCAGCCTGGAGCAGCTTTGTTTAAAAGTTTGATAGAGGTAGGCACAGATTAATTTTTAAATTTACAGTGGGGAGACTTCGTATCTGAGCACTGGGCAAGAGATCATATTCTGTGTGGAGGATACGTGATGGGAACAGACTGTCGCATAGCACTGCAGGACTGTTGGTGGAGAACTGTGAACACGCCACGGACATGAATAGGACGCTGAAGGACAAATATTGTGCATTTTATAGCGAAAAGTGAGAGATTTCAGTTTTAAAAGGCCACAAACCGAAAAGGTTGGCGGCCACTGTTTAATCCAAAATAATGCATCATGTTTTAAGAGCTCATCATATCTTTCACGTGTAAAATCTTGATCTTAAAAGTAACTGTAACGCTGTAAATTTAATGGAGTGAAACTTACAGATAGTTCGCTCTGAATGTAGTTGAGAAGAGGTATTAAATAACATAAAGGACACACTAAAGTTTAATGCAAGTACCTCGAAATTGAATAAAACGAACTTTGTCACTTTCTGCCAGGTTACACAGTTATCGCACAGTTATATCGGCATCCAGAGCCTCCGAAGAAAAAGGTGAATACAACTCTCTCAGTTGACTCAACAGCACAAAAAACACGAACTGAACATATTTGAACTGTTGGATTTCTTTATGAGAAAGTCGTAAAAAAAGGTAGCGACTCATTAATATCAATTAGAAGCGGGCATGCACAGATGTTTTCCTGTAATACCACTAACTCAACCTCTCATAGGACCGATGGCAGCTATTAGTGGAATTGAAACGTAACTCATTGATCACATGTGAGCAATAGCCACACATAACACACACATAACACATACCACCGCTTCCTCGGGACGGGTTATATGCAGAGTACCAGTTTCACCATGTTGTACATTGTATGATCGCATGTTCAGGTGGAAGATGTCTCAATATTTCCCCCAGCGGCCATCGTTTCACTACATAACAGCACTTTCTCAAAACAACGCTGACATTTTCTGAAAGATGCTAAATGGCTACATTTACATATCTCTTTACAGCCGAAGTGCTTTGCAAGGTTTATTTTGCTGCTCATTCACACATTCACTTAGCCATCAGTTACTTCAGTGCCTCGAAGACACTTGGTGGTGGAGGTCGGGATTGAACTGCCAACCCTCTGATCAGTGAAGAACCTGCTCTACAGTCGCCACAAATGCTTGTTCACCATATTATGTTCAGGAGCAGTTTCATCTCTCAGCATCCACAGACTGGTCTGCAGGCAGTTCTGTTTGGCATGTGACAGTGTGTCAACAGCAGGCAACTTTAACAGAAACAAATACTGTATTGTGAACAGCTCCTTAATATACACAGTGGCTCATTTTTTATTTATACAGCTTTATAGTTTTTGAAATGTGAATGGCTTGACTTCTGACGGGGCTAGGCAAACCGTTTCCCTTTATATAATTCCCTCGGTGCACAGGCAGACACAAATGGCTTTCTTGCTACTCATTTAGTCAAAGGCCTTTCTCCAAATCCACCGTGAAAACTAAACACACAGCATATAGATCATTTTTAGCTTAACGTATGCAATAGCACAGCATGAAATAACAGTCTGTCAAAGCAAACACAGCAATACTTTGTTGGCTGGGTGCTACGAAAAGGGAATAGTCCTTTAGCATTCAGAAGTTTCCTGATAGCCTTTTGACATACAATTAAAGCTTGTTGCCGGAGTACAGATGTCCATGATTGCTTTTTTCGCTGAGACTTCAAATTGATAGTTCAATTATTTTTAATAAGTGAATAAATAACAAATGCAGCTTAAATAAAATCTCAAGTATGAAAGTAGTCTGAGTTGATGGTCTGAGAAAAAGCAAACAAACCTACAAAAAACCCTAAAAAATCGAATAACAACAATTAAACAGGTATTCTAGGCTAGCTAGGCTAATGTTTTCCACAGTTTTTACGCTAAGCTAATCATGCTAAACACTTCCCAGACCTTCAGCCTGCGTGCACCCAGCCCCCACAAACAGTGGCAGGTTTTAAAGTCAATTTTGACATGGCGGCCAAACCGTGCAACGTCATGTGATGCACACTGACCGCAATTTTTCTCATAAGCTTACATTTTGAACGAAGAGCTGTAGCTGTACAACACTGGATACAGTTTTTTTGCCCCACAATCCCCCGAGAAATGTATCTAATAACATTTGGGAGGTCTAGAAGAGCTGCAGATTAAATTGTTTTATTCCCATCCGAGTTAGCGGAGGGCTAAAATCGAAGTGAGCCGACGGATGTCTTTAATACTTTGGGCCACAAGAGAAGCATGAGGAGGTTTTGGGTGATTTTTACACCCAGGAAGTGTCTTTTTTTTTTTTTTTGGATTCATGCACCACTGAGCAACTTTCACAGGAATGAACAGGTCTCCGCCCCCGACACTGTCTCCAGATTTCCCTTGGATTCATGGGGTGCCCCTAGATGTACACATGCTAATGTTGATATTGTTCTCTTCTGAATCTTGGCAGCAGCAATGCATACTTATTTTCTGGGCTGGATATCACAACTATTGAAAAAACATCAGCAACACCAACACAGTAGAGCCTGCACTTTCTCATCAAGACCCACAGAGCAGATTAATACCACCAACACACATAAAAACATTCCATTCACCATTTCAGCAAATGCTGAATACTCCATCAAGGTCAACAGGACCCAGTGCTCCCAACAAATCAATAGTAGTCCTACAGCATAATGAGGGCAGTAACAGGTTGACTGTTGATGCAAGATAATTAGGTTTTCAGCCGTGTCTTAAAGGAAGATACAGTGTCGTGATTTGCATTTCTTAAGGCAAGTGGAATCAAAGTTTCGAGGTCCTGATTGAAATTGCTTGATCGCCTTTTGTATCTTATCTAGACTTTAAAAACAGCCCGAACAAAACAGCTTTTTTTTTTTTATTGTAATTATCCTGTAAGATTATTGTAGCTTGGAAATTAAATGCTTCCTAACAGAGGCTGTGGACAACTCATTCACTGTGTGAGAGCTTAAGTTTAAACATTGATGGAAAGGCACCACACGAAGCTAAAACGGGGAATTTGTCTACATGAGCTCTCTGCTCATTTCTATAAATGCCGCATAGCCCTGTTTTCTCTGAACTTTTTATGGGCCGGTGAAGATGAATAAATGGATAAACAAATGGAGCTTGCTGGTGGAGATTTTCAAAATGAAATCAAACAGTACAAGTACAAGAGATCCCCGATCTTCAAATGAAACGGGAGAAATAACTACACAGACAGGTATTAGGTAACATTTACATAAGCACTACATTATTAGTCAAGTATTGCATCTTCTCAACTATCTGTAATATCATACATAATTAAATTAGATCTGGCTGTGAAACACGCTTTCTCTTCTCAAATACGTGATGGAACAATGTCCCTGCTATCCAAACAGACACTGCGTGTGGGAATAATATGCACTCAAGCATGCATAAAGTACAGTGCACGGTGCACTCACCCACCCACCCAGCCTTCCACTACTCTACATAGTAAATGGATGCACGGCGGCACATATGTATGCCCTGTCGCACAGATCACAGCAGAGACCAGTCATTTGGAAAGGTGGCCACAAGAGTTAATCTAGACGACACTGCAAGATGGAATATTCCAGTGCGATCTCTGGCTAACATCTGAGGTATACAGACGTACTTTTCACCTCGCTTTGGGCTTTTTATTGTCCTGCCTGCAGCAGGAAACATGTGGTGCATATGTTCTTCTGACTCGTATATACCACGTGTGTGTACAGTTGCGCGGTACGTACTGTTTGTTTGCTGATGCCAGAGTATTGAAGTTATATTGACTCGCGACTCTCGTGTGCATTCATGTGTGTTTGTGGGCTTTTCACGTGTGCGTGCATGTATGGATGCGATGTCGGCGTGGGACATGCTTTAAGTTTGTGCGTTGTTTGCTCACTGAGGTGTGAGAGTAGCTGTGTACATGTTTGTCTGTGTGTCTACAATAGAAAGCAGAGGAGTGAGATGCTCCCGATGCTCCCCGTGCAGCCCTCAGCTCACACTTGCCTGAGGCTAAGTGGATATAGTAAGGAGTTCCAAGAAACCCGGTGCAGCTCCGGAGAAACAACAAAATATATTCCTTTTAGGAATGTTGAGCAGGGTTGGGTTTGATGCACATGAAGGTCGAGAAGAGAAGAGAAGAGAAGAGAAGAGAAGAGAAGAGAAGAGAAGAGAAGAGAAGAGAAGAGAAGGAGGAAAAAGCGATTGATACCATGTTGCTCTCTTTCATTCCAGCCAGGAAAGGCACACTGTTCATACCAGAGGCTTTCATTCGGTCATTAGTCTCTATCAGCACCCGTCTGTTAGTGTTAGTGCGTGTCAGAGAGCTATCTTTCTCTCCCTCCCTGGTTTGATGATGGAGAGGTAATTTCAGCTTTATGACGGTGTGACTCTAATGATGTGGACGGGGGAGCTGAGAGCATGTGAGGGCGGGGAAACGGTGAAAAATGCTTTGTGTATTTCTGAGTGTGCACACATACAAAAATCGCACATCTGTGCCATTTCACTGTGTGTGTCTGCTCACATTTGAGCGAGTGTGTGTGTGCGGAAATGAACGGGATATGGTCCAACTTCTACCACTGTCCCCACCACTGAATGGTCTGTTAATGGAGAGTAATGAGGGAGTACTTTCATGGCAGATGTGCCCTCTCTGCAACTGTGTTTTACCCTGAGATGGTAAAACTGACCCAAGCGAGACATTAGCAGGCAAGCAGCCGGATGTGAGCTCGGCATGTGTTGCGGCTATTTGAGTGGCGTGTTCGCAAAGTTTGCCTCTCACGCTGCTGTGCCCCAGGAAGTAAGAGTAAGTATCACTCCGACATAGCACCTAGAGCCACATTAAATGACAAAAGCCCAGGCAGTGTCAGCCAGGCCCAAAATCTGTTAGAGGGCCATCTTCTTCACTGGAGTGTGAAATTATTTTAGCTCTCTGCTCATTATAGGATTTTAAAATGCATTATAGTTAGGGCTTTTATGGTGTGCCGCGGCATTAATTCAATTTGCCCCATTCACGCTTTCTTATTATCATGCTCAGTTCAAGCTACAGGGGGAGGAAGCTGCTGAGCATTGCTCCCCGGCCTTATCTCTAAAGGATATAAACTACACTACCCAGCTCAATCAGAGCCAGCTCGGACTGCTCCATCCATTCATCCACTTTTCCTCTGTCTCCCCCTCTTCTGTTTCTCCAAATGCTGCTTCCTGTGGCGACCCCCATCTCTCTTTCCATCCTCCATCCCTTTCTCCATTTTCCCTCTGAGTTGGTGATTGATGGGGGTTGTCCTCGGAGCCCTTTTTCGGTATCTTTTCCATAGAAATACGTATATAGGCAAACAAACACAAGCACACACACAGCGCAGGGGAGAGCCGCCAACACACAAACACACAGACCAGAGCCAGGCAGAAGCAACAGAAGGGAGCCCACAGGTTTAATAAGAAAACAAGCCACAGTGTATGGGTGAGACAGCATTAATCTATCACTGGAACCAGAACTTGGGTCTGTGTTTGTTTAGTACAACGGAGAGGTAGGCACTCTGGGAACACCCTATCACTGTCTGTTATTGTGCACAGGTACAATAATGAGTTGCACATCACAAATGTATTCCTGTGGAAATACAGCAGTTTATTATGGAGCAGCAGTGCCAACGTGGACCGGAGCTCTGACAGCGTTCCTCCAATGTAAACACTGCACTCTTGCATGAATGCACACCGACAAAACAACACATGAACATGGTTTGTCCATTGTCTGTACTGCACACACATACATGTGCATTAAGGATGCCACACACTCCACTAGTCACATGCATTAAACTGTAACTCAGCATGTGACTGCGGCCTGGCTTATTGGTAATGGGGGGAAGAGGAAGAGAGGATAAAGTCCTCATTTAGATGTCTAATCCAGTGAGCAGTCTGTCCTGTGTGGACCATCATCGGCCGTCATTAACAGCAGGCCAGCAAGATTAAACAAGATCAATGTTTATCACCCACTGTGTTCGAGAGAAACCAAGTGTTAAACGCCCCTAACGCATCACGATTTATAATAATATCTGCCATCAGAGCTACACTAACAACGGAAATCTCTGATTATATTCCACATATGTAGTAAAGATTGATATTAATCAACTTTAATGCCCCAGATCGGCGATAATGTCCACAAATTCACATGATCTCATATTAACATTTTTAAAGAGTAATGCTCCATCAGTAGGATTTAAATATATGGCGATATCGCACTCAATCCAAATATTAAGACAAGCTGAGTGACTCATTTGTAACTTTCAGCACATGATTATTCACAGTGCTAACCGAACATTTAGGGACAGATCCTCAATTTAGTGTTTGACAGACGCAGCCATTTCTCAGTCGGAGATATCCATCAAAACCAAGTTAACGCACATTCAAACAATTAATTATTGAAATTACTCGATTAAACAGCGGCTGTGGTGTCGGGGCAGAAAAGGGCAGCAGTAATTACGAGTCGATAACTTGTGAAAAATGACACGCAATGCTGTGGCCAGTTTAGTCTAAAGAGCAAGTATGCGGTTCACAGAGAAAAACTCAAACTCTCCATATGCTCATCTTTAGAAATCTGTTACATATTTTAGTGTTTAGTAAAAGGAGTTATAAGGCTGCACCGACTTCAAGGTCTTGATCCGTACATGTGTTGCAGTGGTGCGTGTCTGTGTTTCCCAAGGCTGGCACTACTAACGACACAGCAGCATCCCTATCCCATCCCTTCTCAGCACATCATAAGACTGCAGAGACCATATGGTCTGATTAGTCCACAGAATTAAGCTCCACGCTGTCGAGGCAGCGAGGATAATAAAAAAGAAAGCCATGCACGTTCACTAGTTCCACTGAGAACAGACACAAATTGGGGGCTGGAACACATTTAGAGAAAGAAAAAAGCAAAAAAAAAACCTCACACAAACGCTCCACATGCACGAGCACATGAGCCAAGTTTGGAACGGACATAACAGAAATGTCCCAATGCAGCTGGGAAGAACATAACAATGGCATTCAATAGTGTGTCCAAGACAGATCACAAAACTAGAACAAAAAAAAACGGTCCTTTGTTGTGTTTAGATCCTCTGTTTGCCTATCTCTCTATATATCTGCCACTCTCTCACACACGAACACACTCCAAGTCACATTCGAAATTATCCATATAACAGCCCATGTAGCCCATGCTCTCTCCTGGATACTCATCAGCCCTGAGAGGCACTACATTTTCTCTGCATCAAAGACACCTGCTATTGTAATCATCTATCCTCCGGCTGTGATGGACTTGGAGACTTTTTAGTCCCCCCTGTTTCCACGAATTGATTAAATAACTGAACCATGAGATGGACATCATCTTCAAACACATTTTCTAATCTCGGCCGCAATTCCCTCGCCTTCTGCATAGTCTTTTTGATCATCAGTCAGCCTAAAATGCTAAAGAAAAAAGCATTTTTCTTCATTCTAACATCACTTTTAGCACGGCAGTCATTTTCGTCTTTTCAACAAAAGCCGCACTCGCGCTGTGCAAATTGGTGTCGCACAATTACTGCAATTTCTGCAATTTGTGCACTTTACTCTAAAGCAAAGTTCACGGCGTGTCAAAACATCTCACTAGGCAACTTAGCCAGCCATGAGATCTTTTCCCTGCATTAAAAATCTCCTTGTTCACAGTTCATTCAGCAAAGCTTTCCAACTTGTCTGTGTCCTGTGTGTTTATCAGCGCCTCCTTGGGCCACCGCGAGCCAAGCTGCAACTGTTGTTATGCTCAGTTAATTGGACCTTTGGGTGCAAAAGGTTGAGAAATTCAAGACCAAATAGATAAATAAGCACAAGCATTGAATTCCCATGACATATCCAGGCACTAGCTCCAATTTTCCCCTGCTCATTCTCGCCTATAGGCGGGCTTGTCTGAAAGGCTGATTCATTAGAGTGCTTCAGGACAGTTCTATCAGCCTTTCGACTCAATCACACACCTACCTCTCCGCCAGTTTGTAAACTATCAGCAACAGTCTGTCACAGCCTATTCTGCGACATATAAATTGTTGTTTAAAGTGATGTTTTGTGACTGCGAGCAAAACAGCTCCTGGTTAATCAATAGCACAAAATCAATTCAGCTCCCCCGAGAAAACGCCACAGAAAGGCTAGCGAGCACGAAAAAGGTGGAGCCAAGACAAAAGTTTTAAATGGACAGTGAAGACGGCAGGTGTGCAGGGGCCGTTCAGCCAGTGAAATCAATGTCTGCTGTGTTAATTACAAATCATTACAAATGTAGGCAAGCACAGTCAACACAACTGCAAAAAACTAAATCACACTCACAAAACCCTCAAACTGTCGTCTCCTAAAAAGCTGGTGTCACCAAACCATAGGGGTTAGATTTAATAAAATAAAACCTTCTCCGTTGGTGATAAGCTCCGTGTACACTGTGCAAGTAAAGCTCATTTATCACACAGGTAGACACCAGGTTGCACGGAGGCAATCTGGGATTCTGTGCCATTGGAGGTCAGCGAGACATTTACCTGACAGCGCCTGCCTCCGTGCAATGTCTGGAGTTGACAATGTCTGTGGTAATGGGCATCAATAATGCAGACCCTTGGCCAGATAAAAACTCCCTGTCGCCATGAGTGTCCTCGCAGCACTGTGCCTTATGCAGCACTCACATCACCCAATGCATCACCTCACACAAAAAAAACTTGCGCAATTTATGTGGGTCGAATGCTTGAGGTTTCTGCTCTAATGAGATGTGCTTTGCTTATGTAAACAGAAAGACAGTTGTACAGCAGATGTAGTCGCTCAATCCACGTCTTTGTCTTCTTGTTTTTTTTTATATCTTATCCTGATCTGACATCAGGACACTAACACCTTCTCTTCCTCCCTCCTCGAGTTGTTTTGGTAGTAGGGATTTGCTGATTTGATCTGGCGTCGGGGTCGATACTGACCTTATTAAGCAAATGAGACGCGACCGATTCACATTAAACGCAGTTGCGCTTATTCTCATTATAATGTCATCATGATAACATGTGGTGTTTCTGCTATCAGTTACTTTCATTTAGTCATGGCAGACCACCAACTCAGATTTTTAGTGCTACAGAAATCCCTGAAGTACTCTCCAAAGATAAGGGACAGCATCAGTCATGTCAGCAAATGTCCAATCGCAGCAGAGGTTTATGCTCAAGTAACAGAGTCCACCAGCTGTTGTAAGAGTTGTGACTCTCGTCAGTCAGAAAGTGTGGCTTGTGACGAGGTCAGGGTGGTCAAAGCATCAAAGCATCAGACATTTACACAATATTTGCGTCTTATTTCCCATCATCAACAGTAGGGGAAAGCGATCTGGTCAAAAGAGTAACACGGTATCACTGTTTCATGGGAATCATGATCACAAATATCTTCTCAATTTTGAAATGCTCAGTAGACAAATAGCCAACAATTTTCATTAAAACACAATTTTTGCATTTAAAATAGTTCTCCTAATCTCTACACTTAACTCAAACTGTTAACTCATAGTTTCGTTTGGGTTATGTCTGTTTTTCTTGCCGTTCTGCTATGGCAGTTTATGAACTTTAGTTTCCCCAGTAAACACATCAACCTCTTTGGTTTCCTTCCCGGTCTGCTGCTGCTCCTCTCAGGGCCACTCATCCTCCAGAGCCACAGAGTGTCTCTGGGCTTGGCAGAGCAGACAGGCCAGGCTGCGACAGCCGGAGAGGCTGCAGTGCTTACCGGGGAAACTAAAGCTCATAATCCCGTGTTTCTTTCTGTTTTTGAAACACAAAGCTGTCGAGGCTTTCATCGTATGAAACCGATAGAAGCGAGCCCATCAGGGTCACAGTTTGGCAAGTCTTGCAATTAAAGCAGTGGGATCCATAATAACACTTTTGCAATATGTCACCCAAAGAAGAGCCACATGAAGTACTTCCTCCAATCAGCATCGCCATCTAGTTGGCCAACTCTTCTATTGGTTTGTTCGTATAGCGCGAGATCCGCTAGTCACTGAAGTTATGTAAAGTTTGGAAACAGAAGTAAGAGAACATTAAATACCACAATCTCAACGATTCACCTGAACAGCAGATTGTGGATTGTGATCAAGATCGATCACAATCTAAAATCAGTAACGCAACCTTAATGAAGTGGATTTACCTAAACCATTGTAAGATCATAATACAGATTAATATGTAACAGTGACTTTTAACAGGTTTGCAGGGCACATATACATGATCCTCTAATGCTAATGGTCAGAAAACTCCTCTCCAGGACAGCGACGAACATCTTATTTCTTTGTCTAATTGGAGGATCAGCGGTCGGTATCGGCAGAAATCGTATCGGGAGACAACACACAGTATTCTGTCTTTCTATCTCTCTATCGTTTGCTCTCTCTCTTCCTGCCGTTGCAAAGGGCAGGTCATACTTTTCTTCTCATCTTCCCTGCATTTGCCCTACAAACAATCTTCAGACAAATATGAGCGCACATTGCCCTTTTCACAGCAGAACTATATTTTTTCCCGCCCCCCCCAGTGCCCTGTAGCCATCCACTCTGAACTACAGGCTAGAGTACATGCACACCTCATTCCCCTCCTACCACCCCAATAGTTTCTCACTTCTGCCCTCTAACCATCTGACAATTATGTTTCACCAAGCTGACCTCATCTGCAGTATACAACCGCCTGCCTCTGATCTGGCTGCCCTTTACTTATCTTCAGTAAAGCTTATAGGCACGCAGGAAAAAACAATCTCGCACAGGCACGTTTTTTTACACACCGCCTCCATCTTTTTTGTGGCTCCATCCAAACCCCGTCTCTCTCAGTCCTCGTCAGGTTTCTCACCTTTGCCTCACTTAACCTTTTTGATCTTGAAGCCACGCTCTCTGACCACGCCCGCAGCTTTACAGCTAGTCCTGACCTTTCTGTGTCCCATCAGAGGACACTTCAATCTTAAAAAAAAAACGAGCACTTTTCTTACCGTAACAAACAGACGCCACGTTCCAGTTATGACAAAGAAATGAAATTGTTTTCTGATTTGTTCACTGATAACAATTTTTCTGCTTTTGACCACATGTAGCGACAATAACATCCCCAGGTTTTCACACGTTTTTAAATACTTGCAAGTCAAGAGTTTTGCTAAAAAAGCATTTTCCATCCTTCCCTCGCACTATCCTAGTCGATTCGGTACATTGCGTCTTAGATCTCGACCCGAATGAGAAGGGCCTAATCTCCATGGTATACGCCACAAGCCAGCACATTAAGCCCCTTACTTGGTCGGACAACAAAGCAGCTCTGGAAGAGGACATCGAGGGAAGAACCACCGGACCTCGTCAGTTCAAAGTCCTCCACCGACTGCATTTCTCAAATGCTAGATTAGCGAAAATACGCCCGACGGTAAATCCCAAATGTACCAGATGCCACTTTGGGCCACATGATTTGGGCATGTCAGGCGCTGAGCAACTTCTGGGACCCCATTTTTTTTAATCCCTCGCACATATGTGTGGTAAAACGCTGAACCCCAACACTGTCACTGCCATTTTTGTCGGTGTGGCAAAGTCAGAGGAGAATTTCTTGGGACGCCGTCTCACTCTTCTCAAATCAAAATCAACAAAGTCACCTTCATTTAAACAGAGAGATGATCGTCTGAAAAAGTCAGGTATTCAGTGGATGGTTCTTGGAAGTTTCATTAAGTTTCATACAACCTGGTCCTCCTTTATATAATGAATAGAAATTATCTATTTTGCTTGAATTAAACCTGCTCTTATGAAGTCTGTATTTGTCTAAATTTTACTGACATTATCCCCCAGATATCATGTCAAGGCTCTGCGTCACATCAGCTTTTTCATAAGCAGAACATCTGTTCTTCAGCAGCCACGTTAATAAAATAGTTGTTTCACAGACTTTCTGCATTTTTATGAGCATAAATACACATATGGAGCTCGTTTAGATCAAGTAACAGATGCTTAGTAGCTGTGCTTAAATATGAAAAAGCTTTTGATGCTCCTGACCCTCTCTGTCACTCATTTTAAATGTTAATATAACCATCTCACAGCAGCCTTGTCCACAATTTGTAAAGAATAAATTCCACTGCAAATTGCCTGCCGCATTTCACCAAACACAGCGGCCATGTGATCATATAATGATATAAGACCTGTGTGAATTGGCATGTCTGAGATTTGAGGTTGTATTTCTCTTTTAAATAGCAGTTTTCTGCTGTCAGACAGTTAAACCAGTCAGAAATTTGATCGCAGCTCATAATTCTGATGGGGCGCCCCTGCAGTCTTCACGTCAAGGTGTCCTTGGGCAAGATACTGAACCCCAAATCGCTCCCGGCAACTCTTTCCATCGTGTGTGTGAGTGCGTATGAATGGTTATTGCTCCTGGTGAGCAGGTGGCCCCTCGCATGGTAGCGTCTGTTACCAGTGTATGAATGTGTGTGTGTGTGTGTGTGTGAATAGGTGAATGCCGACTAGTGTTGTAAAGCACTTTGAGTGTTCAGGAAGACAAGAAAAAGAGCTGTATAAATACAGTCCATTTACCATTTAATATGTCAGCATACAACAGCTGTTTTTGTGAGATCGGCTCTATTGACAGAGAAGGTTAGGAACAACAAAAGGTTTTCATATTCAAGTACAGCCACAAAGCGTCTTTTACTTGATCTGAATACGCTGCACGTGTTTTTATGCTTGTAACTCGTGCAGAACGTGGGAATATAAACTATAAACCATATTAATAATAAGTGGCTGCTGAATAAAAACAGATGCTTCACTTCTTAAAGTTGTATGGAGCCTTGACATCATATTCAGGAGATTATAATCAGTAACCGCAAGCAAAGTATAGATTTAATTTATCTTGTGTGAATGTGACACATGAAGCTTAAATGTGAGGTGGTAAATTCTGAATCACACGAGGTCCCCTGTGAATACGGGATAATATTTCATACTAACACCCACTAACATCTGGCTTTTGTCTTCAGTGAGGAAGAATACATTCTGCATTTATTGCTGGGTCAAATGACTGAAGCCAGGGGTGTTTATTGGCTCCAGCCCTGATTTGCAGCAATAATAACGACATAACACTCGGTGGGAAATGTTAATTTCCACCACTCTTCCAGCGCGACGCTACGACGTGTGTTGAAGTTCTAGACGTCGACGTGTCACCAGTTTTCATACGTCTCCGTTCAAGCGGCACTTGAACATCACTCAGTCTGTGTTCGGTTTGAAAGAGAGATTGAACGAAAAGATATCAAAAATTAACCAGCGTAACATTGGCACCTCCGTGTTGCTTTCTGCTGTTCCCTGTTTTCTGTGATGTCGAACGTTACACGCTAGAAAAAACAAAGAAAGGCAAACTCATCTTCTGGCAATGGAGGGAAAAATCGCTTTTTTCTTGGTGTAAAATGGTAATAGTTTGCCTCTGCTTGTATACTATAAATTCTTCACATCCATATGCTTTAAGTTTATTGAAAAATATCTGTTTTACATGCACAAGAGAGCTACTTTCCTTCCTCTCACTGCTCTTGTTCTCTCTGCTTAATCCCATCTTTGAAAATTGTGGCAAACACACTCCCCTTCCCTCCTACATGGCATCAGATACATGCTAAGACTGTAGAAGAGAAGACTGCAGGGATGTAGTTTAGACACATTCATTTGATATCTGAGAGACCACAGAGAAGAAATCAAGTGCTGCAGGCATGTTACAGCTTCACAGCATGTCGACAGCACAGAAACAACACATCTCAGAATCTCTGCTGCAGGATATCTGAAGGACAATCATAACATTTACCACAGGCCAAGACTGATAAACAAACACATTTACACAATTAGACGTACGCATGTTGAAAAAAAAACCCTTTGTGTTTATGCACATGCGACCACGAGCAGGCTCGCAATCACACAAAATAATGCATAATCACCACGGGCATTTGTTTTTCACTAAATTGAATAAATGCACACAGCTTTTTATGAAATTGTTTTCTACTTAAACAAACAGCCCCACAGTCACAAATTACAAACGAAAATGAGATCGGGTCTCTTCTCAATTCATTTCACATCACAAGGGGGAATATGCAAATATAATGGGGGGGGGGGTAAGAAAACGAGTATGAAAGGGGAAATTGGATTAAAAGACAGCATGAGGCGAGATGCTGACTATGAGGCAGAGACGGGAAGAGGGAGGAGGACAGCGAGAGGAGTGAGCAGAGGAAGGTTCCCTGAAAAAAAACCAGGCTGAGAAGAGGTGATTACCATGAGCTGAATGCCACCCTGCCCACAGATACCTAACGGAGAGGGAGAAACCACTCCAATACCCCCCCCCCCCAACCACCACCACCACCACTCCAACTCACAAAGGACTGCACCACTTGTTCAATACTCCTTCGAACACGTCAAATACCATTAACAGATTCCTACTCAGGTGCAAAGAAAAACATTCTTCGGGCGGGACGACCAGAAAGCAAAAGAAAAAATCCCCAACAATACAAATCTAAGCTGACGTCCTCTGTGGGCCAGCGAAAATCCTTTACAGGAAGAGCTGTAGAGGTCCCTCACTGCCTCTCCTCAAAACAACACCACATAACCAGTTTCTGTGAGTCATGAGTCATGGCCTACTTCCATTGCTTTTACCTTCTTCCCCCCCCCCTTATATTGTTGGTTTGATACACAGAGGCTATGTCAGAAAAAATCATTGTTTTCTCGAGGGATTTTTGGTGCACTGAATATAGTTTAGAAGATAAATATTTCTCCAACATTAGCAGGGGACCTAGTCAAGGAGAAAGGGAGGCATGCTTCCATGGGGGCCCCTGAGCAGGAGCACACTCCTTTGGGCAAACAAGGTGATACTACTAAATCAGATGCATCAGAGTGGGAGGAAAAAAAGTGTCTAAAGCTCGTCAGGGAGGCCTTGAAATCCTGTCTCGGATATCTGCTTATTATGAGCTATGAGAATAAGTACAGCTATCTAAAATTAGTATACTTACTCTGATAACGAAAATTAAACAGCCTCGTTTTCTTGTTACGTAAAAGAAAGTTTTGAGCGAGGTGTAATTAAAAGAAATTAAGTGAGAATGTTTGTTGTGTTTGCGCAACGGAGAAAGTAATTCCTAACTTTGGGGCGAAGTAATTAAAGAGTAAAGTGGCGTAATGAATCACAGCGCCGTGATGGTTGTATACGTAATATAAGAATATTAGCTCAGAAATGAGCAGGACTGATTAAACAATGTCACTGTTCCCGGCGAGCAGCCACACGTGGAGATGTGTTGCACGGCTACATTAAATGATCACAAGGGGATCAGATCTGGGAATCAGCAGCAGTTACGAGAGTTACAGTTTTATTTTAAGCGGCCACATTTTGTTGTTTGTGTGCCTGTACATCATTTTTATAAATGGATGATGACAAATTATGCATTCCCGGGGTAAAATGTGTGCAAGCGGCTGTGGCACCACACTCTGTCCTGATAACAAAAACATTTTGATGACATAATTAGCACATTACAACCTTTATTATTCAAATCAAACCTTTTAACAATGTTTTCTTTTCCTTTTTTTTTTACTAATACAACAGACTACAAAGGAGGCTCGGTGTTCAAACATGTCACGTCTTGGAGCGATAGAGGGGGGGCAGAGGATGAGTTTTTGGTAAGCACATTTTCTTTCAGGTAAGTGTGTCAATAAGGATGGGCCCCATGCTGAGAGTAATCCAGCACCGCTGTGTGTCTGCGACGTGCCAGAATAATTTATCGGGAGATATCTTAGCATCAAAATAGACTTTTTAATCTCCATTTGAACAGCACAAATAACAGCTCTTCTGATGGCTCTAATAATCACGACGCCGCGCTCACAGCAAACTTATTAACATAAGAAAGGCCTCGGGCCAGTGTGATTAGCATTCCAAGCCCAAATTAGTGACTTTAATGAACACGTTTACAACACATTTTGCAAAATCCACATTCACCAGGCTAATAAGCGTCAACGTACCGAACATGTGTGTGTTCTTGGAATTATACAGGAGAGCAAACATTGAGCTGTGATGGATTGCTGAGAGAAAATCCTTCACAGGGGTAAACATTTACATACGGGCCTCGAAGAGATGGCTTTATAGTAATGGAGGCAATAGTAGCTGTGATAAAAAGCATTTTGGAGGCAGCAGAGTGAGAAGGGGATCTTCAGCATCGGTACATCTGTGTTGGGGTGAAAGTGTGGACAAAAAGAAAGGACGACGCAACAATTCAACAGAACACCTACAAAGATGTCGCCCGTGAAAGCTTCCAGGTAGTACTGTAGCTCTGTAGCTGCTGCCGAGGGGCGTTATTTCAACTCTGGTTCTGGCTTTTGAGGACGTGGTTTTGTCATGCTGTTTTGTGTCAGGGTATACCCATTATTTTGTCCACCCTTTGTACGTGAATTGTGTCGTAAACATTATTCAGGGTTGGCACCGAACGCTGCTGACTTGAATATTCTTTGAACTGCGGGGAAAGACTGCTGCCTGACAGTGTTTTCTGTTTGACATTCAGCAGGTGACTGTCAGCGGCACGGACAGCTCTGTGCTACAGAGAGTTCACCGCGGTGAAGTAAGTGGAGACGATGCAACTCATGGGGCCTTATTAAAACTGTTGTTACCGCACCTGGGGTCAGTTTTAGTATGACTAGGATGTCTCGCACTTGCATACAAACAAACACCGACCGAGACAGGTGCACTTACAAAGCATCTCAATCATTTTTCCTCTCCCCCCTTTTCTTTGCTCGCTCCTTTATCTGCGAGACAGACCGCGGATTCGTTGCAACACCCGAGCAAACCCACATGCAACGGTGAGGAAGCGAATTCATGCGAGAGATTGGGCCGAATCTCTAAAAATAAATTTTTTAAAGACATCTGAAATGGACTCCTTCTCTCAGAGTGACGCGTATGCAGGGATTGGGAATGAGACAGGAAGAAGAAGAAAGGCCTGTCCGCCCAGACTCCCGTCAGGATTCTGTCTGGGAAGCTGTAGTCGCAGGATAAAGGACATGCCATGCCTTTGATCAGGAGAGGAGAGTTTCACAGGTGAGGGAGGTAAAATGGAGGAAGGTATCTGAATATCTGTCAGGCTCGAGCAGCTTAATTCTGTTACGCATCTGTGAGAAGAAAAGTCAGAATTCTGACTATTTCTGCTCCCTCTGAAAAAAAAAAAGAAAAGCCTAAAGACGCCCCAACGCAAGAATGTGTCCCAATCAGCCATGCAATTACAATCCAGAACATACTGTGCAATGTTACAGCAGCAGGCATTTCAAAATGAAAACAGTACACACTGCTTCCTGCACACTGTGTAGCTCAATTACAAAGCAAATCATTTTTCATCCTCGGTTTTTTTTGTTGTTGTTGTTGTTTTTTAAGTCGAGCTTTCAGATGCACGAAAAAAAAACTCAAGAGCGACTCATACGCTCGAGTTTCACCTATCCTCCAAGAATTTTGAGAGGGTTGACTGACTGTGGCGGTGCTACTTCAAATCCCCGGGACTAGAGAGTGAATGAGAGGAGGATTAGAGGGGTAATGCCAGCAGATGAGACAGAGAGAGAGAGGGAGAGAGAGAGAGAGAGGGTCAAAGTGGTTTGCCACTCTGCGAGGATTAGCTGTGAAAACAACTTCGCAGTCCCAAACTATGTCAATCACAGACATAATTCAACCAGCTCACAAAGACACTTTAACACGAGGTGGGAAAAAAAAATCATCCTCTCCCTGCTTCAGATGCTTGTGCATATCTGAAACGGATTGAAGGAGGAAATCACCTGAACGACTGCTCGTGTTTCAGGTGTGTGGATGTACAGACGATAACGAGGCGGCACACCTGTGGAATGAATCCTACGCTGCAGCCGGGCTGACAGCCTCATATGGACACGATGCACATGATGGATTTGTCAGGCCTGTTGAGGGGCTCCGCTGATGAAGAGTGAGGTGTCCAGATGGCAGCACAGTTTGAACATGTGCATGCAATGTGGAGCACTCCATTAAAATAGGGCATCACCACTACAATGCAAATAATTCCCAGGGAGAGGGAGGGGGTGATGAGGGGGGGGTCGGTTGGTTGCATGACTTCACTTAAGTGCAGATTAATGGAGGAATATTATTCTACACACCTCGTTTATCCTGAATCTTAACAGAGAGCTCCACAGCAGGCTCTGTCTCCCTGTCCAGCCTCCTGGTGATCGTGATATCTCCACTGTCGCGCCCCACGGTCACCGGAGAGCTCTCTGCCTCCGGGTAAATCAGCTCGTAGGCGGCTGACTGAAACCTGGTGGGACTCAGGCTCGTTATGACCGAGCCGATGCTGGCATCTTCAGACACGTTGAGGGAAACCACAGTGCCGGGGTCCAGTAATGCCCTCGGTGAGCGTCCTGCCCTGCCTGACCCCGTTAACTCGGCAGGACGCGTCGCCCACCGCTGTGGCGCAATAGTCACCACGACACCTTTACTGGTCAGAGGGGGCCATCCGTGGTCTCTGGCGAAAACATGGAATTTGACTTTAGCTGGGAGCCCCAGGATGGAGTCAACCAGCAAAACTTCGCCCGTTTTCGGGACGACATAGAAACTGCCATTTTTGGGGATGGATATGTATGTCAACTCTGCGTTGTTGCCGCTGTCTGCGTCGACAGCCTCCAGCCTGTAAACCACACTACGGAGAGCGGTGGTGTCATCTAAAGTTATGTGAACGGTGTCTGCACTGCGAAAAGTCGGCTGGTGGTCGTTGGTGTCCAAAACGTCCACTTTCACCGACGCCACCTCGAAGGCGGCTGCCTCCGACACGCAGGTCCGGCAGCACAGCGCCACGCTCAGCAGGTATTCTGAGCGAGCCTCTCGGTCTAAGACCCGGGAAGTTTTGAGCAATAGGTTCCCCCGCTTGTGGTGGGCGAAGGCGCGGAAATCTTCGCTGCCGTTCCCGTACAGTTTGAAGTGCATCCCGGAGACTGGGCACCATTTTTGCGCGTTGATGCGCCTCACCGGAACGCTCAGTCCGTTCACTTTAGAAGCCGCCGGGGAGTTCTCAAAAACATGCCCGTGAAAGAAAGGCAGTCGCCTCTGTGTTTGGTATCCAGCAGCCGGCGTCAGAAGGCAGCATAACAAAAAACACCAAATCATGTTGGTGGTAAGTTATGTTCCTCCAAGGGACTCGGGGGGTTGGCAGAAAATCATTAAAAAAGACAATAAAAGCACTTGAGAAACATTCCCTTCATGGTTATCCACGACACGATCCTTCCAGGAGACCCCTGTGAACTTAAAGCTGTTTCATCCTGGGAGATCCGGCTCTTGGCTCCATGCAGCACGGCTGCGTGCAGGCAGTCCACAGCGCTGCAGGCTGTTGGCTGTATTCGTACCCAGCGTTCAGCACCAGAGCACCGGACAGCGCCAAGCGCGGGGGCGTGGCGGCGCACGGGGACGGAGCTCTTCGGTGAACCCCACCCTGTGCGATGGTCAGGAGGGTCCTCGCCTCGCAGCTCTCCACGGCGGCTGAGCTTGTGCGCACACGGCTAGAGCCTCCCCCAGCTGTGTGACACGGTCTGCCACAAATCCGCTCTCAGCGTAAAGAAGTGGTGACAGAGAGGAAACCACTCATCCCTCCAGTCCGCGCAAAGTCGAGTGAACACATATGCTCCTTCTCCCATCGACGCTCTGTCTGGAAACCAACCAGCACTGACTCCAGTGAGGCGTCAGGAGCCACCTTGCTCAAGAACACTCACATGTGCCACACTCATCTTCTCTCTGAGGAATCAAACCCTCGACCCTCTGACCACAAATCCCCTCTGAACTTTAGGTTCCCACAGTGCACTGCATTCCTGCATGTCCACACAAAACAACGTCTAAATTACAGCTATAAGAAACTACAAAACACTGGGAAATGCTTCAATATAAATGCAAATGCTGGGATCTGGGCTGTTAAACTGTGTAAACATGATGATTTAAGACAGCCTGCGCTGCTCGGCTCCATACATCTCTGCAGCCAGTGTTACGTGCACACACCAGAGTTCAAATTAACATTGTCACCATGATTGCTCTCCCTTGCCTGTTCCCACTCTGCTAAGCACCCCGAGCACTCTAAACCTAATCTGTGGGTGGCTACTGCTAATTCCCACAGCTCCAATTCCCCTCACCACTCCGTACGTGACAAGTCAGGAGACTAAATATTACATAGAGGGCTCTGAATTGTCAAAAAGATACGGAAATAATGGATGAGAGAGCACCGTTGTACGCTCGATTTGAGTCTGTCTCCCGTATCACGTCAACCTTTACCTGAGACGTGCACGGATCAATATTCATACGCTTTAGGGGGTGTGTGTGTGATGTTATGCTGGACGTGTAATTCAATGCCACGCAGTGTTGCTCCGCTCATACATCTGTATTCAGTTTGAAAATTCATCAAAGCACCCGCGGAAAGATCCTTATCAATTTGAAACCACAATCCATCACTGCAATTTTATCCGAATCCTCTCTCTGCAGTAAACTGTTCTTTTTCAGGCAATAACTCTGGTAACTGGCAGTGAGCCCCCAGACAATTTTGAATCACAGCCTGCAGCTGGAGCACAAAGCTCATATTGGTTGATCGCTGTGCTCTTTTTACATGGCACGAGCTGTGGGCAGTGTCACCAGGACACACGAGCCTATCCCGATCTCACTGCTGGTTGTTTTTTTTACGCTCTCTGACACGAGGGAGGGGGGTAAAGGCATTTCAAAGATATGTGCACCAGAATGACCTCAGAGTGAATATATGACAGGGAGCCTTTTTGAATAGTAACTGACCTCAAGCGATGTCAGTGGTATTGTCACTTAAGGTGAATTTGTGATGTCTAAAACAGACAGTGTCTGAGCGAGAGGACCCTCCGCTCGCTTTTCTGCTCTGTAACTTCTCTTTGAACTTCCTAAGTGCTTCATGAATACAAATCAAATCCTGTCTTTTATCATGTTGTCTCACATGGCAAAATGTGCCGTGACTGCCGGCATGGGAGATAGCTGTAGCAGAGGCTAATTCAATCACAGGGGCCCAGGCCAGAGTGTGAGGGATAGTTGACTCGAGGGTTGCAGCACTTATCTACTGAGATGAAACGCCAACATACACATCACATAAAAAAACAACAAAGCTGTAATGAATTTTTTTTTTAAAAGGGAGGAGGGGGGAGGGGGGGATCATGAAACAGTCTCATCATCCCTCTTCTCCAACTGATAACTGAAAGCTGGAGGGCATTAAAGAGAAAAAAACATAAATCACACTGCAGTACGCTGGCCGACTAACATTAGAAAGCTGCATGCTTACTTAATGAATAATTGACCGAATCCATTCCCTTCAATCAAACGGAGGCAGACATAGCTTCTGAAGCCAAAGGTTGTGGCCTTGTAGCATTTAAGGCGCTCTACCTTTGCTCGTGCGTCCCGCAGAGACCGGGGCTGATGGGATTGTTGGGGCGGATGGAGCTCCAATAATGTAACTTCCATGTTCTGTAAATTGACAATTGTCTGTTGTTCTTCCTGGAATCGCACAGAAAAAAGAAAAAAAAACAAAACAGGAAATGATGGAAAGTAGCGTTAAGAGGATCCTGCACTGACATCACCTCACAGGCCGTTTATGCCAGAGAGTAAGTGGTGTGTTTTTAAAATGTTAAAAATAGACTGTTCATCAGAAGACAACGACTTAAGCGGCTGAAAACAGGAAGGTTTATTATGACAGGACGAGTTAAAATGGATGACTAAGCATCCAGCTCCTCTGGTTTTTTTCCATTCATCTGTGAACGCTGTTGTTCTTTTAACTTTTTCTCGTAGCGTTTGTGGGAGATCTACTCGACATGTTCCCCCTGGAAGCAGCTGCAAAAGAGCCATTTCTGGAAACGCCATGACACCTCCGTCAGGAGCAGCAGACGCTCTGTAGGAGGCGGCGTGCCTGCGTATATATACGGGCCCCTGAGGACATTTTCCCCCTCGTCAAAACCTGCAGGCAAGAAGCAGTTAGAGGAGCTGGATAAATATAAAGACACTTCCCTCTTGTATTAGGTACGACTAATTAGATTTGATCTGCGATCCCCTTCAGGCTCCCACCACCTACTGTAGTATTTAAGCTTGTGCTGTAGAAACCATAACTGTTTATTAATAGGGATATTAATTACGGTGCATCGTGTGCAGCCAGGTTCAGACTCTACCTTTGCCAATAACAATGCAGTGGAGGCACCATCAGCTTTTGATAAGGTCAGTGGTGCAGAAGTGCAGCAACTAAAAACCAAACTTTCTCATTATGGAGCGCCTTCTTAACTCAGAACGCCACTCCTCATAAAGGTTTGACTTTTATCCATTGAGAGACTCGGCAATGTAAAATAACAATGAGAACAACAGCATCCACTTTGAAGGAGAAAGAAAGCCAAAAATAATTCAATGATTAATGCATGGCCTGTTGTTTCTGATAAAAAAAAAACCCAAAAAAACCTGCACAACTTCAGGGCCACATCGTGTCTGAGGAGCGCGTTTATAATATCTACACTGTGATTAGTGGAGCCTGGGGTTGCCTCGGTGATTAGCGCTCTCAGAGTACGATCATTGATTTGAACAGTATCTCGTTTTTTTTTTGTTTTTTTTTATACCCCCGAACAATCCTGCTTCCTATTAGCACATTAAAAGATATCTCACATCATGGAAAAAAAGACACAGGAGACGGTCATTGAAAAATAAAA
The DNA here is from genome assembly GCF_965226575.1 of Pagrus pagrus. NCBI lineage: Eukaryota > Metazoa > Chordata > Actinopteri > Spariformes > Sparidae > Pagrus > Pagrus pagrus. The sequence continues at coordinate 3,340,209 of NC_140194.1, forward strand.
ATAAAATGAAAATTAGCACGGCTCGGCGTCCCCCCCCCCCCTCGCTCTCAGGCCGACTGAGAGGTGAGATTTTTGTAAGAGGCTGCGATGATGATCTCTTTGAAACGCGGTTTCACAGAGCGAGAACATTACCTCGGCTGCAGGATGAAACTCCTCAACTCCTCTTCTCAGTTAATTATCCCGGCAAGCTCCGGCAATTAGGCAGGTTTCCATTTACTCGACCAGTTCAAGGCTATGAACTAATAGTGTAGATTTAATAATGTGCTATTTATGAGGTTGGGAGGATTAAGAGGGAACTCATTTGGGGCTATATGAAAAATACTGAAGGCTTTTTCGAGAGCTGTGGAGTAATTGTTCTTCATCGCGGTGGTCCTGCAGCATCTCACGCATGATTTCCGCATGAGCCTTAAACAAAAGACAACTCCAACATCCACAGTTAGACCTCTGGATCCAACAGTGTGATCTTCATCATCTGGTCCAACTCAGCCTCCATCTTTCTTTTGCAAAATCAGTGAGAACTGTCAGCGGTGATGACTCAGTACCAGAGAGACTAAAATAGATCAGTTATATCCTCGTCTGTCTCAAAAACACACTGCCTCATTTTCCCATTTCTTTTTATTCTGTGAATTTTTTTTTTCTGAGTACACCGTTAAGTGGCCTCTTAATAAGAGCAGCTCTAAATCGACCTTATTCTCATATTTCATACGGTAGAGGTCTCCTATCCAGGCGAATGTACCCTGCCGTTCATCATCGCCATTGTCCAGGGTGAACAGGCTGTGAGCGGGTACGGGGAGTTGTTTTCCAGCAGGACCAATCATTGAAAGAATAATGAGGAGGGTTTAAGCAGCTCCCAGGAACATACATCTCACCTCGCCTGCTTCTGAGCAGAGTTTGTGTTTTCAAAATAAAAGCCAACATTACTAAATAGGCTGCTGGCCAAAATAAATAGCACTGAGTGCTCTTTTCAATTCTGTGCATGTGTTCAATTAATCTCAATCGATCTGTATGTGTGGAGCATCAATTCACAACAAGAGTCATCTGAACCAAACTCCTTATTTAGTTATTCACAGAGAGCCGACGTCTCGCCCCCGAGAGGAAGAAGTTAGAGACAGGGGTGAGAAAACAGCTGTTTTTAACAGGAAGAAACCTGGAGCAGGACCAGGGGGAGGGAGGGGGGAGAGAGAGAGGAGAGGGAGAGAGGGAGAGAGAGAGAGAGAGGAGAGGGAGAGAGGGAGAGAGGAGAGGGGGAGAGGGAGGGAGAGAGGGAGGGGGGAGGGAGAGGTGAAGACGAGCTGTGGGAGAGAGGGAGGTGGGGGATACAGCAGCCACATTAGTAATAACAGCTTCACTAATTGAGATATTAATAATAATAATAATAAAAACTATAATAACAATAATAATAATATTAATAATAATAACACTGTTGACATGTTTGTAGCTTCTCTCAACACTTCATGTTACGATATATATATATATATATATATATACATACATATAAATATATATATATATATATATATATATATATATATATATATATATATATATGTATATATATATATATATATATTTATTAATATATTAATTATATATATAGTTTAATATATAGTGTTCCTTGGAGAAGCAGCTAGCTAAACCAGTTTGGGTCCATGTTTGGATGCTAACATGTTTTCAGTTTTCAGCTTCACTCGTGTAACATTAATGTTGTTCGTCCTGAAAGCTGTGAAGCGTCCTTACCTCCTCCTCCACCTCCTCCTCCACCTCCTCCTCCTCCTCCACCACCACCTTCTCCTCCTCCTCTTCATCCCGCTCTTCATCCACACGTCTGAACTGCAGCAGTGATCTCCTGGATGTCCTCCATTACTGCTTGTTTTGGCCCCACTCACCCACAGTGAAGGGTCTCTGGCGCCCCCATCTGTCGCTTCCCGGTACTGCAGTGTTGTAAACACTGACTGTGGGCAGTCACAGTGGACCGAGCATTAAATTACTGGGGAAAATAGACACTCAGTTAAAAGTTTGAAATTGGGTTTTCCAGATGAAATTACAGCGTCCAGACTGATGGAAAATTAAGATTACTGTGCTGGACAAATCATAAAATACTGATGGTTTAACTGCAGCATTAAAACCCGGAGTAGAGAACGCTCCTGGGGAAATAAAACTATAATAAAATTACACAGTTTCAAAAAGTCTAAAGTGGAGAAAGTATTGAAGAAATAAAAAAAAAAAAAAAAAAAGCCTGCGGAAAATAGTTGAAGCCCACTTTAGATTTTGTAGATATACTTTTCAATTAAAAAAATATTGGTACATAAAGTAATAACGGCTGCAGCTGCGGCAGAGTGCACTGCCGATTATCAGATTATTTAAGGTCTGGACAATACGGACGGATGATTTTCAATTAGTAAATAAATACACTTAATTTCCTGACCCAGACAATCAAGCCAGTCAACAGTAAAAAGCCTGTTTAATTGCAGAATATATTGACAGTACAGTACAGCAATAAAAACACTGCCATATTGCTCCTATTTTACATGACTTACACAGCTGCTGTTCAGCTTATGAAACAAAAACAGTAATACGGTACATGTACAGTAATGATGTGAAACACAACATACAGACAGGCTCGCAGAGCGCTTCGCCCATCGCTTCCCCACTGACAGCTGGCCGTGTTAATTAAGAAATGCACAATATTAGAATAATCATACGAGCAAAGAACAAAGACACAGAGCATTCGATCCCTAACGGCGGCGACGCCTTCGTCACCGCCGGCTCTAAAAAGGGACAAACTGGGCTGAAACGACCGGTCACACGGGGAGCAGACAGCACAGCCACGAAGCCCACAGACGGAAACAAAAACCAAACAGAAGAATAAAAACCAAAAAAATATGGATTACTTTGTACGTACGCATTACATACATGACATGAAATGACTTGACATTGGTTCATGGTCATTACTCTGAACTGGCCTTCATTCACCACATGTTACATCCTCTTTGTTACTTGTACCACAGTTCATGTGTCACATGAGTGCTGTTTCATTTCACTACAAAGCTTCAGTTTGTAAGTAAGGGCACCACAGCTGCTGCGTCACAGCCTCCTTCCCCCTCAGCTACCGCAGGATCCTGGGAGCCGACCTGTCGTCAGTCATTGTCTTGCGGAGCCTCACGCCCCGGCGTATTGACACCAGCACATCCTTGTCTTCCTGGGTCATGGAGGACAGCTCCTGGGGCACGCACAGAGCCGGATCCCCTGGCAGTGAGCTTTGAAAGGGGAACTGACCCTCACCGAGGGCGTGGGCGCTGGCTGCCAGCTCCCCTATCTTCTCCACCAGGCTGTGGCGGTTGGCAGCGAGCAGAGGGTCCTCCTCAGCACTGTGGGCGGCCATGCCGGGGGCCTGCTGGGCATAAACAGTCCTGTCCGCCCCTCCTCCGCCTCCTCCGCAGCCCCAAGCTGTGTCGGGGAGGCTCATCCGCTTTGGAGAAGCCCTCATGTAGTCACTACTAGATGGGTCATCAGCGTACAGAAACTCCTCGCTGCCCACGCGATGCTGCGACGGGCTGGCATACCCCGGAGAATCTGGCACTGTGGGCGTCTTAACTGGCACGATGGGGGGCCGGATGGGGATGGGGCCGGACGTGGACGGCGTGCGTCTCACTCCAGTTTTGGAGGACGGCGTCCTGCGGATGGTGGCCGTCCCCGACGCGATGGCTCCAGAGCTGCTGCTACCGCCTGCACCGTTTGGAGTCCCCTGCAGGGTCTTACCTGCAGGCAGACCTGCTGTGCTGGCGGGCCTCTTGGTTTGGATCATGCGGCGGTAGCTCTGAGCGATGTTACTGTGTCGCGGGATGGTGGAGGACTTGTCAAAGTCGGCCTGGCCTTCACTGTCAGCATCCCCATTGAGAGAGTAGCATTCATAATCAGAACCTAGAAGGTGAAAGAGAATCATGAGAATGTATTTTTAATAAAAGCAGTTTTTCTGCAGCTGTTGACTTTTATTCCATAATTATTTACTTTAATCATGTCAGCGCTGAAGGCAGGGGGTACTGCCCTTTGAATGACACAACAGTGTCAACACATTTACATAGAAAATAGAAATCCTGTGCTATAAATGTCTGTTGAGGCTGAGAGTGGCACCTTGAGAGGGGATGGTGTCCTCGGAGCAGGAGGGGGTGTTGGTCTGGGTGCTGTAGCCGCTGGAGTACTGCAGAGAGTCCCTGCTGCTCTTCTGCTGCTCCATACTCAAACCTCGGGTCAGGACCATAGCGAGAGTACTGGCTGCTGGAGAGAGCGGCTCGCCATGCTGAGACACACACACACACACACACACACACAGACGCACACAGACGCACACACACACACACATAGACGCACAGGCAGGTAGGACATACATAAAGATTAGCACACATTTACATATGCAATTCACCACACTTATATTCTCACAGCATACAAATTCATATGCTTAAATTTACATTTTTCACTCTTACCTTGGCTGCAATGGTTCCTGGGCCGATTCTCGCTCGGTGCGGATCATCTGGTTGCATCCCAGAATACCCCAGCGGGCTGGGCGGAGCTTCAAGTTCTCTCATCTTATCCACAGACTCCCTCCTACGCTGCAGAGTGCTGGCCAATGATGGCTCGCAGGAACTCGATTTGGCCCAGTCCTGCGGTAGCAGAAGGAAAAAATGAGACTGTCTCCCAACTGTGCATCTCCGGCGCTCGCCGTCCAACAGTTAAACATGGAAGCTGCTGATTTGGCTCATGAGCTGGTTAGAAGCTGATGCAGACATTAGGCTATGTGAGTGTTGTTAAATGAAGAGAGCCGTCTCAGTTTGGCGCATCTTTGCGAGGAAAGATTGGAAAAACTGAGCTTGATGAGAACCAGCAAAATGAAGGCAATAAAACACAAGAAGCAAAGAAGCAACAAAGTTTTAAAAAAAGAGCAAACCCAAAAGTGAAATTGCAAATGAAAACAAACCTTCCAGCTAGGAACCTTTGATGTAGGTGAGGGGGTGTTGGATCCAGGGGAGTGGTTAAATGTGGGGGACGCAGGAAGTATGACAGAGAGAGGCCTGATGGTGCCAGTGTGAGAGAAAGCAGGGCGAAAGGTACCGAAGGATGAGCATGAGCCAAACTGCGGAACGGACAGACAAGTCTGAGTCAGAGTGCTCGACACCCGTGAATAGTCCACGTCAAACCGCCCCGCGGCTGCCGAGTGGAGCCCACAGGCCTCTTAACAGTATAGAAGATAACACTGAGTAAAAAATGCACAGCACATTGTGTGTGTTTGCGTGTGTGTGTGTCCAATAAAGCGATGAGAAGCATGCAGTACTAACCGCTGTAGGAGAGTTGCACTCGCTGACAGACTGGCAGGTTTCTGAAGCCTCAGAAGAGGCTGAGCTTGTTGATTTCTGGGTAAAGGGAAGATGAAGAAAAAAAAAAAAAACAGTGGAGGGAAAGAGGAAATGGAGAGAGAGGTGTAAGAGATGAACAGGAAGAGGGTGGGAGTTGGAGAAGAGTGTTGATGAGCTTTAGGAGGAGGGAGGTGTTTTCATCTCTGAGGGGGTCTATATAGCGAAGTCTAGATTGAAAGTAAAGTAAGATCATTTATTCAGAAAAGAACATTGCATCAGTCGGCCTGCTGGTGAGTTTGTTATGTACACTGCGATAAGTTCAGACCGTGAGAGCTTGAATAACTTTATCAGTCCAGGGAGAAAAAAAATCAACATTGGTAACTGGTGAAGCTCTGCTGCAGCGAGGAGCTCTGACTATCAAGCTCTTACTGAGACTATGAGTCTACCCTCTGAAATACAAACAAGACTGGTGCCAGAGAAAGGACAGAGGACTATTTTAGTTTCTGTGTCATCCTGCCCTGCAGCATCACTGCTTGTGTAATGTGTGGCGCTAACGAGTCCTGCTGCAGTAACATCCACTCATTTCCTCCTGATCGAAGTACGAACTGTAGTGTGACGGCTTGAGACTGCTACTGCACCTGGCTGGCGATGTCAGAGGGCATGGGCGACGGAGGCTTCGAGTGGGTGTTGGCGTCCTGGGACACGAAGCCCGAGTCGTGGGAGGAGACGCTGCTGAGCCGATGTGCTCCGGCCGAGGGCATCTGGAGGAGGCTGTCGACGAGATATCACATCAGTGTATAACTCTACATGTACAGAAGATGAAGTGAAGTGCACTCGTGTTCGCATTTACTAATTACATGACAACTGAAGTGAATTAAAGAGTTGTACTGCAGTTCGGTGTTGTCCAGCAGAGAGCAGCACAAACCTGCCAGCAATGACTCAGTCCGTAGTTTTCAAGAACTAAGAAGATGCATCATCAAGGTCAAACTTAAAGGGGCACTACGTAGTTTTGGAGAAGAAATTCAAACTAATTCAATTATTTATTTCTTCCATAAGTGAATAAACAAGCTTTTCTCAGAGGAAAACCGCAAAACACCATTTGAAGCCAGAACGGTGGCAGGGTCCGCCACATATAAACAAAGTAAAACAGGATGAAACTGTGTCGTCCTTTAAGGTCAGATCTTTCTCTCTTCTGATTGAAATTTCTTCCCCAAAACTACGGAGTGCACCTTTAAAATCACAATCAACTGTCCAGTCACATCGGGGGGGGGCCTGACCTGACGGCAGCTATGACGGACAGTCTGTCGCATTAAAAGCGTTCCCTGCGGGGCGGCCGGGAAACTCACATCTGTGATCGACTGTCAGCTGTTTGAAGAATCTTCAATCGTAAATATAACTTGATGTGCTAAACGTCCCTGCAGCCAGCCGGCACAGAAGAAACTCTTTTAATGTGAAAGGTCGTCTTTTATAGCTGCTGTCAGTCCCTGTCAGCAGCGCTGAGGTTCACTCGTGAACATACACCCGCCCCCGGAGCAGTGATGGGTCAGTTGTCTGTACTTAATTGTGGCCTTGATAATGCATCTCGCTTTCTAAAAAGGAGAAGCTCGAAAAAGCTAACAAAGAAAATGAATTATATCCAATTTTTGTTGTACAATTTGTTTCGAGTCTGAAAAGAGGATTATTATCCCGTATCAGAAATGTTTCAATACATTTCAAAAAAACATTTATTATGTTATCGAAGAAAAAGGCTAATTAAGTGTCCTATTAAAATGTGTTCATCATTTTATTCATTCATACAAATACAAATTACTTTACAGATTTCTTTGCTGGATCTGTTTCATTTTGGCATCAGAGATCTTCTACAAAAACAGTATTCATGTAAAAACAAACAGGATTGTGATCAAGACTCTGGTATTTTTCCCTCCTCATCTTGTTTCTGAAACTTGTTGTGGCAGGGTTTGTGTAGAGGCCGTAACGAAAACAGCAAAACACGGAATGAAAAATTGATCACAAAAGCAGAAAGAACATGAAGACAGCGTTGTGCGAAAAGTCCAAATGATGCTGTTCGTCTAATTTTGGTGCATCAAAGAGCATTAAAAAGTTATTTCTTCTTTGATTTTACTTTCCCTCTGAACACCAACAGCTGTCTTCACACTTTCTGCCTCTCTGCTGCTGTCGATCTCACTCAGCGTTACTTCTTTTGTCACCCACGCATTTCTAAATGTGCGACCTGTGCTTTTCAGCTTCCCATCTGGAATATATCTGAAAATTATCATATCTCCTTAATGTTCGTCCTCTAGGATGACGCTCAAGGAGACGTGCCAAATTAAATATGACAAAATCAAATAACCTTAAATGATTCGACGATCTCCTGATGTCCTCGTTCACTTAACGAACACTCCTTGTTTTTCTTCCAACTCGCAGCCAAGACCTTCGTCTCGCCATCACATTTATAAAACGTCTGTGAATCACCGTTATATTGAGAAAATCCTGTTATACTTGGGGATTTTCAATTTTTTTTCTTATCCACAACTCCACCACGGCAAGCCTTTCTACTAAAAAGGAGAGAAACGCTATGACCTTCGGCTTGTCAAAACCCTTTTACAGACTTAGTGGATAAACTGAAAAATGTACAGCGATCAAGCTGAAACCAAGGTTGCTTCCACAGAAAAGCTGACATTTGGGAGATATAAACTTTTCAAGGACTGGTCTTATTTTACCCTCCAAACATCAAGCTAACTGACAAAGTAACGGTTTTAATGCGCGTTACGAACGTTCAGTCTGTGTAAAAGACAGACGGAAAACAGGCGGCAGTGCTGATTGGTGCAACTATCAGGGAGGCTGTCACACGCGAGGTGTTAACTTGTGATAACCCGGTTCGATGATCCTGTAACTCGACATTACAGGGTTTTATTTGTAAAGAAAATCTCGTCTCGTGACCTGGAGAGCACCTCCGACCCATATACGCGTGATTAAATTGTTGAACTATCACCATCAGACTTCCTAAAAATGTGGGATTTTGGTTCTCATGCAGGCTCACGGCTGTCAGGCTGTAATGTTTCACAGCTTTGGTCCTAATCTGGCTGTAAGAAGCTTGAGAAGTGCAAATCTGCCAGGAGCAAGAGCCGAGAAGCTGGCAAGACACACCGTGCACAGCATGTTGACTGTCACTGATAGTCTGTCTCCGGCTGTGTGCTGAGGGAGCGAGGTCACCTGACAACCTTTAATAATTCATCCACCACAACAACACATCTGACCCAACACACGAAACAGACCGCGTCTATATGTATGTGTGTGTGTATACTGGATGTACCTGCACATGCTGCTCTTCCTGGAGCCGGTGCTGCTCGGGGAGGAAGGAGGGGTCTGGTAGGACCAGCTGTAATCAGAACCTTTCAAGTCCCGGATCACCTGCGAGCAGCAACACATGACCGAGTGGTGACGATACGGTGGCAACAACAGAAGTGGACAACATTGGTTTTTACATGATGAGAGAGAAAAGACAGATTGTGATAAATTACTGTGGATTACAACTTGTTCCAACATTCACCCCCGAACAAGTTATTTTTTAAGCCGTGCTGAGGGACATATGAGAGGATTAATTAATTTGGAAACGGGTCAGTTCGGTCAGGCTGTGGTGAGACTAATAAGAAGGGGAGTAAGAGCAGACATAAAACGAGAGCATCCTCACATCCAACGTCCAAAAGCTGCATTAAAGCGTGTCTGTGCATTATTTTCTAATATTCTGCCAACAAACATCATGAGAAGTCAACACTTTTGACCTTTTCCCCTCGTCCATCTGCTGCTCTCAGCAGAAAAGCTCATTCATTGGTTACTAACATGTAGTTTCATTTTCCAGAAAAGGTTATTTAATATCTTTAAACAGATGGTTAATATAGCTTTAAGCAAATGTTGGAGTAAACAGTGCATTTGTTGGGGAATATTTTCACTGCCAGGCTGATCCCGCGTGGTGCTCTCAGGAGTATTTACAGCAGATGGAGTAAGAGGAACTCAATACTCCAAAAAATAAACCTATGAAGCCCTTTTTCTATAATTTAGGACAACAATGGATGTAAAAAATGTTATATTGAGCTTTGGACATACAAAAAGTACTTGTAAGTGGCCATCTCCATCATCATCATTATTTTAAACGACTTTTTTCCACATATAAAGTCCTCCACAAGGCCCGTAAACACACTTTAATGTGGAATAAAATTACTCTTTAATGGAGTAGCCCGTCTAAAAAGTGTTTCCAGCAGTTAGCTTACATAAAAGAGGCCGACTACAGTTAGAAATCAATATTATCGGCACGAACGCAATTGTAGAAAAGTGTCACAATCAAGCAGATTGACGGCCGTAAATTCAAACTCTGAAACTGCTTTACAGCGTTGAACTGGTGTTACCTGCTCACTGGCTGGTGGCAGCTTGTGTGGGTCTTCAGTCAGCACGGTGAGGTCATCAACAATGGCCTGTAAATGTGTTATCTCTCCCAGCATGGCGATCTCCACATTCTGGAGGGGAAAACAGGAATCGAATTAAAACAGCTACCAACAACAAGAGCGAGCACAGGAAGTCATCTGTAAAACATCAGTGCTGTTTGCACAACAAAGGCTGAGTGTCGCTCACCACCACCGGCTGCAGCATGTTGATGAATGTACAGTAACGCCCTCTCTCTTCCAGGAGGGCCCTGCGCACCGCCTGCTTCTCCGTCTCCTCCATCAGCAGGTACAGGTCGCTGACGTCCTGCATGGCACTGTCCAGCTGGGGGCGCAGGTTCCCCCGGCCTGCCCGAGGCAAAGCAAAGGGTGCAGAGAGAGTTGAGGGAGGGGGAGGGGGAGTGAAGTGAAGGAAAGCGTACACAGTGCAGGGAGAGAGTAAAAATAATGAGAGACGATTAGAAGACATGATGATAAACTGCTGGTGTGCTGCAGGTCAATGCACGGACGAACACCACACTCAAATGGTTCATGTGCATGAGGGATGAGAGGACACTCGGTAATAAGTTGATGCAAAGGAACCTGAAATGAACTTGATTAGACACACAGATGTAAACACAATGTGTGAGAGTCATTCAAGACCTGCATACCACAGTGACATGAGGTGATACTGAGGATGAACGAAGGCAGATTAATTAATGACGATGACCACGAAGATGTTGTATGATTTACGCAGACGTGTGCTGACCAGTTATAAGCTTTTAAAAGCCCCCTGCAGCGTATCCTGGCATTTTTGGTTCCATTTTAAACAAAGCACTCGAGGAAGGAAGATAGTTCGAGTGAATTCAGATTTGTGTCGCGCTGCACTGCCAGCAAAAAGCTCTCTGCAACACTATATATGTCTTTGGCTCTCGTTAAATCAAGAGTCCCATTTAGTCCATAAAAAACAGGAGTTTGGGTGTTTTTGGTAGAAGACGTTGAAACATTTGCTGCCACCGAAGAGCCAAATGTCAACTCATTAAAAAGAAGCTATTCTTGCTCAGAGGAACGACGGGTTGTCTGACTGAGATGTTGCCAAACAAGTGGAAGTTTCCTACCCTGTTAAAAAAAAAGGCATTTAGAAAATGGAAGGCTACTTTTAAAAACATCAAACAGGCCCGCTGCTACACTTAAATAGAGCAGAGCCATTGTTTAAGGATGAGTTCACCCAAAAATACAAATTCATTCATGCATTCATCGTCGACTCACCCTCTCTGCAGATGGAAAGTCAGGTGAAGTTTTCGTGCTGCAGCGTTCTCCCTAAACAACTGAAGTAGATGTGGACTAAAAATGTGAAAAAATACAACCAGAACAAAACAAACAAAAACAGAAGTGGCCTCTTACAGCTCGTCCAGTGTAACCCATGTCACCAGAAGGTCATAAAAATGTTTTTTTCACCCTTTTTAGAGGTGAAATCTTCAGCACTTGCAGCCGCTAAGCTGAAAGCATTAGCAGCTTTGGAGTGGGTGCACGAGTTCGGTTTATAACGAGCTGCGTGGAGCCATTTTGTTTTGTTCTGTTGTCTTTCCCCGTCTAATCCAATTGTTTAGGAGAACGCTGTTTTGCTGTGAAGCTCCAGAAATGTTTTGCGGATCACGAAACTTCACCTGACTTTCCATCAGCATGACAGCGAATTTTCATTTTTGGGTGAACTTACCCTTTATTGTTATCTGTAACACCTGTTCACTTATTTATAACTAAACATCTTTAATATTAGGATATTTACAGTGCATGCGTCGCTTGAGGAATAGCTCAACATTCAATTGTTTTATTTCTTGCAGAGAGCTGGTCGGGTCATATCTGTAAGATGGTAGCTTAGCTTAGCATAAATACAGGAAATGGGGGGAAACGTGTACGCTGGCTAGCTCTGCAACATAGCAGTGTTTCGTTTTAACACTTGTGTTTCTGTTTGGATTAAACAAACCAGATTAATTGAATGAATGAATTTGAGAGAAGCAGGTAGGTGGATTTTGTTATCTTTGGCAGAGCTAGGCTACAGCCGTTGTGCTAAGCTAAGCTTACTTTCTGCTGGTGGTAACATACAAGAGTGAGGTATCAATCTTCTCACCCAGCTCAGTGTATTTCCAAAAACGTCAAACATTCCTTCCTTTAACCAAAAATGCTCAGACAGCACAGGGTTTGCTTTGACTGGCAGTCTGATCTACAGATGACCACGATGCCTTCGAACATAAAAACTATCCCATGAAGTGCTCACACAGGACACAGCACAGCAGACATACCTAGCAGCTCTACAGCCAGAAAGAAACAGAGGAGGGTTGCAGAAACAGGCGGGGAGGAGGGAGACAGAAGAACAGGCAGTGTTAGCTGTATCACATCAGGGCACATTGCAAGTTTATGACGAGCCCGTACCGCAGGTGTAGAGCGAGTCCGTGATGAAAATAGGAATTTAATTACATCCAGCAGTAAGGGGCCAACGCAAAGCACAGCCAGGAAGGAAGATCATTCCTTTGATTTATGAGGTAGAAGCTGACTAATCATCCAAAGCTGGAGAGCAGCCTCTGAAACTGTGCCAGGCATTTTTGGGTCGATTGAGTTGTCATGTCGGGTGCGAGGCTCTAGATGGCGCCAGTTCAATCTGAACCGTTTGTTCAGAGCAGGAACCAGCAGCCAAGACGACTCAATAAAGTTGTGTGTGGTGTGTTTTATATTAATCATCAGGTTCTTGTTCCCCCTTTTATTTTCTCACCTTTTCTTGCTTTTTTCTGGAGTTTTATGGTATCTAGCGACTTCCTCTTGATTTCCTGACGAGACCGCTTGTATTCTGTGGAGAGAAAGCCGAACACGCGTCAATTCCTGTCCGACACACAGCGCTGACAAACAACTATTTACAGTGTGTGTTTCCTGCTTATTGACCTTTGGCATGGTCTTTGTCCAGCTGATTAGCCGTCTTCTTCCACTCCTCAATCCTGTCCTGGAGCGGCGTCACCAGGCCCTCCATAAGAGCACTGCACAGCAGAGAGGAGACACGAGAGTGAACGAGGTAGAATAACAAACTCTAGGCACAAAAGCACTCAACGAAGAGTGGCAGAGTGAGAGGAAGGTCGCGCTGTAATCCTCCCCAAGGTAACAGAAGAGAGAAAATTGCAGTGGAGAGGGTGGAGGGAAAAAATAGAAAACACAGACGACACTTACTTGGTGAAGTGGCGTAATTTTGCCTCAATGCTGCGGTGTCGCATGCACATCCTTGTCAGAGCTGAGCCGACGTCCCTGGTGGCACCTTGGATAAGACAGCAAAACAAAATTGTCACCTGTGATATATCGAGAGGGCTGCGCTGCAAAGATGTGCCTCTTGGCCTGGAAAAAGGCGAGGAAACGCATCAGGAGAGGGTTTTAAAAAGTCTGATTCTCTCCTGTCAGTCAGAGCACTTGCCAACCTTGAGAGTTCAAAAACAGGGACACCAAAGCAGGCGTCTACCTGGAGCCTGGAGATTCAAGGTGTTTCCTGCACTCTGGTGACATTTAAAGTATGAAAATAAGAAAAAAGGAAGTAAAATGCAGCAGTGTTTTTATGTCAAATAACTTGTGTGAATCTGTGGCATCACTTTTCATTCATTCATTCATTTTCCGCCCCTCACACAGTCTGTGCACGCCTTCGTCAGCCCCTCGATGGGGGTTTGATGTGGTGTGACCCATGTGACTGATAGAAAAATCAACGTGGCAGATTTTACAACCCTTTACAGTCCTCCTCACTGAGGAGGACGAGGCTCGACGGTACAGCAGGCTACACGCCCTGCGGTGCTACAAACTAAACTAAAAGGGGAAAAGGTGTGAAAAATTGGCATGAATTGCGAGAAATACAGGAGAACTGCGACGCCGGAAGTAAACTAGTCCAGAGGACAATAAAAGACGGGAGTCGCCTGGGAAAATCAGGAGGGTTGGCAAGTATGTCAGATTAATTTATCAGGGAGTTTTTCTTCCCTGATGGAGACGTGTTTCCTGCTGCAGCCACTAGGTGGACGAGTGCAGAGCCCATAAATGTCCCATTTCTTTAGGGGGAAAACAAATGTGACACAGTTCCTGAAAACTAAAATCCTGCACTCACGTCCCTTTGGACAAAACATTAATTTTACGCTTGAACGTTGCGTGCATGAAGATTCCCACCACAGTTGCTAAATAACAGCTTGTGTGACTTGCTTACTGTACTTTTCCTCTCTGCTGTAAAGTGTAATTAAAATGGGGGTTTACGGCCCCTAAAGCCCAGGCTGGCCCCGCTGTCTTACTGCCGGTTCACAGGCCGGTGTAATATGTGGCAGCGCTGATCCCGCTGTAATCTGGGCCACATAGGGCTAATCTGAGGGTCTCTCACCACACACACAGGGAAAGAGAGAGGATGCCTCGCAGAGTAGAGGCATGCACGACTGTATTTGTGTTCGTCGTGAATGAACATTTGTGTGGCGGTGGACAGGTGGTGTGATTTACCAACCCCCCACCCGCCCAGTCATCCACCCTTTCCGAAGTTCTCACCCCCTCCGTCCTGGAGGGAAAAGGAGGGAACCTTGTAAGGGGATATCCCTCTATTCTTCCCTGCCTGCTCTGCCTTTCCTGTTCTCTCTGTTTCCTAAACACCATTCATGCAGGGCGGACAGAGAGAGAGAGAGAAACTGGCTCTAACCTGCACTGCAAAAACAAGCAGGAAAGAAAGAGTGATGACACGGAGTGAAACTAAAAGAGAAAACACGACTGATATAGCAGACCCGAAGTCAGACACCGAGCGGTGAATGCTCCAGATGGTTGTCCGGTGAGATCTGCGCTATTTTCCAGGTTTATCACAAAAAAAGAAAGTAGGTTACTGCCTCCAGTGGATACCACGTCACACTGCCAGTTCAAAGAGCGTTTCACTCCAGCGCTTTGCCGTCAGGGACGTCAGTGTGCCAGTTCAAAGACACTGAGAAACAGATCTGGACTCTTTCCAACAGGCAGATGTAGAATAACTTCAGTGTGTTTCAGTGTTCTGGGTCTGCGCTGCTTTCCTAGGTGACTGTGGAGGGGGTAGAGGTGAAAGGTCATCCAGCTGCATCACACACGGGCCTTAAAACACCAGCAGGAAGTGATCGAGCGAACATGTGGAACCTGTACGCCGAGCTCTGGGTATAAATAGCCAAAGTGGTTGTCCGTCTTTACAGGACTGGGTGTTGAGTGTCTGTCATGTAGCGGCCTCTCTTCATGAAGCCAAGAGAGGACACGTGCACACAGGTAATGCATCTCTCCCCTTAAAAGCATTACGGGAGGCGTCCACAGCTGCAAATCAGCTCTGGCAGGATGGAGGGAGGCTGGAGGAGAGCTGGAGGGAGAGGGGGTGAGGCAGTAATGTGGCCTCTTTTATCTCTCTAACAGACCTTCCCAATGTCACCGTCAGCCAGCGAGGACAACCCCCAACCCCCCACTCCTCTCTCCTCTCCTCTCCCATCCACACCTGCCAATTTCTTTTCCTCTCCCCTCCTCTTCCCCTCCCGTCTCCTCCTCTCCTCCTTCCCCTCCCAGAGGGGGATCAGCTGACAGCTACATCCTGGGGAGGTCCAGGGGCTTCCTGGCCGTGTCCGCGATCCCCGCCGGCCTCTGGCCTCGACCGGATGGACAGGGACAGAGTGATTCACTCCCAAAGCGCCGTGCACGCACGCACAGGCATGTGACAAACACTTACAGGCTGGAAGGTTAAGATCGAGCAGAAAGACGAGTGTTTCTGCTGAGTTTTGTAGATTTCTATCTGACCTCAGTTACTATTCCTGATGTTTCTTCCTTTCTCCCTTGTCAAAGTGTTTTTGTTTCGTTTATCCTTATCCAGGCCCGTTCAGAAACATTTTTGTGATGTGTGATTTTGGGCCATGTAAAACACAATGAACTCAACCGTCCCTCCATCTAAATCTATCAATATTCGTCTTTGTAGGAGTTCGAAACCTGGCTGAAGTGCGTAGGAGCTGGGAAAGTGATTATTTAGCAGACCCGGGCACCCCTGGGGCTTTAGGGGGAGCAGTGCCGACCTCATAGCAGACACCCACACGTGCATGAATGAAGCAAAACACAGACCAGAGTGGAGAGCTATTATGCAACGCAGCCATATATCTTAAGACACGGCGCAAACAACTGGGAGCAACTGAACAGCCAAACAGAAATGTGTGGTTCATTATAACAGCGACTGCCGTGCACGTCAGAGAGGCTGACGGCGCCTGGTTCGAAACACGATAAATCGCCAGCAGATCTGCTGCATGTCGAGGAGTACATGGGTCTGTCGGTGGGAAGGTCAAGCCGACCCCCCTCCACACACTGCTGGGTTCAGTTGGGAACTTTAAGCTCCAGCATCCAGGACCAGCTCAGTGTGGTCTAAGCGTTTAGTGAGTGGTCCCATCCAGGGCTCTGGTTCTGATTAACTCCCCTGATTCCACGGGGGGAAAGGAGGAGCGTTTTAATGGGCCTGCTTTATAGGGGGCTCTCCTGCCAGGAGCCACCGGGAGCCAGGAGCTAAACTGCCACAGGCCCTCGTTCCTTGATGTCTTCAACATGGGAGCTTAAGCTAAACTATCTCTCTCTTTCAGCATCTGAGAACCCTCGCGGCTCGGCTCAGGTTTCACTGCGCTCGAGACTACCGTGCTGGGCGAGCTGCTGCCGTCGTCAGACCCGAATCCAGTTCTCCCGAGACCGTCGGTGCTCCCTCTCTCTCTCTCTCTCTCTCTCTCTCTCTCTGCTTCCTGTGTCAATAAAGCATGTTTATGCGGGCTGTAGAGCGAAAAAGGTACAGAACATCCTCACAGTTACACTGCCAGGAATATGAAGTCCTTTTTTTTTTGTTGTTAAGCCCTCATGCAGCAGCCGCTTAGCTAAGGAAATTCCATCATCCGTGAGACAACAGTTATTCCTCTCGTTGGCATCTCGGCCGCCGAGCTGGCACAGACAGTTAAGCCTCCTGCCTTTACCCTCCCTCACTCATTTTAAGTGGTACAGAATGTGAACTGGCAGGGACACAGCGGAGGCCACTGATGGATGAAAAAGAGCTGCGGGGTGAGAAGGGAGGATGAAAGAGGACACACACTGTCGAGCTGGCTTCGACCAGTCGGGGGGGGGCAGAGGAAGTGTTAGCTGGCTGCTGCAGGTGCAACGGGCACTGCCAGGACGAGCTGTCACGCAGGTCCAGAAGATGTACGATCAAAAGGAGCTGAGAGAATTAATTTGTGTCATCAGAATCATCAGAAACAAACAAACAGAAAAGAAAGCGAGCTGCCAGCTTCGCTGCTCTTGTTCAGTTATAGCTTCGCCGTTTCTGAATGAAAGAAAAAAACAAAAGCTGACGAGACATCACACATTCACATCATCAAACATTCACTTCAAAGCACAGCTGGAGTTCTGGTGCTGGAGCTCAGCAGGAGCAGACGGTATTAAAAAATTAACGCAGCATCCCCCTCGTGTCTGCTGGTTCGAGAGCAGGAGGATAAAACACGCGGACACTGATTGTAAATCACCTGCTGCAGGTGAACAGCGCTGCGCAGAGGATGACAGGCGGTCTGCTGAGAAAGAATATAAAATGTGGGTACACTGAAGAAACACAGACATCTAATAAGAGTCTTTGCCTGTGATTGTAACGCTCCCGTCAGCTTCTACGTCAATATTTTATCAGCTGAGAGTTTATTCAAAGTGACGGATTAAAGAGGGATGAAAAGTCTATTTTACTTTGTAAACACAGCCTGATGTGGTGTGTTGGAGTTTGTTAGAGGGAGAGAATTACTTTGTTTGAATAAAACTAGGCCATCTCTGCTTTGTTTTCAGTGAGCGAGGAGTCTTATGTTCACGTTGGACACATGAAGCACTGGAGATGACTTCTATGGGAGTCGTACGCCGAACCAAAATTCACTTTGACCGCCGCGCTCTGTTGATCCTGGCTCCACTCGACATCTGGGGGCTCCGCTGCTGCATGTGTAGAAATAATAATTGCAAAATTGCCCCATATTTTAAATTCTAGATATATTTCTTACAACATTGAAACTAAATATGTAGAATAATATTGAAGCGGTAACTCTTTCTGGGCTTGAACTTTGATGGAAGGAAAATAAAAGAAATAACCACAGAACTTTGTTATTACAGCAAATATTTTTTTAGTTTAAGTTTTATATCTTATACGGCCGCTCCATGAACCAACACACAGTCTTGTGTTTGGGCCAAAAGTCAAATAAGATCCATCTCCAGAATCCGACCAACGCTGGACCGAGTCGTTCGTGCTCTGATCTGGTCTCGACCCGGCGAGTGCGCCTCACAGTTCCAGTTCTGGCTTCCCTCCGTTGGCTCCCCGTCCGCTTTGGATCTGATATCGTCACTGATCACTTTTAAAGCTCGTCTTTGTCTTGGCTCAAAGAAACACAGCAGTAAATGCTGACCCCATATGAGCCTGTGTGGCATTTATTCTGTTTTATTGTCTTCCTGAGTTTCCTGCTTTTCCTTTAGTCTGTCAAAGCAAGTTGCTGCATGTGTACTGTCAATTGCACTACATCCAAATACACATGTTTAGGATTTTCAGAGGGGTAATGCTGCATTTAAACCTATTAAATTAATTAAACCATTTTAGAAGCGTCTTGTTTTGCAGAACCCAAAACAAAACATTAGGGGATTTTGTCCGAGTGTTTTACCATCCTCAAAGACACGGACATAAAAGGTCTGTTCAGGTAGAGGAGACTATTCTGTAAATATTCATTATCAATCTGTCAGATATTTTCAATCGTTTTGTCTCTAAAATCATCATCATGACGTCGTCAAACTGCTCGTTCTGTCCGACCAACAGTCCAAAAACCAAAGATTTTGCATTCGCAGTGTAAAGAAACAGACATCTGAGACGCTGGAAATAAACCCCAGAATAACTCTGACCCGCAGTGAAACTTGAGCATGTTTATGCGTGAACTTGTGCTCTTTATGCACCGAGTAGAAATGAAAACAGCATTCGGGCTCTTTGTGTCACTTCCTGTCATGTGGAATGTCACTTCGTCCTCACAACAATGCTCATGAAAGGCAGAGGAAACAGCCTCCGGATCAATTGTTTCAGAGCACACACTCCATCCATTGTTGTCTGGCCAGCACACACACACACACACACACACACACACACACACACACAGCCTCAGACGGACCTCAGCATGCGCGCGTGTGTGTGTGTGTGTGCTGTAAACATGTTCTGGAGAGCATTAGGACGAGGCTGAAGCAGGAGGAGGAGGAGGAGAAGGAGAACAAGGAGGAAGTGATATTTTTCTCCTGGAGGAGCTTCCTGTTCAGGGACATAAACGCTGCTAAAAATAACCGCCGCCTCTCGTCCAGATGTGCTTTTCATCAGAGTTGAAAAAATGGGGAGAAAACATGAAGAGTGAGAGAAAGGAGCAAAATCCTGCGAGCCAATCAGATGACTCGGGCTGTTCCCTGCTTTTACACCCTTTCACCCCCGATTAGTTCGGCCCATTATTTTTGCTCTGACAAAGTTCCCGCAGCTCGGCTCATTTGCAAACAATCCTCCGAACAATGCTGACACCACCGCCGGAGCTGCTGCTGCTGCTGCTCAGGCGCTCCACCTCCCACCTGTGGCCTCCGAGTCCAACCCTGCAGGGAGGTTTATTACCATCGCTGCCCCGTCACAGTGAAGACGTCAAATATAAACTCTGTACTCACATAATAATGGTGAAACTTTTCCATGTGGGTGTTTGGCCGAGTTTTGACAGCAAAAATAGGACACTTGTCCCGTTTTTTTAAAACACGGAAGACTTTTATTCCATTGCCAGTGGATCAGTTTGTCTTTCTGGGGTTTTTACTCTGGTGTGTCACGTTCAAAATCACTAACGCGGCTGGAAAACAGTAAAAAAGCAGCATGGAGGCCACTGGCAACGTTACGATAATGTTTCTATCTTTTACTTCAGCGTCGCGTTCAAACTTATCTCATTACTGAACATTATAAAGAGACGGAGGAGGACACAAACCACTGAAAACCTTTTCAATAGAAAGGTCCGTCAGGCCAGAGATGTTGGTTGCGACGGATACCCAGCGCCTTCGACCAAGAGCCAATCGTCTGCTTTATGACAGCCGCAACCGGGAAACACATCAGCCAATCGTGTTGTTGCACTGATGCCTGCGCACGGTTGAGAGATTCACAACAGTTTCAAGCGATTTTGAAGATTTAAGGCGTCACGGCATAAAATAAAATAAGTTGTGGCCGTGTCGTGAGACCGTGCACGTGCGTTTTAGTGAACCTGTAGGAAGAAAGTGTTTTTTTTTTCCCCGACTGTTTTCAATCAGCCACCTCACTTCATCAAAACTATGCATGTATCCCTTTTATTCCCTCTTTTAATGTCCTCCCTTAAATTCCTGTCAGGCTCCCTCTCCTGTGTATTTTCCCTCCCCTCTCCAGCTCCCTTCCACGCCGACGTTGTGTTCAGGATAAAGCTGAACACGGTGTTCCCCTCCAGTCTCGTGTTTGTCTTCTTACTTTGGTATTCGGCCTCAAAGTGAAAGTTACGCAGAGCCAAAGATTTGTTTTCTCTCACATTATTATTCCCCCACTTCAACGTCTGTTCCTCACATCATTGTTCCAGCCACTTCTCCCTCTTTACTTTTTTTGACTGTAGTATTCATAATAGCTGGAAAACATTCGCCGGGCGACCGCGTTGAGTTTTGAGGTTGAAGCCTATAAACTCTATAGCAGGGCTGCCCAAAGCGGGGCCCGCGGGCTAAATCTGGCCCCACTGTAAGGTTCGATTTGGCCTTCCTGATTATTCGGGTTAGAAACAAAATGAAATCTGTTGAAAAAAATATAATATAATATAAATTGCTGTTTAAAAAGGGTGCAAGAAATGTAGTTGGAAACATTCAAAAATTAGCTGACAATATCAACTGAATGTAAATTTGAGCTCTTTCTCCCAGCTACATGGCTAACTGAGCTAATAAGACAGAAGCTCCTCTTTCCTACTGAAAACACTGCTCCTGAAACGCCTCGTCAGCAGTCGCAGCTTTAAATTTCTTGACTTTGTGACATCACGCTACATCACAACGTCACACATTTGCCTAATTTATGCCTAGTGGGTAGTTTGGCATGAAAGAGTCAATTTAGCACAGCTGCTCTGTTGTTGCTAGCAGCGCTGGGTCAGGCGTGTGTGAGCTGACGAATCACAGGGGACTCTGTATTCGGAGGGGGGGCCTTAAAGAGACAGGAGCTGCCGCACTGGACAGCATGAGAAAACTGATGTGTTTTACTTGACTAAAGCATGTAAAGGTTATTCTAGTAGTGACCCAAAATAAAACAATGAACCTGAAAATGAGCATGACATGTCTCCTTTAACACCGAGCTGCAGAGCCTGGCATACAATCAGACCGGACCATAATGCAACATTCACTGAAGTAGCCGCACGTACATGATGTCCAATCTCAAACACTCAAATAATCTATAAGCTCATTTGATGAAGTCAAACCCGCATAAGATGCAGAGATCTAACATCGCTGCCCTTGTACACGCTAAGTACAATACAGGCTCGCGTCAGGCCTGAACATGAAATGTCGAGCTTGATGGATGTCAGTGCGGGTCACATGGGCGCACTCTCATTATTTGACATGTCCGTAAAAATAGCTGCGCTGCTGGGATAGTGTGGACGACAGTAATCCCCTGATCTCGCTCTGCACTAGGCCACGACCGCATCTCGTCCATGCCAGGCTGTCCAGATGGCGGGTAGGGATATCCGTCCCATCTGCCAGCCCAGAGAAGCGCAGGGGCCAAGCAGATTACTGCTTCGCTGAGACACTGATCTACTAGCATACCTCCACTCCTCCACTGAGTTTGGGCAGCATGAGTGGGAAAGAGAGAGGCAGACCCGCTGGAACGTCGCGTCTATGTGTGTGTAATGGTGTCTGCAAACTTCAGGCTCTGGCGCACAGATGTAAAGAGAGGAAGGTTCATCAGTGTTGAACTTGCAGTGTGTCGCAGTCTGGCCGGTGATCCCAGAGTGTGAATTTTTAAAGCTGGGGGTGGCTGATCAGGAAGGGAAGGGAAGGCACGCTGTGTCTGTGTGTTACAGAGTGGGGCTAAGAGGATTAGCTAAACGCCTCTGCCTAGCCTGGATACCCAGAGCTGTGGAAATCCCACTGCAATCACAACCCCCACCCTGGACCCACCTCACTCCAAAATATGGAGCTTGTATCTCATACCCTGATGGACCATTAGCCGTGGACTACTGGCTCTCTGACCTCCATCTAATTCAACCATGTCCAAAAATGGGAGAAAAATGAAGTCAATCTTCCACTAAAAACACATGTCATCCAGCCTAGCAACAACCAAACACCAAACACAGAGCCCACTCTTCTCCAGAGAAGTCCGCTGCTCTTAAATACATCACACAACAATTTCACTTCAAGGAGAGAAACGGTCTAGACAACACACCAAAAACCATTAGGCTCACCAATGTGAAAATAAAAAACACCCCGGAGGGCTGCAGGGCCTCAAACTAAGTCCCAGGAAAGATGGGTGTCGAAACATGAAACATTTATCTCTAAAAAGGCTAAAACCCTCTAAATACATTGAAGCTATATAGACCGGTTGGCGGACCTTTATTGAACCCAGATGTGCGCTGCCAGTTCACGCAGACAGACGCGCCTTTAGACGCAGATCCATCAACGCGGCTTAGAGCAACAGCGCTGGCTGCTGCATAAAACACAGACGCTGACGCCACGACCGTGACCGTAAACTCTAAAAACGGACGACACGGGCAAGAGGAAGCCTCGAACATGAACGCAGACCGAGGCATGGAAACACAGAGCGGAGGATGTGTGAGGTGGAGCTCTCAAATATAATACAGCTGTATGAAAAGCTGCCCTCCCAGTCAAAGACAACAACAAAAAGGTCCAGCACAGGAAATCATAAAATCCTCTTTCTTTCACCATCGTCTCCCTCTCTGGACCAATCAAAAAAGCACTGCTGAACGAGGGGGAAAAATGTTGCTTTCCTTGGCAGGGAAACGTGCAAACCGTCTGGACAGAGTGTGTGTGAGAGTTAAAGGGGTGATGGGGTGAGTGTGTCAAAGGTAGATTAAAGGAGGCAGACGAAGAGCGCGATGAAACCTCCAGCTGTGCCAGCAGCTGTAGCTCGTCCCCCCAACACGAGAGGGGAATCGGGGTGACGCCGACGACTGCCAACAGTTCATAGCTTAGGGCTGTCTCCTGTGGTGCAATCAGCCCTATATGGCGCTGCAGACGCAGAGACAAACATGATCGCTGCAGGCCGACAGACCCACGCACACACATGTGAAGGAAGTCAGATAGAGAAAGAGAGGGACAGAAATGGAGACTTACTTAAGTAATCTCTCAAGTCTATTTATGTATCAGCGTTTCCTGAACAGTCTCGAGTTAGTCAGCAGGCGCAAAGACTGGAACATCTGGATGCCGATATGTTTTAGGATACCTTTTAACATCGTGTCCCGCCTTGGCTACTGTCCGCGGAGCCTGGGGATCAAAGGTCCCAGTCCACTTCCAGCCGGCTCCAATAAATATCGACGTTCCTCCCACCGCCAAATTAATTGCTGGGTTTCCGAGCACGCAAAGACTAACACGGCTCCCACAGGACGAGTGGGAGTGAAGTGGTGCTGCTGTTTAAGAAGCGAATGCAATCTGTGCAACCTCCTTCAGACTGCTTGACTTTATTGTTGGAGTCTTTTACAATTACTACAACGGTCCACACCCCCGATCAATGCTGTGCACACACACCAGGATTATTTCATTGCAGAATTAATGCTGCAAAGTCTGTTAAAAAAATTATATTGCAATTATTTTGACGGATATTGTAACTGTAATATGATTCACGGTGAGTTGGAATCATTTTAACTGAAGAAACTATTAACCTTCAATTAAAATCCTGATGACGTGACATTATTCACAGTCTGTATCAAACAAAACATCTTTTCTTCCATCTGGAGGAAAAGCTGTGTGGGCCCGACCTTCTCTGCAGCTCTGCAGCACTTTATTATAATCCTGTCTTCACACATTTTATCTTCACACTCTCTGAGCAAATTCTCGAACGCTGTCTAACGTGCAAAAATCCTCTTTTATTTACTTATTTTCCTGATGAAGGTCAAGTACTGAAACATTACAAATAAATGTGTCAGTTAGACGGCGTGTGGGGAAGTTTGCTTACAACTTTTGGTCCAGGTGTGCAGGAGAGAGTCGACCCTCTGCTGCACACCTGGCTCATGAAACAGATGTGCAAAGTATTTTTTTCTGTTTTGACATATTTTATCTTTTTCAAAGAATCAGAGCTTCTTGCGATTTGGATATCACACTCGGCCATGTTGCAATTTTGATAATATTTCGACCAATGTCAACCCTGGTTAACAATCTATAATCACTTAACCTTCAGTTATTTCCCAATGAAATGTCTGAAAGAAGGTCCAAAAATACTGACACTGATGACATTAACTCCTTCGGTATCGAAGTTTGGTATCGAATGGAAAACCATTTTTTCGATACTCGATATTATCAAGGCAATTCGGTCGGTGCCGGTTAATCAAAGTATTACATTTCTATGCCAGGCCCTCCATTTGCACCAATAAACACAATACTGCATTAAAGATAGCTCTTTTTTGGCTTAAACTCCTCATCCACCATGTTGCCAACTATAACTCATGTTGCATTATTTACAATACGTCCCCCAGAGCCATCTAATTGGCTGCATAAATCTATCGGTGTGGATCTGCTGGTTAATGAGCTGTGGACTGTGGACACCTACGAGATCGATCACGATCTAAACACTGCCCACAACGAAGTAGTAGAAGTACTGAACATAACTCAGGGTATCACTAAAGTTATTCCAGTCTATCCTCTGAGCACCGTGGACATCTGTACCAAGCGTCATGCCATCCACACAGTCCACACGCCACCAGCATCTCTAAAAAACAAGATGACTTCCGATTTACAATCACATGAAACAGCTGAGAGGTTTAAACCATCAAACGCTCATCAGCACTAATCTAAACCATGTTTCATTAGTCTCTCGACGCACAGACCTCCCAGCGTCCCTCGTACAGTCCGCGGCCCGAGAAGGATGACATTAATCCTGAAGTTAATGTCCCTGGGAGAGGAGCAGAAGAGTGAGTGGGCGTATGGGTGACACACTTACTGGGGATTTTATGCATCTCGAGCTGTAAAACTCAATACGCCCTCCTCTCATCTCTCCCTGGTCCATCTATCATTCTGATGTTTTTCCTTCGTTTTTTACTGTAGACACTCTCCTCCTTTGAAGCCCTGCACCGCCTGAATAGTCTATCCCCATGTTTTATTGAGGCGGCGCTGCCAGCTGCTAGCATCTCGCAGGTTGACCCCAGTCTACCTCGTTTTCATCTTGCAAAGCTCATGCGCGCTCGCATCAGGAATCACTTAAGGTGACTTGATTTACCGGCACGGCAATAAACTCTGCTGTTACTGGAGTAAAAGTGGCGAGAACGTGTGAACGCTGCCGCTGCACAAATTCATCTTTAGCCGTTTTCTCTCTGCAGTGAGTGGTCAGAGAGGGGCTGTGCCAGCACACACTGTTTTAGAGCATGTTGGCATGTGACCTGCGAGGTCAGGTGGCCGGCTACCAGCTGTCACTCTCTGAATATCCCTGTGTGTATGTGTGTGTGTGTGTGTGCGTGTGTGTGTGTGTATGCGCGCTTCTACACCCGCGTGATTGTGTTTGCGAGCGTGTTAGGCAACATTCGCACGCCGCTCCGGGTTTCTCGCAGGGTTTTTTGACCTACATACTGCTCTCGACGATCAGCTCCAAAGAAATCTGTGTTAATCAGCCGCCTCTCTGGCCGGCCTGTCTGCTGCCACTAGCAGGGTGACAAAGCAGATCAGCAGACCTCATTAAGTCTGAAGAAAACAATAAGCTCAGATTTTCACTTCTCTGAGCCGACTCCCCCCCCCCGAGCTGCCCCCACTTTGAACATCTTAGAGGGGCAGCGCTGTGTCTTTGAGGCTGCCGGTCGTCTGGTTTTCTTCGGGTTAGGCGACATCTATTCATGCGACTTTGTCTAACTTTATGCGGTTTGTTACACAGAACCATCAGAAACTATTTAGAAAAGGAGGCACTATCAAAAAAATAATGGCAGGTGATTGGACAAAGCATTTCTCTATCACCGTCTGTAGTGGCTATCTTTATCTTGACTTTCTTCTTATCATAAGTAGCAGTGTAACGATACATTGCTGCAGATTGATATATCGATTCAACGATCAACGATCCAATAGCATCAATGCAAAGTGAAAACATCGATTCATATCGGGGCCATCGTTAACATACGCCTTTATTTTGAAATTCCCACCATTTCCGTCCATGCGCAACTCCTTTCTAAACAGTCCATGTCCATATGTCGAATCATATTTTAGTTGTTTTTCTTGAGTTGATATGAATGGCACTGTGTTAAATGTGCAGATGATATCGTCCCATATCGATCGCAGGCTCCTGTATCGAATCGAATCGAATTTGTATCGTGGCAGACTTTGTGATATCGGCAAATATCGTATCGTTGTCCAAAGAATCGATATAATATCGTATCGTGATGAAACTTGCGATTTACACCTGATTATAACCACATATGACACCATTGAGATCGCTTGCGTCACCAATGACTGTAAAACAAACTAATTGTTCTGCCGTCCACTCAACACTTCACAATAAAATTCCACTTCCTGACGCACAGGAAGACCACAAATATCATAAAATATACTTGATACGTCGCAACAATTATCCAACTGTATTTCTCAGGATTACAATAAAAACCACTGTGGTTCAGACACAAGAATTCATGAGAGATCTCCTGAATCCAGCTGCCTAGCAACGCAAGAAAATGTGCAAGTGGTCGTGCAAAATAAATCCAGAAGAGAAAATGTGCGTTGATGGAAGAACAGCAAGTACTCGTCTTTCAATAGATGCTGTAACACCCGAGCTTCACACAAACCACACAACACCAAACACTATGTTGGTGTAACTCCATCATCACTCTGCAGTAACTGGACATTTCCAGCAAGACACAAATAACCAGTGTGCAACAAAAGACAGAACAAATACATCTTTACATAAAACAAGCTTACCTCTGGAGTTGGTAGCCATGTCCGCCACCTTCTGAAAGGCATCTAAAAAGGCCACTGCTGCCAGAATCGTGGTCCTGTAAATATAAGAGGCACATGTTCACTGCACCACGACTGCATAAACTCCTGAGTCTATAAATGTTGCACATGATTTCTTTTCAACGAGGTGTCTCTGCTCACTGGAGAAAAATCTCACCTGAGTTGCGAGTGCAGTTTTGTGGCCTTGGCACTGAAGTCCTCCCACACAGGGTAAGAGCTCTGCGAAGAGAAATGAGACGAATAAACAAACTCAGCAAGGACGTTGAAGTGCGTGGAGACAAAATGTTCTCTGCAACAGATCGTGCAATCTGGTGCAGTTTAATAACATTTTCATCAGCTGGATTTGCTGTATTTTCCTTTTACATAATTGGCACTAATAAGATGCTGAGCTGGAATAAATCTGCAATAAATCACAGAGCGTCTCGACTCGAGGGTTAAACACAGGCTGGTGTACGAGCTCCCTGCTCTGACTTGTCTTTTAAAAAAAAGGTCAGCATGATTTCTAAGTGCACACATGTGTTATTATCGTCCTCGATCAGCCTCCCTTGAATCTGGTGCTCACGTGTTTATACGGCTGGATCTGCATAAGCTCTTATATCACAAGTGTTTATGTGCACGGGGCAGGTAGTTTGTTCTAGTCTTTGAAATAGTCTGGATGAGATTTACCCCGCGATCATCACACGCCGCCTTAAGCTACAAGAGCAGAAGCCAAAACGCGAAACACATTCAAGGGCTAAGATCCCATTCAAGAGCCTGAGCGCTGGAGACGGGAGAGGAAGGGCACAACCCCGGTGCGCCTCTTTGATGGTGAGGAGCCGAGAGAGGCCACACATCCTGACTGTACAGAGTCGCTTTGGAAACAGTCGCCATCATTTTCGTTTCGGCCTCTAACATCACCCCTAACAAAAATGTTTGCCATGAACCTCCTCCCCGCCTCCCTGTCTGCACTTGACTCCAACAGGTGTCTAATTAACTTGTGAGGCCTGTGGCTCCCAGGAGGGGGGGCGGGGAGGGATGCGCTGCCAAGACAGCTGAGGGTGAAGAAGCGGGTAAAGAGGAGCTACAGCGAGAGGGGGACCGGAGGGGATGGTAGGGAGGGAAGAGGGAGGGAGGGAGGGCACATTTGTCTCTTCATCCACACCCAGAAGCTCCCAGGGAGGTGAGACAAACAGAGGAAAGGAAGGAGACAGAGAGGCTCTTCCTCCCACGCCTCGTCATTCACAGGAGGGTGAGGTCAAAAGCATCATCCTTGGAGCCGGTTGGATGTGTTGCTCAAGGACATGAAAAAAGAAAAGAAAAAAGAAGGTGGTTGCTTTCCCACGCATCACGTCCATTGCTGACCTAATTCTTGATTTCTGATCCGATGCTTTTTCCACCTCTCCCTCAGCCTCGTCGGGCCTTCAACCGACCGGCGCTCCGCTCGTATCAACACATTTTGTCCGAGGCTTTTTAAGTTTACTTAGCGGCCCTGCAATGGGTGTCACGTAGGTGATTGTGCATCATACTGTAACATTGTTCACAATCAGTGAGATCAGCACAGGAAAGCCGTGCTGCCGCGTTGCTCCCAGAGGGGGGTTAAAGCTGGTCTGACAGGCTTGCGTGGCCCAGCCAGGCGGCAGGAATGAGGTCAGATCTCAGACAGTGGACATGGACACTGTGCTGACTAAGGGCTTCAGTCTCATTCATCTGCACTGCTTATCAATACACAGACTGCCTCTTTCCAAGAGCCCCCTGTCTCTGTGTCTCTCTCTGGCTCAACACAAAAGAGAAATATATGAAACCAGCCCGGCGCTGCCAATAGCTGAGGGCTGATTTCATTGGAGCCTGACAAACGAGGGCCCATAAATAGTCGGTCGGAAGGCACCGCGGCCCCAGAGAGCCAGTGATCAATAAGAAATCTGTTAGGTGGAAAGTGTCGCCTGATGCTCGACTTGTTCAGTGTCATCAAACACTGTGCAGCGCGAAGCGTCCTGCACAATGAGAAGCCACACCGCCGGGCCCCGATGAATACGTTCACACTTTCCATCTGTTGTCGTGCACAACAACAGACCACCCTGCTCCAACTTCCTTGACTTGACCCCCTCCCCCAACACACACACACACACACACACACACACACACACACACACACACACACACACACACACACACACACACACACACACAGACACTTGCATGTGAGAGGAAGATAATGGGAGGCATCTAGTTGCTGCTTGAAGACATCATTTTGGTGGAGAAGTAATGTTTTTAGACGTATATTGAGCTGCACATTGCTGAAGTTGTTAGGTTTCCTGCCATGGGGTCAAACACGAGGAGGGACGATCAATAAGCTTTCATGCCGGTTTCAGTCCAGAAGGCTGAGGCGATGCAGCTGGGTGATTTCTGTCAGAGCATCCCTCTTGTGCGTCTGACATTTAATCTAGAGAAAGCGGCGTAGGAGGAACAGTTGTTTGAGGTCAAATGGCACCAGGGAAAAGTGCACAAAATTAACATTATCTCCCAGCATTAATAACAGCTCTCCTGTCTTCTTGTTATATGCAGAAAATAAATGATTGTTTGACATAACCTTCTGTTGGGGTCAGGTTCTGACCCCTGAACCAAACCACCATGAAATGTGTTCACATTTAGCTGCACCGACACCAACACCAGTTGTTCGCAGACAGATTGAACTCTTAATGTGTTAGCAGTGCCTCTGACAGACCTGCTGCACATTATGCAAATAGCACAAAGGGAAACATGTTTCATCTCTCAGTTTGTCCCGCAGCGGTGTTTCCAGTGTGGGGGGAGGACCCGGTGAAAGAGACAAAGGCAGTAAAAATATGCCTGTGATCAGCCACCGTGCGCCCACTAAAGAGGTCAGATATCAGTGTGCACTTTAATCTACATGTGTGTTACCTTCATGTCGTTCACGATGGCCTGGAATAATCCACCCAGCGCTCCGCACTCCTTCTCCACCGACTCCATGGTGCCAAACAACCAAACAAAACAAAACAACGCTCGCAGAAAGACACAGAAATGATCAGATTAGATATCCGCGTCTTTACGCATCAGACACGGAGAGCTTTGGTTTTTGTTCATCCGCCCTTCCTCCCTTGTCCTCTCGCTTTCCCGAGCCAGCAGCGGAGAGGATGGGAAGCCTCAAAGCCCCGCAGCCCCGCAGCTCCACACAGCCCCGCAGCCTGCGCACCGCACAGACAAAAAGAAATGCTGCTGCCTGCTCGATGGCACCGGGTAGGAAGCCGCCGCCGCTCCTGGCTGCTCGCTCCGGGATGGATGGAGCAGAGGGGGCCGGGTTGAACTACACTACAGCCGGAAAACGTGGAGGGCGCACGCACCGTGGCTCCTCATGATCGCCGCGTTAGCACAAATAACGGAGAGATCACAATTGTGGGGTGGAGGGCAGGAGGAGGAGGAGGAGGAGGAGGAGGGGGCACCACGGGAGACGGGATCGGTCGCAGGTCTGGGACGCGGGGACGCGCTCCGTTGTTAGCGGCGGAGCAGATGTCTCAGGGCTGGAGGCTCCCGTAATACGATCCATGGGAATGGAAAGGGGGCTGGTCAAGATTTTTTTCTTCGCATATAGTGGGTGAGGAGGAGGGGTTAGGGAGGAACACCTCCCACTTTCCCCTCCCCTCCTTCCTCCCCCATGCAAAACAAAAGTGGAGCCTGAACAATCGTCTGAGATGTAAAGGAGGATTTCCTCTGGCGCACACACGCGCCTGTTAATGAGCGTTAGCGCCTCTGTTTAGTTGTTTGCAGGAAACAGTAACATGTGGCCCATCATCACTTAATCTCCTCAATCAACATGACAAAAGACATCAGCTCCAGTCAACATGAGTCAACACGAGTCAACAAGGACAAGTTCAACATGTTTGGAAACGTGTTTCAGTCTCCTGTCCACAGTCAGATGAGAAGATTGAAGCCACTTTCAGAAACTCATTATTTTATTCCCCTTTTCCTCAGGTCAAAAATTAATCTTAAACCCGCTAAGATTGGGCTTTTGTGTGCAATGGGAATGTGTAAAGTCTGCATTTACACCCGGGTCAACTCCAAACGTAAGACCCGGGTAAACCAGGCCTCCAGGAGGAGCGCCAGGCTCTGAAGCCAGTTTTCCTCGTGGCCAAACTGTGTAATTACATCATCCTGTGATGCACTGCAACCCCAAAAAGACTCATGGTGAAAGAAGCGTCTAAAACAGTGGAAAAAAAATATTCTGAGCGTCACAACTCCCGAGAAATGACTAATTTCACCGGCAATTTTTAGCGGGTTGACCCGTGTTTAAAAACCCTGTGTGGACCTGCTAATTTTGGTGGAAAAGGGACATTAGCGTAGCTTAGCTCAGCACAAAGACTGGATACAGAAAACAGACAGCTTGTTTCAGTCATACCCTCCTTTAAAGCTCACAAATTAAAGCTAGTTTGCTAATTTTGAAAATTGCAATTTTCTGTTACATTCGACAAACTAAATATAATGTGTTAAAGGTCCAGTGTGTAGGATGTATATTTAAATAGCTGAAGCATCCAACGAGCCAGTTTAACGTGTAGAATAATAAGAAAGCAGATCAACATCAGGTTTATTTGAGGTTCAGCAGTAACACATGACATTCAGACCTGATGGAGCGGTAGAGGCCACCACAGCGTTATGTATGTTAACCACATCATCACTGGTCTGTTAGCTGCGGGGGGTCAGAGGTCACCTCACAGCATCCATGATAAACATCCTGTCAGTTTAAAACCCTGCACATCTGCCACACACACCTTTCTCTCTCATGTGTCGGCATCCACGCCACGAGGCGGTGAGACGGCGAGCCCACGTGCGCAGACGGCCCAAACATGGAGGGATTACTTTTTTTATCGATCATTCCTCTTTCACCACATCATTTCCTTCTGCTTTCACTGCCTTCGGGTCACGTCAGTAAAAGTTTGCTTACAAAGCAATTACACGATCAGTGTTGTGCCGTGTAATAATATCCCTTCATGGGTCTTAGGCGGAAAATCAACACGGCTTCTTCTGTGGGTATTTATAGAGCGACCAGATACCAGCATCCTGTCACGAGAGAGGGATTTTATAAACAAGAGACGTGAGCGCTGCAGGAACAAAAGGAAAACAGAATCCTACTTTTATTAAGTTGCGGTGACTACATTAAGAGCCATGTCTGCCTCGGTGTCTTCCCCCTCCTGCCCACGTGGACAGACATGAGGTAGGGAGGCCGGGACCGGAGCCCAGTCCCTGCGCTCTCACCACAGCGCTTTACTGGCATCTCAGAGAAAACAGCTATAAAACAGAAAATATCCCCAACACAGATGCTGACATTCCTCACCACCACCACCACCAACCAACCCCCCCTGGAAAAAAAAGACTCTACTCTGCTCTCTCTGCCATACCGCTGATGCATGAGCGTCTGCGAGAGTTTCCTTAAGATGGGTTTTTAGTGAGGAAAAAATGTGACGGTTTCTGTTTCGCCCGCGCAACTGAAAGCAATCATCAGCCCTAAACACATCAAGCTGGGGAGACTCAGAAGAGTCTGAAGGCTTATATAACCGACTTTAAGGGGGCGATGACTCCTGGGTACATTTTTCATCCGCCAGCGTGCGATAATGCCTGTTTGTTTTTCATCTCATTCATTTCGAGAGGGCAGAAAGGAAAAACTATTTATCATTTCATAAGCAGAGGGAAACACAAAGGAGCCGCTCTGACATTTACTCAGCTTGCAGATAATCGTAATTGAAAATCTGGATAACATTAGGTGTTATATTGTAACACGCGGTTACGTAAGGTTTGCGAGGTGGGAGCTTGGAAGCAAACGCCCGTTTGTCTTTTCTAATCTTTGCCTTGGTCCACTTCCTGCTCCTTCTGGATGGCATTTTAAGGTTCCCCTCTAACCTTGACCCGGCCGCAGAAGCAGCTCGCCTCGACACAAAAAAGGGAAACACAGTCAGGCCCTGTGATATACTGTGACCTCTCACCCCAGAGCCGGGGCCCTACCCATGATTCAGCTGGAGCCCTTGTCTTTCCTGGTTTATCGCCCGCGGTGCAGGAAGCTGTGGCTCCCCGATGAGGTCACCGCTGAGGTCTTGTGCCCACTTGACCATGAAATCTAACAGGATTTATCATCTGCAGGTTGAGTCTGTTCAGTCCGTTATGTAAGTCATCTTTTTGTGAGCTCACCTGCAGGGAATCTTAATGACACACGAGCCCAGCTCCTGGTTTTCCTTGACGAGAAGATAAGATCGACTTTATTGATCCCACGCAGGGGAAAAAGAAACCGATAGCACCGAACATGCAGGGCAGACGGCAGCGAAGGGGATTATACAACGTGATGGAGAAATTCCTGTGGGTGTTTTGATTCCATTTTTTTTTTTATTTTCCACCATGGAGGCTTGTCACTATTGGAATCCATCTTAACTGAATGAGTTCAAGCTGCTGTTCTCCGTCTGTGAGGAAAACAAATTAACAGCCACCTTTCAAGCCTGCAGGGGGGTGAGAGTACGAGACGAGCACAAACAGTCGTATACGGTTTGTTTTTGGCGTCATGTTTACCGTTCAGTCACTGCTTTCTTCAAAGGTAGCTCCAAAACTGCAGGGGGCAGCATAACCGCTGTCTGCTTCTCAAGATACCGTTTGCTGTCGCTTTCTTTGGCTGTAGCAACTAGCTCCAGATAGCAAGTAGCTCAGGATCAGGACCGAACGTAGCCTCTGAGACTGACACTGCCACTTTAAATACTGGGGATACAGTACAGAGGTGATTTACAGACGTTCTGACCAGGACTACGCCTCCGGGAGATGAGAGGAAATGGCAGCCGTGGACAGTGTAGACGTGTAGAGCTGAAATATTTTCCAATCTAACTCGTTGAATTGAGGATTTGTTTCCACCCAGGTGGGGACCA
Organism: Pagrus pagrus; assembly: GCF_965226575.1. Taxonomy (NCBI): domain Eukaryota; kingdom Metazoa; phylum Chordata; class Actinopteri; order Spariformes; family Sparidae; genus Pagrus; species Pagrus pagrus. The sequence continues at coordinate 3,374,040 of NC_140194.1, forward strand.
GAGGTGATGGTGGAAAGTCAAACTGAGACTGTGTTGGTGAGTTTTATTTTGTTGGTGTTGAGTTTAAATTAGGTGTGTTTTATCGTCCCTTAAAAGAGAGAAACTAGAAACAGACAGTGTGCAGTTGTATATTTATGTTTAGTAAATAAATAGGTGGATAAATATCTCCTTTCTTGACTTTTTGTCAGTTTATTTTCCTTACTTGTGAGACTAAGTAGCGAACTCACTGATATGACATCTCCAAGTTGAGGTTAAAAAGTGGTATTATGGGTCGGAGCTAGTTGGTTAGCATGCTAACTTCAGTGGATATCTCTGCAACACAGTACATTAACGTCAGAACCTTTTTTTTTTGCACTTTAACACAACAGAAACAGGCTGAAATCCCATTAAAACATCATGAAGATGCATCACTATGGTTCATATTAAGGCACATTGACAACATTATACATAAAGAAACGTGCACGCCCCCTGGATCACACTCACGAGCCATGTGTTTTTCCTCTGCAGCCATGTTGGTTCTGATCCATAACGTTATTGACCCGCAACATCACAACATGTCCCATGATGCCCTTTACTCGGGCTCAGGGAATAACTAGGCTACAACAACTTTACATAATAAAATATAGATGTAATAGATTACAGATACATTTAATAAAAAAGAGGATTACTCTTTTATTTTACAGAATACAAACTTGTGTTTTGAGATTAAAAAATAAAAGTCATGTTATTGATATTTTATTTTCTCATATGGAGGTACAACCAAAAGTAATGGAAAGTAATCAAGTTACATGTACTGTGATACTGTGATACAGGTTACTGACTACATTCTTGAACAAGTAATCAGTAACTGTATTGAAATACATTTTTAAAGTAACCCTCCCGACCCAGCCCACACTGACCTCTGGTCCTGTGACCTGTTGACCTCAGCTGAGTGTCCTACCCAAACATCTGGACACATTTTTCAATCAGTTACCTTTAAAACATTTCATTTATTAGATTTTATACAAGACAACATCTCAGTAAAAACTTCCTCGACACATTGTTTCCCTCACACAGCTGTTGAAGGAGTTCAGCTCTCAGAATACTTTCCACATATTAAAGAGAGGAAACGCTGCTTAATTATTTCCCAAGCTTGGCCTGTTTTCATGTTTCCCTATTTGTTTGTTTTAGTGAATGAATACTTGTGTTTATAGCCTTCTAGCGTCAGTATTATTTTATTTGTGTGTCTGGCCCCGGTGTTTGTTTGTGTGTGTGTGTGTGCGTGGCTCAGCTGGTGGGTGCATGTGTGTGTGTGTGTGTGTGGAGGTCGAGCAGTCCTAATAAAAATGAGTCACGTGGCCGGTGCGTACTGTAGCTGAAGCTTTCCTGTCTCCCTTCTCCCCTCAAACCTTTCTTTTCTTTTCTTTTTTTTTCGCCTCTACACGTGCCTCGGCCTCTATCTCTGCCCCGATCTGTGTGAGATGTATACAGACGAGCACGTGTCTGTGGGATCCTTCACAAGGAGAGCGAGGACCTGCCGGGCAAACTATAAGAGGAAATTCCACAGGCTCACATGGAGCTGGTGAGCCCGGTGTTAACGCCGAGGGGCGATTCTCCAAATCTCTGAGCTCAGAGGGGGTCACCAGAGAGTTGGGTGGGTAAAGGAGAGGATGTGCGTTGGGAGGTTTTAGGAAGTAATAATAACACAGGGGAAGAAGAAGAGGATTTTAAACAAACAGGCAAGAAAAAGATGGGTGGATGAAAGGAAAGGAAGGGGAGATGAAGGAGAAAGACAGAAAGAGACGGCCCGAGGGAGAGGCTGCCTATCTCAGTGAGAATGGGGCAGTTTAGTTTACATTAGCTCATTCATTAGCCATCCGGCCCCCCCGCTGTTTGAAGACTTGTGTGCATGCCAGGGATTGTGATCCCCTCTCCCAGGGCATCTTTCTGTCCATCTGCGATGTGTTGATGTACAGAGTGGAGAGTCACGTTCAGAGAGGCACTACAGTGTTGAAGAGCACTCAGAACCCCTCCGACCCAAAGGAGCGATGAGAGCCAGCTGCTGAGCCGAGACACATTTTCTACCATTTGTTTTTTTAAGATGGAAGCTGCGAGGGGTCAAATACAGCTCGCTTATTAAGAGCTCCACAGCACAGTATCAAATAGTTTTTATATCTCCACTGCCGGGAGACACTTCTGCTGCTGAGCTGAAGAAAAGACTAAATCTACATGATCATCTCACATCCTTATCCATAACTGCTCTTTTTCTTCTACTTGCTGCCCACATGACTTGTGAATAAATCAGTCTGACAGCCTTCACACTGCAAATGAACACCTCACCTAACTGTCACATTATTAATCAGAAAGGTGACAAGATAAGATCAGGTGATGGATGATTTATTTATTTATTATTCCAGTCAGACGGTCTGCGGACGGTCGATGGGAGCTGCCATCAGCTGCATTCATTTATTTTTTATATCAGTGTACCAGAAGACAAATTATGATTGTCACATTTTATTTTATTTAACATCTAATCTCTTGTTGATGTTCAGTGTTTGAGGAAAAGAAAATTAACAAATCGCTGATAAAGCTAATTGGATTATTTTGAATTTATAGGGAGTGTAACTCTCAGTAGAGCCCCCTGTTGTACTCACTCATAGATACCAGCCACCTAAATAAATCCTTGGCAGAGGTAATAATTGTCAGAGGACACAGTTTACAGAGATCAAACTGAAACTGTAAAAGTATGTGGTAGAGGGTCATATCTCCACCATCTCCAGAGGAAATTACCCCGTCGACTGTACGCAATTTGCAGTAAACGACCTAAAAAATGCAGAAAAAAGCACTGGTTTGGTCCTTCAGTGTGGCAGATAATGAGACTGGGTTCAAAATGCAAGATATTACCTGCTGGTTTATCCCTTTTCAATGTGAACAAACCAGCTTAAATATTCCTCAAAAAGGGCGCCCATCCCTGTCCTGATTTCATGGGACGAATGTGCTAACATGGCTAACATTAACAATAATTGGGAAATGTAGTTATGTTTTTAACTTTGCATGTATTTTCTTGTAGTTTTCATCGTGTCTGCTGAAGAAACTGAGAGAGAAAGCTCAAAATAAAACTTAAAAAGACAGTCATGTGATGCGTGGCCATTATTTCATTGCATCAGCGTATGTAGCTCTTACGGATCGTGAGATGCTTTCAGTTTGTGAGATGTTGTAGCAGGGTCACTCCAAACAAAGAGGGGGCAGCATATCACTAGAGCAACCGGTTACTGCTGCTAACTAGCTAGCTCAATTAGCCATGCAGCTAGCAGACCAGACTGGGAGCTCTGATTAGACAGGACGAGCTGGGCCTAGCTGTTAGCATGCTAACTGTATCTCTGCAACACTTTACATAGACATCAGTTTTTTAATAATTAAACCAAAAGGTTTCAGTTATATGTTAATATTCATTGACAAAATTTCCATGGGCTTACATTTTCCATTTTAAATTCTTGCCGAGTGTCACAAAATAAATAATGAACAGTTTGTGCCCCCGCTCATGAATCCCATACATTTCATTCGCTCATTATTTCACTACCTGCTGCTTTACTGGTTTGCTGAGGTTGTGCGAGCTCGAGGAATGTGACTAAATCCATATTTGGTTCACAAATTTAGCTGGCGGGTTTTCTTACTTGTGCTAAAAATATTCTCTGCTCTCATCCAGAATATCTGTCTTTTTAACAACGTCCATGACACATGCAGCCATGTATGAGGAAACGCAGACACTTACCACGGAGCAGCAGCAGAAACAACACAGATCCAGACTGACATCTGGAACCCAGCGAACACTCACGCTGAACATCATGTTCATAAATACCCTGCTATGTAAAAAAACATAAATCTGTGTAAAGCCTGCAAACAGACATTGAGCTAGTCGACACTTTCTCCACGCCTCCTGGTAAAACTCCAATAAATTCATCACAGCTGAGCCCTTGAATCTGTTTATTTGATTTCCAGCAAGGACGTGACAACCCAAATTATTCAGTGTCACTCTCTGCTGTTGTGATTCATTTCCATTGAAGTTGATTTTGCTCTTACAGCGACCGTGCTGGCTCCTATTTATCGAATCGTTAGCTATCAGAGTTTCTACTGTGAGACAAAACCTCAGTCTTTCGTAACACGGGAACCACGATGCACTGCAGGATGAAGAGCCTCCTCAGCGGGGCCGGTGTTGATCCTCTCACCATGGTGAGATTCACAGTGATGTGCCTCCCCCAGACGCATAAAATAAACACAGTTATAACTGACATTCCACTTGAAGAAAGAAAGGTGACCCGGGTCAAGTCAGTGTTTGGGCATCGCTGCCATTCCACGCGTACTCCCTCCCCCCCCCAAGCCTAAAGTGTATGGATGTGTGTGTATCCTTACTGTGCATGCCAGGCGTATCTGTGTATACGGGTGCACACGTGAACTCTATGTGTGTGTGTGTGTGTCTTAGAAAATATGCTGCTTCCATCCAAAGCGCTCTGAAAATAAACCGCAGGGTCAACAAACAAGCCGGAGAGAGGGAGTCCGTCCATGTGTCGCTGGGAGAGGAGGGGTTGAAAAAAAAGCGCTTTCCCCTCTGTTTTCCTGTCTGCAGCGGGAAAACTGAACTCTCTGACTTCTCAGTGAACTAACCCGCTGTGTGGATCACGGGGAGGACACGACACGCACCCGGGGGTTCGGTCGAGGAGGAGCTCAGGCCCAGGAAGGAAGCTCAGCGTCGCCCTCGGGAGTCAAGGATCTGGAGGTCACTCGAGACAAGCCTGTTAAATTCAACACCCGCCGACCGGAGAACGTATGCGGAGGAATGAGCAGAATCTAAAAGCAAACAGGCATTCTGCAAATTGTTCCTTGAAGTCATCAATCATGTCGGATACAAAAATATGTTTGTGCGTGTTAACTGCAAACACCATAAATCAACTGCAACAACTACTCTGACAGGGTGAATCTTCTTAAACAGACTGGGCTTCTTTGAGCTAAATGCTAATGTTAGCATTGTAACATCCCCACAATATCAATGCTAAATCCATCGTAGTGTAGCGATCATGAAAAAGAACGGTTGTTAAAGATCCTACGAGCTCGACCTCACCGACATAAACACACCTGCAGACGTACCTCTTCATCAGTTTTGACTTTATGTGGCGTTTGTGTTGTGAAACAAGCCTTAACAACTTTGTAGTTGCCATTTTCATTTCCATCCAGTTGATTTGTGCTTGATGGATGTCTTTACGAGCACGTGATAAATCTCCTCCTCGAAGCTCATGCATCAATTTGCTTCGGACGTCCATGTTTCACTGGGACGGATTTAGATCGGAAACACAGGAATACCGGCTCAGGAACTGTCAGCTTCTGAGCTGCACTGGACTGCAGCATGACATGGTGATGTTTGAATGTCCGATATCTTATGATGCATCCAAGTCAAAGACTGCTCCAGGTGCATGACGTAGAAAGTTAAACTTTTTCTACTTTTTCTAATCAGATATCCAAAAAATTTTAAGTTCGGAGCTGTCTAGAAAAAAGCATGTTTAGCATGTTAAGCGTGGTTTAGCATGTTCGCATGCTAACATCTGCTCAGTATCGCTGAGGCTGATGGACTTTCATTAGTTTTGCAGGCATTTGGTCATAAAGCAAACAAGTTGGGAAACATTGGACGACACCATGAACGTCTGAACCAAACATTGTGCCAATCCAGACAAACAGGTTTCAAAATGTCCACTGGATACTAGAAGCTTTTGTCTGCTGGTGGTGCTGGATGAAAAGTAGGAACATCTGAATATCTACAGCAAATTTAATGGAAATCCATCCAATATTGTAAAAATATTTCAGTCTAGACCAAAGTGATGGAGCACCAGCATCACTGTCTGCATGCAGCCTGGTCGTGGCCTGTTGACGTGCTGCCTCCTAGTGTTGATTTACACAAACAACACAAAAGTCACATTCCCATCTACCTCACTGGCTGGACCACAGTTTGGATATTAATATGAAATATAAAACATTTTCCTTTAAAGGGAAACTGGGAGCATTGAAGGGCAGCAAGGATCTAGCAAAAAAAAGCTTCTCGTTGCATTATGGGACATGTAGTCTCCAGCCTTTTAAGTAAGAGTTTGCTGCTTGACTCATCTCTCGTGAAGCCTCCGACGTTACTAAAGAACATTATTTGATTAAAATGTATTGTTGTTGGATTCACAGCTGTATTCTGATAAAACCACGAATAACATGCATGAAACTTCTACAGAACCATTTTAATTATTATGTTTTGATTGTTTTGTCTCATTTTCTTCTTTTAATCTTGTTTTCTTTCAATAGCCGACAGTGAAAACACAAAAAGCGGTACAGTTCATACAAACAGAGGACAAAAAAAACAACACATGCATCATTTTCAAAGAGAATCTTTAATAGTAAAAATGCACGAGTGGTGATAGAAACATTAATTCACAAATCATAAAGAGACGATTTGTTTTGTGCGTCTTTAAAAAAAACAACAAAACTGTACGTGAGCGACGTCTGGTTCGGATTTGGTACGAAATTGAAATGTGAATGTTTGTGCACGACCATGCTGAGACGGATTTCATGTGATCAGCAGCGTGGCAGCATTTTTTTTTTGTTCTGTCGTTATCTTAAGGCCACCGGGAGGAAGAGCGAGGTCAGAGCAGACGTGTAGACTACACACACACACACACACACACACACACACACACAAGGACGCCTCATGTCGTCCCTGCTGGAGAAGCTACTTCACAAAACAATATATTACAAAAAAAAAAAAATTACTGTCAAAGTAATTCTCAGTATTTTGAAATGATTGTTTTTGCAGCATCATGCATCGTCCTGGATCTACGACCTCTAAATCAGGTTTATACCACTGACACGACATCAACACTCACAAGGATCTGCAAAGACTTTCAGTTTCAGTTTGAGTACAATATTTGTGTTTCTTCTAGTAAAAACGTGCCTACTGCCATTTCTTGACTTGTACTTACACCAACTGGCAGGTATGTACCACTAACTCATATAATACCACCCTTCACTCCCCGATGACTGAGTCACTCATCAAAGAACATTATTACCTGACGTACAGCAGCTGAGCCAGCATCCTCAGCACTTTCAGGACCGCTGCTAGAGTCAGGGAGGAAGCTATCGAACCAACGTGATGTTGAAAAAGACAACAGACAAATCCACAACTGGAAGGTCCAAAAACACGAGCCTGCCTGGTACTTGTGAGAGAATCATGAAGTCGATCCGCGGGCATTCATTAAGTTCAGTTTCCCAGTTCAGATCAAAATAAAAAAGACATGTTGGTTTGTTCTGGTCCCCGGGCTGCACAGTCGACTCTTTGTGTCTTACAGTGAGGTTTCCTTGGCTTCTAGCACAACTGGTTTGAAGGTCAAGATCTCTGTAAAGGTGTGACCTAGAAAAAAGAGAGCACAGCAGGACACTGATCAATAAAACTGCTCAGATCATCTTCTTCCTCTCCCCTCTGGCCTCCATCCTTCACTGATCTCTGCTTCCTTTCCATCCTAATCAGTCGAACGGCTCCTCCCCTTCATCCTTACGTTTCCACTGGCTCAGCGGCAGGTCTGTGTTGTCTACCGAGTGGTCGTACGGCTGCGCTTCCTTCTCCTCCTCTGGTTCTCTGAACTCCTTGAAGTAAGGCAGCGTGAGACCCTCTGCGGCGGTTGCCCTGCACTCCGGATCCAGCAATAACATGCGCTCCAGCACCGACACGGCTGACGAAACGAGAGCGCAAACGGGGAGTCAGATCACAGTTTGACGGCCAAACTGGAAATGGATGGAATGAAAGAGGCTGAGCGTGTCCTACCTTGTGGGTTAGTTGTGGAAAACACCTTGCGGAGGTCTTTCTTCTCCATTTTTGGAAGACTTCTGATGTAGCTTTTAGCCTAAGAGAAGAAATCGTAATCAAAATGAACAGTGCTACAAATCATTACAACCATAACTGAACTGTGTGTGTGTGTGTGTGTGTGTGTGTGTGTGTGTGTTCTTTCAATTCCTAAAACTGCAACAAAACCAGGAAGTGTATCTTCTGAACTCACATCCTCAGACTCTAGTTTTGATATGAACTCCTGAGTCGGTGTTCCTGTGGTCTTCATGATCTCTCTCAGCTGATCTAGATCTGAGGACCAGGGGTCAAGGGTCAAATGTGAACCAGTCACATACACACAGGATCATTCTTTCAAATAATAGAAACAACAGGAAAAATGGTCAGAGCAAAAAAACTCCCACACACTGTCCTTCATCAGGTTACTTTACAAGACTAAATGAGAGACCTTCATAAATAGGTTGGTTGAGGACAGGGTGTGGGAGGAAAAATCGTGAAACTCTGATCCTGCAAAAGAAATATAGTCCTCAGTGAGGGTCGGTGAGGTGGTAGGATACGGTCGCTGCCTTTAAAAAGAGGTTTTCCTTGCAGCATCTCTGCCATGATGCAGCCCACGGACCAAATGTCCACTGAGGAAGAAGCAGAAGACAGAATATTTCAGACTTTCTGACGCCACCAAACACAAACTTCCCACAGGACAAATAAATGAATGTTGCTCTTGTTGAACGGCGATCAGCAGCTAAAGATGCAAACATTCATTAACAAAGCACCTGCAATGTCAGGTCAGATGTTAAGAGATCACCACCTAGTGGATCATACTTATTATTACCATCTGACTCAAGTGATATTTTATCCTGCTACTGTGACAGAAAGCCAGCTGAACATTGTTTAAGAATACATGTGTAGAGCCATTTTATTGTAACAAGTAGAGCTCCATCGATACTATCGATCCATATATCTGTATCTGCATATATGCTGTCCAATATGCAGCGATATTAAACCTCTTTTTAGAGATTACAATGCAGAAAAAGATGCTTGGGGAATTTATAATATTATTATTACATTTCCAGTGACATTAGACTTTAGTTATATGGTGTATTATTCTAATGTGCACACGGTGCAGTGGAGGTTGTAGCTGCTTCATAGACTCATCACTCACATTTATAAATAGTAATCTGTCAGTAATACTAATGTGGTTACTGACTGCAGCCTCAACAGACTATACTCCCTGCAAACACACCACATGCGTGAGATATGTTTAGAAAAAGCCTCAAAGCAGCAACACTCTGCCTGTTTTAACTGAGGCTGCAAAGGTCAAGTCAGTGAAACCACTCGCTGAGGCAGAAGCAGGAGCTGAGAGCATGTGAGTCCACTACAACAAATAATTCATGCTGCGTTATAAAACAACACGAGGACTCGGTGCTGACGACGAGCACTGAACACGACACAGGGATGAGAGAGTGTCTTTTTTTAAAATGAGCTCTTCATTACCCGTCTGAGTGTAGTGCATCCAGCTCAGGATGACCTCCGGGGCTCTGTACCAACGAGTCACCACGTATCCCGTCATCTCACTGTCGGCCTGCCGCGCCAAACCAAAGTCCAAAATCTGCCAGGACGTGAACAGGAGAACGTACATCTTACTCATACCCAGGAAACAGGAAACAGAAATGAAGCAACACGTTTGGTTGTGTTTGTCTGGGTTAGTGGATCCATCCGTACCTTGAGCTCACAGTCTTCATTGATGGCGAGATTTCCTGGTTTGAGGTCCTGCAAAAAAATGTGTAGAAAAAACGACTACATGAAGCAAAAGGAAAGTGAAATCCAGGCAGAACCGTGTAACACAGTGAGGAGGACATGAGTTTGTACAGGAAACACCAACTCCGTTTATAGTTAGAAGTGTGAACACACATTTATCACACACACGCAGAGTATTTTAAAAGACAACTCACCCTGTGAATTATACCAGCAGAGTGAATGTACTGTAATAAAAGAAAATAATGGGGAATTAATCAACAGAACCATCAAATAAACTAATAAAAATTGTCGACAATGTACGATCAAAGTAGAGTCCTCCACCTTCAGCCCTCTGAGCATCTGATAAACCAAATACTGGATCTTTTCCTCCGACAGCCTCTGCAGCTTCAGCAGCTTCCCCAGGTCCGTCCCCATGTACGGCATCACCAGGTAACTTCAGGACGAGAAAGGAAACATCACGAGGAGGAAACGCTCCAACTTTGATATCACTTTGACCTTGTGCACAAGTTAACGTGGCAGAGCAGGAAACAGCACTTACAAGTCGTGGAGTTTGTCCAGGGAGAGGTCAGCAGTGAACACGTCCAACAGCCCGATCACCTGCAGACAGAATGAAACAGCTGGAGATCATCTTTTGTTTTGAAGAAGAAAGTAATACCGTCCTGAGGGTCTTAAATGTGTCTCACATTTTCATGTTTCATGTGTTTGAGGAGCCTCAGCTCCCTGTAGGCCCGCTTGGCAAACAGCTCCGACTGGAACGGCCTGTACAGCTTCTTGATGGCCACTTTGGTTCTGGTCCTGGAGTCCACTGCCGAGCTGAGGGCGAGAACACGGCAGAGGGCGTGAGACACATCGGAGCTGCAGCGATGTTGAGTGATCTGACTGATGAATGTCGATTAATTGGTTAGAAGTCAACTATTAAAGGAGACTTATTACGAAAGTTATAAAGCTCCTCTCTCCCACAGAAAACACTGCTCCTGAAACGCCTCGTCTGTAGTCCCGCCTTTAATTCTGTGACTTTGTGACATCACACTATGTCACCATGTCACGCATTTGCATAATTTATTAGTGGCGAGTCTGGCATGTAGGAATTAATTTAGCACAGCTGCTCTGTTGTTGTCAGGCGTGTGTGAGCTGACCAATCAGAGCAGACTGGGTATTAAGGAGGAAGGGGGGGGGGGCCTTAAAGAGACAGGAGCTGAAACAGAGGACAGGCAGAGGGGGAACAGAGCTGTGTGAGAGAGCTGATGAGTTTTTGAGCATTAAAGCTTGTAAAGTTAACCCAGAATAAAATTATGAACATGAACATGAGCATATCTTTTCTTTTATTTCCTAAATGTTTCTGATTTCCAGCTTTTCAACTGTGAAAACACAACAACATTTGAGGAGGTCTTCCTTGGGAAACACTGATCGACCGTTTTCTGACATTTTATAGACCTTAAAAAACAAAGCGATCAGTTAATGAAGATGACGACATATAAGTGGATCATTAAAGTAACCAGTAGTTGCAGAAAGCGCCTATAGGGAGGGTGCAAACACCAGGTTATTTGGTCACGGGAGTGCCCAAACCTGCCCTTTAAGCCTTAAAATAAACTGCTGGGGGGGCTTTCAGAGATCTTGCCCTGGGCACGAGCAGGAGTATCAGCAGCCCTGGTCGCTCCCACATAAATAAATCTCCCATCTTCCAAAGAACATCAGCTGACCGACCTGTAACACGACCTGAAGGAGGAAAACATTAATCCAATCTGGGAAACTTCATGTGATCAGAGGGGGAAGAACTGGAGCCTTATCTATCCTGATCAGGGATGTTTACTATTGGCCCAAACCTGCTTTGTTTACACACACACACACACACACACACACACACACACACACTGCTTCCAGGGAAGGGAAGGGATCGGGCTGTAGCAGGCGGCTCCATCTCCAGAGTTTGTTCATGTGTAATTAAGCTGCTGTGAGTCTGTCGGAGCAGTTTTTAGTTTCCGCCTACACAGTTAATCATTGATAACAAAGGGCCGCACGCGGCGAGACGCACAAAGGTGTCCGGAAAAAAAGCTGCTTTTCATTGTTGCGTTGTCGGTAAACTCGGGCTGAGCGCACACATTTCACCCGGAATCCGCGCGGTGCTGACAGATTTAAGGTGACAGGATGATTGTGGTGAAGCGAAGGTGTCGGTGCAAGTGTCTCCATCATATAAGGAAGTGGAGAGGAGCAGCGCGTGTTCCGCGGAGCGCGCATACTTTTTCTTTTGTTCGGCTGTGGCACAGCGCGGCTGTCCGTCCCGTGGCACCATCTGTTCCTCCGCTTTCTTTGTTACCGTGCTCCACATAAAAAACCCAGCAGGGCTACACAGAAATCACTCACCATACAGTCCCGTACGCGCCGGACCCCACCTGCCTCAGGTCCCGGTACCGATCCGGTACCTCCCATGTGGTTTTATTGACTTCTTGGCGGTTATATCCGGGTCTGACTCGTGAAGACATCCTATTCACTAAAAAAAAAAATCACATAAAAGTCCAAGAGAGGTTTCGCTTTGGTTTGTTTTGTGTCTTCCGTCGCTACACACCCATTGTCCCGGTCACATCCCACCTATGCGCTCACCCTCGATCAGTGCGCAGCTGTGCGTGTCAGACGCTCAGGGCGCACCCTGAGGTCACCCAAAAGCCACTCCCGAGCTCTACTGGAGGCCTGCAATTAAAGGTGAAAAGAAAAAAAATGCAGTGTGCGTAACAGCAGACCGGGCCGGCAGCATGACCGGGACATGCGTCGGCAGTGAGGTGCGCAGCGTCTCGGCACAAACCTCGGCGCGATCTGTTCTGGTTAAAGGACAACGCTCACTGTGGACTGTGGACTCGCTGCTCCTCTGAGCTGCACCCCTTTGCTTTACGCAGGCAGATGTTGTGAGACTTGCTGGGACATGAACAGACCTGACGCCCCGGGCTGGAGACGCACACCTCGGCTTCGTGGTTTCAGAAATACTAGACTCATAGTTTCATGCGTCAGGTGACAGTGAGTGAGTGTATGTAAATGATTTTTATGTGCAGTAAAGAGAAAAACATGTTATGCAACACAGACATGAGAAGACAGCTATGGCACAAATAAAAAGGACACCGTGTCTTCTGACTGCTCAGTTTATTAGGATAAAGCTACAGCTGAAGGAAAGCGCAATCATAGGTTTCATATTAATTAAAGAAAAATAAAACTCTGATATCTCATTTCATGTTTGATTTCCACTTCTCTCCATCTTCAGACTGATTCTTGATCAAAAAGTGCAAGTTATGATCAGAGCTGAGACAAATTTCATGAATGGCGGTGAAGGTTTTTTCCCTTTCTGCAGCATTGAGGCTGATAGCATCACGTTTGTGGCACAGCCCACAACTAACTTCCCCTAAAAAGTGTTTGCATGGCTCTCGACCTGGCTTCATCAGCCACATCTAAACCTGCAGTTCCCATTTTTTTCCCCCTTCCCGCACTCAGCTGTAGCTTCAGTTCAGTGGCTGCTGTCAGAGAGCAGAACATGTGCGTTGTATGTTTCTGGCTGCGTGCACAGAGTGGTGCTGTGAAAGTGGCAAAAGACACAGTTTTCTATTATAGAAGAATATATTGTGCGTGTTTATCTACTGCGGCTTACAGGATCGAGTTTCACTTTCACCCACACATGACCCAAATCACCTATCTATCACTCCCCCTCTCTCTCTCACACACACACACACACACACACACACACACACACACACACACACACACTCACACTGATCATATTATTTGGTATATGTTGAGGTGACACCCCACAGTTTGTCAGAGTCAGACAGGTCACTGTAGGACTTGTTGTCTGAGTCGTCATTAATAGCTGGACGGACACCAAGCAGACAGGGAGTCAGCTGAGGGGCCTCTTTGTGAATTCTTTTTCCAGAAAGATGCATCTTTCTGCCTCGTTTTGCTTTTTAATTATTTCACTTGATGCATCCAAGTCACCGTGAACGTACAGGTGACCTTTCCTGACCCCCTCGTCGATCAGATTCCTCAAATCAAGTCGCTACTTCGACGTCATTTCCTGGAAAATGTCACACGGCTTGTGAAAGCCACCAGACGTGGAAACATCACATCTCCCCGCCTCACTTCCTGTCTGCTTTTGGTTTACCCATCTAGCCTATGGGGGTGTCGTGCCTCGTGCTGACTTCCCTGACGCTGCCTGCCAAAGCCACAGAGAGCTCTACGGTGACTGGAAGAGACATAAAAAGGTGCGAGCAGTAGACTCTCGTGTCGCTTCAGGCAGGAAAGCAGATAATCAAGGAAGTCATTACGAAGATCATGTGACACAGATTTCATTAGCCCAGGCTGGGGGCTTGCTGTGGTAGGGAACAGGACTTCTGGCTGCAGATGTAGACGTCGACGCCGCCTCCTGCTGCTGATGCTCCTCTCCCTCGTCCCTTTCTCCCTGCTCGGCGGTCTCGCCTCCGCCGACCCAGGCGGGAAACTCGAGGCCTGGCTGCGAGGAGAAAGGCTTCTCCAGAACCTTGAGGACACGCTGGACCTGGAGAGGAAGTGAGAGCAGGTGAACACCCTGAAAGTGAACACTGAACAAAGGGGAATTGAGTCAACTCCATTGTAATCTTTATTCTGCCACACCAAGGGACAGTTCACCCAAAAATAAAAATAAATATATTTTTCCACTTACCTCGAGAGCCATAATCCATCTAGACTGTTTTGCCGTGGTTTGTCAAGTTATCGGCTGAAGAGATTTCTGCTCTCTCTCTCCAAAATAACAGAACTAGGTGGCGCTCAAAGAGCCAAAATAAACTCAACAGCAATTTCTCTCTCTAGAAATCACGACCCAGTCGCTCAAGATAATCCACAGACCTTAGTGTGAGCAGCAGAGTGCCATCTAGTTCTGCTTTGTTAGAGAGAAGTCAGACATCTTTAAAACTCTGCAACTCACACCAAAACAATCAGGATGGATAAAAAGCGCTACAAGTAAGAAGAAAAATATGTTGGTTTTTTATTTTGGGGTGAACTACAGTGTGTAGAAACACTTTTCTAGTATTTTAACTCTTCTCTCACTCAGATGCACAACAACTGAAACTAAAATGAGGGTGTGGTAACACAAAACAACGAGCACATCGCAGCGACTCGAGGCCCTGACCTCGGAGAAGTCTCCATTCTCGGCGGCCTCGATCGCGTTCTGGGCGATGTAGTTCCTGAGTATCACACGAGGGTTGGTGGCGTCCATCACCCTCAGCCTCTCCTCCTGCACAGCCGCCACGTCGCTCTGGCCTTCCAGCTCCCGAGCCAGACGCTTCCTGCAGCAGTGATAACACGGAACAGTCAGAGAGTTACAGTCACGCAACGATGGCAGACTCAGCGGCCCATTTCCTCCTCTTTCTCTCTGTCCGCCTCCCCCCTTTATCAGTCACACTTCCACCCAAAAAGTCTCCTTTCCGGTCCATGCAGTTCCTCCACCCTCTAATGTTGCTGTACATGTGAGCTTCCCCCCCAAAATCTCACCTATAGCATGCGATCCAGCGGCTCCAATCCTCAGCCTGTTTGGTTTTCAGCTCCTCCTGGCTCGTCTCCATCAGGTCTTTCAGTTTGCTGAGTCTGTCCAACTGCCTCGCAATTGTCGCCCTGTCTGAGATCATCTGGAACAGCGCTGGGTTGCTCTGAGCCATCGAGAGCAGCATCGCCAGCTCACTTGTCAAACAACAGACAGAAATCATAACAGTTATAATCTTTACTGGCACGTTGGAGGAAGCAGTCGATAAGAGGTGCCAGTGGAGGCAATCCAGGTTGCCTTTGAGGGTAATATAAGGTAACGAGATGAACAGGACAGAGACATGATTGTCTTTATGTCGCGTTCTGTCCCACTGGCCGTGTTTACTGGAGCACAATAAAGATTAACTGGGCAGGAAATCAGATAACGTGTGCTCTGAATGTGTTACGTCTACTACGATCACGTCTGGTCACGATTTTCCCCTCTGCTGCTTTCAAAAAAAGACCAGACATGATTAGCAGACTTGCACACAGAATTGTAGGAAATGACATTTTGTATTTGTGTCCAGCTGCAAAAATCAGAACCATGGCAGTGTTTCTGATGCAACAGCTGACTGTCCGGTTACAGGCAGTTGCTCCTGAAGTGAAGTAGAGCAGCTCCAGTAGAGTTCAGCATCAGGAGCATTTTAGACCCTTAAAACTGCACAGATTAATATTCTTGCATTAACAACACTTCCAGTAATTATTGTTAATCTGGGAGGAGTCGCTTGTGACAAAGCCACAGATTGTTTTGCATTTCTGCTTTTTTTCTGCCTCATTCCTCTTTCCAGCAGCAGGTAACTAGAACATGGCTTTAAATAGCGATGTCGGTTTTGGCACCGTCGTGTTTACAGATGATTCTGCTGCACGCAAAGTGAGTGAGTGAATGGATGAATGAAGCTTTAAGATACCTATAAACTGTTAAACACGTATTAAACAAGACCAATAATATAAAGCCCCACTAGTGACACCCAGAGGCTGCAATGTGCATCACATCAAACATAATTATTTTGTGGCAAGTCTTTTGTTCACTAAAGGTCGTGGTGGTCACCAAAAATATTAGGATTCATTTTCTGGAGAAAGATTCAAACACAGTTCGAACAGTCGGCGGCTCACCGTGGATCCATCGAGGGTTTGTTGGCGGCCTTGAGCTCCTCCAAGGAGGCGCACTGCTCCAGCAGGAGGTCAGAGGCTTTCCTGACGATGTCCTCTTCTGTCTCGCTCTCGCCCTCACCGGGACACGAAATCTGACTCAGGCTGCGGAAGGTGTTGGTGAAGTCAGCTCCTGCAGGAGGGTTAACACACAGTCATCACTTGTGTTGCAACACATACTCCTATGGATGCACACAGATGTAATGAACTTTACTTAACACATACAAAGATAACTTATTATACTGCGTGGACTTTTTATGAATTAGTAGAAGGGATTGCTTTTCTTAAAAATATGAAATATTTGTGTTTGTGTTATTTATTGTTGTTTCTTAAAATTGTGTGCTGACCTGAGCAAAATGAATTTTCCTCATGGACAATAAAGGACATTTAATCTAATCTAATCTATAGCACATCATGAGTCCTTACAGTTTACTGTTGAGGTGTTTGAGGTGGGTTCAGGTCAGGGGCTTGAACTTCGACTTATAATTCCTCGCTGGTCACGTCTATACTGTTTTATGACTGCAGATAAAGTGCATCAGAAAACATTATGTGGGCTTGTAAGTGATGAGTCATGAAGCAATGTGAATTTATTATAATACATTATGAATGCCCTCATAACACCACAGAACCATAGAAAGTGTTATCAGATACATTAATGTTTTATGAGCAGTGCTCTTTGTATAGATCACATTCTGCACCTCTTTGCCTCTCGCTCGATGCCCTCTCATCAGACTCGGCAGTGAACTGTATAAAACCCTCCCACTCCTCCCGTCCCACCTGTGTTGTGCATGTTCTGCAGCAGCTCGGTGATCAGCATCTCGTCCTCGGGCTCGTTCTTCGTCAGCAAGCCCAGCTTCTTCCTCATGTTCTCCAGGTAGAAGCCGTTATACAGATCCAGGTACTCGTCCATGACGGCCTCGGCCCTGTCCGGCGGCAGCTCTGGATCAAGAGCCTCCGCGAGCTTCACCAGGTTCCACCTGCAGATGGTCGGCTGCGCCTTGTACGAGTATCGGCCCGAGTTGTCGGAGGCGTTGCAAATAAAATCTGGATCAAACCTGAGAGGGAGGAGGAAAGTTGTTGTCTTTTCTGTCGAGTGGTGGAGCCTTCACGCACACAACATTTGTATGATTACTTAAGTTACCATACAGGACCAACAAAATGTGACTGACCTGTCCATGAAACCATACGGACCGTAGTCCAGCGTGAGTCCCAGGATGCTCATGTTGTCTGTGTTCAGGACTCCGTGGCAGAAACCTACGCACTGCCACTGAGCCACGAGTCGAGCTGTGCGGACCATCACCTGCAGACAGGAAGAGGACGACATTACAGTGTTTCCAGAAAAATATGTGCATCTGCAAACAACCCCTGGGGAGTGTGGATGACTCGTAATCAGATGAGGAAAATGTCAAAAGTCCGCATCCAGAGTTTAATACCTTATTAGTCTTAATCTTATACTGAGCAGAAGGCACAGTGACTCAGGCCTGCAGCCACATCTACAGCAGCTTAACGGGATAAGAGGATCCCAAAGTTCTTGGCTTCAAACTGTAACAGGCCTCGAATCGGCTGCTCGCTCAAGTGCAATATCATAATAGATAGTGATGTGTTTTCACTCATGTGCGCTGACCTCTCTGAAGAAAGCCACGTTCCTCTCCACCCTGTCTGGGTGATTCTGCTGGATCTCGGGGTAAAACATCTCAATGACATAATCCATCATCTGACCGCGGATCTCATCGCGTCCACAGCTGGGACCCCGGCGGCCCGTGAACTCGTCGGGCTGCTTGAAGATCTCAAAGGATCCAAACCTGCTCAGAGAGCGAACGACTAAGAACAACAATCTCGAGAGGCTCAGACATCCACGGTGGATGAAAAGGAGTCGGCAGGTTGAACTCACCTGAGGAACGTGGGGGCGATACGGAGGACCACGGAGCATCTCTCGTGGCGAGGGTTCCCGCTGTAGTACACGTCCCGTACGACTCTGCTGTCAGAGGTCACTACGGAGCCGGCTCTGGTGGTGGGAACGCCCAGGAAGAACATCACCTCGCTGCACAGGAACTCCCTGATGCTGGAGCGCAGGACCTTACGACCATCAGCTTGTCTGTGGAGGACAGAACAGATGATCAAACATCATCAATTATTAAAAACAAAGCACTGTTTAGAAAGGAGTTGGAACACAGACATGGGAATTTCAAAATAAAGGCGTATCTTAACAATGGCGGCGATATCAATCGATGTTTTCACTTTGCATTGATGCTATTGCATCGTTGATCAGTGAATCTGTATAGCGATCCGGATCGGTGTATCATTGCACCCCTACAACCCGGCCAACCTGGACCCTCGTCAGTTTGCTTTCAGAACCAACAGAGGGTGCCATATCCACTCAGTCGTCACACACCTTGAGAATAAGAAAACAGAACGCAGCTTGTTGTTTTCAGCTCAGCATTCAACACAATCTCACCCTTTAATCTGATCTGAAACCTAAATACTCTGGGCTCGAGTACAACAATCTGCAAGTACATATTGGACTTCCTCACAAGCAGAACCCAGACGGTTCTGATTGGCAGTCAGAGCCCTGCAGGGCAGTGTGCTCAGCCCCCTCGCCTGCCTGTTCACCCATGACTGCACTCTCAACCATCCAGAGAGCTCTATTGTGAAGCATGTGCCACCACCACCACCGTCATCATCATCATCACCATCATCATCATCATCATGGGCCGCATTACAAACAACAATGAGAGTTTATACGAGGAGGAAATCATCGGTCTCGCAGAACAATCTACTGCTCAGCGTCAGCAAAACCAAGGAGCTGACTGTTGATTTTTAGACAAAAGGAGGCAAAGACACCCAAACACTGTTTATACCAGTGGAGCTGAGGCTATAGAATCTATAGTTTAAACTAAAGACAGTTTCATTTCTGAGACAAATTTTGGTTAAAACTGCACAGAACATCAACCCATCACCAGGGATGAAGCCCAAAGGATGCCTCAGCTCATCCTCGGCACTAGAATGATAATTAACTGAACCTTAAACCTAAAGTACAGACATATTATCTGTTATTTATATAAACACACACATTAATTGAGCTTCTCTCCAGGCTCCCCTCTGCTGAAGTGTCCTGGTGGGATCAGTATTGTTCTGATCTTCACAGCTCTATAACTTCTTCATGGCTTCACTCCTCTGGTGTTATAATATAATAATAATAATAATAATAATAATAATAATAATAATAATAATAATAATAATGTCTCCTCTAAACACAATAAATCCAACATTACATGTCTAACACCTCAACATCAGAACCCCTTGTACCTGGAATAAGGAGTCAGCCCGGCTCCTTTCACCTGGATCTCCCACCGGCCGCTCGGGTTTTCCCGCAGCAGCTCTGGATCTTGGCCCGGCGGCGCCTTCACCTCCCCGAGGTAGCAGGCCGCCCCGTCGCCCAGCTGCCCGGCGAACTGGCCGAACTGGTGGCCGCAGTAGCAGTGAGCGGCGGTCTCGGATCCGGGCATGACTTTGGATCCGCTCAGATACTCCGGCCCGAGCGGATCTTTCTCCACCTCCTCCGCGTCCAGTCCCAGCAGCGCCAGGGCTTCAGGCGACACCGCCACGAACCGGGGCTTGGTCAGCGGCTGCGGCTTCACCCGGGAGAAGCAGGCTCCCTTCACCTGCCGGACCCCCGGCTCGTCGGACGCGTCCAGCGGGAGCTTCTTGAGGGCGACGTTGTCGAAGTCGAGTCGCTCCAGCGGGGAACGACTCAGCGCCAGACCCATGTCGTCCATCCCGACCGAACCGAGGAGTCTGATCGCGGACACAGCGGGGAGAAAGATGCGTGACGGTCCCAGCCGAGGTCCTAGATAAGCCATCCAACCGGGGCCATCTGGTTTACATCCGCTGGCGCAGTTATAATGTGTCCGCTGGTCATGCTTTCATAATCCTGCGGGACACGCCGGATGTTTGTCTGCCAGACTGTGTTACGTTATTATCGGTCCGACCGGAAACAAAGAGTAAGCGGAATTAAATCGACTAAATGTCAAACTAAGGTACAACGTTGCTCTCATTATCTGATTAAATTATTCCAAACATGCGACTGTATAAATAATTATAATACAATAACAATGACATAGACAACTCGATTATAAAGTCTGAAGTCTTGTAAAGAAATAAAGTCTAATTATTTGTGTGCCTCAAAGCAAAGCAGCCTTTTGTTAGAGAGGTATCTCATATTTCAGACATGAATCCATTCAACCTTCAGTTTCAGTGGTATTAGTGTATAAGTATTTAATACTGAAGACATGAGAGGACTTTCAAGGGAAGATCCACCTCTTTTAGAAGCTTTTTTAAAGGGTTTATTTTGTAAATAATCATCAGAATTTCAGTTGTTAGTGTTGTCAATCTTTAACAACCTCTACTTTTAATTTTAAAATCAGTTAGTGTCATTTCTGAGTGCTTTCTGAGCATTTTTAGAAAAAATGATGTAATAGTCACAGCAAACAGAGAAATGACACCAGTAGAGAAAAGTTACATCACTTTTCCAAAAAGCAAAGTAATGTTTTCATAATGTCGAAGAAGACGTCATATTTACTGAGTGGTGTAGTGCAGCGTGGTGTAATGCAAGAGGGTTAAAAAAAGAAACTTTTTGAGGCAATAATAATTTATTTTTTTTACTTAAAATGATTTAATAATTCATTAATTTATTATAGAAGTTAGGATTTAATGTTTGGTTTCGGTGACAATGACAACACCACACAAGGCTGTGGGGGAAACAAACCTACAACAGATACAGGCGTTCATACAGATTTCTCTTGGCAGCTCTCAAACACACAGCAGATGAAACCTTTGGAAATGATGTGGGAGGGAAACAGACACATAACGCTTGAGGATATTTTACTGCTGAGGGACTGAGAGGCATGACTACGTCTTTCCTCCACATTCTTGTGTTTGTCATCTTTTACATAAGCAAAGACGTATTTGATCAACTGGAAGACACAACATCTGAGCTAGTTTAACGTTTGGATAACTTGCAAGTGGTTTAACTTATGATTGTGAGACGGAGCGACACTGCTTCCCATTGGACCAGCTCACAAATCAAAAACAGCAAGCGAAGTCCTTTTATAAATACATCCAATTATTTGAGCACTCTACATAAAATCATTTAACATAAAAACTAGTAAAATCTGTAAATTGATGTTGGTTCGATACCAATAATGTTTTATTGGGACGTGTCCCACATAACACAGTTCCAGGGACGTCATGCAGCCAATTTTAACGTGTGCAATAAGAAGCTCTGTAACCGAGGATCCAGGTCAGCGCCTCAGCAGACGAGGCGATCTGAAGGTCAAAGGCAGCAGTGAAAGCAGAAGTAAGGCTTCACCTCCAAACTCCAAAATCATTACAGTCAAGTTCAAACCGTAATTTGAGGGAAAACAAACCAATTTCATCGCCGTCATCTCAAACAATGTTTTAACAACCAGGCTGACGAATGAAAAAATGCATATCTCATAAAAGTACAAACAGCTGGAGCTGAATGACAGATGTTCTCTGAGCTGCTTAGATGCATATTTCTGTGTGTGAGATGGAGCCAGTATAAGCTAATGTGTTTGGGTTCCTCATAGTGGAGGTATAATCAAAAATATACAAATTACAAGATCAATGCATCGCTCATCCCGAGGCACACTGAAGCCTGTCCTGCAGGTCGGGTCACAGCTGAACGTCTGAGTGGCCGTAACATGACGAGGGCAGCCGAAGACAAGACAAGACAAACTACATGTTTCCATCACGGGCAACAGTATTTATAAAATAACACTATCATATAGTTATATAAAGACAGAATAATAGAAACTTGCATTGACCGTTTGGTTGTCGTATCTGTAAGATGCATATAACACACATTTTTGCCATTCCATTTACTTAGTATAGCCCTTACTGCTGCAGTACGAGGCACTTGTCTGTTGATGTGGGCCGGGCCGTGCACATGGGAATTAAGTCAATATTGTCTTATACTAATCTTTTCTGTGAGTTTTGCAGAAGATGCATTTCAAATAAATTTTTCAAGAACAGAGAAAAATGATGGTCAACGATCCAATTCAGACACTTAATGACATTTAACTCACACCGAGGGGTCGACTAGAACTGGAGTTCATACAGTATTTCTGTCATTGGTTGATTACAGTTATGACTGACCTGGTGTTTTACTGTCATAGCGATTTCCACAGGCTGCATGTACAGAACAAGACAACCAGTCTCTTATAAAGTGCTGGACTTAAAATGGGCCATTTACCAAAAAAATGCTGGTTGGCACCAGAAAGGAGGAAGGAATAAGGAGACAGCGTTATAAAAGTGTGCCTCTCAGAAAATGGCTCAGTCACATCATATCAGGGCAGATGACTGAAGATGTTTCTGATGATACTTGTCAAATAAAAACTGTAATAACTTACAGGAATGGTGGGGGGGAGATGTAAATCTATTCAAAAGGAATTATTGGCATTTGTAAACCTTACAAAAAGCAGGATTCGCACACAAAATATGAAAGTACTGTCATGGTTTCTTTGGCAGTACGGCCCTGCTGCGTCTACAGGGACATCGATACGAGGCGGAGGCTCTTCACCCCTCGAAGTCCATGTTAGTTCATAGTGTGGGCTCCTCCAGCCTCAGCTCCGGTTTTTTTAAGGCCAATGGTGATAGATGCATTGTTTTATTAGATGAACAGTTGTGTCACTGATGGCTTAGAGAAAACCACTGGGGTCAAGCACTGGGTGGCTTCAGAGTCTCCAGTAAAGATTGGACCGTAGGTATAGACAGCAGGGCTCGGCCTATACTCCCTCCAGCACGGTAGCAGGCGTATCCCAGCATTCCCATCATGACACCCTTAATGACGGTGCGCAACACCCAGCCAAACCGTGAGGGAGGGGCAACACTGAGGAAGAGACAGACACATTGAGAAGCTGTAAAGACGCAGTAACAAAACATTTTTTACTACCATCTGTAATGTGTTGTGTTAAAACGAAACATACCTCATGATTTCATTAATGTTGAGTTGCTTCTCCCAGTTTCTTTCTATGCCAGGGACGTGACCCATCCCTACAACTCCCACCACCACAGCAGGCACTTCTACACAAGAGCAGAAAATGTTCTGTTACATAAACAATCTACACTTCCACAAGCACAGACTCATTTTATTTCTATCACTATGTATAACACGGCTACTTGCGTAACCCCGTTTCTCTCTGAGCTGCATGAGAGAGTGTCTCACATTAGGACTGCTAACGACCCGACCTCATCAGAAGCTCCTATTGCATTCGGCTATCAGGACTGGCTGCAACCAAGCGTGTCAAAGTCAAGGAAGGCTGGAGATCCTCCTTCTATTAAAAGGACGTGACACTGCGCTGCCAGATGTTCAAAAACAATCAGCTCTTCCTCGCTACGAACGACCAAGGAGGGTGGTCTGGTAAGAGGCTCTCTCATACTACTCAGAGGATTGTGGGAAATACTGACTCTCAGATTACTGTCTGAATTACTCCCTTTGTGACAATATGTAAACCACCCATAACAAATATAATTCACAGAGCATGAATCCCTGTGGTGTCACCATGGGTGCAAAATTTGCTTTTAATGCAAATTAAAACAGTGAAACGTCCCACTATGTCCCTGAAATATAGTTTAAAATGTCACCACTGTTAATATACAGTATGACAAACACTGTTCAAATGAATGGTCTCTGTATCATTCAACCCATTATCAGTACTGGTTAATTTATTATGCAACAATTCAGTAACAAGTTTCATGATAGACATACACATGTCTTAAAAATATCAAGCACGATGTGTATTTCTGACGATACATTTAAAAAGTACTGTAAAATTTCAGCTGCTCGATGAAAAAATGTACCGACAAGCAAAGTGTGATGACTCAAAGTGTAATACTTACTCTGGGCGTTAGGGGGCGCCTCCACACAGCGTGTAGCCTGGCGGAGCGTGTGTGTGAGGTAGATGTCTCTTTCAGCCACGATAGTCTGGTGCAGGGCAGGAAACTCTCCGATCATCTCTGACATGGTCTGCTCCAGCAGGTCCTTCTGTTTGCACTTCTCCACATCCTCTTTACTGAAACATGACACGCAGTCCAACAGTCAGCGGTGGTCAGGTAGGAAGGAGAAGACATGTTTCTGTTCACACAGGATTAAGGTTATGACAGCCGTATCCTGTCTAAACTAAACTATTTCTTTTTTTAAAATTCATGTTACAGTTTGTACTTGTGTTTCTGGGTATCCTCTGCTACAATACTTTATAGAGGATGTACACTAGACTTATCCTTCAATACTTGTAGTTTTCTAAGAAGAAATAAGTCATTTTTATTGCATTTTTGTGCAATATGAAGAAATTGATATCATTATCAACTTGTTTTGCTTTCAGTCTACAAACACAACTCTCTGAGGATCCAGCCTCTGAAAACTTTCAACCTCTGATAGCAATTTTAGGGCTCAATCTAAGAGATGTGGGAAGACGAACACACAATAACTTCATGCGAGAAGCTGTCTAATGATAGATGTTGAGAAAGACAGTCTCACAACACTGTGTGATATGACAAAAAGTGACTACAGTGAGCTTGTACCTGATTGGGTCTGACAGAAAGCAAAGGCCCCATGCTAGCCGGGCCTTCTGCCACAGACTGAGAGCAGCGATGGCCCTTTTAAACGTCACGGGGATCGGCCTGTCCCCAAGGTGAAATTTACAGAATGGTACGCGTCCAGCCTGTGTGGTGGAAAAAACACCATCAAGAATTAAAACAACAAGAGAATAAAATAAAAACAAACAGACTTTACTTCCTGTGTGTGTGTTACCTCTTTAAAGGCCTCCCTAAACTCTCCTCCAGGAGCCATGCCCAGCTGCTCCGTGATGTGGGCTGACACTTTGAGCAGGAGAATCTGCATCAGGCCGGACATCAGCCCGTTCTGACAAACAGAGGGGAGAAATAAGCACTCGCAAAACCACACAACCACCAGCACGCCTTCAGAGTTTTTTCTTTACATTACTTGTAGTTGTTTGCACTGAAATAAACATAGCTTTGGAAAACAACCCCCCTTCTTCTTCACTAAAGGTTGTTTAAAATTATGTAAATTTCATGCTGGTTAAAAAATAGGCAACAAATATGTTCAGATCATTAATAGACTGCTTTCAGTTGTTCTAGTTTTCTGTTTTAAGCTTGACTTCTATAGCACAGCAGCACTTCCTGTATACTCTCCGTGCTTCATGCTGCTATCAGCGACCATATACTGTCAATCATTGTTGTTCGAGAGAGACCTCTGGAGGACATTGGGAGTACTGCTTGTTTTGCTTCCTTCAGATAACCGCAATCAATGTAAAGACAATGTGCTGATGTGCATTTATTCCTGTGGGACATAATTAAAGAAAGATTGTTTGTGGAGGTCGTTGATTTCTGCAGACTCAGGCTGAACTTGCGTGCATCAGCATTTCTACAAATCCACAGCATCTGTATACATTTCACAACCATTGCTAGTTCCCATCATTCTGAAAGCCTGACCTGTTTGATGGCCTGCTGAACCTTATCCAGGTTGACGTCTTTGGCTTCCCTCAGCAGTGTACTCTCATCCATATTCAACATAGACACCCTGTACTGGCACAGCTCCACCACTACCACGTCTGGCTGCACAGCACGGATCGTCTGTGTGAGGCAGAGAGAGACGGAGCAGTGGGTAAGTAAGATAAGAGACAGAGGGAGAATAAAAGAGCATGAGAGAGGGACAAAAGGCGAATGACAGTGAAGAGGAGATTAAGACGAAAACAAATCAATGTGGAAAAAAGAAGGTTAAGCTTTGGCAAAAGAGGAATGCCAACATAATTACAGTGCAGCTAATCATCACTTCAAGGTGCTACTCCACAGCACTTCTCCACATTCACTGACTCACTCCATTATTTTGCTGACAATTCACAGCATAACACATCTTTAAGTGGTGTTAGTGGCTTAGTGCACTGTACAGATCCAGTTGTAAGTTCTCATTGGCTCACCGTGGCCACATCCTTTTTGCTGCTGTCACTGAAGTGGGCAGTGCCCACCAGGTACAGGACGCTGCCATCAGGGGCAGTGAGACAGGTCACTGTCTCGGGGAGCTCAGGGGACGACTGGCGGCGTTGGGATCGCAACTGCCAAAGCAGTTCCACTGCTTCACCATCCGCTAGACAGGAACAACAGACACAGTTATCAACAGTGGAGTCAGCAATTTCAATCCAATGGACCTTTTGTGTATTTGTTGTGATGCGAGCTATAGTATGGTAGCAGGAGAGTTGTGAGTATTTCTCTCTTTTGGTCTGCTAACCAAGTTGTTAATGTTGTTGGCAAAAGGCATCCATGAATTGGGAGCGCCGAGCATCTGAAGGAGCTCTGAAGGGAGCGGTGTTTGTACTCAGCTGTTAATTTCAACCATCAACACATTAGCTTTACTTATTCAGATTCACTTCCTTGTCGTTTTCCTGAGCATTGACATACACAAAGTGAAATGAAATCCCGCTTCCCCCAGCTCCGATATGTGTCAGTGCTTTCAACTGAATAAATATTTAAGTGAAAAGTTAAAAAACAAGCTAAAACACCCGCAGAAAGGGAAAAAAAAGAAAACTTTCTTCGCAGCAGTCCCGACTCAACAGAGCACATGATAAAGTGCTGATTTTTCATCATTAAGTGCTGAATTGAGTCCATGAAAAAGTTCTGTATTTCACTTCCACTTACAGCTTTTCGCAAAAGCAACGTTTGCTAATAATGGAGAAGAGTTAAAGGTAAACAGGATTTTCCTTAAAAAACAATATAGGCACTCGTACAAAAATAAACCCCTATCAATCATCACTTATGACGCCTTAAAATGTGTGGTGGAGCTTTGAGGGGTGGGCTTTGGGTTGGCAGCACAATATAAAGTGTGCAAGAGAAAAATCTGTGGATGTGGATTAATTGCAAAAACGTTTACAGAAACCTTTAGGTCATGATGCACCAGGTAAAACTTCATCTTTAAGGTACGATGCGTAATTTTATGGAGATAACCTGCCGTTGCTCCAGGAAGTAGCAGTGTAACATATGGGGCAAATCCCTTTCTTCTACAGAGCAAAGAATTTGTAAGACTTTGTTATTATTGTGCCATGCAGATATACCATGACGACAATGATAAACTTATCAAGTCCCTGACAATTTTACACATTTTTTATCCAGATAAAATGTAGTTTAACAAAAGGCACTGACACGGCATACGGTCACATGTAGAGAGAGGTATTGCAACTTACGGTCTTGCTGATGAAATACTGTGCAAACACAAGTTAAAAAAAAGAAAAAGAAAAGAAAAAAGTTTCTCACAGAGGCCTGGAGGTAGACAAGGGAGTTCCTCTTCTGAAGGATCTTCTGACGGGCCAACGGACTCATCCTGTTAGACATCAAATTAGCAAATATGTTAGACAGAAGGTGTGTTTACATCACCTCAAGATTAAGAGATTAATCCTGTTCAACTCAAGCCAGATTGAGACAGACTGGCTGATTATTAGGCAACTGCTCTGCAACGGTTGAGAAACACAAGTTTTGTTTTTTTTACACAGACTCCAGTGAACACTCAAACTACCCACTTTACCCAGTGTGAGCAGGAGGACATCGCTCACAAACATCTCCCCCAAAAAACACAAGAGTGTCGTTAAAACTGTGACAAACCTCCGAGCTGTTGTCTTGATCCATGTCTGAAGCACTGAGAGCTGAGTGACAGAGAGCAGAGTGAGCTGTGAGACGTTCACGGACAGCTAGCGACAGTTCACTGACTGCTGACGTAGCGCTGCAGACTCAACGCAGCTAACAATCAACACGCTGTAAACAATGCTGAGAAAAGTGGCGGCTGTCATCGATTTACGGGTACAAATCGCTGAGTTAACGTCGTCTCGGGTAAAGGCTGTCATTACGTTAGCTACACAAGGTAGCCTGCGCGGCTAAAGAAGTAGTAACTTCTAGCTAGCTGTCGTTACTTCCAGGTGCGGGACTGCCGAACAGTCGGCGGTGACTGAGGGGCTCATCGCTCCGGCTAGCGACCGGATGATGAGACCAGCTAACTCGAGCTAATGTAGGCTAGCAGGTCCCGGTAAGAATATCGTCCAACTACACACGTTAAAAACAGAGTAACTCCAAAACAAACGCCGCTAATTCAAGTTCAACATATGTGGAAATTTACACGCTAGTTGTCCAAAAACAAATGTGAGCAACTTACCGAGCAAAAGCCAGCCCCGTGTGTCGGTGTGCTCCTCGGTAGTGCAGCAGTGCAGCGCTGCTCGGCTGAAACTGACAGCCGCGGTGCATTCTGGTACATGTAGTCATTTGGCAGTTGGGACGCGCACACTTCTTTTTTTTTTCAATTTTTTATTTTATTTATTATAATGAAAATGTTTTTAATTCATTATAACATTTCACACTCTACAACCAAAGTCCATCTTTTTAAATTTTTTTTATTTATTATTTTAATTTTTAAATTTATTATAATGAAAATGTTTTGAATTCATTATAACATTTCACACAGTACAACCAAAGTCCATCTTTTTTTTTAATTTTTTTTTTTAAACTGCATTAAATTGTGAGAAATTTACCGCCGCGACCGTCTCAATGTGAAAATCTAACACAGGAGAACCTGCGGAGCTGTGTCACAACATATTAACATGCTCTCTCACACGCACTCGTGCTACGAGTCTTTAAAGTGCTTTTGGATGCATTTAGTGTGCTTGAGTACTCTAACAACCTTGAGCCAACCTGGTTCAATGACAAACTATGTGTGCACATACTTTGCCATTAAAAAGCTGATTTCTGATGATGAGATGGAGCATTTATTATGTCCACTGAAAGATAATTGGAAGCTGAAGTGTGAGTTTACTGAATGCCCCAGAAGAAAAGGATGAGTATGCATATTGATGGGTCTACCTATACTGCGAGTAGACCCCCTGGCAACAGCACTAATGTCTTCTACAGTAGATGTCATATTGGTGTGTAACTCAGTGCAGACAGTTCCTTTATTGAAGTTCCTGTTATCATGTATGCAGCTGTAAGAAATGTGTATGAAGAGGTTGTGGCAGGCACCCGTTTCCCCCTGTCCTCTCACTCGTCCCCCTGTGAAAAGTGCAAACACACCTTATACGTTTGGTTTTTTACTACAAATAACCAACTAATTCTAACTATTCATTCCTTCACGGTGGATGTGAGCACAATGTGAGACAGGGCAGAACTACCGAAAAAGAACATTTTAGATTGCAGCAAGATGACAATCGGAAAGCTTAGTCATCATGTAATAAACCTTCCAACATCTACTCATCACTGCTCTCGCTTCACATCACAGCACTCCCACAAGAAGCCAGCAGAACACGAAAGTCACATCATTTTTTACCGGGGCGAGTCCGGCTCCATTCATCATATCGGAGCAGCTAATAAAGTCTTCAAGGAGAAAAAAACACCCACGTCACCGCCTTATTTGACGAGATCTCATAGATATTGGAGCAGTACTGTGGTCGCACGTCACCTCACATCTCCACGCCTGTTCTTGTGCTGTTCTTTTTATATATAAGATGCCAATTTTACCTGTTAATTATGACGTGCAAGTATAGTCAAGATCTGATACACATTCCTAATCAATGGTGAGATGGCAATGATAAAGCCATGAGACGTGTCTCATATTCTAACTACCCCACGAACACTGTGAGTCATATACAGTGTCTATACATGTATAGCGTTCTGTGAAATATGGTGCCGCAAGCGCATACATTATTGCCACAAATATATTGTGATCTTTTGCATATTAATTGTGCAGATCTCAACAACTGTATTGCGTGAGCTACCTCTCTACTTGGCTATTGGGATAAAGGGACTAAGCGTTATCATATGTGTGTTTAAAATACGTTTTTGTTTGAAGCCATAAAACAGTCCTCTTTGCAGATATGCGTCTCAAAGGTGTGTGTCGTTTTTTTTTCTTTCATATAGAGAGCTCACTCATCTCTCGTCGCCGCTCGTCCTTTCATCAGACCTCGTTCGATGTAGCTGTTTAAACCCTGCACTGTAGCACCCTGTTGAATTATATCACTGCTGGTTTCATTGGAGGGTGTTTAGCCGTACACAGTCATCCTGAGACATGAATGTGACATCATTTCCTACAGTAACACTCAACATTAACAAATACACAAACTCTTGTCTAACCCTCTCTGAATCATTTTCACGTCTAAAAGTCTAAAAGTCCCATTTCTGTCCAATATCTGTCCAATCCACCCATCACATGACTGTGTGAGCTAATTTAAAGAGGTGGCTGTTGATAGGAGGTGATGACATGGAGGTTCATGTGTGCAGAGTGTAGTTGTCGAGTGTCGGTATTTCCTCTTCTTCCCCTTCTTCAACATTCCCCGGCGGCGATGAGCTCCCCGGGTCTCTCTGCCAGTCTGTCCCTGCGGTTCTGTTCATCCTCGTCCTCCTCAAAGAGAGTGTGATGTATGCTCAGCAGCTGGTGCGTAGGGGCTCTGGTCAGAGGCGGCGGCTGACACTCGGGGTTCTCCGTCGGGGCGAGAGGCTCCCTCTGAGGAGGAGAGGACTTGGGACTGAGGGGGTCCTCGCTGGAGGGAGGGTTCGGGCTCACGCCGTTGACGTAAGAAGTGGTGGGCAGGGTCACTGTAGAAAAGGCAGTGTTGGTCGACTCTGGAGAGCATACCTTAGTTTCTGTGGAGACAAGAAAGAAATACAGGACGGGGCAGGGGAGGAGAGGAGGAAGTCAGTATAGACAGTGTGTCACCTTTTGAAGAAACAGGTCAGCAATAATTGCTCAGGGAGACTCTGAGGATGCCGTGGTGTGGTCTAGCAAGCTGGAGCCGACACTCAGCAACAAGTGAAAGCTAAGGCTGTTTAATGCTGCTCCGTTACTTGGCAGCTACGGGTAAAGTTATCTAACGTCTGGTCGAGTAACTTTTTGTAGTTTTATTTGACCCAAGAAAGAGAAAGAGCGAGGGACGCATCAGTCTCACCTGTAATTGCCCCGGACACATGAACAATAGTGTGCGTGCCTTCGAGGTACACTGTGTCCATGTTGTGCTCTGAGGGTAGAGGTTCTACGGTTGTGGCCTCCACCTTGGGCTTACGAATGGTCAGCAAGTATGGGTGGACGTCCAGAGAGAAGTTGCGTGCGTGCTTTTTCTCCATCCCAGTTAGATCTGTGATCGGAAATGAAAAGTCTGACTTACAGGGAGGCAAAACATCACTGCAAAGTGACAGGTCATCCGTCCAAGCAGTTGCTTATTTAAACATCAAGCAGAAACACAACATTCATATAGAGGTGTTTTTCTAACCACCTGGCAAATCTGAGTCAGATTATCACTCTACTTTGAGCTCTATTTTGGTCTCCACCACCAATTTTTTATCTTTCAAACATCCACTACGTTCATTAGCTAGTTGCTATCTTTGCCAGTTTGTTGTTTTGTTGTGGTCAGGGAGAGTTTAGTGGGTTTAACAGAGTATTTTTCTTTAAACAGCTGGAAATTATATTTTGAGCATGAACTAAACATTAAGCTGAAAGATGCCATAAAGTATATTTCACAAACTTACTGTTTTCTTAGCACTGCATACCTTTCGTTGCAGGATATTGTGTGCTTTTGCTGTCCAGAAGTGGTGCAATGAAGTTGTCTGCCACCGTCTTTCGTCTGACTGGTTTGGGTTTTTCAGGCTTGGTGTTATTTTCCAGCCGTGTCAGGGTAAGGGGTTCCTTTATAAGAGGACAGAAAACATAAAAGCAGGTCATTAAATCCTGACTTAAACTACAGGTAAGGTAGCCACAGGCAGTGAATAAAGCGGCATTAAAGTGTTTCATATTTCGGAGTCCTAAATGAGGACCACTTCCTGTGCCTCTTCACAGAAAGAGGCTCTTATCAGGAGCTGCTATGACTCAGCTGGAAGCACCTCGAACAGACATTCAGTCCATGTTGAAATGAGCTGCTGTGCTCCAGTGAACAAGTTCTTGTAGTAAGTATTCTGCTTCAACAGGACAGCAGGTTTCTTCTGCTGCCGGTGATGCCGAGTGAATGATGATGAATTGCAAGTAGAGACGTGGTCTTACCTTGAAAGGCTGAGGAAGAGGATTCGAACTTGGGATCCACTTAATCTTCTTGCGGGGTCGTTTGATGACCAGCGGCTCCCCACCCATCTCTCCCACTCCGATTTCCATATTGGGATCGAGGGTTTGAATCCCAGAGTCCCTCACAGTGGGTGTAGCGTCATGGTTGGACTGTGCAAGTGCAGCCAACAGCTGCCGGACCACATTGTCGTACATGAGGTCACTCTCATTGGTGATGAAGTCCAGCCGGTTGAGCGACTTGATGTGGTCCCTGTTCTCGTTGCAGAACATTGCCAGGATGTTGATGTCACAGAACTGAGACTTCTGCCAGCGCCGCCGTGTTTTAATGCCAACTTTGTGCAGTTTGTCGAATACAAAGTTGGACTTGCGCACGACAAACAAGTGCAGCAAATTAACCAGGATGATGAGGTTCATAGTGCAGAGCAGAGCGATATCTACAGCTGCCATGATGCGCTGCAGCTGCACAGCAGGCAGCTTACAGTTGACTCTGATCTTGAGCTCTGCATAGCTGCTAATGTCCGGGGGCTCACCCAGCGCACAGGTGAACTCGTTCTGCCTTTGGCGAGCATAGTAGGCGCTCAGGTAGGAAATGGGGATGGAGCTGAGGCAGATAATAGCCAGGTGGCGTGCCAGGTAGAGCTTAGCCAGAAAGTTACTTTGGCCTCGCCTCTCTAAATACTTCTCAAACAGGTTCTGCTCGGGGCTTTTCTCCTTCTCCGCGTTCTCTATGATCTCCCTCCTCTCCCGCTCAGTTATGCCAGGCCCTTTGGATTGGATCTGCTTCTCGATCTTCGGGGCTCGGCCCTCGGCAGCTCGATGATAGCAGTTATCAATCTCTTGAAGCAGGAAATTGAGCTCTGAAGTGAGCCGCGTGGAGGCGAGGAACTCCCAGCCCAGCGCAGGAATGTACATGATGCCAGCGAAGGCGAGCAGGGCGTAGGGCAGGAACTTGTGTTCAAATAGTGAAGGCCAAAGGTGAGACTCCACCCCGGGCAGAGCATCCCGCAGATCTGTCCAGCAGTAGCCTCTTGCATACAGTGCCTGGTCTCTGGTGAAGTTGTGTGGTGTGTAACAGTATATGGACTCCTCTGGAGGAAGTAGAGAGAGAAAGGATCAGCCCAAACATCACTTTAAAGGTGCAATATGTGAGAATTGGACACCGGTTGAAACAAATAGCGTGCAGCATATCACCAGAGTAACAGCTAACTGCTGCTAACTGTAGCTGCTATTAGCTAGTAAACTCATTTAACTGTGCAGCTAACGCATTAGCTCACTCTGCTCGGATTAGGAGAACGGGGGAGAGTCTGTGTTGTTCAGGCGTTAGCTGATTAGCATGCTATCTTCTATCAACTGTTGTTTCTTCACACTCTGTTGATAATTTTAATTAATTTTTTTCAATGTTTTAAACTACAACTCTTACATATTGCACATTAAACAAGTTAAATCTCATAATATGAAACTATTTTCGCTGACAGAAGATGGATCCTACAGCAGGTAAATCCTGGGTCTTAGATCCATAATTTCATTCGTCACTCCTATCAGGTGTGACATTTTGGCTCTTGGTTGGAAACAGGTAAACACACCTGAAATATCTGTTGTAATCATGCACTGTACTCTGAAACTGCCTGTGCACACACGTAGTAACCATTCAGTAGCTCTGAGAGATGGGTGGGGAATATTGCAACAGATGTTTCAAAACAGCAGTAGATGCAACTTTATGAATTATCTTAAAGCTATGTGACTTCTGTGTCGGTCCGTTATCTCGGGGGAATCTTTTCGCATCATTCATCCGTTCAGCTCACCGCGCTGCGAGTCTCTGATAAAAGTCGTGCTGCTTTTTGAAAAAGACAGAAGCTCAGATAGAGGAAGTGAGAACACTCCTTCCTGTCAAAGTTGTGCTGTATCACTTCTGCGTCCATTAGGTACGAATGTAAGTGGTTTGAGTGCTGCAGCCAGTCCACTTTTTAAAGGGGCACTACGTACTTTTGGAGAAGGAATTCAAACTCAGCATTGATGAGGTAATACTTTTATCTCTGGAACTAAGTGCAGTGATATTTGATATTGCAAACGGTTCCTATGTGCAATTACATTACTTTGTCAACGTCACAGAAGGTGCTGTCCTCATGCGAAAAAAAAATCTTTGGCAATGCCCCAAATGTCAGTGAGGGAATACTGAAGAACCGGTCCAAACACCCACATCTTTCTGCTGCTAAAGTTAAACGCTCAGTCCCAGATGGTTAATGCTGCTATGCAGAGCGTCTGACTCAGCAATGAACTAACATCTCTCCCATCCTCCCTCTAACCAAACACCATCCGCTCCCCCTCGCTGTAATCCATCCCCTCATGTCTCCAGAATCTCTCTTGCCCTTTTTTTCTTTAGCTCTCTCTCCCTGTCTGCTTCTCCAATGCACTTGTGAATGTGAATCTCTTCCTGCCTGGCCCGATAATCTCACAGAAGACACAAAAAGCACAGCACGGTGTGGGTGTGATTCATGTGGAAAACCTTCATTTCATTCTTGTGGTCAGACTTTGGGTTACGGCCCTGAGAGGCGGCTCACTGTGCCAATGAACCCCATCTAGTGGCAGAAAAGTCTCACCTGCAAAGTTCCTTGTGAAGACGAGGGTGACCAGCAGGATGGGGATGATGACCGTCCCTATAGTAACTACACGATCAAAGGGCAGCTCCAGTTTGAGCTGCACCATGAGGCTGGCCAGCGCCCCGCCCCTCTCGTCCTGAGACGAGCCGGGCATGATCAGCTCCTTCAGCTTCTCGCCGGCGAGTAGAGCTGTGGCCATGTCTAAGTTCTGATCGAGGATGTTCTGCATCGGCGCTACAACTTCACTGTGTGCTGAAGAGGAGACCAGAGGCTCCCTGCTCCCTTCCACAGCTAGTCTCTTTTAGAAGCACAGACATAACATTCAGAAGCACACCCGTCGCTCTGCCTCCTCTGAGTGCATCCCCGTGTTCTGGCCCATCTCGACGCTGCCTGGCCTCGGTCCAAACACTCAGCGTGGCAGGTTGAGGAATGAGCTGAGTTTAGGAGGCGCCCTTTGAGATCCCTGGGGACTGCTGGCTGAAGAGCTGTTACGTGAGCTGCAGGAAGGAGAAGCTCTGACCGACCATTTCCTGAAAGACAGATGACCAGTTAGAGCGGCACAGCGTTTGCATTTTAAAGGGGCACTATGTCGTTTTTGGGAGGAATAAACTCAAACTCTTAACTTTGAATAAACAAGCTGCTCTCAGAGGACAATAAGGTCCCCAGAACACTGTTTGAAGCTAGAAAGGTGGCAGGGTCCGCCACATGTAAACAAAGTAAAACAGTATGAAACTGTTTTGTCCTTTAAGATCAGTTTGTTTCAGTTTATTCAGTCAGTTTGTTGAGGCTCTCTTCTGATTTCATAGCGCACCTTTAATAAAAGTACAGCGAGGTCCAAGATGCCATTTATTAGAAACACCACTGTCGTACGATAGATAATTAACCCTAACCCCGACCTTAGCAATCTGTCAAACGCGGCATTGCATGAATTTTTTCTATCGTCTCTCACACCTTCCCCAGGAAAAGTCTCTGTTCCCGTCCGTTGTCCTCTATAATGCAGTCGTGTAGCTGAGGACGACTAATCCTCCACTCTGTGACCAGTGGAGTGTGCGACTGTGGTAACCTCTGAGGGGACGTTTGGCTTTGATCGAGCAAGGACACTAAAAGGGCACATTTAGTCTCCGGGGAGTCTGCTTAAAGGAAAATTGATTAAAAGCAGAATATATTGAGTGATTTTGACAAATGTTCTATTTCTCCTGTGAGAAGAACAACCTTATCTTTCCTGGACACTGACTGTAGCTCCCCTCTCTGGACTCCTGGTGGTCATTATCTCCATGGAGCAGCACGTTCACGCTGGGATGTCAGGTGAAACCCAGACACTTGTCAGCGGGACGTCTTGAGTGTGTGTGTGTGTGTGTGTGTGTGTGCATGCATGTGTAACTGTGCAGGGTTTGGTGCATGCTCATTTGACTTGAAGGTTACTTGAACGTCCTTCGAGAGGAGCGTGAACGCATCACCCGCTTTCCCATCAACAACCCTCACCCTCTCGCTCTCCCCCCCTCTTTACTTTCTTCTTCTTCTTCTTCTTCCTCTCTCCGTTACTCGTCCTCCTCCTCTCCTCCTCCTCTCACTTTCCTCTCATTATGCAAACACACAGCTCGTCTACGAAATCGTTAAAAGCCAACTCCACCAAAGTATACTTAACGTCTCGGAGAGGGGAACCTCAAGACTGCGGTTTCATGAGCGGAGGGGACAATTAGTGCACCGCGGTCAGCTTTCTGTCTCACCCGCATGCTGAGAAAAGATCACAAGAGGAGGGTTTTCTTTTTGAAATGTTATCAGAGAAGATTATTCAAGGCTGCATATGTTAATGGAGGAGAACAAGATGTCCCTTATGGGGTAAACGCAGCATACAGCGCTGCTTTCTCGACACAATCAAGCCAACTTTCTCTATATTATCCTCAAACACTGTCTCAAGTAAAAAGAGGGGAAATAAAACTTTGCATAATTTAAACTTAAAGGGGCAGCATCACATTTCAGGATGCCCAGAGAGAGAGAGGGGCTGCACTGCTGTCTGCGAGCCACTGGCACCGCTCCAGTTTAACAGATAATGCCCTTCAGTTGGGCGATGCTACCAGTGTTTAGAGAGGGAAATCCCACATTCTTTGGCTACTACAGCATCCCGCTTGGCTGCGGGCAGCACAAAAGAGGGCAGAGCTGAGCTCCAGGAGCTGAGGGAGAGGAGTCCCTGCCTGTCATTCACTGTCAATTAGAGGGGAGAAGTTTCAAGATGTGACACTTGTTCAGCGGAGATTCAGAAAAACACAGCTGACGGCAGACAGTGACAGAAAAACGCTGCAAAGTCTCCTCACTGTTTGCTCACTTTTTGAGTGAGTGCCTATGGGAACAATGCAGGGACATTTTTTTATCAGGTTGAGGAGATCATCATGTTCTAGTTAGCTGGTGTGGAGCTACAGGACTGCTGGTGAATGGCAGCCCGGGAGGACCACACTTCCCATCAGAGAGACATTTTGCATTGCAGCTGCCTGCAGATGACGAGCCAGTTTCAGCACCTGAGGAGCGGATAGCTCCGGAAAAGCGAGCCGGAGACGAGCTGCTTCACATCTTAAAGAGTGTGTGTGTGTGTGTGTGTGTGAGTGTGTGAGTGTGTGTGTGCAGCTCCGTGTCTGAGTGTGTGTGTGTGTGAGGACAGACCCCGTTACCTGCATCAGCTGTCTACCTGTCCGCACTGGAAAAGACCTGCCACACTCCCGAGCCATGTGCATGCAGCATAGGTGGTAACAAACAAACAAAACATCTCACTCACCGTGTCTCGCTGCTTCTCCCGGCGCGGGAAGAGTTAATCTGCAGTGCGGGCGAGCAGCTACAGCATGTATCCGAGCACACCGGTTTGTTCCGCCTTTTCCCCCCTCCCCGGCTCCCCTCCCATCCAAGCCCTCTCTCCTCTCTCCTCTCCCCTCCCTGCCCTGCCTCTTCCTCAGAAACAAGGGACGATGAGATAACGCATTAAGATTCTCCAGTTCATCACATCAGCTCAGCTCAGCTCGGCTCGGCTCAGCTCGCGTCCCAGCGGCGGAGCGCAGAAACGCGCCCGTGGTGCACGAGGACAGGTGTTGTGTAAGCAGAGATGCTGGAGAATGAACTCAACTCACATCCTGATTGTTATATCATCATTAAGGTATTACAGAGCAGGATCCCTGTGTGGATGTCACAGTGGTGTTAAGAGTGGCTCGGCTCATCAGTTCAGTTGAATGACTACAAACCGGCAGCCACTGTTTTAAATCCACAACCTAACACGAGGTTCCGATGGGCTCTACTGTTCTGTTCATAGGTTCGTCCGGCCCGTCCATCATCTGTGATTGTGGGACTGGCCTGAGACACGTGCATAAACAACGAATGGTAAACATCTCTGTCATTCAAATGGACCGGGGTGTGGCGACGAGCTACATGCGAGACGGCCACAGTCAGGGGGAGCGCACAGTGGAGGATAAAACCCGACCCGACCCGACCCGACCCGAAGTGTTTAGAGCCGAGCCTCCTGCAGCTGATGATGGAGGAGCTCACACACACACACACACACACACACACTGATCGCCTTTTCATTACTCCACCACATCACCGCGGTGCGGGGACAGTTAGTCTGCGGCCTCCAGCAGCCTCTCGGCTCTGCTGGGATTGTTTGCGGTGATGTGTGCGGGCGCGCTCCCGATGTTCGTCAGCTGGACGGAGCCACAAGTCAGCGCCGTGTTCTGCTCCTCATCCAGCCGGTTTCCACCGGTTAGAGGAGCCGCACCTCCCGAGTCCGCCTCCAAATACTCTCTCTCTCCCTCTCTCTCTCTCTCTCTCTCTCTCACTGTTTCCCTCTCCCTCACTCTTCATCTCTATCTCGGCCTCTCTCTCTCCCCCTCTCCCCCTATCTCCCTCTCTCTCTCTTTCCCTTTCTTTTTCCTCCCCCCTCTCTCTCTCACCTCTCTTCCTCTTTCTCCTTCCTTCTCTCTCTCCCCTCTCTCTTCCTCACTCTCTCTCCCTCCCTCTCTTCCTCTCTCTCCCTCACTGTCTCCCTCACTCTCTCTCCCTCACCCTCTCTCTCCCCTCTCTTCCTCTCTCTCTCCCTCACTGTCTCCCTCACTCTTCATCTCTATCTCACTCTCTCTCTCCCCTCATTTCCGCTCGCTCTCCCTCACTCTCTCTCTCCCCATCTCGTCCTCTCTCTCTCCCTCACTGTCTCCCTCACTCTCTCTCCCTCACCCTCTCTCTCCACTCTCTTCCTCTTTCTCCTTCCTTCTCTCTCTTCCCTCTCTCTCACTCTCTCTCTCTCCCTCCCTCAGTTCCTCTCTCTTCCTCACTCTCTCTCCCTCACTCTTCATCTCTATCTCAGCCTCTCTCTCCCTCTCTCCCTCACTGTCTCTGTCTCTCTCTCCCCCTCAGGGAGAGTGATCACAGACAGTCAGAACAAACATACACCTGCAACATTTTGAACAACCAACAAAAGTACAATTTTGAGGCACTTTACCATTTTCTGCCACTTTCTATACTTTCACTCTCACATTTATTTGGTAACTTTAGTTACAGTTACTTTGCACGTTCACATTATTCATCGTTGACCGGCTGCAGGCGGGACATCGACTGAGACAGCAGGGTGGTGACTTCAGGCAGTGAATCCTGCATCAGAGCCACAGCAGCACATTCCACCTTATTATCCGACTTTGCTTCATGCAAGGTAGAAGCTGTGACCCCCGAGCATGAATCACAAGAGTCAGTCTGCACGAAACAAACCTCGTCCATCCACAAACTGCTGCAGCACTGTTCAGCTGGCCAGAAATGTTCTGTGGACTACACATCACCTGACTTTCTATCAGCATTGGGGGGTGAGGAGATTATAGGAGGCAACAGGAGGAGCAACCATAAATCATCACACACGTTTACTTCCAGTTGATGACGAACATTTTATTTCTCTAAATAAAACATAATCTCTGTTAAAAACACTTTACATCAGGTAATAATCCAGGAGGATCAATCCTCTGGTGATAATCTGTAGTAAACAAGCACTACTGCGCTACTGAACATCATGTTTATGCTACTGAACACTGACTCACATGATTGTTCATCGCACCTACGTGGTGTCAATGTAAATATACTTCTGCTTATTAAACTACAGAGCGTGGTTTCATTCCCAGGTCAGATGAAGCCTCTCCTCCACCTCAGTATGCCGGCAACAATTATAAAACAAAAAACAGAGAGCAGACATCAAAGCACGGTGCCCCGAGCATTATCTATGCAAACATCGTCAACAGAAACAAATTAAAAAATCATTTTCTCTGCGTTGCATTTTTCAAACTTTCCTCCCTCAGATTTCTTTTCCTCTGTGACTCTCTCTCCGTCTCTTTTTCTGTCTCAGGATTCTACTCTTGCGCTTACAGCTTACAGAGTTTGTTGTATTCCTTCTTTCTCATCATCAACTTCTCTCCGCACCGTAGGAACCCGCTCATTGGGCCATTTGGACCACGACCGCCTTCCAGGCTCTGTCTTTGTCGAAATCCTGCAGCGTTCCGTTGGATGCTTGCTGCCGAGGGAACACAACAGGGGAGAGGGAGGGTGGAGAGAGAGATTAGATAAGGAAGGAGAAGGGTGACAGAAACATTGAGATAAATGATGCATGAAGGATGAGCGACATAATGTCATTATTGCACGTGTCGTTAGCTCATTGGCTTTTATGTACGCACATTTAAACGCCGTCTACATGAGCTACAGCTGGAACAGAGCTACATTTCTTATCTTGCACCTTTTCACATGTCAAGGAAAGATAAAGACGGACAGATGTGTCCAGTTGTGTCCACGGCTCCTGCTTTTTCACCCGCCTCACCTCACAGTAATGACTCGAGGTGCGCATGCTGTCATCGCACTCCACAGCCCCCATGCGGAGCTGACTCTTGTAGGAGGCACAGTGCACCACAGTGGCCGAAGTTAGAATAGCCTGCACCAGCAGCAGCACCATCAGGATCAGCAGTAGGATGTCGTAGGATTGCTGCACACACACACACACACACAAAGATTTTCTAAACGAGTCAATTTCACAGTTTCTCTAAAGTCTGTTCCTGTATTTCTCATGTAAAAGGAGCTCAAGGCCGGATAGGTAATACTTTATAAAAACCTGCACATTGCGTGCCACGAGGGGGACTTTTCACTCCACTGAGCTCACCTTGGCTGTAGGCACATCATGCAGGAACATTTCAATGAAGCTGATCACGCTGCAAGAGAGGAAGCCGGAGGCTGAGAAGAGCAGGGGAGATGTCACGCTGCTGATGGCAATCAGCACCTCCACCTGAGAGACACCAGGAAGAGAGAGAGACAAAAGAGGAGCAGAGGGAAAAAGTTTGCAGAGAAAGGAATAAAAAGGAAACAGACCCAGTTTGTATAACTGAGAAGTTACACAAGAGTAGTAAACTTTATCTCTATGGCATCTTTCAGCGGCAGAGGGATAAAAGAAGCAGATAAATATAGACGTAAAAACATACTGTCGAATATAAGTTCTTTTAAAAAAATGACACAAAGGAAAGTCTTGAGCTGCCTTTTGTCAGCCGGGTCCTCAGATCATAAGTCAAAAGAGAGAAGGTTCTGAAGTTCAGGATCTGGGGCGAGGAACAACCAACAAACCCCCGATCAGAGGACCTCAGAGGACCTCAGGTGACCTACAGGAGATCTTTAATGTAGGCACATGCACGTCTCTGTATGTGATCATGGGTGGCTAGTAAAAATTGAATAAAAGGAAATGAAATAACAGGAAACACTTAATATGCTGGGCAAGAGTCAAAGCCTGGCTCTTGGTGATGCTTACATTTTGTGAGGACAATTTAACATAAGAGGGACGAGAACTTAGACTATGTTTGGACAAGACTGGAGCACAAATAAGTGAAGATGCACAATATTGATTTACCAATACCACTAACCAATAATTACCTGCATCTCATGGCAGACACCGAAAAGATAACCGATAATTTAATATTTTCATGTTTTAAAAAATAATCTGTACTTTATGCACACCTGAGGGTAAAAAAAGCTAAGATGTAACGTCGATGTCAAAGCTGATTTAATATTCCATAGCTTCTGCTGCTCTTCTTCTTCTTCTTCTTCTTCTTCTTCTCCTCTGTGTTTATTGGCGGGCCACAAATCAGCTTTACTGTTGCATACTGCCACCTGCTGCATCGGCGTGTGTAGATGCTACACTTGTTAAGTTAATGAGAGAAATTTGACTAAACATTATCTGCTCTATTTACCTATTTACCATGTTACAGATACTGATAAATGGCCAATAATATAAATTTCCCAATATAAGACAATTAGTTTTGTTGGCATTTTGAGGCTTAAATTAAATAATAGAGTATCATCTACATGGCTGTGATAGGATGTTACTTTACAGGAAAGGGAAAAACAAGCAAGGCAAACAACATTGGACCCAGAACAGAACCTTGGGGAACACCGTGGAGAGTTTCTTGTACTCACCAGACATTTGTTGGGGTATTCTGACACAACATGACTGGCGATAGCGCTGGGGAAACACTGCAAAGGATCAAAGATCAGAGTGATGTAACAATGCCAGTGATGGACGGCATCTTAGTTCTCATTCTCAGCTGCAGTCAAAGAAGTTTGAAGACTTACAGCCACAAGAATCCAGAAAAATGTGACGGACAAGTAGGGGCCAGGCAGCAAAGCGTCCATGTTGAGTGCAATAATCCCTCCAAACACAGCGGAGATCCCCACGATTACTTCGATCACCTGTTGGAGATGTTCTTCAGTGATTGCGATGCATCGACCGGACACAAATTTAATGGGAATAAAAGCTGAAAAAGACTCACAGAATATGCTTTGAGGAGTCGGGTGGGGAACACCGCAGGCTTTATAACCACAGGCCTTTCATACGTCTGTAAGATGGATGGAAAGAGCGAGAGGAGAATGAAATAGAGGCAATAAATCGCTCACACACACATATAAACACACTCACACACACCTTCCTGTGGCAGCAGCAGTCTTCTGCAGAGCGGGCTGACATGATGACAGTACTGGCCATCAACACTTCGAGCACAATCATCAGGATGAGGTTAAAGTTGATCTGAGAACATCGAAGAAGGGAAACAGAGAGAAATGCCTTATCCTGAAAGAAAAACACGATGAAGGTGCCGGTAGTTCTCGTTATGTCACCAAAGTGGATTTACATTGACAGCAGAGGGGTTCAGGACCAGTTTACACCCGAACCAAACCAGGCAGGTGGTGGTCACAGCAAATGTCGACACGTAGACCACCTGGAAATCTGACACCTTGTCACAAACGAGAAAACATTATCAGACCTTCATTAGCATCGAGCCTCAAGTGCCTCGAGGAAATTCAATTAAAAATCCATTAAAACATAATTATCTCTTTCTTGCCGTCGGTGTGTTTAGTGTTTACTCACTGCAACATGTCTGTTCTTGGCAATGGCAAAGCTGGCTATCGCTGCAGGGAGGCCCTGAGAACAACAGCGACAAATGAGCTGCTGATCTGTTTCGCAGAGATGCCGTCTGAAAAATTCCTGGCATTTAGACACGACGGTCTAATCTAAACAAATTTGTGTAAACTCGTCGAATGTGACCGTGATTATGATGGTCACTTACAGAGCCTGCGGCACAGCGTAGGTAGTCCATGGCAACAGGAAACACATTTCCCAGGTACAGAGAGAAACCCGACGTGATGAGCAGACTGCCCTGAGCACACAGACACACAGCACACACATGCATGCATATACAAATACAAACACAGACACTCATAAATGTGATCAACAGGTGAGACTGTCTGAGAGTCCTGACTGTCTCTCACAGACACACGCAGATGCATCATGTAGAGCCATGAAATCAATCAGATCTATTACAGTCTTGACACATATTGCCACGTTTCTCCTCGTCTAAGGCCCTGTTCACATGTGGCATTACCATCCGTCCTGAGTGATCCGATCTCGAGTGGACAGCAATAAGTACAGGTGCGAACACACCTGAGACGCAGTGAGGACACATTTAAGATCTGAGAGTCTGAGATCTGATCGCTTTCTCACGTTCGGAGGTGGAGATGCACATGACCACTTTTTTTAGCAGTACGTACGGATCTGTGTCCACGGCCACACTGAAAGGCCGCCTACTCTACTGATCTCCTCCACAATAACAGCATAAGTCTGTTTCAACTAACTATTAAACTAGTAACCCACAATATCCCCAGACTCCCTTTACAAATCCTGTGATTGTAAGAGTTGTTGCAGGAGGAGAAACTTAACATATCTTGTGAAACAGCTACGATACATTTTAAATCATTGGTGACGTCTTGTAAATTCGGCGTTAAACATAATAAATTCAGTTGTTTCTTTCGTGTCTGAAGTGCTTTGTACCTCCCAACAGCTGTAGCATGGCAACTTTTACAAATTCAGTTAACAGTCACTAATACTACTTCTCTGACGCCCGAGGAGAAAGTCTGCCCTTTTCAGATTTGTTGCTTTAGGAGAAACTTTACAAACGTTGGTCAACGCTGTCCACGACATATTCTTAACTATTTGGGGCTTCTTGTTAATTTGACAAATGTTATACATGAAGATATTTGTTGGTTT
The DNA here is from genome assembly GCF_965226575.1 of Pagrus pagrus. NCBI lineage: Eukaryota > Metazoa > Chordata > Actinopteri > Spariformes > Sparidae > Pagrus > Pagrus pagrus. The sequence goes on from NC_140194.1 coordinate 3,418,607, forward strand.
GTTTCAGTGATGGAGAGCGGGAAGTGAGATCTGATCACTCGAGACGCATTTGATGTCAGTTGTGAACTTCCGGTCCTCAAGCTGTCCACCTGTGATCGGATCACGCTGGACGCACGTTGATACCAAATGTGAACAGCCTCTAAATGTGGAAGCACAAAACAAGATTTCTTGCAGCCATCTCACTCAAAACTTCTAGATTGGGATGCTCTTTAATCAGCGAAAAGATCAGCCCAACCTGTGAAATCTGTGTGTTACGGACTGAACAGATACACCCTGTGATGTGTTCCACTTCCTCTCACCCCTATGAGGACGCTGTAGAGCCAGGCCCTGTAGCTGAAGCAGGGGTGCTTTAGAGGCTCCGGCTGGGCCAGCTGCAGGTCACTGGCCCTCACGTCCACTGTGTAGCTGTCCCGCTCGGGCCTATACCGCTCCAGCCTGTCCGGCCTTCTCTCGGCTCCCCTGTCGCCCCGTCGTCCCAGCGACCCTCCGGCCCTCTCCAGAGTCCCACCGCCCCTCTCCAGAGTCCCGCAGCCCCTCTCCAGAGTCCCGCCGCCCCTCTCCAGGGTGGGCATGTGGCTGTAGGTGAACTCGTCTCGGGCTGAGAGCTCGTCGCACTGCATCGCTGAAAACAGCTGGTGGCTAAATCCAACGCAGGGATGGGGAAGCACAGAGTGAGGATTACAGCCACCTCTGGGGAGAAAAGGGGGGAAATTCAGTTGTGAAAGCTGAACAAGATCAACATGTTTCTCTGTTAACAGGAAACATGATGGTGTGAAGATGGGAACCAGAGAAGCTCCAATCAAATCAGAGGAAACATCAGTGAAAAGTTGCATTAAAGCTGTTCTCAGAACACTGTATGAAGCTAGAAAGGTGGCAGGGTCCGCCACATACAAATAAAGTAAAACAGCATGAAACTGTGTTGTCCTTTAAGGTCAGTTTGAGTGTGTTTACTGAGTTTGTTTAGGCACAAATAATCAGTCGATGAAGATCTTTATCTTCTGATTCAAATGTCTTCCCCACATCTACGTAGTGCACCTTTAAACCAAAAGAAAAGACTCTACTAATCATACAGAATCCCCAAAACAGCTCCCTCTGGTTTGTCTGCCGGAGCCAACAGGACTACACATATTTTGCACACTCACCTGTTGCTGAGTCTCCTGCAGAATCTCCCCGAATATCGTCCAAAAAAAAGAAAAGTCTTCCTCCAACAACTGAGATCAAATCAGCACATTGAAGACAGCTTGTTTTTGTCTGCAGCTCCGTCTGCTCCCCATCTCTCCCTCTCTCCCTCACACTTACACTCTCTTTCACCCTCTCTCCTCCTCCTCCTCCTCCTCCTCCTCCTCTCTCTGTCTCTCCCTGTACACAATGTTTCTCAGAAACTGTTCTGAAAAAAGTTTTTTCGAAGCCCTTCAAAGCGTGGAGCTTAAACACATGGCTGTTGTGCTGCCAGCCTACTTTGTGCCAAAGGGAGAGCGCCTGTGCATGACAACAAGGGGAGGATGAAGGGGCTCGCGCTGGGGGCAGAGTTAGTAGGGCAAACACCCCCTTTTTATTTTTTTTTACACTCCCATTTGCTCATGCACACACATGCACGCATTAGACCCACTCGCAGAACAAGAGGCGCTCAGAAATGTGCGCATGGCAGCGCACGAAGTCATGTGTTCAGGAATTCCTGATCGTGACAAGGAAAAAATGAAGCTATTGACACAAACCCAGTCATGTACAGTGTCAAACAGTTTGGTTTTTGCCCTAAATAATTGAGCGCGTCCCCCATGTGGAGCTCCCCCTCATGACTTCCCTCCACTCGCAAGTTCACAGCCCAGTAAATTAAGATGCCCAGCGGTGCTTTAGAAAAGAGGCAACAGAGACATTTCCACGGCTTAATCACACGGCCTCTTGTCTGACACAGCTAATCCAATGATGGATCCTCGCTGCTCCCAAATACAAGATTCCCTTATGAATCGTGAGTCGATCCGATTGGACGACGACTTCTAGTGAAGTGAAGTGTGTGTGTGTGTGCGTCCATTGTTGCCGTGTGTGTGTGTGTGTGTGTAAAAGCATGTACATGTATGTGCTCCTCGGGAATCCATTCAGTCTTTAGCACTCAACATTGTTCCCTGGGCGGCGGTAACCATGGCGACTCCTTAACAACACACACACACACACACACACACACACACACACAAACACTGCAAATGCCACACATACTCAAAGAGAGAGAGAGAGAAGTATTTTGCTGCAGCTCTGTGGAGACATTTAAAGGGGATCGCTGATAAGATGAGACACACTTCAATATCTGGAAATGCAAAGAAATAACAAAAACAAGCCTGTTTGGACAGTTTGGCTGTTTACTCTCAGTAATTTGATTTTACCATTTCAAACAAACATCTTTAAATATCATGGAGCCAGACAGAGCTGCTGCTGCTGCTGCTGCTGCTGCTGCTCCTGACATTTATGTCAAATGAAGAAAAATGAATATTATTATCATGTTTGAAGCTGTAACAGGCCCCAGGGCTGTGTTTTTTAAACAGCTGGTGACACACTTTCCCCCACACAGAGTTTCCTTTTTACTTCAGTCTGCACAACAAAAGTCAACTGTGGATCACTTTGACACAGAATTAACATTGTAAAAATGTTAAACGTTTGTTAAAAATCTGCCACAATGACGCACAATTAATTGTCCTAATTGGGACATTTAACACCAGGAGCCTTTCAGCATGGACGGAGCACGGGAAGCAGAATCCAGATTATTATGTAATTGCAACAGGTGATGTGGCATTTCAGCGTCTCTTCCCATCACAGAGTGGATCACAGCCCGTCCCAGAGTGATGTCACTCGCCATTCCTCAGCTTCAAACAGGTCAATATGATCAGGAATGCAAAAAAAGATTCTTGTCCAGGTGTGGATGAGAACATTATGTATAGTGATGTGTATAATTTTGTATTGCATCACTTGAATTATGTCATGTTTTTTTTTAAATTTAGTTTAGTTTCCTGTTTTATTTTGTCGATTATGTCCTCATGTGACATGGTTTACTTCCCACTTCCTGTCTTTGTCTTTTTCCTGCTCACCTTGGTTAGTTTAGTCCCTGTATGTGTCCCCATCTTCCTACTTTGGTTCCCAGTGGGTTTCTGGTTTGTTCTTTGTTTTTCTTGGATTTTCCTTGCACTGGTTTTGTCGCCTGCATTTCGATATCGACCTGTGTCTTGCGTTCGGGTCTTTTAATGCTAAAATAAGGCCGTTTTAAACTTATTGCAGCATTTCTGTTTGAGCTGTTCGGCATGAACTGTGAGGTCACACGATCCATGCAGTAAAGAATGGAGTCTGGTTTATGCTTAATGAATTTTAAAAAATACACAAACAGTGCTCCGCGTAGTCTTCTACCAGTTGTTAGTGATCACTGAGTAATGAGTGCTACTCTTTGATTGTCAGTGTCGATCCTGAGATGCTGAACTTTTGTTTTTATTGGTGCATTTTGGATGTGAGATTAACTTTAACACTGCACCATGAATATCTATTATCTTAAAATGCGACACAACGCACGTCTGCATGAGAAGTGGCATCTTACTGACGACACAGCACAAAGTGACCACACACAAGGTTTTCGCTGCTCCTTTGCTTTTAGCCTCTCTTGCAGAGAGAGTGAAGAACAAGGCCAGGTCTGTTCTCCGTGCACAGCTTTGATTCCCTCTTTCTGCTTCTTATTATGCAGTAGGTGCTTTTCCCCTCTGATTTGCTTCACACCTGTCTCTCCTCTCTGACTGCGACACCTCCTCTGCACCTCCATCTCTTTGAACTCTCAGTGCACATCTGCAAACTGGTTCAGATACATATCAGCTCTCCTGGAGAACAAGATGACAGGTATAACGCTGCGTCCCAGAAATGACTTGGGACTATATATAAAGCATTAAACTTCTCCTTTCCCACGAATCAGCTGAAAACATAAATTAAAACGTAATAAATTAAACTCGACAGCTAAAAAAATAACTAATTTCTAGCTAGCTTACCCTGAAACACTGGTAGGCTATACCTAGTTAAACACAATGTGCACAGGCCTTTTCAGCTAAGCTAACTTTCTGCATCAAACTGGTCAGACAGGAAACATAATCTTAACTGCTGTAACCTCAAGCTAGCATGCTGAAGCTCTGCATTAGATTTACGGTGATTAGTAAATGTCCCAAATCTCAGATTACTTCCTACATTTTGAACAAAATCAACGTTAGCCAGCGAAGGCTACTTGCAAGGTTTTAAGTTTGTTTGACGTTACGAGAAAAGAGACATGAAATGATGCATTTATCAGCATTTTAAATGAAACTTGTCCTGAACGCGACAACTGAAAATAGAAACGTGCCATCTGGGGACTTCCTATTAGCATGAGAAGCTAACTTTGCTGCTGTTAGCTCGCTTAAATGCTTCAGCTATGCTAGAAGTGTTTATACAGGCATGTTACAGCAAATTAGTATATTATATGGATGAATAACATTACAACCACTGGCTGGTGTAGTTATATTAGAACATTTCATCAGTTTTGGGGCACCACTGGACTAATTAAAGAGTTTTTTTTGTCATTGATTTCGGGCTGTTTATCCAGGACTGCATCGGCTCGTGTGCAGCTGGGTGCCAAATTAAACCACCTCCCAGCTGAGATCTAACCTTTCGACTGTGGAGAACAAAATAACGACGGGACGGCCTTTAAAAAGTTTAGATCAAACAGAATAATGGATGTCCCCCTCGCAGCCCAACTCGAGACTGCACCAGAAGAAACCTGAGAGCGGATTCACAGCGTTCTTTATATTAATCTTTATAGAGGAAAGATAAAACAAGTCACACGTACACAAGTCATGTGGTGTCAGCTGACAGCATAAAGTCATAAAGTCTCTCACACGTGAAATGACCACACCGATCTGACCGTTACACATTTAGTGACTCATGCTCGTGATGAAAAAATGTCCTCGTCCACCGTCCAGTCGTACGAGCGTGGAAGCAGTTCCTCGATGTCATCGGCTCAAACAGAAACAAAACAAAACACAGTCATCCCTCCGACATGCAACATTTAAACACAGATATTTAAAAGATGAGCTTCTTGTTTTGTACAGCGATATCCAACAGTAAGACACATGAGAAAAACATCTGTGGATATATATACATTAACTTACATTATCAATAGCTCTGTTTTTTTTATCAACAATATTTACACAGGAAGGAAAAAAGTCTTCTCTCCCACCCCGGTACCCAAAGTCACATGGTCACAGTCCCTCGTTTGCGTCAGTCACATTACAGGTACGTCTCAGTTCTTCGTCTTGTTTGGCTTTTAAAGAGTAATCAGCACATTTTAATGCTAAGTGACTGACAAATATACAAATTAGTAACTCTGTACAGGTCCACGTGTTAAAGCAAATAATCACAACATGAGGCAGCAGTTCTTCCTCGTACACTGATGGCTTATCACATTACGCTGAGGTTGGTCTACCGTCCCAGCACATGGAGACATGCGTTCAGACGCCGGTTGCAAACTCGTCCTCCGTGCTCCCCCGCCCGACCCGTTCAGTGCGACATGTAACTACGTAGCAGAGAAATCCTTTGCTGAATGAGGGACATTAGTTACAGTAATGTATGTTAGTGGCAAGTTGTGGCATTACACAGCTATCTTATGACAGTCATTGTATGTTACTGTGATTCATAGTTGACAGATATCAACAAGGCAGACAGACAGACTCGTAACCATCTGCGCTATGATAACAAGAAGCATGTTAGCAACTCTCACAGAGACAAAGATCCGAACCGGACAGTCCTACGCGTCTTATTTTTCTCTTTCATTTGCGATGATCCATCTTTTTAAGATACATCTCAGTACAGTGTGATGTCTCTGACGTGTCTCTGATGAAAAGTCTGTGAGCGTCACTGTGTTCATAAAAAGGTCAGGAGATCAGACGATGGATCCCTTGGAGGAGGACAGGTGGATGGACTGGATGCGGACGGCCAGGGTTTTCTCCAGGTCCCGCAGGATTTCGCAGCCGGGGCTGTCGGGAGGCGCGTCGTACAGCAGCAGCTTGAACGGCTCCAGCTCGATCAGCATGACCATGTTCTTCAGGAAGTAGCCCTCGATGTAGGACGCCAAGTCTGGAGCATCGAGGAACTATGAAAAAAAAGAGGGGGAAACATGTTTCTCGCTGAAATGTGAAATAAAGTGCAACAGTAGTGTCATGCATAGTTTCAGTTTGTACTGTCCGGTCATATTCGTGTGGGTGTTTTCATTTCTTTGCACCTTGGTGTGGTTGTAGATCTCCACACACGTCTCAGTGTTTATGTTCTTGGAGCAGATAATCTCACAGTGCCTCTGCAGAGCCTCCAGCTGGAAAAACTTGGCTGCAGACAGAAGCTGAATAAAAATAAATAAAACAACAACTCAAATTAAAATTTAGTGTCTGTTTTATATTTGATCACAGACATAACTGTAATATCCAAAACAGTGTAATATGCATAGATGACCTTGAGACTGTAAACTGGCTCATAGTTTAAAGGTTTGTTAAGCTTTATAGTTGATGGCAGTAAAACTATAATGATGATCTAACCTCCATAACATCTGTGTTCCTGATGTGCAGGGCATCCGTCCCTCCACAGTACAGATACTGCATCACCAGCTGAAAGGAAAGAAACACATATTGCACGGCTGCCGTACAAGGACGAATACAGTATGAATTTATGAGTATGACTCACCTGAAAAATATGATATTTGACATTGCTGATTTCAATGCACGTGTTTTCACCACAAGGTCTGTTTGCTAGAAGAGTTTTAAACCTTGAGAGAGAAAAAAGGGAGACATAAAGAGAGAGAAATCACAGAAATCACTGTGAATAGCGTGGAGGTAAAGCACGAGCCTTGATACAACCACTATACATTAATGGCCGAGTTTTAAAAAGAGTTATTGGCATCGTGTCAACAGCACATCTCAGTGATGTGTCACGTCTCTTCAGTCACTTCATGACGGGACTGATCGGTCATCATCAATGCAACATGACTCGGGAGTGAAGTGGACGTCCTGTGAGGATCCCAGGCGGCAGGACGTTAAAGGGGTTTATGGATCAGCAGGAAGAGAAACACAGTGTGTGAGGCCGCTTGGTCGTGGCTGTGTGAATTAACTGATATTAACTGATGTTTTTAGTGAGCGTACCTGTTGGAAGCAGTGAAGAGCAGCACTTTGTGGGCATAAAAAGGCTTCCCCTCCACCAGGAAGGTCACATCTGACATCTCCTTATTGTTCAGGAAGTGAGGATCTGGAAGACACATGGCCAGAAAAACTTGATGTTTTTCTGATTATCATAAAGAACAAAAATATACAGGGTGTCCACACTTAGCCTTACTAGCCAGTCTAGGCTCACTTCTGCTGCATGTTTGCTTTCTTTCCTGCTTTCTGTTCCTATCTCTGGACACTAGATGGCGGTATGTGCACTTCCCATATTCCCGCATAATAAATTGAGACCCTACATCCAAGTAGTGCTTCTGTCCTGCTTAATGCTGCGTTTTCACATTGTTAATCAGTATTTTACAGGTAAAAAGAAAGAAATCATAAAGACAGGCGCTCACCCAGGCGTGACGACTGCTTCCTCTTGATCTCTGCCAGTTTGGGGATGGGGTACGGCCCGTAACACTGGGTGAAGATCGCAGACAGCTGCTGGCTGATCACCTCATTCTGACAAAACACAGACGGAGTAACAAAACATCAGAGAGGGAAAGTTGCCTGGGCGGGAAGTGCTCAGCCAACATCCAGGAGTTCATGTTACGCAAGAAGATGGGAGCACTCACTGTAATGATCCTCTCCTACACAAACATCCCCACAACACAATTATCAGCACAGTGAGAGGGTTTAACTTCTGCATCGCACTCCACTTTATTCAAGCTCCAGTAAGCCAGATATTTATGGTTATCTCACACCTTTTGACAGGAGATCAGATGAATATCAGGCTCATCTCTTACACCCACTGTTCCCTCGGAGATTACTATAACGGGGGGGAACGCGGTGACAAGCCGAGCTACCGTAGGAGTGTGAGAAAGAGACAGACAGCAGTGTGAGATCTCTGTTCTCCTTACATTTAACTTCCCGCGTGTCTCTGTGTGTGGTGCAAAAACCCAGGGAGGAGGAGGAGGAGGGGCAGTGGCATTCAGCTGCAGCACCGGTGCGCAACGCTACAAGCCCCACGTGTGCAGTCGGACTGCAAACTCTTACTGAGGCATGACGCCGACAAACAGCCATTAACAGCCACCTATTCCACCTGGAGCTGAAGGTACATTTCTCTGCAACCTTCCCCCACATTCACCAACGTGTGACAGTGTGAAACAGGTAGGTAGGCATGTAGGTAGATTGACCTGAGATGAACTGAAAGTGAAGTGAAACAAGATGATTTGAACTGATACATATTTGATAGGCTCCTGCACCTCCTGTAGTCACAATCACATACATGTTGTGTGATATCTAACGCCATCCATCCTGTCCTATCCCTCGTTTGCAGACGCTTTAAATCTGATTCTGAAAAGAGAGAGACAGTTATGTCTCACAGTGACACCTGAAGTGTAATTAAAGCTCTGAGTTTTGTGCACTCGATGCGAGCTGAGCTGACATGTGGCGGTGTGATGCTTTTTAATTTCCAAATATTTTGGTAAGTGGGCATTTGTGCTGCGAAATGATGGAGTGATGGTTAATTAAAGAAGCGAGTCTGTCCATCAGACAGACAGACAGACAGAACGTGTCAGTTTGGTTTCTTAGCCAGCTGCTTTCTGCAGATGTTGCAGACCTCTCCCTGCTGATTTTGAGTGATTATTGTGAACGCTCTGATTAATAAATGTAAATAAATAATGCTCAGCTTGTAGCAGTTTTCTTTGAACTGCTGGTTCCCAGGCTGAGTTAATGTGAACTGTATTTCACTAAATGAAATCCTGTTAAGGTTTCGGTGGAGCCGAGGCAGCAGACTCTCTGGCAGAGGGAAGATGAACGACCCCTACCTTGATGTCTCCGGTCCTCACGGGGGAGTAAACAGCGTCAGTGGGCCCCTGTGACGCCCTCGTAGAGACGAGGGTCACAGGCTGCCATCATATTTTAGCCGAGACAGAGACAAGGACTGACAATGCAACGCTCCACTGAAGGCTAAGACGGCGAGTGTGTGTGTGAGAGAAGAAATACTGCGGGTATGAGACTGCACATGCATACAAGTCTCTGCAAGTCTGCTTGTGTGTTATTTATGTTTGTGTGTGTGTTTGTGTGTGTGTGCACTGCAGTGTTTCTTCTCATATCAGCACTGACAGCAGAGCTCATCTCGCCGGCAGGGCAGCGCAAAGCCAAGACAAAGCAGACAAAACAAACAGAGGTGCCAGACGGGATGGTGATGTGCTCTTTCAAATCTAATATGGCCTACCAAGGGGATCGTGAGCTTAAGTAATGAGACAGGGCCCTGATCTAATGAGCAGCAGCGGAGAGGAGCAGGAGGGGGAGGATGTCATACATCATTTTCATTTTAGGTAATTGATATTGAGTGGGCCTCTGGGGCTGTGTCAGTCTCTGTGAAGCTGATGACCTGACTACCTATTGACAACCATCACAAAAAGAGACGAGCTGAGCAAACAGCAGCTCGATCTGACATCACAGAAGAGATTTTAACGTCGCTGAGGTTTATGATCTTTGGATGTATCGTGACGTGGCACGCGTGTTGTCTCTACCTTGCTGGCTCTGAGGATCTGGAACATGAGCGGCAGGCCGTGCGTGATGAGCTCCTCGGTGTACTCCTCCTCCTCGATGCAGCTGAACTCTTTGAGCAGACCCTGGATCAGCGGCCGGCGGTGCTGATGGAAACATGTGCGCAGGGACTCCAGCCAAGTGTGCAAAGTCCACGGGATCCCTGAGAAATGGAGACGGATGTAAACACACATGAAAACACATCAAACATGCACACAGGAGACATGAATGTTGCATACATAATGTTGTTTATGGAAACTAACCGAGGCTCCGGATGTCGATGGTGATGTCGACGTGCCCGTGCTCTGAGCTGTGGTACATGGCTTCTTTCAGGGCTTTGAGTTTGGCCTTCCCGGTTCTGATCATGTCGATCTGAGACGGAGTTCTGCCTTCCAGCTCCGAACCCTCGGCCAGAATCTCCTCCAGGGATACGATGTCTCCTTTCCCTTTCTCTGTGTGGGACAGCAGCTTACGGAAAACATTTCTGGACGAACAAAAACAAAAACACACAAGAAAGACATTCAATTTGATTGGACTGTACAGATTGTAGACAGTACCACTTAATTGCTTTTTTTATTGCAAGAGTTTTTCTCCTGTCCAACGTCACCACAAGTGACAAACGTGCATCCATTTTATAATACATGCGTCTGTGTTTTTTAAAAATATCGAGTCTTACAGACGTCATTACTGAGAGCGATCTGAAAGTCTCAAAGCTTTGATTGTTATTGTATCATACAGTTCAATCTGATTGACAAATATGGTCACATTATAGATTTTTAAACTGGACTTCTACATTTAGTGTGAAATTTATGTAAGTGACTCGAGATAATAAGCTAAACTCATTTCTTTATATCCAACTAGACAACCAGAAAAGGGCGTCAATCATGTGCTAAATGTTTTTAATCTGGGTCATTTTGTGAAAAATGGATAAAAAGTCAGTGAGTGATGCCCATTCTTTTATTTATTAGCTTACATCTCATAAAATATAGCTAGACTTCAGCAGCATTTCAGGTTAAATTCTTTATAATTTTTTAAGAAGTTTAAAACTTGTCAGGGATCTGCAACCTGATGAAGGTCTAAGTACCGAAACATTGCAAAGGCGTGCAAAAGCTGCACTCTGTAAGCTTGTAGGGGAAACAGTAATGAAATGAAGTTTGCACGTGTCATATTTATATAAAGGCAAGTGGAAATAAAGGCCCTGTAACATAAAGCCTTGCCAAACACTATCCTGCATACACGCATATGTCTGTATTATCAACATGGAAAAGAAAAGTTAAAAACGTGTATTGTCTCGGCACACATTGGCAAAGATTCACACGATACTTGCGATGAATTTAATGTGAACTTCATGAATTTTCAGAAGTCTTCAGTCTAAATTAAATTCTCTTTATTTTCATATTTTTAAGATGGCTGTGCGGTTTTGTATTTTTGACGCTGGATCGTGAAAAACAAAAGTGTGCACCAGCCGGAAGGAGACGACAGGAGTTCAGTCAAAACCAATTCAACAGATGAGGAGTCAAATTCATGGACATGCTCTGTTTGTGAGTCTGTTTGTGCACAAACAAGATAATATGCTGAATACACAGTGTGAGCCGACTGTGCTTGTGTATCTTCTGTTCATCCTCTCGGGAGTGTGTGCCAATGATTCAACATGAATGTGTGTGTGTGTGAGTCTGTGTGTGTGTGTGTTACCTACCTGTGCCCGTGAGCTGCTGCCAGGCTGTAGGAGTTCATGTCTCCCTGCGCCGCGGTAGAGATGCCGTTGCGGTACATAGTTCCCACCATGGGGTCGGCACCCCGCTCCAGCAGCAAACTCACCAGCTCAAAGTTTCCTGCGTGAGACGGAGACGGTGGAATAAGACATCTGATCATTATTCTGCATGTCGCCTCCCGCTGACAGTCAGGTGTTGCTGTCAGCTGGTTACAGAAGGTGTCGGCGTGCTACAGTACAGACGGACGGGAGTCACGCTGCGTCTCTGTACCTGCAGCAGCAGCCAGCTGCAGCGGGGTCTCCGTGTAGTTCTCCATCCCGTCCTGCAGGGACCCCTCCACGTTGGCTTTGGCATCCAGCAGCAGCTGCAGAGGTGGTCGGGGGTGGTGGCACAGAGGGGAGAGAGAGGAGGGTGAGGAGGGTGAGGAGAGGAGGAAGAGTCAGTTTCTCTCATCTGATGGCATGTTTAAAAAATATGTCATCAGGAAGAGTGAATATTTAACTTTTACACTAGTAGCTTATGACAAATTTAAAGGAATAGTTCAAGGTTTTGTGTCATACACCTTTGTGCTTCCTTGCTGAGAGTCAGATGAGAAGATTGATTTATTTTATAATATATTATGTTAATTAGTGAGCTTTAGAGGGGCTGGTAGGCTGATTTTGTTAGTTTCGACAGAGCCAGGCTAGCTGTCTTTATGCTACGTGCAAGCTAAGCTAACAGTTCATGAGAGCGGTTTCAGTATAACTGAAGTTAATAAGCCTATTTCCAAAAATGTTAAACTATTTGTTTAATGTCTGTGAAGTAAATGCAGCGATAAGATCTACAAGAATAAAGGCCACGTCTCTCACATGTATTTTACTGTCTTATGAACTTGTTATTATCATTTTAACTGTAATTTGTTGCATATTTTAACATTTAAAGTCTTTTAATTATATATAACACGGCTCATACATCGGCTGACATTTATCATTCATAAACGAGGCTGTGATCCTCCTTCTTGTAAGTGAGAGAATGATCTCATAACGTCGTGTCATCTAATGACTTGGCATTTAAAAATTAATATCTTGGTAAAGTGAGAGTGACATTAAAGATATGAGTGAACACTTTGACTCTGAATTGAATCTTTTTAACTGCTTTTTTTCTTAATTCTGACAGTTTGATGATAAACATCTTTTCCATTAGAAATTAACGATTCAAAATCCACTGGACGAATCATTTAGAGGACAAACTGAATCAGTTAAATGAGTTCGATAACAATTATCCTGCTGTGTTTCCACTCTCCACTCGCTCAAAGCTAAACAGTCTGATCCATTTGCTCTAAAATGCAAATTGACAGGAGGGCCGTGTTGTTTCCGACCCGGAGATTGACTGATTAAATGGCCTCTTAAAAAGCATCACGTTGCACATCACATTATTAGCATCTCAATTAGTTAGAAAAATGAAAAATAACAAAAGAGAGACAGGAGAGAACTCATAGTGGAGAACCATTATCATCATCACCACCAGGAAAGCTTCGATGACAAAAAAATGACAACGATGACCAACCATGAGCTGAAGCACAACGACAGGTCGAGATGAGAGAATCACAGGTGAGTCACTACCTGCACCACAGGCACATGTCCGTGTAACACAGCGAAAGTGAGGGGCGTCGCCTGCCGCGTTTCGGGAAAGACTGAGGGGTGCTTGTGCACTGAGTTTGGCACCTGGGGAGGGGGACACAAGGTAGGGTGGGTTGGGTAGGTAGGAGGGAGAAAGGTGGAGGGAGAGAGATACGAAGCCATTAAAACTACGACACGGTCTGACGGAGAGCAAGACAAGAAGCTGCGGGGAGGAGAGAGAAGGGGGGGAGGACAGGAAGCTCTACAGGAGAAACTGGAGTAATTAACTAGGAACCCCGGGGCTGCAGAGGACATCCTGTCACTGTGCTCGCCTCCTAATGAACACGATGGATTGATCTGTCTAGTTAGTCCTAATGGTTTCACTCTGATCTTTCCATCCTCTGCTGTGGGTTTTTCTGCGACAGGGCCGTGACCCTGACCCCTCTAAGACTCGTCTCTCTCTGGTCAGGCTGCCGTGGAAAAACTATGGGCCACATGAAAAGCAGGACAGACATGAGACTCAGGCACGGGAACAAAGCACAAAGGCACAGTCGACGAGTGAAACCACAAAATATTTCTTCTTTCTCAAGGTTTATTGGTGTTTATTGGTCTTAGTTTTCCTCTATAACTGCAACTCTTCAGCACTTTTAGTCAGACTGACTGCAGATTTTTTAAGATAAAGCAACTTTATCCATTACTACAAGAAACAGCACCTACAGTACACTGCTGCTAACGCCTCTGTAGTGGGCTAACATTCAATTAATCTTTAATAAGTGGCACATCTACTGTTAGTTAAACTTTAGATAATAGTTATTCCACTTTATAAACCATGTGTTAAGCAGTTGTAAAGGTTAATAAACATCATTTTCAGCTATAATAGCATCCAAATAATGTTTATAGATGAACTGCACTGTGTTAATTAACCATTTATAAAGTATTACAAACATTAGTTGCAACTTGACAATAAGCAGTTGCTAAATAAATGGTTTATAAAGCGTTTCATTGTTTGTTAACAGTAACAGTTAACATATTTTCTCTTTTTCCCTGCAGTGCATTTTATTCATCTAGATTATTTTGGTGTACCAACATAAAGTGGCGTCTACTCACGGACGAAAGGCTTGATGGAGACATTAATGGATTTCTCCTCAGCTGAGCTTTAACGTTCAAGATTAGCTCAGTTAGCCTTTCGTCCATTGCGCAGTGATACTGTGGGCGGGTGTTGTTTAGGAGAAAGAAATAGTTCCTACGTTTGAATGCTCAAAATGAAGAGTTTCGCGTCGAGCAACACAAACAAAGCGCTATCTAGTTTTAAAAGATTAGGGGGACGGCATCTTTAAAAGTCAGAAACTCACACCTAAACAATCTAGCTTGATAAAAAGCACTGCAAGGGAGGTTAGGGTGAACTGTACCTTTAATGGTTGACAAGTTCCTCATTACTGCTGGATTTGTGCCCCTTTGCTTCAAACCTTATTGCCCTAAAACTCAGTTGCTGCACATGGTAGCATAGGTTAATGTAAAATCCAATATATTGTGATTACTTTATACGTTTCTGCAGAGTATCAGTGTCATTAACACCATTTTCCTCCCTCCTTGTTCCCCACAGTGTTGTTTTCTTCCACTGTATCAACACTTAAATTCCAGCAGTGAGTGTTTTAATGGTGCCTGACGCTGCCCAGCGGCTGAAACAAACATGTTTGCACACATCAGAGGCAAACAGCATAAAAACGGTCTGGGGTTTAAAACCAGATGCACGGACTGAATTTGATAGCGTGGTCTTTATATTTCAGTCGACAGCGCTTTGTGCTCTGGCCAGGGGTCATGAATCGCAGCGGACTGCAAATCAACTCTGACACACAATGGCTGATGGTACATGCTGATGCCGAGGTGACTAACAAAGACCGTGAGGACCGTGAGATCATGAGGCCTTAACTGAACCACCACTCTGAAGTCAGCCGCAGAGTCGAAGGACTCTGTGAGGAATTCAGTTTGCTTTAAGTCAGGCGGTCTTTATCGCTTTTTTCGCCCCCCGACGGAGAAAAAAAATGACTCAGCAACAAACCTTTTGCGTCACGTTTTTACGCTCCAAATACTCAAGTGAGTTTCGCTGCTTGTACAATGTCAATCTACAAATCCTTTACTGTGGAAGGGCGGTCAGGGCCTCATGATCTCCAGCTCTTATACATTCAGACACATGGGAGGGAGATGAGAGACAACATGATCGGTTCTCCCCAATCTAAAGCTAAACACAGAGTTTTCAGTGCTTACAAATAGTGACATATTAAGGAAATGCAGATGTCTCTAACTAAAATGTAACTTTATAAACACCTTCTATAGAAAGTTAAAGATGAGGGTCGTGTGTACTCTGTTCTTCTCTGTGCGATTTTATAATCCTTCCTTCATTTGACTTTGATCTACCCAGTGTCCAAACCAAAATAGCAGCAGTCTATAAGCACTGACCTCGCTGTTAATATCGGCTCCGGCGTCCAGCAGCATCTGTACCATGGCCTCGTCTCCACGGACACAAGCGTACATCAATGGGGTCATCCCCTACGAGAGCACAGGCGCACACAACAAGAGCAAACAGAAACATTTCACAAGTTAAAGACACACTCCCACATTTTTATCAAACCTTTACATCCAGGATTAAATCGATTCCCTGTAAGACTCGCTTTCACTGTGCTATTCGGGCTGCCGCTGATTTAAAGCCCAACGCGCAGCTGAAACAGCAAAGGGGATTTGTTTTCCCTGGTAGCTATCGGTGTCTCTGTGGAACAACAGGAGCATCGGTGGAGACTTTAAACCTGCAAAAGTAAAAAAAACCCTTTGATGGAGGAGGTAAAAGAGGCAAAGACAGTGCACATACGGAGCAGTCACTTCAATGTTTTGTCGAAATCTGTTCCCCAACTGACGTGTGTCTCTCTTACCACTGGATATTTTACTCTACCTTGGGGTCTGTAGGTCAAACTGGAATATTTACAGTTGTTTCAGATATCCAGACTGCTACGAGTGGCCATGTTGCTAACGTTAGCAGCAAGAAAGTTTCTGCCAGCGTTAGCAGTTTGTTTGTCTGTGTGACGGCGGCGCCAACATTAATACAGTAACTCTTGGCAATGTTAGTGGATGTTGGAAGATTCTCTGTTCTCTTGGTTCGGTAATTTAAGCCGTCACCAGGAGTACTGGTACTTGGTAGCTTTCCCTGTTGCCGGTGTTGGTACCAGAACAGGAGGATCCTGCTCTCTGCCCGTTCTCTTTATGGACTTCTCTGTCCTGATTGGTTAAAGTGGACAGGAATACCAGAAAATGAGTGTGTAGGAGAGCCAGCGGTCGCTCTATAACAGTGATTACTGTTGGGATATAGATCTATTTAACACCTTTAACAAGAAAATAACGCTCACGGCAACTTTAACAATGAATCAGTATAAAGCAAAGCTTGACTTCTGGCCTGCTCTTAACTTATCCTTGACAGCTCCTCTCCTGGTACCTTGAGTCTGATGAGAGTAATATTGTGCTATTGATCGTTTGAAAGGACACCTTATGAATGAGGATCTCCTCTGGGCCACCGGGGACGTCAGCACACCTTGTCTGACAGAAACATACAGTACCAGACTCTAGTTTCTGAAAAGTTTCTGCTTATCAGCCTCCAACTACAGTAAGTGCTGATTTTCCCACACAGAAAAACAGGAGTTACACATGCAGTAATCCCCCGATGATTTACTGTACTGGAGGTGGTGGTCGTTGATATAATACGGAGCATCTTGGCAGGAAGGCTGCAGGAAAAATATATGTCAGAATGAAGCGTTAATATTCATGAGCGCCTCTCTGCTCACAACTCGCTCAAAGGTGAAGGAGCCACAGTTTACCAAGCAAACCAGATTTTCTGTTTCACAGGCTGTGTGTGTGTATGAGTGTAAATGTGCCTGCATATGCATTATTTAATGTGTTGACTGTCTCTCTAACCTGCTCACTCGTGCTGTTGATGCCATCGGGCCCCAGCAGGTTGACAGCCTGCTTCACCAGGTCCGTGCGTCCACAGCTGAGCATACGGAAGCCCAGGTCCTGCAGGAACTTTGCTTCAGTGGAGGCAGCATCCAGTTTCCTCGAGGCGCAGAAGCAGTCATCCGTTCTGAAGGGCGAAAGCACACAAAAGTGATTCACAGAGCAAGCAAGACCGTTTCAGACTGTTTGCAATGCGCCATGTTTTCCCTGAACACCTGACGAGCTTTATTTTTTCAACACTACAGGGAGATGAGCGCGCAGGAAATGTGAGTATCACTTCTTGCTCTTATCTCTTATCACTGACGTGCATGTGTGTGTGGCTGTTCACACGTGTGCGCCTGCTGGTGTTTTATTTATGTGCATATGAGGAGGTTTTGCGTGCACAGCCTGAGGGGCGAGCGCACGCTGCTCACAGCCGTACCGAAGCTGACGGGGCTCGCAGTCCACCCCGGGCAGCAGCAGCCTGGCAGCCTGCCGGACGTCATCGCTGTCCACAGAGAAGCTGCGTCTGTGCTCGCTGTGGACCACAGCCACACGCACCCACTCCATCAGAGGCGGCAGCACCATGAACGGCCTGTAGGGGGAGATAGAAGCACATGTTCAGGCCACCAGAGACATCACATTTTGAACTTCAGTCATCCTCAGTACTTAGTGTGCCCAGGCACACTTGCAACAGAAAATCCACCTTATGCAGAATTTGCATAAGTTATTTTGGAGATCTTGCCCGGTGTAGCGGATGTTTGAGAACAGGATGAACTCCGTCTAGAAAGATGAAACTCAAAGGCCCAAACTGAGAATGTCACAGACACTTTGATGTGAGAAGAGCCAAACGGAGCAAGATCAGAGAATGTACAACACATATAGAAAGCTACTGTCTGAGTGAAGTCTGAAGCGTCTGATCAGCTGATCAGCTGTCTGTGTTGAGTCTGATGATGCTCAGCTGGTTAAACTGAAGAAGCTCTTATCTACAGTGTGCTATAACCCCACACACCATATATGGCTGATGCACAATAATGGTGTGGGTTTGCCTCAAAATGCAATCATGGAGCTAAAACAGTCATAGTGCATCATCATAACACTTTACAGGAAGCGCACCGCAATTGCTTCGCTTCTAATCTATTTTGCAAGACGTTATTAAGGTCGTACGAACATAACGGTGGTCTCTGTAAACAGAATGGATAGTGAGAGTGCGGGTTATTGCATGCCAGCATACAGTATTTATGAGAGCTCACCATGTGGTTAAAGTAAACAAAGGGGGTTTATTGGTATTTTTTCTCAGACCTACTGTACAACAGAGCTTAGTAAGAGGCAGGACATCGTAGTTGATCCTGACACCGAACAGAGCTGAGAGAGAAACACAGAAGAAACAGAACCACAGTCTCACTGAGATAAAAAAACTGTAGAGTGAGAACTTGGTTCTGCAGAACTCGCAGCTCTGACGATGAACAAAAAGAGCCTCTCTTCCTGTCCACCTCCCCCCTCCACTCATCCTGCGTCAGTGTTTACTGCAGCCACATGGACTCCATATGCACGGATATACATATGCATGATGTCACCTTTTAACCTTCGTTACTGTACTGGCGGCATGTTATGGATATAAATACACACAATGCTGTCATATATACATTATGCTAAACATAACCACACTCTTACACTTAATCGCTACAGAGAGCAGTGCGTCATTCAAAGGACTTTGTGGGTATGAATGCTGGTCTAACACATTGTATATAAGGCTGTTATTGACTATCATGATGCGTATGATGCAGTCATCATGACCTGAGACTATATGTTGTCTTAGATTTTGGATATTGTTGTGTCGTAAGTAGGACATAGGTAGTTTTTAAAAAATATTGAGGTCATGCCCCCCACCCCCACCCACCCATCGAGAACATTTTGAATACTATAGTATAAATAAATAAATAATATCAGCTCCAGCAAATAGATGAAAATTGGACTCAAAGTCCGACAGAAGAAGAAGAAGATAAGTAACAAATATGGCCAGTTTGACTTAAATTCATTAACTTTTTCCTTTGCTAAAAAGAACTTGGGTAACATTTTATAATAATCATCATTAATAAATAGTAAATTTATAGTTTATTAGATTTATTTAAGTAAGAAACAATGAAATGGTTCCTAAACCATTAATTAAGCAATTGTAAATATTAAAAACCTCCAAATAATGTTTAACTACACAGTATTTATTAAAAAATACAAAGTACAAAGTATTATGAACATCAATTGCAAAAACAATTGCTAATAAATAATTTATAAAGCATTTCATTGCTTGTTAACAGTGAGTTAACTCCTCCTCCTCTCTGTTTGCCTCTCTGCTCTGCCTGTGTGTGTGTAGCTCACCCCGCCCTCAGTCAAACAGACAGAGTCGATTATTTTTTAGTGAAATCTTCCCGAACCTTTAAGATACGGGCTTTAAAGAAAGTTTTATGGCTTCGTTATCAATTTGTAAACTCATCGGTCTGAACAGAAAGTGTCAAATGTGACAATTTCATTATTTTTTTCCACTATGTATCTTTTTAATCATATAAAACAATATTCAGCTCATATCATTAACAATCTCCTTTGATTCAGCTCGTTTGAATGCTGCTGAAGACATAAGCCGGCCGTGTGTTTTGTCTGAGCTGTCACGTATCTATGCTGTGTGTACTTGATGAAACTTGGCCGAGTCCTCCGGGATTCACTGCTCAATACATCACTTTACAAAGGGGTGTCTTCGTGCCTGTACCGTCCTTGACACATGCTCGGCCCACATCTGCCACTCATTGTTAATCAGTCGCTCATCAGTGCTTCTCTGAGCAGTTAACAGTTTAAGCTTTTAAGAAACGCTAACCCTTTTGTTTTACTCACTTCAAAAGGAGCCTGACCTCCAGTCACGTGACGTTATTGGTTCTGCAGGCTTCATTAAAAGCGGCACACAACACCTATTTAAAAGGCAGGCAGCGCACAATGGCAGCAGAAACCCAATGGAGACTGTAGTTCACAAGAAGTTCAAGGTCTCGCTGTTTATAATGCAAAAACGCTTCAATTATTTGGGATCCTGCAGTTTGCTTGAATAAAACAAACAAATACAAACGTGGTTTTTATTACAAATGGTGAACTGGACGCCTGGGACACACAATGAGCTGATAAGTTGCTCCGCTACAGGAGATAAAGTGTGGAGCCCCCAGAGGAGGACTGCTCAGGCTCAACTGTCAGCATTGTTTCCCACCTCGACCGCTAAGCTCGCTGGGATTTCCTCCAAACTGTCGGGAAATACCGAAAACCAGGTCGAGGTTTAAATGCTACAGTGGAATATTGTGAGTGAAAGAGTAAAAAGAAAATAGCTCATAAACGTTGCAGAAAAAAAGCGTCTCATGAGTAGAAATTGTGAAGATTATGTTGACTGTTCTGACTTGTGGGAAAATTATGAAGTGCCCCCCAAAAAAAACTACAGGACGAAGGATCAGGGGAATTAAACACCATGGAAACATTGCCTAATCCTTATGTCATTCACGCATAAGTCACCAACACAAGTCCTACAGCTGCCGGCTGATAATGTCCCACTGTGTCAGCGAAGGCAATTATAAATACTGACTGAGCACATGTCCGTGCACGCCCCGCTTCCTGCTCGCCGCTCAGGTCACCCAGAGGGCTCACTCAAGTAGCCAATAAGTTGACAATTCACTTACATAAAAACTGTACTTTCCTTCCAGAGGAAAACATCTGGTGTGCCACTTCATTCAGGGTCGAGCACAGAGAGCCAAGGAAATATAATAGAAAGCACTGCTGAGGTGTACAGTTACAGCACAATGATCTCTGCAGCTGAGGAGAAATCAGCACTGGATAGTGTCTGTAAAGTTACACACCGAGGCGAGGAGGAGGGCAGACGCATGAATGTGAATAGTGGACGACTAAAGGAAGATTGCACTCTTTCTCTCTGCGGTCTCTCGGTGTTATTTTATTATTGTGCGATGTTTCTCTCCCAGAAAATGAGGTGAAGAGGTCCGATAGATTAATCAATGCCGAACATTTCTATTACTCGCCTTGTTCTGCGCCTCGCTGCATAAACACCAAAACAAATCTCACGGCTTAAACAGGATGGGGGGTTGTAAGTAAGCATCTAGACACTGCAGCTGACAACGTTGTTTCTCCCAGATAGGAAACATAAAGAATGGTTTCTATTATTGTGTTGATATTGTGCTGTATTACCTCCTCATGAGATTTTTTTTTTTCCTGTTACAGCTCCTCTCGTTTTTACATTCCAGTTTCAGGCTGTAAACTGTGTCACAAACCTGCAGATGTCCGCCCTCTCAGCTCCTGATGGAGGCTGATTAAAGCCGTAATTATAGATAAATTAGTGCTCGTCGTTACATAATGGCGCCAGCTTTTAATAAAGATTTTGATAACAGGTTTTCTTTTTAACACAACATTGACATATTCATCACCATTTGAGATGGTATTCTGACATACTCGCTCTCCTTTTACTTCTGTTTTGGTCGCCACCAACTCTTGAACACAAATATCTGGCTCATTAGCTGCTACGTGCTCCATTATGTTCACTAGCTAGTTGCTAACTTTGTCAGTCTGTTTAGTCTAGATTGTTTAGAGCTTTTTTTTTGTGAAAACAGTCACCGACTTTATCTGAAATCAATGCTGATGAGAGTGAAGAACGAAAGTTTCAGGCTGGAAAACCAAAACAAACAGCTGAAAGATGCTAAAACGCTCTGTAGAGCGGAGGAGAACTGCAGATCCTGGTGATAAACTGTGGGTTCGTCATTAAAAACAAGTATAACTGCAATACAGCAACTTTGTTTAGAAGTTGCATGTGATTACAACATTTTTCCACGTGTTGTGGTGGCGCTGAATCCTGCTCGTGAAAATAAGAAAACTTGTGCCGACTATTAATCGTCTTCAGCAAGTTATCCTCAACGTCTGAAGGGTCAAACCCAAATATGTGAAGTTACTCTGTTTTCTTCTTTTCTTTAACAAGACAAACTCAACAATGGCTGGACACATTTCCACTTCCTTAATTAACCCGTCTAAAGCTCTCATCTCCGAGCTGTAGCAAATAGTAAATATTTTATAAAGGGCAACAAATTTCCAGTTTAATTTAAAAAAACATCTGAGTGCTGGTGATTTAAGAAAAACTTTACCCAAGGAGCAGCAACTGAGGGGCACTTCACCACATGTTGTCCACGGGAAGGGCTTTTTATCATGTTTTATCTACCATAGGGGCATCACAGAGGGCACTTTCGCAGCGTTTCTTCGAACATGTGGGCACCAGGGGTGCGATCGCCCCGTCGGTTCACCCCTGTAGCCCAGGTTTGTTGTGATGAAGGAACCTGCTGTCAGCCGGCGCAGCAGTGCGGCTCATTCATGTGTTTATGGACGATAATGAAGCTAATATTTCTGAGTTAAACCAAATCGTTGCTGCCTTTGGTCTTTTTTATGGGATATAAATAATAAACAAATCGAATATCTCGAGCCTAGGACTCCTGTTAATCTCTAGTCTGCCTTTTTCCCTCTGTGTTGCTCAGCGTTGAGGAATCCGGAGCTCCTCTTTTATATTTTAATCGCCATGTTTGCGTCTCACCTCTCTGTTTGTAAGGTGACCTTGGAGGGCTCGACGTTGGGGTTCTCCCACTCCATCTGATGGCAGTGCATGAAGTAACACAGCGTGTAGATCGCCTCGGGTTGCCAGTGGATGACGCTGGCCTTCTGGTGGACCGGCGTCCCGTTGTTGTGGTTCTTCATATACAGCGGCTGTAGGTGGTGCATGGCCCGGGACACCAGGTCACCTACACACATGTATCATACGGGGGGAAACACAAAAGGGTCATGAGCAGTGAGAAGAGGAACTCGTGTGCAGGCACAAGGGTGAAAAGACAGGAATATTTTGAGCACATGGCCTTTTAATAAGACGCCGGGGAATCATCCTCATTCCTTCCAGCTCCCTTAGAGCTCGCTCTGTCAGGGGGAATCGAGAGTTTCCACAACGCGCCGCAGTCTGGAAAGAGACAGAGTTCATCCCGGTCCTTTCTGTACGGCTCACAGAGGGAGAGCTGGAGATGCTCAGGCCTGCACTGTGTGAAGAATGAATATTTATGGATAAACATTAGCTACTCCGAGCTATTTCCCCTGCATAATTTGTCAGTACTTTAAGGTCATCCAGTTGGGCTTGAAAAAATCAAAGCTGGGGAGGAACTCTGCTAATAAAAATTTGAATATTCTCTAGGCGGGTTTAAAAGAAAGTAAACAGTTCTTGGAAAAAAGCATGTTCAGCCCCTTTTCTTTAATTCTTCAGGGGCAGGACTGATAGCCTTTAAGTGCAGGAAACTCAGTCCAACCAAAAAACCTAGCGATGAATTGAAAAAATGTCTTCCACAGACAGACGACCATCCAGTTCAAGAAATCATTGTGACTTGTGGCACCTTCGTTATTGAGCGGCAGAGTGTGCCCGCTCGAAAAAAACCAACAAAAAAACCATCCCTGTATTATTACAGCGGCCTCAAATCCCATTTCACTGAATGCTGTCAGATTTCTGTCGCTTCTCCTTCCTGTCTAGACCCACTGCGCTATGAGAGAGAGTAATGAAATTCTGAAGCCGGGTCGATCTGAGAAAACACACTCTGTGTCATAGTGTTCTGGTCAATTTGATACCATTCAAGGCTGAAAAAAAAAAAAAAAAAAGTAATAGAGCACAATGGCACTTGGTTCCCTGGTCTAAATGAGCTATACGGTACCGTGTGAGTGCCTATACAATACAAGAGTGGGTACAAACAGTCATTTCCCTTCGACAAAAGGGTTTGTTTAGCATCAAAATTGGGCTATTTGGCGCTTGCCAACATTCCATTTAGCTCGGACAATGCGAGAGGCGAATGAATGAGGGGAAGGCATTCATGCAATAAAACAGTCAATCTCTCGACTGTCCTCTGGGAACACTGATGGAGAAGTGTGGCTGGACAGCATCTACTGATGCAATGTGCAGGAAACATTGTGACCACGTCTTGTACAAACCGGAGCTGCAGTTTCTCTCCGTCTTCCTATCCGTTACCTCCTCCCGCGTCCTCTCTCTTAATTGTACCAGCGGGGATACAGATAAGCTTGTAACGGTGCCTCCTCCTAAGCCCGGTAAGGGGAGCTGAGGTGGTCAGCGACAGCCGGTTCTCATGTCTTATTTATGCCGGCCTGTGACATTTCCTATTCTAGCAGAGGAGGCTGGCAGGGCTGAGGAGGAAGATTATGTCTAACGCCAGGAGAGTGCAACAGTAGTGAAGTAGAAGCAGCTTAAAATGAGCTCGCCGCCGCTCCTCCGGCAGGTGTACGCAGGAACAACGGCTGGAAAAAAGGCTTAACTCGCTGATTTCGGCCGTGCAGTCAGGACTCTTTGTTTTGGAAAACATAAAGAGGGAGGATGGATGGAAGTACAGCAGGTTAATAAGCTAAAACGTCAATAGCCTTTTCATTATAAGATTCAAGCCTTTAATCAATACCTCATCCCGGGTAATTAATTCTTTATGCTAACAAGAGGAGGAGCGCTGGAGGACTCGCACAGCTCCTCGGGTATACTTGGCGATTACCTCTGGCAGTGCTAAACACGCTGGCTTTGTTTTCACAGCTTTAAAATCTCAGAAGAAGAATTAAAAATCACACGTATATGACAGTTTCCAGAGCACAATGGCACTGCTTTGATTCATGAGGGATTTTATGAGCGTTGGCACCTCTGAGGTCAACGCGGCTCCCACATAACAACCAAAACTGCTCATTACTTCAGAGAGTGTGAAGGCTGTTTAATGTCTGATAGTGAGGGAGAGAGTATACTCTCTGGAAAATGTAGAAATTGACTCTCATTTGTGATGAGAGACGATTATAGTCGAGCCTTTTGTAGGTAAGTGAGCTCAGGCGGTAACCAGCTTTTCTCTTTCCCCTCCTGACCGATGCATCCTCGCTGCACCGCGCAGCTGCCGCCACCATCACAGTTTCTGTGTTTCAATTATTTGCTGCTATGCGGCTGTGATTACATTTATTGGTCGCCCGTGGCCATCCCGACTCAAACGAGATGCTAAGCTATTCCTCCTGCTATTACTTTTGTTCCGTTTGAAAACAGCCAATGCATATCAGATTACAACGGAGGGAACAAACAGTGTCTGTACGGCGCCGTTCCATCTAAAATCTAGTGGGGATAATGTGAGAAGACTCAGTGAGATGAAGAAAAGCAACAGCTTGACAAAAAGCGACTGAACATGAATATAAATATTCTTTTTAATGTAGTGGAACTCCACCAAAGAAGGTCTTTCTTCATCATTACCCATCTCTACTTCAACTTCCAGACTGACTTCACGTTATGAAACACCGGGGAGTCGTACATTACGATCTGTGATAGGACCGAGCACACAGCGTCCCTGCAGTAATCTGTCTGGGAGTCCGGTTTGATCAGAACATGGTATTTTTTCACAGGATGGCCGCACAAAGTAGCATCACGTGATGACTCTCTGGCTGTCAGAGGCCTCGTGGGGCTCCATTAGTGAAGAAAGTGTGCTCGCAGGAGTCGTGATGTACGTTATTATAACATTAATTCCACACGGGCATGAATTAAAGGCCACTATTGTTAAATCAAAGCAAATATATCACACAGACACTGAAGAAACCAGAGAAAATGGCCTAAAATTGATGCCCTGTGCTTGGTCTTGGAGTGAAATTGCGACGACGATGATGATGATGATTCAATTTAACTTCAGTGTTTCATGACATTATCCCAGCTTTGAGCCTATCAATCAAAACACCAAGCACAAAGCACCGAAAATCACAAAATTCCACTCTTATTAAGTTTCTGCTTCTTTGATCACACAAATCTTCAAAACACATAAAA
This sequence comes from Pagrus pagrus, assembly GCF_965226575.1. NCBI lineage: Eukaryota > Metazoa > Chordata > Actinopteri > Spariformes > Sparidae > Pagrus > Pagrus pagrus. The sequence continues at coordinate 3,444,504 of NC_140194.1, forward strand.
TAAAACAACAAAATGATCTGTGAACGGTGTTTCTGAGAGCACCGACAGCCATTAGTCGATTTACAGGATAACAGCCCCGATCCCACCAGAGAAAAACATGCAAAAGCAAAACATGAAAAGCAGCAGATGACTCGAAAAAATGGATTTCTGGAGCTCCCGAAGTCTTTTGCTCGCTCTGACAGAATGCGCTTTGAGCTCCATGTCCAGCGATGATGAATAACGATGTTCAAGAGAAGTTTTTAATCAGCATTAATACTGCATGACAAAAAGTATCCACCGGAGAATGTAAGAGAACATGAATTGTTAATACTGACATGATTACTTTAAGTACCAAATGAAGTTGCAGGTAATAAAATTTAGCAAACAAGAAAAAGGATCATGATGAACGTGACAAATAATAAGCGGAGACTAAGATCCAGCTGCATGTGTCGAGGACGTGACGTGAAGTTCAAGCCTCCAAACTGTTTGATGGATGAAAAAGAAGAGTCATCTTTGATATGTTAAAACTCAAATATTATTCTTAAAGAACAGAAAGAGTCCCACAAGAAGTCGACTTATGTAGCACACAGCTAAAGGAAAGCTGAGACCACTCTGATGTCTGTACGGGAAATATGGATGAGAGCAGCCGTCGCCAGCGCAGGTGTCAGTGGCAAACACTTCATCACAGGTTAGTTAATGATGTAACTGCAGATTGAAGTGATTAAAAAAAGACTCTTTGTGATGGAGTAACTGGAGTAAATGGTCGGGTAACAACTGCAAACAGATATTAAAGTAGGGACAGTGGTCTGCTTTGAGTGCAGTTAGTTTACAGCAACGTCGCACTGGACGGACCATAACACAGTAAAATAACACGCCTGTATGACAGAAAAAGTGATAGATGACATAACGTTCAATAAGGCAGCTGTGTATGTCAGGTGAGTCGACTTTCACGGAGGCAAAGTGAAAGGATCTGCTCATGCACCACAGTCCCTGCGCCGGGCATTGACCCAGAGGTCGTCCATGGCATAAATCCATAGCAGGAAGCCGGGAAAAAGAAAAGAAGAAGACGATGAAGGTGTCGACATGGAGCATGTGTTCACCGTTCACTGTGCAGCCGCTTCCTAGCTTGTTTGGTATGTGATGTAACAGGTCAACCGGATGAAGGTCCAGTAGCAACTAGCTGAAACTGTGCATATCACCACCTACTGTGGTGGAGTCAGACACACTTCAGTCAATGAATGGATTCTCCCCTGGTGCCTGTAAACTGGGACGATGGCAGAAGTCCAATTAAACGGTCTAATCAAGCTTCAGTACGTGTTGCTGCTGCTGGTGGTGGTCGTGTGTTTTGAGCTAACAGACGTAGCAACATGCAAAAACAGGTCGCTGCCATTTGACCTTGATTCACCTTGTGGTTTTATTACACATCCCACCTGTTTATATATACATGTATATACAGAGTACAGCCTAAATGTATTCTGTTGGCGACGCTATCAGAACGTATGCGAGGCAGGATCTGGGCCGACATGACTGAGCTCCCAATAATCGGAGCATTTGTTGGACTGTCATTTCAAATATGCTAATTTGGCATTTTGGCGGAAGAGAAAATGAGAGAATACAAAGAGGCGAATCAGCGGACAACCTCTAAAATTTAGTCTAAATGCCAGTTGCAGAAAACCGTCCCTGCATCGGATGCAAATGTTCCTACGCCAGAGCAGCAAATGGCGTTTTACTCTGTGGCATCGATTTTTTAAATAAATCAAACCCTCATCTTTTTCTTCTTCTGCTGTTTCCACATCCTGCTCTCTTACAGATGCACAGTGTCACGGCCTGATAGTGCAATCATTGCCGGCTATTCCGCTTTTCTCAATCACTCTTTTTCTGTTTTTGGTGTGTCTGTTTGCAAATCCTATAGTTATTTACAGAAACTCCTCTCCAGAGCCGATAGCATTGCCACCGGACTGAGCTCAGCGATCATCCAATCGGCCGCTCTCTCGTCTCAGAGCGTGTTTGCATTGTCAACACAACAGAATGAGTCCTTGCTTGACCTCATCAATACAACATGGGGACAGAGGACTGGAGATTTACCTCCCACCCTCCCACGATAACATGCGGTGAGGACGATTGGCTCGCTGTTTGCTCAGATGATAAGTGTTTACACAGGATGTACAGAAAATACTTCTCCAGCCTCGCCGGCTTGACGCACCGATGCCATGTAAACAGAAACAGATCCCCTTCCCCATTATTGGCTCAAGGGTTTTTTTTTCCTCGTGCACATTAGGAAACAATCTGCGCTTCTGCGACTGAATTTGTTCTTCTTCTGTCAGAGGACGTCGCAGCACTCAGCTGCAGAGTTGCACGCACCCAAACTGTTCATCACCTCCGATGAGCGTCTCGATTTCTGTGATTATATCTGATAACATCAAACGGGAGAACATGAAGTTGTGTTCCTGCCACTGCAGATTTGTTTCAGCTCTGTGAAAGTTTGTCAGAAAGGCTTCGTCCGACTTTTGTTGCGTATTATAACTTTTTTCTTGTGAATGAGCAGAACGTAATCATGTTGTAATCTCTCAAACGATGCAGAAAATCTATGATTATGACATAAAACCGACTCCATAAGCCGATGTAAATGACTTCATACTGTATAAGCATTCTGAGGCCTATTATTGTTTGAATAATGAGTACATTGGGACCGGAAAGACATTCAATTAACTTTTGGAGGGCTTGTCAAACTTATAAGCTTCACTAAATGGCTGTAATTCATTAGAAATGCTCTCTTTGACAGTGCAACTCCCACTGGCTCACAGTCATTTCAACAGGCACGCAGCAGGATTATGATACAGTGATTTACTGATAGTGCCGAACAATGTTTGTGCCTTATTAAAAACATCACATCATCATATCAGCCAATAATGTCGCTCTGTCACGAATGTGAAGGAGACCTCTGGTTGACCGGAGCTGAACACCTTCAGTGAGCACGTTAACATGCACGCTAATAAACCCATCGTTATCTGATTTATGGAGATTATTCAAGCGGTCATGTAAACAGCATGTTGATAACGATACGCTTGAACACACATAGTTTTTTGCCCAATTTCCTGTTTGATTCAGAGCATGTGTACCGTTAATCCTGTTTCTTTCGTTCTTTTACATCTGCGCATGTATAAAAACGTAAAAAAGAAACTGGACGTAAGAAGGGGAGCATTATTTTGCAGACCTAACACGTAAGGACAGCCCTGACCGGCGGAGACACCGTGGTAAGCGACGTCATGTTGACAGGATGTTTGGAAAAACAAACAGTTTTACGTTCTGTACTTGGAAAGAAATCCAACTAGTTGCCTGAATCATGAAAAGCAAAACGGGAACTCCAAATATCCGTCCAAAAACCTGTGCCAATGCAACAAGTTGAGAATTTGACGGAATAAGTGACAATTTTAACTTGCTGTTGGTGCCAGAAGTCAAATTAGCGGAACAATGAATGTCAAATATACTTCATGGCATCAATCCGATAGTTGTTGGGACATTTTTTAAGTCCGGGCCAAAGTCTCCAACTAAAGACAAAACCAATCCTTAGAGTCACGTCGCTAACATGGCTAAAAAAACACAATCTGTATATTAGTGTTCGCTCAATCTGCCTGAGACGAGCTGCTAACACACCCAGAATAAAATCAGATGTATCAGATGGTTTAAATACTGTTGAAGGATTTTCAGTCCAAGAACACAATTCTGGGGGAAACACCAACAAGTATTGAACGTGGTGTATTCATTCATTCATGCATGAAAATGGTCCAATCTGAAACTGTTGAATATCAGCCACAAATAACGGGTCTCAGCAAATTCAGCTGAAAGCGGCTAGGAGCTGTCAGACGTATCGAACAAACCTCAAATACTCACACAGACATTCAGTGTATTTATCAAGGATAGATTCAGTGAACGACCGAACGTCACAACATTGTCTAACTTATCGTGACCAGGTGACTCGTGAGCAGCTCCACTCCAGTGGTTGGGCGGTTTATTGGCTTGCTCAAGGGCGAACTGACTACTGAGGGAGGCGTCAACGACAGTCCTTCACTTCTCCACCCACACTTTTCCCGTCACGCCCAAACACGCACACACACACACACACACACACACACACAGGACTCACTGAGCTCTGGGATGCTGCCCACTCTTGTGGCCAGTAAACACTGTTCAATGGAGCGCAGCTCAGTCTGGCTGTAGGCGTTTCCGTCTCCGCTCTTTCCCGCTCGCTGCTGCTGCTGCTGCTGCTGCTGCTGCTGGTCCCTGTGAAGAATCAACCCCTCAGGTAGACTGAGCACACCTGAGAGAGAAAGAGAGGAGAGAGAGGGGTGTTACATTAACGTCATGGGAGAGCACAAGACTAGTCTGATTCAGCCAGTGTACGCAAATACACCTGTGATTTCTCTCTACAGGTCCACAGCTGGTAGAGCAGGCGGTCCTGCAGCGGTCCAGGGTTCGAGTCCGACCTGAGGCCCTTTGCTGCATGTCGTCCCACCTCTCTGAGCTGTTTTGTCAATAAAGGCCCAAAAAACCCCACTGTAGTATCACCTCTTACATGCCAGTAATATCTCATTATTTCCCTTTTATACATTTGTCATATTAATGTGTAATTATTTGAAGAGTGAGTCGCTGAATGAGAATATAATGGAGACCATACAAGGAAGTAATTATGCCTCCTAGTAGCACCTGTCAGAGCTTCTCCCAGAGGAAACAATGTGTAATATTTCGGATGCGTTTTCATTATTCACACCTCCGTGTGTTAGTTTGTCTTCCTCGCGCTCTGAGGGTGACGAGGCAGACCGCTCTCTCTCCGTTTCGTTTCTTCTTCGTCTGCAGCTTCGTGCTGCACCCTTTTTTTTTTGCTGTTTGCAGGGTGTCAACTTATGAAATGGCTGAGAGCAGTGAGTCTCGACTTAGCCCTTTAATCACTGTGGAAGCTCTGGCTTTAATGGCTCCTTTCTCATAATATGCTGCTAATTTAATGCACATGCTGCCTGTGGCGAAGGAGACATTCTTCATTCATCTTGTGAGAGCAGAGAGTCGCTCTCAGGGCGATTCATTTAACTTTTAGCCTTTGAGACAGTAGATAGAAACGGACTGAACCAAAACTACTGGTGGAGGGGGGTGAGGGAAGGTGAAGGCTTGTGTTTGCTGCAGTCTTTTGTGATGTTTAATTAATTTTAATTCAGCTTATGGCCTGTGATCCAGCAGCTAAGTAAAGTAGACCGAGGAATATCTTTTAAATTCACTGCATTCTTCTTCCTAGTCGACACCAGCCGCCTACATTACCCACAATACAACTCGACCATCGACAGCTCTGCAGGATATTCAGGTGTTATATGCTAGTAGTGGCTAATGTAGCCTGCAGAGGACTTTTTAACCCCACACCCACAGATCCCTGTCTCATATCAAAACGTGCTGTCTTAAAGGAAAAGTTCACCCCAAAGTGGAAAATTCAATTCACCCTTGACGTCGAGCTAGTGCGCTCACTTCAGACAGGGTGTGTGCTAACACTTTTAGCTTAGCGGCTGCAGTGACGGTTTCATCTTAAAAGGTGTAAATAAAGTATTTTTAAATAAAATTGGGATCTTGAAGCTTCTGGAGACTTGAATTATGTTGGACAAGTCGTGTGGGGCCAAGTTTATGTTTTTATTTCTCCCCATCTACTCCAGAAATGTTTTGTGGACTACGAAACTTCACCTGACTTTCCTTCAGGGTGAAAAGTTAAAAGTGAAAAGGCCTCATGCTGCATTACTTTGTAGGGTGTTTCTCCTCCTCCTTAGTCTAATCATTTTCATACAGTCCCTAACGACAGGCTCTTTAAAATGTGCTGATTTTAAAAGGAATGCTTCTGATTAAACTCTACTTTTGTGTTTGCTATTCACCGTGCACAATCCCAGTCATAAAAACTGAGTAATCGAGCGTCTAAACCTCCAGAGCAGCTGCTCTCGGAGCAGCCGTGGGCACCACCTCGTCTACATCTTTGTTCGGGTCAGGCCAGACAGCTACTGACAACCTGCACGACTCTGGAACAAAGACCAGGAGACATCACCATCTGCTGCGCCCGTGTCAGGTGTCCTAAACAGCTGCAGTCTTTCAGCCAAGGCTCCAGACCAGCCAACAGGATCATATATGAGGTAAGGAGAGTTTTCTTTCTGTTGCTGCTGGGACTCTGAAACACCTCATTTATTGCTTTTATTGCTCACAATGTGCCCTCTTTGGCGGGTAGTTGTGCAAACTCCAGGAAATTCATCTTAAAGCATTTAAAGCGGCAGGGGCTCCACCCGGGCACCTTTCTCTGCCAACTTCCTTCTCAAACAATTACAAACCTAAAGTAAATAGCCCCCTCGAGCGTGACCACGGGGTGCATGACCCACCTCTTCTGAAGCACACAGAATAAAAGGCCCCCCAGGTGAGAGTCGGCTGAATATCGCACTGCAGGCGGCATCATTTTCATAACCGGCGGCTAAATGATGAAAGAAGCCTCTCTCACTTTAACCCTCGCCCTGAAAGATGTGTCGGTGTGATTACGTTTTCTGTTGTCGGGGAGATCTGAAGTCTTCTCTGAAAAACATGAATAAAAATACCTTACTGTTACACTTGAGCTTTGACTGTCCAGCTCCTTAACCTTGGCTCGGGGAAATAACAGGGCAAGCTGACAGTGAAGTGCTGAATGCTCTCGGGATGGACTGAGGCAAGGTGACTCACTGGCTCTCTGTGTCCTAATGCAAGGCACTGTCTTCCCTCAGGGAGGAACTGATGGAGCTCTTGCATGCCACCGACTGTAGCTGCTCTCTCTCTGTGAGATAACTCTCGTCACTGTCCTCCTGATTGTTACGACACCAGAAACCTTCCCGGGTCTTAAACGTCGTTACAGCTAGACAAGATGTTTTAAGTCGTTTACTGGCCGTAATCGTAACGATACAAGCGCCGGCTGCAGTTTACGATGTGCAGCGGTGGGAGATCATATCGGTCACCTGCCGCTCTTTAAGTGGACCGGTCCTGTGTTTCGCCCTGTGGCAGCTAGTCAGTGTCGCTGAGGAGAGCAGAGGAAGAAAAAGGGGGCTGAATGATGCTCCAGGCACGACCCTGCCACTGGAGGAGAAGTAATGAGGAGAAGAGTTCCCATTAAGATGTCACTCGGTGCACCTTAGTCATACTCTGTGATAGGCAGCAGCACAGAGGAGGTTCAGTGGACGGCAAACACACACTCACTGCCAGATAAACAGACACTCAAAAAAACAGACAAAATACAACCACAAATGCAACTTTCTCCTGAGTCTTTCATCGGTGTTTTCTTGCTGATGCGCCTGAACTATTCAAAGGAATAGTTAGAGGAAATGTGCTTGAACCACTTTCATGTCTGTTCAGTAAAATATTAAGCTTCAGCAAGCAGCAAGTTAGTTTGGGTTCGTATAAAGACTGGAAACAAGGAAACAGCGAGCCTGGCTCTGTCACATAATATGTCTGCTAGCCCCTTAAAGCTCATTAGTTAACAACTTAATTGTTGTGTTCTGACTGAGCTCAGCACGCACCAGGAGCTTGAGTTCTGTTATTTCCCACCATTTTCACTTAAATTAAAAATGGTTTCAGCTCAGTCGGACACGTCATTGTGTCAGGTGACTCTGTTTGCAGTCGTGCCATGTCTAAAATTCTGTTTGGACGCAAATAACAGCGACAAGTTCAGGTTTTTATCAGGATTACAGTGTGCAAAACTATTTCTTGGTCGGTAGTTGGCACAGAACTGCTGTCGTAAGATCATTCTTGGTTTTTGGAAACTATTTCCCGTGTCAAATCTTTGTGCTATGCTAAGCTGAGGAGGAGCTAGCAGTAGCTTCACATTTAAGGTTGGGGGGATGGAAGGGGCTCACGTGTCCTCCTTAATATCTGTAGTGACCAGTAAAGCTAATTTTCTCTCCTTGATATTCAGTGTGAAACTGACTCTGAAGCACTCTGGATGTTCACTGAGCTCCGGCTTCATGTTGGTGTACGTGCCAACACTCAGTTCAGGGCCGGTGCCAAGTTCTTCAACCGTTCCGGATCCTCCTCACGCCAGGTAAAACACAGTCTGTTAAACCACAGCTTCACGGAGACGCACTTTAAACACACACACCTGTGTGTTCCTGCTCCTGTTCATTAACACATCTGCTCAGGTGTTTGTCACTCTGTCACTTTAATTAGCCGGGTCTGTAGTTGACGTATCGCTGAACCGTGTAGCTGCGTCGCGGGTCAAAGCGAACACGCTTGCAGGTGGCTCAACGCCACCTGTGCTCGTTACACTGAACATCCAACGATGTAGCGTCCTGTTAAAGAGTCGTTAGAGATGGCACCACAGAGAAAACTGTTTAATCATTTTTACCAAACATGCTCAAATTCAGCGTGTGTGCAGACATAGTGATTTATTTTATTTTAGTTTGTAAGCCCCTGCACACAGTCGACCCCCCACTATGTCTTGCTGAACATTTCACACTTGAAAGTACGAACATGAGAGAGGAAACAAACTTTTCATCTAACTTCAGTTAATCTGCGATCTCTTGCTTTAATCCAACTCCTGGCACTGGGTCACATGTTTGTTTGTTTGTTTTTGATTTATCTGAAGATTGTTTCATGCATTTATCATTGAAATCACATTACGAGCTGTGCAGAATCTCTTTTTTTTTTACTCTGGTTCTGTCTGTCAGAGGTTTCGGATCCACTCTGACTCGTCTCAGGGTTGACTAGAGCAGTGGGGCAGGAATGCTGACCTCGATGTGGCTCCTACCCTGCATTTAAATCTATTTCGGAGGGGACACACAGCAGAGGAGTGCACTTCCCTAAACAACTCTGCAGCTCTGCAGGAGCGCCGGCTTCAGATAAGACGGAGAGAGTCCTGCTTTGATCTAGCAAATTATGAAGGTGCTGCTCGAACAGGTACACTGAAGGAGTCACTCTGATAAATTATCTGAGTCGACTGCAGGATGTGACGGTCACGCAGAAAAGGTTCAGAGATACCAGAGAGCAGAAGAGAAAGACTGTTAGTGCACCGTTGTGGCTCTAAAGGGTTAATCATGTTGTTACTGTACATGGATCACAGTAGTGCTGCCCCTCTCTAGGCTCCTGCTCTGCTCTGCCAGGCCAGATGGCTACCATATGTACGCCGAGCGAGCGATCATAGAGGGAGACATAGCTGGATGGAAAAACGGGAAACAGAGCGGTGACGTGTGTTCAGATGTGTTAGAACGCCTTTCCTGTTTCTAAATGGCTGCTTTATTCATTCGGAGTAGAAGTAGAGGTGTGAATATGAAAATGTAAGTGTGTAGATTGTAAACCTTCCAGAGGTACGGTCTCGGTTCGGGGCTCTCAGGCGACCACACTCTGGTTTGAGGTGGCCTGTAGTCTTTAATGGGTTCAGTCCTGCGTCAGCCACAAGGGGTATGAAGGGAGGACGGAGAAAAATACACGTACACATGCAAATGTCTGTTTAAATTAGGAGACCGGTGGAAAAAGGAGAAGGCATGTGAACGCTGCATGAACCACAAACACACACACACAAACACACAAATGCCATTTCGCAGTCAGTAGCTGCAAACAAATTATTAACAAGCCATGTTGCATACAACAACGCAGACACACACTGATAATTATTAGTAATTAAAAAGTCTTAATCCCAGGAACTCTGCGTCGGGCTGAAGTGTGCGCCGCAGAGAGAACAATGTGTTCGGCTAAATCCAAACTGAACACTTCCTTTTTTTTTTTGCTGGGCAACCGCATCCAGGATACAGTCTGCTGAGGATCCCCTTTAATGCAGCGGACTGAAAAATGCTTTTCCGTCGCTCTGAAAGAAACACACAAGCCTCCTGATGTGTTCTTACACAAGTATGAGTAAACCGCCAACGGGAAACATCCTGACTGTAGGTTCAGGTTTATTTTTGTGTCGGGATCATCAGTGAGGAGAGCCGACTGTAAGCACATCAGACCTCTTCTTCTCTTGTTTTAATGTCAAATTAAACGCGACCCTTCATTGATCCCTTGTTGACACCTGAGCAGCGGGTCAGAGGTCGGGCTCAGGTGCATCACAGCGCCTCGTGGAGCCGACGGGGAGTCACCGTCTCACTTCTTGTTCAAGGACGCCTCGCTGAGATTCTTGCTCGCAGGAGGTTTAATCAATCCAATTAATCATTTCGTCACCCTGCTGTCCTCCGCCGTGCTGCTTTACCACTCGTGTTTGTGCGAATGGTAATCTTGTGTTGGATTAGATTTCCTTGATTGAAGTCACGCCTCATCATTGACCTTCTTTGAAGCAGGTGTTCATTAGACAGCAAGAAAATCAAGAAGGCAGTGTGCTCACAGTCTGATGTAGACTTTAATACGGAGCCCCTGCATCTGCTGGCTGCACTTTAATTGGAGAGGTGTAAGTATAATTTTGTAAAGGAGTATTTATTTCATTTGTAAAATTGATTTAAGCTGCGTGAGTCAATATTTGTGTACACACGATGGACAAAGTGTTGCGTGAAAGGAGTCTCTTGTGGCGACGAAGCCACAGAAAACGATCACTCTACACTTGGTGTTACTGCTTTTCAGCTCATTATGTTTTATTTACACCTCGAATCTTCAATCTTCTGGTTTCTGCACTCATCAACTATGTTTCCAGCAGCAGTCAGGTCATGAATAAAGCTCCGATAAACCCTGTAGATGCTACCTGCCCATCAAACAGACACAGTTAGCGACTAGCTTGTGGACTCTACTAGATTTTTGCACATTTTAATCACAGGTTGGCCCTTTAATTCTTCTGATTGTTCGACCTAAGAAGTAATAAAATCTAATGCACAAAATGTTACGTAGCATCAACGAGCTAGTGCTAAAATAAAGTAAAGATAATACTGTAGAGAGCTGAGAGGTCAGGTGAGCAGACTGTGGCCACTGAATCACTGCAGGCAGCTTGGAAATAGTAACAGGCGGCTTAAAAAAGGAGACAGACGAGAATAAGTCAAGCAAAAAAAAAATGAACCACATGCAAGTTCATACTATAAGTCCTCCACACACAATAGGCCATGCACTCACACACACACACACACACACACACACACACACACACAGGGGGAGGACTTGTGACGGGTGACCGACGCACAACAAGGACACAACTAGAATTACGCAATGTGCTCCAATCAGAGGGAAACCAGCCTTCCTGCAGGCTCTGTGTTATTCCATCCTGAGGTAGCAGCTCTTTCACTATTATTTCTCTCTTTTCATCTCATTTCTTCTGTCAAGGGTAATAAATCTGCGTGTAATATCCAGTCGAACGCTTCCCGCAGGATGCTGTCCAGACAATACTGGCAATCAGCAGCAGCAGGGAAAAATCTGAAGTCACTGAGCCGTAATCTCTCTCCCCGCTCACCCTGCACTACCTCTCTGTGAGTCTTAAAAAGCAGCGCTACGGTATTTTTCTTCCTTACAATTATCTCATATAATCTGATATGGGCAGGGGGGAAAGAAAAAGTGTGTGCATGTGTTTGTATGTGTGTGTGTGTGTGGTCGGTCTGTCGCATTAGAGTAAAAAATCAAGGACGGAGTTGCTCTTGTGACTGAGAAATATGAAAAGCCGCTGAACTTTCTGACAAACAGACGCAGCAGTCCTGCTAAATGCAACAATATTCTGAAGTAATTGCTCGTTTAGCACCGAGGGCACTAAAGTAATTAAGGGATATGACTAATGTCATAAAATGAGATTTGCTACGAGGGGATATTTTCCCTCTGGGCCATTTTAAAGGGGGTGACATCATGCCGAGATGCATTGCTTGTAAACAGTGCGAGCTTTTTAAGCGAAGGCGCTCTCAGACATGAAAAAACCCTCAGCGCCATAAATATGAAGCGAAGCAGATAAGACAGTAAATCCTTCAGGTAGGAGAGGTACAGTCACTGCTGCGTGTGAAGTGTGTGTGTGTGTGTGTGTGTGTGTGTGTGTGAGAGGGAATGAGGTATTCCCAGGATGTGTGTGTGCCGTGCATCAAGATTTCTGGTCAAAACACAAAACAAACCCCGTCTCTCATCCACTATTAATGCTGTTTACCAATGTTTTTACAGTAGCTTAATGAACATTCCTGCACTGCACATCTCTATAACCACGTATAGACTCTGCAGCAGATGTAGCAGTAAATGTCACGTTTAAAAGCGGTAAAAGAGGAAATGTGTAGTGAGCAAAGCATCTGGAACAAGAGGGGGAAGAGACGATGATTCAAAGTATTCTGGGAAGAACAACGCGACTGACTGGATGTGAGCGGCGATGATGAATGATGACACCGGGGCTTGTAATCCACAGTGGATCCGGTTTAGTGGAGGATGTATAGGGTGAGGGATGTGTATCATGTTTTCATACTGACACGGCTGAAGGATAATGAGAAATACCAGAACCAACCACGAATTGATCCTATCGTTGCACCGAGCGACACGTTCCTTCTTTACAGTGATCAGGTGTGTGTTGGGGCTGCACCAAGGGCAAAATCCAAACTGGAGAAGCTGCAGTTGTTTTATAAAAGGTTAAATGTGTGACACGACTCCATTATAATGATGCACTGTAGCGATGTCGAGACGTCCTGACCTCCAAACCTTGTTCTCTAGATGTCAGACAACACGTCACAACTTTTTATTTGGGACCCATTTTTTAAGAGTCATGTCCACTGGTGCCCCCATGTTCAAAAAAACGCAGCAGAAGTGCCTTTTGGACGCCCGCATGGTAGATAAACATGATTAAGTGCCCTCCAGGGTGTCAAATCTATTCACTACGATTATA